>NC_091015.1:28692669-29923919 GCF_041296385.1 Aphelocoma coerulescens
CTGGACTTTCATAAAGGGGTAGGAAAGAGATGATTATCACATGCAAAAAAAAAAAAAAGCTTCAGTGATCCCTGGTCATTTTAAGCACATTATTGCTGGCCTGAATTTTCCTCCCCTAAGCTTCCAAAAAAGCTAGGAAGTTAAATTTGTTTGACACAACATGAAGATAAGAACATCTGAAGAAAATTATCCTCTTAACACTCTAACAAAATCCTAGAGATTATCATGAAGTGTAAGTGGAACTAGAGCAGGAAGTTTGAAACTGGGATGAAATTCCTCTTTCTTCATGTTAATAATGAGTTCTGCTATCTTCCTGCTCTCAGTGTAGGGAAATAAAAAGCTATCAGTACTGAGGAAATCTTATTAGATTCAACTCTATTTTTAAACAGCTAGGATCAAAATCTTCATTCAGACACACTGGTGCCACTCCATTAAATTCCAGCAGTGGCACCACTGGTAGAAAAAGAATGGCACTCAGATTTTTCACCATTAAGTAATCTGTTTTCATTACCTTCTCAGCAGTTTGTTTCATTTGCCTGCAGTAGAGAAACTAAAATTAGAAAACATTTCATGTTCATAGTTAGCTTGCTTCCAATGTGAAAAAAACAAGTCTATAAATTTGTCTATTGGATTATGGCTTGTGCAGTTCTCTTGTAAAGTTGTCTTTACATTATAGTGATGAACTGTAAATGGTGTAGTGCATTATTTTGTCCAAAGTAATTCAAATTAATGACCCTAGAAATATTATTTTAGGTGACTGTTATAAAGCATTGACAATACCCATGAATATTGCCAGCAGAATTTCTTTTCTTCTTTGTAATGTAGGCACTGCCATGTGTTAATAAACAATTTTCTGATCATCTTCAGAACTTGCTGCTCTTGCAAGGAGTTCCACTTGCCAGTCTTGTGTCTGTTCTAGTAACGAATGTCAGGTAAATGCTGATAGCAAATTATCGAAAGTCTGAATACATTTGTCTTGCCTTTACTTGCATACACATAGGTTCTTCACTTTTTAACTGTGAAAATAATGTTAGCTTAGAAAGTCTAAAAATTACTTTGTTGTTTCATTTAAATGAAACTTTCAAAAAGGAAAAAAAGAAAAAATGCAAATGATTGTCCTGGTTCAGATAAATGTTACTCTGGATGCTAAAAATGCATTTGCTTCTCAAGAATGGAAGAGGTGTGTATTTTTTTTGTACTGTACTGGTTCATGTCATCCTTACTAAGAAAGTATTAAGCCTTACCAACCACAGACAGCAGCATTTTGAAATTATTTGAAAAAAACCCCCAAATTTCTTCCAAACAGCACAGCACCAAAATTAGCACACATTTGGGAAATATGGCATCAGAGCAGTGTCCAGAGACACTCTTAAGAAGCTTAAAGATCAGAGGAGGATATGAAAAGATTTGAGCTTCAGAGAAACTTCTCATGACTAAATAGTGATGTCAAGACCATGTCTAAGGAAAAGTGAATGGATCATAACAGCATGGAGTCAACCAACTTCTGGATTTCAAAAGAGAGAAGTAAGGTTTCAAAAGAAGAGTAAGTTTTCTATTAAATAATATTAATAAAACCCTACTGTGGCAATGATGCTAGTGAACACCGGTTTTCTGTAGTTGTCACAGACCTGTTGTGCTTCACTTTGTCCTGACGAAATGGTTCTGTAGCTCATCCAATTGCTTACATAGTAAGGCTGGTCAGTCAGCAGAAACAAGAACTTTGCCTGCACTTGCACATTTCTAATTATTTTCAATTAACTCATTCAAAACATATTTTTAAAATTCTTGTAATAACTTCTCAATCCTTCTTCTTGACAAAGTATTACAAGCGAATCAGCATCGAACATACATTTCCTTATTTTAGAGGCCATTCAATAGTCACACTCCAAACTAACTTTAAAGGTAAAGCAGCGCTTGAAAACAGATCTGAAATTCATTCCTCAGATGACATTTGGCTACAAATCCCACTAAAAATTTTAATTATTCTTTTAATATCAGGCACACCCTTCTAATTTCTTAGAGGCAGGTAGTTATTTTATACCCACAAGGAGCTTTTCTTACTGCAGGCAAACAACAAATTTTTCAACATGCTGCATGGAGTATGTGTTCACGTGCCAGAACAACAGAAACCTGTAAATCTTTCTATCCTAGATGGGCAGAGTTCATTTCAAATTTAATCACCGTGCTGCATGTAATAAATGAATTGGTTTCGGGGTGCTGATTGTTACTGTTTGGATGAGATATAAAAGAGGGGAGTTCATAGTGGAATAAATGGGCGAGTTAACTGAGGATATTGTGAGACTGTCCGGGTGTAATATCAGAGTGTGAGCACAAGGTGGAGACGCAATTGGGGATGTCATGACGTGATGGACTAGAAAATTACCTCAGGCAGGTGATGTCAACATCCTGGACCGCTAGTGGATAAAGGATTATCCAATCATTCGATGCCCTCAGGAAATGATTGGACAAAAACGCATCTTGATAAAGACCAACAGAACCCCTGGAAGCGAGCCAATCAGAAGAAGGATCCAAAACCCACCAATTGTGAACGGACAGAGGGTATAAGAACGGACCTGGGACTTTATCCGGGGTCCTCCTGTGGAACTTGGGGTCAAAGGGAGCACCCAGTGGGTCGCACTGTCCTTTATGTGTGTTGGTTTACTCTAGCTTGTCGTGCGGAGCCTGGGCTTATCCTGGGTTCCCGCTCTCAGTTGTTAATAAATAAACAAGTTGGCTTTTCTTTTTAAAAAAGTCTCAGCCTCGTTTACAACACTGCATATCAGGACCACTGATAAGGAGGCAGAGAATTACTGTTAAGGAAAGTCTGACAGTGGCGGGCACAATGTTGCACTGCAAAAATAAGAGATGAATCTTCTGTATGTGGCTCGTGAAAAGGACATGAAGACCAGGTCCACACTGACCATTCCAAAAACATCTGCCACGAGCGGAAATTGAGCAGCTATATCCATCTCAGTTGAAACCTAAGACAGCACAACATCAGCCTCTCTCAGATAACACATCTGATCAAACAAAATGACAAGCCATGGCATTAATAAAGGATTTCACTTTTCCTACTAATGATGGGATTTCCTTGTTTCATAAAAATTAATAGCCAAAGATAAATGTAAGAAGATGAAATCCTAAGAATCCAAACTGCAGTCATTTCTTCATACTGTCCTCAGGGAATACCATCTTTGGCTTCATGAAGAAAGAGGTAGACGATGGTTTTAAAGGACCAGTTTTTAAGATTCTTGTCAAGAGTTTTAAGTTTGGCAAGTAATGGTGACTATTATCCACTACATTTAACACAGGACAAAAGTATACCCCTAAAAGAAAAAGGAAGAAATGTCCCCTCAGGATAATGACTTCTAGAATAAATAAACTTAGAAGACTTTAAGTTTTGTGTATTTTCAGGAGCAAGTATGCCGTAATGAGCAAAAACAAGTAGTATCACTAGCCCATGATCTCTGCGGCTTCTGTGCCGTAGCTCAGGGTGCAGTGGTCTTCCAAGAGCATCTCCTTAGCAAAGCTGCTTGGCAGGATCAGCCACATACACACACACACATGCACACACAAACGCACGGGTAGCTTAGTAATATGGATTGACAGCAAAGAGGCAGGAAGGATCTCTGCATAGTGTTCCACAGGAGCAGTGTATTGTTTCCACATGATGAAGGATTCCAGGCAAAGACAGAGAGCAATGAAGAGTCCAGGTTCAAGTAGGGGAGCGGGGAGAGCACCAGGGACCAATGATCTGAGGGCACGGGGGCAGTACAAAGACAGGACGAGGGAATGGGAGCCAATGGCGAGGCTCTGGGAGAGTGGCGAGGGGCAAAGGCCAATGGGGGGAACCTGGAGTGGAGAACTTTCTAGGGCATGAAACATAAAAGGTAGCAAGGGGGCTAGGTGGCCAACAGCCAACCAGGAATGCAGAACTGGGGTACATTACCATAACAGAACAAAGCATTCTGGGAGAGGCTTCCCTTCTCACCCTAACCTGCAGAAGTCTCTGGTACTTGGAACTGTCTTAGCATAGAACTCTTCCTCCCTTGTACCACAGGCTGACCAGCCACCACAAAGTAACATTGAATTAATTGTCTTCTGTTTTCTAGTCAACCTGTATTTAAAGATTTAAATAGCTCGCTTGTTAAATATAATTGAAATATGCATTTAAGTGCCTTTATTAAGAAAGACATGATCCTATGCTTTAGTCAGCTGTGGACAAAAGGAATAACCTTGTTTCACCTAAGAATTGGGTTTATTTCCTGGTTATTGGTCCTTCTTAACGTCCAGAGAATCTGCATTTGAAGAGGTAAAATCCAAACAAAGTGCCAGCTTGCAAGTTATAACACACTCTTCCCATTTTTACACAACATACTTTTAAAACTGAATTAAAGTGTTGCAACAGAACATTCTGTTTGGATACAGAGAGCAACCATTCCCCAAGGACACCTCCAGGCTTTGCCCACCACTGTAACCACATCTTTTGTAACACACATTTTCTTATTCAGACTTCATGAGAACCTCTCAAACAAGCAAATAAAAACTGCGTGAATCCCCCAGTTCAGTACATAATGAAGGGTTAATCTGAATTGCTACCAAATAAACATCATCCATTCACCTACAAGATTTTTTCATATAAAATATGAAGCCTTTGCAAATATCAGTTACTTTGCAATTACCACAGAATAGTCTTTCTTCTCCAATAAAAGTTCTTGCTGCTTGATTTATTACTTGTAATAGTTGCTATAGTCATCTACATTCTTGGAGTCTACTTTAAGCAGAGTATCAAGTAAGAACAGCTGTATCCTGTCATAGTCCAGAATTAATATCCCCTATCCAAGGAAATGCCAGATGTTCACAGTAAAGCACAAAGAACCTACCATAAGTTAGAGTTGCAAAACTATTTTCTTTTAGTCTTCCCACAGTAAGACTCAGCTTACCCTACTAAAGTGTAAGATTTTCCCTTTCTAAAAGGTATTTTTGTTCTTACATGAATAGCTAATTATGTCCCAAAACCTGGACCTTCTCCTATGTGCTTCCCTTCCTTAAAACTGTGATCCACAGGAAATGTTGAGAATGTTCATAGAATTTTATTTTTTAAATATTGAAACTTGTCTGTTTATTAAAAAAACCTGCTTGACTTGAAAAGAAAAAACAAAAGAACAGAAACAAAACCTTTTGGAGAGCTCAGTCTGTTTTTTTTTTTCCTTCCCTCCAGCAACATATGGCAACATCTGCTGCCTTCCTGATGGATAATGACTTGTTGGCATTGACTTTTCTGCAACCACTTAAAGTGGCAAGTAGATAAATTCAGGTGTAATTAAAAAAAATATACATGCACACATATAAATACATGCCTTCAAGTTCTTGAAGTTTGGTGTAACTGCATGTCACAGTTTGACACTGCATGAGCATGCAGTTATTATTCTGAGATCAACACACTGAGCAAAAAGCCCATCACAACTTCGCTTTCTTGTCCAGGAAACATAAACTGGCTTTTGCTTAGTGACAAACCATACAGCAGAAACTGTTAATAGGAGGATATTGTCATTTTGCAAAATGAAAGAGCAGACACTTCAAGTTTTAAACATTTATTAAGCCTCATCAAAACAGTTTCAAACACATGACCTAGTGCTGTGTGAGGCAAATTTGATTATTTCCTGGATGATTAAGCATGACACTTGTGCGGACGGCTTCTGGAAGATCTTTCTGTGCAGCTTATGGACATGAGTGTTTTCAGAAGTCAGGACGGTCCTTTTTCAGTCTACTGTAGTCCACATTAACCGAGTAGAACTAGGAAAGAGAAAGGAAAAAATATTAAGAAGCTTGACTACACATTTTCCCTGGTATTTACTAAAAATACGCATCATTGAACTTAGGTCAGGAAACTGAAATAATATTTTGAGTCTGTGAACTGGACAATAATAAATTAAAACTTTTGATAAGCAGTAACTTTTTCATATTAATTCTACACCCAGTATTAGAAGCTCTGCACTTAAAATGAGGCAGTGCTCATGTCTTCCACTAGCGAAAACCCACAGCTCCTCTTCTTAACCCTCAGAATTAGAAGTCCATTCAGATGAACTTTTTATAGTACTGCTGAGTTTATCCATTTTGCTCAAAATCTATGGCTCCTGTATACTGAAGGCAAAAGCCAGCTTGCCAAGTGGCACAAAGCACAGTGCCTATGAACAGACGGTGGCACAAAGGAACATTTAGTGCAGTGCTGCAAAAGCCAAGTTTGGTTTAAGTAGCTGCATCTAGAACTGTGAAGGATGACAAGGAGGAATGAAAGCAAGAACAGATCCTCCAACACACTCAGTTTATATTATTATCATTGGATCCTGTTACAAGCAGTCCAGAACAACCCAAAAAGGGATTGAGGACAATGAGTTTACAGACTAACTGCATATTTTGGCATCCCAGCCTGATTTGACATCAAGCACATAGATGTTTTTCTTAAAAAAAACAAAGAAAGAAAAACACATAACTATTAGCTTGATTATTTTTAGTTATACCCAATTTTTAATTTTTTTTAACTTTCTCAAAGAAAACAAAACAGCTTACAGCACATTCAAATTACAGCTTTCTGTGCAACTCCTACAGTAATGATCAGGTCTTCAACTCTTTCTTTGGAAAAAGACTTAGTAAGTTAATATGACAAAGAGAAGTTTACAATAGAAAAAAACCTCATCAAAAGCTAAGACTAACAAGAACTTTTTACTAAAGAGTCATCCTCAAATTAGAGTATACGTCCTTTTCATTTCCCACAGTGTAGATTTGGAAAAGAATGTCCCCAATGATACACACACCCAAATATGGCAAACCCCAAGGCTGTGCCTGCATGCTAAGGCAGAAGGGGAGTGCTACAGAAGTCATGCACTCTTTAAACGAATTTGTGCTGTGCACTATGCTGGATTTGCCAAGTTTAGATATTTACAAAGCAGCAACATTCCAGAATCGGCAATGAAAACAAAGAATGAAATGTTCTTCATGGACTCTTAAGGGAACTACAACCTGTTTTATTTTGGAACTGTGGGGTTTTTCTACTTATTTCAAGGATTGGAATAGTAGTATATGGTACTGAACAAGACACTAGCTTGCTTTCTTGTACGTTCCCTTCAGGTAGGCAAACATAGTAGGTTTGCTTTTTTTGTAGCTTGAGAATAATCTTAAAATATTCTTAACAGCAATTCACTAAAATAGCACTTCTGTAAAACATGATTAAAACATGATTCATGTTCAGAGAAGGGCAATGAAGCTGGTGAAGGGTACTGAGAGTAAGTCATATGAGGCATGTCTGAGGGAGCTGTTGTTGTTCAGCCTCGAGAACAGGAAGCTCAGGGGAGACTATCACTCTCTACAACTCCCTGAAAGGAGGGTGTAGCCAGGTAGGGGTTGGCCTCTTCTCCCAGGCAACCAGCAACAGGATGAGAGGACACAGCCTCAAGGTGCATCAGAGGAGGATCAGGTTGGACATCAGGAAGAATTTAATCACTGGATGGATTGTCAAACATTGAAATAGATTGCCCTGGGTGGGGATGGAGCCACCATCACTGAAGTGTAGAAGAAATGACTGGACATGGCACTTAGTGCTGTGGTCTAGGTGACAACATGGTGTTCAGTCAAAGGTTGAACTCAATAATCTTGGAGGTCTTTGCCAACATAAATGATTCTACGATGCTAGGATTTCCGTAAACTACCCAATGTTTTAGACATCTTTGCACACTTCCTCATTAGTTCAATGAAATTAGTTGAGTATCAGCTAAAGAACATTTCTATTGCATCCAGTTACTTACAATACTGTTTTGTGTTGAAAAAATCAACTGCAGAACTGAATTCATGGTTATGTTCAACACTGACATTTTCCTGCAGTGCTTCTCGTGAGTATAGGCCACCAGCTTATAGAGCTTAGAAAACTGTAGTTCACAACTTTTGGGGTTTTGTCTTTCTCCCTGTAGTTTATTTCTGAGTATTATGAGCCAGTAAATTCTTCCTCTTATACATAGTTCCTCTTTTCCTTACAGTGCAGTGATATGACTGCTTTCATATAGACTCCTTTCACCCCATTATCAAGCATCATTAGGAAAGTTTTAAATCTCGAACTCAGCCATCTCTGCTCAGGGTTCTAGATAGAAACAAATGCTGCACAGAACAAATACATCACTCATTCAACTACTTTCCCTATATAATCAAACATCCTAAAGCAGTAGGCTACACCTAATATTATGCTTCCTAAAAATCTCTATTTCTCATTTTACCTTGTACTGGTCACTGGGAGACAATTTGTTCCAAGGTTCTGGATTATTTTTCTTGTCCCAGCTATTGAGAGAAATGCAAGATGTGAGAGAATATTAACATTATCTTCAAAATTTTAAAAAAATATATTCATATATGTATTGTGTTTATTAGGTCATGGAGTCGCCCATCCAAGAAGTTTTCACAGAAAAAGGCATCGTCCTTTGTCAGCAGTCTCGAAATATCATGGTTAACAAATCACCAAATCAAGGAAGGCTCCACACACTTAATGTCAGGTGATACTGGATCAAGACATTAAGGCCTCCAGGAACATAAAAGCCAAGGCAGTGGAGAGTAACACATGCAGCAAGAGGCCTGGCATTGGGGATTACTGTATACATACCAGACATCAGGGTTGAACATCGCCAAACGCATGAGATACAGGCCTGCACCAACACCTCCAGATCCAATGATCACAAACAGAGGGATCAACTGGAGTAACAACAACAAAAAAATTTAGTATCATACTATGATACAGCAAAATAGTATTCATACATAGCACTTCTGACTGCAGCTATGGCAAACCAAAAAACAATCTTACAGACTTTGAGCCACAAAAGCGTGGCCCTCTAAATCCCTGGCATGACCTTCCTGTTTGCGAAACGTCCCTGGGGTCGTTGAGGAACCAGCAGCTATGAAGAGGCAGATATAAAAAAACACTACTACTTCAAGAGAAAGCAAACCCAAACCAAAAATCCCGTCACCGCGCGTTTCTGAGACACACATCCTTCCCTCCACTGCCAAAACAGCTCCTACCGTCTGTACTCAGATTACAAACCGAAAACATCAGAGTGGGACTGTGGGGGCAAATTGATGCGCAAGAAGAACAGAAGGGCCACCTCGAGCCTTGCAGCACAAGCAAGGCCGCAGAGACCAGAGGAAAAAGGGGACCAGACCGTGTCTGCTGAACCAGCTCCGGCCGGCCCAGGGGCCCGGCATGCACAGGAATGCCAAGGGACGGATGGGCGAGGACGAGGCGACCGGCGCGGCTGGGGGCACCGAGCGGCGGCAGGGGAGGGCGGGCGCGGGGCCGGGTACTGGGGCCCAGGTACTCACGGCCGGGTGCTTCTTCGCGTGGGTGAAGATAACGCGTAGCACCATGGCGATGGTGACGGTGCGGTGGTGGCGGGTTGGTGGCGGCGGGTGCGGGCGAAGGTCTCACTCTGTGCAGGCTCCGCAGCGCTGCCTCCCCCTTCAACCACGGAGCCCCAATGTCACCGAGGCCCCCGCCGCGGCAGGTGCCGCCGCCGCAGCCCGGATGTAGCAGCTCCGGCGTTCGCCTGCTCTCCCTCCGCCGATCTGCGCCGGCCGCCGCGCCGCCGCGCCGCCCCGCTCCCGTCCTGCCGCGCTCCCCGGCCTCCGTGGTCCCCGCACCAGCGCGGCCGCGTCCCGCCCGCAGCGCGGGCACCGGGAGCGGCAGCAGGCACCGGCCCGGGCACCCCGGGGCAGCCGGGCAGCCCCGCCCCGCCCCGCCCGCTGCCGCGCGGGCAGCGCCTGCGCCCGGGCTGCCCGCGGCGAGCAGGGCCCGGCAGCCTCGGCCGCCCGGCCATGGGGGCCGCCCGCCTGCTGTCCCTCGCACAGAACGGGTCAGGTTGGACGGGACCTCAGTGGGTCATCTGCTCCAACCTCCCTGCCCAAACAGGGTCATCGTAGAGCACATGGCACAATGCATCTCGACGGTTCTGGAATATCTCCAGTGAGAGGGACTCCACAACCTCTCTGGACAGTCTGTTCCAGTGCGCGGTCAACTGCACAGTAAAGAAGTTTTTCCTCGCATTCAGGTGGAACTTCCTTGTGCATCAGTTTCTGCCCGTTGCTTAATATTCGATTGCTTGGCACTACCAAGGAGAGCCTAACAGCATCCTCTTGACATCCGCCCACTTCAGATATTTATAGATATCAATAAAATCTGCTTTCACATGTTTTCTGTCGAGGCTAAACAGGCCCAGCTCCCCCAACCTTTCCTCTTAAGAGAGATACTGCCCTAATTGTCCTCGTAACCCTCCACAGGGCCTATTCCAGGAGCTACTTGTCTTGTTCTGTGGAGTGTAGAACTGGACACAGCACTCCAGGTGCAGCCTCACCAGGGCTGAATAGAGGGGCAGGATCATCTTCCTCAACCTGCTGGCAATGCTCTTCTTAATGCACCCCAGGATACCACTGGCGTCCTTGGGCACATGAGCACACTGCTGGCTCATTGACAGCTTGTTGTCCACGAGGACTTTCTTGGCACGGCCCTCACACCGCCTGAGAGCTGCTGCCACAGAGACGTAGGGCAGAGCCTTGCCACGGCCTTCCTGAGAGGTGCCTGCTGCTCCCTGTGGCATCAGGACTGCTGGGAAGGTGTGTGGTGGTGGTGGGTACTGGGTACATGCACACCCGTGCCTGCCTCTCAGCTGGGCTCCCCTCACAGGGTATGCCAGAGCACTCACCAAGCCAGGTTAAAAGTCGAAGGGATTTGTGGAATATGGGGTTATATCTGTTGAAGTGGTCGAGGCTCACGCTCACCAGAAGGCCCTGTAGGAAAGGCACAGCCGCGGGCTGGACGAAGTTGGTTGAGGGCTGAGAGGCCCTTGGGGTGAGGAGAGAGTTGGTTGAGTGACAGTTGGAAGTGGGACTGTGATTGGATGGAAGAACGTGTGGATGGCATGTGAGCAGACGCGTGGACAGCAGCGCCGCAGCTGTGCCAGCCAGTGGGTGCCCTTCTGCTGTTAAGTTCTGTTCGGCTGCGCTTTGGGTCCAGTTGAGATCGAGGGTATAAAGAGGGGGTGATTGTTGGCAATAAATGGATCTTTTTGGGACATGCGAGAGGGTCTGTCGTCTTTGTTCCCCATTGCTACAGGGGTTGTTTAAAGGTGAGGCAAAAGACAGTTTCATTGTTCTGAGAAGGATACAGGGAATGAAATTCATCATAAAACTGCCAACTTAATTATTCTGCTACGGTCAGGTTGGCAGAAGTTGGGTGCATACGTTACATTGAGACAGCCCTTTGATTTTCAGAAGGGGTTTATAGTGATATATTACATACAGGTGATTCTCCTTGTCTACTCCACCTGGAGTACTGCATCCAACTCTGGGGTCCCCATTACAGGAGAGACATGGATCTGCTGGAGCAAGCCCAGAAGAGGCCACAAAGGTGATCAGAGGGATGGAGGAAAGGCTGAGAGAGTGGGGGTTGTTCAGTATGGAAAGGAGAAGGGTTATGGGGTGACCCGTTTGCAGCCTTCCGGTACCTGAAGGGAACGTACAAGAAAGCAAGAGGACTTTTTACAAGGACACGTAGTGACAGGACATGGGGGAATGGCTTTAAACTTACAGAGGGTAGGAAGAAATTCTTTACTTAGAGGGTGGTGAGGCACTGGAACAGGTGGTCCAGAGAAACTGTAGATACCTCATCCCTGCAAGTGTTCAAGGCCAGGTTGGATGGGGCTCTGAGCGACCTGGTCTAGTGGAAGGTATCCCTGCCCATGGCAGGGGGTTGGATCTAGATGACCTTTGAGGTCCCTTCCAACCTGATCCATTCTATGACTCTATAATATTTTGGCCAAGGTTGCTTTAATTATTTAAATATGGCTTGAGCAGCATGGCTATTTATTGTATAGTACTGTGTCCAAGTGCTGCCTTATTTTTTTTCTCCGTTACTGTGTATCTTGTATAGAGTTGGGAACTTAATCACTATTTTTGGGTAGTATCACCAGCCACTTTGATGTGTGATTTCTTTCACAAAAGGTAGCCCAAAAAGTAAATTTGTCCCCCAGGCATTAAAAAATTCATTATTAGGTAAAAGGAATCATCACGCTACTAACCTAAGACAGAAATAGTCCTTTTCCTAGGTTAGAAGCAAAACAACTTTACGTGAATGCTCTTAGTTTCTGTGGCCATATAACAAAGAAAAAATCTGAAGTAAAAAATAACAAAGTGGCAGAGAATAAATGGATGTCTTCTATTTCACTCACTAGTTCCACAGACTGGCTTCTGCTTATTTTCAAACATTGTCTCAAATTGTTATGATATATTCTAAAAAAAAAAAGTGTCATATTCCTTGCAAATCATTCAAAAGTCTTTTTTTTTTTTTTTTAGATTGCCAGAGCCAGTTTAACCTGGGTAATAGCTAAGTTTGGTAATTTGTGCAGATGCATTTGACAAGTCATTGGGTGGCACAAGAAAAAAATTGTTACAACAATGTTTTCTTTGGAGCAATGCAATCCTATTGCTTGTCTCCCTCATTTGTTTCAGAGTTGATAATCAGAAAAAAAGCATAATTATTGTGCTCCAGGAGTCTGTTAACTGTTCCAGTATTCATTATGTCATGAAGACACTAATTTTCCATTTTTTTCAAAATGGAAAGAACAATTTCCCTGTGTTAAAAGTATGGAAAATAATAGTATTGCTGCTATTCTTCTATAAAAGAGAAACCTCTAAGAGTAATTTGGAAGGTTACAGTGCTCACCCTCTAGTACAGTAGTTGAACTTTTCACCATATACTTGGATTGCAGGAGATACCAGTTGCCAAAGCAGCTTCAGGAAAACCAGGGAGCAACTGAAGGGTAGATAGCCAGAAACCATGTGGGGCTGCTCAGCAAAACTCTGCTCAGGCTGAAACAGTCTGCTTCCTTATGCACAGCCAACATGCGGCTAAGTGCAAAAATTTGGAGACTTCAAGTATCCTGTTTCTACTAAGGAAAGATCATCTGAGATACATTATTTCCACTAGGCTATTTCTTGGGCACATATTTTTAGGAAAGTTATCATGATTTTTATATGTTTCCCAGTATAATTTTTTTCACAATGATTTATAGTTTTTGCTGTCATCGTACACTTTTATGAATTTAAAGAGGCATAGTACCTGATCAATTTGCAAAATTTGTCACGCATTTCATGGGCTTTCATAAATTTTCATCGTGCACATCAGCTTTTATTGCCCGGATCTGTATGGCTCGGCTGCTTCATTGTTCATAAACATGTCTTATTATTTATAATACTTGGAATTTTGTGTATGGGAATGAATTTTGCAGACATAAAAAAATTAAAGTTTGAAAACAATCAGAAATCAGATTTTTTCATTCTAATTTTGAAAACTGCAAGTTAATATTTTTAAATTTCACACAATGCAGCATTGCTAAAAATGCAACTCCTCACTTGCGTCACTTGGCACAATTCTGAGTATAAACTCAAGCCACCTCATGGCATCTTGATGATGGATCTGTGGTTCTGAGAAATACCTACTTAGCTGCCAAGTTTGAGTGCTTGTACTATGCTATAGTTATATAAATTATATGTGTTAATTTATAGTAATGCTGTCAATATATTGGCCATACTTGAAGACTAACCATTTTCTGTAACTTATCAACCCATTCCCAGGAAGACAGTAAACACTGGATAAAGGTAGATAATTTTGCTGCTCTTTTATCTGTTGCTTAGCTACTCAAGCTGAAGGTAAACGCATTTATTCCCTCTTGAGGTTTGGTGCCTTTGTGTTCACACCTGACAATTACATTTATAAACCTTTAGTTAGCCATGTCATGTGGGGTATGCCCAGCCCCTGCCCTGGAGGGATCTCTGCTGAGCTAAGAGATTTCGCAATTGCCCAGCAGGACTCCCTGGAAAGGCAACCACTTTGGTCACGGGCGAGAAAAGACAGACCCACAATCCTTTGGGAGGCCCTATGCAGATCCTTCGTAACCCATTGGTCCTCACCCATCCCAGATCGTCTGTAGCCCATTGGTCCTTTACCGATCCCGGTACCCCTATAAAAGCAAACCCTCTGGCCCTCGTGGCTCTCAGAGAGGGTTCTCGTCCCTGGCTCTCCCCTTCGCTGGAGGGGACTCACAATAAAGCCACCTCTGTGCGGAACCAGCCACACGAGCCTCTCGTCTCTCTCTCTCTGGTCTGGTTTGGCCTGGAGGTGCCCTGCAGAGCTGAGCTGGAATCACGAGCTGATAATCACTAAAGAGCTGACAGCCTCTGCAAGGGCCCCCCTGCCAGCAGCTCAGGGAAGACACCGGGCCTCAGGAAGGCGATCCCTTTCGGGACCATCTCCCCGGACCGGTCATCTCTTCCTGGGTCAGAGCCGCTGACCCCACCACCAGCTGTAATAATGTCACTTCCTTTAATCTGAGGAAAGTTTTTTTTGTGTAGTTTTCTGCTTTTTAAATAAGTGAATGCATAAATCCTTCAGGTATTTTGCAAGTTTTTGTGATGAACCAGTCCGTTAAGAACTAGGAGCTGGACTTGCAGTAGTGCTCAGCACTGCTGAAAAGTCAAGTCCTCAGATTATTCTGGTGCTTTGTCATTTATTTTTTCCTCCTGTCTTTTGTTGTCCTGTACAGCCTCACCTCATGGCCTCTGTCTCTCACTGTGCCTCTTTGATTGTTATTGTACCTTGTTCTGTCCTTAGGCTCATTTGAGCTTTTGATTTCAGAAACTTTTCTTCTATTCCAGATGTTTTGTTTTAGTTTTTGGAGGCCTTCCTGTTTCTAAAGTCTTTATTCCTCAAATCTTACCTGTCAATATGAATTGATTCAAAGAAATCTGCAGATTTCTAATCTGTTCACCATCAATTATGGTGTACTTCATTTTTTTTTTATTTAAAACAACTGATTTTAGCTACAGATATAATCAGGTCTGATCTCCTAAAGAACAAGAATCAGAAGTCATAATAAAATCAGGTTATTTGAAGAATTGCGTTCTTAAGGTTTCACAAAGTCAGTTCATTAAAAAAAAAAAGAAACAGACAAAATTATAGTCAATTTGAATTACTTATTTTATTTGGAGGAAAATAGGAAGGAAAGATTACTAGATTTGGGGATGTTCCAACTGGTCACCGATCAAGAAACTAAATTAATTGTGAATTGTCCTATAGCATCAGGACATTTCTCTGTTAATCAGAAGAATGTGTAAATTGAGGATTTTCTGTAGGTCTCATCAGAGTTGGTAAAAAGGCAGTGACTTTTAAAAATAATTCTTAGCAGAGAAAAAGAGGAGAGCAAAGGAGCTTTCCTTGCTCTCTCTAGAAGAGCAAAATATATGAAAAAACTTTTAAAAAAATATATAAAAATGTAAAGCCTGGCTTACATGCAACAAATACATTGGGATTTTTTGTGATTTATTTTATTTTACTGTTTCTTGTTCCCATTTATAGGTCTGTTCCCTCTGTTGTACGTCCTTGTATTCCTTTCTCTGTACTTAGCAGAGGGCAACAGCAGAACAGGATATATGTTTGCAGACCTCTGCCATCCCATTTGGAGTAGTTCACTTACGTCTTCTTTAACATCTGACTTGTATTTGGTTCTAACTCTGTGAAATGGAGCGGCTGCAGATTCTATTCCTGCATCCCTGGTATAATGGCAGTAAGGAAACATGGGGATCTGAGGTGGATGGATAGGGACAGTAACATTTCAATATAGCAGCTTGTGATAAAATCTTCCATTAAGTGTAAACATCGCAGTTGCTCTGCAAAACAAAAAGCCTTAAGAATTTCATGATCAGTTAGAGTTAGTTAAGTCAAATGCTATGCTTATAGAGGAAAAAAACAGTAGAAAGAAAAAAATTAAGGTTAGAAACCAGACTTTTTTTTTAAACTGCAACAAAAATATGTCTAGCATTTAAGAAAATATGGTGAAAGGAAGTAAATGACTGGAAATTTGAAAACTAACAGCACAAGGGCTATAACCAAGAAGAAGTTAAAAATTAATGGTACTGAAATGTATAGTATGGAAATATTCTACTTCTCTCATTTGTGTCTCTCAAAAATACACGTTGATAAATGTTCCTGTCTCAATATATCCATTAAATGTACACAATAATTTTATACAATTCAGGGACATGTTAAGAAGCATAACTTGCTATCAGTCATAAAAGCAAAATTTTTGTTAAATAGGCCTCCTAGAGATCTGGAAATGAAAAAAAACCTTGGCAAAAGTGGCTGTATGTTCTATCACTAAGGGAAGAATTGTTTTATAGCATTTATAATCTGCTCAGCAAGTCAAAGAAAAATACTCTATTAGGACAGAAAAGTTTTTTAGTTCACTTGCACTTAAGTATGTAACTTATAATTATTCATTTATATTGCAAATACAAATTGTGTCCTGGGTTTTTACAGTGCTATTTGTAAACTTCAAGTTATGAGCCCAAATGTGCAGATTTTCTGTAATATTATGCCTTTATTAAGTGTACAGTTATACACACTGCTGTAGCATTAAAGTAATTATAATTGCTTTAAAGCAGATAAATCCTTACTGTAAAATAAAGGCTTTTATTTTAAAAAGAAAATAAATACACTCTATACAAGAGTGACTGCATGAATATGTGCTATTTAGCAAAAGTTAAATTAGCAGTAATAAAATGAAGCGTTAATTTTTCTTTTCTGAACTGAAGCATCTTCTGACAAAATGTTAATGTATTCGCAAGTATTTAAAATTTTGTCCTTGAATATGATTTTTATAAAATCCCAGTTCCTCAGCTTTCATAAGTTGTTATTATTGAATCTGCATAAAAGATCTAGAGGGAAGTTCTTTGTTTGTCCATACGGAATATAAAAAGAACCTGTTCCATGCATAGGAAACCTATTGAGGTGTATATTTCACAGTGACCCAGGTGGCTGTGTGAGTTGTTCATAATGGAAAATTGAGGGTTTGTATCTTCCAGTAAACAGATATAAATCTAGTTCAGTACGTTTTCTCTAGAGATTTTGGAGCAGCATGGACTGAGACAGTGGGCAGAACCTCAGGTCACAGATCACCAGCAAGAGTTTCTCTTATCGACAGAAAATAAATGTTTTCATTTGAAAGGCTTCAGTAGTTATGGGAGAGAACCAGAAACAAAATATTAAGACATTCCAAATGGATGAAAATATTCAGGTTCAAATACTAATAATTATAAAGTATATGGGGGGGTGGTGGGGTTAAATTCAGTATCATTCCATGACTATTAGGAAAAGAAAGTAAGAAGAATGACAGGACAAAAACATAACAGCTGAGAATCAAGTACTTAAAATGAAATTAATTGTGGTCCTTGTCCATGCTTCCTTTCTAGGTTCAAAAGAGCAAATGAAAACCGCTGGTCTTTATATTTAAAATATAGTTTGTTTTAAGTTATATAATCTGCCAAAACGTAGGATGCAGAAATACAGCTTTCACCCAACTGGATGGCTTGAATCTGGCCAGAAGACCACAAGAAGTTACTGGAATGATTCCCCCTAAGAACAATGCTGATCCAGTGCCCTTTAACAGATAAACTCTTTCATGGAATTGCATCCATAGCATCCCTGTAAGCTACTCTTGTGTTTGATTTAAAAAACTATCTGAACTCCATAAATAAAAGATAAGTTTAATGGATCAATAGAAATTGAAAATCTTCACTAAAAATGTAAGCAGGACTGGTACCTGAAACTGTTTTTAACTAGATGCTGCTTCAACTATTCAGCAACAACTTACTGGAGACAAATTAAAGGTGCTTCTGTTTCTATGCTGGTAATTGTCTCAAGGCTTTTGATCTTTCATCTTAATATAGAAGGTAAAGTATGCTTTTTAGTTTCTGCTATGGAGTAAGGAGAAACGTGCTTGAATAATACTTCCAGGAGCATTCTGTGTCATTTCTTTTACATATGCTGGGGAAGAAATAGATAGTTCTTATGAGTCTTTTGCTCTGATGTTCAAATTTAAGCTAGCCTTTGGTTAATCTTTTGTTTGCACATGGTTTTAGCAAAATGTACTCACATCTCAGCTGATTTTTTTTTTTTTTATGCTGGGAATTATACCAACTGAGACAAGTCATGGATTTCCAGGTCTGGCATGACAGTTAAAGTCACACTAGTAAAAATTATCATATTTCATCAGCTATTGGCTAATTATTTATAAAACTTTGCTATCTGATTAAAGCTGTTCTCCTTTATCAGAAAATAATAGTTTGGTATTGACAGCCCTTTCCAGGACATATTGCTGCTTAGGAGAAACTGCCACAGCTGCCACAGGAGTGACTCAAGCAGACAGTCTGGGAACAGAGCAAACTGCTCATAGGCAGCTTCTGAAATGTAGAAATACACACAAACACAAACACACACACACACACACACACAAATAGTATAATTGACTGTGCAGCAGCTGTAAAGAATGATACACGAGATCTCACGTTCACTATGCATTCCAAATATTAAAGAGAACAATATAGTAATAACAAAGCAACATGAAAACTGTGCATGTTTATAAAGTATAGTCTTATTGCTGTGGCATTATCTGCAAAAGCTGTGCCAACAAAGGATTACTCAGAATAGTATAAATAGATTTTGTATTCTAATTTATTTTTCTGTATTTTTTAATTCCATGAAGAATGCCAGTATTTTAATAGAACCACAATTTGCAGAAAGAATAAGGCTTCCAAATCTAACAGTTTCAGTAAGCCAAAACTTGTTCTCATTTAAGACAGTGATAGAGCCTTTAGAGGACAGGATGAGACATAATTCTGATCAAGCTATTTTCCACAAACCTAGGCTGGAGAAAAAACCTCATTTGTCTTCCCCTAACAAGAGCCGTATGCTTTTGTTTTCTTTATGGAAAAGGTAACAAGGGATTCTTGCGATTTATGAACAGGACAGATAGAGCTATTTTAGAAGTAAGAATGTTATTCATGTACTTTCCAGAGAAAACATTATTTGCCTTTCTATTCTGCTGTAGTTTTTAGAGGAAGGTTAGTATTTGTGAAGAAGAAAGGACTACTGAATAGAAATTGCAAAAGAATGTTTTTAAGGTAGTTGAGAAATCCAGTCTGTTTTATGCATTGCAGAAAGAAGAGATACATCATTCCAGCTGCTAATACCAGGTGACAGAATTATTATTACTTTAGGAGTCTTTGGATAATGTTGCAGATCCTGGCACTGCTGGGTAACACAGAGCCACCTGAAAAGGATAGGTGTGGAGTGTGTTTTGCATGTGTTTCAGTGAATGACGGTGTACTGGGGGCAATACATTCCACAGAAGTTTAGAAATGCAAAAGTTAGGAGTTTAGTTTATGCAAGTCTTGCTTCTGAAGTCTGTAGAAAGATATGGGTGGTTCCCAGAGGCAATCTAAGATATAGCTAGAATAAATCACTCTTTCAGGATGTCATATTTGGCCTTTGCCAAAATCACTGGAGATAAAAGCTGATGCACAGGGATAGACTTCGGTTGCATTTGAGAAGGCGTTTCTGGATAAATCTAATGCTTCAGAGCAAAACCAAGATATCTGCAGTATCCTGATATGAACCTGGTGAGACCTGGAGTGCTTGTGCAGAACATCTAATAATATCTGTTTCTTGCTATTTCACATGGTTCATGCTGTGCAAAACCATTAGTTTTGGGGTTCCTCCTACGAGGGCCATGACATCGCACACTGCAAGGGCTGATGAGTTTTGTAAGCAGCCTGATTTAACAGACAGTGGCACATAACTGGGGATATGAAATTGATACATTAGCAATGGTTTAAACCTTTCCATAGCTTTGCCAGATGAAGTATAATTCAGACATAAACAAAACTGACATGGGAGGGCAGTGACAGGTTCTTGTAAAGAACCTCTAAGCCACTGTCCTTTTCCAATATCTCAAATTATTACATTTGTTTGAATCATTAGTACTTTATGCAGATAATTTCCAGCATAGTGGAACATGAAATACAGCTTGTTTCCTTTCTGGGTAAATAATAAATAAATATGCTGTACTCTCTCTATTTGGGAGAAGGGAGCTAGACCATGTTTCAGCCTGGATGCAGATTAAAGTGCTTCATCCACACATTTTAAAGGATGACATTTTTTGTCTATGCTTTTGTCTAGATTAGTACAAAACTTAATGTTCTGTTCTTAAGAATACAAAGTATCCTGATAGCTCTCTTTAATAAATCACAAAAGCTTTATCAAAAAGTGCATGAAAGTAATTGTTTCGGTTACTCTTGAGTTTTACTAACTCTTTTTTGAAATTTCTACTCGGTTAAAAATTTTGTGATGTACCACTTATCGAGAAGTAGTATTCCCATGCTATTCTTTCTTTAAATACAGCTTCATTTCAATGTAGGGAATTGTATTATTATATTTATGGGAAAAGGATAATAACGTGCTTTGATGTGGGACTGAGCTCATCCTTCTCCTTTGAATAATATATACAGCATATCTGTAAGATTCACATTGTGTGATTGCATGAAATACATAACGGTAGTCAGACTTCTGAGGAGGAATTTATTTTATTTGAACAGCAGACTCCTGACTGAAATAAAAATTATGCGAAGGGGAAAACTACAGCATGTCTTGATATTTCTTCTTATATGTACTAAGACATCAAAATTTTTCTTTGAGAACTGGCATAAGAGCACATTTAATTAAAAATGAGTTTCATAGCATACTTTCTTTGTTTTCTGTAAAAGGCTGTTTTCTCCTTACATTACACAAGAAATCAGATTAAAGACAACAGAATATTTTGTTTACTTGCTGGTTTCAGAACATACTTGGTCCAAAACAGTTGACTCCCGTCTTTCACTAACCTATTTGTCTAACTAACTTACACGCTTGTATACTTTGTTACTCCATTGATGCTGTCTTTGCCCATCTGTTTTTCCACTTTGGGACTTGCCCCTAAGAAACACTTCTTTCAGGCTGCCATCCCTATTTATGGAGACATAAGCAGAACAGTAGCACTTGTGTGAAAGAGCTGTCTTAACAAACCCATGTAGTACTCCTAAAGTGTTCAAGCACCCAATACTCTTGTCTTTTCTCTGTGGAATGCAAAACAGATGCAGATGAAATGAATACATTTTAAAACTGGTATCTTCTGCAAGCATAATTTAAAATGCTAGAGCTCTGATAAGTAACATCCTTGTCAAAAATATTGGGGATATATTTGCACAGCATACATACAACCTCTTCACAGCAGAAGCATTACGAATTTTAAAAAATAAAGAATTTAAAAGTCCTGCAAGAGGCCAGTCTGGAGATGAACTAGCTTTTTGTAAACTAAAACAAATACATCTTTACAAGAATGATCTGTCTAATCAAACTTGAAGTCAGTATATTTGTGCAAAACAAGCTTTCATTACAAGTTGGCCAAATTGAAATAACTTGTGATTTTAAAATCAGAACATTCCAGTGCAATGAGTTTTAAAAGAAGCAATCCACATTGCATTTTAAGAGAAACAAATCAGTACAGTGGGAATTTTTGCTTCCTGTCTCTACCTCTCTGCTCTCTTACTTGATTTGGAAGGGGAGGTAGCATGATTTTCAAGGTTGTATTTTTTTTAGATTGATTTGCTGGTATACAGTTTCACAACTGCAGAATCTGGAACAGAGAGAAGAGTCTTTTGAGGAGCAACAGAAAAGACTGTGCACTGTGGATTCCACAAATTTCTTTAGAGGCACCTTGAGTCACAGAATACAAATAAATAACAGTGAGAACACAGGTATGCTTTTATTACATGGAACAGTAAAGGATGTAATGAATAGCTTAGGCCAAAGTAGCACAGCCATTTTAATTCACAGTAAGCTTAAAGTGGTACTTGGAGATACAGTTTTATCCATCCTTCGACCTTGGGTACTCATGATTCAGCACCAGTTCACATAAGGCTGTGCAAAAGAGATGAAAAAAAAGATTTTATATGGACCAGTTCCAGGTCAGTGCTAATTGCAAGGGTAAAGGATGTAATTGCAGAAAACCTGCAGGAGAAGTGAATGGGAGAGGGGAGGTGGGGTCACGCTGTCTCACTCCAGGCCCGGCTGATCTGACCATAGAGCTGCCAGCAGCTGTGTGTTACACCTGATCTGATATGGGCTGCTGTTGAGCTGGGCACTCATGCCTGCTTCCCTCTCTCCCTCATGTTCCTGACCCTGTGTCCCTGCCCCTGGCTTGCACTGGATCACTTGGTCTTAGAACCACAGGGCTTCTTGGTAGGGTAGGTTTCTGTCAGATCAGAAACTGGCTCAGTATGTGGTTTGATAATTGCACAATTTGGTGTAAGTACTGAGAATGGAAGATGGCAGACTTCATATGAAAAGGTACCCTGCCATCAGTGGGACTAAGATGACGTCTTTTTGGCTGGACTCATTAAAGAAAAAAAAAAAAATTAATCATGCCAGTGTAATTGAAAAGAACCTTTCTATTTTAATTTTTGCAGCATTTCTCAAGTCAGAAATAATTAAAGCAATCTGGAAATCAATTCCATTCCCTATAATTGTCATGGGTACGAAATCTGTACAAGCATAGAAATGACCATTGCTATAGGATGATATTTAGTATACAAATATCTTCATGAAAGAATGGAATAGAATCTTATTGCTAGAAGTCTTGTCCAGGTTTGGGACTGAAGATGTTCAAGTCTCTGCTTTATAAACCATCAAAATTACAGTAGATTCCCCCTCCATTCAATACAACTAAACCCTTCAAAACTGAGTACTGCCAAGCTAATTTCAAATAATGAAAAATAAGTATTTTTTACATCAGATGGGTCATCATTCTTAATGTCTGGTTCAACCAATATGACAGTATGGAAGAAAATCTGGGGTTTTTTTCAGAAGTTCTGCAGGTGCACGACTTCATCCCAGTTGTCAAGAAAAACTTGAGACCAACCTGTAAAAATATTAAATTATTATATTATTTATAATAAAATTGTTGCTATTATTATTATTATTCGAGTAGTAATTCTTAAACATTTGTCTGCATTTATATGCTATTGTTTCTTAAACATTTATACCTCGAGAGTTTTATTTCACAGTAGCACATAAAACAGAATTACATTGAGACTTCTGAAGGTTCTGCTATAGCATGGACTGTTCTGGGGGCTCTGCCATCACTTAGGAAGGTAAAATCTCCTTCTCTTTCACCTTCCCAGATCTGTTTTCAGGAACTTGTGCTTCTTGCCAAGCAACTGATGGTCGCAGGCTGTAAAAGAGTGGCCTTCACTGTAATCTATTTTCTCCCCAGCTACAGAATAAGATCAGATCCATCAGTTCTTGCTACATTTTCCAGGCAAGGTGCCAGTAACTTTGCCATATGCCGCCAGCAGGGAACCTTAACAAAGACATGTCTTGGCGATTGCTTTTCCTTTTTAAAAGACAAAGGAAACTGCATATATGTCTAGATGAAGGGGAGCTCTAGCATAACTGAATGTCTTTTCTTTTGCAATAAACTGGATCTTAAATCAGCTCAAATTCTTAAAATACAATTTTTCAAGAAAAAAACTACGCAATTTGGCAAAACCAGATTAAAAACAGATTAGATGCTATAAAATTTGTTATAATAAAAGACATCTTCTGTGTCTTTTCTAAACATTGTGCTAATCAGTGATACAATGAATATTAGAAAAAACAGCAAATTGATTCCTAAATGTCACAATTACATTTTAACAGAGGACATTAAAAGCAGTTATTTCCTTTCTTGATTGCTCAGAGGTTTTATTATTTCATTATAATTTACCACACAAATCCAAACCAGGCCAGCTCAGCTTCTTTGTTTACAGATAATAAATAAATAGAACTTAAAAGGAAGCTATAGAAACCCCTTCAGTAGAATTTATTTTATAGCAATTCACAAAGATTTTTGTCAGAACAACTGAAGCATTTTTTGTCCTCATCAAGACCAAAACAAAATTGTTTTGGAAAAGCTTTATGTGAGAAGGGCCATTGGCATTCACATTCAAAGTAATTATTCTTGTAAAATTAATTAACTTTTTTATTTTTTTAATCCAAGCTCTTAGAATACTTCCCATTAGTAACAGCAGGTCTGTGCTTTTTATGTTCATTGTGGCAGATGTTCTTTACATCCCAGATTTCCTCAGAACAACAGAATGGTTTGATGGATGAAAGACTACATCTGGAAAAAGTATCAGTCAGCGTCATTAAAATAAAAGCCTGAGCCAGAGCCCACTGAAATCAGTGGGAATTCCTGGCTTATGTTCACATTTTTCATATCTTGTTAAGAGGGAGTAAGTCTTGATTATTAAAAAATAATGGAGTGACATTCTTTACTTGTACTGCATGTAATTTCTTTCTCCATCAGTGAGGAAGAGAAAGGTCGTATTGGCAGAAGAGTATGTCATGGCACTTATGGATAGCTGGGCTTGGGGTCCCATGAGACTTTCAGGTTTGCACAGTGCTACCAGCTGGCAACCAAGACACCCTTGGGGAGTCTGCAAAGGCTCCTAAGAGATTCTGGGAAGGTCTAACTGGCTGTGGTGTACCAGTACTACTGACAAAACGGAAGAATATTTAAGCAAACAAGAAGCTAAAGACTCAGGTTTCTATGACAGCATTTTGGCCAGGCCAGGGCTAGTTTTTGCAGTAGCCAGGAGGAGGTATGGCTAGGACCTGAAGGTTATTCTATACCACCTCACATCATTTTCTGGGGACCGGGGAAGGGTCTCACTTCCGTGTTAGGGGAGTATGGCATGGTCAGGTTGGGCTCTGTGGTGAATGTTTTGCATGTGAATCACTCACCTCTCTCTTGTACA
Organism: Aphelocoma coerulescens; assembly: GCF_041296385.1. NCBI lineage: Eukaryota > Metazoa > Chordata > Aves > Passeriformes > Corvidae > Aphelocoma > Aphelocoma coerulescens. The sequence continues at coordinate 28,717,426 of NC_091015.1, forward strand.
CTTCTGTTACTAATATTGTTGCTGTTACTGTTCATTTTCTTATTGCATTGTTGTTTCCAGTGAATTGTTCTTATCTCAACCCCTGAACTTTACTTTTTACTTTTTTTCCCTCTCCAAGGATAGTCCAAGGAATTAAATTCTGATGGGCATGTAAGCTACTGGACAACATTATACTGGAATCGCAGCATTAGTGTTTATCACCTATGGAAATGGAAGAGAAAATACAAAAGGAATCTGAAATCACTTTTCAGCAAAGTTAGGGAGACTACCACAAGCAGGAAGGAATCCTTCAAATTGTATTTAAAACAAGAAAATAAAAAGTATAATATGATTTAATTTATTAAATTTCATAATATGATTAATTTGGCAGCATGGAAAAAGAATTTGAGAATTGACAAGATAAAAGCATAAAAATTAGTAATAAGATATATTTGAAACAGAAAAAACATGCCAGCAGCTATTGGCCCAGCAGATCATTTGTATGAAATGTATTCAGAGAGATGAATTTTCTCCATCAGTATTTTCTATGAAAAATAATTGAAGATGCTCCCATGCTAAAGTACAGTTCTCTGGGGGGAGAGGGCTCAGTGGACACAATCTGTCTGAATTTGAAGTTATTGTGGAAGCAGCTACAGATAAAATATTAAAAAGAAAGATAAAATGGTCTGATAAAATACATAGAAACCAGCACTTTCCCAGAAATTCTAAAAGAGTTCAGGTATGAAACGGTTCAACTACTAATGGTGTAAATTCTTACTTGACTGGACAGTAAATAAAATAGCAGATGAAATTCAATAGAGATAAAGGCAAAGGAAGTGAAATGCAGTATAGATAAATGTAAAGAAATCTATGCTTCTGAAGGCAAGAAATCCTAGCTTTGCACATAAACCAATGGACTCTGAGTTGACTGCTTTGACTTCGAAACAAGACCTTGGAATTATGGTAGTTTTATAGAAGTGTTATTTCCATGCAGTCAATGTGCACTTCATGCCCCAAGAAAAAAAGAATCTTAAAAATCACATGAAAGAAATAGAGAACAAAAAATAGAGAACAAAAGAGAAAGGAGTATTATTCAATTGAATAAATGCACTATTTGCCTGTACGTCAGTGCTGTCCTCTCACTATAGAAAGGCTGTCTATAAAAATGGGAAAAGTTCATTGAAGTGAAACAAGGGGCATTTGAGAAATTGAAGTCTATCTCAGGCACACTATCAGAGCCCTGATAGTCATCTCTGATCACAGAGATGACTGTGTCGGCTGGGATTCTTTAGCTTGGGAAACAGATGACTTGGGAGGTATAGCAGAACATAAGCCAGATTCAAAGCAAACAAAATAATGTTTTCCTACATAAGGTAGTAGATCTGTGGAATTCTATGTAATAATATTGAGGTATTAAAGAACTCTACATGGGTTACAAGGGAGAATGGACAAATTCTTAGGAGAAAGACCCATTATGCCACTAAATGGACAAATGACAACAGGATCAAGAAACCCACAACACTGAAAATAACTGGAAGTTGGGAAATGACTATATAATACCATATATACTTGCTCTGTTCCTCCTTTCCTTTGGCTGTCCTCTTAGGCTAGATATACCTTAATCTGAATAAGAAAAACACCTCTATAAGCTAAAACTTTCATAATATGCTGTTGTTGCTATTTAGTATTATAATTTCTTTGTACAGTGTCCCAAATTAGATGTATTTTTAAAACAAAAAGAACATGGCTTACTGGATGAGTTCATTGTCTGAAAGTCACATGATAAAACTATTAATATTCCTCTTGTAGCTTTAATGTCTGGGAGCTTTAGTCACAACTCAAAATTCTGCCATGTGTGATATAAATCACAGACAGAAAAACAATACAAAAATGGAAATACTAAGTCTGCCCCAAATGGTTTGGTAATGCATACATAGAACAAGAACCAAAACCAGAGACAGCTATAGCAGCATATACTTGCTATACTGCTATACTTGTATAACAGCTATACAAATAAACTATGAGACAACACAAGACAAAATATTCATTTGATTGTACAAAACTTTTAGGGAGCATGGTGGTAGAAGGGTATTTGCGAGGAAAAATGAACCCAGTTTGCAGGTATTTACATGAAATACATTTTAAGTATGAAGGATGCCTGGAAAAAAGCCCTCAAATTTGTCTGAAAATTCAACAGCAAACTAGAGGCCAATACATTGTGTTAAACAAATTTGTATGGCGAATTTCATCTGCTACAAAGAAATGGCAGATGAATGAAAGAGTAATCTGTGAAATGTACTGAAATCAAACTCAAGAAGTTTATGACTGATGCAGCAGACGCAAATTCACTGGAAAGATCAAAATGGAAAAGGAACATGGTACAAGCTGAGGAGTATCATTACAATAGATATGGCAACATCAGAGCTGCATTTTTGAAAACCAGAGAAAGAGAAGATTGATGGAAATGAGAAGGGACATGAGCCTAGACAAGAATTTTAGCTGGATGGGGGGACAGGAAAGCTGCAGGTGAGCTATGCTTTACATTGAATATTTCGGACGTAACTTCAGTGGCAGAATCTGCAGTGAGGTTTGAGTTGAGGATGATGTCCTTTTTATGGTTATGAGTGACAGGGGGTGGTCTCATAGGGGCTAAGTAGGTAGGCATATATAGCCTTGGTAATGGTGGGAATATATATGCCAATATATGTATATAGTTCAGAAAGCTCTTCTACTGAAGATACATATGGTTGTTTTTTACTGTTGTTTTTCACTTTTCCTGGACTCTTTTACAATATGTGTACCATGTAATCAAAAACCCCCCATAATTAATTGACTGAGGTTGAGCATGACCTTACGAATGCAAGAAATCTCTCAATGTCTGATGGGAACTTTCCCTGGCAGCATTTGACTGCAGTAGACCTTGTAGCAGTCTGCACTTTATTTCAAAGTCTTATTGTTCAGAGACCGTTCATACTGAATTTTCTCCCCTTTGTATTTAAAAAAGCAGGGACATCTGATTCAGTCTTTTTCTCTTTATATCTTACCATATAATACTAGACAAGAGAGATCACTGAGAAGAGTTTGCTGTAATGGCACAATTAAAGAGTAAAAGCTGGAGGATTTCTCTTCGGAAAGTTATTTGAAGAGGTCAGTCTCCACACGAAGGATGGTGATGTTTGGATAGACAAAAAAAGAGTCTGCCATTTGGATTCAGACAGGTAGGTCATGGCTTTAACTGTCTGCTCACTGACAGGAAAAAAAAAGTAGATACGAGATTTAATTCTATTATTCTCCATTTACAGTTGGCAGATAAGTTAGAAACATACTCTTGAGTTTATTCCCTACTTGAGGAAATATTGCACTTCTTCCTTTGAAAACTCACCAGTTTCATTAAACTAAGAATGATGTTTTTAAGGTAATTTATTTGAGTGCGACTATATTCTCTGCTGCCTTGCTATTGTTTAAGTCCTTCTAAAATGGTCTTTACAGAGCTACAACAAAGATTTTTTTTTTCTTAGGGCAAAAGTAAAGGCAGAAGATATTGTTTTCTCTGCTTCTCCAGCAGCACTGAAATGGAGATTCACACACCTAATCTTGCAATTAGGCTGTGCACTGAAGGCTTAGCCTGAGGAGAACCGAAAATGGAACCGAGAACTGAGAAGGGAATGCCGAGATAATTCAAAGACCTGATGTGCTTGACATGACCTGAAATACTGAAATATTTCTAGGCAGTTTTTTAGGTATTATGTTAGTGATGGAGCTGCCATGACATTTTCGTACTAGATGTACTATTTCAGCTCTTCACAATTTTTCTCCAAAAATGACCTTTTAGGATGATTTTTTGTATGTGCATGAGGGTAGTACTTAAAGGTGCTAAACTGACAACACTTAGAATCTATTTAATGGATATAGCAAATACAGTACAGTGCCCAGCTCCCAGCAGTGTGCCAGTAATACCACCTTTCTTCTACCAAAAAGGCAACTGAACATTTCAACATTCTTGGTTTTCCGCTGAGACTGGCAAAGGCCTTGCAGAAATAAGGGGATCAGACATTCTGAAGGTTTCTTTCATTTGGAGCATGAATTCTCCCTTCTTTTCCCCTTACTTGAAATAATCTGACTCTACTGGAAGAGGTTAACAACTACTAAGGGGGAAATACCTTTTAACAGATGTTTTAGTAGCCAGAAACTTCCAAAGAATGATGATCAAAAGATAAACTGGTAGTTCTACTTAATTTCTGTGTTGTTATGTTTTATTTACTTCTATTTACTACATTTGCAGGATTTGTTTGTAAGCCCCATCTTTGCAGTGCCTAGAAGGTTAGAGAAACAGTGAATAAATTTCAGGCACTTCACAGTTCTTTTCATTTTATTGATGTGGGTTTTTTTCCTGTTGAGGAATGAGGGCAAAGTATGCAAACTGAGTACAGAAGATAACAGAATATGTGTGTGTTATTTTCAGAAATGAAAGTGTGAATATTCCTTTGGAGAGGGGAAAAAAGGAGAGGGAAAAAAAAAGATTTGGGACAAGAAGGAGTAAGACAGAAGGGCTAAGAGGGCTTGAGTCATGGGACAGACTACAAAAGAGAAAAGGAGGAAGGAGCAGTTGAGGAACGTGAAGTGCTAATGAGGAGCAGGGGCAGGCAGCCATTAATTAACTTTGGTTTGATCACCTATTCCTTCCAGAACTATGTAGGTAGAGACTGGAATAATCCTAGCATTGCAGCCTGTCCCAGAGGGCTGAACTGCAAGTCAGACAGTCCATACATCTGCTTTGGCATTCTTATTTAAAGGATTCATAAATTCCTCCATTGTTCTACAGGGTGCTCCTCTCCCCTTGTCTGTGCTGAAAGCTTTCATTCTTCGAAGCTGTCTGCGCCACTCAGTCTGACCTTCGATTTGGGCCAAACTTGGGGGCAGTTCTTTTTACTATTCCTTCCTGTTACATATGATTTGGGCTGTCCTGACAATCACTGTGTATGGGACAAGATCAGGGACTTGCCCATTGGCAGGGAGGAGGTTTGGCAGAACCTGTTCCTGCATGTTATCGTGGATCTGCAGTCTCAACGAAGGGATCTGAGCCCTGCCACTTGTCTTTTAAGACTGAAATAGTGTGTGAATGGAAAGTAGGATGGGGATTGCCAGTCAAAAGGAAAAAGTGAAAAGCTGACATACACAATTCCTCATTGAACAGGGAAGCTGATCAGAATTTGGAAGAAAATACTAGAGTACATGAGCTGATAGCATATCGGGGTAGGGCTGGCAAAAACAGATTCAGGAAAAGAATTCACTTTGCAGTCACACCACCTATGTAGCCAAAGAATTGATGGAGGAAACAGGAGCAGTCAGCATGAACACATCAACTATGGATGTGATAACATGCTACAAAAACCCTAAGAAATTCAAGCACAGAATTAAAACAGAATTCACACTTACCTTTGGAATTTTCTGTCCTTTCAAAATACTCAAAATTATTGTTGAAAGTGTTTCAGCTGTGTAATTATATACCAACCAGCCATCTCTGTGCTCTATTTATAAACTTACATGCCAATAACTACCTACCTATCTTTGCAATGCCAGGAGGAGTTTTGGCTCTGGGAAGGTTTGTGTGGGTGCTACATGCAGCACTATGCTAAATGTAGCACAGGCTCTGGCCACAGAACGTATACTTGCCAAACTTTATTTCTCCTCCACACTTCACCATGATACTGAAGATGAGTGCTAATGTCTTTACAAACAATTCCATGGGCAGCAGGTTTGTTACAGAGCCCAGACAGCTTGACTCCTGAAACAGGCAAGTGAATCTGCACAAGTCTGAGTTTCTGAACTTTGGGATAAAATGACAGGTTCAAGGGGGGAAATATATGGTAGGCGGTTCGGGAAGGCTGTACTTTTCTAGTACCTCAGCCAATGGGAAAAGGAAGAGGGCAACAGGAAGAGGGATAAAAGGAGGCTGTGCACTTAGGAACCTCAAGAGAGAAGGTTCCATGGGCGTGTGTCCCAGTGGACTCTCCCTTTATTCAAATAAAGTTGTAGGATTCCTCTGTCTCCTTTTTGGCTTTTCATAGTGTGATTTTCTGTACAACCATAGAAAGAGTTTGGCCCTACATTTATCCATCATTAAACACACATTTTCCAATTTTAAAGCCCTTACAATCCTGTTGGAAGCTTTCATGTTGAGCATTATTCTTGATCCTCAAGCTCTTAAAGCCATCCCTTTTAAAGATTTTGTGCAGGTGGCCGATTTTGGTGGTGTGGGGGCGAGATGAGAAGAGACTCTGGTAAAACTGTGCGCACGCAGGGGCCAGGGACAGCCCCGGCAACCGAGGCAAAGCTGGGACTCTTGCAAAGGCCATGGCCCAGCATTGCTCTCCTTCGCTGTCCATCTCTCACCATTGGGTTTTGTGCTTTTGAGCTCCCAGACTCGTGTGATGTGGTCAACAATAACCCCTGGGATTTGTACTATCATAGAATCACAGAATGGTTCGGGGTTGAAGGGCACGTTGAAGGCCACCTAGTTCCAACCCCTGGCCGTGGGCTGGGACACCTTCAATGAAGACCAGGTTGCTCAGTGCCCCATCCCACCTGGCCTTGAACATCTCTTCCCAATTTTCTTGGTTTTTTTTTTTTTTTTTTTTTTTTGTTTTTTTTTTTTTTTTTTTTTTTCCCCAATGCTATGGGTTACGGTTCCTCAGATCTGCAGGAATAAGCTTGACAATGCAACAGAGTCCACGAGAAATTAATCTCTTCGAGCAGGGGTTAAATGAGAACAGCTTTGTAACGCTTTCTCGCTTCCACACGGGGAAATGGAAAAGCGCCGGGGTGTTTTTTTTAAGCTGTTTCTTACCAGCAGTCCCCTGAGAATGAGCGGCTCTGCGCTGAGAGTTTGCGACCAGCGCCGCTCCCGGCAGGAGCCTCCCGGCCAGGCCCGGCAGGGCCGCGGGCAGCGCCGCTCCCCGGCTTCCTTTCGCCGTGCGCACGCGCGCGGCCGGCGCCTGCGCGGCGGGGCGGGCGGAGGGGCGGGCGCGGGTCTGTATCCGGGTCGCCGCCGTGCCCATTGTCTGGGGAAGGGGCCCGGGGCTCGGCGGCGCTGCACCCGAGGGCCCCTGCCCGCCCGCCGCCCACCCGCGCAGGCTTTAGTAAGTGATCCGCAGCGGTTCTGCCGGTCCTGCTCCGCGGGGGTGCCGCTGTGCCCGCGGAGCGCCCCCGCCCCCGGGCGAGCGGGCGCATCGCTGTCCCTTGGGCGTCCCACGGTCCCGGCTGCGCGTCCCCCCCCTGCGTCTGGTCGCTGGCGGATCACGCCAGGGCGCGTCCTCGGGGGATGCTGGCTGCTCCGGGGATGTCTGGCGGCCCCAGTGCCCACCCAGCCCTCCCGGGGCTGCGGGCAGCCCGCGGTGCGCAGCGCCGTGCGGTTCCCGGCGCCTGCAGGGAGCACCAGCGCTCCGCCGGGCGGGCGGACCCTGCCCTGCCTCACCTGTGGGAGCGGGTGTGCCCCGGATCCCGATGCGGCTGCATCTGCCGGCTGCTCTCGGGACTGCCCCTGCCTGTCACGCCCGTTCTGCCTTGTAATTTAAATGCCCTTAGCGATGCTGAATTCTCTTTATGCTACCCGGTAACAACACTGTTTTTTTTCCTGCAGTGGACCGCAGTTCGAAGAGGAGACAGGTGAAGCCTTTGGCAGCTTCGCTGCTGGAAGCTTTAGATTATGATAGCTCTGATGACAGTGATTTTAAAGTTGGAGATGCTTCAGGTAAATATGCTTTCTCATCTCCTCAGTTCAGAATTATCTCATTTTTGGTTTATGGTTGCTCATTTGATATCATATAGGAGGCAGAATGCTTGTAGTGAGTCTGCTGGGACTTGGAGCCCCTTGAAGGGAGTGACTTGATTGGATAACTGGGAATCAATACTTACAATTGTGATTATTTTTTTTTTTCAACAGAAATCTCGTGACTGTGAAACAAGTTTTGGTAGAAACATTTGAGTACCTTCTGTGCAGACTGCTTTAGCTGTATTTATTACTTTTGAGTTCTTCAGTGTAGAGATAATTTTTGGAATATTCACTGTATTTAGTATTGAAATAAGAAGAATCTAAAGCCATTTTGTTTTGAACAAGTCTGGATAATAGTTTGTTGTGGACTTATGAACTTGCCTTTTTCTCAAGGTTAATTGTACTTGGTGAGTAAGAACCTAAAGCAAAAAGATAATCTGTTCAGGTTTTTATTGTTTCTTACAGTAGACAAACTTAAGGTGTCCATTCAGATAGAAATATGCAGAGAAGTGTACACAGTTCATACTAGAAAGAAGTCCTTGCCACAGAGTTTTGTTGCTTTGCAGTCTTTTCTATACGTGCAGATTCCTTTATCTGCAGTGAATATTCACAGAAACTGAAAATAGACAAGATGGCCAAAATAAAATTAGTAAATTCAAGTATATTGAAGGAAAGGGAAAGAAGGGATAGGATCATGTTGTTCAGTAAACTGCATGTTGGATGTTCTGTGGCATATGCTGAGGGAAATAAACAAGAAGATGCAGGATGTACAAGATGTGAGGGAAGCATTATGGCAGCTTATCAAATAACTTGACTTTGTTATTTCTGCACTGGGGATGCTGGTGTATGTTCTCTGTGAATGTATAGTGCAAAATTATTCCCATTTAAAGGCTTACTCTTTAACATTTGGCAAGTTCCTCTGTATTGATGAACTTAAAAATGCTTAAGAATATTTTACCCAGTGTTAGTTTTAAGATATGCCCTAATGCTCCTTGTTTGTGGTTTGGTTGGTTAGTTTTGTTCTTCTCACCACCTCTTCCCCTAGGCTTAGACATATGTCCCTTGGTTGTTCTGGTAGAGCAGGCTGCAGTGCCTTAAGAGAATAAAACTGATGTCATCTTACCAATTTCATGTTAAGACTTTTGGGGGCTTGTTTCATCTACTCTTTTAATTGTGTTCTGAGGCTTTTGATCCTTTCTTTTGAATAAGGATATAATTTGCCATAAAAGGAAATGATTTTTAATTACCAGAGAAAAATCTCCCTGTTTTGGAACAGTAGCCTAGGCAGGATTTAAGGGAAAATGAGAATTGGAAAGGGAGTATGGGTGATGAACACTTAATTCAGAGAAGTATATTAGTTGGTCAAAAGACAGTCATTTATTAAAAAAAATGAATACAGCTTCCTGACTCAACAATGTGTGAGTGCACATTAATTTTTAATTACTATCCTTTTTGAGTTTTAGGATATTGCATATATACTAGAGGGGGCTGGTCAGTATCTAGCCTTGGGTTTATTTCAAAATCAATTTCATTTTGAGGAAGTTGAATGGATTTTCCTTTTAATATGCAACACTGAATTGAAACAAGCATATGAGAAAAAATTCTACTTAATTTTTTTTCTAATTGCTGTTTTGTGTTCATATATCTCATGAAGTGTTGTTTTAGCATTTCTGAACCTATATCTATCATTTGTAGGAGAAATAATTGTTCTGTTTAATAAAATTTAAAATTTCATGAAAACACTTTGAAACAGCAAGAGAATTTGACATCTTATACTTTATTCAAAGATTTTCAGGGTGGAAAAATAAATTAGTGAGGGTTTGGAGAAGTTGGGGAATAGAAAGTTATTACAAATAAGTGTTTCTTACATGTAATACAAGTTTAAATGAATAGTTGCAGGATATCTGAAGCACAACATCTGTACTGATTTAAAATGAAGCTGGTATAACATATGTTAAATTTGGTTGCACTTAGTCCATTTAGATTTGGCTGGAAGAAGTGATTAAATAAAGGGACTTTTTTACACACACACACACACACACATGCATACATAGGGCTCTTCATGAGCAGCCTGTTGCAAATCAGTATTTAGTATTTTCTTGAATTCAGAATGACATTGTATAGTTTGCTTACAAAAGGCAATAAGTGTGTCAGAAATAAGAACCAGTCTGCATTGAATATGAGCATAAATTCTAGTATAGTAATTCCACAGCTCCACAACACATACTTACGTTTACTTCATTCACAAATGCACATATAGGTGTTTAAAATAACAAAACAAATTCGAAAATTAAATTAAGGGATTACTTAAATTAAAAGAATTCTGAAGTTGTTTTCTCCCTGATGATTGTGTTGTGTCCATATGTGTGAGCTTTAGGATCTCCAGTGATACGTACTAGTAGATGATACTGTGCAAATATATGGGGACTGAACCCTGAACACCTAAACTTTTACATACCTTCATTCTTCTGCCAGATTTCGGGAAATATGCAATGCAGTAAGGATTTGAGAAGTTGTTACTAAGTACTTTTAGGAAGCAGTTTGGCATTTCTCAGTTTTTGTTTTCAGAGTCTTGGTGCCTTGGTAAAATTTTTCATTACAAAAAATATTTCAAATCACCCAACTTCTATTTCCACCAAAAAATCTACGTGGACTTTTACTTACAGTGTAGTTAATTTATTTTCTTGGATTTAGGTCATACCAACTGTCAGTTGGCCTTTTCCACTTAAAAGTTCTCAATATTTTGACATCTCTTTAGAGAAACTGATTTTAGAATCGTTAGATTCTTGTAAGTTTACTTAATGTAAATAGTTTTCAGGCCTCCGGGCTTTTCATCATGCTTATACTGAACAAAGTAATTTTTAATGGCTTCTCTGTTTCTTTTGGTAATGCCATATTCTAAAGTACTGTGTTCTTTTGGTTTTTGTAAACATCTTGAAAAATTTGTTCCATAAGAAAGAACGTCATATGTAATCTTAATGCAGGACCAATCAAAAAAACTGTCCCTTTGGAGTCAGAGTGTACAAACATGTGACTTGAAATGATGGTGCTGTAATATACTCAACTGAAGGCTTTTAATAGTATCTTTCACAATACCCATCAGTTATTTCAAGTTTTGCTTTTAAGTTAATTAAGCATGCTTTGGGGAGTCCTTTTGTTCATGGGTTTTTTTTCTGCAGTGGGAGCAGCTGGAAATACACTGATGTCAGAAATCAGAGTACAGGTGTAGAGTAATTCCCAGTAGGGCTCCAAAGCAAGCATTTACTACTTTTCATGTCTCTCATCAGTGAACTCAGTTTTGTCAGCGCATATACTGAAATTGAAATCATGCAGAGGAATGTAGTGTGGTCCCTGATCAAGGATCATGTGTGAATTTAAGGACTGGTTCTCTATCACAATGTAACTAAGAAGAAAATAACTGAATGCTGCCTTTGAAGAACTCAATCCTGTTACTACTTCTGCTACCAGTCTTGTTGACTCAAGTTTTTAGATGCATTCATAATTTTTAGATGCATTCATAATTTTTTTTTGACGTTGAGTGTGGAGCCTGACTTGCATATATATCATGTACTATTCTTGCAGCTGAAGTCAGTAGAAGATCTGTTTAGAACAAGTAATGATCTACAAAAATGCATATATTAGCTATTCTTAAAAACCTGTGTCTTGATCTAGAAATAAAAAGTTGCAAATATTATTATCTTTATGTAACTTCTTTCCTCTTAGCACAATGGAGATTACACTTTTGCTTTCCTATAGAGGATATTGTAATATAAAGAAATGTTTGTGAACAATCAAAATACTGTAGTGTTTAGCAGTACTGGAATCTTGATAAAGATGCAAATGTTTGTTTTTGAGACTAAACTTAAATGATAGGAAACAGTAAAGTTTTAAGGTGTTTCAGTAGACAGTGAAGATAAAAGAAAATATTGATGAATTAATCATTAGTAAATTATCATGTATTTCCATATTAATGTATAGTTCCTGAGACTGGAAGTCACAAGGGCTTTTTCTAATTGAGAAAATGGAAAATACCAGCATTATGTTCTTTTGGAGTATCTTCATCCCAGGTAAAACTTTTGTCTGTACAGATGTCTGCCACCCTAAGTAAAACTTGGGAGTGACTGACAAGATTTTCAACTTCATTCTCTTTGGAAACACTGGGATTTCTGTTATTCCAGGGGCTTGCTGACAAGGCATTGGTAGGGCACCCAATTTCATCAGTGTTGTAACATTGTAAATGAGGCACTTCCTAATGACTCAAGTCAAAATTGGCAATCTTTAGTTTTGAGTGGTTTTGCAACTTGAATAGACGTTTACTGAAATGTCATGACATAATTATTGCTTGTGAAGAAGTGAGTAAGCTGCTTACCAAATGACTTTCCCTTGTTCCCTTTCCATCGTTTTTATATTAAATACTTGTTTTCTGAAATGTGTAATCATGGATCAGTGGTCAGTTTCATCTCCTGCTCCGCCCAGTCTACATCTGCAGTTAAGACATATTAGATACTTTTCAAAACATTATTTGAGAAGACAGTTTCTCTCCATGGAGCTGTAGCATCTTAATCTATATTGGTTTGGTTTTATGTGTTCTTAATCATGTTGCTTTGGACAGTTCCATTTTTTTAACTGCCAGTACTGCCAATGTGGAATTGCCGGTAGTCTGCCAGTGTTTAATCATCATATGAAGCAAAATAGCATAGAAAGCCAGGGGCGTGTATCTAACTGGTGTGTTAGATTCTCTTTCTTGACATTATGTTGCAATGAAGTATTAAGCCTTTTTAGTTCTTGCTTATAGTTACATTGATCATTGCATATTGGACTTCTGTGTCTAATAGATATGGTCACAATTTTACCAGGTACACAACTCTGCCTTTGGTAATTTAAAAATTTTTATTTTCCATACATAATCTAGGTTTTCCTGCCTTGTTTTTACATCCAGTTATTAATATTGTAGCTTCCTAGTTAGTTTAAGGAGTTCCTTATGGTATTACGGAGTCTTTATTTGCGATACCTAGATCAGATGTGTAGGAAGTGCAGCTGCTTTTGGATATTTGGTATAGCACATGTGCCGAGGATTTTTTGTGATACTGGAGCAGTTCTTCTGTAAGGAACTTTATGGCCAGAGGCTGTTGACAAACACAATTAGTGGTGCTTTCCATGTTTCCCATCCATCAGGATACAGGCATTGTGGGTGAGGGATTGTACATAGTGTTTCAGCAGAGATAGCTAGGTAATTTCACATAATCATGTCAAAGGCTAGTTGTTTGCCTTGTGATGGGGGAAAAAGAGGGTAAAGGACCAATAGATCAGATGGTGGCGATTGAGTGACATTAACCTCACCTGCATCCTGGTTTTTGTTACTGCTCTCAAAAAGAGGGTATTGTAAAAGCCACTGTAGGCTCTTTGTCATGTGATTGCTAGATTATTATTGAATATTATTTAACGGTGATAATTTCATAGTTGCTTTCTGTATTGCATGCTCAGTTTTTCAGGTTTTTTTACTCCTTTTCAACGTTCCAGGATCCTTGATTGCATTCGTTTTAGATAGCTTTGAGCACTTCGGAAAGACTCAACCAAATAGGATTCAGTGTGAATAAAAGAATATTCTGAAACAATTCCAAATGCTTTTTGTCTACTATTTGGAGTTTGTTAAGCTTTGTTAGTGGAAGAGGCAAGTCCAAAACTGACTCCATGATTGCCTTTAACTAGCTTATCCTTTGGAGTTCACTTGAAACAATCAGTAAATCTGTTTTTTACAGAGCTGCTTATTAAGCTAAATACTGCATTTAAGAACCAGAATGTCTCCTGTGAATGGTTGGCCAGGTACTTTTGTAGTGCAGCACTTGCTCGCTGTATATATGAATTTTCTTAGAATGTTGAAAAAAAAGTAAAAATTATGGAGTGTCATATTTAAAATTGTTTGTAAAATGGTCCTGCAAACCCTGGGAGGATTTTTTTTTTGTTGACTCATGTAATAATTTCACTAGGTTTACCCTGAAGTCTTGTGCATCATGCATGTTATACAAGACTCCACGGCTTTTTTTTGTATGTTAATTCTGTAGCATAATGTTCTGTTCTTGGAATTCCTTTCAGAATTATCCTCTTGGATTTGACTGCCACCTGCTGTTGTCCTTAGTAGAGCTAAAGATACAAGGTGTAGAGGAATAAATGATGTCTTTCTCCCAACTGTTATCTCTCATATTTGTTCTCAATGGAACTCTATATTCTTCACTATTTGATGGTGTATCTGGCCCCATCTTTCACTTAAAGTAGCTTTGCTTCTCTCCTATAGGGAATGACATGATATGGTTGCCAATTTGAAAGAGCCATTCTTTAAGCATTTCTGTCAAGGAGAAAATTGTATACTGCAACCTTTTGCTCAGTAAAAGTGCAGCTGACAGAAGAAGACCTGCAAAAATTGCTGTTATCACTGAATAGCTCTTTCTAGAAAAGCACCTCTCACAGTGGATGCATTCAGATCAAGGAGAGATATCTCTTACTATAGCTATCTCTGGTGTGTATATGAATATATAAAGGAGAGTAGAAAGCAAAATGTGCAGGCAGAAGGCAAAGAGAAACTGAAGGAGAGAAGTGAGTGAAAATAGTGTTTATTTGTTCTCTGCTTTAAATTATTTGCGTGGTGTAGTATTGATGAACAAGAATCACTCTTAGTAATTTAGAGTGCTGTTAAAGATCAAACTATACCGAGACTTAAGATTCCCTGCAAAACATAAAATTGGCAAGGGGTCTAAGACTATTTATAATTGCAACAGCACAGTTAAAGCATCAAAACAAGTGTCTGTCATAGATTTATGGTGGGGAAATAAAGCAAGAGAAAATAATGACATCTAACTTAAAAATTTCAGTTAATTTTTACGTGGCAAAATCCTGTATTACCAAATTTACAGTGAGACAAATAGTGCACGTGGGTACTCGGCACCTGTGAAATGAGATGGAAAAATACATTTTGCTTTGAGCATACATGTGGCATTTAATCTGTGATATGTCTAGTATGAGAGTATAGCTTTAGGAGTTTCTTGTAAAGTGTTTATGAGAGCTGGCAAGTGTCATAGAATTGTAGAATTGTTTAGGTTAGAAAAGACCTCTAAGATAAGAGTAACCATTAATCTAGCACTGCCAAGCCCACCACTAAACCATGTCCATAAGTGCCACATGTACACATCTTTTAAAAATCTCTAGGGATGGTGAGTCAACTACTTCCCTGAGGAGCACCCTTTTCTGTGAAGTTTTTCCTAATACCCAACCAAATCCACTCCTATTGTAACTTGAAGCCATTTTACCTAGTTCTATCACTTGTTACATGGGAGAAGACCCACCTCCTTTCAGGCAGTTCAGAGTGATAAGGTCTCTCCTGAGCCTCCTTTTCTCCATGCTGAACACCCCCAGCTCACTCAACTGCTTCTCGTCAGACTTCTGCTCCAGATCTTTCACCAGCTCCATTGTCCTTCTCTGGACATGGTCCAGCACCTCAGTGTTTTTCTTGAATTGAGGGGCCCAAAACTTTACACAGGATTCGAGGTGTGGCCTCACCAGTGCTGAGTACAGGGGGACAATCACTGCTGGTACAGGCGAGGACACATTGGCCTTCTTGGCCACCTGGGCACATGCTGGCTCTTGTTCAGCCAGATGTCATCCAGCACCCCCAGCTCCTTTTCCACTGGAAAGCTCTCCAGCCACTCTGCCCCCAGCCTTTGATGCTCCATGGGGTTTTTGTGACCCAAGTTCACACACCAGGCCTTGTTAACATCGTAAAATTGGCCTTGGCCCGTCAATCCAGCCTGTCCAGATCACTTTGCAGAGCCTTCCTTCCCTCCAGCAGATTAACATTCCTACCCAACTTGGTGTTGTCTGCAAACTGTTTCAGTGAGGGTACACACGATCCCCTTGTCCAGGCTGTCAGTGAAGATATTAAACAGGGCTGGCCCCAGTACTGAGTTGTGGGCAACCTGGTTGTGACCTGCCACTAGCTGGGTGTAACTCGTCACCACCACTTTCTGGCCATTACAGCCTCTAGACAGTTTTGTACCCAGCAAACAGTGCACCCATCCAAGCCATGAGCAGCCATTTTTTCCAGGAAATGCTGTGGGAAATGGCATCAAAGGCTTTATTAAAATCCACGTAGACAACATCAACAGCCTTTCCCTTGTTTATAAGAAGGTGATCTTGTCATAGAAAGATTAGGTTGATCAAGCAGGACCTGCCTTCACAAACCAGTGCTCGCTGGGTCTGATTGCCTGGTTGTCCTGCACACGCTGTGTGATGGCATTCAAGATGATCTGCTTCATGACGTTCCAGAGAGTTCCATGGATGCTCCTTCTGACCTGACTGGAGTTCCATGGATACTCCTTCTGACCCTTCTTGCAGATAGGTATCACATTTTTTTAACTTCTAGTCATCTGGGACCTTCCTGGTTAGCCAGGATTGCTGGTAAATGATAGAAAGTGGCTCATCTGGGCCCACAGACCTGTGTGTTTCTGAGATGCAGCAGATCACTGACCATTTCCCCTTGGATTATGGTGCTTCATTGTGCTCTCTGTGTCTGTCTTCTAGTTTATGTGGATGGATACCCAGAGAACACCAGTCTTGCTGTTAAAGACTGAGGCAAAAAAGGTATTAAGTACCTCAGCCTTTTCCTCATCCTTTGTCACTGTTTTCCTTTTAATGCAGTAAAAGGGTAGAGATTGTCTTTAGCCTTCCTTTTGTTGATTATGTATTTATTATCTTTTATGGTAGTAGTCAGATTAAGTTCTAGTTGGTCTTTGGCCCTTCTAATTTTCTCCTTGCAAACCCTCATGTCATCCCTGTAGTCCTCTTGAGTTGCTTGCCTCTTCTTCCAAAAGCCTTAAATTCTCTTTTTTCTTCTGAGTTCCAGTCAAAGCTCTCGGCTCTCTGTTCAGCCACATCAGTCTTTCTCACTGCTGGCTTGTCTGTCAGCACATAGGGATGGCCTGCTCCTGTGCGTTTTAAGATTTCCTTGAAGAATGTCCAGACTTCCTGGACTGCCTCCCAAGAGACTGTCAACCAAGCCTCAACAGGGCATCATCTCTCTGAAAGCCCAGGATCTGATGACCCCCTTGCTTCTCTGAGAATTGAAAACTATCATTTCACATTTCCTCTGCCCAAAACAGCCTCCAGTCACCATGTAACCCACAAGTCCTTCTCTGTTTGCAAATAACAGGTCTAGGGGAGTCTTCCCTAGTAGGCTCCCTCACTGGCTGCTCTCAGGCAGTTACCTTCCACATGCTCCAGGAACATTCTGGACCAGTTCCTCTCTGCTGTATTGTGTTTTCCACAGACATCTGGTAAGTTGAAGTCCACTGTGAGAATGAGGGATAGTGATTGTGAGACTTCTCCCAACTGCTTATAGATTATTTCGCTTTTCTCTTAATCCTGGTTGGGTGGTCTTTAACAGACTCCCACCAGTATTGCTTTGTTAGACTTTCCCCTGAGTTTTGCCCTTAACCATGTCATCATTATGCCTTAGACTCCCTAAGATATGGGGTTGCCCCACCACCTCTCCTTCCTTACCCGTTTCTTCTGAATAGTTTATAGCCATCCATTGAGGCCACTCTCGCTGTCTGTGTCATCTCATGCCTACATGGTGGCAGCTATTGCCATAGTCTTACTGCTGCACAGTGACTTTCAGCTCCTCGTGGTTGTTGCCTGTGCTGTGTACGTTGGTGTAGAGGCACTTCAGCTGGGCTATTGATCTCACCAACTTTTTGGGGGAACAAGCCCTAAGTCTTACATGACCGTTTTCAGTCGCTTCCGTGTTTTCTCACATATAATAACCCTTGCGTCCTTACTGCAGCATGGATCTCCATTCCCTACCCCCACTGAGGCAACAGACCAAAGGACCTTTCTAACATGTCCCCCAGTGGTGTGCTGCCCTGAAGTGTGCCTCTAGTGAGATAAACGCGGGTTTATCCCTTCCCTCCTTCAAATCTACTTTAGTCTTTCAGTAAGCCCTGCTAACGCCTGTGCAGAGATCCTTTTCCTCCCCCGCTTCGTATGTGGTGTGCCCTTTCTGTTGCCAGCAGGCCTGGTATCCTATAAACCAACCCATGATCAAAAAACCTATAAAGATAATCTAAACCAACCCCCTGCCTTTGTCAGGAGTATCTTTCTCTAGACCAGGTAGTTTAAAGCCTCATCCCACCTGGCCTCAGATATTTTCAGTGATGGTGCATCTACCAGTTCCCTGGGCAACCTGTTCCAGCATCTCACCATGCTCATTGAAAAGTTTCTCATGTCCAGTTGAAACCCTACCCTCTTTCAGTTTGAAACTGGTTCCTCTTTTCCTGTCACCACGGGCCTTGGTAAAAAATCTCACTTACAAGCCCTGTTCTCCTTGGAGGCTTCTCTTCTCCAAGATGAACCACACCAACTCTTTAAGCTTGTCATGGAGTGTGGCCTTCCCACCATTTTTGTGGCCCTTCTGTGGAGGTACTCTTAACAAGGAAAGGCTGAGAGTACTAGGCCTGTTCATCCTTGAGAAGAGACATCTGAGAGGGGAACCCATCCATGTCTATAAGTATGTGAAGGGAGTGTTTTGAGGATGGAGCCAGGCTCTTCTCAGTGGTGCAAGCAATAGGACAAGAGGCAATGGGCAGAAACTGATGTACTGGAAGTTCCACCTGAATCTGAGGAAGAACTTGACCCTGCAGGTGACTGTGCACTGGGACAGAATTGCCCAGAGATATTGTGCAGTCTCCCTCACTGGAGATATTCAAGAACTGTCTGGATGCAATCCTGGGGAGTGTACTCTAGAATGGACCACCATGGTCCTTTCCAGCCTTACCTGTCCTGTGATTCTATATCCAAACAAAGTTATTGTAACTTGAAAATAATTTTTTTGGATTGCATGTTAGTTATTTCTGTTCTTTTTTTATTATGTTGTACTTTGATTACTACGATTAAGGCTAACAGGTGTAGAAAAATGACTGAATTATACTTTTCTCAGAAGACTGTAGAAAATGTGTTTTTTCTGGACCTCTACATGTTAGAACAGGTTGGAAACTTGTAGTTTCTATTAGCTTGTAAGGGGATGGATAGCTTTAATGTCCTAATCAGTAATAGTAGCACTTACAGACTTTTTTGTCAATAGTTTTATAATCTTCTCACTGAACAGTTCCACATGCAGATATATGCAGAAGAAGGCAAAATTGACCATTATATTGAAGTAACAGCTGGCTAATCATTGGCAGTGTTCTTTGGGATGGAAATAAATGCCATATTAAATGTGTAGCACACTGACCTCAGTGTCTGTTTATTTGGATTTATACAGAGATGAGTGTGCACAGAAATTCTCTGTGTAAGGTGATACTGAGTGGTGGAGATTTTTGGGTTGTAGGTAAAGCAATTAAGACTTTTTTTTTTAATTTGTGAGCATTGACGTGTTTCATCTTTGCATCTATATGACAGTGGATCAAGAACTTGGTGATGGCTTTGAGCAAACTGAAAATTGTGGCCACTGCCTAATTAATCCCTGCATTGGATCAAGAAACTGCATTTTCTTTTTAAAATTTAAAAGAAAAAATTTTCTGAATTTTCTTTCATTAAAACTATGAATGAAAAGCAGTAGGTGGATATAAGATGAGAGATAGCAAAGTGGATGTTGTTTATAAAATTTAACAAGTTCACCTGTCATTTTTCAATAGTTTTTACATGTACTTTATAGTAAAAATGTCTTTTTTTTTTAAATAAAGATCCTTCTCTTTTCTTTTCTGTTGCTCATATTGGCATGTGTTAATTAATGGAAATAGTGAGTACACACAGAACAGTACCATATGAATGGTATAAGGTTAATGGATTGTTGTGCAGCTGCAATGCTGAGTAAGACATGGTTTATGTGGGTTTAATAAGGGAACTAACCTTGGAAATTGAAAGAGCCCTCACACCCGGGAAAAAAAAAATGTACTAAAAATGAAGGCGTGGGATTATCCATATTATTTTTAGGAATAGTTATGTAAGCTCTTCATTTTGTAATTCCAAACCTCTTCTATTGGATAGCTATTTTATTTTGAAGATGTAGAAAACAACTCCAGAAATTAAAAACTGGAATGCTCTTTCTTTAAGATGTGACTTCACACGGAAATTACTCTGTGCTACTGCTTTTTGTTAATATGAGCTGCAGTTCAAAGGAACATATAATGCTCATTTAATAAGTTCTACCATCTTTTTTTTTTTGGCATCTTAAAATGCACTCATGTTTAACCGATTTTCAACATAGCACTCGAAATAGCAGTATTTGGACACCAGCTGAAAAAATAGGTGGAATACCTTATGAGGGAGGAACATGCATCATTCTTTTGTTTAACAACTTGCTTCAAGAGATTTTATTTTTGGGGGTACATTTGTGTCGGAACTTTTTTTAAATTTTCATCTGCTCAACAGATTCTGAAGGAAGTGGTCATGGGAGTGAAGATGCATCTAAGGACAGTGGTGAAGGTTCCTGTACTGAATCAGAAGAAAATATCTTGGAGGAGGAACCGGCAGAAGAGAAAGTAGAAGAGCAACAGCCAAAAACCTCCACTGAAGAAGAGGTGCCAACAGCAGACAAAGAGGTAATTAAAACTGAAAAGAAAGAGCAAGAAGAGGAAGAAGAAAAGCCAAAAAAGAAGAAAGAGAAGGAGAAAGCAGCTGAACCTGATGCTGTGGCTGATGAGCAAACAAATGAACCAAAAAAATGGAATTTGCGCAGGAACCGACCTCTGCTGGATTTTGTATCGATGGAAGAACTAAATGATATGGATGACTATGACAGTGAAGATGACAATGACTGGCGGCCTACTGCTGAGAAAAGAAAAGGAAAGAATGCACTGCGGAAAGAGGGGAGTGATGGAGATAATGAAGATGATGAAGATGACGGGAGTGGAAGTGATGAGGATGACAATGATGAGGAAGGTAATGAAGAAGATAATAGCAGCACCGCTAGCGATGGAGGCTCCAAGAAGAAGAAGAGTAAAGTTCTTAACAGGAATAATGCAGATGATGAGGAATTGACAAATGATAGCCTGGCTCTTTCACAAAGCAAGAGTAATGAGGTAGTGCAACCAACTTTCTATAATATATCTGTTGACAAGTGGAATCTACTCCCCAGTAGCTATTCTGTTAATATTAAAAGTTAAACTGATTGGCTGGAGTTGTGCTTACACAATAATAAGTGAATAAATGACGCAGGAAAAATTATGCTAAATAGGCACTGCATATTAAATAACCTTGCTTGGACCATTTGACCAATCTAATGCCACTAAAGTCAATAGAGGGACTTCTCTTGGCTTTAAGGAGATTGGATTTAGTACTAAAACAAATAGGAGGTCCAGTATGCAAACCAATGTGTTAACGAGGCTTCTAGTTCTGTTTTAATGTAAATGTTGTATACCTGTAATGTTCTGAAGGTTAAATGCATCTGTGATATAATCATAAAATAGATAAATGAGACATTACTCTTTGCCCTTTTTTGTGACAAACATCAGAGTCTGAACACAAAGTTCACTTACAGAAGAATTTTAAGTAAAGAAATATGCACACTAGGTTTAAAATCAAATAGAATAATTATGATCATTTATGTTGGATTTGCTTATAATAGTCACAAATGAACTAATTTCTTACCATACTAAAAGCATTTGGGTATTATGATTATTATATTAAATATCTTCTGATTACATTATGTGAAAATTATATATATAAGTGTTTAATAAAGTAACCTTTTTTTTCCCCTATGCACAATTACAGTTGCCTTGAAGATTGTGCCTGCGGGAAAATTAAGTTACCAGGTTGTCACTGTGGATGACTTCATGTTCTGTTATAGCAAAATTCTGAACAAAATAAACAGAATTGCTGTAAAATCTACATGCAGTTTTCAGGAAATAGCCACAATGTCAACATAACATTTGGTAAATGGTAGTAATATGACATTATTTAAAGTTCTGCTGTTCCCTTTAAACTTTATTTAAATGTGTAAAATGACAGGGAACTAAACAGTATTTGAAAGAATTAGCTGTGTCCATTTCAGATACTTTGATAGGTATTATATATATATATAGAGAGAGAGAGAGATATATATATTTGTGTATATATATACACTATTGCACGTGAGCTGTGCTGTTTTTATTACTAGTAATAATTGAGGTTGAAAAAATAGCATGATTTGTTTGGGTTTTTTTCTTTTTATAACTTTCTGTATAGGCATCTTCTTTCCTTGTCAAGCTCTGTGATTCTAGTATTATTGTCTTCATTTTCCTGGCTCAGGAGCTGAAAGTTCTGTACCAATACTAATGATCTGAACTTGAAACAGAGAGAGGCAGTTGTTTTTCAGACTTGCTTCCCGTATCAAAATGGAGATGTGAGGCTACATTCTTAGTGATATATTCTTCAGTATAATTTCTGTTGGCTTGGAAAAATAGACCTGTTTCGGAAACCCAGAGCTGTCTCTGGTATGTCTTCTGTGAAGTTTCTTAGTATGCATGGATATCAGATTCTGTTCTTGCCTTAGATTTGGAACAGTGTTCAGAACATAAAATTTGAAGTTCAAATTATAGTTTTGTAAGTAACAATTTATCTTTATTGCGTGTAAAGTGCTGTACTGTTTATGAGTATGTCTTTATTGAGAAGTCTTGCAAAAGTATCTATAGACCGAATTACAGACTGTAATTTTCAGATTTCTCTGATACTCAATATACTGTATTGTAACAGTATACTCTCCACTCCTACAGTATTTTGAATTAGTAAAAAAGAAAAAGGGTAAAGAAAAATCTTGTCTAGCAGACACATCTAGCAAAATCTCATTGCACTGCAGAAAGTGAGTTCTTAGAAAAAGAGATGCTCAAATGCACAATTAATTTAGGAAAGAGTGTTCAGGTAATTAGTTCTGAACATATTGTAGTCTTTTATATGCATTCTTTCTTCTTTCTTTCCTTTGCTTATTTTTGGAGGATGGAAACTGGGGAGGGTGTTGGGAAGGAGTTGTTTGGTTCTTGTTTCCCTGTGATTTTTATTTCTTTACATTTTATAAAAATATTTTGAGGTCTGCATATACGTTATTTTAACATGTGCTGTAATTAAATACCACATGCTTTTCCATTGTATTACACACAGAATGCGAGCTTAGCTTTCTTTCCTGAGGTCAAGCATCATTAGTAGGTAAATGCTGTTTTCCTGTTTTTATAATTACTACCACTTTATAGGACTCTTCTATTCTCAGTGAGATGGTTATTGTATTTTGAATTTTTTTTTCCCTGTAAAGTTTAAATTCAATGGGCATATACATTGAAATGCTCACTTTCTTCATTAACACCCCAGAAATGGAAATTACATAATGATCCAGCTGAAATAGTATCTCCCACTTCAGTAGGGAGCAGGACTTGTTCAGGAGTTGCAGCAGTTACTGTTGTATGGAAAAGTTCCCATGTTTTAGACAAGTAGGGTCTTTCAGAGGCTTACATAGGCTAAGAGCAGAGGAGAGCAGCACACTTTACAGATCACTCCCTCTCTGTGCCTGCATAAAAACAATAG
The DNA here is from genome assembly GCF_041296385.1 of Aphelocoma coerulescens. Taxonomy (NCBI): domain Eukaryota; kingdom Metazoa; phylum Chordata; class Aves; order Passeriformes; family Corvidae; genus Aphelocoma; species Aphelocoma coerulescens. The sequence goes on from NC_091015.1 coordinate 28,740,713, forward strand.
GTTGCTCAGCTGCCTTTTTTGACTGGTTGGCTGTCTTCACATGAGGTGAACCTTAATGGATGGGTATCCTAACATTAGAACAAAAATTTGATGTCCTTTCATCATTGCTCGTTTGTTTGGGTCTTTTGGTCCATGTTTGCATAGGTTCTCACTGCCTAGACAGCCAGTGTTATTTCAGTCTTGTTTTTACAATGCAATTCTGCTTCTTAATTTGAAGTAATACTGTGGTGTTTTTTTTTAATTACCAGACCTTGGGCTTCTATAACAGTAGAGATTGCAAATTTCTTTTAAGCTTCTCTCAGTGAAGCCAAATAACAGTTTAAGTCGAAGGTACTGTCAGAAAAAGCTGATTTCTGTAGAGTTGTCACAGGCATCGGAGAAATCTGTGCCATAGCACAGTTAATCTGCCAAAGTTAGGGAGCATCTGCTGCCATTTTCCTATCTGTAATGTGAATGGTAAGCTAAACGTGGGTATTTTGAGTAATGATGGGCTGCAGGAATGTCCCAAGCTTATTGCTTTCCTCAAAATGCTTCGTCCCAAAAGGAGGATGTTGGAAGAGATGCTCTGTAAGTCTGAACTCTGTTTAAGAGAATCTTCTGTTTTTCACAGTTAGTTGCCCTCCTGTAAGCAGTGTGACTCTGTGAGTGTTCTTTTCTACTTCTACATGAGCTCATGATCCCTTAGGCATAGTATTGGTGCTGTATTTTATAAATGGGGAATGGAATTTTAAAAAAAATGTTTGAGAGGGCATCTTCCACCCTAATTTTTTTTTTTTTTTTTTTTGGATGCCACAGCAGCTTTGAAATATTTTTGCATCTTTGATGTTTTGAATGGTACCATTGAACTCTCGGGCTCTGCTTTGAAACTATTGCTGTTTCTTTGTATTGCAGTGGCTATTTTTTACTATTGTGCCTGTTTTAGCACTTCCTTATATGCCTTCATATTACCAATGAAGGTAGTTCAAGCTCAAATATAAAAAATAAATGAATATGTATGGAGGCCATGAAACTACAGAAGAGACAGTGGCTCTGTTGCACCATGATCATAATAAGAAGACAGTTTTATTAAGAAAATTAATTTTACATGCAACTTAGTTTGGTTTATGAAGCACTTCTCTGTGTTTCCTTTGAAAAATTCCCCATTAAAACCCACATTCACTTTAAGAGCACTGGTTCATATTGCAGGTTGGAAGAACAGGGCAGTGTACATGTTCTGCAAATCCTTACTCCTGTGTATAATCAGAAGAACATACAGTTTTTATAAATCATACAGTTTTGCATAGAGATGCATAAATTTGCATTACAACAAACTCATACAGAGTTGATAATTTTTTACATTTTATGTAAGTGAAAACTTGGCAGGCTTGTATTAGCAGTGTATTCTTGGATTTCTCAGATCCATGAGATTTTTTTAATTTTAACAAGATGAAGCAGTTTTTCTGAATGCTGGAACATTTGAAGGTCACCTTTGGCCTTTTTTTAAATTTTGATTTTAAATGGTTTCTTAAGTTTTCCTTTTTGTAGAATACAAATCGTTCAAAGACATATGTTTCTGTCTGAGGAAATAGCTCTCCTCTGACCTTTGGATCTTAACAGCCCTATAGGTTGCATTGAGATCCATGCATCCCAGCTCTTGCATTCATGGATGAAATGTTTGAGCATTTTGACAACAAAGAATCTTTTAGCCTTGTGAAAATAATGTTCCATGTTTTTTTGATTGTTAAAAAATTGAGCAATTAACAGATCTTCTGTTTGCTTTAAATAAAATTGAAGTTCCTGGCATAATCCATATGTCTTCATTTTTCAATATTAGGACTCACTGATCCTTGAGAAGTCTCAAAATTGGAGTTCCCAGAAAATGGACCATATTTTGATTTGTTGCGTTTGTCTTGGAGATAACAGTGAAGATGCTGATGAAATAATCCAGTGTGACAACTGTGGAATAACAGTGCATGAAGGTAATACAACCCTTCATTCTCATTGCAGGAGGAAGGCATATGCTTTGCTTTTAATAACATTTTGACTCGTGTTCTTCAAACAAAACCTTTCAATGCTGGGGGGTATGTTTTTGTAATGCTACATTGATCTTTTTCAGTGGTGTAACACCCATCTTCTACTTTAGCAAAGCAAATACAAGAACCTCTGGGATGGGATGTAGTCTACAGATACTAATACAGTGAATGACAGTCTGCAAATATTGGAGCTATACACTGTCTTTTCAGGGCTTTAGGATGTTCTATTAATCTATCTTACCTAGTTCAGTATATTAATTTGATTGCCTAATTGGAATATAAGATAATGAGAATAGGATGCCTTCTAAGGGAAGGTTATTTCACCTATATTTTTATTGTACCAAAACAGCAGAGAGAAGGAGAAGAAGAAAGGTATACTCCATGGCATTTATTTATAAGTGAAATAGGTTTTCATTCTTCAGAAGTGTACAAGGCATTTATTTAATTTATGTGACTCCCTTAATTTAAAAATTTTTTGAGCTGTTTAGCATGTCTTTCTAGGTAGGAAGTGGTTTTATAAATTCCATGCTCACGCGTCAGATTTCTCATACTAGATTGAAAACTGTTTCAAAACAGTATTTTTCATGTGCTAGGATGTATTCAGTTCTTCCCTTGAAATCACTTAGGAAACTAAGGATGGAATTTCTGTCCTGTGGGTCAGATGCCTTATATTATGTGTCCATGGGTACTTTTAACTCTTGAACCTGTTGTGGTCTTTTGAAGAACTGATCCATAATGTCTGTCAATTGTTGCTTAGAGAGCAGTTTAGTTGACCTAATTTATGATGAGCTGAATCACACTCCACGTGCCTTTGAGGGCATTAGTCAGGTCTTATTGCCTACTATAACTGTTAGGCTGCTAAATTTATGTGTCTCGCAGATCTCCTTCCTTTTTATCCATGAAGTTTTTGAAAAGTAATGTGCAGAATATATCTGATTTGGGATGCAGTAACTATCTAAAAATTTTATAGAATCTTGATAGATCTTCTTTTTTCCCTAGCATAGTCTAGTATTAACTCACGAGGAACAAAAAAAGTCTTTTGCTGATAGTGATAAATGCATGTTTGAGAATTCCCCAAACATTACATCCAGTCAATGCATCCAAATTCTAAAGCTGTGGAGCTTCCTGAAGATTCTTCTGGAAGATTTATTTAATGATTGTAATGATTGCTAAAGTGAAGAATGATTGTGATAGGAAAATGATCGTCTGCCAGTTTGGAAGGAAATGATGGCAAATCTGTTTTTTATTCAAGAGGAATACTTTAAAAATCCCCAAAAGATCCCTTCCTTACTTCGCTTAGTTTACTAAACTTTTGTCCCTACAAAAGAAAGATTACAGCTGCCTTTCCTCTACAGGAAAGTAGTTCCATAGTTCAGAAATCACTTGAATTTTAGTAGTTCTAAATCTGTTTAAAAGTAATGGCTGCTATTCTTTTTACAGTGTTCCCAGCAAAGATTCCCTGTAGTCCCACTGATACAAAGAGTACAGTGTGTATGTTTCTTTTGTTGTCATTGTGACAAAGTAAAATAGATTAATTCAGAAGATTTAATTTGTTAGTTTCTTCTGGTAAGTTCTACAGTGTGTACCAGGTAATTGACTATAGGTGTTGGTTAATTTTTCACACTTGTGGTTGAATGTTTAGTTAGCTCTTTGCAATTAATTTTAATAATAAATACTTGAAAGTGTATACAAAGCAGTTGTGAGGTTCTGTTTGAATAGGTGAATTCTTAGAGGAAAATAAGCAAGCTGTGTATGTGAAAGTAATTGATGACTGTGATAAAAATGCAAATTTACACAGCAACAATTTGAAGCTGAACAATTTGGAGTTTTACTTGACATTTTATGTGTATGTTGCATTACTAGATATGTATGAATATAGTTTCAAGTAGAAATGGACATTTATTTTGCTGTGTTTGTTTCTGTACTTTGATATTTTATAATGATTAAGTAAAGACAGGTGCTGTTTTAAATCTGAGCTTTTTTCAGTAATTTGTTTAAATAATTGCTTGCAGCAAATAAAAATATTATTGCTGTGGTTTAACCCCTGCCAGCCACCAAGCCAAACACAGCCACTCGTTCACTTCCCTACCAGCAGGACGGGGAGAGAATGAGAAGGGAAAAAGCTGGAAAACTTGTGAGTTGAGTTAAAGACAGTTTAATAGGGAAAGCAAAAACCACACACACAAGCAAAGCAAAACAAAGAATTAATTGATAGCTTCCCATGGGCAGGCAGGTGTTCAGGCATCTCCAGGAGAACAGGGCTCCATCACGAGTAACGATTGCTTGGGAAGACAAATGGCATCACCCTAAGCATCTCCCTTTTCCTCCGTCTTCCCCTCACTTTGTATGTTGAGCATGATGTCATGTGGTCTGGAATATCCCTTTGGTCAGTTGGGGTCACCTGTCCTGGCTGTGTCTTCTCCCAGCCTCCTATGCACCCCCAGCTTCCTCACTGCTGTGGCAGTAGGGAAAATAGAAGAGGCCTTGACTCTGTGTGTGCCCTGCTCAGCAATAATAAAAACATCTCTTTATTATCATCACTGTGTTTAGCACAAATGCAAAACATAGCCACACACTAGCCACTCTGAAGAAAGTTAACTCCACCCGAGCCAAAACCGAAGAGCTATAAAAGAATTGTAACCTTTGAAACTTTAGTTTGATTCAGTGATCTTATATATACACATATATATATGTGACTTGGAGATTTCTGCACTCCTGCCCAGTGCTCACTGACTGACTATTTACTTCTGAATGCAGAAGTAATACATGAAGACAACCTATCATTAGAAGTTGCAGTCAAAAATAAAATGCAGTGCAACAGTTACTTTTTGGTCCTGTTTGCCTAATCATTCACCTTGGCTGATTTCCAAAATAGATTGAAAAGTAGTTGAAAAGGTAATTACTGTCTAATCATATAAACATGGCTTGCAACCTTGAGAATTATTTTTTTAATGTTAATAGAAGCAAGATTTACTCTTAATGGCATTGGCTTTGATCTGTACTTTGTAAATGTATACCCAGATCATAGACATAGACTGTATTTGTAGTCCTTTGTACTCGTATACACAGCTGCTTGGTAGTTTGAAAAATAAGTTCCAGTAATGAGTGAGTCTGTTTTGTAAATACATTGAAGTCCAAGAATTTGTTTTATTTTTTCAGGTTTCCCTTAGTAGGTAGGTTGCTGTGGCTGTGGATATCATGCTGTGTCCTGAAATTTGTTCTAATATTTGAGCTTTTGAATTTTTCAGAACACAGTATTGAATGAAGAGGCTCCTATTCATGAATTGGATAGAAATCAATGCAGTGACGTTTACCTGCATTTAGTAGTATGCCCATTTCCTGCAGTCTGATTTTGATTCTTAGCAGTTGCCTTTTCCCTAGAATCAAAGCCAGTTGTTCCAAAATGCCCAAAGCAAGCTGCTGGAATATCACAGAGGTTTTCTTCCTAGATTTTATATGCAATATTAAGTGGTATTATGAATGAGCATGTTTTCTCTTCTTCTCCGTAGCATGGTAAATAATTATTTGGAAGGAGTGCACTCCTTTCACACACTACTGGTGTCCTACCCAGGGTCCCACATAATGATGATACTGACAGTTTGATTGTTCTTCCCCTGAAGACCTTATTTTCTCCTTCTCCTTGTTGATTATTACAGAAACTGTTTTGCTTCATGGGGAGGGGGTCTTACACCCTTGACTTATGCCTTGGTGCTCTGTTCAAGTGGAAGTTTCTGTCTACCACAGAACCTTTCTGGTGACTGGAACAGATTTTTCTATGACAGCCACCTCTGTTTTAATGTGAAGTTATTCATTAGCTGAGAAAATAGTGTTCTGAGTCAAACCTACTTCTTCTGGACACCAGGGCTCCCTCCTGGATATTTGGTGCTACCACCTTTTCCTTTTGAGGACCTGGTGCAGCAGCTGCTTGTTCAGTTGTGACTTGTCTTCCTGTTGGATTGCTTGCTTGCATTAATGAGCTGTTACATAAGGTCTTCCATGGAAAAAAAGAGGCGATAACTCATCCAGGAGCAAGTCTGCCAGAGCTCATGCAGAAACAGCAACATGGCCAAGAGTTAGAGGGGAATTTTCATTCAGACCTAAAGTCATGGACCCTTAATAAATACCTTTACTTGACTTATTGATGAGTTTTGAGATTGTGAGAAATTAATTTTACTTTCTAATACAACTGTTTGCTGTGTGATGTTCATATCACCTACACGGCCTGCATCACTTGTCCAAAAGCTGTCTTTGCACTGCAGATATGTGTCCAAAAATCTATTCTTAGGGGAGTAAATAACTGGTTCTAATTTTAACTGCCTTTAAAACTGCATAAGTAGCATACATGTAATGCTAATTTAATACCCACTCTTACACAATGCATTCATCTATTAATTTGAAAAGCCTGTAATTAGTTCATGTCCATCAATTAAAAGTGTGTTCTCATTTTGCATATCAACCTATCCCTGTCACATCATCTCTCTCCCCTCCAAAAAAAAGGTAAAAAATTCTCTTACTGAATTTGTACTGTTGCTTTTTAGAATTTTTACTTCTGTATGAAGATAATTGTCATTTCTTTTTATAAAAGTCTTCTTTAGACACCAGTCTGTCATTTTGGATAAATGCGTTTGTGCTAAGATCTTGTAATAGCAGAACACCCCCAACTGTGTTGTCAGTTTTTTTGACATCTTGATTGCAGTGTGTCTGAAGAAAATGTCTGGCACACATCATATCATTTGCCACAAGTGTAGGTAGTCCGCTTGCCAGTTGTTGCCCTTGGGTTAGTTGCTGTGAGTTAAATGGGAAAGTTCTACATTTTTTGAGCAGTTTCTTTTCCATCTCCTATCTTTGTTTCTTACTGTACTTTGATGTGATATCAGAGAATAAAACTTCCCTTGCTAAAAGCAATAGTGTAGTTGCCATATGCTCTACAGTGTAGTAAAACACTTTTGCATTTTAATTTTGCCCCTTACTGTGGTCTGCTGCTGTCTGGTATAAAAATCCATTTTTCAAAATCATGTACTTTAGTACTCTCCATTTAGTAAATAAAAATACTGTTCTGAATTTATGATGCATGAAATTATTAATGTATTTATTTTAAACTGTTGGTCCAATGAAGAATTGAATGAAACATATTTTAAATACTGTGATCTCACAGCATTTAATTTTGCAGACGCAGAGTTTACCATAAAGTTCATGTTTCAAAGCATATGTAGATATGCTTGGTTGGTGTATGCAGATATCCTCTTTGGCAAAAAATTACCTTCCCAGAGAAACAGAGGACCAGATGCAGCCAAGACAAGAATTAGGTCTCTATTCCTGTTTCTGTCAGTGATATACATTTCAGAACAATTATTTTAATGGTATTATTTTGAAGTGTGTGCAATTTCTTTTTATTGACAATCACATGAAAATATAAGCTATTGACAGAGTAAAATGACTTCAAAATCAGGGAATAAAAAAGGTTGTCTTCTGTATATAATGCCATACATTCAACAGATAACTTGGCTGTAATTGTAATATAGAGATGCCATAGATGGAACAGTAAGTGTTGTGAAAATTTTACCTTCTGGAATTTCATGTGTTTAAATGCATAGGTTAGTACTACTGTCCCTGTCCGGCTCTGTGCTCACACGCATGCAGCACAAACGCACGGCCAGCTTCAGTAAACGTCGGTCGCAAGGAGATGGGAAGGGCCTTTGCATGAGTTCCAGCAGGAGCGTTCAGTGCTTCTACTCTGCTGGAGATTCAGGGGCAAAGACGAGAGAACAGTAGCGAGCCAGGGTTTTATCCGGGGGTGGGGAAAAGGCAGGTCTAGGGAACGGGGACCAATGGGGAGCTCTGGGGGAGAGAGGAGGGGGGGTAGAGGCTGACAGCCAATCGGGGAAACCAAACTGGGGTAGATTAACAGAACAGAACAGGCATCCTGGGAGAAGCCTTTCTGGTCACCCTAACCTAAGTGGTTCTTCTGGTGCGAGGGACTTGTCTTACTGAGCACTCTCTGTCCCTTGTAATGTATGTTCACTGGCCACCACAGGTTAGTATTATACTAAACTATTTTTATTGTTTAGTGTTAATGGTGTTCAAGGAGGTGTCAGAAGTGGAGTTAGGATGTAGTAGTCTAAGAATACACAAACGTGAGGATTTAATGAACTTTAGTTCAAAAGGAGCTCTTACGGGTATTCTGAAGACCCAGACTTCAGAATTTTTGTGAATCTTAAGGAAAGGCAGCATGCTTTTTCAGGAAAGTGTTTAAAAGTTATTTTATTTTCTTCAGTGTGTTTTCCAGTCAAAGGGGCCAATGGTTTACTTAATGCCAAATAGGCCAGTAATAATAGCTGGAACCAAACATGTCCTTTACAGGTTCTGTATCCTTCCCCCTGTTGTCCTTTCAGGCCTTAACTAGTCACGCTGTCTGTGCACTTGTACTTTTAGAAGGAACCTAAAGATTACGTCCTGATGCTTTTACTAAGTGAGCCCTTAGGTTGCTTTCTGTTCCAACACCAGCAATTCCCAGTAATTCATACAGAACAGTTGGACTAAGCAACTTTAAATTGATCTTCAGTATAGCCACTTAATACTAGGATGGAATGGTTTACCAAGTAGCAGCTTTGTATTTGCATATCTATGCATTTTGAAGTCCTAAAGATAAGGGGTTTTGAAATTTTTGTTAACTGGAACAAAAAAATTCTTTCAGCATAGCCAAAGAAGGCAGGTAGTAATAGGTTGAACCTCTGTTGTACTCAGCATTTTTAAGGATGCTAAAATGATATCTTTAAAGAGGTAATTGTTTTAGACTTCGGAGCATACTGAAATTGGCCCTTGCCAGTACTCAGTCAAGAACAATTACTACATATCTTCTCTGAAACCTGGCTTCATAGCCACAAGGTTTTGTATTGCAGCTTTGATTCAGTAGCTTTATTTGGCAGTGTACACCAGGTCAGCAGTAGTCTTACAGGCTGGATTTCTTCAGCTCTGTGGTGGACCAGATTGTTTTGATGTTTTTATCAGCAATGATTAATAATTGGTCTGTTTTCTCCAGCTAAAGACCACCCCTTCTGCTGGGTGTAACAGTGTGGTGTTTAGCTTTTGCTAAATGCCAGTTGAGGAAAAGAGTGAATGCTTCCTTGTCTATCAGAGATCTTAAACTCTTTAAAGATGTCATTAAGATTTATATACAAATTGGGGCAAAAAATTGGGTTAAAAATATGGACTTCTTTTTTTTTTTTTTCCACTTTGGAAAAGGAGCTATATTTGTATTGTTACAGAAATAATGTTTAATGCCAACACATGTGATAAGGATGGAAATAATTGCAGCACGTTTGTGTCATTTTCTGGGAGGAAGGATAAAAACCAATCACGTATATATGAGTGATAAGTATAATAAAGCAACTATTTCAGAATGAAGGTAGGACAGTTTGGGGAAGTCATTATTCTTATTTTAGTATACTGGTGGCACTTAGGCTAGAAAAGCAAATCTAATTACTTTCAATTGGTGAAGAAGCATCAGTGTTTGAAAGGAACTGATTTTATTTTGCCATGTGGATTGAGAGCAGTATTACTGCATCTGTAACATTAAGAAACTTTTAGTAAGTACTTTTAAGAAAATGTTGATATGTTTAGAAGTCTGAAGGAATTATCAAAAGGTTAATAATTCATCAGCTCTATGATATCAGTGGGCCATGTGTTTGTACATTAGTGCTCTTGCTGAAAATGAGATTTGCTGGCATGTATTCAAAATCATGTTACTAGAATTAAAAAAAAATTACTCTGTGGAATTCTGCTTAAAGCTGGTACCACATTATAAGGAAGATGGAGTTACCCTATGCATGAGCTATATGATCTTGTATATCCCTAATGAAATTTGTCTGTGAGTGTGCTTCTGCACATTACTTGTCCTTTCATTCTAGGATACTTTTTATAATGAAAAGAAGCATTCTGCCATCTTATTTTAATTCTTATTGATAAGGTTCATTCTGTAATGGAAGACTACATTTCTTAAGTGGTTCCTGCATCATTGCTTATTTCCTGAATGTAGTTTCAGTGTGTTACGCAGACCTCTGTTTCTGTCGCAAGGGGAGTTGGAGTACTGTTGTTATTTTATTACAGCCAGTGGGTAATGAAACGAAGTAAAAGATCATGTTGCTATTTAATTGCAGATTGAGTAATTTTACTGCTCGGGAAGCACAAAGTTTGATTTGATTGCTGTATTTGATAAATAAATGAATGTAATTTTTTAGTAAAGTCTCTACTGCGTTTTAAGTGTTGACAATTAAATATTTTTTCTCTTACTAAATAGCAGCTAAATGTTCAAAGTGTGGGATATGAAAAAAACAGTTTTGTGGTGATTAGCTTTAGGATTTTCCTTTTCTTCATTTGCAGTAGTAACCAATAGAATTCTTGCTCTTATGCAAAATTTAAATAATAAATCACTTTAAAGACACTGTTTTCCTAAATTTGTGGTAATTAAGCATGCATGGGCACCTTAACAATCATAAAGAATACCCTTAGTTGTACTGAAGAGGAATGGAGAAACTGAATGATTGAGCCTAGCCATTATTTAAAAGCAGGTACAAATGAGAGTGCTTAAAAAATATATGTATATTTCATCAATCACCAATGTAGTGTCTCAGAATTGTCAGTTTGTGCTCCACAAATTACACTTTGGTTTTGGAGTTGCACAAGGGTTCTTAAGGTCAGTCCTACAACTCAAAAAGTAGGTAAATAGTGTTTTTTATTTCATGTGTATATTCTTTTGTAGTTGATTTGCATGCTGAATGCAAAGTAGAAAAGTGGAGTGCGTATTTGTTGACTGGATTCTACTGAGATAATGAACCTCTAGAAGAAAACCCAAACATTCTCCCCTTCCCTCCAAAAATTGTTCATTTTCAGGGAGAAGAGCTTGTTGCATTTATCTTGAAAGACATTTCTTGAAAAAAAATGCATAATGCATTGAGTTTCTTTTAATCTTTGGTTGCTTCAAGTCTTGTTTTCTTACTTTCCTTCCTAATGGATAGTCTGAAAGAATATCAAGTGTGGCTAGAAAAATAAAGTAAAACAGTCTTTTTCTTCTTGTTTTACAGTTGTAATCTGAGACAATCACATAAGACAGATGACTTTTTAGAATAAAACTCTATAAAATGTGAATTTTGCACTAACAATAATAGTTTCGAAAATGTAAGCTTTCTTGGGTATCTCAGTATTTCTCTCATATTGTTCCCCTGAGTCTGTGTGTGTATGTTTCCTTCTAAACTCAACTGACAAGTGTCTGCTGCTACAATTGTCTCTTCTCATACTGATCTTGCATTTATCCTGTGTGTAGGTTGCTATGGTGTTGATGGAGAGAGTGACTCTATCATGAGTTCAGCTTCAGAAAATTCCACAGAGCCTTGGTTTTGTGATGCATGCAAATGTGGTGTCACACCTAGCTGTGAATTGTGTCCCAACCAGGATGGGATCTTCAAAGAGACTGATGCAGGCAGGTAAGACTGAATAAGTGATGTTTTGAATTTGGTATTCCTCTTATATTTAAAAGATTGGGTTTTTTCCTGTACTTTGTAAAGACTCTGCTCAAGTCTATTGACTTTCAAGTATGATGTAAGTGGGAGGAGAACTTCAAGTTTTGCAGTTCTTTACTGGGTCAGTAATGCCAGGTAATAGGAAAAAGTAGCATAACAAAATTTTATTGAAGGTGTGCTAAAGGTATTCAGACAGACCTGGTATATTATGAGTATTTTGAATTATAAAGATTATATTATTGATTTTTGAGAATATTCTTTGCTTCTTTTTAGGATTGCATTCAGGTCTAATTTGAGAATAAGCAGATTAATTCTCGTGATGTCTTCAATTCCTGTCACATTTGGAGAATAAATTAAGATGTAAATATTAATGATAACTAATTATCTATACAAAAGGCAAAAATTGGATTATCAATGATGTCTGATTTGTGCTTAATGTTACTGGTTTTTGCTGCATAGTTTTATTTGGTTTGTTTTTGTTTTGTTTGTTTTGTTTTTTTTAAATAGACCATGGAAATTAAGGTTTTTCCCCTACACCTTATGGTTGTATAAACTGCAGGTGTGTGGTAATCAGCAACGCTTTCATGTGCTGGGCTTGTCATAAGGTTTTAAAAAACAAGTTACACAAGTGAGTCAAGATTTGTAGTGAATAATTTTGACCATTGGAGGTAGCAGTGCTCTTTTAATACTTCTAGGGTTCAGATCCTTGTTTCTGGTCTGTTGTAGATTCAAGAGTGTATGTGCATCTTCCTTGTAAAGCTTTTACACAGCTAAGCAACTTGTGCTTTTTCAGTTGTTTTCTGTTTTAATGATAATGCTTCTATATGCAAGAAAAATACTTTTTTTAAAGAGTAAAAGTCAATTGTGTAACAAGAAATGTGAGACTTGATACCACCTGGCAAATTTTCTTTCAACCTTTTTATTCTTGTGTTCCGCAAACAATTTAAGCCCTATATATGTGACTTCTCCTTTATCCTACTAGAAACTATAGTCAACATTTTAATAATTGCTTAAAATTATTCTTGTAAAATGGTGGTATGCTTTTGGTTAACCTGGAGGTATTTTCTTTGTTACATAGGTTGTCTGTGCAGAGGCATATGCCTGCCTTGCTGACAGTGGGCGTTATCACAATAATTTATTATTTTTGTTGTGTCTTTACTTGCTAGACAATGTGATATTGCTGTCCTGGATAAATTTGTTCTCCCAGATGAAGAGATTATGTACTAGAAATAAACAAATACTAATTGCAATTTACTAATTCACATTACTAATATGTGAAAATTCCTGTGCTCTCTTTTTATTATTTGTTTATGAATTTGAATTCTCAAGGGTAGGGAGGCACTGTAGACTAAGGGTAGAGTCTTGGGGCAGTGTCTATTATGTTTTCATTATACTCAGTAAACTGCAATCCAGTTCAGTGCTTTTCCTGACATATTAGCAGGAAGAGACTACTGAGTAACAGATTCCTTTAATTCACCATTGCTCTTCATGCCCTTACCACCTTTTAAAAATAAATTCTTCATATACATCAGTGCTAGAAATTACACAAGCCAAACCTAGTCAGTTTCTCTTCATAATCAAATTGGAATAATTTCTCTCTTTCTACATGAAAGGTGAACCATTAGAATAATGAGGTGCTTAATTTTTCAGCAGAAGCCTTTTCACATTAATCTCTCAGTTTCACAAGTATAAATGTGAATTTATGAAATTTTACTTCTCAAAATGCTATTATCCAAAAATACAAATTCTGTCCTTGTTTCAGTATGGAGTTTTTCTTCTTTCCTAATCAACATCTGTCATCATTGCTGCAAGCTAAATGGATGGTAGAGTAACAAGGAAGATTATTCTTCTTTGATTACCCAATTTGTCTTAATTACAAGCTTCTAAAACATGTGCAGCTAAATAAATGAGCAGGAAAATATTTAGAACGGGTATTAAAAGCAGCTGAAGCTGCTTCAGCTGTGAACTTGACTGACTTGTGTATGTTTTTTAATAATGATTCAGGTCTGAGTTCGCATATAGGTGGTTCAAGAAATGAGGCACTTGTGTGCCAATCACACTGAAATGGCAGTTTAAATCTGTAATACTGCAATACTTGGGTGACATGTACTAAAACATTTTGAGAAGGTCAGTATGAAGCAAGCAGCCAGCTGTTGGGTTTATCATAGATAAACTCCTACAGAGTGCAGCAGCATTAAATACACCAGTGGAGCATGAAAAAACTGTGCAAATTAAATTGAGAAAGCAGCTGCTTGTAGAAGATGTGTATCGTTATAGTGAACTTTGGAGGTTACGTTTAGTAGGCTGTATTAAAACTTACTATCAAAAATCTTCAACCAGAACCTTGGAATTTTGTTGAGAATAATTGTGAAGATACATAGCTTCTGTTTATAAAGATTTGTTCTGTATTACACACCTTAAATTAAAGGAAGAGTATGGAAAAGAAGCCTTACAGAATTCAGATGTTTTTTATTTACAAACAAGCTGTCTATTTATCTCAAGGTTACAGGTCTCATTCATTTTGTGTGTGGCATTTTTCTTTTAAAATTATTTTTAATTTCCTTTTGAAAACAAGTACAATATGTTCATGTTAATGAGATACTTACTTTAGTAAATCATAATGTTTACCAAAATGCATATTTAAGCACATACATATGCTTTTTTTAATAGAGGAACATTTTATTAAAGTGTGGTAGTGATTTAGGCCAAGTTATTACCACTCCTGGATACAGCATGGAAGGGCAGAGGCGGTACCTGGTGCTCCATTGCTTCCCTGCAGGGATATCTTGTTCCTCTACTGGTTTTGTGGGGAGTCAGACAGAAGATGTACTTTTCACATACTAATGAAAATAGTCTTTTTTTTTTTTTACATGTAACATTGTATTACGTTAGGGGGTTGTGCTGGCATGCTAGAGTGTTTATGCTGTAATAAAACCAGTGATGAGCTTTACTCCCTTTCTGAGTAGCAAGAAGTTTGGCAGAACACTTGAGTATCTCAGCTTGTTCTCTGGCAGCTAACAGGCTGTCTTATTTGTACTACATTATTTAAAGACAAAGTTGTAACTCAATTAAATTTTCTTTGCATCTTCCTGTGGTTACAGTGCTGGGACCAAATAATTTTGTGGATGTGAAGAGCAGTAGTAAAATTTGTGGAGGCAAAGCAATGCAGTTCTTGCATATAAATGTGTATTTGGGATATACATTATTCTGATTGTTTTAAGTTTATATGTTTCAAAGGGAATTTACTACCTAGCATCTCAAACCTGAGTGATTTAACCATATGATAAAAACTTGTTTTTAAATACACAAGTGAAAAGAGTCTTATCAGATATGACACAATGAGTCAGTCAGTGTTGTGGCTTGTTAGAGCTACTGAAAAATTTCTTACAGAGTGAAGTGATTTAATGGCTTTTAAGTAGTTTCTTACTGGGATTTTTCTGTTACCCAGTTAATGTCTTGGACTGTTTTGGGGGAAAATGGTAAGTAAATAGTCTGTCCACCAATTTTGTTTATTGAAAGACCATTGTTTTCTTTGTAAAGGCTGAAATACAGATGTATTTTTGAGCTTGCTACCGAACCTTTTGTATTTTGCTTTTTTGGAATTTCTGTTTGGATATATGATCCATGAATTACATGAAACTTAATTAATCTGAGTGTGATAAAGCGTTGTAGGTCTAAGGACCATTGATGAGAAGTGTTCCGCTTTGGGAAACCAGGACTACATGGAGCTCCTGAATAGTATAACAATGAGCTTCAGTATTTCTCTCATCTGTAAGGAGCTAGTTAATAACAGTAGCTGTTCTAAGCGCACTTGAAGCCAGGATGTTATTGCTCTGGTATAACTGAATTTTTTTAATTGACCTAAAAAGGAAAGAGGAGGGAGAAGAGATAGGCTGAACAGTGGTAGAAGATTGGAAAAAAGAGCACAGCAGCATGCATGCGGGTTTAAGCAAGTGGTAACAGGTCTGTACTGATTCCCTGGTAAAAGAGACAAGGGAAGAAGTGTTTCTCACATCATCATGAGTCATCTTGAATGCAGGGAGTAGATTCTATTATTTGATTAGAACAGAAGAGAGTTTTAGTCTTCACTAGTGATACATTTACTGTTAAACAGTAATGACTGGGAAGATTGTAAAGTGCTGAATTAACACACTTACTGAGGCTCAAACAGGATATTTCGGCTCAGTTATGTCTGACATCCCTAGTTGTATTACATGTCATGTGGGACTTTCTAGGTTCAAAGTGTTAGCTACAGTCTCTGCAACTGAAAAGCCATTTTCTTGAATATTTTAAGATAACAAAAAAAGAGCAATCTTGACCCTCTGTCTCTCACAGTTTTCTCCCATCTGGTGATTTAGCAAGGAGTAGCAAATACTTCCTGAATTTTGATAAAACAGTAAGATTATTTGGAGTAGTTTGTCTCAGTTAATTTGGGTCATACGTGCTGTGCAGAACAGATTTTGAGTTTGTCACTAACTGATGGTTTGTGACAATGAGCATTGGATCTTTTAGAAAATGTTCATTACATAAGAAGAAAAGGAAAATTTGTCTTCTGCTCCAAGGCTGTTTGGGTAGCTGAGAGTTTCAGGAGGTTAGGAAGATGCCTGTCAAAAGCAGACTTGAGATTGAAGCCTTTACCATTGTGTAAATTACTATACACTATTTAATTACTATACATTAAGGTCCAGATTAATTTTCTGCCCCTCAGGGCTGAAGATTACTCTCCTGTTTGTTCATGGCCAGTGAGGAAGGGAACAGCTAAGTAACAGTCTGTTCATCTGAGTTTCAGATAGGCCTTTCTATAATACTACTCAGATGTGTTTATTACTGAATGCAAGTCCTATCTGTTTGCTTAAAACTAGGTAGTTCTGGTGATACTAACAGGTGTAACTAACAGTGCAAAGTCTGACTGATGCTGTGTTTATGCTATATGCTCAGAGCTCAGTGTTGGTGTGACTACGTATATAATTTCGTTCCTCCCCTTCCTACCCCTTACCACATCATGAAAGTGTCTGTCTGCCTTAGCTTTATAAGTAATATCAAAATCTTCATACACCTTTCATGTTCCTTGAAAAGTATGTGCAGCCCTTGTGAGAACCATCAGAACATAAAGGTGATGGTAGCCCAGCCCTTGATCCAGGCAGGCAGAGCAATCCCAGTGGCTTTGAAAGGCCTTTCTATATGGCTCAGTGTCTGAGCTCCTGAATTCCAAATAGGCACTCTATCCCTGCTTTTAATGTACTTTCCTTCAAACATTTCATCTAGCATCTGCAACATTTACAAGGCACTTTGAAACCTGAAAGTGGTGAGTATAATATAGGATCAAAATGTTGATAACAGTAACCTGATTTTGTCTGCTGTTTTAGGTGGGTCCACATTGTTTGTGCCCTCTATGTTCCAGGAGTGGCATTTGGAGATATTGACAAGTTGCGGCCAGTAACACTAACAGAAATGAATTATTCAAAGTACGGTGCAAAGGTAAGTTTAGAAGAGATGTAGTGCCAATGAGTAGCTGTATTTTATGTTTTTGCATGTAATAGACTAAAATGCATCTTCTCAACTTAATTTTTCTTTTTTATAGCAATTTTGTAGTGAGGTTCAGAACTAAAAATGAGATAAAGTTTGTTAATGGTTGTTATACCATTGTTATTCCCTCCATCCTTCTATCTGTTCCCTTACCACTGTTCTACATAATTTCTGTCACTGTTTTCCCCCAATTTCTCTGATTTTTTACACAGGTGCTAATTTCTTTTGAAGTCAGCTAGTGGCAGATTGACAAAATGTGAATGGAAAGTGAGGAGGATTTGTGAGATGAGAAATGGGAGGTTAAGTTGGTTAAGAAAGGGGCAGATGTACATTCAGTAAGAATTACTTTAGAGTTTATATGTAAGCTAGTATGCATACAAAAAGGCTGTTCCAAAGCAGCCTTTAGCATATGCTAAAGCAACCTTTAGCATATGCTAAACCCATAGCAACATAGGACCCTCAACTTGAGCTGAAAAATGGTTCTGAAGTTAAAAATTGTTTTATATATGTAAATGGTTTCAATCCAGATCAGAAGTAGTCAGGAACAAAGAAAACCATTGCAACGAGTGGAGGACAGCACTCATTAGTTTGCTGAATACTATTTGTATGGCTAATGGAGACAGTGTGGTATCAGGTTAATATGAGGGAAGGTGGTTGGTTGTAAGCCTGCAGCTCTAAAGCTTCATTTCTGCCAAGTCACTTGTTTTCCTGAATGTCAGTTTGTTAAATTCAATGCTAAATGAAAATATGTGGTGCAGTTTTAAAAACGCATGCAATATATAAAACAGATTAAAACACTTTGGATTGCCCATGTTCAACATACCTGTGTCAGGAGCCTGGGCCTGCTGAGGCATTTAGCCTTGTTTAGAAATGTTTGTATAAAAAAATGTTGGGGCAAGCATGCCAGACCCTCCAAACTGTTGTTGAAATAAGTCATGCTCTTTTTTTAATAACATGAGTGATGTATAGGAGCCAGGCAAAGAATGTGGACATCTTTTCTTGCTGTAGTAAGGTGAAAGTGAACTGTACAGGTGAAGAAGACTCATTTCTGCTGCAAAGCTGTAAATGCTGTTTTCTATATCAAGTGTGGAAGTTACAGCTTACTTTGCTAAATTCCTCCCTGCAAAACCACCTTAATATAATAGTGCTTTTAATTTCATTTCTTACCTGTTGTGTTGCAGCTACACAGCTAAAGAGTACCCTTCTAGTGTAGCATATGTGATGTTTTGAGATTCTTCAGTCACTGAGTTTTCCTTACCATTCCTTTCTGTTGTTTAACTTTCTGCATGGAGATATTTTCTCTAGGTGATAGACAGCTTTGCTCTCTATTCAGCAAGTAGGAGGCTAGGAAATGCATGCCTGTATAATTTTAGATCATTTTTATGCACTGGATAGCATCACTGCTTAAGCAGTGCATGTTCCCATTTCCTGCTTGTGTGCTCATCACTCTAGATTGCTGGCACAGGGATTTGGTTTGAAATTGTGCCGAAACAGACTGAGGAATTGATCTGACTGAAAAATAAGTTCTTTGTTTTTTTCTAGGTCATATTAGGGGATGTCAGTTTGTTGTTTTGCGAGTGACTGTGCCTAGAATGCCATAATTCCTTAATTAATAATCTGAAGCCATAATTCCTTAATTAAGTGAATCACAACCTTCTCTACTGATAATTATGATTTTTGAGTATTTGTTTCTGCATTGTCACGTGTTTACTCTTCATTCATTGCTTATCAAAGGACATGTACATAATTACCTATGGTGTTCAGTCATTCAGAGCACTGTTCTTTTATTGTTTGTCCTCTGAACTTGTTGAACATTTACTGAGGAGTGGTGTTGTTTTTTTTTTTTATACCGTGCTTATACAATTAATTGTGCTTTAATTGCTTGGATGGTTTTTAGTTGTTTTGCTGAAGGGGAATGCAAAACATGGAGGTTCATATAAAAATTCATCCAACATGCTGTTTAGATTAATTAAGCACTTTACCATTGCTTGTTGAAAATCAAATTAATAGTGGGAGCTGAGAAAGCATGGAGCTTTAAGTAGTGTCAACTGTTGGGAACATACTTGGTTTCTGTACCACACAGGAGTAACCTACCAGTTTGCTTTTTATATATAAGACGTAAATTATGAAATACTAGGCAAAACGCACCTGAAATATTTACTGTGGCATTTTCCATTCTTCTTTATGAAGGAGTGCAGTTTTTGCGAAGATCCTCGTTTTGCCAGAACTGGTGTATGCATTAGTTGTGATGCTGGCATGTGCAGAGCTTATTTCCATGTGACCTGCGCTCAGAAGGAAGGCCTCCTCTCGGAAGCAGCAGCGGAAGAGGTAGCTATGGAAAGGATAGAATAAAAAACTTCTATTGAAAGCTTATGAAGATGACCTGAAATGGTGGCTTTTTTGTTCACAGACACTGAACTAAGTTTTTTACAGTAGGTAACGAGGCCTGGGCTGAGTAAAGGAACTGTACAGGGAGAGTGCTTCACCAAATCGGCCAATCTGAGCACCTTTTGAAACTGACTGGAAAAAAGGATAGAGAAAGTTAACAAAGAAGTTGGCTTAATAGACTATCAGTCAATATAGACATGAATTCTAACTGTAATTCCTGAACTTCACATAGGGTGACATACTTACCTAGCTGTTTGTGTAGTATAGTCATTTCTGTTACATACCAAATAGGAGACTTGAGAAATTAACTACATTTCTGAGGCCACTTTTTCATGTCTGTTTTCCAGTATTTTCTTCAAATTGTAGTACATATATATGACTTCCCTTGTGGTAACATTAATCTTTGGAATCAGAATGAAAAGCAAGTATTTATAGCCTCCTGATAACTTCTTAATATCTTTTCTTAACAGTTTTTTCTCTGTAATATGATCTAAAGCAATTTAGATTTGAAGTTCCTACTTCTCAATTCATTTTTATGGTATAGGTACTTTTAGGTTGTCGAATTCCATCCTGATATGTATCATTTGGATTAAGCCTGTCATGGTCATAGCTTCATGATTTAACTTTTTGCCTTAGGAAGTAGCACAGGTAACACAAAAACAAGCATTACTTTTACTGTTGATCTTGACAATTCTGTTTCTGAAAACAGTGGATCACTAAGGAATTCATGAAGGAATCACAAAATACTTCCTTCTGTTGGACAGATAAATAGGAAGATAGCACATTGCCTCATTATTGTTGTCCTTAATAGATTATGTGTAAGGTTGAGTCTTCAAACGCTCTGTGTGGATTCTCTCTGGACATATATATCTGCTTGCCTTTCCACCTTAAAATTTTATTACATGTGTTCTGTAATCAAATTTTTAATCAAGGTCTCACACAATCTCATTTTAGGACGCTGCTAATTTTTGAAGTAAGCTGTTGCATAGTGTGAAAATCTAAATTAAAATAAAATGTGCTTGTAAGGAAAGTCTGAGTAAATTTTATTGGTCTATATTTTATAGATGGAGTACAGGAAAATTTGATAGGCAGATAATTTATTAATATTTGTATTACTTTATGAAGGAAGACTGCTTTAAATTTTTCTTAGTCTGTAGGTTCATGATGTTGTTTGTACACTTTTGAAAATACAAAGGCAATAAATGTGTTCCTTAAAGGATGTCTCCTCATGGCTCACGTATTTGTAGTCTGCTTGCAAGGTTTGCAGGTGCTAAAAGTTGCTATAAACCTAGCCATGATAATGTGCAGATACAGTGGAATGAAAAACGGAAAAAAAAAAAAAGATCATTTGAGAGGTGATAAATAATGTGATGGTATAGCCTCCAGAACAGTTGGAAAAACATTAGAGAAACCAAATATATTGCCTTTGATAGTATTCAGAATTATTTTGCACTTGTAGGATTTAATTTAAAAGGCACAGTGAATCAACAAGAAGTTAATGCATGTTATATGTTAAAGGGATTTTTACTTAGGAATTTATTTTGCTGGATTTTTTTCCTGGGAGTGCAAATGTAGTGCAGATATTGACTAGTAGAGAGTTAAATAGTTAATGCATTTAAAAACATACACCTTATATTGTAAATGGCATCAACATGACAAAATTGATTTAGAAACATACTTTTTAGTTGTTTTTAAAAACATGTCCATTTGAACATGGGAACTGATTGCCAGAATGTTTGTGCTGTTCAGATCCCTTTGGCCTTACTTTGTCTTACTTAATTTTCGTTCCTTCCCCTTTGTTTTTTCTGAAACAGGATATAGCTGACCCTTTTTTTGCTTATTGTAAACAGCATGCGGACAGGTTAGACAGAAAATGGAAGCGGAAGAACTACTTGGCATTACAATCTTACTGTAAAATGTCCTTGCAGGAAAGAGAAAAGCAGCTTTCGCCAGAAGCTCAGGTATTGTATTCGTGACACAAATGCCTCTGTATTAATCATCCATGTTGAACAAGACAGAAATTAAGAGAACGTAAAAATGTAATTATTGTTGGAAGTTAAATGGGTAATATATTGATAGTGCATGGTCATTTAACAGTGCAGTGAACTATTTGTAGGGTTTGGTCTCTAAGAACAATCTGTGTCTCTCTATATGTATCTGATATAGTTATATCTCATATATATATTTCAATAAATATCAAATACTAATATCTGTGCTTGTCTGAATTGAAAAATATTACTTAGGTTTTGAGACAAAAAATTGGTAATTTTCATTGTAATCCATAGATTTTCTTTAACATTTTCTTCAAGATTCTGAAGAAAAAAAAGACAGCCAGACAAAAAAATTAGGCATTTTTCTATTTCTATCTAAATTTCCATTTTTGTAGGTCTAAGTGGAATTCTGTGTGCCAGGTGTTTTCATACTAAAGATTTCCAAGGAAAAAAAATAATGTATGCAAAGAAGTGAGTCTGTGCTACATGCGTGGGCATTGTCTGAAAGCCTTAGGCGAGTCTGTATCTCTGTCTAGTGGCAGATCCATTTAAAACTGTTAGTTACTGCATAAGCTCAACTGGTAAATGTCCTGTTGATGTAAAGGTTTCAATCCCTCTGAGGGAATCTGCATACTTTCATACGCTTCAATGTGTGTCCTTCAGGGTTTGTCTTCTGGTTCTGAGGAATTTCTAGCATAGTTTGCTTCACTGCTTAGACTGAACTGCATTCCATGGAAAAATCACACCTGTGCAGAAAAGCAGCTTGTTACCTGAACGAAACTTGCCTAATTTATTTCTAGCAAGTAGCAGATGCTGTAAATAGTGGAAATCATTTATGGGAGAAGACTGGTTTTTTTCTGAAGTGAGAATTATAGTGTAATGATAAGAAATACAGTTTCATATTGTCAAACTTCGTATTTTAAAAAATCTTACCTTTCTAATTCTTCAGAGATCTTTGAATAGGAGAAGAGAATATTAATTTAAACTGACCTATGCTGTTGAGAATGAGCATGAGCAAACTCGTACTGTAGAAGAATTTTGAGTGCAATATTTCTATGGGGTATTGAATTTCATGTAGCTTGATGTAAAACTGATTTAATACTTCTTGCTGAATATACTCAGCTCTGAGTTATATGAAATGCACCTGTGTAGTGGAGGCATTACAATGAGTACTACCCAAAGTAATGGTAAGTGCTGGTTGTGCAGTATCAGTTTGGATCCAACAGGCCTTATTAGCTCTGTTTTCAGGCATGTGTTATGCAGTGCTGATAATGCTGATAAGTTCCCAGCATTTTCCTTTCTCCCTCCTCTTTTCCCCAAATCAAGACCTTGCAATTTTTTAATCTAAATTATTTGGATTAAATTTTTGGAAACTGAAATAATGACTGCTGAACACTGCAGGTGGAGTTACTTGACATATTGTTATAGGCACCTTGATATAGGTATGATAACTTGCATACATTTTGTACAACCACGTGTTTTCACTATTGGTGGCTTTGGTATTGAACCATGGTGGCTGTAGGTGGACCTGTTGCCTGCTGCTATGGTTCCAAGAAAAAAGCCACTGAGGTCAGAGCTGACCTGTAAGCCATGTTTCCTGTGTTTCTTGGTCACTAATGTTCAAGACCTAGTAAGGTAATGTGTTAAACTGTCTGCAATACTACCTTCAATGATTCTGTTTGAAGTCAGAGATGTTCCTTAACTACAGTGTGTATGTATATGCACACTTCTTGCTTTTGTCTCAGGAGTATCTCACACCATATGGTGGGGCAGTCACATTAGTTTAGTTTCTTCTTTGTGCAGGCAAGTAAACAGCTTCAAACTGATAGTCAGCTGGAGTTTTGCTTCTGAAGGTTTGTATGTTGATGTCATTTTCTGCCAGAATTGCCACTTCATAGAGTTCCCTCAAGACAGTGTTTTCCAACTGTCAGTAATAGCTCGATCTTCTGGGGTAGATCTCCCAGATGGTCACAAATATACAGATGTCACCAGCAATATATATTGTGAGCTTCTCTTGTCTACTTCACTTCTGTTTGGATTGTGTTTTTGACAAATTATAATCAGCAAATTTAACATTTATAAAGAGAAGTGGCATTGTGAAAGGAGTTCTTACAAAAGTATGTCAAATATGGTAATAATGCTCTTCATCAACTTTTTTTGCTCACATGGATGCCAATTTAAAGTATATCTAAATGCATATGTGGTAGTCAACCAAAGCTTTTACCAGTAGTGAGTTTTCACAGTCCGGTCAAATTATCATTATCAGAAGGTGTTGTCTCAAAGCCAGCAATCATCTGTTGCTTTCATCAATAGGGAAATCTCATCAAGAAATGTGTACGTAGCTCCAAAACCTAGTGAAAGGATAGTGTCGTTTGTGTGTGTGCTTTGAAGTAAAATGGAATGTCTGTAGCAATGTCTGTTTTTTGAGATGTGGTGTTCTGGAGTGAAAATGACCTTGATTAGATTGTGCAGCTTTTAAAATGAAAAGAAAATGCGGATGTGTTCCAAATTATAACAAAACTAATTTTGAGTTGTTCCTTGATGTTTTTAACTTGTGGAATTCTTCATTGCAGGCTCGCATCAATGCCAGGCTGCAGCAGTACCGTGCCAAGGCGGAGCTGGCCCGCACCACCAGGCCACAGGCCTGGGTTCCCAGGGAGAAGCTGCCGCGGCCGCTGACGAGCAGCGCTTCAGCCATACGCAAGCTTATGCGCAAGGCCGAACTGATGGGAATCAGCACAGACATCTTTCCAGTGGATACGTCGGATACGAGTTCCAGTGTTGATGGAAGAAGAAAACATAAACAACCAGCTCTCACTGCTGACTTCGTGAATTATTACCTTGGTAAGGGTGGAAATGCCTTATTTTTGTCAATGGAAAGGTATCACTTTGCTGCATTGTGTTATGCTATTTAATTGGCTTTTTTATTTTCATTGTATTTAATTGTTTATAGTAGATAAATGTGGATTATGACTTCATTTTAAGTCAGGTATATTATTTCTTGGAGTCTCTGTGTACACAAAGTTTTTTTTTTTTAAAGACATTTCAGAAAAGAATAAAAT
The DNA here is from genome assembly GCF_041296385.1 of Aphelocoma coerulescens. Lineage (NCBI taxonomy): Eukaryota > Metazoa > Chordata > Aves > Passeriformes > Corvidae > Aphelocoma > Aphelocoma coerulescens. Next base: position 28,765,207 of record NC_091015.1, read on the forward strand.
CTTTCAAGTATAAAGAGGAGACTAAACTGTCTTTAGGAAGGGAGTAGGTAACTTTTGGTATAATATTTTTTCCTTAAATTGTCCTCCATTTCTATGTGGAATAGCATGACTTTTTGACTGCTAGATCCTGATCAAAGTTCATCATTTTAACTACAATATTTATGCAGCAGTATAAAAATGCTTTGACTGTTCATTCTACTCTGTGTAATAAACCCATAGGCCATAGTTTTGTATTGTTACGGTTTTTCATTTTCGATTGCTTCACTTTTTTTTAGTGCATAACACTTGAAAATGTATATTCCAGAACAGAAAATGACGCGATTTTCTTTTAAATAGAGAGAAATATGCGCATGATTCAAATCCAGGAGAATATGGCTGAACAGAAGAATATCAAGGATAAGTTAGAAAATGAGCAAGAAAAGCTTCATGTGGAGTATAATAAGGTAAAGAAAATGGGGTGATAAACCATTGTACCATTTTAGTATTGCTGCTGTTTATTTTGATAGAATTTTTCTTTCCATGGAAAAAGATTAGGATGAAAATGAAAGATGCAAACTATTGATCTGTTAAAAGTAATATTTAAAAACATATTTCTTCTTTTAAAAATACTCAGTAGTCTTTCTTCTCCTGTACAAGTAGTATCAATTTCTAAAATGTGATACTTTGACTGGACACAAGTTCTTTGGCTGACCCCACTGAGAGCTCCGCTAACAAATTGCACATGGACTTGTTTGAACCTGCATGATTCTCTACTTGGAGCCCTACTTGATAATTTAAACCTAGGATACTCAAACTGTTATTTATTTATTTATGTCAACTGCAACTCCAGTTGGGCTTAGATTTAATGACTAGTTTTTTAGACAGAAATTATCAGTATTCACACCTCCGTAGTGTCCTCTGCATGCTTTTTAGGGTATAACAAATTTGATGCCCATAAGTTATGGCATTGCTCCCCCAAAATGTTGCTAATATATTTTTTTTATTAACTCATCATTATGACTAAAAAAGAATTTTGTGCATTTTTATCAAATGAATGTTTATTTTAATAATTAAACATTTTGAAACATTGATATACTGTACCTTTTGTGACGGATAACATGCTGCAATTCTTGCTGAATTCAAGGGCCTGTTAAGTGTTAGTTAATGATGACAAAAAATGGTGTTGCTACTAATTCCTAAACTGTTTGGTGTGTGTTTTAAGTGAGAACATATGGAAAATGTAGCAGCAGATCCTTGTGAACTTCCCAAAGATGATAAAGGCAAAGGAAGTTGTGCCTGGGGCTTTTAACCAAATTAATAGTTACCTCCCAAAATGTACAACCTAACAGTTAGTGCCAGGAGAAAAAAACAACCTTTTTTTTGCTTGCATCCTTTAATTTTAAATTTTCTGTGAGCGTGGCAAAAGAGAGTTTTAATTCATTTATATGTTTGCGTGTTATAATCTTGCTGCCTACAAGATTATATATGTTGTATGGACAACACATAGAAAGTACTGCTGTATTTTAGTTTTGCTTTCCATATGACTTTATGAAACCTTATATCCATGCTGAAATGCTTTAAGTCTTTACGAAACAAGTGGCTGCTCTGGTTTTTGTCTTAGTTCTTTTGAATTACTGAATGGTTGTACTGATCTCAGCTATATTGATATCAGTTTCATTGTTTTTCTATTCCCACGATAAATTAATGCACCCTTGATAAGTAAGAGGTTGAGCAAATTTTATTAAATAACTGTTTTAACGGATTTCCATTCCTGTTGCTTTTTTTTTTTTTTTTAAACTTTTCAGCTGTGTGAGTCCTTGGAAGAGCTACAAAATATGAATGGAAAACTGCGAAATGAAGGGCAAGGCATTTGGGCTCTGCTGGGTAGAATCATTGGACAGGTTGGTTGGTTCCTTGCCCCCCTTTACAGAAAAAAACAGCAGAACAGGTTTTCCAAGAGTAGGCTGTTTTGTTTCTCTCTGCCACTTCTATGGCCAAATAAATTTATTTGATTTGATCAGACCCAGGCTTTACTCAGGGGATAATGCTTCCTGATTGAAGTACCTAGACTTCTGCAAACCACCTACTGGGAATGTGTAGCTTCATTTTGTTGTTGCAATAGTGTTCTTGTTTGCAAAATTCTTTCATTTGGTATAAGTGATTGACCTGTCATTTGTGATGAATCTTAGCATGAGGCATGAGTTAATCCTACTGTTTTTGTCTCCAGTTGTCTTTAGTTACTGTAGGCTTCAAATGAGAAGTTAACTCTTTATGGCTTTTATAAGATACAAATCCTTTTAAATGCAGTATTTATGTAATAGTGTGTAACTAGACGGAGGAGAATATGTTGATTGAATGAATATAAATATCTAGGACAACAGAAGATTTGGGTTGCTTCCTGTTGCCAGTAATTATCTTTGTTCCCACTGATATGGGAAAAAAGAGAAGTGTAGATTTTTGCAGTGTTTTCAATATGTGTTTTATGTCAGAGGTATTAAATGTCAATGGACATTTTGGATGTGAGAGGGAGATTGCAATAATTTCCAGTTATGATTTGATATTGAAGAAACTGTTCATTGTGAAAATGCAGAAATACAATTATTCACAATTTTGGCATGCCCTTTGTTACTGCTGAGTTTGTGCTGCTGTTCAGAAAATGAACCTTACACTTTCTTTATGCAGTAATAGTTCCTAAGATATGCAACCTTTTACTAGTTCTATTTGTCCGCCTGCCTCTCCTACTTGCAAAGAAGAATTCTTGCATAACATATCTTTTAAATCTTTTCCTTTGAGTAAGTATTTGCAGAGATATTTCCTGATGCAAATGTTATGAAATTTGAAAAAAAAAAAAAAAGAATGAAAAGCTGAGTAGAATTCATTTACACAGCTTGCATGACATTTTTTTTCCAGTTGGTTGAACAGATGCAGACCCATGGGGCTGCTGAGAAATGACTTTGATAGATGGTTGCTGTCTGAGAAGCCAGCATACTGCAGATAGTAGAAACCCAACGAGAGTCTCGTCTGCTTTGTGAAGGGCTTGGTCCAATAAGATAATTTTTCTAATTAACCTGTCGAGCACCAGTGTAGCTGCAATGCTGGGGAAAATAAACTGCCTCAGTGTTCTGTCACTTTCATGAATTTGCCTTTGCTTGTTTCAGCTTCCTAGAGAAATGCATCCTTGTCCATCTCTATATTGGAAGCTTGAAGAAAGATTCTAAAAGCCAGTCTTTCCGTGTGTTTCTTACTGAATTGAAAAAATGTCTCTAAGATTACTTTATATTACAGAATCATATTGGAGTAAATGTGTAGTCTGTAAAACAGCTAGCTAAGCAATTTCCCACTCATTATTATGTGTCTCGCTCTTCATGCATTGAGATTAGAGGAATATTCTTTAAAAGTGTCAAGACTCATGTGTACTGCATTTGTTCAAATCCAATAGAAATTGAACATACCAGCAATTTTACGGGCTCCAAAGGAAAGGAAACCAAGTAAAAAGGAAGGAGGAGCACAAAAGGCATCTACACTTCCGGCAGTACTTTATAGGCAAGTAATTAAACTTTGACAGAATAGATACAGCATCCAGCAAGTTATAGTTTCAGAATTGTTTGCTTCAGTGTTTAATTAACCAAATGCTTTACTGTTTTCTATACGTTTTACTTACTTTTGAATGCTAAGTTGAACAGTGGTCAATTCTTCACCCTACCACACGAGTAAAACTTGGGTGTTTTTGCTAATTTGACAGCAGTGCTTTAAGGACAAAGCTAACTCGTTGCATCTGAAGTTTTTTTGATGTCAAAACTAACTGATCACTTTGTTTTTTGAATGCAGTCCTCTGAGTGCATGATTTTGAGAACAGTGATGATGCTGTTCAGTCACGATTCCTTTATGCACAAATCACTTGTCATATAAGACTTTTTGCTCATGCTAAATGTCCCTACTTCTATTTTTATTAATTCCCAAGGTTATGAAATGTATTCACTTACTCTGTCATACATAGTTCCACCTTTTCCCCTCTTCTGTAAGCTGTGAAGCTACTGACTGGGTTTTTATTAAGCCTAATAGTGGGACGTAAACTAGGATCCCAGACTGTGACTGTGCAAAACACATCATCTAGGATCATCTTTTCTCACCACGGCTGAGAAGTGACATGGTCTATTGTTTATCTAGAGAGCAGCAGCCAGGCATCCAGCCACAGCAAGTAGTGTCTTGCCCAGCTAGCATGCTAACTGAAGAGGATGATTTACATAAGCAAAAGTTAATTTTAGTGCTGCAAGAGGTAGAAATCTTGAAAACGTGGCAGTGATCTGAAGATTTGGCTATTTAGATGTACACAGATAACTGGAGTCATGCTTCACTAGTTTTGTTTCATTCAAATGCACTCAGTTCCATGTTACAGTGCAATCAGTGAACACCTATCTTTTCAAAATAACTAAGATTTCAATTCCACTAAAATAATAATAAAAAGGAAATATAATTTCTGATTAGTTACATTGCCCAGTGTAACAGCACCACAGACCTATTTCAGGGTAATTAATAAGTGTATGATTGATTGTTAAGAGTGATACTAGCAGTATAATTTTCTGTTTAAGTATTTGTTGTATTTTGTTTCCACTTGCTACTGGTACATTTTGCTGAAGTATTGAGTGATTACTAACTTGTTAGAAGCCCTCAAAAATTTAAATTGAAAGCCATTTTTTGCTAAATCTTATTAGGAGCCTTTTATGATTTTATTGTACTTGGATAGAAGCTCCTTAAACCCTTCCGAAATTACTCCACAATTACTTCAAAAAGTAATTATGCACATAAACGATACATTCAATTTGAAGTTGCCACATGTTTGTATTGAAACTGGGGAGTGTGCTGGGGTGTATTGTTTATTCTTTATGAATATGTAATTATAATGCTTTTCTGCTACGTACATGAAAAGTTGTGGAATTTGCAAGAAGAACCATGATCAACACCTACTGCTGCTGTGTGACACTTGTAAACTCCATTATCATCTTGGTTGCCTCGATCCACCTCTTACAAGGATGCCAAGGAAGACCAAGAACAGTTACTGGTAAGAATGCAGTTGATGTGTTGTCTTGTGCTGTCTCTGTACTTAAAGTAGGATGTAAATATGAATAGATTTGAAAATTCTGAGTGGATTACACATTGCTTTAATGCAGTTTGAACAGAAATTTTTTATTTTCAGGTTATTAGCAGTGATGTTTCAAGGTTAAAAAAAAAAAAAGAGTTGTAAAGATTTTCTCATTATTAGCCACTACGTAAAAATAGGTTATAGTTGTAATTTTCTTGGGTTTTGAGTTCATTTGTGATTGTTACTGCTGCAATATAATAGTGGTAGCAAATTATAGGTGAATACTTTTGGGAAATGGAAGACTCGGTTTTCTGTTTATGTTAGGACTCAGATAAGCGACTCTCTGTCTGGATCTTCAGGCAAATACTTGTAATATTTTAAAATAAACTTAAAAGTAATAGATCTGTTTATTGCAAAATGGGAAGTGCTGGGTTTACTGCTGTCTTATGACTCAAATGTACAATGGCAGAAGTATGTTCATAACTGTACTTATTGCAGTTACATTTCCATGAATTAAAGTTCTTTCATGCCTGCAGAGCAAAACAAAAGCTAAGTGGTACAATGGAGAAACGGTAAGGTGGCAAAGATGCTGATTTCCAAACTGTCGTAAAATTAGCTTGCTCTGCTCTGTAGTGTTAGCAACCTCCATGTTTAAACTGCTCTGAAATGTGTTAGAACAAGCTCAGAAACAGTTTGTAGCTGGCAAGAAGTTAGTGTACAGCATCTCAAGGAGTCATTCATCACCTTGTCTGAATGTTAAGGTACCAAATCAGAATAGTATAAGTATTGCTTCTAAAAATACAGTAAAACTATTTTAATAGAAAAAGATTACCTTCTGTTTTTCTTCATATATCTAAATTTTTGTTCTTAAAGAACTTGCATAAAACATTTACTTCAGCCATCTCTTTGGTTAGTTTTGAAGATTGCGTGCAGAACAAGATGGCCAGTACATGAAATGGGAGGCCTCTCTTTTTTATATCTTAATGTGACAAAAACTGTATTTACCTCAATAAATTTCCTTAGTAAATTAATAGAGATTTTTTTTAAAAGATTAAAATCTCAAAAAGGTTTTCACCATCACTAATACTTTCCTGAACCTAATATTCCTTTAATTATTTAATGCAGTGTGTGATGTGAGACTTTAGATCTCTTTTGTCAAATTTGCCAAGTAGATATTTTACATGGAAGCTTTTTTTTTTTTTAATTTTTAGATAGCTTCTCCATTTGCACAGGGGATTTGATTTTTGTTCTGCTTTTAACGAAGTTGAAAAGGCTTACTAAAAGCTATCAGTCCAAAAGATGTAAGACTATAATTCTCAGTAGCTGTTAAAGGCAGGATAGGTCAGGTTAGGTAGTAAAGCTCTTTCATTTCAAAGCTATAACTTATCTTTGTTGTGAATTTCATGCTTCAGTGATATCTCAGATCACAAACTTGGCTTTTACTTCTAATTAGCTCAGCCATATTCTGGAGTGTGAGATGATAGCAGACAAATTGAGCTTCATTGATTGCATCCTTTTCATCATTGAACATTCCTTTATGTATTCTTTTTCAGGATCAGTAGAGAGCATACAGAACAGACCCTTAATCCAAGTTCGAGTTCAGCAGGTTTTTCCTCCCCTGCTGTTTTGAATACAGTTTTTATCTTTTGATTAAGATATGAAGAAAAGTGCATTTTTTTTAGATGGGGGCCATGTACTTTTTGGATATTTGTATAGGATATAATAGGAACTTAGCAAAAAAATAAAAGAAAATTGGTATAGTAGGAAATTCCTTGAAACACTAGGCAGGTTGAAAGACTTCATTTGTGAGTGGTTAAAAACAATGAGTTTAGTTCTCTTATAAAATAGTAATCAAGAAACAATTAAAAATGATTGTTTGGGGTTTTTTTCTGTTCCATTATCATTGCTAATAATTTACTCAGAATAGCTAACTTGAGCCCTTGCCAAAGTTTTGAGGATTACGGTCATGTACTTTACCAGTATATGTTTATTTAAACAATGAGTACTTTAACATGAATTTATTCCCTAAACTTCATCCTTTTTATTGTGTTTGAGGATGTCAGGTGATTCAGGTTATGTGTGTGATGCTACATAGGCTAATTTATAGTTATACATTTTGTCTGTTTCATGCTCAGCATTTAATAGTTTAAATTACAGTTTACCAAAAAGGGTTTTAAAATTGTTAAATTAAATCCAGTATTATATGTTAATAGTAAGAGAAAAGAATTAAATATATTGTGTATTTAAAAGCTAAATTGTTAAAGAAAGCACAAATTATATTTTGTTATCTCAGTGTTTCTAAAATTTAAAATGAGCTAACAGTTTTAGTCTTAGCAAAATCATAGTAAGACTTTAGACCTGCTGAGCACCAGTGTTTCACAGCTTACTAGTTTAACTGGCTTAAAACACTTAACATTTAAGAAGTTTTCTTGTTTGGAGGCCTGACAGTTTTCTTCAAGGTAACAGTTATAACGTCTTACACATCAGTTTGTACCATAGTAGATTCAAAGCCTGTCCTCATTTCAAATGGATTTGAGATGAAGAGCATAGGAACTATTTTATGTAAGAATACATTAAAGCATTAATTTATGCCTGTTTTGATGCTGTGCTTTCAAAGTAGAAGCATAAAATATCCTGAGTTCAAAGAATCAAGTCCAACTCCTAGATCGGGAGTTTTAACCGTACACTGAAATGCTGTGGTTTACTTTCATTTAAAAAATTGAAATTTTCAGTTTCCTAGAAATCCTATTGATTAAACAGTTGAATATCATAATACTAAATCTTACCATTCTTGCTGGCAACTTGTGTGCTTTTATGCTCCTGACCATTCTGGACGGATTGGGAACTGTGCATTTTCCTGGTAGAGAATGATCTTAACTTCTACTAAGGCAATGCACAAGTGTTGGCAGACTATATAATGAATCTAATTGTAAAATATTGACATTTTCTTTAAAAAAATACTTGGGAGGTACCAAAAAGGATTAGCTCTTTCTACTGGAATGAGATTGCTGAAAAGCAGTGATAACTTCTGGTAGCATATGAAATACTAGGGACTGAGATGGACAAAACAAGGACTAATGGTTGTATTATGCTTGGTTGTTTTTATTTTTGTTCTAGAAGGCCAAGTTATTTTAGTGGTGACTGCTGTGGGGAGTACTGGCCACAGGACAGAATGAGCTGTAGAATTCCTGACCAGTAGTCCCATGAACATTCATGCAGTATCTGGATTTTCATCCATATTCCTGGCCTCATTCATTCAGTACTGATCCAGCACCTCTTCAAATGTTTTTTCATCCTGGGTCACTGGATAATGATATAAAATTATTAACTTACATAAACTTGAGTGGAATATGACATACATATTTTTATGTATTTGTAATTTGTCCTATTTGAAGATGTTCGGGTCATTGCAAATGGCAGGGTTTTTTTGTTATGCTCTGTATCTTCACACTCTGTAAGGTGCTCTTTGAAGCTTTTTGACAACTATATTTGGTTCATATATACTGTCTTCTATCTCCAGAGCGTGTCATCTTAAAGCTGTGGTCCATGTTTCTTGAGTTCAAAGTGGCTTAATCCTTTGTAAACATTGCGAGAGGTGGTTTGTCAGAGAGTATATCTGTGAGACCTGCGTCTTCCTTATTGAAAACAAGCCCCACTCTAAGTAACTGTACAGTTTTCCTTTTTAAATACCGAGGACAGAACTGTTTTCTGAAAGCATGGTAGTGGTATTTGCTAAGCCATGTAAATACACTCTTTCCCAACTCACTGCTACTGAGTTGATTTGTGACATGGGAAGTAATCTCTGATTCTTGTACCAAGTTAGATTGAAAACACAACAAAATCACACAATTTGTTTTTTCTTCCGTAGGTTGTTAGTGCTTAATCAAAGACTTTCTGTATGATTAAGAGATTTCAAATCAGTACTGAGATTTCTTTATGGAACAAACACTTCCAATAATTCTAGCAGTAGGCACATTTTAGAAGTAGGCATATTATTGCCTGCTACCAATTTTCTCTGTGGGTCAGATTAGGCAAGTCCAGACTAAAAGCAAAACAAAACCTGTGAGCTGAAAGTTGATTCTTTGGCACCATTTCTTCTGTAATTTTGTTTATGTTGCATAGCAATGCTTGCTGATTTAGAGGTAGTTGAAGATTATTTCAGTAGTTCTAAAGGTGACCTGCTGTGATAGGTTCTCTGTTCACTGCTTGTGCTTGAAGAGCTGAAATGAAGTGAGCATGACTGTGGCATAGCCAAACAGAAGTGCTATGTCTGTTTTCTATGACTATATTGGGATTAAACAGCAAAATGGGAAGAGTACTTCAAGTTCAAGAACCATGTTGAAATAAACTATAAGAAGAGCTGAAAGGAGATTGTTTCCAAGTCAGAGGAGTGTGTGTCTGTAACAGCTTTTCTGTGGCTCTGTGGGAGCTAACAGCCAAACTGCTTTGTAGTTGAAGCTTGTCTGTTTTGTAATAGGGATGATGAGACATGGTTGACTATGATAGTAGAGCCTATTCTGGTAAATCAAGAGGCTGCTTGTAAGTTCATGTTTGTAACTCCTTTCCTGCTTTACCTTTGGTATATTTGTGAAGTTTTGTTCTGTGATTCACACAACACCCTCACCCCCATCATAGTATGATTTTGCTTTTCTTTTCTAGGTCTACCTTTTTTGTAATTTTGATTACTCTCACATTTGCACAACCTGTTTCAGAGCAAGCTTGTTCATAAAAACAAAATTTAAGGAACTTGCATGCCGTGCCTCATCTTTTGATTGAGATGTTTCATGTCTTCCTCAGTAACATTGAAGTTAAAATGCTTCACTTATAATATTTAAATAGGATAATAGTGAAAATTCAGGACTTTACTGATCTGCATGGGTATTTTCTGTGGAACTGTCTGAACACAGGTAGCAGAAATATGGTGTCTTTCCCTTGTAATAGAGAGAAACAGGAATGATTTAAATCATATATGCAGGGTGGTAGATCCAAGAAACTGGGGTCCCAATTCCAAATATTGTTGTAAAACCCTATGACTATTTGTTTGTCTTATAAAAGCTTTATTTTTAGTGCAGCTCTTTAGTTACTGAAGCTTTTTTTTTACTTTATATATAGCACATATTTTTGCCATAATAATGGGCAAAATAAACGCTTTGTAAGAACTGTTCATCATAGAATTTTCGAACATTTTCATAGGTATTGCTTACATCTGCATAAGCAGATCATAGTAATTACTTTCAATTGTGCTTTCCTGTACATAAATTAATGACATGACTGGTGCTGCAGTGCTATGGAGGGCCGTGCTCTCTGATGCTTACCAAATAGAAATTCACCTTAAAGCTTTGGGTTGCATGACTTGAAGACAATGTATCCTAAAAAAATAAAGAACTCAGAGTAACTTTTAGCTAAGCAGGCATGCAAGATTTTGAGGGAATATTGTTACTTAAAGCTTCTCTCTGCTTCATCATTGGAGTGCCTTTCTCCCAATATCTTAAAACAGTAGTAGTTTGATCTGTGTGCCTTTATTTACTTAAGTGCTTGTGAATATGTATTTGCGTGTGTATACACAAATCTATGTAAACATATGACTGTAAAAAGTAGCATTGTGAAAGCTATTGTACCTTATATTTTTCTGTATTCTAGTGTCTTAAGGCCTAGAGGTGTTAACAAGTACTCTGTGTGTGACAAACCGAGGCTTGTAAAGAGGAGTGCGCTCATTTTAAGAAGCGCAGGGAACAAAACCCCAAATAAGCTACTCCTTTTTCCCCCACCCCTTCTGATAACGGAGGAATAATAGGGAGAGATTTACTAAAATCACGATAACAACAGCAGTATTAATAGCAAAACGTATACAAGAGAGAGTATTTTACCTCTCGTAAATTCACCTCTGGGAGCAAACAAAAATGTTTCCCAAAAATAGTGCTGCCAGTATGGTCTCTGGACAAAGGCTTTAAGCTGAGGAGAGCCCTTGCAGCTTAACATTCCCTTGTCCCAGTCTGAGGAAACCAGCAGAGAACTAGGATGAAACTCAGAAGCCAGATCGCTGGCATTGTGCTTCCCTCTGTTTCTCCAGGCTGCTGCGCTCAGCTGCGTTTGGCCGCGTTTGCCCAGCTCTACTCAGACCCCCGCGGCCGGCCCTGGCACCACACCACCAGCTCTGGATGGGGTTTTGGGCTCTGTCCGGCTGTGCCAGCTCAGGTGGGGGTTTGGAATGGAAAGGGGACCACCAGTGGTGGAGAGGGGGCTGGGGCCGACTGATCCCAGCACCTTCTCTCTGGAGAGATCCAATCAAGATGGCAAGTTTTTAGTTTCTGGCGCTCAGCTCTTGCTGCTGCACCCACGCCCCCAGTGATGATGTGTGTGGTATGGAATTAAAAAGTGCTAAAAACTCCGTCCCCCTTTTCTCTGTAACCCGGACAAGAAGGAAGAATACAGAAATATACTCTTGTATGCTGGCCCAAAACTCTTTGAAAAGTATGTGAACTGACTTCCTTGTGTTTTGGCTACTCATAAAGATTCCATACTTCCATGAGAGAGGGGAGAAACTGTTATCTTTCCTGCAATCTACCCTATTCTGCTTTTCTAGACCAGCAAATATTCCAAGTACTTTCATGTGTCATATGTACAGTGGTCTTAAGTGCTTTTGAGATAAAGATGATGAACCTTCAACATTATAATGTAGCCACAATTATCTAAAATTTACATATGAAGAAGTTAAAGGAGAAAGGTCTTGAGTTAGTCAGGGTTACACTGATCTGTTACCCAATCCATGACTAGTTTCTCTGTATTCTGACTTGGTAGCCACTGGTCTGTGTAGCAAACCATGATGCCTCCAGGCGTCTTTGGTATAGCCAGGAGAGATCTGAGATTATACTGCTTGGATTACTCTGAAAGAATTAGAAAGCATGGAAGGTTAATGGACTTGATATTGTGTTATCCCTCACTGAACTTCGCAGGAGAACTATTCCTGTTGAAAGTGCAAATTGGAAGAAATGGACTCAAACACAACGTGTATCTGACTTTGTGCTTTTGATTATACAGGATGGATATGCCTTCTTGTCACAAGTGTGTACTAAAATTTAACTTCAAATAAATAAATACATGTTTTTTTTGTTTTGTCTCCATCCAAAGCAAATTTGCACCCTCATTTAGATAATTTTAATGTGCTTATTATCCCTGTTAATGCCAATTAATAGCAGAACATAATGTTGATTTTTTTTTTTTTAGTTTATATTTTTAAAAAATCCTGTTTGATAGGAGAACAGTGGTGAATTGGAATTCATTTGAATAGACTTGTAGTTTTTTGAACTGGAAGTGTAGTGTGAGAAGTAATTAAAATTGACTCTTACCAGTGAGTATAATTTTTATGTTTTCATTAACGAACAACCACATTTATGACTTTGCATAAGATGATTTTTTGCAAATAAAAACATATCCTAATGAATTACTATTTTCTTAGTTCTGTTATGGAGCATGTTAATAGCATTACTTTAGCATCTGTTCAATTTTGAAGTTCTGATGGTGATTTTGTACTTTTTTCAGAAACTTTTTTCAATTTGGTGTTCAAAGTTTGTTAATATATGTCTCTAGCTTCTGTATTTATAATTTTCTCCTAACTATTTTTTTCAGATTTAAAACCCACTCCCTTAGGAAATACATATTAAAATTTATTTTCATAACAAACGTGTCCTCCAAATCCCTGCCACTAAAGCATGCTCTCATCAGAATGAATTCAGCAGCATGTCAATGTAAAGATTAACAATCTTGTCCAGTGGAGGGTGCCCCTGCCCATGGCAGGGGGGTGGGAGCTAGATGATCTTTAAGATCCCTTCCAATCCAAACCACTGCATAATAATATAATTAAACTGCAGCAGCAGTAATTAATAGATTACAGATCAGTGGGCAGCTTTAAAAATGAGGATGTGGTAGAATGAAAATGATGAAATAGCGTGCATATTTCTTGAAGATTAATTCCTACTTTCAAAATCTTGGTTTTCAAAGTTAAATACTGTCAGGAATATAAGGACATCTTACTTGTGTTTTGCTTGGTTGCGTAAAGTGTATGTTTTATGTGTTCATTTGATTTCTTGACTTTTGAATTTATCTTAAACACAAACACTTCAATATGTTTCTTTTTCTGCTCGTGTGACTGCAGTCTTAAAAAGAAAATCTTCCACTTTGCAGGCAATGCTCAGAGTGTGACCAGGCAGGTAGCAGTGATATGGAGGCTGATATCGCCATGGAAACCTTACCAGATGGGACCAAAAGATCAAGGAGGCAAATTAAGGAACCAGTGAAATTTGTTCCTCAGGATGTGCCTACAGAACCGAAGAAAATTCCAATCAGGAACACGGTAAATGATGGTGGAGCTGATGTTTTGAGGCTCATATTCATAATAATATTGTTTCAGATGACTTACATTGTGCACATTTTGAGCTAAGGTATTTCAGTTAGATTGATGTTCTGTTTTTGTTACTTATTCCATTTTCTCCTTTTAGTGCTTTATTAGTTGTGGTAAATACAGTTTTGCTAGAAAGCTGGGAAACATGGTAATTAACTGAAGAGCTGTACAAGCTTAAGAAAAAATTCAGTTTGCACTTAGCCTTTACAGTTCTTTTTCGCTGTAGTAGTAAGGACACTTACTAGGGAAGATTTAAATATATTGAATTATAGCTGTAAAGTAATTAGTAATTTCCTTATCTACAGGCAACCTGCTCAGTAACTGCACATTTTGTGACCATCACACTACCCTGTTATTTCAGTTTGTTTGCCTTCCTAGTCTTACTAGTCATTGTATGTTTTCTTAAACTTTCTTGGTTGATAGAATTTTGAGAAGACAAGCAAAAGCTCATGCTTTCTGTACTGATGAAATATTTAGCATCTTTCCTTCCTTTGAAAGTAGTACTTTTTTATTAATCACTGTGCACTTTTACTTAAATTTGGCTCTCTTACTTGTTCATAAAACAAGGCTTTTCATGTGTGATGTGTCATATCACCTATAAAAAGTACATAAAAATATCAAAGGGCATTTAGGTCCAGTTTATGGGATGAGTAGTGTTCCCATATCCCTTCAGACATAAGTGGTTCATCTTCCAATATATTCCTTATTATCAAGAAATACTTACAATGTCTCACATTAGAGTTAAATAAACTTCATCTCTCATGCAGCACAACTTTATTTTCTTCACAAAGCTTTGCAGAAATTTTATGATTATACTAGCACATACCATACTTAACATATGCTGATAGAATTAAGCAAGTATTTTCCTGACCCAATGTTAAATGTTTGCTTTAATTTTGGGCCACAGCTTTGATTTACCTAATGGCTTCCCTTTCCTGGTCTGTGACTCAGAACTTCAAGAATGACTCAAGCCAAGCTGATTAATTTAGCTCAAACTATTAGGAGTGTGAGAAATCCAAAATTAAATTTTGAGAAACTACTTCTTCTTTCTTTTCCTCGTTGAGGGAAAGTAGCCTTCTTCCTTCGGCATAAAAGCTCATAGGATCTTACAGTTGCCTGGGTAGGTTGAACTTACTGTTGTTACACTGTTATTCACACAGAAAGAAGACTTACCTGGTGTTATGCTTACTGAACTCTTGGTCTCTCATTTCTCCTGTTTCTTCTTTCTCTTCTCTCTTTTTATACCTAATGTAGTGCTATTAGGGTGTGGAGAATCATGGTTCTGCTACTAAAGAGAACTGAAATTATTGCAGGAAAGACATTTGTAGTTGTAATAAAAAAAGGAGTAGTATAAGGCATTGTTCAGAAATGCATAGGAATGCAAGATTGGTTTGTTCTAAAGCTCATGTAATAACTGCCAAGGTTCTTCTGTGCAAAATGGAGAGAAGTCTGATTGCTCTGAAGTGTTCCCCTCATGCCATGACGCTGTGATGTGCTGAACTGGTGCTACATTGGTGATTTGGCACCTCATGTGCCAAATCACATCTACACATGTTGTAGTATGTAATACAGAATTAATTGACTTTCAGCAGACTGATGTGTTGTCACTGTGTGGCACTGCACTGTGGAAAAATCACTGCTGCTAGTCTAAGAAAGATTTTGTTCCTTTGCTTGAATTTTCAGTCTCTCTTTCAGTCTCTCCTTCAGTTCTCTACTTTTGTACAAGGTACAGATTTGCAAGATAGTGTCTTTGCTGCCCTGTGGGCAGGGCTTCTCTGTCAAAGAGGAGCATCAACCACTGACTGATTGGCCTCCTTCTGGGTAACTCCCCTAGTATATACACTGGGCATGATGTTCTATGGTATGGAATATCCCTTTAGCCAGTTCGGTCAGCTCCCTCCCAGCTTTTTATGCAGCTCCTCCCTGGCAGAGCATGAGACACCGAAAAGTCCTTGATTTGAAGTATGCATAACTTAGCAACAGCCAACACATCTGTGTGTTACCAGCATGATTCTATCTGCATTTTTGAGGCCAGATGAGCTCAGTTGGTCAGAGGATAGTGCTAATAATGCCAAGATTGTGGGTTTGATCCCTGTATGGGCCATTCACTTAAGAGCTGGACTTTGATGATCCTTGTGCGTCCCTTCCAACTCAGAATATTCTGTGATTCTCATACTAAATCCAAAAACCACAGCACTATACCAGCAACTCAGAAGAAAATTAGCTCTATCCCAGACAAAACCAGAATGTCCAGACATATGACAATTGGAGCACACTAGTGTTCACAGCTTCTGCATGACATTGGAGACTCAGTTTCCTTCTGTAATTTGGAAGTGTGAGAAAACTAACACTGAAGCAGGTTATTCAGTCAGGACAATGCTTCTCCCTTGTACAATTCTCTACATTAATTGTGTGCCAGGACAGTGTTTTATAAAACACTATGTAAGTGTTTTATAAAAAGCTACATAAGCTTTTTAAAGAACCCTGTGAGTGCTTTCTAGTATTTCTATCTCTTAGTTTTCAAATATTTCACTGTGTATTTATATAGAATCATAGAGTCACAGAATATTCTGAGATCCACAAGGATCACTGAAGTCCAACTCATGGTCCTGCATGGGACACCTCCAAGAATCATACCATGTGCCTGAGAGCATTGTCCAAACGCTTCTTGAGCTCTGTAAGCCTTGGTGCTGTGACCACTTCCCTGGGGAGCCTGTTCCAGTGCCCGACCACCCTCTGGGTGAAAAACCTTTTCCTGATATCCAACCTAAACCTCCCCTGATGCAATTTCAGGCCATTCCTTCAGCTTGTGTCACTGGTCACCAGAGAGAAGAGATCAGAGCCTGCCCCTCCTCTTCCCCTCATGAGGAAGCTGGAGGCTGCAATGAGGTCTCCCCTCAGTCTCCTCTTCTCCAGGCTGAACTAGCCACTCCTTGCATGTCTTTCCCTCTAGGCGCTTCACCATCTTTATAGTCCTCCTTAGAACTCTTTCTGAGTTCAGATACAATAGCTGTAATAGCTTTTTATCTTTTTTATATTGTGGCACCCAAAACTGCACACAATATTCAAGGTGAGGCCGCCCCAGTGCAGAGCAGAGCGGGACAATCCCCTCCCTTGCCCAGCTGGCGATGCTGTGCCTGATGCCCCCCAGGACATGGTTGGCCCTCCTGACTGCCAGGACACTGCTGACTCATGTTTGACCTCCCATCGACCAGGACTCCCATGTTCCTTTCTGTGGCACTACTCTCCAGCCTCTCATTCCCCAGTCTGTCCATATGCTGAGGGTTGCATCATCATCCCACGTACACATTCTGGCACCTGCCCTTGTTAAGCTTGATACTGTTGGTGATTTCCCAGCCCTCTCGTTTAGGACCTTTACAGGGCCTCTCTGCCTTTCAGGGGGTCAGCAGCTCCTCCCAATTTAGTATCATTGGCAAACCTACTTAGTGTATCTTCAGGTCCTGTGTCCAAGTGGTTTATGAAGATGTTGATGATAATTGGGCCTAGTATGGAGTGCTGCAGAACCCCAGTAGTGACAGGTCGCCAGTCTGATGTCACCCTGTTCACTATAACCTAAGGAAATCAAGTTTGACAGGATGGACTTTCCCCTCATGAAGCTATGATGGCTCTGACTGGTGACTTTGTTGTCCTTCAAGAGTTTTTCAGTATCTCCCAGAATAATCTTCTCCATGATTTCACCAGTCACTGAAGTGAGACTGACAGGCCTGTAGTTTCCAGGGTCCCCATTGCCCTTCTTGAAAACTGGGACATTTGCCAGCTTCCAGTCAACTGGGACCTCTTGGATTCCCAAGACCACGCAAAAATCATCAACAGAGGTTTTGTAATGACATCAGACAGTTGAGTATTCTCTGATCAATCCCATCAGGCCCCACAGACTTAAAGGGGTCCAGCTGGAGCAGTAAATCCCACATAAATTCAGGGTTGACTGGGAATTTATCATTCTCACAGCCATGGTCTTCTAGCTGAGGGAACTGGGACCCCTTAGCCTTATTGTTGCTGTTGAAGGTAGAGGCAAAGAAAGCATTAAACATCTCTGCCTTGTCTGTGTCCTTGTTTGAGAGGTGACCATCCTCATCCTGTAACAGGCCAATGTCATTTCTGCATTGTAGAGCAGCTGTTTCAAAGAATTGGGAAGACAGAGAGAAAGTCCAGCCATTTGGACTCCATTGTTTTGGAGACAGCAACTATCATATTGTACATTAAAATGTAACAAGTTTACAAGAAGACTTTTCTGATTTTAGACTTCCTAAGACCATGTAAGTGGATATATGAGGGTAAATTTAAACATACCATACTTTTACTCTGAGCCAGAGTCTGTACAAATTATAAATGAATGTAAATAAACAAGACATTAGGTCTTTATACTTAATTCTGTTATATGATGGCTGTATTTACAGACAGAATTTAATTAATTGTTTATGCTTTATACATTTCAAGCCATATGCAGTGACCTTTTAAAGATTTCTTGCATTTCAGTGCATAACTTTTTAAACTAGGTTCGTTTAAAATCTGTTATTTTTATAATTCCAATTTCACACTTTTATAATCATTGCAAATCATTATTTCTGCTTCCAGTTTTTCATAGAAATTAATAGCTAATGATTAGCAAAGAGCTAATAGAAACCAATAGCTAATTGCCTAAACCAGATATCTATAAATGCCTTCCTTATATTTATTATAAATCTGAATATGTTTTTTAACATTTGCTTTTCAAAACTGTACAATTTTTTTCACCTTTTTTTATTATAAAGATTAAAAGTATAGAATAGATTGTTTCTTTGGAAAATAAAGAGATACAAATAGCATTTTTCAGCAGTAAATTGAGAGATCAATGATTTTCCTTTACTCAGCTATGTATGTTCAGATTTTCAGTCTTTTTGAGGTGTTCCATATTATAAAAACACAGCTTTTAACAATCTGTTCACTTCATTTGCTGTCCTAGAATAAAAAGGAATACACATATTTTTTTTTTTTATCAAACATGTAATTGCTAAAGTAGTTTTGTTAGTCTGGTGTAACATTTTTGCAAAATAAGGGCTTTTCTTCTCTCCTTTTAAAAAAATGATCCTAAGGAGGTTTCAGTGAACTTTTAAAAATTTCGTAAACTGTACTTTGCCTACTATATATGCTGTTGTCTGGAAGTGTAATGGAGTTCCTGTGTGTCACATACATACACATCTTCTAAAGTAATTTTGTGCAGCTGGGGCTAGCTGTGCTCTGAGAGTGTATGGTGTATCCTTTGAATTTAGGGAGTGTTTGTGTTGTTGAATATTCCATCTTCCAATAAATGCTGTCAGATCCTGGTGCTCTTAATGAACATGTTAGAGGGGGTTTTTTGTGTGTAGTTTGTTTTTGTGGAAATTCCATGTTTTATTCCTTGAGAAGCAGCTATCTAAACAGTGTTATAAAGGTGAAATTAAAGAATTTTGGGAACTTAATAGTTGAAGCCTGTAAATAAAGTATTCTAATACTCTGATACCAAACCTATTTTACCTATTTTTCTTACTTGAAACCTGAAAATCTTTTTTCTCTAACTGCATTGTGTGTAATCAAGAGGAACAGACAGTAAATTTCTGTTTAACAGTAGAAAGTCTGTGTTAGTTATGGTTTTGACATACAGAATTTAAAGTTTAATTTTGGTCAACTGAACGTAAATGCTCTAGAAAAAAACCCAGTAGTCAGTCAGCTTTCTAAAACTTAAGGTTTTCATTATAATGAACATTGTAAAATACTTTGTTTTCTTCATTAATTAATAGAAAAGTTCAACTGAGTCTATGACATGTTGTAATGTCACAAATGTTAAAAGTAATTAATTTAGCTTGCCAAATACATGGATACATGATACTCTTCCGGCTTCAGATCAAATTCAGAATGGAGTGAAGTAAGATCTAGCTCTTCCACAATGCTTGAAGCAAATGGAATGTATTAGAGTTTTACATTTTCTTTTTTAATTTGTTTTGTTTGGAGTTTGGGGATTGTTTTTGTTGGTTGGTTTGATTTTTAATAAAGCAAGAAGGAAAAAAACCCTGCAGGTGAAAGATCACTACTTTTTCATGCTGCCATGGCATGGAGAGATGGACATATTCCAAATTGTATTCCAATGGTGTCAATACTGGTATCTTTGTTAAGTAAAGGTAACTGGCGTATCTATTACTTCTGCAAAGAAATACTCTTAAATTGAGTTTTCCAGGAAAGAATCACTTGTTTTAGCAACACCTGAAAACAGGTCTTTTGGTCTCTTTGTCCTCATTCTTCTGTTTCAGTTCTCTAAGCGTGTGCTTTGGAGGAAATCAGTGTTAAAAAGGATAGAAGTCAATCCTGCTCTTTATTAAATTCTGTTACTTGTTTAAGCCTGAGAAACGGTAGTTACAAGTTAATTGATGGACTCAGTGATAGTTTTGCTCGACAGCAGGAATGTTGCAAAATTTTT
Source organism: Aphelocoma coerulescens (assembly GCF_041296385.1). Classification (NCBI taxonomy): domain Eukaryota; kingdom Metazoa; phylum Chordata; class Aves; order Passeriformes; family Corvidae; genus Aphelocoma; species Aphelocoma coerulescens. Next base: position 28,785,115 of record NC_091015.1, read on the forward strand.
GGTTTTCTAGAAGAAAAAGTTCTGAAGACAGTGGAAACAAAAAATAGAGAAAAATTGTAATTCTATGTAATTAAGCTTTATGGTTGACTTGGGTTTTTTTTTGTTATCATATTTTGATTCACTACTGTTTTTTTTTTTGTCTGACAGTTCCCTTTTTATTACTGTCATTTTTCTGGACAATTTAATAGTTATTTCAGAGATATATTTTGAATAGTAGTGATATGTACCATTTAAGATACTCACTTTGATCTGTATTGAACGAGTGTGCCATCTGGTGTCTACATGGCAGTCCTTACCTTTATTTAAAATAATTTTATGCCTATGTAGTGCCATCAATTGAACACTTCTTCTGCCTTTTAACAAAGCAAAGAGTGTCAAAAGGATTTTTTTCTGCTGTTGGTTTCATCATAACTTTTTCATTGGCAAAGGAAGTTTGTAATTTCTAACTTTTCATAAGGGGTGGGCGACGTCATGGATTAAAAATTGCTATCTTGGCAGAATGGTTATGGTTAATGTGTAACAGGATAGTGAACACATTATTTGTGCAGTTTCAACCTGTGTGGCTTTTTTCACAGGCTTTTGTGGTTTGTTTTATGCATGCTATTGATAGTTAGTGCAGTGATTTCTTCAAGACACTTTTACGGTATAGTGAAAGTTTTCCCAATTCTGTTTTCTGAGTGTGTTCTGTTTTGCTTGTGTTTCATACCAGAGTTATTTTCTGTTCTGTAGTAATGAAATTCTCCTTGCCATGACCTCTTTGTTTGGAATGATTATATAGCCTTCTAATGCTTACTGATTCCTTTTATTTTTTTTTGTCTTTAGATTATCCTTAGCAGTATATGAGAAAGGCTGCATAAGAAAGAGTCGAGGTTTGGAGGTTTTTGATGTGTGTGATATGTATCTATGAACCATAGTTTGAGAAAAGGTAAAACTGTGAAAGTATATCGTTAGTGTGTCAGCTACAACTTGATGCAAGCTAGAAATGAAAATGTCTGAAGAATTTGCATAGGATTCAGAATTAAAACATGGTTGTAATCTTATACTGATCCTCTTCCCTGTGCATTTCAGCATGTGTAAAAGACAGCTATGTGTCTTTTTCAAGTAGTTACTGTAGCCACAGGTCTGTCATGGAAACATAAACAGTATGTGCTGTTATTTCTAACAAGAAATGGGAGGTTTATAGATCTCCAAAAATCAACACATCTAAAGTTCTTCACATTTTTCCCTCTTAAGATTAGTACACACACACAAAACAACAGCTACAGACTTTTTGCAGAGGAAAGAAATTATCATAGTACCGATAGTTCTGAAAGCCAGGTATGTCTTCAGTAATTTCATTAATTTTTTAAATAGGAAATCTGAGACTAGTTTTGAATTATTTATATGAAATGGTCAAATGAAAATGCATGTTTTCCTAATGATATCCTGTGCCTCCAAACTCCAAGAGCACTTGGAGTACCAACTAAATTTCCTGTGCTCAGCTTTGCAAAGAAAAGTAATACTTACTTTGTAGTACCAGCACTGTTAGGGGTCTCAGAAACTCAGTGCTGGAAAGAAGAGCCCTGTGTATATGACCATATTGTTTCTGTGGCATCCAAGAGGTTTAGAAGCATGAGCATAATAAGGATCACCATCTTTCCTGTCTGCAAGCAGAAGCATGCATGCTAATGTAGTGAAATCCCTAAATTACCTAAAATACCCAGCTGGAATGGCATAAGCAGGTGTGCTGGGCCTCTTTGCTGCCTTTGTGTGCGTGTGCGAACAGTTAAAGGAAATTCTAACCAGTTAACATAGTAAGCAAAGGAGGACCTGGGAGCAGTGCTTTTTCTGTTGTGGTGTTTGAAATAGTTGGCAGAATTAATACAACTTTGGCAAATGACTGGGAATGACTTATGTTGTCTTAAATGTCATTGTGGTCTAACCCCTTCTATGTTTATATTTTCTTTCTCAAGTAACTTTTTGAAATTACCATAGAGAAATCACCATTGACCTTCTGAAAAACTGTGATTCAAGAGATCAAATCCAGAACCATGCTAGTTCACTTTATGTGGAGTGGACTTGAACCCTTGCCACTGACCACAGATGCTTTCAGTATTTCATACTCTTTTCCATGTATTGTTAACATTGTTAACTCCTCTGTATCTTCTTGTGTAGAACAAGAAATTAAATAGGTGACAGTATGCACTTTTATCCTCTAGGACCATATCAGAAAAAGCTCACAAAGAGCATATGCTTCTGACTTTTGGGAATCACCTCTCCTCTTTTGGTCAGTTTACAAGTTCTGGATCAATCATGTTGGGTTTTTTTCTTCCAACTGGCAAAGCAAAAGTGCTCCAAGGGAACAGTCAGCCTTCTACTGCTGTCTTTGGATGAATTGGTTTAAAGCATAAACAATGAAACATAACAGTGAGGTTTGGTGGCAGCCATAGGGGTTTTGGGTTATGTTGGCACCTATCCTGTCCTGTTCACCATTGTGCTTTCCCACCTGGAAGCTAATGTATCAACTCGTTGCATCTGTTAGTGATGGCAAACAGACTGTTTCCTTTGCAGCTTTGCTTTGCTGCTTTGTTTCCTTTTGCAAACAGTCTGTTTCCTTTCAAAGACTACGGGGTTCATCCTAGGCTTTATTTGTTCCTTTATAGATGTCTTTCATTTATCTCATGTATGGAAATCATTTTTCTGAGAATATTCAAAATCTTATAGTCAATGCATTATCTAATCTTCTTCATTTTGTGTGTTTCATATTGTTGTCCAGTTGCTTATTAAAAAAATATGAAATGTAAACATTCACTTCTAGCTTTTCCAAGTTCAAAATGGAGATTCCCACTTCAGTCTTTCTTCTTCTCCTGCTATTGGGTTTGATCCCATTGTTGATCACATTTTCCCTCAGCATATTTTCATTCCATTTTGGACAGGGATTTTAATGTTCTGATTTTTTTAACGTGTCTTGAGTTCACCCTTTCCTCTCATGCATCACACCATACCCTCATGCATTTGATCTGTGTCACATTATATCATTTATTTCATCATTCATTATTAATTTCTTGTGTCAGTATTCTATTTTTTAGCCATTTAAGTCCTGGTTCTTCTAATTCCCTAAGCTAACATGCAAGTTTCCACTCCATAACAGCAGAATGCTGCACAGCACAGATGGATACTTCTGTGACACAAAACGCGATGGCTGAAAGAAGCCAATTTTTTATTTATCTTTCCCTTGGCTGTGGAAGTGTATGCTCTAGTTCTCCTATTTTTTTTTCTTTTTTTTCTTTCTTCCTAGGCTTTCTCTAATATTCTTTCTTAATTGTGTTTCATTACTTGCATTGTCTATTGTATATTATAAAATGAAATGTATTTTATGGGATATCATACTGTAACTGTCAACCTAGATCATTGCAAATTAGATTAGAGAGGAGCAAACCAATGTTGGGTGTTTCACTACTTCTCTTTCTTTCCAGATTTGATAACTGTTTGCATGTGATGCCTACCACTGCTTCTCTGTAGGGACTCTTGTAATGTTTTGTGGGAATTTTTAAAACAATAGGCAAGAGGTCGGATTTTCTCTTGTGCAACTATTAAATGAAAAATCAGAAGTTAATGAAATAACTGAAATAAGTGAAATGGGGTATACCTTAATAGTGTGGGATGGTTCTCCAACCTCCACAGATGGTAAGCCTTGAAATAAAAACAAAAAAGGACATTGTTAATCTTTAGGTTTCATTTATTCAGAGCATTGCTCTTTTTAGAGGAAGGGGATTAAAATTGCTATGAAGTCTAAACCTTTTGTGAGATATGGTCAGGAAAAGATGTCTTGCCTTCACCTTGATGATTTCATTGAATCAAATGGCTCAGTTTCTTTACCCAAGGAACATAATTGTACAGGATTTTAAAGAGTTTAATTAGCAGTTTATTTGATGAGGTATGTCTTTCCCTTCAACATGTTATGCTAAAAGAGACTAATAAGAAGAATTTAATCTATTTTCTCTTTCATAATTTTTAACTTTTTTATCAAATTGTTTCTTTTGTTCTTGTTTAAAAATATTTCTATTTTATGCTGGCATCTTAATTTGAATTCGTTGACCTTTCCTGGGCTGCTCAGATTATTTTGGGATGCATTGCTAATGAAATAAAGTACTATTTTTCTCTTTCAGTTCAATGTAAGGTATGTGCTTTGTGATGCAGCAGCTAAATCTTTGGCCTGTTTATTTCAAAAAATAATAGCTTTTAACTGGATTTCCTAATGAAAATAAGTTAGTCAGTTGCCCACTACTATGGTAGCATTGCCTTTAGTAACTGGTAGACCCATTATTACAGTATTTGATTGAGAGCTATGTATGCCTAGGGTAACTAAGTGCTGGAGTATTTATTAGAGCAGCTGAATGGGAAGGATGAGGCCTGAGTACGCAAAAGGTTCTCACTTTAGTTGGGGAACACAGGGAGAACTTTGGAATATGGTGGGAGGTGTGTTTTGGATGCACTAGAGAAGAAGAGGTTAAGAAGTCACTTAAAGAAGGGGAGGAATAGAAATACGGTATAGTATCAGGAGGTCAGATTTTACTAATTCGACTGATTTTAGCATCAATTCATTCCTTTATTTGTATTATTTCACTGCCATAATTGTGAAAGAAATGAAATGAAAAATAGAGTTTGCACTTGTTATGAGCTTGGCATGTTTGTCCGAGTTTTTGGGTCAGTTAAGGTTATACAGAATCAGCCCTTAGCTATAGACATCTAATTTGAAATGTTCAGCTGCCTATATATTAAACAGAACTGCATGGTGATTCCACTCTGATGCTGTGGGCTCCAGAGCTCAGTGGCTGGAGTCTCACTGTTACTAGTGGGGAGGTGTCTGAGCACATAGTACACCTTGCCCTTACTGGAGTGCCCACTGAATGAATTCCAAAGCTGTGCAAGTGCAGAACTTAGGATGAAACACAACCAAAGACAAAGTGGTCGTTAAATGTCAACATTTGAAATAATCTTTTATTTCTACATGTAGAAAATTTTATAGGTGCATATTTTGAACCACTTTCCATTGTTCAGTACTCTTAAAAAATTATTATTCTTGTTCCTAAAGTGTCACCTTGTCACAGTTGCTGTGTATGGGTTGCATCTCTCTTATCCATACCTTGCTCTGTTTTGATCTGGACTGAGTTGTCCATCCCAAATGGTAGAAGTTTTACAGCATTTCTACCATCTGCAGTAAAATAAAAAAGCTGCTGGGACAGCAGTGGCATTAATTGGGATTTTGCTTGGGTGCTGATAATGTGTCTTTGCTTCCCTGACTTACTGTTCGAACACTTTTGAGAAATTCGTCCCTGCGTTTCCAAACTGTCTTGCTCCATTTTATGATTCCCTCGGTTGAGGATTTCCCTGTATCTCTCTAGTATTGAATTGCCAGGTATTTTGAGTAAAAAAAATCAGTTTTTATATGCATCTTTTACGGGATTAGCATAGTAAGTTTTGAATATGAACAAGTTTATCTCAGTTGTAATATATATCATTTAATAACAAGGGTCCTTTAGCTACTTTTAAATACCAAGTCTTAAATTTTAAATTGTTTATGGAGAGTACATGCAGCTCTAATATTTTATATTTTTAATCTCTGATGTTTTCATTCTGAGCCTGCTAATGACAGAAATTATTCAAAGCAATTTAAAATGCAGTACTTTGAGGCAAACAACAGTGAATGATATTGAACATAGTAATCCAGATTTACCTGATTATTTCCAGTTAACCTGTAAGGTAACTATAGTGACAACATATGTAAAATGACAAATGTCAAATTATTGGAGGGCTGTTGCTGAAAATCAAAGAATATTCAATTTTCAGTCGCAAATTCGATCTTATTTTCCATGTTGAATGCTGGCAATAGTAAAATGATCTGAGCAGAAACATTGCAAATATATTTAACTATGGAGGTCTGTTTGGAAAAAAAAGTGTAAAATTGTTATTTTCAAAGCATATAAAATATCCTACAAGTATGTGTGCTAAAGATGTTGATTTTAATGTTTGTTTTCTAGTGATTATCGAACAAACTCAAGTATGTTTGAAGATTTAGAAAGCTAACAAAATGATCATGAAAGTGTAATTTAGTGTGACATTCCTGGTCATATACATAACACTTTATACAGCACTTTATACAGGTCAAAACCAGTATTTTCTTGGCAAAAGTGACTAAATTATTTATAAATCTTACATCTCCATTTTGCTGAAGTTTAAATATGTCTCATTATTCCTTAAAATGGAGTTATTAATTTGTAATACTTTCTATTTAGAGTCAAAAGTAATGTCATTGTTACCTAGATTTCCAAATTATGTATCAGTTTTCAAGATAGCATTACTCTGATGGTACAAGGCCTACACTCTTTTCTCTTGCTGCTTAAACATGAAGAGTGAGGACCGTAACACTGCCTTTATTGGCATGCACCATTATACTTACTTCTTTATAACCTGTACACAGCTGCATTCAGGAGGGCCTACACAACTTAAAATTATTTAACTTTGTAAATGTTCTTAGGACTAATTCCAGAGGCTGAAAGTAGTAAAATTGGCAGTTAGTATGCTGGTGTCTGATCAAACTTTTCTTTTATCTAGTTTTAATTTGCAGTGACCTTGGATTGTTTAACATGTAGTTGACATGTAGCCCATGTTACATTAATACCTCTAATATTACATTGATAAATTCAGTTACCTGTAGTAAATCACTTTTTCCAAATTTGGGCACTTGGGTATCTACTGTGTGGCTTGTGGAATGTAGCACACCTCAATTATTAAATGTACAGTAAATATTGGTGTGTATTAGATAAGATTTTACATTTTTTAATAAATCACCCTTAGGGAAATGTGAAAGAGAATTCTAATGGTAATTAAAGTATTCTAAAAAGCCATGAAGTAGACTAGCTTTTTCCATTCAATTGCATTCATTGCTACTGTAGTGTTAACTCTTGTCTAAAAAAGGAAAGTCTTCCCAAACAGAACGTTTTTAACATATACAGATCAAAATCTGCATAAGAATAAAGTTGTAGATGTGTTGAAGTGGCAGGTTTATTTGCAGTGTAGCTGTATCTAAATCTGTAAAACAAAACAAAACAAAAAAAAAATAGGGAACTGTCTTGAATTTGAAGCTAGTATAAATCACCTTCAAAGAGGACCCAAACAGGAGAAGCATGATATTATTAGCTTCTTCTCAATTGGATTTATGACTGCTTGTGCTTCTAAACTGGTCTAAGATTTTTCTGATGAGCTGTTTTTTTAGTTTTTCTGAAGTGAACACCTGCTGCTTCAAAAAAAGTTTTAAGAAATCGTAAAGTAGTCAGTGCTTTCCTTTATCATATGATAAATTACTCCTACTGTGATGATTTCCTCCCAGAAAAACAAGCATTTTCATGATTTTTTATATATTTATGTTATTTATGTGAGTGTTTCTGACATTTTGGGTTACTGGAGTGGTCTCTGATGTTTCTTACTTCCTTCCACATCCCTTCTAATATACTTCCCTTATTAAACCAGAAGGAAAGAATGTGATATTGTCAGCTTGTGGCACTCATATAACATAGGCAGGTTAGTAATCTGCTGTTTTAAAGATAAAATGTAGTGACTGAACCTGAACTCAGTCAAGTTGTGTGTAGCAACTTAAGAGGTGTTTGTAAACCTTTGGAACTTGCTGTTAGAGTCTGTGGACACCTCTTGTCCTCCACACTGTTGGTATTTATATTTTTTTTGCCATCTGAAATACTGAAATAATTTCTACTTTTTGTGTAGAATTGTCAGAAACATCTATTGTGTACCAGTCATATGTTGGTATATGCTACAGCTTTATAAGCATTTGCCATATATCCATTATAGTAAGCTCCAGTTTGAAAGCTTTAATTCTTGTTACTCCTCAAAATCTGAGTTTTCTGTTTCGATAAAATTTTTAATTTTGATTTTTTTTTTTAATCTTATCACTTGGCTTAAAAACAGAGCACATTTTACTGCTCCATGAATTTATTTTAATTCACTGGTCATATCAATTTTCAAATTACTAGTTTTGGGAAGTTTGTGCAAAATCTGTAAGATATTTGTAATTCTAGTGGCAATCTTTTTAAGAACAAGACTTAGCATGCTCAAGTGTTTATATTTACTTTCTGGCTAATTCTATAGATTTATATCCAGAATGTGATTAGTGTAGTTGTCTGGCACTCGTTCTGTAGGTGATGCTTTAAATTATTTCCTGCAGTATGTTTTTGTTGTTGTTAGGAGTAATAGGTAAATAGCCATACCATTCTGTTGCCTAACATTGAATTTTAAATATATTCTCTTCTAGAGAACTAGAGGACGAAAACGAAGCTTTGTGCCTGAAGAAGAAAAACCTGAGGTTGGAATATAGTGTTTTGTTGTTTGTTTTTTTTAACAGTTTCACAAAAAATTAAACTTTGGGCTGAAGTGTTACTTCCATGCCATAATTGAAAATATTTGCTTTCCTTCCCTCCTTTCCCCCCATTCCTTTCTTTTTGCCTTGCGCTGTGACAGGAGCGTATTCCCAGAGAAAGAAGGCAACGGCAGTCTGTGCTGCAAAAGAAGCCCAAGTCAGAGGATTTAAGGACTGAGTGTGCTACCTGCAAAGGCACTGGAGACAATGAAAATCTAGTCAGGTAGGTTTGATACTCTGACCGTATGAGGAGTTAAAGTCCCATCTTTATCACTCTGTCATGATTAAAATGAAGAAAGTGAATTTTTTAAAAACAAAATAAATTTCTTCCCCTTATCTTGGGGAAACATTACATCAGAAATACTGACTAGATTAACTTATTGATCTGCCAAAAATATTTATATTTTAAATAACCAAGATAATCTGTTTTTCTAACACAGGAGAATTAACTTTTTCCCATCAGGGTGAATTGTCAATGCTTTAGAGCAGGTCAGAATGGTAAACCAGCATTTTAATGATATTAAAGCTACATGAGCATCCTAAAAGTAATTGAATTAAAATAATCAACAATTTTACGAGCTGAAATGTGGATTACGAGGAATTTAAGTTTTCAAAAAGGTATTAATGCTACCTCCATTAATGCAGATCATGAAAGGGTTGGATAATCATGTTTCTTATCTGAAACAGAAATGAAAAAAAGCCCGTTGAGTGATATTTTAGTAGGTGCAGAAATCTAATTAAAAGTGTAGAATAGCTGCTATTAAATAGCTACCACTGAGCGCAACTTCTTCCAATTTTGACTTTATAGCTCATATTGTAGCCTCTTTGCAAAGCTGTAGAAACTGTTCACAATTCTTGAAAGAAGAATCATGGACCTTATCAATCAGAAGGTGGATTTTAATTGAATCTACAGAGATTTCATTAAAATGATCTGATAAGTTCAGATTAAAAGAAGTGTGTTGTATTTAGGTCCTGTACGTTTTGACCAGATTTTTCTAGACAAGTTCTTCTCTTTAGGTCACATATAATTGTTGCTTTTAACTGGAAGGACTACTCCAAAATAAGTATTTTAGTTTATTTCTGGGAGTCAGAGTTATGAGAGAAGTCAGAATCACTGATGACATAGGCAAGCAACACATAGGCAAGAATCAGGATGTGTCACAGATACAGATGTCTTGTACATACTCAGAGTAGCTGGTTTTAGTATCAATCACAGCATATGATTTCCCATAGAAGTTGATAAAATTTCAAGGCTGTGTGCCAGAGTGCAGTTGTATTTCCAAATTGGAGGCAGAGTGCCTGTTACAAGCTCATCAGTAACTGTGTGACTCTCATATATAGACAAGCTGCTACTGCTGGGTAATCCTAGATCCTACTCAGAACCAGACTGTGAAATAGTGGGGGGTGTTACAGGGATTGTTTGTGCAGTTACACTGATGAGAACTGGTGGCAGCATGTTTTTATCTGCCCATGAGAAGATAAAGGGCTTTCTTAAGCCCTATAGTTTGCAAGAAATAAAAGATGCAGGAAGACTATTTTGTTGTGGGAAGGAATCCTGGTAAAACATATACTGTGCTTTACTGTGAAAAAGGCAGTGAATTAGTTTTTTCTTCAGGCTTTTTCTAGAAGTCTTAAATACCACATTGGAGGACATAAAGGATAAGATGAGGAAATGCCATGAGGAGCTGTATATTTAAGTTGCAGTTAAAAAATAATGGTAGAAAATTAGTGTTATGTTTTGTTTACTACAGGAAAAAATTTTAGTAGTAATTTAGATGGGCCAAAAATAAACATATTACATCCGAAAATCCAACAGGTTCTCTTAAAAATCATCCTCATAATTAGGCCAAGAACAGTACTCCTGCATAGGAGAAGGAGTTTGTTATGTTCTAATCCTTTGTTCATAATTTTCTGAAAAATATTTCCTTAAATCTTATTTTCCATATTACTTTTTAAAAAATATATAAATTTATAACTTGCCATTCTTCAGATAATTCCTATAAATAGCTTCAACTTTATCTGGTTTAGATTACCACTGCTTCTAAAGAGCTGTGGAGGCTTACTTTTGATAATTACTAAATTATGGTAACTCTGCAGCCTAAGATGTGTAGGAGAGTGATCCACAGAGTGTTACTATGTCAGAGAGAGTTTTCAGAAGCTTATTTTCTTTTGCGTTGTCACAAAGTGGTAGGAGCAACCCTCTGCCTGCCCTGTTGCTTTCTTCTCCCTGTACCATCATGCAGGACTCCTTTGTGGTGGTAGAAATAGTGTTTTAAATGCAAGGGTTCCTTGCAAGCAAGATATGTTTAGGAGGGAAAACAAAGTATAAAAAGTATTTTTTCAATATCTGTTTGTTTGGTACTGTCTGTTAGTAAAGCCCAAAATTTCTCAGATCTTTTTTAATGTCTTTGGTCTTCACAAAAATTCCTAGATTTAATTTTCTGCCTTGCCAGCCCATCTGTAACTAAGAAAAGGGGGGTTGTGGTGATGTTATACAAGAGATTTTTCTGACTAGAGAAGTTCATCACTAAGTTAAATAGAAATATGTAACTGGTGAAACCGCAGATTTAAGGAATAATTTTGGAGGACCTTCTGTCTTTTCCTGCCCTGTGTTAACCACAGGCAGGGCTAGTTACATGACACTCGGACAAGCTGCTTTTAAAAATTGTAAGTTTTTCTAAAATTTATTTGGCCCTGGCTCCAGAGTCGCTATCTGAGTAGGAATTAGAGGAAGATAAGCAATTTTTTCATATTTCAAATAGTGCAGCAGAAATTCATAATTTATAATAGTAATCTATTTAGCAATGAATCTGGAGCAAAAAAATATAATTTAACTACTTATTACTGTGTGACTATTGGAATGTTTTTTTTTTTAGTCTCCATTTTAGCTGCTTCTGGGTAGCATTGGATGGTTAAGGAATTATTTGTTATATGTTCAGTGGCTTTACTTAACCTGTTGTTCATATGGTTTAAAATCAATAAATGACTATGGAAGGATTTTTCATTAAAAAGTGCATTTCATTCTGATGAATTATAATGCTTTACTAACTGACTGAACTATTCCTTAGTGACTATAGTAACAAAAATTAGGATATCTTTAATTATTAGCTTTTGTCTAAAACTTACTGACATGTTGCTTTTATATATGCTAATAGTTAGCCATATGTATGTAGTACAGACATGTCAGGATAGTGCTTATTTAATCAGGGATGTCAGATATAGATAGGCTCTTTCAGTATAGTAGCATGCACTAGAACTGAAAGTTCAGATTTTGTCGTTTTGTCCACTAGAAAAGATCAGTCTTGTGATCCTTACGTGATGGCTTTTTTTTTTTTTTTTTTTTTTTAGAAATTACAGTGAATTTATTTTATAAATTCTTCTATACATGTCTGTGTAAATTCTGTTGAACTAATTAATTCTGCAATTTTTACCATTTACAAGAAGAGTGAGTGGCACAGTCAAGATTTACAGATCTAACAGTGAAAAGTTAATTGAAATGATGTACTCAAATGAGACTCAAATGAGGCAAAGTTGGATCTGTAACTGTCATTATAAATAAGTGAGAAAGCTATAGCTGTAATTAGAGAAAAGTGTGGATTTTGAGTATCTTTTACTCAAATGACCTGTCACTGAGTTTTGAGAGAAATAGTAATAAAAGATGGAGTTTTTAAAATATTTTGTATTTGACACAGATAGGTTTGATATAGGGCATGAAGACACAGAACTTTTTAAAAAGAGAGAAGAGTTAAAAGAGCTATACTGTGTGCTTGAAACTAAAGTATTGAGAAACCAGAGGGTACCTATAAAAATATACTGCTCAGTCTTAACCAGTTATCAAATATTGGCAACATTTGCATGAAATTAAAGACATACATTGAAGTACAGGAGTTTCTAAAGCTGTGAAAGGTGAATTTTCTAAGAAACCCACAAAATAATTTTAAAGGTTCTGTTTGTTTTTAGAGCTGACCTCTGCTGTATGTTTCAGAAAGAATTCAGATGCAATGCTTTTCTTTTCATTTTGTGAATCTTTTGAAGTCATATATAGTTTAGACATTTAATAGGTTTCCTGAGTGCTTAATTACAGTCTCACATGAATTGCCTAGAAGTATAGATCTTGCAGAGGAATTGCTTGATTCATAAGTACCTCCTATTTTGGTTTTTTGGGTTTTTTTTAATGCTGCTGTAATTCACTCATGCAGATATTTAAAAATAGCTCCCCAATAATTCTCTGTAGAACATCCCCATATTTAGTAGAAACATGGATAAAGAAGTGTCTTTCAGCTGGCTGAATATGTAATAGGTAAAACCTGCCCTCCATATTGTAGCACTGTACAGATGAGTGCTTCTAGCACAATATTACTGTAAAATCTGCTTTAGTAATATAAAAAATTAAGATGAATTAAAGTAGTCTTAATATATAGAACAGTTCTGTAAAGAAGAATACAAAAGCTAATCCAGTTCAAAAACTTTCAAGGGAAGATTTCTAAATTATTTCCCTTCTAAAGAAGTGGTCTCTTCTCAAAAATAAACCAGTTTTCAACTGCTGCTATTAAAAAAAAATTAAATATAGCTTCTGTTGTTGGCTTTAAGATGTGCTTGGGTAATATTTTGGAATGTAATGAATTAGATAAAACTGGCATCTCAGTAGTAGATTTGAGAAAAGCAGAATAGAATTTGAGTATCGTTCTTGTATGGGCCTAAACCAGGTTAAAGAAATCTCTGTAAAACACTTGATTTCTTCAAGAATTTAGAGCAAGCATATAGTTCATTCTTTTGTAGTTTTATGTATTTTTTCTTCTATATTGTCAGTTAAGTTAGAATTTTCCATTTCATTTGATTTTCAGTAACTGAGGCAAAATTGTGACTTCAGCATTACAGAGAGGGTAAAAAATATGAAGGTCATGTATTTCAAAGAATAGAGAATAGAATTTGTTGAAAGCACTGATTTGAATGCTGGTTATAAAGTATTCAAAAAGCATAAATCTGCAAAGCAAATTATTAAGCATGTATGTAGTATTTATTTTAATGGATATATTTACTAGGAAATAAGCTAAATGTAAAAGTACTTATTTTTCCCAATATACTCTCTCACTTTTCAAGCAAGTCTAGTGTGCTGCATGTACAGTCACTGTATCAAGGCAGGGAAGGTGAGCAGTAGGAAAGGAGAAATAATAAAATATATGCAGTGTCATATTTACTAAGAAAAGAAGTGGTTGAGTAAAATTAACTATAAGGTTGGCTATAGTATGAGTTATCCAATCATACTGTAACTGAAAATCTTCAAAACGTGTGCAACATCTGTGATTCTGGTGCTACAAACGTATGTATCAAGTTTAGGATGATAATTTATACTGTATAAAAGATTAGCTTAGCTGCACACAGTGGTCAGCTTTAATTCTGCTTTTGACAGAAAGTGTGTTCTAGACAGTCTCTTTTGAATCCTCTGGAGATCTTCTCTCCAAAAATGTCTCTCACCAGATTTCCTTAATTGTATTTGTCTTGTATAGGTTTACCTTTGCATTTTTATTTCTTAAATTTCCATGCAAAGGGGCATGCCAAACTTCAAGTTAAGGATTTCTTCCTTATTTGTTTAGCTGTTAGTTTTGAATCTCTTCGTGAGCTGAAGTTTATTCCAGAACAAGTACATTAATTATTCATTACTTTAAATGCACTGCAACAAAATTCACAGTCTGTCATAGTGATTGAAAGCCTGTTAGTTACCACAGAAGTTCAAGACCACTAATGTAGGGATTAATCACAAGGAAAATGTTAGTTAAGCCACAATTTGCAACAATCTTGTGTGTTACAGAGGATTAAAAATGCATTATTTTATTGGAGTGAAATAAGAGAATGAAAGGAAATGTAACATTCAGTTGTTTAGTTTATTTCTGCTATAAAATTTACAGGGATTAAATCTGATTAAATCACATTTGATAACTTTTCTAATTGCTTGAGTTACCTGTTAGATCATTTTTTGCATAATTCTTCATTGCATTGCCTTCTCAAAAGTGTTTCTTTTTTATTCTAGGTTGCAGGATAGTACGTATGATGACAAACGCGCATTTTCTTTGCAGAGGGCTTTATTCAAACTGAATTTGCACTGCATTTTACTTTCTGTAAATCCATATGCTAGGGCAGACATTACAAAAAAACCTGTAGGCATTGTGCAGCTCTCTTGCCAAGTACCTAGGAGTCAGGAATAGGTCTGGTAATAAGAATTACACTGCTGTCATTCAGGGCTTCTCTAGAAGCAGACTGCTGGGTGCATTTGTATTTGGGCTTCCAGCTACCTGAAGCTCCTCATGCCTGGAACATTTGCAAAAAGTGCATGGCAGACCCTTGGGTTTTCTGTTAATTAGACATCAATCTATTTACCTGTTACCTAATGGATTTCTTCAGTAGACTTGTCTGTTATTTTCCTGGAATGAGGCAGCAAAATGGGAATTGAAGCCCGGGTTACCTTTCTCAGTTGATTGTTTTGCTGTTTTACTTTTGGGGAAATTTAAACCATCTAAATAACAGAAGCTCAGATCTTTGGTTACTGATTTTGTGTTCCACCTCTGGTTTGATTCTTGATACTGTGTAGTCTTGAAGGAACTATCTTAGGGGTAGTCAATGTAGGAATGGCCCAAAACTGAAATTTTGGAGGTATTTCCATGTTTAAAAGACTTTTTTACCATTCAATTCTGTTATCAGAATTAAGAAATTCAGGCTGAAAAATATTTACAGGACAATCTGATGTAATTTTTCTGTAAAGTTTAACATTGAGCCTTCGTTTTGCAAAGGAGAGCGAAACTGCATGAGAAATTATCTGGCCTACCATGCTTTCTGATCAAACACAGGAACGGCAAAGCATGATTCCCCCTGCATGCTCCACAAAAATGTTTCTTTGATTTTTTGGGGTTATTTAATGACATTTCCTATTAATACACTGGGAAGAAGTATACATCCTTAAAGTATCTAGAATAGAGGAAAAATGCATATTTGTCTGTCTTCAATGTTACGGAAGTACTAAATCCCTGTTGGAGTATTATTGTGATAGTTGATGAGGTTTGTTAGTGTTCTTCTTACAAGTGAATAGGGGAGAGCAGTGTGAGCATTCCCCGATTGTTTTTCTTCACATTATTTTTTGGGCTGTTTAGTGATCTGTCAGTCAAACCTTCTTGAAGTTCATACTGGGCTTTAATCTGTAGAAGCTTAGTGAACAGTAGAAGTTTATACTCTTCATTAATTGTCAGAAGTTCTTAGTATTGATATTTGAAGTATGCTGATCCAAAAAGCTTCTGTAGCAGTGTCATGAACTTCAGAAATAAGCAACAAGATAGCCACTCATAAATAAGAGGATCTTTCTATGGGGTTACTTTGTTTTCCACTAACAAGAAATATTTTGCTTTTTTTTTTTTATTACTGAATTTTTAATATATAGTTATCCCTTTTTCCCCTTCAGTTACAGCTGCTTGATCAAGTCTGTGCTGCAATCATGGGTTTGTAAATAACAGCTTGAAACTGTATTTTGCAGTTGTTATCTGTTCTCTGAACAGCTATGTATCTCAGAATTTATTTATGATTTTTCTGATTGCCCTAGGAAATACATGTATCAGAGACCTTTGCTCCTTTTTTTGCATTCTGTAACTACTAGGATTTATAATAATTTATAAAATGAAAAAATATGATATAGAGGTTCTTTGCTATAAGTAGTGAGTGGCCTCTTTAGATAAAGCAGTCACTGAATGAGGTGCTCCATCGGAAGATTAAAAGTATTTAATGAAACAAGATGCAGATCTTGAAATTGCAGTTTGTGATGGAAGAGGAGAAAATCATGACATACCAAATTATTTCTCAGTGTGGTTACCAGTAATAGGCTATGACTGCAAAAATATCATAGGAATGGAGTCAGTAGCTTGTTTTTTTAGTGGGCATTCTTAAGATTTTTTTCTTACATCAAACTGCATCAAATAATTCAATTCAGTTGGCATTTGAATGTGTCACTTACTCCTTCATTCGGGCCAAGCTGGTTCAGTCACTTTCAGTGCAGTGAGCTTATCACATCAGAAGATTTCATAGTACAGCACACTCAGAAAGCAAATGTCAAATTCATTACCAATTCAGTTGTTTTGCATTGTTAAGCTGAGCCATTGCTACATGAGCCACAAGACTGAAATTTATAGTTACGAAATTTATGACCTGAGAATGTTCATGTCCAGGCATTAAAATGATGTGATAGAAGACCACAGCAGTCGTCAATAACCATTTAAATGCTATGTTGCAGCATCAGTTTTGACTTGTCACAATTAGTGTCAAATGCACATCTGTGCAGTCAGTTTTCTGAATTAAATCTCTCTTCACAGAACTGTAGTGTGAGTTATGGGCTGTTTGAATAAGAAATCTTAGTATGCAGAAGGGTGATGCTTACTGTTCCACATGCATTTTTTCTCATTTTTGTTAGTACTGCCCAATACTTTTAAAACTCTTTGATCTGTAGTTAGTTAATCTGTGTGGGGTTTTGGTAGGTAGTCTGAAGTTTGGGTACAAAACTTCATCTACACTATTCAAAACTAATTTTGTCTTGGAACACTGTGAGAGTGTGGGGTTTGTGTGTTTTGGGATTTTTTGTGTTACCAGAGAAGCTCGTACATGAAAAGCAGCTAGAGGTGCAATGAGCTTAAGGACATTGAGTCGCTTTTCTCAGCATTGACCAGACTTATTCTTCACATTATTAAAATGGCATATAATAGTATTATAGTATTATAGTATTATATAGTATTATATAGTATTATATAGTATTAATTGCACTAATGGCATTAATTTCATTAATAAATAAATGGAGCAAGTTGCATGCAAGTTTTTGCTAATTTGGGTCTAAATCAAGAATTTTACGTACAGTATTATTATCTGAGAGGCTGTAGATAATCTACATGTATTTGGGATATTATTGTTCTTTTTAGCTTAATTGTGCTATAGGCTGAGTGATAGGCAAAGCTTCTTACTGGAGAAGATACTTTTAAACAGATAAAAAAACTAAAATGAACAATAAAAAAACCCATTTAGTTGTAATGCTTCTTCAGCGTTACAATGTATTTGGTAAACACAGCTTTTTTGGTAGGTTATCTAAGAAGAGAAGTTTTAATATTGAACGTTATTTTGAAGTAGTTGAAATAATTTGCATGTAATCACATCTAAATGGACAATTTGAGAATTGTGACATTAATATCAGTCTTCTTATAAAATGTCTTTGTTTTTTGGGAAAAGGAATAGAACTGTAGGGTTTATTTCTTGTACTTCAGCATGATTTTGATGTCGACTAGATTTGGTCGACTTGTCTTACTGTAGTTCCCTGCTAGTGTGGTCACTGCAATTACAGATCAAATAATCTAGACTAATGTCTATTACAAAAGTAATATTTTTCTGGATGCAAAATTTAGGAATTTGTAAAATAGAGTTATATATTTTTCATTTATTTTTCTGCCTTACTATTAGTTTTGTTCCTTTCTTCTGCACAATTTTGAATTTTTTGTTTTTTTTTTTTCCACTTAATTTTTGTTTTTTTCATCTGTGCCATATCCAAGGGTTGGATTCAGATTTTGCTTTGCGTCCGATTTGTAAAACTGAATTGCCTTTACAACAGCTGAGACTATTAGTATTACTTACACTTTGTGTCATTGCTTAACATTCTCATCTCAATGAAATTAAATTTTTGTATCTGATTTGCTTCAAGCCACTTAAAATGCCAAAGACAAGATTCTGTATTAGGACAGGAATTCAGTATCACTGAATGTTCCAGGTAGGACTTCAATACTTTGTAACAACCTCATTCTTCTTCTTGAGATTTTTTCTGAACGTTTACCCTTGAATGGATTTTTTAAGTTATAAAGTTACAAATAAATATTTAAGCCTATCTCTGACTTAATCTTGAGAAAGGCCTAATAAATTCTCTTAGTTCTGAGAGGAAAGGATGTGGAAAGGATATGCAAGAAAAAAAAAAGAAAAAAGGAAAAGCTTATGTTTTCTTCAAGAATATCAAAAAACTCTTAGCAAAGACTAATATGTTTCTCTTTTCTTTTTCATATTGCTGGTTGTAACAATGTAAAGGTCGAGCGTAAATTAATGTGCAGCGTGCTTTGATTAAGTAGCTGAATTCGGCCCATTCCCTCCTGCTCCTCTCCTTACCCAATTGTCAGTTAAACTAAATACAGCAGTGGTACTGTACTGCATGTGCACTTACTGCTTAGGAACAGGAACACTAAATCCCTCTAATTCTGACTTTGACATCGGATGTGATGTTGTATTAGGGAAATAGTCAGGAAAGTGTAAACTGACATTGGAATATGGTGTGGTAACTGACTTTTACCATTGCACATAAACAGAGCAATTATTCTAAATCATAGCATCACTTTCAGATGGATAACCACTAAAATCACTGCACTGTGGTTTCCTGAAAATGCCACAATCCTTCAACTGCCAAATTAAGCCCAGGGAGAGCAACCATCGGTAGTGCCTGCACAGTTATGTAGAGGGATGAGTCCTGAACCAAATGAAAAGATGTTCTGGAAGAACAGTAACATTTCCCATGATGTGCACATTTTCCATTACGTTTCTGACACAAAATGCTGTGAAATGATTTAATGTTGACATTTTGTTTTGCTGACTTTTTCCTTTCTTATTAAAAACAAAACAAAAGTTAGGTTAGGAAGGTAGAGGGAGGGTGGCCAAGCATTTGAATTCTAATACAGAAATCTCTGCTTTAAAGTGATAACTGAAGCCATTCTAAATATACATTGTTTCTGACATTTGATTGTACAGATTTTGGGGGAAAAGAAATGCCCCTATCTCCAGCATCAATATTGAACACCTTGCTCTGTAGGGTTAACTTACGTTGCTGCTGTGCAGTAATTATGTACAAAGTATGATAATTCAGTAAAGTATCCTTTCTAATTAACAGTCACAGAAACCTTACACATCAGCTATACAACACAGCACATGCAGTACACTTATTTCTGCTTGTCATTTTTGATGTATATTGCTAGAAGTGATTGTAGAAGGGAGCAAACCATGAGCAGACATGATACAATGAAAGGTCAGCACTTGTCACTTGGAAAAGGATAAAATTTTATGGAGTGAGGAAACAGAAAGCAGCTCTCCATTCAGGCTGTACAGGAGCTTGTCTGTATCTGAAGTAATGCATGTAAGAATACTTGGACAGAAGAATTACTTAAGTGTAAGTCTAAAGTGTAGTTCATTCATCCTTTGGCAGCTTTCAATTTCGTGTTTCAGAACTGATGAAAAGCCTTGCTTGTTTCTAGCACAGTATACAATTTTATCTTTGAAAAACACAGTTCTTGCTTTTGTTTTCTTAAGGATGTGTGAACTTTTCTTGGCACCTCATCTATTTTATCCTTCTCTCATCCAGTTTCAATGTGTTGGATGATGGTTGTTGTCATTGTAAGTTATTCTGTTTCCCTCAGGGGGATCTAAATATGAATAAAATATTTTACTTTGCAGTCACTGAAAATAAACATAGAATTTTGGTTACACAGTAACTTACTTGAAAGAAAATGTATGTATTGGAATATGTTTTGTCACATTATTTAATGGTTGGCCAAAAAGGCATGCTGGCTTTGACAAATTCAAAATAATCTTAACTTCTGGGAAGAGGTTTATTGTAATTTAAATATTTGTAGCTAAATGTGAAACACTAGCAACCAGCTCTCTCATTTTCCTGAAAACTAATGTGTAAAATTGGGTTTTAAAAGTAGGGCGTGTCTTGGAAAAACTGTGTGGCATCTGAGAGCTTCAGGACTTTATAAAAGTTTCAGCATCCTACATATGCTAAACCAGTTTTGAGAGGAAGCCGAAATGGTAGTGATAGCTAAAGGTGAAAATGGTACCAATAATTAAAAGTTGAAGAATCACTCAGTTTTAGCATGAGAGGATTGAAGTAAAACCAGTATAATTCAGTGATAGTGGTGGACTGGTAGTTAAATTATTAAATTCTAAAAAATGATGTTGTAATAAAGACTAAAATAATTGCAAACATCCTTATGGCAGTAAGCTAAACAATAGAATTTGTTGGCATTTATTTGACCATAATATGTAAACAATAATTTCAGAGCTGTTTCGTACAAAGGACTATTAAAAGGAAATAGATGTTATGAAATTGTTCTGGCAGCCTTTAGCTGTTTGCTAACAATTTAATACAGCAATAAAAGCTAGCGATAGCAGCACCAAAATTGCATAGCAGAAACTTGATTATAATTTGGTAAGAAAATATTGTATGGATTAAAGTGCTCGCTTCAGTGTAAACTGTGGCCAGGGTTTATCCTTGGGTTTAAAAATCTCATAAATTTGAATAGCTTTTTAAAGTGTTCTTGTTACTAAAAGTCAGAGACAAATTATGCCTGGTGCTGATGTTGCTGCCTAGGGAAATAGAGGAGAGGAGTTAAATCTTCTATTCTTTAAGTATCCCTGTGTTAAGCCTTCCCAGGACTCAAAATGGAAGTCTCTTTGGACCTTGAGATATGGACTTCCTACTTAAGTATTCCCACCTCTGTTCAATGATCCACGTGAATAAAACATAAAAGATAATGGATGGGACTCATGCCTGCATTTTTGCATCTAACTGAGAGCATGCTCATTAGCACATCCAAATGTGAGCACAGACTTGCGGCTTATGCCTGGAGAAAGGCAAATAAAATAAACAAAAAATTTAATCTCTGAACTCTGTCTTTGTGAAACTGTGAAGTCCATTGTAATTGTGAATTTGACTCTCATTTCCTTTGTAGGGCTATTTTTGAGGGAGCAGAATCTATATTCATTTCTAAATTGTCTGTCCTTTAACTTGTATAGAAACTGACTACACGAGGAGGTTTGTGGAAGAATCTTCTGGAAGTGAAGTGTGTTTTATAAATGCTTATTGAACTTGACACTAAGTAGATGGAACAGAATATATAGCTGGTTTAATTGTCACGAATCTGTGCAAGTCCAGAGAAATTTTTATTTGAGAACATCAACTGGTTTTGAGACATTTAGGATATTTAAATTATATTTCTATTTAAATTATTTATATTTCTTAAAGTAATCTGAGTAAAAGGTGAAAATATGGAAATGCTGCAGAAGACAGAGGTTCTGGGAAAGTGAGAAAAGGAAATGACACAAAAGAAGGGCTAAGTAGGCAGAGAGTAGTGAGTAATGAATAGAGGAGAAACCAGTTTTCAAATTCTGTAAACCCTGAAGTAGTGAACAAAGATCTGAAATTTCACATGAAAGCTAGAAGGGATCCAGTCTACACACTGCTGGGGACAGCTTCCTGGCAGTGAATGTTCTGTGTTAACATTTCATGATGCAAGAATTGAGAAGAGAAAAAATTAAGTTACTTGAGAATATGCAAAATGTGACAAAAAAAAATCAGACTTGAAAATAATAGTTGATTTTTGAAGATATTCATAAAGAATAACGAACAGGATTCAGTCATAGCATGAGAAATTGTGACAAGGATTACCTTATTTATTGAGCTGTTTGCTTCAGAATTGAAGACCATTTCTTAATAAATGCAGGAGAAGAGAGGAACTTTTAGATTTTTTTTTCCCTGTAACTGCCACAGCAGATGAGTTTATGAAAAAATGTTAAGAAAAGCACTTGACGAAAAAATACTTAAAATGATCTCTTTAGAAAGAAAATGTAATATCATTTAAGATTTTAGGTTTTCATGAGTAAAATCAGTAGTGCTAGCTTTAATAGTCCTGTTGAGTGATGTGAACAATAATATTTACTTGAAGTTTCTCTACATTTTTGAGAGAATGTGCAACTATGGGTATGTAAAAACTGCAAAAGCAGCAGTTTAATATCTGAAAACGCAGAGCAAATGGAAAGAGGAAAAATAAAAGTATTACTTTGTCATAGCAAAAATTGTTTAAATTTACGTAAAAACAGCCTGTCTGCTGGTACCTACTGACAGTTCTTTTAATAACACTGTGAAAAAGAGATAAGAAAACCAGTGGACTTTTAAAACTCTACTGGTAATCTTAGTTTTTCACATTAAAGAAAAGTAAGTAAACTGCAGGACTTTAATTTTCTTTAATTTTGAAAGGTTTTCTAAATAATTTCTGCTTTTATTAAAAATAGAATCACAGAATGCTTGAGATTGTAAAAGACCTCTAGAGCTCCTCTAGTCCCAGCCCGCTAAATCAAAACAAGTCAGATAGAGCATGTTACTCAGGGCAGTGTCGGGTTGGGTTTTGAATGTATCCAAGGATGGAGTCTCTGCAACCTCTATGAACAGCTTGTTCTGTTGCTTGTTCCTCAGAGTGAAAAAAAACCTATTCTTATATTTAACAATCCCCTGTATTTCAGTTTTTCCCTGTTGCCTCTTGTCCTTTCATTGGGCACCACTTAGAAATCTGGCTCTCCTTCCTTTATTTATACACGGAGAAGATTCTCACTGAGCCTTTTCTTCTCCAGACTAAATAATCTCAGGCATTAGCCTATTGCATGACAGATACTCCAGCCAATCATCTTCATAGTCCCTTTGCTGGACTTACTCCCATAACTCCAGTATGTTTTTTGCACTGGGGAGCCCAGAATTGGATACAATGTTCTTGGTGTGGTTCCACCAGTGCTGAGTCAAAAGTGTATTTATTGTTCTTAAAAGTAAACCATTAAAAAAAAAAAAATCTTCTATTGTATATAACAGGTAAAATTTAGTTTGTTGTAAAAGAAACATCTTTCTGTAGTCAATATAGCGAGTCATAAAGAACACTAATTAAGAACAAGAAAGTAATTATGCTTATGAAATACATGTCTTGGGAAAGTGATGTTATAGTTGTAGTTTGTAGTTGTACAACATTATGGAGGATTCAGTGCTAATGCTTGCAGCTTTCCACTGGAAGTTGTATCTTAGTGGGAGGAGGTTCCACTATGTAAGTTCAGATAAGGCATCCACAGTTCTGAATCCCTTCCTCTTCTCTCTTTGAAAACTGCATTTTTCAAATGCATTTCTAAATTCACTACCTTAGAATATCACCCCAACAATAGCTTTCAGGGGTCACCTGTCAAATTGCATTAAAAGAGATGTATCACCTAACTTGGCAGCAGACTGAGATACCTAAAAACTCACAAAACTCAACTGTGAAGGGGCTCTTTGCCAATTCTTCCAGCCCCAGAAAATAATAAATAATGTCATAGCTAAAACTCCACACTTAGCTACGAGGGAGTTAGAACTGCAAGGAGGGAAGGTCTAGTGGTGCTGCACTAGAAGGGTAAGGTCCCTTGTGAGGGATGGAGAACATGAGGGCAGGAGGATTACCTTTTAGTTCTCCTTTGCATCCCTTGTGGTGGGTACTGGAGTACCCCACAAAGTAGGGTAGTGGACGCAGTTTTTACGCACACTGTGAGTTAAGATCTGCACTCCCTTAATTCCAAGCCAAACTAGGAATACAGGAGCTGGCTTTCTGTGGAGTGATGGAAGATTACTAACAGCAAGGATTTTTCTTCTACAGATCCTAGTTCCTTGGAGACCTGATCTGAACATTTTGTGCCATTGATTTCTAATATGCACCAAAAACTATTGTGGCCTCTTTTTTCACACTGTAGGTAGTAGCTTATATCTCTGTATAGCATTTTGACAAGTATCTCTGTATGTGCACACGTGCCTGTATTTGGAGTAGTCAGTGTAAGTGATAGCAAACATATTAGGCATGTCCTCTGTTCCTGTTCACTGTCATTTCATAGAGCCATAGAGTATCCTGAGTTAGAAGGGACTCACAAGGATCATCAAAGTCCTACTCCAGGTCTTGCACAGGATAGCCCCCAGAGTCACACCATGTGCCTGATAGTGTTGTCCAAATGCTTCTTGAATTCTGTAAGCCTTGGTGTTGTGACCACTTCCCTGGGTAGCCTGTTCCAGAGCCCAGCCAACCTCTGAGTGAAGAACCTTTTTTTAATATGCAGCCTAAACCCTGACACAACTTCAGGCCATTCCCTTGGGTCCTGTCACTGGTCATCACAGAGAAGAGATCAGTGCCTGCCCCTCCTCTTCCCCTCATGAGGAATTTGTAACTGCAGTGAGGTCTCCCCTCAGTCTCCTCTTCTCCAGGCTGAACAGACCAAGTGATCTCAGCCACTCCTCATACGGCTTCCCCTCAAGGCCCTTCACCATCCTTGTTGCCCTCCTTTGGATTCTTTCTCACCACTTTATATCTTTCTTGCAGTGTAGTTCTTCACTTGAAAAATCCACTGCGTCAGCTTGTAGTGGCCCAGTGTGATTTCTGAGGATCTCTTAACAGCATACATTTTGCATCTTGTGAGAAAGAAAAACTTAGATTGTGTTTACAGTATATAATAATTATTAGTTAAGCTGTTGGTCCCTCTTACTAATGAAAACTCAGGAGGTTTTAGCTTAAAAAACTTTCATGTTGAAAACTTTAAAAGACTTTTATTTTGAAACTTCATTTAACAGTATATGTACTTAGTTCTATTTAAATCTTATTGTCTCATTCCCATTAGGAAAATACCTTAATATTTCATTCAAAACTAGTTTCACTGTTTGATGAGTTGTCTCAGTAAAATTGCCATGCTTCCTTCATTTTGTTTGCATTTAAATTTTGTATTAAACTGTATCTGTGGGTGGATAATTGATAGTGAGGATTGATAAAATTCTGAAATTAAGCAGCACAGTATTTTCAGTATAGATTAGTCCGTGTTACAAATTTTTGAAGTAGATTTCCTCTGACAGTTACATGAAGAAAAGTTTATGTGAAGCTGGTGGGTTTTATAAGTTAAAGTGATAAGGTTCAAAACATAACTTTTGTCACCATAAGCAAAATTTATCAGTTGACAATGAGCTTGATACATATGTTTAATGAGTTAGTTGAAGAAAAGGAAAAATATTTAATATTGCTGCAGTTGCCTTTTTCAGTAACTTGAATATATTTATGTTTTCTGACAGCCCCAGAATTATGAACATTTTTAGAGTGTTATGTGTTAATTTAAATTTTGCTATTTTGTGAGACATATGCACAATTTTCACTGTTCAAACAGGCAAAAGAATTCCTTCTGTCTGTGGCATCAGACCTTTGGGAAAAATAGTGCTTCACTGTTGGTCATTGTATTTGAGGCTTCCTGTATCTTTGTCAACAAGGGAAAAAAAATCTGAAATTAATTAGAGAAGTCATTGGCGAACGACCTAAAAAGTGTTTGCTTTTTTTTCAGGAGCACTTTCTTATGAAAGTTTGGTTCTTCTTTTAGAACTTCATTTATTTCAAATTCATACTGTGATTTTTGTTTCTGAATTAGGGAAATCTGACCACTCAATGTCATCAAGAATGATGTATTATTTGTATTCTATACAGTATTCTATACAATGACTATGTTATGAAATACTGAGTCACAGCAAAAGGAGCAATGGGGAAATGACCAAGCAAAATGTCTGTGACTGGAACTTAGCAAAACTTACTCTCTGGAATTTTTTAACTAGAATTAATACAGATGAAAGTTTGCTATGCTGGGCAGTAGTAATAATTGTGGTACCAGACCCCATTTTCAGTTCCTTATTACTTGTAAAATTTTAATCACTTGGGCTCAGAATTCTTAATGTCTCTTTTGCATCTTTTAGGCTGGATGTTTTCAGGCAAAATTTTTAAGGTGAGATTTGAGCAAGTGTACTGTCTTGCCCAGGTGTCCTTCACCCCATACCTTTAAGAAGAAAAGTGAATTGAAGTCTTTGATCCGTAAATTGAATTTTGGCAAAGACCTCCCTTTCCCAAGGACAGAGGAGAAATATATTCATGTCAATTTGGTGAAATCTGGGGAAAGGGAAGCCTTAAAGGATGTTGTGAGAGAAGTAGTTTCCTCATAACTATTAGAGTCATGGTATGGCAGGTTTTAGATCTTTCATCATTGTGCTTAGAGTGTGCTGTGGGCCATTTGAGTGTGCTTTTCCCTACAGTTGCTACAGAACTTGCAAGGAACAGAAATGTGGATTGAGAAGAAAGATGTTAAGGACAGTATCAATGACTGGTAATTTGAAGCCTCTTTGATCTAAATGCAGGGTGGACAAGTGCTGCTCTAGATGAGAATAGTAAAATGAGGCAGTGAGTATGGAGAGGTGTGTGACTCCCCTTCTTCTGGGTCATCTGTTGTCATTCATAGAGCAAGATGTGAGCAGGATGTGCAGAATTCAAGAATTCACAGCAATCACATTGTGTCGAGGACTAGCATTTTGCTAGGCTAAGCTTCAGTATGAATAACTCACCCAGTGCTGATGTCTGATGTGTCTTTGCTGGTGGGGCAGTCTTTGGTAAGGTAGAGATGTTTTGTTGCTCCTTGGACCAGGCTGATCCTTATCTAGCTGAATTGGCTTCCTTGGATTCTCCAGTATATTCTTAGATGGTTTAATTTTCATGGGTTTTTAGTTTTGTTTTTCCTCTTGAGTCACTACTCTGTACCTTTTCATATCAACAGACATGATTTTTTACTCATCTACCAGAGTTTAGCATTTGTACTATATACTTGTTTCCTCAGTAAAGCTAAGCCAAAAATCATGCAGATGTGCTGTATGAAACAGGGCCTTGATTTACAGACAGAGAGACCTTAGAGTTGTGGTTGTCTGGTACAACCCAGTCCAGAGATCATGGTGGGACTAGGGCTGGAGAAGGACCTGAGTTTGGATGGTGAATGTGAAGAAATAGGATTTAAATGGTGTGCAGAAGGCAGCTAAATCTGGTCTATTCAAGTTTCAGGAATTGAACAAAGTTGGACTGATTAGAGAAAGACACTGAAACAAGAAAACCCCGTGGATAATAGAGGAGGGGGGATACTGAAACTGTTTAAAGAGCTGGGGAAGGGTAGTTGTGGATAGGAAGCCTATATGAAAAGGAGAAGTTTGCTATGGTCATGACCAGTCAGTGATGCTGACATGGGGAGTGGCTGACTGGAAAATGACACCGTAGTAAGTTTTCAGCTACTTCATTGTTATAGGTAGCAGAAGATACTTATTTATTATGATTGCAAAATTACAATTTTTTTTTACTGATTAATCAAAACATTTACAAAAGTAGCAAAGAAGTATTTATTAAGAAAGAAAAAAGTACAAATGGTAAGATTAATGAAAAAACTATGTTAAAGGATACTTAGCATTACTTATACAGTTACAGTTCCAATGTATTTATTTTGCATACTTAGAAACTCTTTATTCTTAATGCAGAAAAATGTTGGTATATGACTTAACTAAATATATATAAATATATATTGATCAGCAACTCTTCATAAAAAAGGGGATTTTTTTTCTGAAGTTCCATGTTTTATTCGATATTTTCTTTGATGTTGCGTGCTGTCGTTCATCTATCTTGACCTGTTAATTAAAAAATAGATGAAGTAGTCAAGTAATTTGGAATAGTTTCATTTTTCTCTGTTTTCCTCTATTCTTCAAAAATAAGTTTGGAAGGAGAGATTTCAGAAATCGGTTAATCACAGTCACAGATTCAAGCACTTTACAGTATTCTGAAATCAAGTTCTTCAACTTGGTATCCATCATTTTTATGTTTTGTCTGCCTGTCATTCTAATGGGTTGATAGATTCACATTCTGTGTTGTTTCTTCTAGAGGGGGAAAAAATAGTGAAAAGGAATTTGGGGGAACAAGGGCATTTCAGAGTGTCTATGACCACTAATAAGGCAAAAGGCTAAATCTACTCTGTAGTTCCAAAGTCATGCAGGATGATATACAATATTCTTTATTTCCTATTTTTCTCCCAAATTCAAGTTCTGAAGAGAGAAATTGATATAGATGTATTGTTTGAAATGCATTTAAGCCTGCTTTCAATTGCTTTGAAAAGTTGTTTCATTTCTGGCTGGGCTAAAGATCTGATGTATTGCAGGGAATCAGTGTTACTGTGAAACCAATCTAAACAAAAGTGCCCAACATGAACGTAACAAAAGTTTAGGAAAATGGTAAAATTGAGTATCAGATGAAATAATTTGATACACCTTACACCCAGGATGGTGCAGGGTGAGACATCCCTTGTTCCTACTGGTTTCATTTGGTTTACATTTGTTTCATATAGATTTTACTGCCAAGATGTAATATAATGAGAATATGTATGTACAAATGAATTACTAGTTTCCTATCTACAAAGGTAGTTTCATCTCTTGATTCAATTGAAACAAACTTCATGCTTTATCTAGACTAGGTTATTGATGTACCTGCTGAAAGTAATCAAGAATACAGTTGTGTGGTAATGACATTGCAAAAAATCTGCATGATCTTTTACTTGACTTCCATTTTTCTCATGATGAAATAATTTTCTTGAGGGTCCTTCTTAATATTTTTTGAGGAAAGTCTTAAATAAGCATGTTACAAGGGACATTGTGGTATTATTTCACTGAACTTTTTTAGTTCTTTTGGAAGGGATTTATTTAATATCTAGGACAGCGTTTCACAAATAGAACATCTTCATAGTACACTGTTCCCAAACTTTTGGCGTGGTCTTAAATGCTATTAATGGATAGATTTTTATATATAATACCATTTATCTTTGTTATTGCTTTTAAGATTTATTTATTATGTCTGAATTTTATTGGCATGCATGCATTCAGCCATGGTATAGATGAGCTGTGTTATAACAAATGTTGTTCTAAGTATATTGTCTAAATAGTCCTTATCTGGAGTGCTGTACAATGCGTTTAGTATATAGCTTGATTTTGATATAATACAAATGTATCCACTGTTTATAAATACTGGCTAACTTCTGGCTTCTTTTGAAAAAACTATCACTAAATTTTGCATGCTTCAGGACTACTTTCAAAGAAAATCATAATTCCTTTTTGTGTATTTCAGAAATAGTCCATTTCCACTTAGAGACCTGTTATCTTTTTAGAAAGTTATAATACTGAAGACTGAAAATTAACTATGGAATTATAATGGAATTTATGAAATGTTTGCTTTGTAAGTTAAGCTTTTCTATATCTGTCAATCAACTTGAGAAACTTTATGGCCATTAAAAAGAGTCCAGTGTTAAAAAGATTATTCTAAAATACAGGTATTTGTATGAACTGTTCAAGTGAATGCATTGCATTTTCCCTACTTTTATTTCCTTACCCTTTATTTTGTTTGTAAATACTTATGGGAAATTTTTCCGTAGTCCACTTTAAGTGTAAAGTTTTTG
Organism: Aphelocoma coerulescens; assembly: GCF_041296385.1. Classification (NCBI taxonomy): domain Eukaryota; kingdom Metazoa; phylum Chordata; class Aves; order Passeriformes; family Corvidae; genus Aphelocoma; species Aphelocoma coerulescens. Next base: position 28,814,678 of record NC_091015.1, read on the forward strand.
TATTGTGGAGTTGCAAATACAAATGAATAATACTAGTTTTCTGTGAGCTTTTTGGCTTTTTGTTTGGTTGGGTTTTTTGCTTTGTTTTAGTTTTGATTGTTTGGGGTTTTTTTGATGGCTACCAAAATGCTTTCGATATGCTCCCACTTATAAAACTTACGTGTATAACCTTTCCTGGCTTTTATTTGGTGAAATGTTTATAGTGTCTAGGTTTCAGTAGAATATGAAGTCACCTTGCAGTCTTAAGAAAAGAGCCTTTAATATGCCTAGTACCACTGCATTTTAAGACTGCATCAAGGGCACAATATTTTACTATTTGTGCACAACAAGACTGATTATAAATCAGTCTCAGATACCTCTTAAATACACTATTGGCTTATGTACAGTCAGATACTGTCTATAAGAGGGCTGGGAGGGAAATTTGTTAACCCTTCTAACTGACAGAAATCCACTACAGACCCAGGCACTGGGCATCACAGGATTTTGTTCAGCATGGTGGCTTCCCATCCTCACCACAGGAATCGGTAATGCTTTCTAATACTGGAAATGAAAGCTTTTAGAATATCAAGAACAAATTATCATAGCTTCTTACTTGTTTGTTCCTGTAGCACTGAGGCATAAGTATCCCTGAGCTCACTGCACAATTCCTTGTACGGAAGAGGCATCTGTGTCCCCTCTAAACCTCCTAAGCTTCAGGTTGTTCCTGTGAGCCTTGTGGTGAGAGTCCTCCCTCTTTCAACGGAGGAGAGTTTGGTTTTGCTGTCAGCCCCAAAATCAAAGAATCCCAGAATATGCTGAGTTGGAAGGGACCCACAAGGATCATCAAATCTAATCCCACCCTGCATGGGACCATCTCCAAGAATCACACCATGGACCCGAGAGTATTGTCCATGCTTTATGAGCTCTGCCAGGCTTGGTGCTGTGACCACCTCCCTGGGGAGCCTGTTCCAGTGCCCAGCCATCCTCTGGATGAAAAATCTTTTTCTAATATCCAACCTAAACCTTCCCTGACACAACTTCTGGCCATTCCCTTGGATCCTGTCAATGGTCACCACAGAGAAGAGATCAGTATCTGCTCTTCCTCTTCCCCTCATGAGGAAGTTTAATTGCAATGAGGCCTCAGTGCCCTCAGTGTCCTCTTCTCCAGGCTGAACAGACCAAGTGACCTTGGCCACTCCTCACACAAGCTTCCCCTCGAGGCCCTTCACCATCTTTGTTGCCCTCCTTTGGACACTCTCTAATAGTTTCATGTCTTATATTGAGGTACCCAGAACTTCCCAGGACTCGAGGTGAGGCCATCCCAGTGCAGAGCAGAGCAGGGCAATCCCCTCCCTTGCCCAGCTGCTGATGCTGTTTCTGATGCACCAATTCTCTTCCCCTGGCTCCCTGGGGTACTTTTTTACTGGACACCATCTAGAGCTCAAGGTATTGCCTTCTGCCCTTTGAGTCCAGTTGGCTTTCAACCCATTCATCCAGCCTTGTTCTTAACTTGATAAGGAAAATGCTGTACCAGACTGATTGAAAAGCCTTATGCTGGACACATTTTGATGTGTTATAACCACTGCTCTTCCCCCTTTCACAGAGCACATCATTTGTCATTTCAAATGCGACCAACTCTTTTACCCTTATTAACTGCTCTCAGTTACTTTCATGTGTTTGACAATGGATCCCTTGATCTTTCCCTGAGCAGGGACAAGGCTGACCAGGTCAGCCCATGATTTCCTAGGTACTACTCACTATTGTTTTTTATTGTGCATGTCTCACCTCTTTAAGATGGGCTCATCTTAGCATTTTTCAGTTTTCAGTGTCCTGCCTTGACTGTAATGGTGTTTCTTAGATCTTACACAGGATCCTGACAGAGATAACAAACATCTCTTCCAGAAACTTTGAATAATTCCTGTGGACTGGAATATATCCAATTGGACTAGATCCTGACTTGCTGCTTTCCTGCTGTTGTCTGTCCTTCTCTTTCCCATGTCACGCTGGTAGGCATGGAAGTCTGAGGCCAAGTTTTCACCATGCATGCTGATGCATTGAGCTCAAAGGCATCACGTACACAGCCCCTTCTGCTTTATTTCTCTGAGCTCTGAGTAAATTATCTTTTAAAAATGATACCCCTTTTGCTTGACAACCCTCCCTTTCATGGCAGCTTCCTGCAGGATTCTGCCTAGCAGTGCCTTTGACAAGTCAAGGTTTCCTCTTCTAAAGCCCTGATACAGCTTTTTGTGGTCTTTCTTATCGAGAAGCAGTAAATTCTTTTGTAATTTTTAAACCATAGCAGTGGTAAGAGATGGTGCTTACACCTCACTTTGTTCTCTGGACTCAAGGTTCCAATAAGCCGTAAAGTGTCACTAGTGCCATTAATATTTTCAACCTAATTTATAAATAAAATTGGATCAGAATTGATTTCTTAATCATAGCAGCAGGCGCATCACAGGTTTTGACCTGGACTATGATATACAGCAGCTTGATGAAGAGGTTCCCTGTGATCCTGTAGAGACTTCTGAATGAATGGCTCACAGTAGAACTGTTACAGTTTTAAGGTTTCTGGGAGTGGGAGTTTTGAGAGGAAAAAACCCTTATCAATATCTTGAAAAACAATTTACTTTAAAAGGAGGAAAAAAATGCCCATCTCCGAGCTCTAAATCTGTGTTTTAGACTTGTGCTTAGTAGAGCAGCAGAGTGAGAAACCAGAATTCCTACTTTGGCTTGTTTTGTAGTGCTTGTGATAGTCATGCTTGGATTTTAACATATTGAAGTCACACAGAATGTTCTAAATGCTTCACAGATATCAATAAACTATCAATAGCTGATGGCTAACAGCCTGTATTTTCATTGCAAGCAGTATGAAAGCTGTGCAGTCCAGTGACTTTGCAACTTCATTAGTCCCCGGTGTTGACTGTCGAGTATTGAAACTGAAATAGTGAAGTGAAATATAGATTTTCCTGTCAGAATTCATCTATCTCCACTGATAAAGAAGCAGTCCAATACATTACTTCATCTACTTTTCTATAAAAATAAACAAAATAATTATAATAGCATCATATAATAATAACAACTTTAGACTTTATTTTATCTATTGAAATGGAAAAAAATATCCTTCACACCACTTTTTTTATTTTAAAAGACTATTCAGGTTTTTTATCTCAAATCAATATTATAATCTAATTTATTGTATTGTAGGGCTGTGCTAGTTAAAATATTGCTCACAGTATGCTCTACAAGTAATAGCAGTAATATACAGGTTCTGTATTTAAAAAAAAGTTTAGATTTTTATTTCCAATAAAATGTTTGCTCTGTAAGATTAATGGTATGTTAATGTATTTGTATAGTACTTAAGAAGGAGTACACAGTTCTCACGTTAACAGAAACAATTACAGTGAGTGACACTACTCATAATAAAAAGCCGTCTAATATATAAAATGTACATATTTTTATTGAGTTTATGCTTTTGAGTTAACTGATAGATGAAATCCTGATTACTTACCATTTTTGGAAGACATCATTTTACAGGGAAGATACTCTGTAACAATTACTGTCAACAGAACTGAAGCCCTGGGATCAAGCAGGCAAAGTGGTTGGTACTGAGGGTCAGTCACGTTTTCTCTGGAAGAGTTTTTGCAGGCTTGTCTGGTGTGCACGTTGCTTCAGAGTGACCTGAATGTTCCTGCTGGTATAGACACTTAAAAGCTCTTAAAACTTGGAAGTATATAGATTACACATAAAAAGTGAAATTGAGCAAAACTCATATCATCTCCTGTGATACAAAAAGTTGGGAAGGCAGTGAAGGAGTGGCAGTTGATCTTTAACTCCATTTTCGTTGGTAACTAGATTATCATTTATGTCTAATTCAGCAAGTCACATGTTTTGTTGGTCAAGCATGTTTTGTGTGCACAGACAGCATAAGACTAAAGCTGGGTGAATGAAGGGCAACTTAGTTGACCTGTCAGTACATATTGCTCGCAACATCTATTGCCACATCCTGATTCAGTTTCATTAGCATATAGTGATGATTACATTATTCATCAATACTCCTCTCAAGGCTTTGTAACTCCCTGTATATATGGGGATTTCCCCCCCCCCCCAGGTTTTATGCAGTTTAAAATAACCTTGAATTGTGAGGTTTCTAATGGTACACTTATTTTCTATTAAAACTGTAGAAAACCATACTTGTATGGAAAGATACGATTTCATATATACCATAACCATTTATTAAGTATTATGCCTGTTGCATACCAGGCAGGGTCTTTTTCTTTTGAATTTAAGTACTCAACTGAAAAGAGTCTAATACAGTGTAGATTATGTGATATTGTGCAGTTGGGATTGAGAATTATTTTGTACTGCCATATGCCCTTGTGTTATACAAACCCTAACTCATTATTTTCAGTTCATAATAATAATGATGATAAGCATAATGCTTTATGATCTGTTTTTCTACTTACATAATACATATACTAGCAGTCACAAGACTCAATTGAATTCATGGGCTGGAATTCAGTTGAATGTATTTTTCTTTTTCAGTGAGTATAGAGACTAAACTTGAAAATGGGCTCCTCATGCTCATTCAAAATAATAGTAGGAGGAAGGAAGAGTTTCTCTTTAAGTGGGAAGGGGTAGTCACTCCTTGCAGTTAAGCACTGAATCAGATAGAGACAGCTGCAGAGGCAAGATACGCATTGCAAAAAACAGATCAATTGGAATCAGTCCCATCCAAATGAAATTACATCACTCAATAACCTTCCTTTTAAGCCATTGAAATCTTCTGGCCCAAATTTCTCTTGTCAAGTCACTGAGTTTAGCCAATGATTAAAGTATCTTGAAATTGCTTCGATAACATCAGGGACCTTGTTGTGACAAGGTCTGTAAATGCAGTCATTTAAAAGAGAAAACTGGGTTTCATGTAGAGTATTGAGTGTATTGACTGGATATTTTTTCATGGGTTCTCAGAAGCTTGTATTCACAAAGACAGTACAGAATGAAGGAAAATTACATATCCTCTACAAAAGATTAAATAAAATGTTGGTTTCATGTAAGTGAAATGGTTTCATTCAGTAATGAAAGTGTAATTTTCCTTTGAAGTAGTTCAAAAATGTGTTATTGTTTTGAAGTGGGCATAGAAGTACTTGGAGAACAGAATTCTGTAAATCAAGATAGTCAACATGTTTATGCAGTGACCAGTTCTGTCATTATTTATGCTCCCGTGTGACAGTTATTAAAATCAAGCAGAGCTCTTCTACTCTAGTGGTACCTCAGATGCTGTGATCTTTTGTCCTGCAGATAACTTTTTTACAGGCTAATCAGTCTTTATATTGGCAGATAGAAATCTGTAACCTTTCAGGAAGCATTTGTTAATATTTATAACGATCAATACTGAGAAAATTGAAGTAATTAGCAATGTGTAGGAGACACATTGCTCATCATTGTTTTGTGGGTCTGGTTTGCCTTTTTTTTCCCCCTCTAAAGTGCTCAGTAACTCTCATCCACTTAATAGAGCTGTTGGGTACAGATTAATTTCTGAAATGAGGTGTACCTTGAGCAACCTGACTTTTAAAAATGCATATTACTTGTAATCTTTACCTCATTAAAGTTATTTATAAATACCCCAAATTCCTCTTTAGGTTTAACAGACAACCTGGTGGGAGAATCCTAATTTTTCAGAGTTGGTAAGGTATGCTGAAGCAGCGTCTTGCCTTCAGACCCTTGAAGATAAACTTATTTTACATTGTGGTTGCAAATATATTTTTACTTGTGCCCAGTTAGCAGCCAGAAACATTGCTCTTACAACAGGTATTTAACCTAATGAAGCCAGGGATTAAAATGGCTAGAAAAGAACCCGGATCAAAACTGCTGAGATAAGCATTATGTTTGTCTGCAATGTGCACTTTTCAGTGCCTGTTACACAAATGAAGAGTAGAAAGCATTGAAATAATTTGTGGGGTTTCTTGTCCTACAAAGTCTTTTGAAAAAGAAATCTGCACGTACTTTTAGACACCTGCCTTCTACATAATATTTACTTAAGGGAGGAAGCAGATGACAGCCATGTGTGATTAGGGAGGAGAGTGAGAGAGGTTGGTGTGTTTCTCTCTCTTTGTACCAAAATTTGAAGGAAAGTGCTTTTATAATTACTTCTGTCCTGGATTAAGGAGAGTTGGGAGAGAGCAACTCTTCTAAAGGACCAAATATGCAATTGAGAACCTTCCTGTTGGAAGCATCTGTTACGGCATTATCTGTGATGCTTTTTTCTATCTTAATATTTGTGGCATCTCCTGGTAAGAGAGGAAAGTTGTTCAGTTTTGCTCACTGTCCTTATTTCAGGTTTTTGTGCTCATTACATCCTTTTCCTAAGTGAGGCTGAAAATACAAGTTCAGCTGTTGCAGACAACTGGATACTTCAGTCAGTAGAAATTTGAATGGATGTACAGAATGGGAGCAGTTCTTTGGTTGAGGAAGGGTTGGCAAATGGTATGTAGGGATGGAAGAAGAGCAAAAGGAGAGACTAGAACAGGAGAAATGTCATCAGTGTGGGAGGTCTCAGGACAATAGTCAGTTATCAGATGAGTTTGCTATTGTATTACAATAATACAATAACTACAATAATTGCATGCTATTGTATTTATACATTCATATTCCTTTGTCTTTTACCAATCTTTTACTTGCTAGAACTGTATTTAAACAAAGTCAATAGTGCTTCCTTAATTTGTAATATTTCAAACATGAGAGGGGTGAAGATAACTGTAGAACATGTAAAATAAATGGTGTCAAGGTAAATTTTTAATAGAGCAGAAATGGAAAAATTGTCCAACCATTTAATAAATAATTTCACTTTATTAAATGAGTAAATATAATATCCTTTAAAATTCTTTGACACGTTGTTACCAATAAAAATGTAATACCAAGAAATAGTATAGGAATAACTAGTGCAGGTATAGGTTACTTACACTTCCTACTGGATGTCTGTGTTCTTACAGCCTTACCTAAAGTAGTGCAAAATATTAGGATCTCAGTAGTTACAAGCTTCCTCTGAGAACTTTGCTTGTACTTAATTACTTTGATTTGTGAGCTTATTAAACTTTAACTGATTATTTTATTGGTTCAGCTGTGACGTTGGTTTCATATATAAAAAAATTTACATAGATAAAATTTTTATATAAAAATAATTTATAAATAGAAATGTACATATAAGTACACACACGTGTGTGTATACACGTTCACATACTCATTTACTCATTTTGAGAAACCAAAATAAAACGCCTTGTATTTAAAGTATAGATTGCTGTATTCCTGCCCAAACCTTACTAGCCCAGATGGGACAGCCTGTCACATTCTGATGACCTGACTCAAATGGTACAGTTGCAGCTACTCACATTGCTGCTGAGAAGGTAGAGGTGGCACAGAGACCTTCAGTTTATCTTGAATTGTTTCTGATGCTACCCTTCAAGTTTCTGCATTTCACTGTGCACCCATGTCAACCTCACCCACTGAGGCTGTCAGAACAAAACTAGTTGCACTCAGTGAAGGATGAGGATTGTAATAAGATGACTATGAAGAGTATTTCTATTTTACAGCTAAGCTTTTCTTCAGATTTTGTAAGAAGTTCAAAGTTGCACTGTAGAATTGCAGTTCAGGACACCCAATTTAAAATTGTAATTGTGTCTCAAGTAAGAGATGAAGAGAGAATTGGGAGTGGATTTACATGTGGTACTTGTTGTTGTCCCTCTAATTCTTAGACTCAAAATCCTTATAATCAAACTAAAATTTGGTTGCAAAGAATTTTTGTTTAAACATGTGGCAACAAGATGGCTCCTGTTCATCAGACTGTTATATTTCATCAAAGTATGACAGCAGTTTCTTTTTTATTTACAATTCTACTTAAATACATTTCAAAGTGAAAAAAAAAACCCACCAGCTGTGGTGATGGAGACTTTATATCGGTCTTTCTTTCAAAATGTATCTGCTCATCTTAAAGACAGCATTGATGTTTTCCTGCTTAAAATCTCACAATGCTATAAAATACATTAATTTGCTGTTTGGCAAGCAGTTTAAGGAGTTTAAATGTAGAGAATCAGCACTTAAAAATTGTATTGATTTTTAAAAAAGCATTCTTTAAAAGTATGTATGTCATGAGTGTCAAAAGACAGGAAGTACAAGTAGGAAAAGAAAAAGCTTTGAAGACTTTGGAATTATTGGCTCAAAGACATTTTTTCAGAAGTGACTAAAGCCTTTTATGTACTGAATTATTACAATGTCTTTTGAAAGAAACCCTTCCTTACTTAGTATTTCCTAAATCCTAAGACTTGTTTTCTTGCAAATGCTATAAAACAAGCATTTTTTAAGGTTATAACATAGTAGCCATGTTATTTGTGCTTGTAGTCAATCCCACAGCTTCATTTCTGTGGGTTTCAAATCTGAGTAAAAATGCTAGCTTCACTATCAAGCCTACTTGTATTAAATTGTTGCTTTTATGATTTAAAAAAAAAAAAAAGAAAATTTCCTTCTCTGTCTTGTGGTGGACTGCCTTTGTTCTTTGAGCTGTATTGAGAAAAAGTTACAAGGATGCTATACTTAACTCAGTTTAATGTTTTGACACTTAGAGACTCTTGAATTTTGGTGTGGGTGTCTTAAGTATTTGGATCTGAGCATACACATTGCTTAAATTTAGTGTGATGTTAAAATGTTTCATAAGACAGAGGAGAGCTGCTATGATCTTTCAATGTTAATATTTTTTTCTTATCACTTTACTGTGTAGATACCCTTCATGAGACACAACTCTGCCACAACTCATCCTCGGAGGCAATCGTGGAAACCTTTTATAATAGGATTTTTAAATATGGATAAAGCTCTCAATAGAATACCTAAAGTAAAGGAGAACAGCTACCTTGTCTCAACTATAAGCTTATTATGACAAAACACTGAGTTTGCTTGTCAGGCTTGGATAGAATGTAATTGATTGGTTTGTTATTTGGACTGACAAGGTAGTTAATTTGCCTGCATTTTTTTGCACTAATCAGGAACATTTTGTATGTGCATCATTGAAAAATCCCGGATAAATGTCTTGTCAGGATTGTCCTATTAAGTAATGTCTCTTTCCCCTGTGCTTCGTTGGCAAATGATGTTATACGATGCGTGGATTCACTGAAGAGTGACAGAAGCCTGTGGGACTTAAATATTGTGTGTTCCTCTATGGTGATACTGAAAGAAATAAGCAATGGTTTGCCATCTGCCTGCCACTCTTCTTATATACAGTTTAATAAGAACATTTCTATATAGAACACTGTGTTGTACATAGACCTTGCTGTAAAAAGGATTGTTTCGTAAAAAAAAATAAATGTTCAGTGATAATGAGACCTGTAAAACACTTGAGACTTACTATTCTGAAGGAATAGATTTGCCATGGAAAAATTGATTTTATGCTTATTAGTATGAACAAATTGTTTCTGACTCCAGACACTCGAGAGAATAGAACTATACCTATACTTCTTTCTGAATTTTTTTTTTTTTAAATAAGAAAAACTTGAGTATATGCAGACATTTGTTTTATTTGGTTTACTTCTCTGGCAGTGTTCAGGACAAGCTTATCTCCTCCCAATGCAAACACGAAATTGTTTTGTAAGTTGGGGAAGGAATGAAGAACTGATCACACAGCGTGACAGCTGAGATCTTCGTCTCCGTCCGTGTATATCCTGGTAGATGCACACATAGTATTTTGATCTTCAAATGGTACAGATACAGTTCTTAAATCTACAGTATCAGAGTGTTGACATCTTCATCGTTTTCATCTTGAACTTGCTCGGAAAAATTCTGCTCAAATGCAATCACACTTGTAACTTTATGATCTATAATCTTTGAATTTTTTGAGATATGGTGGGTTTTGTCATCTATCAAGGCACGTTTCCATTTGAAAGTATTTTTTAAACTTAAGAAAGAAATTAAATGCTGTAATAAGTAATAGGAGAATATACAAATTTATGTATACTTATCTACGAGTCATATCTTACTAGGGCATTTCATGTTTGAATATTATATTAAATAAAATTAACCTGATGTCTAACACGTCGTTTTATTTTAAAAAGGGGGTGGGAGAATCTCAGAGTTAAGATTTTTGTTGGGACTGTTAGAAATGCTTATCATTCTGTATCAGCAAGGAACACAAAGACACCTTAAAAATAAAGAAATTTGCACTAGGAAGTAGATGCTAATGCAGGAATTTGATCTTTAAGGATCAGTGAATCCTTTTTAGGAAGAAAGGACCCAAGTTTATTGACCACTTGAGCAGTATTCTGAAAGTAAAAAGTTGTGTCCAAGTGCTGTGTAAGCAAGGGGAAAAAAAAATGTTTGCCCGTACATCATGCTGAGTTTAGGAAAAAAAAGAAAAAGTTTACTGTGATTTATGATCATTTATTAAACTAAAGCGGTCTAGATATTGTGGATAGGAGAGAATGATAAATGTAGCTTATCTCGGCTTTAGTAGGACTTTCAGAATACTTCTGTGTGTGACATTCCTTTAAGTTAGAGATTTTGTTAATTATTATTGTCATGCTAAACCATGACAAGCTGCAATAAAATATGTAGCTGATTAGGAAAGTAAACCAGCTACCATGGACTCACTGGCCAATGATACTCAGCTCACTGGGTTCCACTCAAGCTCCTGGTTTCAGTATTACGATATTTTTGTTAATTTTTGCTTTAGTGTATTAGATACTGAAGTAAAGCTTTGGCTACATTTGCAGGTGATGACAGTAGAATGTGAGGGACTACAGTGTTAAAATTAAAAAAGGAATTTTAAGAAAGCCTTCAGAAGAAGCGTGCAGTACAGTAAGGAAAAGGCAAATCACTGTCGACTGTGTGATTATGGCATCAAGAGTAACTTCAAAAAAAAAGAAAGTGTGGGGGGCTCTGGATCACAGATCACAGAACGTGGATCAAACTTATCAAACCTGACACATACAAAGAGAGGTGTTACATTTAATGCATTGGAGTACTCCTCCTGAATATTCAGAAGACCAGTATCTCACCCTTTGCAAAGTCTCAGCTAGTGCATCCTGTCCACTTTGGTAAACGGAGAAGGTCCAATGTAAACTGAATTGGATGATAAGAAGACCACAGGAGACATTAATTGAAACAGCTTAAAATAGTAATATTTCTTTAATTTAGTGAAGGTGGAAAATCTGCAAAAAGCCTAAATTAATATAAAGATGATAAAGACAGAAGTTGATACAAAGAAGGAAAAAAAAAATCTTCAAAGCTGGTCAGACTAAAAATAAGCAACATTCTATCAAGATGATTTAGCCAATAGAAAGTTTTTTTCTAATAACAGGAATACTTGCACTAGAGATGTTTGTTAGGGAAGTTCAGTAATCTGTGCTATTGGAGGATTTTAAGGACAGACTAATTTGTGTTAAATACTGTTACAAGTATTATTGATATTTTCCTGGGCATGCTTGAAATCCTGAGATGAATTCCTGCTGTATTTTCTATGTTTTTCCCCAGTACAGCTTTCTTGTAGAATTTCGTTCTCTCTCTGTCTCTCCCTCTCTTTCTCCCCCCATATCATTATGTTGAAAGCCAGATGCTAACACTTGACGTTTCACCTTTTGAAAGATGTTTGAAGGCAATATTCAAAACTATAATGGACTTCTCTAGTAGTTCATAAACAGTACACCATTCAGTAGAGTTAATAGTCTGAACACCTGAGAGTGGCACTATAGATGCAATCATGTATTACAACTAGAATGTACTCCAGAAAAACAAATGCAGCATTTGGTGATAGTTTCCTAAATTTTACACTTTTCAATTTGTCAAAGGAGTTTTTCAGTGTCTGTAATTCGTGTTTTATTACCTTCATGCATGTCGTAGAGTCGTCATCTTCACAGAAATTCTTAGTTTAAACATTAAAATGCTGTAGATAGAAGCTCTGGACGGTTGCTGTGTATTAACAAAAGCAACCACATCTGAAATAGTGTTCTTATCATTATGTTCCACTTGTATATGTGGGACATTAATGAATTTTGCAATCTAATTTAACAAAGCCATGTGTTGTGTAGTTTGGCAGTCCTGTGAGAGAGAAGAGTGAACACTTCTTGCTGAAAGAAAGCTGTTCACATGCAGGTATAGTAAATAAAGTTTCTTTTCAGCATTCTTAGAATTTGTTTTGTACACGCAAACTTAATTTCCTTAAAGCAAATGATGTGTAGACCGTTCAGAAAAAATCCAGATTACATAGGAATGACATATAACGATAGCCCTTTCAAATTCTTCCTTACCCGTGAATAATCAGTGTTAGGTTTTTGGATATGAGGGGGTGTTTCATTTAGTATTAAAATCATGAGTTAAATCAGTTAGGCAGCACTTTTGGGTTTAGCGTAATAAATTTAGCTACACAGATGTCTGCCAGATTAATGCTTATTTTTTTTCACAGTTTTGTGATGTAATTTATAGATGCTATTTGTTTTTATTAATGCCCTTGAGATTGGACAGAAATTTTAAGTAAACAGGAGATTAGACAGTTTCCCATATCCAAAAGCACATAGGTACCTTATCATGGAACTACTGTTAGTTGATGATCAGTAAGCTCATCGTGCTCTGTCAGGCTGTGTGTCCATCTTGCCCATACACTGTCTTCATCAGTAGTAGGTAAAAATAAAAACCAGAATGCAATAATCATCCCTCATCTGGTAACTCTCACTTTTCAACAGTAGCCATGCCCTCTCTTTTCCAGGCATAACATAAGAGAGTGATAGTCTACTCTGTCATCTACCATTATAAACTATGTAAATGAGAGACCTCCTTTTGTGTACTTGCATTGTACCTGATAAAATAGAAATTAGAATGTGACTTTTAATTGCTTAGTGTAATACCATAGCATTTTCCTTCCCAGAAAGAGTATTTCATTTACCTAAATCAAAATTATGAAAATATTAGAATCCAGAAAGATGTAGGTTGGAGAAATCTCTGAAGGACATCAGTTCCAGCCACCCACTCAACACAGGACTGACTGCAAAGTTAGCTCTAACTTAGAAATTAGGTGAAGTTCCTTAAAGTTTTATGTGGTTGAACTTTTAGCATCTGTGAAGATAGAGAGCCGTTCAGGATAACAAGTACCTGTGTGTGAAGAGGCTGTATAGTTGGGCTATATCCTGGTTTATAATCAACAATTTATGCATATGCAGTCACATAAGAATTTTAGTGCTGAAATGTTGTCATACTCTGGTGGTAAAGTCACCTAAAGCTTGACTGGCCTATGTGAATAGACTTCTTAAAACTGTTCTATAGAACAAGGAACTGCAAGATGACCATCCATTTTTAGTTGTTATACCACTTACAGGCAAGGGCAAAAGTGTAGCAATCAGGAAGAAGAGAACTAGCTTCTTTCATTTTATACTTAATAGAGTTTTATTATTTTGACAATTTTTTGCCTAAAAACAAAGGAGTTGATAAGAATCTAGATCTTCTATTTCAGAGTCTAAATATAGTACAGCATCATTTATGGTTTGTGTTTGACCTGTGACATATCACAGCACAATGAAAGTAATTTGTTTTGGAATTAATGGGCCTGAATTGAAGAGTTTTGGTGTAGAATGGTAGGGTAAGATACTAAGTCATACCGTTGCTTATTTTCACTTTGTTTCAAGAAAGGTCAGAAGCAAAAGATAAGAAGAGTGTTATCCACATATTCTATAATGAAAACATGCTACAGTTTTGGGCTCCTCCCTCAGTAACTAGAATAAATCTACTTCTTGGACAGCATTAATAATAGTGCACTAAATAGATGACTATACATTTATTTCACCATTAACTCTTGAATTTTACTGTTTAAATAAGGGCACAGGAAAGTACCTTCTTTGATGTGACATGTAAGAGTTGCTGCTGCAACCCACTCCATAGTATTCATTCCTGTCATCCAGAATTTATCACTCCTGTGGTCTGGTTGCAGTAAGGTATCCCTGGAGCACTCCTCAGCTGCTCCAGGCTGAAGTCAGTCTTTTTGGTTCTACAGTTTCAATTCACTTGAGCTACATTGATTTACTCTGGGTTTTTGAGAATGCTTATGTGCTTCTTTCTATTGGGTATATCATACAGCTGCTAGTAAGAAACCAAGTGTTGACAGTGACTTACACAGTCATGGCTGTTTTTAAGTTGCTCATCTGAAATTGAGAACGGGCTGCAATTTAAAATGAACCCCCAAGCATGTCTGTTTGCAGTTTTGGAGTGACTCAGCACTTGGACACTGAGGGATTAAAGGGGAGAGAGATCAGTGCCTGAGAAGAAACCTCTGTTCCTCAGATGTCTCTTCTTCAGGTGCTAAGAGCATTTAGTCAGAAATGGGGTCCAAAACAAGCCAGCAAGGGATGATGCTTATCAGTAGTTAAATCTGTGCAGGTGCTGGAGTAGCCATTGTGCTGTATCTCCCCAGCAAGTGGGTGATGTACACACACCCATCCCACTGCAGTTCCCTTAGAGTTTAAAAATTCTGGGTTATCGTACTTCTAATTTTTTTCTAACTAATTCTAAGTTTGTCAGAGTAAGGCTTATGTGACAAATTCTCTACTTTTAATGGTGATGATATGTATCAGTGTTTTATATGATATGTATCAATCTTTTTTTTCCATTAAAATAAATCTTCCCAAGCTCTTGTGATGAATCGAGAGTAGTATATATATTGTGCAATTTTGTATTTTGTTCACCATGGTACCTTTTGGCATGACACTGCAGGCAGTGTGCAATGATGCGTACATAAGTGAGATTTTCTGTAGTCTCTGAAGCATATTTGGAAAGTTGTATTTAAAGATTAGCTTATTAATGTTGTGTTTCAGGGACATGTAGGTAATTACTTTTACAGCTATAGATGGGTGATGCTGTCTCGTGAATGCAAAATAGGTTTCTTCACTGTGGCTGAATCAGCTCCTTGTGGTTTTCGATGATATTAACCAGTGGCTTACAAATGTGCCAGTGACGGGTGGGTTTTGCATTCACTGCTCCTCTGTAAAAGCACAGGTCTTTCTCCCCAGTGCTTGCAGGAGGACTTCTGCAGGCCAACTGATAAGACTCCCTCCTGTGCAGGTAGATGCAATGTAATGAAATTGGATGTGTGTGCTGAGCTTTGTAAATAAAATGAGATTGACCCCAGCCATTATCTCATTTATCTCATTTACATTGTAAAATCAGTATCTACACTATTGATTAGAGCATAATTAGTTAATTATGAACACGAAAATGCAGAGTTATGTAGGGCTTGAGGACAGCCAGCTGTACTGCTAAAAAAACTAATAAAAACAATCCAAGGGCAAGAGCAGATGGAGATCTCTTTTAAAGAACAAAGCAAACATATTTCAGGTATGGAAATGCCTAGTCAAGCTTTCTTGCTGTGAAGATGTAGCTGACCTGCATTCTGTATTTCTATAAGTAAAAAATGTTTGTTTGGGATTTTTTAAAACTTTTTTATCATAACTACGTCAGAATTCACCTTTCTTCTTCACACTCCATTTTCTCCGTATTTAGTGGACATATATCTATCCTCATTAATTGCTGGAAGGAGGAACACAGTGATTTTTAATTTTGATGCATAAAGTAATTTCAGGCTTGTTGCAACATTGATAGCTAGCAATTACCTGTCAGTTAGAGGTAATTTAGGAGGTTAGGTTACCTTGTCTTCGTGTGGAGCTCTGCTTTTATTTCCACCAAGTTTTCAGTACAGCAGCTAAGCAGGCCGCTGAAGAGGGCCCACCACTTACTTGCATTTGTAAGTCCTGTGCTTCATCACAAAAATAGTTAACCATAAGTAGCAGCAAGATAAAATACTGGCTAGTTTAAGGACTGTTTTGAATGTTTGACCTTGAATGCACAAGGTTAAACATTTCAACAACCTGTAATATGGAGGAAGTAGCTTCTTTCCCCTTCCCCCCCTTGCCATCCCAACAGTTTTGTTTGTCCTATTAAGCCATCTTCAGGATGGAAGTGGATGATACTTGTAAATGATGCCATGTGACTCCTGTGCTCAGTGAATGTTTGGACTGTGATTGATCTGTGAGTGCATTTACCGACAGGCTGTGAGACTGTCAGCATGACATCTTTTGTGACCCAGCAATTTCATTCTCTATAACTAAGTCGAAAGTACTCTGTATTTTGTGTCGCTTTCTTATTTTCTGAATGTGACAGTGGGATTTCTATCATTTTTATGTTGCTAGACAAAAGAACACAACTAATAGTATACACTTGAGGGATTAATCTTGTTTTATTAGTGCCATTTTAACTTAGGTGTAAGGTTTCCTTTTGGAATTAAGAATACCAATTTTTTTTTTTTTCTGCACTGTTATGTGTGTAAGCTTCACATTTTGTCCCCAGTCAGTCTCAGCAGACAATGATTGCCAGACAGCTAGAGCATCATCTTTAACCAAGGTACAGTGTGTATTCATCCATTTTCTCAGCATCATTCTCTGGGAGCTTCAGAATTGGGGAATTTCTGTTTTCTGGTACAGAATTCATATTCCAATAAAAAGCAGTAGGAAGCAAGCATTTAAAAATATTTGGTATAGTTACATTTTATCACCATGCAGCTTTTTTATGATTTGATATATGAAAATACTCATTTGCATTTCCTCAGCTGTGCAGATGAAGATAGAAGCTATTAGTATCTGAAAACTTTCATACAGATATTCTTAACTCATTCTAGCAAAATGCAGTTTTTCTTCTACGAAGCTAAGCACTCTGAAGTGGTCAAAACTAATGACAATAAATATTAAAAACATCGAGCTTTAGAATGGTGCCTTGAGATCCATATTTAATTTCACGATGTCACGGTTATTTCAACCTGGCTTTGCGAACTCTCTCAGCGTATTCTGAGGAAACGTGGCTGAAAGTGCAGTCAGGAAGTACCACATTCTAGATACAAAATGGTAAAAATGTAAGAAGAGATGCCAAAGTGTAATTTTAAAGGGAAAACATTTTCTTTTGAACATAGAAACATATAAAGCAATTGCTTCATAAAAAAAAAATCTAAATTGACACTGTTTAAATCAAATGTAGATTTTAGGATTAAACTCTGAAAATACTCTAAATCAGTCAGAAATAGTATGTTTCTTTATTTTCTGTTACTTAAGAGGATCCTTAAGTTTACATGAAGGGAGTTCTGATAAGCACTGCTCAAGTGCAAGCCCTTACATGCATAAGATTCCAGATAGTTAGGTTAATAGGTTAGTAAAAATATACTCCTTTACAGATGAGAACATTGAGGCTCAAAGGAGGCTTAATCTTTTGCTGAAGGTCACATACACTGTTGGGATTTCGGAGTGTGACTTATCCCATCTCCCATTCTCAACCTTTTTATTATTTTAATATACCTTTCACAGGAAATAAAACCACATGTATTCCTAATTTTAAGTAATATATTCCGACATTGCAACTCTTCTGTCTTTAAAGACTGAGAATGGTTTTCTATTTCAAGTGTTTGCTTTGTGCTGGAGTTAAGAGTCACTGCTAAGCAGTCCTAAGGCTATATATTGCAATATGGTATATCTCATTAAAAAAAAAAATATATCAAAACCATGTCAGTCCAGTGTTGCATCCTGTGGATAGTTGGATTATTGCTTTTAAGTTCTATTTAGTGGAAAACAGTACATGCCACACCCTTACCAGTGCTCATGTGACTCCTAGCAAGCGCAGCCTTGGCAGTGAGGACAAAAGTATTTACTTAGGTTAAACAATCATAATTGCAAAACAGTTACTTCTTTTTATTTGGAGACTAATCCTTGGAGAAGTCACATGAACATTTTGTTCTATTAACGCAGCAGTATGTTCTGGTAGTTGAATCCTCTTTCTGCAGTGCACTGTCTGCTCTGTTGGTAAATTATATTCCTCTGTCTTTGACCTGATGATGCCTGTGCCATGCTATTACTGCAATTTTTTTGACATTTTTGTGTTTGCACATAATGTAGAGGGAGAGAATGAGTGGCCAGGAAAGCAGAGAAAGATAGTGTGGTGGATTTCTTTAAAAATTTGATTTTTAAACATTTACTCTTTCTTATTTTTCAATCATTTATATTGGCTTTAATTCAGAGTTTAAGAGTGTTTAATGAAGAGACTGTTGCAAAGTAAATTTGAAAAAAGCTTTCCTTTTCATACAAAGGAATACAGGGGGATATGCAAATAAAGATAAATACAGTAGGGTATATGAAAATCTCTGTTATTTACTTTGAAAAAATCTCTTTCTCATTTTGAGCCTATTATTGTATTGATTTAAAAATCCCTTCATGAAACACTTGTTCTACTGTAGCATTTTTTCTATGGTGGTACATTAAAAGTAGGTTAACAATAGCTATGCTGTATTTTTTGAGCTTTTGCTGTGGACTATAAATAGTATAAAACACTGCTGAAAGGTTTATTAAAGAAGAATGTAAATTTGTTGTGTGTACACGGAGCACTTTTATAAGTGAAAGATCACAGTGAAATCCTTTTAAATTAATGCCTCTTTCCAGAAAATTCAGTGTGAATGAGAAAATATTTTGTGCATTTGTTTATCAACCACATAGTCCTGGTGTAAAAAATATAATTCATAGCTGTAAATTATACCTGAGTTATTGAATATGTGAGTGAATTTTTCACAAAGCTACATGTGCAAAATAGTGTCTTAAAACTATGAAAAATATTGTCACTGTCTAAAAAAGTCAAAATTTCTGATAAAAAAGGGCAGTGAATGACACTGAAGTATCTAAAAATTTAAGCTTTTTTTTTCATTAATTTGCAAGTCTTTGAAATGTTGTCATTTACATAAGATGATGACAAAGGTGATACATGAGTGTCTGCATCAGAATATTCCAGATTAAGCAGAACCTACTTGAAGTGGCTGTTTAAAATTACCGCCTATAGAAAATTGATTTTCTTTATTATGATAATGAATCAGGAAATCTTCTGCTGAGAATTGCAGGGAAGCTCAATCTAAAATAGTACAGAAGTGCCATTTAATATAAATATATATTTTGTTTTTCTCTTGCAGGTGTGATGAATGCAGGCTTTGCTACCATTTTGGCTGTCTAGACCCTCCCTTGAAAAAGTCTCCTAAACAGACTGGCTATGGATGGATTTGTCAGGAATGTGACTCTACATCCTCCAAAGTAAGTTAATGCACCCTAAAAATAGTTGAAGTATTCTGGTTTTAGGAGTTTTGCTTAGTGTCTGCAGTTTTTTTATGAAATGCTATGCATAGGCTTGCTCTGGAAAACAGCAGAAGGTCATAAAATAAAGATTTCAGATTCTCCTTAAAATAGGTATTAAAAAAACACAGAGTGTATGCAAAATGGAATTAATAAAGAGAATTTTACTATCCCCTGTATTTACTAAATGCCTGGTTTTGACATTGTGGTCTCTGAGAAGGGTGTGAGTACAGATACTGTATCAGCATTGGTAATATTGACAAGAAAAAGTATTTCAGGCGTACTACAGAATACAAACCTCTACGGACACAGATAGAAAATGCATGTGTTTTCCAAACAAAATAAGGTGATTTAAATTGCTAAACCTTTTTCTTTCACTGAAAATTCATATGAAGGTTACTTTATATTTATTGGCATGTCTTGTTCAAATATAACATTGTAAAACTAGAACTATATTTTTGACATAGATTAGCTGTTTAATAATACTGAAAGTAATAGTATTCTTTTGTAGTAGCGACTTTTCAAAAAATAAAGATTTTGATTCTTTGTTTGTCTGCACAGAAGCTTCTTTAGCACTGGCATTCTTTTCTATCATCACCATAATCTCTGAAGAGACACTTTCCAATTGATTTTCAAAATTGGATTTATAAATGCATCTGATACCTCAGTGTAAAAATAAAAGAGTGTTCTACAAGTCTTCAAGATTTTACAGGCTACTGCCACTTTCTTTGTATTTCACAGAATCTTTTACCTAGTAAGTGCCTCAGTATTTGGATAAACAGGGACACAGCTGTGATGAGATGTTCTCATATGTTACTTGTTAGCATACTTGGATACTTAAACTCTTTCATGCATTTATTTTTAAGATTGGCAGATACAAAACGTTCAGGGAGTGGTATCATTTTTTGGCTTGCTAGTGTCCCTTTCCAGTTGCAAAAATATACTACTCAGTTACCCCCTGGGGGATTAATCAAATTGTTCTTTTGTAAGGAGGCACGGAGACAGACATCGGAAATTACCTGTCCACTACAGTTTGGACATCAAGCAATCTTTCTTGAATACCACTTACATGCAAGAGACATTCCACGAGTGAATTAAAATTGTTATTGAATTTCTGCCACCTGCTTAAACTAAAATGGGGTTCTGATAACACCAGTTAAAATCTTGTATCTCTTGTATTCTTGACTTCCAAGTAAACAAAAAGATTCAAAGGTTTGTAATTTCTAGTTGTGTTTTCCTGAAGATTAGTACACCGTGTATCAGGTACAATTTTTTTAGCTACTTTATGAGGTAAATTAATTATGATGGACTTCTTGCAGGGTGTGTATTAGTTTTAAGGTGTGTTGAAAAATTGAATGTTTTCAAGAGATAACAAAATTTATCAGTAGAATGATTATATATTTTGTGTTATCTTAGTGATTATTAGAAATTTTAAAAATGTTCTTTTGTCCGATTTTCATTCATAAAGATTTTTAGTGAGTAAATTTAAAGTCTCTTGTGCTTTCAAGTACAGGCAATTAGAATTGCATTTCAGTGAGTATGTAATGAATATGAAAGATACTGAAAAACTTGTCTTATGGGGACTCCTTGTGGTTTTGTTTAGTCACTTTCACATAACTTTTCCAGACAGCTATGCAGAAAAATTTCTCTGATAACACTAAATTGCCCTGTATGTTCCTCAAAACCTTTCTTGGTAGCTTTTTTCTGTTTTATATTATGCAGTGTAATAAATTCAAGAAACATGGTGTCAAGTTAAACTCCTTTCAGCCTTAATGTGAACCTATTTTTTAAAGGATTAGGACTTTGTTTTGTACTTCATAATTTTCAAATTCTTTGTTCTACATGGCTTTAGGGTTCTGTATTATATATCTGATTTTTCCCAGCCTGAAGGAGCTGACATGATAAGGCTTTTTCTACCCCTCCTCAGAGGGGGCGGTCTCTCAGATGTGTGCTTGGGAGTTCAGAAGAGAACAAGTGTAGAGAACGTTGGGTCATTTGCTGCACTCTGCCTGACCTGTGGATGAATTGCAAGCCTGAGCTATCAGTGATTTCAGGCTCTCAGTCACTCACTGCATCCAATTTTTGATGTGTCACAGGGAAGTTTCTAGTATGGATTATAGCAGCAAAATGCGATTGGATTTCCTGCTTTGGCTGAGGAGACTATTGTTGCGTTTTCATTCTTTTGACTTAGTTCATTTGTTTCGGTCCAGTTTAAATCACTAATATAATACACATTTTTAAATTTCCCAACCATATATCTTCATTAGGACTATAGGGCCTTGAAAGTAATTGGTAGGTAAATGGCGCTATTTCAATGACGAGAGAGATCATAGTGCTGAGCATATAATGGCTGTTAGTTTTTACTTCTAATTATGAAATTCAATTGTAGATGTTCAGGAAAAGTTGCATACTGCTGACAGCAATAATGCTATTTTATTTTCAGATTTTGCCAAGCACTTGCAGGTGTCAGCAGTACAAGGGATGTAATCTAGCAGTAATAAACATATGATTTAAATTGTTGTCTAGCACAAACATTGGACATGCTACTTCCATTTTGCTCATCCTAGTCACAGGATACTCCAGCAATTGTGTCAGTTTTTCCACCAGCGGGACATATTCCCTTATTACCCTGCCTGTCAAATAATAGACAGACAGTGACTTTGCTGTAGGGCATGAGGGCAACAGCTTCTCTGCTGGTAATACTTGCTGTCACTTCTTTGGAATGGGTGATGCTCACCACTAAGGTCTGACAAGCTCTTTCATCTCAAAAACATTGTAGATTTTGTTATATCACATGAAAGCTGAAATAAACTTATAAGGTCTCCATTTCTATAGCACTGTCCATCCACCTTGTAAAAGGATTGCAGTGCACTTTCAGGATTGCCAAACAGCGCTATAAATCATGACTTTCTTGATAGTTCTTATTAGTGGTATTCAGGCTTAATGCAGATACTTGATTCAACTTGTTCTAGCTGAATTTAAGAGAGATAAATAAAATGTAAACCAAATTATTCAATATCATGACATGGTAATATTTAGTAGTAATAAATGTGGCCTGACCATTTTTTCATTATGTACAGTAAGATCTCACTATGAGGTCTCTTTATGATTACATGTAGGCTTCTTTCTCTTGCCTTCCAGTGAAAAAGTACTGTTTGAAATATCTCCTCCAATTTTAAAATTTTGCAAGGACCAAGGCAGTAAGGAGTTGAAACATTATCATGGTGTTACACTGACCATGCTAGTTAGGTTTCTATCTGCTCATCTTTGCATGTAATCTATTTTGAAAAACAGTGCTGAGTGTACATGTCAGGTCATTATTTGAGTGCTGCAAGATCAGCTGCCTCATCTCCAGACTTCTGTTTAGCTTCCTTTTATTTAATCTCTTTACTGTACTGCATTTTTTCAGTGGAAGTAAATTGTCAGTATATATGTCAGCATCTCATCTAAACCACCTAGGAAATATTTTCTGGAACTACAAATACACAACACACCAACCCTGGCAAGTAATATATTTCTGTACACATTTTGTGTTGGAAAGAAATCATGGATTTTGCTTATTAGCCAAGTAGAAGCATTTCTTTGGGTATGTTTTGCTTTCACATGGTGAATGCAAATGTATTTGGACACTGTAATATTACATTATTGAATATAATGTTTGAAATAATATTTTAAGTTTAAAAGAATTTTAATATGCAAAATGTATTTCAAACCTTTAGATTTGGTCAGATGAAAAGAAAGAAGTGCACAATTCAATTCCTGTAGTCCATGGAATTTTATTCTAATCAGAAATAAAGTTGGTGATTAAAAAGGTCTGTGAGGGGTACAGAAGTGTCTGATCTTCTCCTGAGGTGGGCAGGCGACAATCTCATTATGGTTTATGGAATTTCATCTTTTTCATTATGACTTTTCTCCAAACGCAGGAAGCATTTCCTCACACATACAGTTTCACAAGTGTGTTAAAAATTAAACAATGAACCCAAAATTCCTAATGTTAACGTCCCAAAATTTAAGAAACACCAAAGTTGCGGTGACATGCAGTGCTTTAAGTGCTTTTTTTGGCTATGTGTGACTTTGCAGCCTTTAATCACTTCATGCTATGATTTTTTAATTTTCTTTCTAAGGACCCCCTGCTTTCTCTGATTTAGCTGTCGGTGGTCACTAAAAAGGATTAATTTGGGTTGAGAATTAGGAAAAAGTATTGTTTTTAGGGTTTGCAAGGCATGAGAACTGATGATTTCAGAAATGGGGAAAAAAGGAAATTTGACCTTATATTTGAAGTAGTTGATAGCAATAAATTGAATTTTATCTTTGTCTCACCATAGAGCTCCTGTGAGTACTAGACAAAATTAACATTTTCAAATGTTTAGTAATTTTTTTCTCCTTGTTTGGTCTTGCCCAACTTGGGTCCCGTGGCCCAACCTGTAAAATTGCTGAATTCTTTGAGCTGAAGAGGGAGATAATGTGTATACATACAAGAAACCCCTATTTGAATGTAACATACGAGGTTGGCACACAGTAGTAATATAGTACTTAATCTTGCCTTAAATATGTTTTACATGTGCTTATTTTATCATTCAATACAATGCAATTTTACATAGTTATATCTAAAATCATTTTTAAAACAGTATGCAAAAAAAAAAAAAAAAATCCCTACAGGTATTTTGAATTAATTCAAACTTGCTTCATTTACATATTCTGACAAAGGATGACCCTTACTTAGTCACCTTAAATCACAGAGATTGTTGCACCTTCTTTTGAGGACAGAACATAGAAGCAAATGCACAGCCATCATGGCACCCAGCATTGCAGCTGAAAAATGATAGAAGAACACTGCTAATAAATCTGCTCGCTGGTTCAAGTAGAACGTAGTATAATGGGAAAAAATGTTCAGTTTCTATGCAACATTTTTCAGCCAGAACTTAGGAGTATTTTAAGGTAAAGAAAAACAAATTACATAGTGCAATTCACTAACTACATTTGTCTTCCACAGGTGTGAATATTATGATCTGTGTTATTGTATGGCCATAGAGAATGATAGAGTTAAACGTTTTTGTGTTTATTTATGTATTTTAAAGTTTCTTGAGGAGAGTTTAACTAGCACTTTGGTTTCTTGTGTGACATAGAAAGAAAGATGTTTTTTAATACAGCAACTGGAAAATATTTGCCTGTTTTGAAATCACTGTTGCCTTCCTAGGTTTGTGAAGAGCAGTAGAACTTTGGTACTGGAGTAATTTCCTTAGAATTGAACAAGAGAAAATAAACCAAATTTGTCAGGCAGGCCATGTGAAAATCTAACAAAAGTCCTTACACCATTTATTCACTGTTTTAAGAACTTCAGTAATGCCAAACCTTGGCACAGAAATGGATTTCTCTACCAAGATGGTAAAAAAAAAGGGTGAAATTGTAGTGTATGGCAATACCACTTGGCTGAAGCATTGCCAAATGTGTTTTAATATTTGCTCCCCAGGTATCATATTTTTAAAAAATGAGTTGGCACAGCCTCTGTTATTTTCTGGCAAACAGGTTTAATACATCTATGTAATGAATAATTTATACCATAGTATGTTCCAAAAATAATCAGCCTTGAAATTAACTTAAGATGGGACTTGATTTATGAATAGTGGATAAGTTAGTTGGTAGTAAATCCCCAAATTAATCCAAAAATTCAGATACACTTAGTTGGCAGAAGATTCTCATAGTCTAGGTGGGAGGCTTAGGTTTTAATGAAAAAAAAAAAAAGGTTAAGCACTAGAAAGTATTTGTGGAACAGATGCTTACTTGTAATATTTTGATTCTTCTTCACATCAAAATCAATTTTACCAGTTCAAATATTCTCTTGTGCTGACTGCCTGATCCCCTCATCATGGGCTTCTAGTTCTTGCACTTTTTGGGTGCAGCTTAACTGTATTTAAAAAAAAGTAGCAGGAAATGAGCAATACAATATAGCATTGTTGTTCACATGAAAAATCATTGCCTGAGATAGTCTGTCTTTGACAGATGATAGTGCAGCTCATACCAGCCAGATTAAAGAAATTGGAATATAGGGCTATTTTTTTCAAATGTATTATTGTTGTTTCTAATGCAAAACCAGATTTCTGATTCTAAAAGATAACAGTGAGATAGCTCAAAAAGTATTACAAAAATAAATTACCGATTAGGAGTGCAAAGTGAAATACATAATTTTTTTTTTTACATTAAACTTTGACAAAAACCAGCAGTTAAAATAAACCTGCTAAGAGTCTCTTTTCCCAGTGGTATATTCTTAGAAAATTGAGATTTAAATACGCACTGCAGTTTTAAATGAGGCTTTTTTTTGTCAAAAAAAACCAAAAAAAAAGACAAGAGCCATATTAATGGCACTTGGTCCAAAAATTTTTTGGTTTACAAGTTCATTTTCTTCCCCGTATTTTTTGTGCAGAAGGAAGAAATCCCTTGCTGCTTACCTTTATTTGCTCTTTTTCATAAACAACCCAACAACATAGAGTTTTTTCCAAAGCTGAAACTTTGCACCCTGTTCTTTCTCTTCATGTGAGAGCAGTAGTTCTTCACGAGCTGCTCCATCCAACTTGTGTCCCTTTCCACAGAGTGCAGTCCTTCAGGATCAGACTGCTCCAGCGGGGTCGTAAGTCCTGCCTACAGACCTGCTCCAGAGCGGGCTCCTCTCTCCACAGGGGACAGGAGCCTGCTCCAGCACGGGCTTCCTGCAGGATCACAACCTTCTTTGGGCATCCACCTGCTCCAGTGTGGGTCTTCTCCACAGGCTGAGGGTGGATCTCTGCATCCCTATGGTCTTCCATGGGCTGCAGGGGCACAGCTGCCTCACCATGGGCTGCACCGCAGGCTGCAGGGGAATCCCAGCTCTGGCACCTGGAGCTCCTCCTTCTGCACTGACCTTGGTGTCTGCAGAGCTGTTCCTCTCACTCCTTTCTCCAGGTGCTGTTGCACAGGTTTTTCCTGCTTCCTTAGTACATTATCCTTGAGGCACCACCACTGTTGCTGATGGGCCCAGCCTTGACCAGCAGTGGTCCCTCTTGGAGCCACGTGGCATTGGCTCCATCAGATGGAGGAGAAGCTTCTGGCTGCTTCTCACAGAAGCCACCCCTGCAGGCCCCCACCCTGCTGCCAAAACCTTGCCACACGAACACAGTACAAAAATGAAGCAAATCAATTTTTACGAGGCTTTGTGAGTATCACACAAATCAAATTATTACTGAGGTAGTCCTGCTTTTCATAAGTTCTCTTGATCATTTTGCTTTTTTGTGATGAAAAATATGTCACTGACGTAAAAAGCTGGATGGCTGAAATTAGAAACAAGCTTGGTCAACAGCTATCACTTTGGTTAAAGTACATAGCCATGTCCAATTGCCAGTGGAACATTTAAGAGGTACCTGATTAATATAATACTGGGAACAAATCATACACAGCATAGTAGTGGTACATTTTTAATGCATGTAATCTAAACATACACAATCTAATATTTAAATGACTAAACCTCTAGTTAATGTATAATAAATATTACTTACTCTAAGGTAGTGGCTAAGGAAGCAAAATCTCTTCATGGGCAGCTGTTCAAAATGCTGCTGCTACTCTGTACCTTCTTTAGGTTATGATTCTAACAAAATCTGCTTACAATTACGGTTTATCTGGGTAATAGCTCTGCTACTGAATCGTGACTTACTCTTCCTAAGCCATGACAAAATGAATTTACAGCCTATGTTGCCTGCTGCTGTAGTACTGAGTGGCAAGAAATCTCTGCTGGGAGCTAGCTGCAATTGGAAAAAATCCAGAAATCAGCTGGTGTCATGACTGAAATAAAGCCACTGAATGTGGTTTTACACTAACACAGCATGAGAGAATAAAAAAACAAAATCAGTTTTTGAGTTCTGAGCAGCACACCACAACAGGAAGATTTTATACATCCTCTTTGGTGTGCAGCTATGCATATTCTCAAAGAATTTGAGAAGGTCGAAAGAGGAATAGTGTCTAGGAAGGACAGAGGAAACAAGGTTGACTGCACCTTACAGAACTGGAGACTTTTTCTTCTGTGCTTTTGAAAATTGATTCCTAGATATGTACAGTATTGGGAAGCATCGTGACAGTGAATTTTGCATATTGAAGATGCTATATTGAAATGTAAAAGACACAGAAATACTGGTTTTAATGCAAATTTTCTCAATTTCACATTCCTTTTCAAGTGAAGCCACAAAAGGAATATACACACGTGTCACAGTTACTACATGGTAGCTTCCAAAGAGTCATAGCTTACAGCACTGACGTACATTCAGATCTACTTTGGCCATCTTCCTGCTTCTAGAATTCCTAAAATAAGGAGCTCTTTGAGTATTGATAATTAGGGACTTCATGCTGACAGTGGAGCCATAAACAAATTTAGCAATAAATTATAATTGACCATCACTACTTGCAGTTAAGAATCCGTTAGGAAATTTTGGTTGTTATTTACTTAGGTAGCAGAATGTGTTGATTTTGGAAATGCCTGAAAAAAAAGTGTGAATGAAAAGCTTGTAACTGACTTGAATTTTTAAACCTTTTGAGTCTTGATTAAATTCTTGGGTTAGGTGATACAGGCTTCCAGGAGGGCAGTATTAAAAAAAACCCCACTTTTCCATTCTTCATAATTTTTTTTTGATTTGAATATTCATTGAGAACTAAGCAATCAACAGAAAATTGCAAGGTGTGTGCTTTGTAGTGACATAAACAGGGACTCCTGATGTGCAAAGGTGTGTCTGGAGACTGGTGACATCCTGTTCCACCCTCATGTTGCAAAGTGCTGTTCTGATGCTACCAGATTTCTGAGATAAATTTCTTCACCTAGAAATATATTTCTTGTCTTATGTTTTACATAGAACTAGAAGGTATGTAATTAAAGAAGAATTATATATTTTAATTCCTCATTCGTCCAGCTTTATTACCCTGCAAATTATTTTAGCACTTCACCTGTAAGCATATTCTATATGACAGAAGAAGAATTGGATCTTCAATTGTTAGTCTCTGTATAAGATCTGAACACATTATCATAGTTACCCAATTAAGTGCTCATGTTTACTCTCAAGGTTGATTTTATTTTCAAGTCTTTCAAAGAACTGCAGCCATATATGTCACTTTAAGTAATGTGTTACTCATCAGTATAAATTGCTAATGCTGCCTGGGCAAAATCTAATCATATTGAATGAGGAGAGAGAAAGGGGTGGGGGAAGGAGGAAACCAAAAAAAGTGCCATTTTATGAAGTGCTGGGCAAGTAATGAATTTTAGTACAGTCAAGATTTGCTTTTCATCGTCATGTTAGATAGTGGAAGTGAGGTTCAGTTGCCATTCTGGAATAGAAGTGCTCTTAGTGCCAGCC
Source organism: Aphelocoma coerulescens (assembly GCF_041296385.1). Taxonomy (NCBI): domain Eukaryota; kingdom Metazoa; phylum Chordata; class Aves; order Passeriformes; family Corvidae; genus Aphelocoma; species Aphelocoma coerulescens. The sequence continues at coordinate 28,843,185 of NC_091015.1, forward strand.
ACATTTAATCACATTTCGCAGAAGACAGCTGGGCATTGCCAGTTTGTGCTGTGTCAGCCACTTTCTCTGCAAAGGAGTGTCTCATTGCTTGGATTTTAGCATTCTGTAGCAGAAAAGTTCATCCTCTTAAAATTGGCTCAGCTTGTGTGAGAATATAACTGCAAGAGCATTACAATCAGTTCTACCAAGAAAATGCACAACTATTACATAGAATTTTAAGATGGCTTTTTGAAAAGATTTTCACAAAACCTTTAAAATGTATGGTGCATTGTTAAATTCTGGTAGTAATTAAGTTTATCGCAGATTTTTTAGTAAATGTGGCTTTGGTAACAGTTGAAAATTATTATCTGGTTCAGTGGTTTGAAACATCTTTGTGTGTGTTTGAAAAGTCTTAAATGTATTTCAGCTGTGACAAACATTACCAAAAGATTTTATATGTGGAAAACCTTGGAATCTGTAGATACCAAGATTTTTTCTAGCTACTAATCTCATGAAGACTGAAGGGCAGATGGTATCCTTTCAGATGTGATATAAATAGCCAAAGAAAAGTGTCAAAAAGGAAACAGCAAGATAACTCAATATTTACAGAAGGTACACACAAGTGTACTTCAAGGCAGTTAATCACATCACATATTTATTTTTGGAAGTAGAAGAGTGTCAGCAGATTGATACAGTGATTGACATAATGAATATTAAATCTGTAACCAGTCTCATGCAATAAATAAGGATACATATCAGATACTAATATTTACAAGCATATTTTCTATCACATGGATATGCATTTGCCCTACCATTTTCTCCTACTGTGTAATATCTTCACTGCTTGTTTAGGCTAAATATATTGCACAAGACAGAGGAATTTCCAAACACAATTATGTTCTAAATACTTTGTTTTGTAACTTGCTGGTGGTAAGGAACTTCTTGAAGGTCTTGAAATGTCTGATTTCATGTAATGAAATCTTACATTTAAAGGTAATTACGAGAAAATACAAAAAGACTGAGATTCGGGAGCTGTGATTTATTAACCTGTTATTTATTCTCTTACTGAATGAGCTATTGACCTATTGTTGTTGTTCATGTGATTTCTGGGTATATCATAAAGAGAGACTGAAAAGCTCCTTTACATAAAAGTAGTAACAGTCACAAGACAATAGATACCCTGGCTAATACAGAATGAATCATTTTGCCCACTGACTCATCCCTCCATGCAAAACAACCTGCTTCAGCTAAATAATAGTAAAATGGTTTAAGCACTCCCTTGGGAAGATTATTTTGAACCCTCTTAAGAAGAGGAAGAGAGAAGCAAACTGAGATCTTCCCTATGATATTATGATATGGAATGTGTTCACCAGTTAATTCAGGGAAGCAGTCAAACCATTGTCTGAAAGTACAGCATAAATTATGTCTGTCTCTCTTATGTTCTCTTTTTTTTTTTTTTTTAATTTGGGAAAAAAAAGGGAAAAGGTAGGGACAGCTGTTAAAACCCAGAGAGCTTCCAGTGAATCTCAGGAGGAGGTGGTCCAGGCTAACACTGCTGAACTCTGAATAAAGATGGTATTTAAAATACCCTGTTATTTTGCAAACTCCTAGCTTAAATGGTTCTACATTCTGGTATGCTGATTTTAATGGATTTTAATCTGAGGTGTTTCCGTGTATATTTATCTTAACATTTTGGTTAAGGTCGGAAATGCATTTTTGAAATGAATCACCCAGTTGCCACCAGTGGCTATGCTTTGGTTCACATTATGGAGTGTTTTTAGGAGTGTGCAAAGTGAGTTTCTGTCAAGGGGCACTAAAACCTAGGATGTATTCTTGACTGCTAATGGACATGCTGTGTTCATGACCAAACTAGCTGCATCTTTGAAATATGTATTCTGCGTCTGGCTGGTCCTCAACGCCAACTGCTTTGCTCTAAAGAGCTGTTCCTGTCACACCTCAGTTTCCTGGTATGAAGTGACTCTTGCCTTTACTGTATCAAAGGTATATTGTGTTTTAGTTTCATCTACTAAAAAAGTTGTTTCATTCCTATTTTGATAAGATAATTTGTGGAAATATTGTATTAGTAGTGTCAAGATCAAAAGCCTAAGAATTAATACACAGATCTATATTGCTAGAGTATTAAATTTTATCATTTGTCTGTTTGTATAAGCACTGTATACTTTTAACTGAAAGTGTCTGATCTACAGTGTTAAGCAACCATATTTAAGAGTAAGAGACTTGCTGTATGTTTTCTAGTACAGATAAGAAACATAAAAAGGAATTTTCATCTGGTAGAAATAATCTTAAGAAAAAAAACCACCACAGGCAAAATATAAATACACTTCTAGGAACAAGGCAGTAAAGTTGACATTTTGTGTGAATTTAGCCTCACCATTCCATGTGTCATTTGCAGTGTTCTTAATTAGGGAAGAAAGGAATTTCCAGGCCTTTATGAGGATGTTTTAAAGCTGCAGCAGTAGTTGTAACCTTTCATTTCCTATGAGCTCAGCAAAAGATGGCTGATTAATATCACATCTTAAACTGTGTCAACCGGGCTCTTCATTCCCTTTTTAGTAAACATCCTATTGTCAGTGCAGCTCAGTGTGCCAGCATAAAATATCCTAGTGTTTAAGCTGGCTACTTTAATTAATAAGAGTATGTATCTCTATTTAGTAATATAAAGTTACATGGCAATTTAAAAAAAAGTTATCCTAGTGCCTAGTGTGAATGAATAAATCAAGGACAGCCACAAAATAGTGTTCCTGACATTTGTTGGTTACAAAGGATGTAAAAGATACTTTTTTAATTTGGCACATTCAGATATCAGAGATCTTAGAAGGAAGGAAACATTTTTATAGAAAGCTTTTCTACAGATAATTCATTCTTTAAAAAATATTTTTCTAGCTTTGAATTAATGTTTTGCTTTTCTGCTTTAGCAGTTGAAAATAAATGATGGTAGTTTTTCAGAAGAGAGAGAGACAGGAAGAATGGGAGTGAGAAAAGCATGATGGCAAAAACAATGGGACTGCAAGAAGCACCCTTGGTGTAAAAGGAGAGCTGTAAGCACACACACATTCGTAAGAATGAGAAAATTCCACTCAGAGAATACACAGAAACCCTTATTGGGAGAATGGGGTGAATTAAGAAATAGGATTGCAGCAAAGTGGAAAGGAGGATTTAAAGGACACACTAAAAGCCTTTCCCCAGAGAAGGGTAGAGCACTTACAGAAAACGTCTGGAAAAACAGGTGGGTCCCATGTAAGGATATTATAGAAAGCTATAAAACTTGTGTAATAAACTTAGACTGAAAAAAAGGATGTACTGAACAATCCATTTCTTTTCTATTAATTTCTATACTATTCCCTTTCCTTTTTTTTTCATCTTGTTATTGGAAGAAAATTCTGGAAGTGGGGAGAGATGAAAACAAGTAGTGATTTAAGAAGTAGCCTTTGACGATTTTTTGATGCTTTTGGTGATCACACATTTTAATATAACCCTGTTTTGCATTATGTTGGGAAAATCTGGACTTCAAGGAGTTGAAAAGCAAGAATCAGTGCTGATGAAGATGGAAGGAGCTAAATAAATATTACTTAAAGGACTTCTCAAAGATGAAAAAGAACCCCACAACCCTATGAATGTGCTGACCCTGTCTTGAGAATTAAGTTAGATGGTACAATTTAAAGCTTTGTTCCAACATCTGACAGACAACACTCTGCATGCTGATGCGTAATATCTGAAGATTGTGTGGTTGAAAGAAAGTCTTTTCTGAGCTACATTCTATTTTTGTTAGAATAAAGCAGCTGCTTTTTGGAGCAGAGATCTTCTCAAGTGTTCAATCTTCTCATTCAAGTTAAGAATTAACTAAATATTGTGAGCAAATTTTGTGTATGCGTTCTCCCACGCTGCTGAAGTGGACTAAAGCAAACTGTTTTGACCATAAATAGTGCAAATGTGCAGCTTGACCCTAAGAGATGAAAGTAAGTTTGCTGGTGTACCTTACTCCCAAGTTGTCACTGCCTCAGTAATCCAAAGGCATGGAAAGTTTGGAGCATTTTAAATATGGCTTGAAAAGAAATATAGCTGGTTAAAACTTTCTTCTAGAGAGACTATATGAATGGATCTGCTATGATCTGCCCCTGATAATTTCTGAAGGAATAAAACATTGCTTAAGGAAGGAGGCAACTGCAAATGTAGCCTTACTAATGGAGCTATTGTAGCTGCAGCCCTGCCCTCCAGGAGTGATACCAGATGACTTTGTACATCTGTTGTTTAGAAAATCTTGTTTTAAATGTTGGGTGTAAGGTGCCCATGTAATTTTGTAAATATATTGAAGTCAGTAATTGCTATGCAACATGCATACAGCTACACAATAAAGATGTACCCAGAGTACCAGATTAATATTACATAGACCCATAGTCTGTGAACTGCACATCACCTGTGTGAGAGACAACAGCGGCAATGTCGGAGTCCGCACTTACTGTGGCTGTAGATGCTTGTGCTGTGCTTGAGAATTTGTTTTGCAGCTCCTGAGGTTTGGGTTTGGGTTTTTGGTTTGGTTTGGTTTGTTTTTTTTTTTTTTTTGGGTGGTGGAAAAAAGGATTGAAGAGATCAGAGCTGTACCAAACAGGCACAGGGAAAATGAAATATCCTGATCCAGCTGTAATAAATTATGTGTGCACTGTCATAAAAGGCTTTTTGAACTAAATAAAGTAACTTCTCTAAATTCTGTAAAGAATAAAATTAGGATAAAAATAACTTTTTAGGCTATAGTATCTGCCTGAGCCCTAATTCATAATACAAAAAAAAAAAAAAAAAGAACAGAAAAATATATAGGAAGGAAGCAGTGTGGACAAAAAAAGGGAGAAAATATTGAATTACCCTTACATGCACTGATAATGGCATAGTACAGCAGTCTTGCCAGTATATTAATATCCTGCAAAAAGATATTCATATAAAATCTGTTGCTCTGGTGCACCAGATAATTACCAAATTATGCAAGACATAGGACATTTAACACACACAAAGCAAAAAAGATGGATATTGGGTTTTGCCCTTTAGTGAAGAAATTCTGAAAATTCCTGGTGATGATATACATGTTCATACAGAAATTTTTGCCAATAGTTTAAGCCGTACCGTATCTGTGATCAGTAGTTTTAATCCATGACAGTAACAGAAAAGTTATATTCCTTATTTTATGCATACAGGATCAGTTTAGTGTGTTGAGTGGCTATAACTTGAAGTTCAATTCCCTTTTTTGTATTCTAATGTAGTTTTATTAATTACAACATTTTAAGAGATGATTTTTAGTACAGTTCAAAGAATTCTGGGGTCTGAAAAGGCAGCTATTGAAAGGGTAGCTAAAAGAATAGCTATTGAATGTTGGGAAATAGTGAATGGTGAGAAAGTAAAAGGGAAATACAATAATCCAGGAGACTTTAATTGAGAAGGTGGAGAATTGAGTCCCAAGAGAGGTAGGATTAGTACACTGAGTAATGGAAATGTAGAAAATATGTGAGTTAGAAAGGGGAAACTAATTCAGGTTCCAGAGGTCAGTGAATGATAATACCTTCAAGAAGTAAAATGTTCTTCTGTTTGCTGTTTCTATTTGCATGTGATAAAGTTAGAAGAATAGATATGAAAAGTTTTGAAAGTGCTCTTTCCAGTTTTAAATATATGTAAATGATTTTTTTTTCCATTGAAGAAGGCACCCAGAGAAAATAGATGACCCTATTTCCTTTTGTACTTTAATCAAACACTTCTAATAAAATACTAACAATAGTAGTGTGTTTATTCTAAAACAACAGTAAAGGTGGGAAGTCCCCCTTTGCATGTGGAAATCTGGCTATATTTCAAAGATGCAAGCATACTTCATCAGTGCTGTAGTTTATTGGAAGATAAGGGGATAATAAATTGGAACAAGTGGGTATTTATTGGAAACTTGTACCTTTATTAGTTCCTTCATATTGCACAAGGTATTTGAAAGAAAAGAGCAAAACTAGTGTGAGGCTAAAAATGTAATTTAGTTTCTATATTTGGAAAACAGAGAATTATAAAAGGTTTTAGTTTTGTTTCTGTTTCTAAAAGACGCAGAGGTTTTAGAGATAGCTTAAGGTTTATTGCTTGAACTGAAGTGGTTTCAGAGTGAGCTGAGAAAGAGACCTTTTTGTGTTAACAATGCATAAACATAGAAGTCATCGTCGCCTTCTCCAGAGAGAGAAAAAATAGGCAAGGACATAACAACAGTGTTGCCTCTGTGACTGGCAGCGTAGGAGGTTAGCACATGGATGTTAGAGGTTGCATTTGTAATTTCCTATCTTTGGAGAGGGCAGATGAAGAGAGGAGATTGTCAGATGTTGAATAAAATCACCATGAAGAGAATGACAAAGGCATAATAAAAGAGGGAGGGAAATTTTACAACTGTGGAGCATGACTTAAAAGTCTAAAGCCCATATTCTTGCTTCATTAACTAGCACAGGGTAAAATCTGAGGAATGGCAAAGTGATTGATCTCACTTGTGAGTAGATTGAGATAAACTCTACATTTCTCCCTGGGGATTTACTTTGGCCACCTGTGAACTGTGGAGAGCTGCAGATATCTTGTCTGCAGCAGATTTTCTGAAATTCTGACTAAGATGTTTCGAATACTTTCAAAGTATGCCCCTGGGGTGTAAGAGAGAGCAAAAACAGTAGGAGTGGTTGCTCAGCTGCTGGAGAGGTGTTCTGTGGTCTGGGCTGGAGAGGCACTGTGTGTCTGACCCAGGAAGGCTTGTTCTGTGCAGCACTGGAAATGACACTCTGTGAGGCTACAAGCACTTTTAGCATTTCAATAAAAATGGGCTAATTTCATCCCATAGTGCTTCAGCTGTAAGAAGCTGTTTTCATGTTTCAGAAAGGCCTTTTCCCCCACCCTCACTTTTGTGAGTCTAAAGGGGGACAAATATTTCTACTTTGTTACTGTTAGAAGTCTTTGTTAGTAACTTTGGCTTCCAATTCATTACTGCAGTCATGTTTTTGCAGCCTGGTGTGAGAGATAAACCCTTTGCAAATGAAGACAGCATCCATTTTCTTTCTACCTCAGGCCACACAGAATTGATTGGGGTAATAAAATGACAGTACGATGTAATATACTGACGGCTCTTTAATTTGAAAACTAGTTCCAGGCTGATTCAAAACTTGTTTAAAGCTAATTTATGACTTGTGTAATTTTCAACTGGACCAAGGTAAAGGATGATATGTGAAAAATGATGCAGAGTTAACATAATATTTTCAAACCTGCCAGCTTGAAATTATCTATAAAGGATTTGTTTAAATCCTTTTTTAGTTTTGTTTTAAAGAAGCAATAGAAGAAGTAGTGGCTGTTAGGCTGCTGATATGAACACCATTGTAAGACACTGTTTTTCCATCATTGTGTTTCAAATGGAAATTCTTGTGCTTTCGAGGAAAATATTTTATGCATATTTTAAAAATATAAAAATATGCGTCAGTTCTCCATTTTCTTCAAAAGAAGAAGCAATGTCGGGTTTCTATTTTGTTGAGTCAGAATCTGTGCTGACAGTAACATGGCCTGGTAAATACAGCATTTTGCTACTGTGATGTTCACGGTGTGCCTTGCCTGTGACTACACATCTCTATATACATATCTGTATCCTATTTATATATACTATGCATATCTGTATATGTCTCTCAGTCTTGGATTAAAGGTCTGGTTTTTGAAAAGCGTAATGTGAGAATAGTGAAATTCTTAAATTAAGCCACAACATCAGCATAGCATAAAACACAAACATCTCCCTTTGAAATCTATCACTTTCATGTGGCTTGCAAATGAAATCCACATCTGTTCTGTATGCACTGTTGATTTTTCAGCATAGTGTGTCAGTGCTACTTCTTCACAGAAAAGGACAAAACTAAAAGCACAATGTGTGCTCCTGTACGGTAGATGCAAAGAGCAAATATACCAACTGGAATGATGGGAGGGAGAGAACTGAATATTGACAAATCTAGTAAGAAGATTCCATCCCAGGACTATAGTATCTGATTTGTTATGTATTTGTGTCAACATATAATTAAAATATTATTTTTTGCAGAAAAGAAAATGATCAAGCCTATGCAGTTTTGTTATCTTAAACTGCATGAACATTTAGGTTACAGGAAAAGAGCCATAGTTAAAAGCAGGGCTGTCTTTCTTGCATAAACATAGCAGAATGTCTACACCTTTCATGTTTCCTCTTCAAGGTTTTGTAAGTCCAGGAAGGACCATGTTCTGAGGAGCTTTGATCAAAATCTGCATTTTTCAGGCAAAAATATATTACTGAGCATTTGGAATTTATTTGTTTAAAGGGCACTTATGTTTTCACAACGTATTTCTACAATTTAAGGAAGCTGGAAGTACCATTTAGTGACCTTCCCCCATAATTTAATAATTAATATAACTAAATACAGTAATCCATTATAAAGCAATGTGTTGATTTGTCTGACTTGAAAATGCAGATTTGTGATTTTTGCTGTGTATTTTAGAAAATTTAATAATAATTTAATGAAATGGGAAGGGCTTAAGCACCAGAAAAGACATGTACCAAAACACTTACTTTGTAAATTATATGTCCGTAAACCACCACTTCCATCACTTCTACAGCTGAGGCTTACAGATCCATGATGATGCCATTGTCATTGTTTTCATCATGCAGGACCTTGAAAAAATAATAAAGTGACTTTAGGACAATAAATTTTAATTTTTTTAAAGTACATTTTTCCTTTTAACACCTCTTTGGTAAAAATACTGATTCAGGTCAGTGGTACCGATTTTTTGCCTTTCCTTTACAAGTGTAAATTATTCTCATACTTTTTCAGGTTGTTTTACTTGCCAGACTACAACTAAAACTACCAGGATTTCTAACCAGAACTGTTGCTGACTTGGCCACATACTCATAACACACCTAGAAGCAGCTTTGTAAAAGTTCTCATTTGCACCTTGCAGCATTTTCATTGTGGTACCTTCCATGAAAGGATCTCATTCCACTTACTGAATCTGTCTGTTCATGAAAGCGGTATTTCACATGTTGCCAAACTAGTTCAGAACAACAAAGATTGCCTGTGTTACTTATTTAGATCAGAGAACAGTCTGGATTGGAAGGGACCCACAAGGATCATCAAGTCCTACTCTTTAAGTGAATGTCCCATACTGGGATCGAACCCATGACCTTGGTGTCATTAGCTCCATGCTTTGACCAACTGAACAATGTGAAAAGAGATAATAAAACCAGTGCAATTGGAAAGGGAAGCATATTTTCTTGGATTGGTTTCTGAATAATAAAGTAAATTTGGTTTCTATCCATCTCCCTAAAAATGGAAGTGTTAAATTAGCCAGCTGGTTCTTAAGAGAGCTATTGAGAAGCACGGCCAAGCTGCTGGCAAAGATGATGTTTAAGATTTGATGTGAAAAAGAATCCATGGACCTGTTGACACAAAGGAATGTACCAGGAATGTAAACTTACTAGATTGTAGTTGCTCAGATAATTTTTGGAAAACACTTTCTATTACTTTAAAAAAGCAAGTAACAGAAAAGGGTTGCCACCATTATCTGGCCACAGGTAATAACAGCATAACAAAAGCTTGTTGAGGCACAAAATACAAGCAGAATTCAAAGAGAGAAATCACTGAACCAATGGATTCAGACAAGTATATAATTTTCTTCCAGCAGATGTGTTTGTTACTTTTGTTTTTGTAAGTAGCACAGAAGAGCTTCTGGAAACATACTGAGCTGATAAATTGCATGGCATTGATTTAACTTTCTCAAGGAGAAAACAGTACTGTTCTATACTCAGAGTTAGCTCATGGCTAATTGGCTCAACAAGAAGAAAGATTCTTATCATCACAGTTCACTAGGACCAAACAAAAGTGGCCTTTGAGAGAGAACATGTTTGCTTGTACAAGTCCATGGAAACTAGTGAGCTGTCAGGACGAACATGGTGCAAAGTTCCTTTTGATGGCATATACAGCATGGGGAAAATCAGACTTTTATTATCAGAATGCTAGAGATGTTTCTCCTTGCAGCTCACTGTGTTTGGCTGGCATTCTTCCAAGAATATCTCATTTTTCCTTTTGTTCCATAGATCCAGCATGGGCATATGCCCATAAAACAGTTCAGTGCAATGGCAGTTGGACTTCACTGTTAACATTTTAATTGATGGTATTCTTTAGTTTTCAATAAAAGCTATTTTTTTTTCTGAAATCTGTTTTTTTTCCTAAAATATCTTCCTCATACCAAACCTTAAAATTAAGGTGGCAAGCCACAGAATGGGCCAGAATATCCTTTTTCTAAGTCACAGAGAGGTGATGCAACAAGAAAGGTGTAAAAAAGCTTTATTGGACATATTTAAGCTCAGAAGGTATTTTTTCCCCTTTGCAGTCTCTGGGAACTGCCTCCATGTGTTAATTCTTTTACAGTATCTGGTCTTACCTGTGATTCTCTGTGTGATTCAGTAATGGTTGTTGGACCAGGGATCACTTTCCCTTCCCATACATTGGGCTAAACTGCAATTGCTGAATATTATCCTTACGAAATTTTAATTTACTTTTTAGAGGTTGTTATGTTTGAAAACTTAATAATGAGCTTTGCAGCTTGCAGTTTCGGAGAGTATAATCTTGATTTCCTTGCAATTAATGAATGTAGAAAGAAAGTGATATATCAAAAGCACATCTTCTGCTTGCTAAGCAATGACATCTAAAATATCTTCTGTAATGAGCATTATGACAAGCACAGTAGAGATTGTACCAACTAATGGATTTTTTTCTCTGCATTAAAATGTCTCAATCTATGCAGTTATCAAAACCCCCATGTGAAGCAGTGAAGGTATTAAAGTGGGTTTTATTCTGAATGATGTAGTCATGCTGCATGGCAAAATCAAGGCAATCTGGAAAATAGAATGTAAATTACTTAAGAATTTTTATATATTTTACTGTAATGTTAAATTTACTAAAAGGTAGCAAACTCTGCTAACTTCTTTAACTTTACCAGGTTGTGTGCTATATTGGTTTGCAGTGATTGGTAAAATATAGTTGTTGGGGATTGTTCTAGCATGGCTCCAGCTGTTTTGCAGAAACATCCATCTGCCATAAGTGGATGAAATGTAATATTCCCTTCCTTTAGTGGCAGGGGTAGGTATGGGCAAAAACCCATGCTTATTCAGAACTTCGCAATTCTGAAATGCCATAACTATTTTAAAAGTCTTAAAATGCTCTCTTGAAGAAAATATTATTCTAAGAAAATATGTGACAGATGTTTTTGACTCGAGCAGAAGAAGTTGCCCAGGGTAAAAAGAGTAGAGTGTCAGACCTCGAGTATTTTTTATTTCTCTCTCTGTGCTTAAAGCACAGTACCTCTGAAAAGTCTCATTTTCTTGGCGTGCCACATCAACATGCTGCTGAGGGGTCTGTTTGTGTCTTGCCCTCAGGACTCCGAGCCGTCAAATGAGGTGGTCTCAGAGGCCCCGGGTAACGTGGTACCCTCTACCTCAAGAAGTAGCTCTGAAGAGCTGATATCGGTGGCACAGAAACGTCCAGAAGAGGTAGGACATTCTGTGTCTATTCTTTTCCAAGATTAACTGTTGGGGAATACACATTTGACTCTGTTTTTCATGCCTAGTGTTGTACTACTAGTAACAGACTTTTTAAAGCTCGAGCTCAATCTTATCCTCCCATATAAACAGCACACAAGACCAAGGTAAAACTCGGGACTATTATTAATGGTACCTACAAGTACATTCCATAACATATACTACTTTTTAAATGCTGTTTCTTACTGTGAGTAATTAGGATTTTTTTTTTCTTGTTCCTGTCTTTTACACCGTGACAGTAACAGGAGCCCTGTTAGATTCTGGCTAAATAAACGTTATTACACTGAAGAGTCAGAAATAGAATCTGTACATAGGTATATAGGTAGATATAAACCTTTTATCATCCTTCACAAAATTTAAATATGTCTAACTTCTGGCTTGTGCAAGGGAAAGACTCTTCCTGATACTGGGCCTTTCTTTGTTCTCTTGGTTTCGAAAAAGTGATGTAGTATGATCATAAGTTCATACTTCCTGTTGTGTTAATCAAAGGTGCTTGTAAGGTAGTTCCATAGGATAGCCAATGAATTAAGGTGTTTTCTGTCCCTGCTATGCATCCTTGTCACAGTACACTATAGCTGGAGGAGAGGTTGTAGAATTCAGGATCATAAATTCATTTCATGGTAGCAATTGTCTTCCCACAGAACCATTATTATCCTTAAATTAACCCTTCCTGTGAGAAGTAAGTCTTTCCTTTATAGTAGCCTTAACACTTAATCTCGGCCTATTCAAACAGTTTAGTTGATATTATTACTATTAAAAATATGTCAAGTACCAGGTAATATAAAGACTAGTCTTTCCTGCTTTTTTCCTGAGATTTCTTTTGACTGTAATCTTCACACTAAAGGACAGCATGAAATGCTAGTCATAGGAGATATAATGTCATTTATTAGTTTGGTGCAGCCTTTAGATAAACGTCTTCATTTCTCTGATAGTCTTGTCACTTTGTCTGAAGAGGGAAGGTCCAGAGTACAAGGCCAGGAGAATTCTGAAGATTGTCTCCTGGATTAAGACCAAGTAAATTGACTTATTTTGGGCTATCAACTACATACTCCAAGATGGAAAGTCAGGTTATCACATCTAAGCAGTCTTGAGAATGGAGTAATACAAGCTTTTAGTAATGCTTTTTTATGTATTCTTGAGTAGCAAAGGGACCTCTAGTCTGTGGAGAGACATAGGATCTGCCTCTTAATTCTCAGCTTTGTCAATTTACCTCACTCAACTGGAGAAATGAAAGCACAGATAATGTTTAAAAATAAAAAGAGAAGAAAAGTGCTGCAGAAAGAGGAATGAAACATGGTTAGTTAATAAAAGGTGACTAAGAGGAGGATGGGTATACAGTTTTTGCTTTTTAAAAGCTGCTCAGCTGTGGGGGAGAGGAAACTGCAGAGAATCAAAAGATGGAAGTGCACCTTTCAAATTTTGTTAAATAGTTCAGTAGTAGTTTATGTTGAGGCTGTTATACTGAATGTGGGATCATGTGTTATATAAGGGAATGAGACTTTCTTCAATCATATTTACTGCAGTTTGTACAAGAGAGAGAGGTGAGTCAGAAAGAGTTTTGTGGTTGGATTTGCAGGGAACCTTGAGAGGAGAGCACCAGTATGCTGAATTTCCAAATTCAGAACCCACTACGAAACAACCCATCTAAGTTACTCATGGGTAAGTCAGCATGATAAACATTTGTGAATAACACCCTAAAAAACAGGTCCAAAAAGTGTTTGCAGAGCTTGACTTCAACTAATGCCTTTTTTTTTTTTAATTTTGTTTGAAGTCTTCTGGTATATCTTTCAGTATCTGCTTAATGAGTTAATATTTGGAATTGACTACTGACTGGTGCATTATTTGTGTAATTTATGTCTCATCTGAATTCAAACCATCAGTATTGGTGAGAGTTGTTAAAGAAAAGCTCAAATGCAGCCATGGAAAAGAGAAATATGAGGAAAGATTAAAGAAGGCGAGGTGGCTAACAGCAAAGGGATTCAGGAAGGTGGAGAAAAATTGAGAAGGTTGTGGAAAGTGGTGCTCAAAAAGAGTCTTGGGCTTGCAAATGTGAGGACACACAACTTCTAGTAGGAGAAAGTGTGGAAAATCCCACAAGCTGCCACATTAATTTGAATAAAGCACATGTTTTCCTGCTTACAATTTGTCTTCCTCTTAGGTAGGACAGTCTGAATCTAACATTCCGTTACTCATGTCATCAGCAGGATGATATTTGTGGGATGTAATTTGATCACCCAAATGAGGCTTTGTTTTGCTTGTCTAGTCATTCCTCCTAATAGAAACGATGGTCGAATGTTGAGTGATACTCAACAGGAGGGCAGGATGGTATCCACTCCTCTTACTGCTGCCCTTCTTCCCAGTCTCTTTTGATGCTCTAAAATTAGATTTAACTCTGTGTAGCATCAGGACAGCGTCCAGCTATGGGGCATAGGACAAAAGCCACTGCAGAAATAATTAGCATATTGATTGTTTAGATCACAACTGTGAACTTTTTGTGAACTGGTGTCCTGAATCACCTGTTAGTGGTTCAGGAAAGTGTGTGTATTCATCGGTGTATTTCAGATGCAGAAACATTTTGGGTTATAAAGTAACTGAACTAACTTTAGAGTTAGAAAGATACTTTACTGTCAGTTTCCAAAAGCTGTGCAAGCCTTCATAAAATTTAAGTTGTATAGATTTGAATGCTTGAATAATTCTAATTTGTGTCCATCTTAAAATAAGGATGTTTTCTCTGCGATTGATAAGTTAATGTTGTATCTATTTCATGGGGTTTTTTAAGAATTGGAATTGAAAAGTGGCCTTGAGAGACGAATTCATGCATTTGAAGGGGATAGATGTGTGTCATCCTAAATTCAGTGTAATTTCATTAGACCTTCCAAGCAGTTTATATCGTTTTGGCAGTTTTTCTCCCATGATAATGCTTAAGATAGGATTTTTGTTCCCACAAGCCTTTCAAAATTCAGAACTACATCACTATTAGTATGCCCTTTTTTCTCTGATACTACACATTCTTTACCATGAATGGATGAAAGGAAATTCTCTGGATGCCATGATTATTTAAGATGCAGAGCTTCCAAAATGTTTTAAATGTACAAATACACTTGCTTGAATAACACTGCAATTGTTCAATAAAGTTGAAAGGCAGGTGAATCTGCTTTTATGGCCCTTACTTCTGTTTTCTCTGGTCAGCTTCACTGTGCATCTGACAGTTGCAGCCTATTTGGTACATATGTTTAAGTAGGTTTTTGAGGGATATACAGAGACGCTGAAGAAAGTGAAGATTTGTTGTTAAAGTAGTTTTACTTTCCCTTTTTCGTGTTTCTAAAGAGCAACATGGGTGGGCTTTATCTTGATACCATTTCTCATATGCAGCACTTTAATCCATGGGGAAGGATGATGTCAGTGGTTTGTTGTCTAAGTGAGAAAATACTGATTCTGACAGTTCCCTTAAATGGGAGTCTCCTAAGAGGCATATTCTCTTGCTTAATTAGAAGTGAAATAGAAGTACATGAGTTATGTGTATTAATTTCCTTTGCCAATCCTGTGGCATATTAATTAATCATGTTTTAATAGTGTAAGCCTAGAGGCTAACAGAGCTGTTCTTTCTTAGTGTCTGCATTGCCAGAACAGTACAGATACAGAGGAAAAGCTGTGCTATCCTTTCTCTTGGATAGAAAAATGAATTCAACAACCAACAAACCCCTACTTTTCCCTACAAAAGAAAGTACTTCAGGGTAAAATATGAGTGATGTGTTGGTAGCATATGAACCTGAATAGCATGTATCTGTGGTGCTTTTTGGGTGCTGTATTCAAACTATAAAAGCTGTGCAAAGCGTTGTGTTTCTCAGCTAAAGAAGGATTAGGATAGATACCCCCTAACCTGTTTCTGAACTATAAGACATCCAGTTGCAGCTTGCAGTTTATCTGAATAGAGCACAGACGTTTTTCCATAAGTAACGTGCAGCTAAGGGATAGTGATTTGTTTGATAGAAAAAGATGTGTCCCACACTTAAGTCATCTGCCATTAGTTGTAAGTATGGTACAAGCATCGTAAAAGGGTTATAGAATTCAGTTTTAACTGCATTATTTCCTATACAAGTGAAGGAAATGTTGCTTAATTTCTATTAATACGATTGGCAGCTTATATTGTCTTTTGTTTCTTGATTTATCCTCCTTCCTTGATCTCCCAACAAGTCCCTTTAGCATTCCAAGTTAGTACAAAAGGAGTTCTTTTTTTTAAAACCCAAAGCTATAAACTTCATCAGCAGTGAATCCAATCCATTCTTATGCTATTTTATTACACTGAGGTTTTTGCTTTTTAAACAAGGTATGATGTAGCATGTTCTGAAATGATTGAATTGGAAGTAATTTTATAGGAAAGTTTGTAATAATGTTCATGTGATATTTTTTCCATCTGCTATTATTAGACTATGAAATAAGTGAATTTCCATCACTGACATAATTCATTTCAGAGAATAATCATCGTGAAGAATAAACACCATCAAGAAGTTGACAGATGATTTTCACTCTTAGAGAACACAAGAATATATTAGATAAAATATATATTTGTGTATCTATCTGTATGTATAAATGCACAGCTTTTATGCTTGCACTTGTGAAAAGCCTGTGCATTCTTTTCTAAACTTCATAGGCATAACAATATATTCCTTCTATTCTGTGTAGCTGCTGGCTTGAATGCATTTAGTAGAATATTTGTGTCAGACAGTTGTTGCTATAAATGCATTCTTTCTGACCCATTGCTAGTTAAAAAAAAATACAGTTACTGACATAGGGTGAGTTGGACTCCTATTTAGTCTTGAACACGAATTTTTTTTGTTTAATTTCTGGGGAACTTTGCAACTCAGAAAAGTAACTGTAAATGTTCATGCTATATGGACCTAGAAGTCTGTTTTCTGATGAAAAATCATAAGTGATAACTTACTAGTTATTTTTTTATCGTAGGTAAATAATTTCCCTTTATTTCCAGTAATATTTCCAATAGTGATACTGGATTGTGATTTTGGAACACAGGTTGATTTGTACTTTGAATGTGCTGCTATACTGAGATCTGCAAACAGACAAAACACCACAAAAAACCACCACAAACACCAAATTACATACTTTAACAAAGAGAAGAAAACATTAGAATCATCTGTGTCATCCATATCCTGGTAGACATAGGATGGATCTCCCTAGTGCATTTGTTAGTACTTTTTTTCTGATTTTAAAACTTCTGAGCAGTGGTGGTTTTCATACTTCTGGGGTCTTTTCCTTTACACTCCTTTACAATAAAAATTCTCTAAGGTGTTTATTGCATAGTGTTTGTTGCACTCCTCCACTTTGTTTTCTCTCAGTGACAGTGGAAGAGTTGCAGCAGATTACAGATCTGGAATTGGAATGCATTTCGAGTATTTTCTGGACCTAAGTCAGATTCATTGTAGAAAAGACTGATATTTGGTTCCTTTTGGAATTACTTAAGGGTGATTTGGCCCATAATCCAACTCATCTTGTCAGAGTGTGTCTTCCAGCCATCAGACTCATTTATCTAAACAAGGGAATTGGATCACCTATTCAGATTATTTGGCACACAAGAGATTTGTCTGATTTTACTTTTCATGCTCCTACAAGTAATTCTTATTATTATTACTTCAGTTTCCATTAATATTCCAGAACAAAAGTGGTAAGCCACATGCCTAAAGAGCCTTAGCCTCTAACTGTGTTAAAAGTGAATTTATAATGAACTGAGAAAAGGAACATAATACCTTTGACTATTGAAGTGGTTCCTCTGTAAAATAAACTGGGAAATACAGTTAAGTATGTAAATGGTCTGGAGTTAGAAATTCATATTTTCCCTCTAATCTCTTCACATGACTGTTTTATGTAATCTTCTTAATAACTAAATATAAAGGTTGCAAGATGGCTGGAAAATGCTGTCATGCAGTTCTGCTTTTGAAGTCAAAATTTATTTATGTATATTTAAGCTGTAAATGGCCTTATGAAATGAGGGTCCCTCTTAGAAGAACATTATTAATTTAAAAAATGAATTAGATCTGTTCAAAATTTCCACAAATCCAAGACATTTTTCTTTATTTAACCTTTTCACAGTCTCTGCCCTTCTTTAAAGTACATTTAGTCCTATATCATCTGTTATTCAGGAAGGTATTTAATACATGACTGGGCATCATTTGCATTATACAAGAAGATTAACTTTACAAGCTCTGCTATTAATCTGAGTAGCTCTACATATTGACCTATGAAAGAACATAATTAAGTTAGCTTAATTAAGTTAGTTAATTGTTACACTCTGATGAACTTACTATTGAGAGGAAATTAAAGGCAAATAGAAAGTGGCATTCATTGGTTTGAAATCATATTTTAAAGGATTTCACAAAGATACTTTATATATAGATGACGAAAATATCTATTGTGTAATAGCCAAAGCAGAGACAATTAAAATCTCTACAGTTTTCTCCTTTATTGCCTGACATTCACCCATATTTCTAAAAGAAATTTTAAAAGCATGCTAAAAATTGAGAAAATAACTGTTGTGAAGTTTTTTCCCCCAGTACCCAAATGACTGAATTCAGAAATCCTGTCTACACATGGACTACAGAGAAAAGTGCACCATCAAAGTTCATTACCTGTTATAATCTGTTATCACACTCTCCTTTTGGGTAGAGGAAAAGATTGGAAGACCCCACAGGGCAGCAAGCAATATCCCATCATGTGTGCATACTCACACATCAGCATAAGAATCTTTCTCATGCAGTGATAGAGGGGAAAGGAGAGACACTCCTGGAATTTACTCTGTCAGCTGCATTTCCGTTGTCAGGAGAGCCTGAAAGTTCACTGCAGGAAAACATTGAGGATTTCAGCACAGATCCTGTGCATGGACAGACCCTCCACATGACTCCAGCATCTGGGATGCATTCATCAGTCTTGATAAGCAATGATAAGTACCCTGGAGATCATCAATTCCAAATAGCTGCAATTAATAAACAGTAAGAAAAAAATGGCCAAACATGCAAAAATGTGCTACAGTGAATGCTGCCAAATGAGCAGTTTATTAATCTGTGAGATTCATTAATATTACTATGGCTTTAGTTTGGAATTATTTCCTGTGAACAATTATTAGTTCTCTATTACTTCTTTTTTTTTTTTATTTGCCAGGTCTATACATTTTCCGGATGGCATTCTCAAATATTTTAGGATTTCTGCTTTCTTTCTGTTGTAAAAATTAATATTTTAACTCAAGTGAAAACAGTATTTTCCCTGAGGTATTATTCTTTGGCATTTCCAGATCACATGAAAGGGTCATTGATCTGTGGATATATTCTCTGGAAAAATAGCAGCATTGAAAGCAGGAAGGCAGTGGCATTTAGGATGACTTGTGTACAAATTGGTATTCATATTCTGAAGACAGATAAGTTGGAATTGTGTTCCAAAGAGAAAGAGAGAAAAGAGTCTTTCTCTTTTCCAAAGAGAAAAAAGTATTTCCTTAAATTATACTTGATTCTTTTTTATTTAGAAAAAAAAACTGAAACAATTTTTAAAATGGATAGGATAGGAAGAAGCAGTTAAATTACAGCTACTGTATATTTTATAAGACATGTTGTTTTTCTTTAACACCTTGCCTACAAAAAAAATAAATTTTTGTAAATTCAATTTGAAAAGAGCATGTTGTTATATTTGTCCCTTTTTAAAATGTTATGGAGCATTAAACAGCTTGTTATATTCTGAGGAAGGAACAGCTTTGTTTTCAGCTTCAATGACGTGCTTTAATTTTTTTTTTTTTTTTTTGATAGAGGAAGAGAGTGGAAATTTGATCAGAAAATTAGAATTAAGCAAGCTTTAGGCGGGAAAATAGCAAGAAGCTCAAGTTTAGAGATGTTTCCACCTGCTGAGGATTTTGATGGTTGTACTGGTGTCAGTAAGCTTCAGTGTACCTGAAGTACACTTCAGTGCACTACGTGGTCAGCTTTGACTGTGCTCCTTGGAGATATCCATGATGTGGCGTGGTGCAATGCCATATCAGCTGCTATTGTCATTTCCTGTGTGGCATGTGTGGTACACAATGGAAGTTCTTTCCTGGAGGAAAGTAAATGGAGCTTCTTTCTTCAATATATTATGTGCACACTCTTAATGTTCTATTTTTTGTTTCTTTCCTGAGGGATTTGTTGTCTTCTCTCTTACCTGTAATATTTAAGTGAAAAATTAAGCTAATGCATTCTCTGGTCATTGCATGCAGTGTAAATATTAGGGCTCACACTGCACTACATGAACAAAGCAATGATCCTTTTTGTAGATGATACATAATATCAGAAATTTCCTATTTTAATATGACAGGTTGAAAATATTGTCAGAACCCTTTTAAGTTATTACAGGCTAGATTTGAGGTAATGAGGCTTGAACAGAGTTAAAGATTCCAATGTCATCCTTAAGGTAGTGAAGATAAGCAGAGGTCAGTCAGTAGTCATTAGTAACATAGGTTATATAGATTTCCCCTACCCAGTTGCTTCCCGGTTATCTCTAAACTGCAGTGCAATCCCAATAGTGTCCCAATGCTGCTTCGCCAAAGCATTGTTACTTTACATTTCTCTCACTGTTAAACAGAATATTTAGACACTGAAGAGTTCATATTGCCTAAATATTTCAGTGCAGTAGGATAAGTGATTTGTTATTTGTTGGCATAGCTCTTTTTGCTATTAGTGTGTATTTTTATGATAGTCATATGCACATTAATCTACCTGAATTAACAGTATTTTAAAACTAAATTTATATTAACTTCAAGCATGTATTTTCTAAAGACTATCAAGTAGGTTAACACACACTATTATCTTTAATAGCCCTCATTGACCTGCTAAATCCTTCTTAAGTGAACAGTTTTCCTATAATTAATTTTTAATTTTTAAGTGTGGCTATGTAGCTATCCTAGTCTCTCAAAATCTCAAGATGACCTGGAATACCCAGAATGACATATTCTGTGCAGTAGCTATGGTCTTTGTTTCATTTAGAAACAGGAAGTGTTCCTGAAAATATAGTTAAATTCAGAGAGACTTAGACTGTGATGAGGAGCGGTGTCTGTGGAAAGCTGGTATTCCATTATCCAGTCCTAGGGTGTAGGTGAATCTACTCTGGTAAGATTCTTGTTTAAATTGGTTGGAATCATCACAGGGAATTAGCATGCACTTCCTATCAATTAAGATACTTCTGTGTCCTCTCATAATGACTGCTTTGTATTATTCTGTAGTTCTGCATATGCACAATAGAGGTGGAGATATGCCTACTGCATGATTTAGCTGGCTAAAACTATTGGCCTAAAACTCCACAGATTCTGCCAGTGTTTACCAAGGAAGATACTTGCAGAGGACTTCCCAGGGCACCTGGAGGAGGCTTTAACCTAGGAGGATGGCTGAGATGGGCTCTGGAGATGCTCTGCAATTCAGTGGCTGCCAGACCAAGCCCACACTGCTTCTGAAAGGGCAGTCTGTGTTGGACCAGCAGATAAGTGAGCTGGGTCAGTGGGCTACTCTGGCAGACCATGGAGTGAGATCCATGGGGGTGAAGGACATGCATAGCTGTGGACCATGACCTCCCTTTTCAGTGTCAGCATGCAGTTAAATGATCCAGGGCTGACACTGTGATTGCATTGTCATTTGGGTGCTCTAGAAAAAATAAATGAAAACAATCTTCAAAATACTCACTAGTGTTTCTGGATTTAATGTATTAGCCAGTTCTTCCATGTTTGTCCATTCGAAAGGAGCACTTTTTTCCTATTTTACAGCCATATTCTCAGTTTACCCCACAAAAGTAAGCTTGTCATATTTGGGTTGTTCAGGAGATTGACTAGAATTAAGAGCTAATGTTGTAATTACTGAAAAACCTGCTTCGTTCTGCAAATTAGGATGAATTTTTGCTTTTAAGGTGATTAGTGACACAAAATTTAGACTCCTATTTGGTATCAAGAGCCACAAGCATTGGAATTCACACATAGTGGTATGCGTCTGCTTTCATCCTTGTGAAGTTTTTTTGTGATCTTTATCAGGAGAAATCTTTTCAGACTATTAGTGGACAGAGGCATATCCACACTTGGCTTGTTGGAAAACTACCAGTGTTCATTTGGATTCATCAAAGTGCAGGGAACCATGTGTGTCCTGCTCTTGGTCACAACAATACAATGCAATGGTACAGGCTGGGTGCAGAGAGGCTGGAAAGCTGCCCAGCTGGACTCAGGGTACTGGTGACAGCAGCTGAACATGAGCCAACAGAGTGCCCAGGTGGCCAAGAAGGCCAGTGACATCCTGGATTGTAGCTGGGTTACTGTGGCCAGCAGGACCAGGGCAGTGACCGTCCCCATGTATTTGACACTGGTGAGGCCACACCTTGAATCATGTGTCCAGTTTTGGGCTTTTTATTACAAGAAATACACTGAGGTGCTGGAGTGAGTCCAGAGAAGGCAATGGCATTGCAAGGGTCTGGAGCACAAGTCTTGTCAGGAGCAGCTGAAAGAGTTGGGGGTCTTTAGCCTGGAGAAAAGGAAGCTCGGGGGGACTTTAACACTCTCTACAACTGCCTGAAAGGAGGCTGCACAGAGGTGGGGGTCGGTCTCTTCGCTGAGGTAACAAGTGACAGGACCAGAAGTGGCCTCAAGTTGTGCCAGGGGAAGTTTAGATAGGATATTAGGAAAAAATATTGAAGGAAAGGGTTGTCCAGCATTGCAACAGGCTCCTCAGGGAAACAATCGAGTCACCATCTCTGGAGATATTTAGAAGACTTGAAGGTCTTGCACTTGGGGACATGGTTTACTGGTGAATTTGGCATTGGTAGGGTAATGGTTGGGCTTGGGGATCTTAGAGATTATTTCCACTTAAAGGATTCCATAATTCCATGATTCTGAGTTCAAATCTAGGATTCTATCCTCAGAATTCTATCTGAAAGCAGAAAAAATTCAAGTAGTAGCTTCTAATCTTGAGGAGACTTACAATCTAAATTCTAAAATGAGCTGCCAGTGGAGAAACTTGCCTTAAATCTGTACGACTGACAATAGAATCATTCCCTGTATGTTTTCCAATCCTTTGATTGTACTTGACTACTGCTTCCCCCAAATTTTCAGTAGACTTTTTGTCTACTACTTATAGGCACTTGCTATAGGTAAACTCAGTTAATCCAATATTGGTTACATAGGGTCACATGGGTATTACAAAAATAAATGTCCAGAGTTTAGGAGGATAAAGACAGCCCTTTAGAAAATACCCATTACAGAAGTGTAAAAAATTAGTCAAATTAAGGCATATTTGTTCTAAAAAATCTCTGAATCTGGGATATATAATACTCAAAATGGAAGACAAGTTACTAAGTGCATGAAGAGAACATGAGGAAAGGAGCAGAGGTTTTTAAGGCATTTTAGATACTTATTTTTATTCTCATTTTCTGAGAGTCTTTATTTATATATTTAGCTCTGGGAAAAAAATCTCAGTAAGTCAGCATTTAAAAATGGATTCACCCACAGAATATAATTTGTGTGCATGTGTGCATGCTGTGCAAAATTTTAGATGTTTGTTTCTGCAAAATGTTGCTTGTTTCAACAGTCTCTTTGTAGTTTCAAGGGTGATATCTGAAATGGGGATTGAGGCAAAAATGATGGTTTTATTCAGTGTGTAGATAATCCTAAAGTCACCATTTTTCATATTGTAGCCTGATAAGCAGCAGAGTAAAAATAACCCAATTTCGAAGTCATAGTGTTACTTGAGAAAGCTTTTAGTGTCTGCAGAGGCACCAAGTTATTCAAAAAGGGGAAGCACATTAAAACCTTACCAAAGACATAAATCTAATCCCTGCTCCTGTAAGGAAAGATGAAGTAGAGGAAACTTCCTTCTTCACCACAAGCATGATTCTGCAAGGTCTTTCTTATGCCATGGAGTGAAATACATTTGATCTCCATCCCTGCCTCAAGATCTCATGCAGAGGCACTGATAACTCAAAGAAAATTTGAAATCAACATTTATTTCAATTATTTCATCTAAGATCAAAAGGTGGAAGAGCTTGGAGTGTTCTTGAAAATACTATTTCTAAAGCCTGTGTTTTCTAAATTCTTCATATGATACTAAGTGTTTCAGGTGGAATTTCTTTATCTCTAAAGTAATTGTATTTAATAATATTTAATTTGGGAAACTAATATGGGTAAATTTGATTTGTTCTTGCCTTCATCTTGCAGTCTTCTCTGGGTGTCTGCCTGTGGCCATTTTACGTGGTAAGAAACTGGACTAGAGAAATATTTGCTCCTGTCCATTATAGCTTCTTATTTCTTTATGTCACAAGCTGCCAATGCCCATGTGTAGTGATGAAGCCAAGAAATTGTGCCAAAAATTAAAACTTCTCAGATGCAGTATTGCGGATATGCTGTGGTTCCAGGTTGGATTTTTTTTCAGCTAAGTTAGCATCTATGAATTGTGATTTCTAGTTCACTGTTTAATACAAACATAGCCCTTTAAGAAAATGTCTTAGCCAATTTTCCAGAGTACTATAACTTTAGAACTTTCTTATTTTTTATTTACTGAATTAATACTACTTTATTTTCATTTAAATCAATATGTACTGAATTTAATAAGTACAGGGTCTCTACGTTACAGTCTGTGAAGCTCCCATAACACAAATTAGCAAATAATTCTGTGCAATTCAATAGTATGCATTTCTTGTGGCAATCTTACCCCAAGAACTTGGAATTTTGGGTATTTGTTTTTAGCTCCATAATTTGTATCATGAA
The DNA here is from genome assembly GCF_041296385.1 of Aphelocoma coerulescens. Lineage (NCBI taxonomy): Eukaryota > Metazoa > Chordata > Aves > Passeriformes > Corvidae > Aphelocoma > Aphelocoma coerulescens. The sequence continues at coordinate 28,867,538 of NC_091015.1, forward strand.
TGCATTTCAGTGTTGCAGTCAGGGCTATATGGTTAAAATCACTGAATCAAAAAAAAAAAAAAAAAGGAAGATGATTACCTCAAAGAGCTTTCATTTCTAGTATAAAACCAGACATTGTGGATTAAAAAAAAAGAATAGATGACATTGTATTAGTACTTTTTACTGCATTTTGGCTAGCGTTTGCACTTAATAAGAGAAATCTTTTTTTTTTTAAAGGAAAGACTGATGAGAAGGCTGATAATATTGTTCTAAATATTTGGAAATTTCACATTCTTGTCCTACAGTGTTTATTATTAAGCAGGTTATAATAGCCTCTACTTCTCTACATAATGTAGAAACTTAAGTTAGTAGTAGAAACAAGATTAAAGACAATGAACAGATCACAGAATGGAACAAGTTTTATGGAACGAGTTTTATTAATTGGTAAACTTAAGCAAGAGAGGTATTGCGCATATCAACCAGGAAAATGGAAGGTTGTTTGCATAAATACTTTTCCACTGTTAAAGCACGTCATTAATAGGCTATTTCAAATCAGACCAAGGATCTGTATCAAGCAGCTTCATCATCCATAGAGTCATGAAGTGAATGTCATCAAAAATCACTGGGCCGAACACTTATCAGCTCACTATGATAAAATGACTGCATTTTTATTTGCACAATAACCTCAAATCCTCATATTAAAAAGTGGCAAATTTTTTTGCCCTTTACTGTTCTAAGTGTGACACATGTAACAATTATTCATCACTCCATAATGGATCATTTTTATCAGAGTCCTGTGTCTTTTCTGTATACATAGAATAAATATTTATGTTTTCTCATTTTTCTGAACTAGAAGATACTGATAGAATAGGTTTGAAGTGTCAACTATAATTCATTGCATGCAAAGAAAAGCTTTATACAGATACTGTGTGAAAGGAAAAGAATATCTAAATCATTTCAGCAGCAAGCTTATAACCAAGATAATATCAGCATTTTCCTTCTTGAAAATATATATGCCATAAATTAAAGGAGGTTTTCAGTATTTTATTAAAATGCTTCAGACAAGTTTAACCCCATCTTCAAAGGTATTGTATGTATGAATACAAAAACCTTGTTTTTTTAAAAAAAAATGTGAAGGTCAAGTCAAAGTTAAAACAAGCTTGCAGTAAACTTCCTACTAATCCTGCAAATATTTTGTTTAGAAGACATTAGAAAACTATGGCACATGTTTAGTGTCAATTTAAAGGTACCCATTTTATTCTTACAGAAAACTTAAGATATATCTAGCACTTTACTCTTTTGTACAATTGTAATGTAGTCTGGGAAAAAAAATACAATATACATGTATACTGAGTGTATCTGAATGAACTCTTAATTTAGTTAAAATCAGTCTTAGCAGTAAATGTAATAGTGGAGAGGTACATATCACAGTATATAATTATGTTTTAATATATACATAGCAAAGTAACTGGGTTAATAAGAATGTAATTATAATCCAAAATACACTGTAATGAAGCATTTTATACACAAATACTACAGTTCATATAAATACTATAGTGTCTCAACACATTTTCAGCTCTGCTTCCAGCTTCTCTAACAAGAAAATGCAGGGAAGTGTTGGTACATTTGTAAGGAAGTAATAACAGAAGAGGAAGGTTGTAGGTGATGAAACCCTACATCTGTTTTGCAGAATTCACAGCTGTCCCTTTACTACTGTTTTAAAACCGTTTGATTTGTAGTGCTTTAAAGTGTCATATCCCATGCTTCTTTAATCTGTTGAAGGATGAATGGTTAAGTTTTGTGTTTTCTTTGTGAATGCTCCTTTCCCAAGCCCTGGAGCAGCAACTCCCATATTTATGGCTACTAGCTCCCTAATTCCAGCTGCAGCTTTGCAGTCTTCTGAGAGAGGTGCTCTCCGAGGTACCTGGTCAGAAGAGACACTGCTATTTTTTGGAGCCAGTCCCATCACAAAAGACCCAAGGCATCCATCACAGCTTTTTGCAAACAAGCAGAAAGCTGAAATGAAGTCTTATTGTTTCTGATGTATGTGAGAATTTTACTTTGAATTCCAAGTGTTTTCTTCCAGCAATAAATTTAACTTTAATCACTCATTAGTATCACATCACATTGATGATAAACTGGGAAATAAACTGGGAGATTTAGTAAGGTCATGTATTTAATAAGAAACATCAAAATACAATTTTGTGGGGTATACCCAGTGTTTTGGTTTAGAAGTGCTGCCTAGAAATGTGATAATTGTTTTCTTTAAAAATCAGATATTAAAGGACAATGTGAGAATGAATCTTTCTATGACAAAATCACAAAAGCAGTCCATTTTGGGAGGTCATTAATGTAAAGCTGTGTATTTGTCCCTACAAGTGACATGGATAAGCTAAGTGATGTTATGGTGTTTGCTGTTGTCAAATTGCATTAGCATCTCAGGCATGATAAGAATGTCATTAATGTGAAACAAAAATTAATTGCTATGATAAGGCAATAAAGCTTGTTTAATACCGTATGATCAGTGGCTTGAAAGAAACTTGCAATTTCAATTTTAATTCTTTCTGTAAACATTTCCAGTGCCTACAGACTCTGAATCTTTACCTTTTGTGATTATTTGCAGACAGAGTGGAATTTACTCTTGGATGGGCACTCTGTAGAACAGCTTGCCAACTGTTCTTGCCAGAATGTTTTTAGCATATGTATTAGGGAATTTTTGCATTGTTGCATCCTAAAATCAATGTGGAACATAAGGATGATGAGTTATGTTCTAGGCATTCCTTCTACTGTCCATCAAATGCATCTTGTGCAAGCAAATTTCCTAATTTTCAGAGAGCTCAACAAAGGAAAGAATAATTTGAGTCACAATCATTGAAATTAATAGTGGTTCTATATCCAATTGCAGAGAAATGAATTGATTACCTTTGGTTATGCTCTGTTCAGGTCTTAGGAAGCTTTTGTAACATTATGCTTTTTATGTACACTGAACTGTGGTCAGCCATGTCAGAGGGCTCAGAATAACACAGTACTTCAATCTGAACAGCTGCCTACCTACAGGATAAGAACCTGCTTTAACTGGTATGTTCCACTGCTTTGTGGTTCAGAATAAAGGAGTTGCTGTATGAGGATATGTCTGTATCAAATATGGGATCATACCTCTTGGAAATCAGGCACTTACTTAAGCCAGCACATTTGACTGTTGGCTATGAAGATGCAGGCTGGCAAATTTTTAATTCACAGTGCATTTTTCAAAATATTGGTTCAAAATAGTGTGGGACAAGTTCATCAGACAAAACTTGCATTAGGCTACCAATATGTATAATTGCACATAGCAGAGGCTTTTTTCACTGTGGTAAACTCAGTATCTTCGGATGTCAGATGAATTGATTTCATTACAAGTCAGCTTTTTGTGCTTTGAAATGAAAGTACTGAGAAGTCCTTGGTTGTCTTCATCCCTTCCAGAACTACAGGAGCCTGTCTGCTTTGCAGAACAACTGTGATGTCTTCATGGCAGATGGAGCAGGCACGCTGACTGCTAGTACCTCATACTTCATACTTAACATACATCAATCCTTCTGAGGCAAGCAAACTCCAGAATCATATAATATGTTAGACTTTGATTGACTGATGGCAGCTTCTGAATTCCAGCATGAGAATTCATATCTTCAGAATGTTTTCAGAGGAGATCATTTCACATCTTCTAGCACCAAATAACTTCATTAAGGAAGGCTGTCACTTGTCAGAAGTGAGGTCATATTGGTCTTTTCATGATAGCATTCCAGTTAGCTGCATGGCTTAGAAATTTCAGCAAGTCAGCCAGTCTTGCATTTGAAAATGGTATTTCAGTGACACATTCAGGAGAGTTACACCTAGGGCTTTCTGAAGGGAAAGTTTCTTAAGCAACATATCCTTGACAGTGCCTCTCAGAGTATGAAAAAAATTTTTAACTGCAGAGTATCTACTGCTTGATTTTGAAGGGCTTGATAGAGCATTCATTCATGAACATTAATGTAGAAAGCAAAGCACAAGGCAAGCTTTTGAGGAGGTCTGGCCTTTTGTTTGTTTGGACAGGCATTTTGTTGTTAATTGACTCTTCTCATCCTTTCCTGCCATGGGTTATGAAATCATATGCCCTAAGGAAATTAAATTCAATTATGCATTTAATATTTTTGGATTAGTGGGGCACATGCATCTGGCATGGTGAAAGCAGGATGATTTTACGTATAGAGGGTTAGTTAGGAAAATTATCTTGGTTAATTTGAATATGATCACAACCTGCTGGATTCCTCAGAAAATCTCTAACACTTGAGACAGAAGCTGCTGTTATCACAGTTAAAATCTGTTGCATTAAGAGTATAGAAATTTGGCAGAAAATAAACACCCTTGCTTTCCAGCTAGTCCTCAGAGGGTTTGGGTGTGACACATCTCATGGAAATCCCTTCACTACATATCTCATGGCATATCTCATGGCTATAGGCCTCATTCCTATGGAATCTGAATATTCTTCCGAGTGGTGAAACATTAATGTGATGGGAGTTCTAAAATATTTTAAAATTTGGCTTATGAAAGTGATAACAAAAATATATGTCACTTTGTCCACATAGGTGTGGTTGTCTGGTTGGAACATAGTCCCAGAATATGGTTTAGTTCTTTAGAGAGAGGGAGAGACTGGTGCCTGTTTCAGTTTCTTCACTTTAATTCTCTTAATGTAAGATTAGAGGAAAAATTACGACTCCAAATTTTAAAAAAGCGAAACAACTTCCAGAAATTTCCTTTCTAGGGAAATCTACTCAGTTTCCCCACCTTGAACATATCTGTAAGTGGTAAGCAGTTATGTCTGCCTTATCCTTCTTCCAATAGATGTTCTTTTAAGGAAGTAGATGAAGAACAGCAACAAAGAAAGAAAGAAGAGCTTTTATCCAAAGGAAATTATACTAAGAAGGTTATAAGCATCATCCTAAGGATCTCCAGGAACTTTCCTGGATAAAATATGAGAATTCTGTGAAGTAGGCTGTGAAAGCTAGAAGGAAACAAGCCTGAAGGTGGTAAAACATGCACCTAAGTATGAAGTTCTGCACACGTTAAGAAAGCAGTTGGTGGGAGGGAAGCGGAGCAACTTTGAGACGTGTTGTTTTCATCAGCTTTTGTCTAGTTATCAGGTCAAAATAAAACAACCAATTGGGCACAGAGAAAATTCCCTTTTATTCTCTGTATCAGTGGATAAGACCTTGAAAATGAAAAAAAAAAAATGTTGGGGAGTTTACCCAAGGAGTAGGGGAGGACTGTGTTGCATTTATTGAACTATTCAGACAAAATAAAAATCTTAGCTGTCACCTCAGTCACTCAGAGAAACAGGAAAAAGAAAATCACAGATACAGCCTGTATTTTTACATAGGCCAGGAATGCAAATCCTTTTCATTAAGCAAGAAGGCTGGTTTATTGACCCAGTGCAGGAAAACTGCAGTTCAAATCACGTTGAAAAGAACATTGCCAGGGAATGTATTTTCTTGGGGTTTGGGTATTCTTTCTCCTTCCTGCACATTTTTTTGCTTCTACCAGCCCTAACTTTGAAATACCCTATATAAACAAAACCTTATATTTTGTGAAGAATTACAGAAATTATTAAGGAACAAATTTACCTTTCTGTGAAGAAGAGTATAAAACTGACAAATTTGAAAGAAACTCCATTACAAAAATGTTAGCTTCACAAATTTTTGTGAAGCAAGCATTAGATAGAAATTTTTAATATGGGTATACACCATTTTCTTTCTCCTTCTTCTGCTCAAGACAGGTTAAAGACAAACACCTCTGTGAATAGATAGTTGTTTGGCTAGGATAAAAAGGTGTGTGGCACTGCATGTTGTGATGGGAATATCTTAGTGGTATGCTTTCATCATGTTTAAGTTTCTTAAAGACTGTTTGGTTTGTATTTTTTTATTTAAATCCCTGGTGGATCTCATTGTGCTGACAGAAAGTCTGACCTCATATTCACAAGCAATGAGCAGCAGCCTTGTGTTGCCTTTGGGACACAAATGGACCCATGGTTTTTACAAGGAGAACATGGGGATGCTGCTTTTCTGGCCAGGACACATACATGACAAGCTGCTGGCATCTGCAAGTGCCTGTCCTTTCCAGGAAAGAATCAGTTCAAGAAATAAAAGACAAAAGTAGCAATGTTCATTGGCTAGGACATTGTTGTTTTCTGTGATGGTAAAATATGAATAAGGTTTTTCTGAATGGGCTTCTGTCTGCTGTGGAGTGGCTGTTTAAGGTACTCGTGGTGCTTTCACCTGAGAGGAGACAGTACCTAATGATGAAGCTCTTGCTGAATAGGTGGGCTTATATTCTCATGGGCTGCATCAGCCAAGTACCTAATGCTGTAATAACCTACAAATCGGAGCTATTCAACTTGGGATGAGTGTTAAATCAATTATTGTAGCTTTCAGTAGAGCGACTGTTCCTCTTCTTGTCAGACTTAGCCTCTTACCTGCCTTGTTGAGTCATGTCTCAATGTGTGAGAATTATTTCCAGTCATAGCTAGAGCAGAATGCTGGTTTGTATAAAGCCATCTGTGGGCTGAACATCTCAGTTAATGAGAAATCTGCTGTGTGGGATTGGATTACCACCTGGATTAGATTTCTAATGCAATAAATTTCCAGGCATCCTCTTTCAGTATTTTCACAACACTTCAGTCTACATTATGGTGGAAATTGGATTAAAAGGACAAAGCGTGAAGTCATTTGCTGAAGCAAACAGGGTGTTAGTGCCAAATTTTGTATAAAAGGATGCTGCTGAAAGGACCACATGTGTCTCTTCTAATCCAAAGAGAATCCTCTGCCTCTGAGTTTAAGGACTTCATTTCCAAGTACAATGCGCAAGGGGTACATAAACCTCTGTTAAACAGTTCATTTTGTGCATTCATCTCTTGTTTGTTTATGGTATTTAAAATGTTGTTTTCAGCCTGGAACAATCACATTCATGTGGAAATCACTTTGTAAATTTAAATACTGTATTAGTGACAGTTCTGTTCAGAGAAAGTATTTTATCATGTTGGGCAGTATCAGTAGCCATCTTCCTGTAGTTAAAGTTTTAAATATATTAAAGAAAATTTCTGCCTTTTATTTTTCTCAATGAAATAAAGATTTTCAAGCGAAAAAATTGGTTATATGTAGAGACAATGCTGACCATATCTGAAAATGTGATGTTGCGAGGACAAATGAATGATTGCTGTTCTTGGATGAAAGGAATATTGTATGTGACACTTCCACTGTCCATTGAATGGACAGTAAAGTTTGAATTCTAGGCACAAGACAGGACGTAAATGATACTTTTTAAAAATCCAGAATCAGAAGATAAGTATCCAAAAGTTTCTATACCCAAAGATGTAATTCTTGATCACAGTCTTAACAATTATCTTCAAATGATGCAAGATGGCCTAAAAGTGAAAGTACATTCATATAAAAAAACTGATCTAACTCCAGATGACTGCTGCAGTTTTCACAGAGAGAAGATGGACCACCACTTAAATTCCATTAGGATGTGGTCTTCCTTGGAGAGCAGGTGCTTCTCCTTCTGAGAAAAAGGAATAGACACATCAATTTCATTTGATCCCTCTGGCTGATGTACTAGCACTGACTTGGTAGTTACTTCCTTATTACATTATATTTTAAAAATTGACTCCATTCTTTATTCATCATTCCAAACCAGACACCTTTTTTATGCATTGCTTTCTGATTGCTCTCAAAGCATCTTTCCAATTAAATAATTTCCTGACAAAAAGGAAGTTTATATGAAGTAAAACTGTTTTTCATATATTTTATAGGTTGCTGCATATTATACAATGTCATGTATCATAAAATTCCTGCTATTAATGGTTGTTTACCTTTTCTAGAGACAAAAAAGATGCATCAGAACTTAAAACCAGACAATTTCTTGCAATAACTACACTCATTTTATGTCCTCTTTTCTGGCTTCAGAAAGAATGGGTGATGTTCTGTGCTAGAAAAGTTAATGCTTTTAAAGTCTTCTGTACCTTCTGAATGTAATAACAATGATAGCACTTAGCACTTATATAAATCTTTTCATGCACAGAACTCCATCCTGACATTGAAAGTGTTATTATTCACATTTTACGGATACATTCTTTAATGTAGCAGTGAGTTCAATCTCCACACCCTCCAGGCCAAATAAGCATTATAGTAGGGGTACAAATGTCAGAGATTTTAGCTGAAAAATTCCTCATCTGAGTCTCAGACCTTGCTTTACTATTGACACATGCATTAGCTTTATGCTGGTTTCTGTTAGTGACCCTCCTTTAGATTAGAAAACCTGTTAAGTACCACTTCTCCATCTCTTCCTCTTCTTCAATGACATGTTCCAGAAATCCAGAGGTTTCCTCAGCTTTTCCTACACAGGGAGTTGTCCCCTTGACCTCAACTCAGTTTCCCCTGCAGAAGGACACGTCTACAGACTGACTCAAGCCTTAGTATTGTTTTGATAAAATATCTGCAGTAACTGTCTTGAGTTTTTCTGTCTGTCCTGTACAATCAGTTTATTTGTTTTATTAAACAAAAAAAATCTATTTGAGGCAGTTTTATTGGCTACATTTTTGCATTTAATGGCTACATTTTGATTATAGCCACTTTTTAATCATTCTTCATTTATTAGGCATACTTGTAACCAAAATGTGATTGATGTACATGGCCATTCTCCTCACCCCCTTAGCTTCTCTGATGTTTTACTTCTTGTTCTTCTCTTCTTTTATTTTTTTTCATAGCTGATTTTAGACTCTACATGATCAAACTCCCCAGATGTGTTTATATAGCCCATGGCATGATATGACTTGGCCAGATTTGGATTATTTATTAATATAATAGAGAAATAAATATTATATCTATGTATTATCATTTATCAATTTGAACAGCAAATCTTCGAAGGACCTAGAGGCCTTTCTGTATCTAGGTCTTAAAAAGCATCATTTGATGGACTTTTCAGTGGACAGGGGAAGCAACAGCTAATTTTTCATTATTTGATCTTTTGAGAACTTATCTCTTGAAAGGTTTCCTTAAGTGCAAATGAATTGAAAATACCTAAGTCCAATTCAAGTAACAAGTAACTAATGCTAATAACTTTCAGTGACATTAAGGAGAGCACTGACAGACAAAGAGAAACATTAATTAATGCAGGAAAAGTAAGATCCTTGATTTGTTGTCTGCCAAAGTAGATGGCATTTGCTGTATTTTCTTCACAGTCTTATATATTGTTAATAAATGTATTTTAAAATTACATTGGCAGAAGTAGTAGTAAAGTTATCTCTTTTTCTAAATTTAAGTGCTGATTTAAATGGGAGTGCTACAAGCTTCTGTGGTTCTGGATGTGTTGGTTGTCTAAGTTATGTGTAGAGGAGAGGAAGCAGCAAAATGAGTTGTCTCAAATACTAAGTGGTATTTGCCAAGGGAGAACATGAGCCTGTTTTTTCTACATAACCTTTTTTTATATACTACCTGTTCAGTTTTGTGAGTGAAGGAAACATGGTCAGTTATCTTAAATCATCAGTAAACAGAAGATAATGAAAGAACTACTGTCTGTTAGTTCTTAGAATCATGATATCCAATTCCTGGAGCTCCTGTATATGCAGAAAAAGAAAAGCCAATGAATAAAACCAAATAGATTGCAACTAAGTAAAATGAATGAAGATAGAAAGTTTTGCTTGATGTTATTAGGTAACACTGACAGATACAAAAGCAGCTGTTGAGCAAGAGCAGAGAGCAGCAAGTACCAAACATCATGGTGGGGCCTTAGCTGACCCATCGTAAGGTGACGGACAGAAACTCTGTAGAGGCAGTTGAGTGGCAGCACTAGGATTTCGGGAGAACATAGCCCTCTGAAAATAGCCTCAGCTTCCTCTTAAATACCCATAATTAAAATGCCCTGCTTGATTCAGGGGCTTTTTAAACTTGGTGTCATTCCAGAGAAGTGTTGTTCTACAGTGTAGCTCATATGTAGCCCCAGTCAATGGTACTGCTCAGTTCAGTAATCAGATGAGCTGAATGTAACGATGCATGTATACATGTTTGCACGTTGTGGCTCCTTAATGGTACAGAATATTATGGTGAAGAGTATTATGTCTTGGAAGCACTGTGGTATAATGTAATGGGAGACAAAAAGCCTTCTGAGGCATAGAGTTTAGTGTGCTTCAAAAGGAGTTTCAATGAATGATATTGAGTGACTTCAGAGTGTTAAGGAAAAAGTACATAAACAACAATTTATAATGTAAGCTCTGTAATGAGCTCTTCTAGCATAAATATGCAAAACACTAATTAGTTATAGCCAAATTTCCCTAGCTTTGGGAATCTTTTAGAATATAGCTTTTCAGTAATTCAATCACATCAAAGTATTTTTCTCCCACTCTTCTAAGAAAGCTATGTGTGATTTGTTGGAGAGTAGGCAGAGACAGGAAGCAAGCTGTTGACAAACCAAAAGATGACTTTGATGAGGTTTAGTGAAACAGTGACTTACAAATTTATCAGAAAGAAATGCACAATAAACATTTAAGAAGCCCTGTTTGCAGTGACTGCCATTATCGAGATGAGGTCTGTCAATTAATTTGATTCTAATTTTCCAAAAGGCAACTAATTTTTTTTTCCCCCCCACAAAGTGTATAAATATTGTTAGATACAAGGTTTTGGAAGGATTTCAGAGTATGTTTGAGGGCAGATGCTGATTATACAGGGTATGCTTTTTGGAAAGTTCTTTTTGATGATATTTGAAACACTAAATGGTTGGACATCACATTATTTGCAGTTGAAAGAATTTAATCTGATTCTGACTTCAGAAAACTACAGGGAAGCAACATTCCTATCATGACAAGTTACCAAAAAATCCTCAGTATACCCACTGAATTAAATGACATTTGGTTTTAGATCCTTGCTTGGAAATGCAAAGAGGAATGGAGTTCGAAGAGATCTACTGTTAAATCTGATATGTTGGTTTTTTTCTTTTTTTTTTTAATTTAGAAGCTGATCAGCCTGAAACTATTAAAAACCTTGGTATACTAAATGTTACAATTTTGATTCCAAATTGACTACATGTTTATTACCAATACACCCTTGGTGCTTCAAAGGCAACTGATTTAATATATTGTATGAAACAGGATTGTTCAGGCATCATTATAGGGTCAGAACACGATCCTTCAAAAGAGCAATAAAGTCAAAATACAAAAACAAATCTACAACACTTCCTTTGCCATCAAACCAACTGAAGTCCAACCTTTAAAGCCATGGATTTCTTGTCTTGTTAGGTTTCAAGTCCTTAGCCAAATGGATGAAGGGAATCATTCTGATTCTATATAGTCAAATTAAAAGTATGTTTATACAGCTTGGAAAGCAATGATTTTGACTTCTGTGAAGGTCTGCAATGCTTGTGTTAATTCAGATTAAATTAATGATAACAGTAGAAAAAGAGTAGATCTTCCATGAGAGATGGGAGGGACTGCTAATATGACACTATGGATCTGGTCCTAGCCTAAAATGCTCTTTTGGGGATTTTATTTGATGTTGTTGAATTAATTGAAATGTTTGCTTAGTTATAGTTGTCGGATTCTGAATTTAAATATCATCATGTGTTTTGGGGGGCCTGCTGAAAGGAATTTTGGGGGGTTTTGGTGTTTTTTTAAAGCAAAAGTCTTTTTATTCTCTAATTTCTTCAGCAGTAGCACAGATTCTATTTGCTCTCACAGTCTATCCTTCATCTACTTCTACAGCTTCATTCATTTCTATCTGTTTTGTTGGCAACTTCATGGATTGTGACTAAATATAGGAGTTCAGTATTACAGCAAATATAAAGCCATTTCTACAACATTTTCTTATATCACATTTTGGAAAATAAGTGACAAAATAAAGGCCTTTGCTGTTGTTCAGACTCCTACGTCATCATATTAACCCCATTGAAAGTTCCAGCTTTTATGCCTTGAGCCTGAACAGAATTTCAAGGCTGTCCTCAGGTGAAATGTTCTGATGAAATAAGAAGAAAAAAGCTTTCTGAATTCTCACATTATAGCAATATTTCCATGAATTCCAAAATTATTAAATTTATAATACTACAGTAGGCTTTTTCCAATTAAATGTGCATTTGCTTTTGTCATAAGGAAGGGAAAACTTTATTTATGGTTTTTAGAGTAATTTAATTAAGCATTTCCTGTAAGTTCATTTCAGTATCTATCATGGCTCACTAAAGTTGAAATTCAGTATAGAATGGTAGATTAATTGCCCTTTGTCTTTGATGAAATAAGAATCCTAAATATGCAGAGTCATGAAATTTGTGTTCTTCAATTGCTTATTCAATGCTTTGGAAACCTGAATCAAGAAATACAGAAGAAGAGGGCCAAAGGTTGTTAAATGTAGCGAGTAACACAGATTTTGAACTTTACTTAATGAACCGAATGTTTATTACTATGAAATAAATGCACCATTTAAAGAATTATGGTGGAAATGTAAAACATTAAAACTGTAATTAATTTTGGTCAGAAGCATGCAATGCACTCATTTTTCCTAAAACATTTCCATTAGGGTCCATATTTTCTCTGTTATTGAGATAAATTTATTCCTTTCATATGGTAGTGCTGTCTTTTTCTGTTACAAACATGTCCTTCAGTGATGTTTACAGTGAAGTCTTTCAGGTGCCTTCGACTTTGGGCAGCATGTCTTGATAATAGCTTACAGATGCATTTTTCTATAACTCAGTTGTGCCTACTTTTCCATTTAATGTTGTTAATCATTTCTGAAGCAAAGAATATTCAGACCTCTTGATAAAGGGTTATAGATATATATAGATTATATGCAGATTATATTTCACAAACTTATTTGAGAAAGCAGTTAAAGCCTGAAAAAATCTTCAGCTGTCATTTAGTACCTGCCAAGATACATGTATCTTGGTAACCTAACAATTGAGCACTTAAAAATTATACTTGTACTTCTTGTTTTGTTTTGTTTTTTCATGAAATAGTACTAAGAAATAGATCTATTAATTCCTTACTGTTGGCCTGAGCACCTTTTGTTCTCATGTATTGTAAAAAGAAGCCATTTTATTTCCTAGTATAAAGAAAAACATGAATAAGGTTTGCTTCTTAAAATTTTGTAAATGTATAGTGTAAATATGGTGAGAGTATAACCATAAATATTTAAAATTATCTTCATTATAATATGCTTTTCTAGGCTATGAAATATTATTCTGTAGTAGTATTATGAGAACATATTAAGTGGAACTTTCTGTTTTAAATTTACAAATCATAAAAATAATTATTATGTTGCTACATAAGTAGAAAATGCTATTGTAGTTTCCATATATGTGTTTATATATGCACAGATGTAATTATTATAACTGAAGGACAAATTTGCCTTAAAAATAACCTTTTTCAGGGCCATTTCAGATTTGAAAACTAGAGTACCCTCTCACACTGGAGTGGAAATTAAGAAGGCTTGTCCCATATAGGCACAGTACAATCCCATTAAAGCTGCTTTTCATCTCTTTCTTAGTTGATGTTTCAGGTTTGTGATATCTGAGCATTTATAGGTGCAGGCAAACATTCATAAACCTGAACCTTTAGAGACTAAAATTCTTAAAGAGGAAACATTTTCCTCTACTTTTTTCAAGGAGAACCAGCTGAACTCATAAAACAATGGTTGGGTTTCAAGCACCACCTGCCCTGAAGAGGATCCCAACTGTAGTGGCAGTCAGCCAAAGGGACCACTCAGTGGAATGGTTTCCTCCTAAAAAGGAGAGGAACAGATGGAAGATTTGAAATCTGGCATGAAATTCCACTTCTGTACTAAGCGTTAAATGAAATTTGACTGTAAGGGCTCTTGCGATGGTACATTTATCTGTATAATCAGAATTAGAAACAAGGAAATAGAAAATACAGAACACTGACAAACATTTCAAAAAGACTTTGAAGTTCTTGTAGCAGTGTGAGTTAAAGGAAAGAGTTTGTGATAAACATGCAGCTGCTTAGAGCTTCTTAAAGAGGAGCTTTAGTGTAAAAGTAGTTCTGCTGGTCTTGCATTGCCACCTAGAGCTCGGCAGCACGTACTGCTCGGTAAGGAAACACTCCAGCGTTGCTCTTTTCACTGAACGAAGTGGGGTGGAGAGCTGCTTCCAGTTAATTGATGTCATGTTTGCTTACATTGTAATGGTTAGTCCCTTCATAGCCTCCATTTTATAGTGTCCCAGATCAGCAGAGATTGCGCTGTAGGGCTTTGGTGGGCTTTGACAGAAAGAATTAATGGCGATGCGCATTAAAAGGTACAACTGTCAGATATCCAGTGGTCCCAGAGGGGGCATTTTCTTGATGGCTGCTTTAGAATACTTCATGAAGCAAATGTCAAACTTGTCAAGGCTGTCACTATGAAAATGATCCATGTAGCAAGGGTCTCCTTTTCTTGGGAAACAAACAGCTGCCTTATCACTGCAGAGCTGTGGTGACAGAAAACTGTCATCTATCACAATAAATTTATATTTGCTTCTAATATCCATTGGTAAAGAACTGTTCCATTTGTACTCTGTATTTTTGCACCATTCGTCATTATAAGGGCTGTCAGTAATACATTTCAAGAAGAAAGCATAGGCTTTGGAATTAAAATAGCTTTTGAATTTTACTGCTGGATGCTTTCCTTTTGGGGATTTAACAGAGTGACTATTCCCTGACACTCATTTTCCTCCAAATTTGGCCTGTGACTTTGGAAGCTAGACTTTCACCACATACACAAACAAAAGCTCTATTATTTAGTAAAATCCTTTTTTTTTCTGATATATTTTAAGAGTATTAAAAGTATTTTTACCTGCTTCCAACTCGTGTTTTCCTAGCTAGATTTTGTGAGGCAAGAGATGAAATGCCAGCTGGACATTCTTAATGCCTTAGTCTGTTAGTCATATTACAGGTCTTTTGTGTTAAGATACTCTAGAAAGTAATGGGATCAGAATTTAGTCCTGAGTGCTTTTGAGATGGTATTTCTAGACTATGTAATAACAGAGACAACCCTTTAGTCATTCCTCATTATAGCACGGCATTTTTGTGTTTCACATACTTTCTTATTATTCAGATGATCCCTTACATCATTCTGTAATACATAGCTGTTTATTAAGTTTATTAAGGTTACAGTTGACAAAATACATGACATTCTAATGCAACTCTAGATATTACAGGTGGGTGAACAGAACTGGGAATTGATGCATTTCCTAGCACAGTTAATTAATGTGTGATTTGTTCTATATGCAGAAGAGTGTCAGATTTCCTGTAGAGTTAAGAATTGTCAGATTCACTGTGATTTTCCAGATTTCATTTCATTAACTAATGGAGGAAAAAGAAATTCTCAGACTATTTGAAGGAAATTGGTTTGAGGGAGAAAAAAAGAGAAAG
Source organism: Aphelocoma coerulescens (assembly GCF_041296385.1). NCBI lineage: Eukaryota > Metazoa > Chordata > Aves > Passeriformes > Corvidae > Aphelocoma > Aphelocoma coerulescens. The sequence goes on from NC_091015.1 coordinate 28,882,929, forward strand.
GAACACTCAAACCCCTATTTCTAGGCTATTTTTTTTTTCTTTTTTCATTCCAAAATTTGTCCACAGGGGAATATTCTGGAATAATTACTACAAAATTAACTTTCTCTGTTAGACCCATTATTCTTTGGTCAGAGAATAATGTGTTTGACCTTAAACATTCTTTCAAAGGGGATGAAATTATATCACAGTCTTTCTCAACTGTCAGCTCAAAACTTTAGAAAAAGAATCTTAAAGTCAGACTCTTACCTTTAGTTTTTGTCACCTAAAGATATCTAAATATCAAAGCGTTCTCATTAACTTCAGCAAAACTATTGAATGCTCAATACTTCAGTAAATCACAACACTTAATTATGTGGCAGATTTCAGGGTCTCAGTTCTAAATGCCTGACCCCATTCTGTTTCTGTGACCCTTAAATGCCCAGCTACCAAGTACAGACTAAGCAGTGGGAAGGAAGAGATGTCTGTAGGACACTTGAAAACACCTGTAGAGCACCCAAAGGACCCTTTAATCCAGTACCTTGTTTCCATCAGAGAAAAAGTGGGATGCCAGGGCAAAGGATGTAGGAGAGCTAATGTGGAAACTCCATCTCTCCATCAGTGTCATCAGGATACAGATGAGGTGTCCAGTCACTGGTGGCTTAAGGAGCTCCTGAGCTGGCATTTCAGTTCAGAGCGTTGGGTTTAGCATCACTTTGTAATGTTCTTTATACTTTTCTGCATCACTGTTGGTTTTGGAAATCCATAATAATGTCAATTCCAGATTAGTGAACTTTATTAATTTCAATATTAAAGTCATCTTTTGGCTGTTAAGTGCACTTTTTCAGTAGAAGTAGTAGTACAGTCTTGAGGGATTCACTTCCCTTGGTTATTCTTACAAGTCACCAAATCTGTGCTGAGGCATCTTTTAGGTGAGTGTATTCACTGTTTTGAGTCTATTCACTATATTTGAGTCTATGGTTGTCTGTAGTCAGAAAAGATACTGAGATAAGTTTTATTTTTGGCATCCAAGGGCAGGAACTACTTTAAAAGTTGGACTTGTAACATCTGCTAGGAAAAGCTACTTTGATTTTAGGATTTTTAGAACAGAAAGCACTAGATGTTGGAGTCATAGGTGGCTGGAAGAAAAATAAATAATAATATAAAAAAGAGATGTGAGGTATTAATAAAAATAACATGAACTGAATTTCTGTGGACAGAAACCAGAATTCAGTATTTCATCTCTGTGTAGCTGCTGGTAATAGAAACTGAACACTGCCATCATGGACTGGTTTTTAACAGATAACATGAAAATAAAAGGTTTTCCTTTGCTATTCATCAGAATTAAAAGCATTATAGTGATAATGATAGGTGGTAATTACTAAAACAAATATATTAAATATATTTAATCTGCAGCCTGTTTCGCATAATTTCTTGATAATTAGGCTATATAGGCTGTGTAGCTGAAAAGTCAAACATTATTAATGACATTAGAAACTCCAGCCATTTCAGTATTCCATGTGCAGGCATCGGGCTTCCTCTTGGGCTACTAAAAAAAAGATAAAGCATTTCATAGAAATCCTGCATTGTCAGCAAACTGAAATAATAGTGAGTTTTCTCATCTTGTAGTATGGTTAATATGTGCTCTAAATTGCCAGTTCAGATCTTCCCCAAGCATACTGGCAGTGATAGAACATTCCTTATAATTTATAGAGGCTCATGTCCCAAATTTTTCTGACATTGTCATTCTGAGGCCTCTGCTGTCACTTCTTTTCTGGCAGAAAACTGCATGAGGGCCAAAACTTGTGGTTCATACTTTCCAGTGTTCCCCAAAAATCCTTTTTGCTATCTTGTTTGTGCTGGCACTGTGGCAGTGCACTGGCCTGGGAACTGATCTGGCTCAAGGCATTTCTGACAAAGGAAAAGTTTTCTCGCCTTGCTAATTCATGCTATAAGAAAGGTCAGACATCATTACTCTGAGCTTTGCACAGCAGTCACCTGTGTTCAGAGATACCAAACTCCGATTTCTGTTTCCAAATGAGGTGTGAGTTTCTGTTCTTGGAAAACAGAGATGGAGTAAAAGTGCTTGTAGAAAATTAAGATGTTCTATGTGGAGCATGGTTCAATGCAAGCTAGTCAGAAAGTTTTTGTGCATAAAAATGCAAAAATAACAATGCATTTAAAGAACAGTCAGGCATCTGGATGAATTGTGCGCTGGAATCTACCCATATAAGTCCAATTTATGCTCTGCTGGTAGTTTTTACCAGTTTGAATGTTTTACTTGGTTGAAGCAACAGGAAATCAACAAAGGAAAGAGTATTAGTTCTGCAAAATACCCCAAGGTGGATGCTTCCATCTTGAGTATTCAACCCAAGCAAATCCTGGAGCTGCCATCACCGATAGCCATTGTTTCTGCATCTCAGAATATACTGATCACTGCAGCTGCTGCTGTAACCTAGGAAATCTGCCAGAGTGCAAGTATGACCTTTTGAGCACAGAATTAAAACACTTCAAATTTACACAAAGACAGAAGATTCTGTAAAAAAACCTCATTCACTAGACAAAAACTTTTTTGCCATTAAAAAACTCAGGAAGCCAATGTTCAGTATTGAGCCTAATGTGCCTTGACCCTCTTGTAGTCCTCAGTGATGGTATGGCCCCGTTGTCTCTGAAATTTCTGCATGCTCCATCTATTAGGAGAAGCAGCCCTAAGCAATATATGAAGAGTTCTGGGAAAAGAGCGATAGTGTAGGGTTTATGTTCCTGTATGAGGGAGCACAAGTCAGGGCATCAGAATAATGTCAAGTTGTGTGCTAGGGAGGTGGATTAGCTGGCATTGAGGTCAGTTGGGATACAACTTCTGTAGGTAGGGACCTTCAGAAACTTGCAGATTTGCTGGTTTTTTATTAACATGTTCTTCATTAAATAACCTGGCTGTTTTTCTGTAGCAGCCAAAAGTTTCAGTGAGTGTTTTTTTTATTCCACAGTATTCTTTTGTCACCTGTAAGCAGTAAGCTTGGTAACAGCTCACTCCTTTGTTTCCAATTCTGCCCTGTGCTTGTTTTCATTTGAAGTTTGACCTCTGTGACCTCTACTATACATTGCACTCTCTTTACTCACTGCCAGTATGCTTGGGGAAGATCTGATTCTACACTTCTAATTTCAATGAATCTGCAGTGTTTGGTTTCACACACATGCACAGACATGTTTTCTTACCTAAACGAAAAGAGCCACAGGGAGCACTACATGTTTTAAAGGTAATTGCAGAGATGACAGTCCAGAAATTTTAGCTTTTAGTGGTCAGTCATGTAAGTATTTCTCAGTGCCTATGCTGTCCCCAGAAGGGGGAGAATTCAGAGGCATAATGGCTTGGAGTATCTGCTACCTTAATAGAACAACTAGCTTTTCCATTTTATTATAGTTGGGTGTGACATATTACAAGATCAGATTTTTAAATGAGATTTTCTACTGCTGTTCTATTTTGTGCTGCCCATTTGTGCTTCCTATATATTTTCTGCCTCTAAATATTATAGTTATCCTTACAAAGCATGCTTTGATGGTGAAAGAAGGGCTAGGATACAAAAGGATAAAGTTATTTTCCTACAAGAATGAAAATGTTCTTTTAAATCAGGAAAATACATCTCAGGTTACTGGGTCCCACCTAAATGTCCCTGGTGTTTCCTTTCTCTCGACTGTTGGCTTGTAATGAGAAGGGTTACAGAAGCCAGGATGCTTCTTCATTCCAAAATGTCTGTTCATTTCTTTTTTGTGTTATTGCAATGTGGAAGATTCTCTGTAAATTGAATTAAAATGCAGACTGGAAAACTGGCCTTACTTTGAAATTGTGGTAAGGACTGTTCATGATGTGATGGGTTGTAACTTGCCTTATAAAACAGTTTTCTCACTCTTCCATAATTTTTACTTTGGAGGTCACAATTTTGTACTGGACACAAAATAGTATCCATTCCTATGGAAGCAGGCATTATGATGTCACTTCATTTTTTCAGTGAGATCCAGAGAAACCCATAGTGAATTATGAGCCCAACTCTTGGAGCTGAAGCTGTAGAATATTGTAAGCATGCTGCTGCCTGACATGCTCATGTTTCCTATTTTAGACCTGACTGATCTTCAGATAACATATGGTGGTACAAGTAATTGGAAAATTGGCAGACCTGTCAAAAAAATATGCTAGATGGGACAAAAATACGATGCTGCAGCACATAAAGTGTCTCTGAAGTTAAATTTATTGTCTTTTATCAAATGGTGAAGTAAACGCATCTGGTCGCAAAAAAATGAAACATTTTTCAATGGCAGATGCTTTTCAAAAGTAATTTTTAGTACAATGATGAAATTTCTTGCATTCAAAAGTAATTTAGTGGAAACCTCTGGTCAAGAACAAAGTAAAGGTGTGTAATACTGTCTGCTGTAGGTGTTTGAATATCTTGTCATCCGTGTGTGATTTAATAATTTCTTTATGTAACCATCCAGTAAAATGGTCAGTAAAATATTTACTCATTAAATTATTCTTCCACTATAAATTTAGGCAATTAGACCTGTTTAAATTTCTTATCATTTTTATTTCAATTCTGGAGCAAATCAATCACTTGAATAAATTACTTTTTTTTGCTTATTTTTATGCTTATTGGTCAGGCAAAAGACTGTAAAGAATTCCATACATCTGCATAAGCAGAAAAAGTGAACTTCTTCAATAAGTTGATTAATGTTCAGGTTTTCATTTTCTTTTACAGGAAGATGAAAATGAAGCTGAAGCAGAAAATCCATCTCAGGAGCTGAATTTGGAACAGAAAAAATCAAAAAAATAGGAGATTGCTGTCTTGTTTGAAATATTTGCAAGTTGTGTAACAGTGGTTATAGTTTCTCATTGTAAAATTAACAAAAAAGTTCTCAATAAAGTCATTGAAAATTAAATTCATGGTGCACTGGGGAATTAATTAAGTAGCTCCTGGTGATATTCTTGATTACATTAAAGCTGAATTATCAGAACTGAGTACCATACCAATAAAATTCTGAAAGCTTTTTGAACACGTTATGAAAAGCTGATGGGTTATTCATCACTTATAGCATTTACTAAGCAAATAGGGCAATTTTATGTTTTACTCTGCAAAGCAGTGTTATCCTTAAAGGATAGTTATAACTCAGACATATTTTGGTATTTCTGAGCAAGAGCTTTGATTCTTAAAAGTTAGATAAATATGTTCTATTAAAGGAGTTCTGAAATTTCTTCTGATCAGTGATTAGAATAAATGCTTCTGAGGAGTAGGTAGAGGCAAGATTTTTTTATATGTATGGTACATTTTTAGAAGTAATTAGTTTTACATTTGTATTGTGATTTTTAATTGGTTTCTTGTTGCATTATACTTTTCTTTATGTAAACCTTTTCCATCTTCATGTGATCATTGTCTTTTAATGAATGTCAAGCTTTTGTCTTGATTAGGCCATCCTACCCAGGTCTAATTCCCTCATGCCAATCTTTCCATTCTAACAAAATAAAATAACGTCTTTCTGTGTCATTAGACCTTCAAGTGAGTAATAAATATCTTAAAATAACTTTTCTTCCTATAGTCCTAATTTTGTTTTCCAATTTACCTCTGCTTTTTAGCCTGTGCTGGTCAGTAAATGGGAAAGTACAAGAAACTCAGAGGTAGATTTACAGCCTGATAGTTTCACAGATTGCAATGAAGAAACAAAAAATCTCACTGATTCTCTTTTAGGTTTAAAACAACACTCACTGAAGTCCCTTCAGTGAAGTTTATCTTGCTCTAGAGAAATTAAAGTACACTTCTTTTCCCACTCTTCTACACTTTTACTTTTTTCTTTGTGTTAAATCAGATGGTAAATAGTATCCCTCCTCAATTTTATCCTCTCTGTGTAAATTACATTTTCAGATATTTTAAAAACAACATGCCTGTGCTTAAGCAATATCTTTTATGAATTCTTTTCTGGTTCATGAGGTTCAAATGTGTCTAGCTCATGGAGAAATTTCAATCACAATTACTCTACAGGAGTTTAATAACACTAGATCTCATTTTAACGAATGAAGCTATCATGTAAATTAACGGATAAAATAAATTCAGCATTGGTCCGTTTGGTGCAGATCAACCACTGTAGCCATCTCAGAGTGGAGGGGAAAATGATTTTCTCTTCACTGCAGTGGAAGAGACAGATTTAGGAAAGACAGAAGCAGAGTTTGCAGGACCTTAGGGACCATTCTCTGTGCAGCGATGTGAAGGATCACAGGGTAGGTGAAAACAAATGGAATGCTTTTCATTTTTTCAGACTAACCCAGAAAACCATAGTTCTCAGAGCTTAGTTCTCCACAAGGTCTGAGGAAGGGGCAGGATGTCCAGTGGAACAGGCTGAAAGACCTCTGAATTTTGAAGGACAGAACTAGCAATTTTTAAAGAAAGGTAAGAGAATGAAGTTTTACGTAGGGCTTACACAAAGGAAAGGTAACGTCAGGGGGAGCTACTGACTGGGATGAATTGGCCTGGACATGCCTTGACCTTTCAGCCTGCACTTGATGCACTTGATGTTTGGGTTTATCCTGTCTGAAATTAACAGGTAGGGCCTCAGTTGTGCAAAATATTTATATCTTTATATAATCTTATTTCCTTTCAGTCCATGGCAGCATGTTTGTACTTTTGCTGTGAGTCAAAGCTCTGTGACAGCCCAGGACTGTACAGGTGCATGAGAAGAGAGGAGTGGTTATTCGGTGTTCAGGTTTTGTATGAAAATGCATCACTTGGCTCTGGAAAACCTGAGTGAGAAAAATAGTTCAGTCGTTGAAAGATACCATTTGCTTCCATGTGATGCGTAACTCTGATGAGCTTTAAAGGAGTATTTCCATATCTTTCCTAACTTCTTCAAAAATTTAATGTGAAAGTATAATTATATTAGCCATACTTTTAGCTAACTCCAACATACATCACCAGAAGTCTACAGTCAGTGTTGTTAACCTGTCCCTTGGTTAAGTTATTGACTTCAAAACATGGGCATTCAGGCATTTTCGCTGAAAAATAATAACCAGTACTTTTGCCATAACCAGCACTTTTGCCATAACCAGCTGGGATGGAGATTGAGACAAACGTGGCTGAACTGAAATTCAGTCCTTACTTCATCTCTTCCAGAAAAATGTACAAGACTGATCTTAATAACTTGTTTGTAGACATGTTTACTAAATAGAGGGGGAGAAGTGTTTAACTGATAAAGATCAAATGGATCAGATGAAGGCTATACCAAATAGGTGACTTTATTTCCTTTATTTTGATTCTGTTCTAGTTAAAATTAGCACCTGAATTGATTTTTTGGTGTATTCCTGAGTTTTCAAACTACCAGTATGGATTACATTTTCATCATGTATTTTTTTCTCCTCAGTGTCCAGAGGTTTTTTTGATACAACGCACTGGGTAAAGCAGATGTCTGCAACACTGCTACCTGACTCTGACATGATGAGTGTTACTCTTCAGCAGAACTAAGGTGTAAACCTGATGCAGAATATTGTGACTTTTATTAAAGGTGTGTCTGTGCTGCAGTCAAACACAAGCCAGCGTGGATACTGAAAGCATCCTATCTCCTGCAGAATGAAGTTCAAAGCTTATCTGAATAAGCTCAAAGCCCAGCTTAGAGATGGGAAGAACAAAACTTGAGACAGCTTTAATTCAGCTGGTAGCAGTCACTTTTATGGAGCAGTATATTGTTTGTATGCAAATGCACACAGACACTCCTCTGTACATGTGCCCAAGCAGCCAGTTATAATGTCCTTTTTATTTCTCTTTCTCTCTTTTCTGTTATTTAATACTAAGAGTCACATGCAGATCTGAAAGTCTAGATGGAGAGCTACTTATTTCCCACTGCATCCCTCTCATGCATGACAGTGATGATGCTCCCCAGTTGGGAATAGCAGTTTTTCTGGATTGCATTAGTGACAGCTATTTTAGGGTGGCTTTGGGGATAATTATGTTTTCTGTGCTTGAGGAGAAACTGTTATTTTCCTCATATTACAACAAATTCACTGCTTTTGTGCAGTTAATGATGGATTGCTGTTCGTTTTTGTTCAGTCCTCCATGTTTGCTCTTTTCCCTCCTGTGGAACAGCGGGGTATGGAGAATTTTTTGAACTCCAACACTGTTTTCTATTACAGACAATTGCTTCATCCTCAAAGAAGAGCAAATTTCTCCATTGCTATCATTGTTGTTCTTAGAAAATAATGTCTAACCTTTCCACTGCCTCATGAGGGTATCAAAAATTTGAGGTGTGGAAGTTCTTGTTAATCATTCAGAGTAATATTTCTGATTTATGAGAGTGTGGCTTATGTTGTATTGTAGATATATGTGCAATAGTTTGTTATTAAATGAATCTCTTTAGTATATTACCAAATTGTTGTTGTTATGCAAGGATTCTTATTCCAAATGCTACATTCCTATATTAAAGACAGGACTCCAAATGATTGGCCTGAGCTAAAAAATCAAAGCTACTTTTGACACAGATGCTGTTACTTTCCTGTTTGTTGCTCTTCTGTCATTGAAATAGTTGGATCTAAAATGTTTTGCAGTCATAAGGGTTCTGAACAAAAGCAGGTATTTTGGTATTTTAATCCCAGGGGAGGTGTAACTTCTTATGAGAATCCACAGTATTTTGGTTTTTTTCTTAATGATACATTGCAATGTATTGCTACACTGGACATTTGGGGCTCATTTAGGGTCCTTGTCCTGATCAGTACATTATGTGCACAAAGTGTCACACACAGTGGCTAATTCTAATACAATATTCATTTTCTGCTCATTAGAAAGCATCTCTGTACCTGTAAACTAAGAAAACTATTTAACATGGTTATTCCCTCTCAGGAGCTTCAATATTTGCACAGTAGGAATTTTTGACCGGAGAAAACCATACTGACAGAGAAGTATCTCACTTCAGTGCTTCTTTCTCATTGCAGTCCCATAAGCAGGCTGCCTCTTGGTTGGTTGCTCTGCATCACGCTACAGAATCTAACTCTCCCTGACATTGGGCTGGATAGGTTTTACCCTGGGTTTACTCTGAAAAGTGAAGATTTATTAGAAACTGACTCTATTTCACATGGCCTAATGAAAACAATTTTTACAATGAGCAAACAACTTCTATCACCTATCTAAGGCTACAGAGTGAAATCATAGCAGGTAATAAATGTTTCCCCACCATGAATTCAGTGTGGGTTCTGCAGTGATGTTATCTGGGGAAGGAAGTGAAATGCTGAAGGCAACAGCATGAAAATGCATGCAGCTATGGCATAATTCTGATTTGTTTGGAAGAACTATTAATTTCCTTGTTACAAAGCCAAGTAAGAGCAACCCTTTAAAACTCTTGAACCATGAAAGCCATTTCCTTAAGGGTTTTAAATTTGGGAACAGAGTCATGAAATTTATAGCTTTGATGAGATATTCTTTGCCTGCAGTCAGAATGAGAGCCAGATCATTGGTTTCTCAGCATGACACCTATGTATTCTTGTGTGCACTAGATATCATTAGGCTCATAATAACACAGCTATCATCACATTAACGTCTGAAAGGTTCAGTTTTGATGCTTGGTTTAAGTCTCATTTATACCTACAGCATACAAAACAGCTGAATAAAAGCAAACGCTGTATCTTACCTATACTGTGCTACTGTTATGCACTTTAACCAAAAATACAGTAATTTTATGCCTGATCAAATTTTTATTATTTTATTTTTCTTGCCAAGTCATGTTGTTTTGAAAGAGCTGCAGTGATGAACTAATAGCACGATGCCATGAATGCAGTAGCAGATAATGGTACAGTGAGACCACTTTTTTTCTGGTTCATGCCAGTAAGGACAGTAGGGAACATGATATACATATTGGCCTAATAATTGTAATTTTCGGTGTATTATTGAAAATTTATGTACTATGTCTGCCATCTTATGGTAGAAGAGAAGTGTGTCAGAACAAGCTGATAGCACCTCATTTCTTGTGTTCTTTCAGGTAAAGCAGTGCAGACTGTCACGTTCTAGCAAGGCACCAGCAGTTGGAAGGCACACAAAGAAGGAAATACAGCTGCAAACAATTTGAGTTTTCACTGGTCTGCTACATATTCTGTGAGTTTCTATTGGAAAAATAAAGTATATCACTTCACAGCATAAAATTGTGCAGGTTTTTTCAGTGAATATCATATCATTTGTATCAAATGTAATTTGCAGAGAGAGATACCAAGAGAAATCATCTTTTGTTCTGCCCTGTGACTGAACAATTGGAAAGAGTTTGGGAGAAACATCTTTATTCTCAAAATGGAGAGCAGAAGTCTGGAGAAGCACCAATACAGCAAGTCTAATAACTTGTGAAAAATTATTTACTACTTTGATCTGAATAGTTTCCCCCAGATCAGTGTCAGAGCTTTCATTTCTTTACATGGGAGAGATACCTGTGGGAGTTCTGACGAGAGATAGTCTGCAAGTTGGGGCTGTAGTTAAAAACAGCCAATTCCAGTGGTATGGAAAGAATAAAACACAAAGACAACTTGAATCATCAGAAGTTGGGAAGGCTACATGAGACAATATTCTGCAAGAGCTTAAAATCCTGGTGGAATAAGAAACACTAATTAGCAGCTGAGGAGATGGGATTTGTAAAAGATAGAGTATAGCAATAATGTTACCCAGAAGAAAGACTTCAGGATGTTTTCATTTTAATTGTTAAAATGCAATTTCTTGGTATTTATTTTAAGGATCACTGTTTCAGTCACCAATATCTGAATATTTTTGACTCAAATGCCAGACTTTTTTTATAACATCTTGCTATGAAAGATGTGTTATGAAATAACCTTTTTTTCTTAAATATTTTAAGGATCAGTTGAATTTTTAATGTCTTTATATCTTCATACATCAAAATCCTTCAAATATTGCTGCAGTATTATGAAATGTTTTGTCCTGAAAAGGAATGCAATATTCATTCTTAGTTACAAACTTAATGCCAAGTGGTTAGGTGAAAAATGCCTTTTACAGCCCACATTTGTTCCATAAAAGTATCTTGACCCTTTTTTGAATCCAGCCATAGTGTAGATAATACATGGCATTGCTAAACCCACCCTTTGACCTGTATTGCTCATGTTATGGAATTGTCTTTAATTGTTGAGTAGCCTGCCTATATAAATCTGTGTGAAATCACACCATTGATTCCCACTTTTAGGATTTGGAGTCAAAACAAAACTGAGACTACCTTTTCCTCCTTGTAGATAAAACCTTTTTAGGCCAGCCTTTTAGGCCAGCCAGGGGAATTGTCACCTTTCAGAGAAGCAGGGTGAGGCAGCTGCCAGCAGTATGGGACAGCAGCACAGAGAAGAGACTTCTGTTCCCCAAAGGTTTTTTTTCATTACAGAAGACAACAGCCTGAAAAGCCAGGCTGAAGAAGTGATATAGCTTGGATCATGTTCTTTTAGCACATCCCTACATATTCTGCTGTATTTTTTGGCCTTTGTTAAGAGAGAATGGAATACAAGACTGCGTTGCTGAATGCTTCAGTTACTTAGCAGGCCACTCTATTGGGGTTGCCTGGCCAGGCTTTGGTAGTGGGGGGGCTACAGGGGTGGCTTCTGTGAGAAGCTGCCAGAAACTAATTCCATGTAAGACAGAGCCAGTCCCTGGCAACTCCAAAGATAGATGTGCTGCTGGTCAAGGCTGGGCCAATTAGATATGGTGGTAAAGGCTCTGTGATAAAATATTTAAGAAGGAGAAAAAGAAATAAAAATTATTGCACAGTTGTAATTGCAGCCGGAGAAGAGCAGGGTGAGAGTATGTGAGAGGAACAACTATGCTGACATGAAGATCAGTGGAGAAGGAGGAGCAGGAGGTGCTCCAGGTGCCAGAGCTGGGATTTCCCTGCAGCCCGGGGTGCAGCCCATGGTGAAGCAGCTGTGCCCCTGCAGCCCATGGAGGATCAGAGGGATGCAGAGATCCACCCAGAGCCTGTGGAGGAGCCCCACTCCAGAGCAGGTGGATGCCTGAGAGGGGGCTGTGAACCCATGGGAGACCCATGCTGGAACAGGGTCCTGCCAACCTGTGGAGAGAGGAGCCCATGCTGGAGCAGCCTGTCCTTGAAGGACTGCACGCTGTGGAAGAGTGACCCACGCTGCAGCAGTTCACAGGGAGCTGTTGCTCGTGAGATGGACTCACATTGAAGAAGTCCATGGAGAACTGTCTTCCATGGGAGGGACCCCATGATGCAGCAGGGGAACAACTCCTCTCCCTGAGCATCAGGACGAAGCTATGGGTGATGAACTGACCATCACCCCCATTCTCTGCGTCCCTCTGCATGTGGGGCAGGAGGTAGAGCTGGGAAGGAGGGAGGCGTGGGGGAAGGTGTTTTTGAGGATTTATTTTACTTCTCATTATCCTGCTCTGATTTTATTAGTAATAAATTCAATTATTATCTCTAATAAATTCAATTATTATCTCTAATCTCTGTTTTGCCTGTGATGGTTGTCACGAGCCATCCGCTGCAGCTTGGCAGTGCCGGAGCACGAGGTGCTGCGACCTTCCAAAAGCATCTCATTAGCGAAGCCGCTCGGCAGGGCCACCACACACTCACACAGACGTGCACACACACACACACACACACACACACACACACACACACACAGAGCTCCAGTAAATGGGTTGATGGCAAAGGGCCGGGAAGGGTTTTCGTATGGGGTTCCATGGGAGGAGTTTAATGCAGCCACGCTCATGAAGAATTCCAGGGACAAAGAACATTGAGGGGTCCAGGTTTAAGTACAGGAGTGGGGCGAGCATCAGAGACCAATGATCTGAGGACACGGAGGCAGTACAAAGGTGGGACTGGGGAATGGGAGCCAATGGGGAAGCTCTGGGGGAGTGGTGAGGGACAAAGGCCAATGGGGGGAACCTGGAGTGGAGAACTTTCTAGGGTGTGGGACATACAAGGTAACAAACGAGCGGAGAGGCCAACAGCCAACCAGGGAAGCAGAACTGGGGTACATTAACATCGCAGGGCAAAGCATCCTGGAGGAAGCTTTTTCTGTTCACCCTAACCTGAGGAGGATCTCTGATACCAGGAACTGTCTCACCAGTGGACTCTCTTTGTCCCTTGTTTCGTAGGCTTGCCAGCCACCACAATGGTATCTGATGAGTGATCTCTCCCGGTCCTTAACTCATGAACCCTTTGTTGTATATTCTCTCCCCACTCCAGCTGTGGAGGGCAGTGATAGGGAGGCTTTGGTGGGTGCTTGGCATCCGGCCAGGGTTAACCTGCTACAGCCACGCTGGAGCACAAATGACAGACCTCGTCCCAGCGAATACTGGCCTTGGGTCCCAAGCAGTTACAAAATTTTTTCTGAGCAGCTCATCTTCCAGGAGGGAGCTTGCAAACACTGTTTTGCTTGTTGCTACACACAGTAATCGATGCACACTTTTATTGCCTTTTGAAAAACTGTGCAGATGTGAAGAAAGATTCTGAGAACAATCTTTTAATTTTTTTTGTAGGTTATCCCCACCCAGTTATTCATAATGAAGAGACTTTCAGAGACAGACCAAATCTATTAAGTAACTTCAACACCACCTATATGCAGGCACTGCTGGCTTGCAGGTGTTTTCTGAGGAGTTGACTAGGCTGGTCTTCAGTAGCTTTGCTCTTTGCAGCCCCAGGAGTGTCTCACTGGGTGGTTGTGGGCAGTAACTCCTCTTGGATCTGCCGGAGCAGTGTGTCACCTTGTGGCTCTTTCGTGACTGCTACTTTGTTATCCTAAACCAGGGAGACGATGGGATGTAATGCAGCCCGCTGACCGGTGTGGTAACTCAATACCTCAGCCAGAGTTCAGCAATGGCCAGAGCATCAGTAACTGTGAATTACCTATACCAGGACAGGACTGATTTGATGGTGAAAGTTTGGCATCATCAGCAGAGAATTTGGCAGAAGTAATAGTAGTCCTTCAAACTGAACTACCTGTTTTTCCATTAATGACTCACATTTATGTCTTGAGACCCACGTTTGGTCATCTCATCATTCCGTTCTCAATCTGCCCACACCTGATTAGGAAGTTATGGCTTGTTGATGTGGACATCAAGCCTGTTATCTTCCAGCTTTTCTTCAGGGATAGAATTCTATGTAACCTTAGACCCCAAAACTGGTTGAAGTTCAGTTAAAGGTAATGTCTCACTAAAGAAGGAAGAATGCACAGAGCTGTCATTCTTGGTCTCTGGTATCAATTTAAATGAAAATTTTTGAACAGACACCCTGCTTCTGCCCTGTAGCCTGGGACTGTCGTTTTTGCAAAGATTTCCTCATCTGGGCATGCTGCCACTGCTCAAGGCATGCAGGCTCACATGATTTAGGTTCCCTTACTGCAAAAGGTGACATTTCCTAGTGTTTCCTGAGAGGACACCAAGGCTGAAATAATTTCCTAACTTCTTGGGTCCAGTGCTTGCTAACCTTCAGAGAGTAGCAGAGTTTGCAGTAGGTCAAAACCTACCTTCTTTAAGGCATGTGAGAAGGCTGAAAATATAACCTTTTAAGCAGGGAAAATCATTGTTTTGTTGGACTAATTAAGTACTAAGTAATTTTTCCAGGGTACACAATTGCCTTGTATTCTTGTTTGAGCAGTTAGTCTTGGGTAGAAGCATTTAGGTTATTCATAGCCTACTGCCTGCATTCACTGTGAATGAGAGTTTTTATCATAACTATTTGTCATTATTGTGGGAGGGGTTAATTATGGTAATATATCATCATGTACCTGGAGCCCAAATTCTTAGGAACAGTAAAAATGAATGAGAATAACTTGGTCTTTATTCCATTCTGAGTTAAAAATGAGTGTCTAGGGAGGTTTTGCCTGTAGCCTATGAGATGTTTTCTGGTGGTATGGTTAGTTTTCTTTGTTCAGTGAAAGTAGCTTACAAAGCCTTAAAAAATTCATCAATAGCTCTAAAAGTTTTGTGCAAAGGGAATTGCACAAACTTGACAGAATTGCACGAACCCTACAAGATTCTAATCAAACAGTGACAACAGTGACCATTTACCTTGGAGAAATTATCAAGATATGTAATTTTTAGTATTTTGAGTGTTAGCACAAAATCAAGTGACATATTAAGTTTTAATACCAAGGCTCACTATTAACCACGTTAATATTTGACATGTTATTTAAAGTTTTGGTATCTAAGAATTTTAAAACACAGCTGAAATGTGGAAGGCAAAAAATACCCACAACAGGTACCTCCCCATCGTTTAGTCTACATTGAACGGATCCTTAGAGTGTGAGTGGTTTATCTTTTGAGCCATCTGGGACTGCAAAGGCAAACAATTGTATTTCAGACATAATGTTTTAGAACTGAAAAAATGAATTTATTCTCCCATCTAGTTTAGGTAAGTAGACAGTTATTTCTACCACAAATGATAAAAATAGAAGAATAATGGTTGACATTATGCATTAAAGTTCTCTAGTATTGATAGGAAAATCAGATATACCATTAACATATCATACGTACATCTATTTCATTACATTTTTTAGTCTAAACATTCAGTTCAGTGGACAGAAGAGTGGTGTTTTTCAAGTATTTTTTCAAATATTGAATTACATACCATTCATAAAGTGTGTGCAGTGTGAGAATTACAGATCTCTGACACAACTGCAGCTTTGCTATTTTTGAAATCTCCCAGGAGCAAATCAGAAGGAACAAACTTCAAACATACCAGCAGAAATACCACTGCACTTCATGATCATGGCCCCTAAAAATGGAACAGTCAATTTGCTGTTTGCTACCAAGGAGGCAGTGAAGAGTTAGTGTTGCAGCAATTAAGCAACAATTTTGGTATCAGAGCCTTTGAACTTTTATCACTACATTTCAAAGATCTTGATTTTTTAAGTAGAGTTATTTTCTTAGCAGGAGCTCAGTGCCATTGGAAGTGAAATTATTATAACATTTTTGAATTATATTTTACTTAGAAATTGTTTTTCCTTTGCTTTTGGGAGCGCTGTTTTATCTATGGCACAAGGAAACAAACATCACCTTTGTTTGCCTCTTTTACAATGAATTATTTTACATCACAGCCCTGTCTAGTATATGTATCCCCTAATACCTGATATTCAGACCTTTTCTCAAAATGATCAGCTGCTTTTCTAACTCTAGATATCAATTAAATACAGTATTATTTATATACGCACATACATAAAAATTTGTTTAGAGGATTTGTTTCCTACAGTTACATAGGTTTATAGTTTGTGCAGTCTCCATCCTCAGTAGAAAATGCCCTGAACAAACTGGTCTGATCTCAAGCTGACCCATATTTGAGCAGGAGGCTCAGCCAGAGACCTCCTGAGCTGCTTTCTCACCTGAGTTATTCTGTGATTCTGTGATAAGTATTTCATGTTTATATACTTAGCAGCTTGAATGTGCAAATAGAGAAGGTAATAAAACTTCGCTTTTAAAGTCCAAGTGTATCTGTTCTCCCTCTGGGAATGTGAGAGAAGACATCACTTTCCAATGCATGTGAGCTTCACAGTGCACTCAGCTGCCCAGCTTTGAGCAGAATCCAGGCACTGCCCTGGGCTCTGCGTGTCCAGGTGAGCTCTTGGGGCTCAGACAGATACTGCCTTCTAATATATGACTTTTAGTCATACAGTCATATATATACAGTCATAGTGCAACTTTTCTGCTTCTAAAAATGAATAGCAGATTTTATTATTCCATTTCAGAGTGTTCCATTTGGGTATTTGAGTTTATTGATTCATTGTTTATGCCTTCAGTAATATCTGATAATGGAGAAAGGTTTGAGGGTTTGGGTTTGGATGGGGTTTTTTTCCCTCTCCTTAAATTTTCAACTCAAACATATACAGTCTTATGTGGAGCTTGTGGAGCTCAAGCTGACACAATTAAATGTTACTAACCTCTGGCAGTGATAAGGAGCTTCAAGAACTTTTTCCAATTCCTTTGTGCTTGAGTCCTGCTCTACTGACCACCAGTTCTGTATTTTTGAAAAGTCACTGACCTCTGGACTTTATCACAAACCATACTAGTTTAAACTTGGAAGATGATATTTACATGGCAGTCTCCAAGATAAACCTTGGGAGGAATTAATATTTCTGAATTTATTACCAGTTTGCAAGAGAACAAGGTTAAAGGTTTGATTTTCTTCTGTTGTTCTTTTCTTCTTCTACTTCCATCAAGGTAATTATTTTTGTATCTCTTTATTTTATCTCTCACTGTAGATGAAACAGCTGATTAATACCAAGTAAAACAAACAAACAAAAAAAGGTAAATTTATAGCAAAAAGTAATATTTCACTTAGATGATCATTTATTAGAGAGTTCATCTATGATGTATCTAACATGCTAATAAAGACTAAGGGTGTAGTATTTATGCAGGGAAAGCAGTGTGGCATAAGGTGGTAATCCTCCAGTGAAGCAGTAACTTCAGGAGCTCCAATTCATCAGAAGCTTTTTGACATCTTTCCCTTGGGCCAGGTCCATTGAAACTAAAAACAGTGCAAATGTCACACATTGAGGGCTGTTGAAGACAGAAGTGACATGCATTTACAAGCCTTTGCTGGCTGGCTTATCTTTGAAGCACTATTGATTACCTCATGAGGAAGAGGCTGTATATTCCTTCCCTTCTGCCAGAGTGAGGTAAGTTACGTGGGCACAGGTAATAGAAGCAGTGAATTTCGGGGAAAAGAGATCTATGGTGAAGTAAAGTACAATGGACTCTGATGTCAAGAAAGGTGCTGTGATAAAAAAGAGGGGAATGATCAAACCAGGAACTCCAGTGAGTTATCCTATGTTAGCATGGCAAGCAACAAAGCCATTCACATGGCAAATTATTATACCAGCTGTTTCGTTTCATCTTTCTAAACTGTTCTATGCCTATGTCCTTTGCAAAAAGCTGATTTCCTATGTCTTTGTAAGTAGATCACCATGGCAGAAGGGTGTGGGTCATGTCTTCTTGCAGGCTTCACCTAGGAAAGTTCAGTTTATTAATACAATTGTCTTTTTGGGGACATAGAAGCTTAGGAAAAGTTTTAATGTTCTGCTCCTGCAGAGATGGTAATGTAGACTTCTAATAATAAGAAAGACAATCTATCCAATGAGAATTCCCATTAAAAATAGTGTAGGTGTTTATGTCACAAAATGATGCTGTACTATGATTGAACTCTAATCAAATTACAATTATTTTCATTTGCCATGAAGAGAAATTATGAATGCTTGCTGTTTATCAAGTTAACTTTGCTAATTAAAGGAAATGGTTTGCATGTCCTTCAGAGGATATGCAAAGCACATTTGTATTGCCAAATCAGCCTTTTCAAGATTGTTGCACAGTAGTGGCTGTTGAATGGCTACAGAGTGATTCTTCTATATTTAAAATCTGCTGCTTCCATTTTTTTTCTTGTCTAAAACCTAATTTGACCTGTTGATTCAACTTATATTTGTAGCAAAGCAAATGAACAAGAAATCTGACAACAATTTATTTTTGTATGCTAATTATACACAGTAAGCAAAGTGGTGCATAATGACTGAAGGCAGAACATACTTTCTTAATGGTAAATTTACATATTTTTACTATGCCTGTCCATAGGCACTCTATACAATAATAGGACTGTAATGAGAAATGAACATTGAATTGTTTGTTGCATATAGTAAATGTCAATTTAAATTCCAGATAAATTTCACGAAGATGTGAGAACTTTACTTGCTTGCAATGTTGGGGAAACAGTGTCTGTTTCTTGATGTGTTTCTGATTTTTTTTAAAGTTTTTGTCTATAAAATTACTTGGAGCTTCTATTTTGACATTAGACATTTCTTAATTTTGCAAGTAACTACACACAAAAGAATTTTCATTCCCATGTGAGAGAATTCAGCAGAGACTGATTTTAATAGCATCAAGTATTATAACAAAGCATTTTGATTTCAATACTGCTTCTATTTATCCCAGCAGGGAAGCTCTTGTTTCTGAATTCCCCATGGAACTAGCTCTTGTATTTGCTAATTGCTGTACCACTTCCCTGAAGCTTATCATCACTGAAGTCTAAGTTTCTCACAGAGGTCTTGGCTGGAAACAAATACTCAAATAAAGGATCTTTTCCATTAATAACTAGTAAATTATAGTCCACATTCTCATAATGCATGTTATCCTGTAAACATGTACACATGTACACAGAATGTAATTACACCTGGAACTGCAATAGAAATGCCAGTTTAGTGATGCCTTCTGGCTTACCACTGGGATGTTTGTTTAGTAGCATAGCATGAAGAGCCACATTAGTGACATACACAAAGTCTGTAGTCAGGTTTTGATTATTAAATGATGAAAATGTATGCTTGTATTTGAATCCATTCCAGGGCAATCTCTTTTTAAATTAATAACATATAAAAAAGCCAAGCAATTTTCCCACAGTGATTAATGATTAATTTCTGAGGGCTTTCACGTAAGATCATGAATTTAGTACATAATAAAAAACTATTTGCATAATGGGGACCTTGTATTAAATTAGATCATATTCAGACTGTGATTGTGCCTTAGAGCCTAAGTTCTCTTCTATTGAATAACATCAAAATCACAGAATGTTGAATTTTTTGTTTCATATGGTAAGTATACCAGGAGATTATGTGAGGCAAGAAGAAACCAGATATGTTAAAAAAACACTGTATATACAGATGAAGGATAGTAATGTGTTCTGGTTTCAGACTGGAGGCACTCTTTAAGTCAACATATCTGGAGTTAATATGAGATGTGACTGATTTAATTCAGAATTTAAATTTTTACTTACTAGAGTAAGTAAAAGAAGGCTTTGATTAAGAAGATAATTTTTTACAAAGAGGACAAGAGGGTGCAGGTTCCTGTTACAGCAAAAAAAAAAATGTTGGATTCCATGCCAAAGGGTCTGGTAAATAAATAGATAAAATGAAAGGACTTAGTGAACTTGCTTTCATAATCTATCTGTCATCTAAAGACTCTCTTTTCAATACAGAAATGCTGTATCCAAGTAGTTGCAACTGCTGAAGAGTCGACATGACAAGAACTACACCTTACCACACGCTCACATTGGCTATTTCTGTAACCCTTGAGTGCACATTTTTTTTCATTTACTAGATAATACAAAGTGTTATTATATCAGATCTCAGACTAATTCCAAAATGTTCTCTACATTATCATGCATATTTTATGTGTAAAGATAAATATTTGGAGTTTTTTTCCTGTATCTTCTCAAAGGTTAGAAAGACCAGTTGTTCTGCCCTTAATGATTGATAATAGGAGAAATCTGATGAGCTTTGTATCTGGAATAATACCACATTAAATAACCATATATCATGTTTGAACGATTATAAGAATTGTACTGATAGGTAAAAAAGGTATTTTCTGTACATTGTTAAGTCTCAGCAATAAATTATTCCTTATTGAAAAATAAATAGAATTTTACTACTTAATTCCTCTAATGGGTAGAACATTGCCATCACCTTTATGCATGTTTCACTGATCTTTAAATGACACATGCAATATTAATGACTTTAAGGGTTATTTTCAAGGAGAGTTTTTGTATGTACTGCCTATCTTTTGTTTAACAAGGAAGCATTTTCTACTTTGAAGGCAGGACTTTACCTCTCTTCTTTCAGCTCTTTTACTATTAAAGAGATCATAAAATTGTCGATGTGCAATTTCAAAGGACAGCTGTAGAAATCTTTTTCAAGTATGTTTCATTCTTTAGCTCTGCCCATTTTGATACAGACTGCTGAATTGTGAAGTTCTTTTTTGATATGTGTTGAGCATGGATATCTTTAAGCATAGTCATATCAAATCCTCCCTCTTCTGACATTGCACTGACCCGTGCTGATTTTTTTCATCCAGCCTTTGTAATTTTGAATGGGTTTTTCTGTTCCTGTTTAAGCTTGCTTTTATCTTGGTTGTAGCAGTGATTCAGACTGGCTTTGAAGAACTGATGCTTATGTCTCAAATAGATAAATGCTTTAATAAATGCCTAGAATGCACTGTGCTTTCATCCTCAGTTATTTCCAGGGCTCTCCAGAGTTCCTGGTTTTGTTCTTAATTTGCTTTATTCTTATGAGTCTTCATTGGACAGCATCTAATTCATGATGCAAAACACTGTACCATGTGCTGATGGTTATATATAGATATGGATTGGTTCTTTTTCTTCCCTCAGGGAATAAGTTGTAAGATATTAACCCACAGATATTTTGAGGCACACTGTTAACATAATTTGTTTTACTTGGCATCCTTTTTGTCTAGCTCCTGGAGATGTTTGTAGGTACAGATAAATCAAATTTCTCCCCTCATATATATAATGAATTGCTCTATTATTCTACAGACCATCACCCCATATAGTAGGTGTGTTTAAGCATGTGCCTCATCTTACTTACATGCATTTGACATACTGGGTTTTCTTTGACAACTGAACCCTTAAAGAGGCTCCTGGCACCTTAGGAGATGGCTGAGACCCAGAGGAAATATATTTAGGTGATGCTTGAAGTGCTTGACCATTTGCAGGCTCCAAAGCCTTGGGGGATTTAAATGCTAGATTTAAGTAGGCAGGTAGTTAACATAATTGCATTAAAAAATTGTATTAGTTTTTACAGGGCATTGATTTTGCACATCATCCAAATTGTCTGAGGTCTCCCAGCTTAACTGATCATTTGCACAGCCTTCCTAGGCTGAAGTCCTTCGAGGTAACACACCTAGAAGTAAGGAGAGCTGTATCTGCAAGGAGCAGTGGTGCTAAGGGGTGAGGGATTGCTGTGAGCAGCACTGCCAAGATCATTTCAACAGCATGAAAACTGCTGATAAATGCTGTGGAAAAAAACTGAAGTCCCCAGTTCACGGAAGCCTGCTCGACCAGATAGGCTTGAATGGCTGCCAGTGTGTGAATCAGATGTCACTTGGGTTTGTCCTAGAGCAGACAATCTGTTTCAGCAGCACCGGAGCCTGAAAAGAGGGAATGAATCAATGGGAAGAGACTCCATACACAATATCCTTTTCATGTTACCCAGAAAACCAGTTTTATGCCAAATTACTCTGGGATCAGGCTTGTGCCATTTACCTTATTGGAAAGCAATAGCTCGCCTTTATCAGTCAGTACAGTACTCATTTTCATTCCCATCTTTGCATTAAAGAAAGGGATAAGGTTTCTTTGAGAATAGCATTGAATTAGGTTTCATTCTGTGAGGCCATGCAACTGTCGATAAATAATTCTATTTGCCAACATTTAAATCACTTGTTTTCATGATAAGCAGAATTTAGATATTCTTTTGAATTAGCTGAAATTTTAGCGGTTGCAGGTTCTGTCCTACTCCTGGGACTCTGTCGGTGCCACTTAGAGAAAATTCCAAATTAGAGAGCAAAAGAAATTAATTTTTTTTTTTTTTTCAATCTTTATTCCTCCCTCACAAACACAAACATGCATGTGCACAGACACACACTCCATCATCTTGAATGCTGGTTTTGGTCATTGCAAATGGCTTGAATGATTTAAAACACAGAAAGGAGGAACCAAGTAACTTTTTGTATTTAACAGTGGAGCTTAACTGTGTTCTCACCATGGCTCTAGTAGGCCATCTTTTCTGTTCAGGTTTGGTTTAGGTGGTTTTCAGGTCTCTTAACTATATTAATTAATTTTCTCCCTACCTGACCTTTAAATAACTACCATTTTCTCTCAAGAATTTGAAGAACACTTACATTGAACACAGACAGAAAAGAAGAACTTTGAGTGATCTATCCTGCCAGTCAGTGAAAAGACATTCCCAGGTTTAAGTTTCTGAGGGGATAGATTGTTGCTGAGTGATACATTTGTACTTGATATTAACCAAGTAATGCATGTATGGAAGCAGCCAGGATGGCAAACAGAGGTTCCTGAATAGGGTGACGTGACACAATTATAATTCATTGCCTCATTGCAGTGTTCGTATCCTTCCTCATTGCCCAGCTTTCCAAATAAACTTGTTGTTTTGCATACCCTATTTATTAATCAGAAAAGCAGGAAAGTTGCTCTCAGACCAGAAATGAATGATGTGTAGAAGAAAGAAAGGCTTAATTTAGATTTAGAATTAATCCTTTTGGATCTTCTGCAAAATACTTTTTTCTCTCACACAGTATGATTATATTTGTGGTGTCATCATATCTTGCCACTCTTTTAAGAATTGTACCTCTTTCCATTAAGCACTTCTCAAATTATCACCAGTGTCCCCCGTGCTATCTTTTTCCATGCATATTTTGTGTCTGTTGCTGATTTAAGCCATAAATATTTCAAAAACTCTAAGTTAAAAAAAAATCAATGATAACATATATGCAGCATTCATAATATATAAAGACAGTGGTCTGAAATGGCCATTTGAAAGTTCTGGAAAATTAATCATCGTAATATTTATTGCAGAACTGTCTCCTTTATCAACATAATTATTATTGTTATTGATATTACTATAGGCATCCTATTATTGTAGTCTTGTGCTTATTAGGTTTCACAGGTGAAGGCAAAGTTTCTACAGCTTTTTTTGCCAAGTATTTGAAATACTGAGATGTATCTGGACTTAGCTGCACAGGGATGCACCATCCTAACAACTTTTTATCCACCAGCTCTACTTTCTCCATTGTTCAGAGGCAGATCTGCAGCATTGAACCATAGCTGCCTTCTGCTGCCCTACACATGAAGGGTAGGGCTTCAGCAGCAAATAGCTGAGCACAGTGATCCCTCTGCTCTCCAGCCCATAGGCACAAGTGCGTGAAGCAATAGGAAGCATATGCTTCTCGTGGCCTCCAGCCCTGAAGTCTCTGAAACACATGGGCAATGTCCAGGAGATGGTGCCCAAACAGAGCTGGAGTGGTAATTGTACACTGTCTGAGGTTTCAGGCCTTTGGTGTCATGCTTGTGACTCCAAATGCTGCCATGAATAATTGAATCCCTCCTGGGGTTGCATCTCCCCTCTGCGTCCTGTTTTAAACAATTATGAGTTTGGAACCTCTCGTGAAGACATATTACAGGCATTTTAAAACCCCATATTCCTTTATTGCCTCAGCTTTCTGTTTGTCAATTTGTTTTTTTAATTTTGTGAAAAATAAACTTCTGAGGACTGTACAGGGGTTCAGAATCGAATGGCTGTCAGCTGCATGCCTCCAAATAGGCTCCATAGTTCTGATGGGATTTCACAATGCTGATGCTCTGCTGGGCAGAAATGCCCACGGCCCAGGCTGAAAGGGCAACTTTGCCCCAACCAGCACAGTAGGTTCTGTGAGCTTTGTCTTACCACCCCAGTGCTCCACACAAGCTGTAGCTCTACTGAGCTGGATAACCACAGTAATAATGAAAACAATAGTAATGTGAATTTTATTGTTCTGTTGGGGCAAAACCAGACTGGCTGCCAACCTTACAAGTTTCATCTGGATTTCCTCCAGCATGCTCCTCAATGCCAGTGGCAAAGACTGTGCAGCTGTGATTATGCCTCATCCTGTTGCCTGCAGGTTTTGTCAGAGACATGTTTGTATGAAGCTAATGGCTCTGTCACAAGAACTGTGGCCCTGAGGGTCAGAGGCAGTTTAAGCCTCAGGAGTACCAGTAAAGTTTCTGAGTTTGACACTTACAGAAAATTAACAATGTATTTAGACTTGCTCACTAGAAATATTTATAATTGTAATCAAAGTATTACTGGAAATTTAAAGCCTCGTGAACTTTTTGTAGGTCAGTTTTCAAAGTCTGAATAGGAAGAATTATCCAGTAAGAGAATTCCAACCCACAAGAAGGTAAGTCCTGACATGTTTGTGACTTTTTGTGTATGTCTTTACATTCAACAGTATGCAGAGCTGACCAAACACGATTTTCTTTTCATAAAACAGTGAGATTGGGTAATCTGTTGTACTTTCTCAATTAGTTGTAATGAGAGACATTTGACTACATTATTGGAAAACTAATATAATTATCAGATGCTCTATTGGAAAATTCATAATGATTTGGAGCTGCTGGGAACATTTAATGAGATTTCTTGTTTTGCTTTCATTCATTCAAGTATGTCCTTTAGGTCTTAGATTGGTAAAGGTTGAGATATTTTGGCATGAAAGAGTTTCTTAAATGCAGAATTCTTGGACAGTGGGGTCTGTTCATGTGCCAAACCTTATCTGAGCCTGATTAGAATGGAGAACATTTTTGGGGGGTTTTTTGTCATTTTTTCCATGATGAAGTTTCTGTCATAAATGACGAGAAAACTAGATATTTCCTAATATCAGATTGCTACTTAAATCTGCAAATTCAATACAACAGAAAAAAAAAAAAGAATGTTTTATTAGAAGGTTTAAATACACAGAATGTTCTTGAGTAGAAAAAAAAAGGCAAAATAAAAAAAAGAAGACACAACAATAATTGTTGTGTGCACTCTTATTTTTAAATTCTAAATACAGCTTGAGGCTATTCAATGCTATAAAACAGACTTCCTGACTACATTTAAATGCAATGGTAACCCCCAAAAATTCGTTCATCCTTCTGTATCAGAAAAATGACTTCTGAAGAATAAAAGTTGTCTGCAGTTTTTAGTAAGCTGTATCTTTGAGTGTAACTTTGGAGTAATTGTTTTTATGTTGTATAATATGACCCAAATATTGTGTTTTTGTCAGCATGTCTAATAGGTTGCTCGGTACCCTTGTTCTGCACAGGTCATTGAGCCCATTCATGTTCATTGATATACAGTATGAATGCTCATGGGTAGTTTGATACATGTTTAATAGAAGGTGAAGAAAATGGCACAAGTTTTTTTTTGACCTTCTGGAAGTGCATTTCCAGATGAAGTGAATTGCACTTTTAGCTTCATGAGTGAAAAGAGAAAATCTGGGGTATAAAATGCTTAATTACTGCAGATAAACTTCTGAGAGCTGGCCAGTCATTTCCTGCGATTGCCATTATAATGCAAATTAAAGGAACGTTTGTTTTAGATAAATTATTGTACAAAGTGAAAGGTCATCACAAGCATTTTCATCTCACTTCTGAGTTCTTGGATTAGTTTATGCTACTTGAACACCCTCATCTCTGCCCTCAGTGCAAAATGCTCTGAATAAGTAGCTCTGCTCAGGGCTTTTAGCTTGAGACTACATGAAAGAACTCTGAACACTTGATCATAAGTAATATGATACTAAAATTTGATGTCAGTGGACATTAAAAAAAATAAAAGTGGGCAACTTACTTCTTAGAAAGTAATTACTTGATATAAAAAATCGTTATGATGATTATTATGATGACAAAAATTCTCTACTGTCAATAAAATGCATGTTATATTGAACAGACAAATATGAAAAGAACCCTGAAAGCCTACTCCTAGATGACCTTTAACTTTATTAATGTAGAATTAAAATGGTTTGAGGTCATTCTGGTGCATTTACCAAGTTGCACAAACCAAATTCATGAGACACAAGACAGGCAGTTCAGGAACAATCCCGGATAATTTTGGTGGAGTCCCAGCACAGAGGTGGTAGAAGCTAGTGACGGTTATCTGGAGTATGGAGATACTTTTACTCTCTGACATGTCACTGAACTGATGGGTGTGAGAAATAATTACAGTGGTGTGGTGGAGTGTGACTCTGAATTGAACAAACTGGGATAACCCTTTACCTCTTGATGGTGGTGCTGGGAGAGGAGTCTGACCTTGGGCAATGAAGAGACGTAGGTGCTCCTCCAACGTGCCTCTTCTCTGGCAGATCACCAGCCTGTGTCTTCTTGCTCTGAAGATTGCTGGCAGAAGAGTGGGGCAAGTGGGGCAATGACACATTGATAAGAATTTGTAGGTTTTTTTATCAGAGTAAACATAGCATAAAGGAGTTGTAAAACTTAGTGGAGGTACAGTGTCACATATTCTGAAGGACTGCATGGAGGGTTCATGTGGTGAGGTCTGGTAGAATAATATGATGGGAAGAAGTATGTGTCAGTCTGTATTTAAGTGTCTTTTAACATGATGTCTCTAAGGTCTGTTGTCAGAGAAGTCTCTTTCCCAGTGTTCCTGCCTAACACAGTTGATGGATGGCAGATGACAGTGGTGCATACAACTTGTACACGATGTAAGGACTTAAAGATCACAGTGGCCTGTCTCAAACACTCTTAAGGTCCTGGAAGGACTTTGCCATGAGATAAGCATAGAATAGAGCAACAAGATGCCACTAACTCCAGACTTGGTGGAAGTGAGCTCTGGTTAGCATAGCCAGACAAAAATTCCCACAATAACAGACAGTGTAAAGAAGCAACTGCTCACACACATATCACCAGTCAAAGAAAGATCACCTGAAGTTATGGGACAGATGTCACTGGCGATCACCAAAGACCACCACAGTCCCCTGTGAATACGCTTCCATGGATATCTGGAACTTGGACTGTAAGATAAGCCCCCACAGTGAGAACTTGAGATAAGATAAAGGTAGTACTATTGTCTGGGTGTTATCTCAGACCTAGGGGGAGGTTAACAAAGCTGGGGGAGAAGAATGTATCACTGATAATGGGCACAAAGAATGAAGAATTTATGGGCCACAAGGAAAGCTTAGTGTTAGGTTTAAAGCACTGATCACCACTACTACTCTCTATGAGTAGTGACCCCAATTTTCTTGCTTTATCTAGAACACTCCTGGGAATGGCACGCTCACTCATGCTTGTGGGTTTGCGTTCATTACTTCGGTGGAAAAAAAAAATCAGCTACTGACATTGTGGTGTTTCTCTTCCAGCTCCTGGTCTTAAGAGTCTTCAGGAAATGGAAGTGGGACTATCATTAGTTACAGGACTGACTCACACCTCGGTGGCATTCAATACGGTATAACATTCTACGTTTGTGAAATTGTTTTACCATTGAGGAAAATGGCTAGTTGGCAGCTCTGTGACATTGCTGGCAAATCATCAGTAATTGGTTTCCTTTTCATGTAGGATGGAGGGTTATGAATGGGGAATAATATGCACTAGAGGCAAAAAAGCTGTGTTAAAATGCTAAACAGCCCTTAAGACACAGAATGAAAACATTTAGAACAGGTTTTGTCTAATTAGAATTTCACTGAGGTTTAGAGATCAAATACAGCGCAAAGTTTCTCCTCACCTTATCTTTGTCATATTTGTGCTTGGAGATGTACTCTGCAGTTTCCAGCATATTACACAGCTTATTTCCAAACTAATTGGGAGGGAGTGGCCCTTCTTTAACTAGATATTTTGCTTTTTACTCCAGGCATACTTTATTAATTATGCCAAAGTACACTGCAGGCATTATAAATCTTACTGTACACATGCTAGTGTCCTCTAAATTGATCTAAATTATAGGCATTTTTGTTGATCTTTTGCCAACTCATTGGTCCAGTTTCAATTTCCAGAGTGTTTTTTAATCTAGTCTCAGTCCTACCCCTGGATTTATTGTTCCTTGTATAAGATTGATCTGAAAGTCTACTTATCATAGTACTGTTGTGTTTGATAGAAAAATTTAACTGCTTGAGAGTAAGTGGATGACAAATTAATAACACTTCAAGGGCAACTTTCAGAATGAAGAAAGCTCTTTGTGGTCACTCTAGGTAAGACCAGGATTTTGCCTGAAATGAGATACTGCAGTAATGCCAAAGCCTGTACTGCAAGAAGGGGTAAAGGAAGGGACTAATTGCTTTGATACACAGTTTTGGAGAGTGAATAGATTGCCAAAGTATGCTACAAGAGAAGTAGAAAACCAGCTGTGAGAGACGGAGAGCTGCAGAGTGCTCTGCCACCAGGCAGCAGGTACCTTGTGCAAGAGAGGAGCATTCAGAGATGAAGCTCACCAGCCTCATCAGAAAAGCTATAAATGAAACATAAAAGTGGTGTGTGGGTACAATATTGCTGCTAGCAAGAATTTTTCTTGCTTCTTTCCTGTCCTGTGAGATATTTTTCTCTCTCACAGAAGACATTAGCAGAGTTCTATAAACTATGAACACCTGCAACCTTGCAGGGCTTTGTCTATGGTACAGTAGACAATCACCTCAAGGGTGGCTGATCCTTGGACCAATTAGACTATGAAGGAAAAGTCTATAAAAGAGTTTGTAAAATAATTAAATAAATCAATCTTGGTGCACAATTCCTGCCTGTTGGATCTCTCCTCTCCTCCTTACCACTGCTGGGCGCTGTAATATTTGGTGACCCCGACGTGCTGCACACTGCGACGTGTCCTGCACGCTGCAAGCCAAGCCAAATTTCTTTAGGGGTACTCTGTTCCCTGCCCCGCCCCCCCGGACCGGGATGTCTGAAGGGACTGAAAGAATGGTGAGCAGCGGCTTAAAAACCAACACTGTGCTATCAGTCTGGAAAGGTGTTATCAGTTCAATGAACGCCTCCATCTCTGAGGCCTCGCTCTGTGAATTGTTAGACTGGGGTGATTTGCACGGCGTCTCCCCAAACACAGACACCGCCCTGGATTTTGGGCTGTGGCAGAAACTAGGCTGTGCTATCCTGAGCGAGCTCCCATCTGGGGATCCATCAGTGCTAGAATTATTATGCACTTGGCGGTCTTTGTTTAATCTGCTGATAGACCTTGACTGTAGCAGTAAGGCTGGCTTGTCCGTTTCGGAGGCATGTGATGGAGAGATATCCCCCCGCTCCATGGGGGGGAATGCCATGGAGCCTGCACCAGGTCGCCCTGTGCTGCCGCGAAACCCCTCACCCCCCAAGGACGCCACGCCGGCAGAGCAACTGGCAGGGGTGTTGGGGCAGCGGGATGGCGCACAGCCCGCCCTACCTTTTGGCTCAGCGGTGGCCACCACGTTTTCAGAGCCACGGTTTGGTGGACTCCCATGGCGGCTCCTATCCTGTCTGCGCAGGCGCCACCACGCCGAGGGTGCCCGGATGGATGCCTTTGGCTGGCATGGCGCTGGACGGTGCTGTGGAAAAGCAGAACCAAGCAATCGACCTTCTAATACGGCATCTGCCTTTGTTGACAGAGCTGCCAAATATATCATGGCAGCTATCGGAACTGCTCAGCTTGCAAAAGCAGCTGCTGCAGCTCCGGAGGCGTCCCACCACGCGGGGCCCGCGCCACCCGCGAGAGTGGTGCAGCTAGTTAAGGCTTTCTGGCTCTGATTTTATAGTCAGTCTAAGGTCATATGGATCCTTGCTGACACTGTGAGCACAGCTGTGGCTGTATCTTACCTTTCCTACCCTTGCCCAGGCTCCAGCAGTCATGGATGCTGGCTGTGAGCATGCAAGATGAAACATCATTCTGGGATCACGGTTCACAGGCCTGATCTCATCTGATGTTTGGGGTGAGGAGACCATGAGACTGATATTAATTCCTGTGTCTTGGCTGTACCAGACTGGTTACTCATTTGAATCAGGACCATTTCTAGGCCCTAAGGATTTTACATTTATTTAATTCCACAGTCATTAAATAGATGTCAGAAATGTTTTCTCTCCCTTAATCCCTGGCTTTCTTTCTTTTAATTTTCTTTTTTGAAGCAGTTTTGGTTGGCTACATGCTGAGTCTCTCACTCATTGCAGCATTTAGCAAGAATAGTCTGGCAGATAGACTTGGCTTATGAATCCATTTTCATAATGTTCCAACATCCACATCATGGCTTTTTCCTGACAAGTGGGAGATTTAAAAAAATAATAATAAAAAATAAGGGCATTATAACCCAGCAGGAATTATTTTTGCACAGTTACATCTTAATGCAAGAACTACATAGTAGGAGGCTTTCTAGGTCAGCATAATAGAGCTGTAGAGTGGGTCTGGGTTTTGTTTTCCTTCATGTTTGTTTTTTTAGTGCCTGCTATGGTTTGATGAACTATGCCATGTGTGCTGTTTCACAGACATCACAAAGAATCAACAGTCACAGAAGGAGCACAACATTGTCAAACTGGAGCCACAGGAATTTGGGCATGTACGTTTTGTTTCAGTGCATCGGCCCTCCAAGAAAAGTGTCAGACATTCAAAAAAAGCGCTGTATAAGACCAGTTTTATATATATACATTTTAAAAAGTTTGCTGCTGATATGTGTGGGAGACAAGAGCAATCACATTAGAAAAATCTGCAGTGCCCAGGCTGAAGAGATGTTGCAAGTTTACATGATGCCCAGCAGAAAAAGACCCTGTTATCCCCACAGGCAGTCTTCTAACATCTGTGACACTAATTTTTTTGTTAGGGAATTAAAGTTTTTCAGTTTTTAAAGAGATTTGTAAAGGATTTCACTGACTTATAGGCTCATTCTCCTACTCAGTAAGTCACCAGCGACTTCCCCTCAAGCCCATAAAACGTGATGCTACCAGCCACAGCCATGCCACCGGCTCTTCCTGCCACAGCCCATGTGCTGCCAAGCCCTATTGTGTGTACCAGTCAGCAGATGCAGTCCTCACTTTTCAGCAAACTAACTGGAAGGTGACGGAAGCAACAGAAAACCTTTCTCCCCTTTAGGGCTGCTGGCAAGATAAGCAGCACAGGAACATGTTTGCCTGGGAGATCATCATGTGTCAGAAGCCATTAAATGGGTCCAAGCAACTTCAGAGCCTGCTGTGCAAGACAGGAGATGCACACAAAGTCACCGCTTGTGTCTTGGTGAGCTCACACTGTACGAGACATTTTAGATGGAGCTGCTTGCACAGTATTTTCTTGGTCTGTTAAAATCTCCTCCTCTTGAACTGGGCCTGTGCAAAACATACGCTGCTGAGCCTGAGCATGTATTTTTAAATTATTCATTGTGTTATTCAAATCAAACATTACAGTGTGGCATGTACCATCAGAAAGTGTCAGGGTTTTTTTGAAGGTATTTTTTCTGTGTTTATGGACTGCCTCACACAAGCAGCCACAACTAATGAGCTAAAACCTCTACTGCACAGTGTGTTCAGGGGCTGCTTTGATGCAAATGGTAAGCAATGCATTTTAAGAGATAGATTATTTTAAATATTTTCTGAAACAAGTATTTTCATGTTGGTTTTTATTGTGGTCAAGAGGTCTTAGATACAAGACCCTCTAAAAAGTTCACTTAGTGGGATGGATGTTTCTCTACCTTCTTTTCAGGATAAAACCTGTTCTTCAGAGCATGGAAAAATCCCATAAATGTTGACAGAATAAAACATGTGTTTTTCTGCAAAACGTTGGAAGATATAAGGGCCTGTATATTGCCTTTACTATAGATACAGTAATTATTTGCTTAAGTTTTATTAAATCAATAATTTTAAATTTTTAGAAGTGTTTCAATTTTCTCCTTACTCATTCTCTAAAATATCTGAAACGAAATTAAAAAGGGTCAAGACAGTTTTCTCTTAGCTGGTTCCAACAAACAGGCCTGTTCAGTCTGAGATTTGAAAGGCTTTCCACCCATCTGTTTCCTTTTCTGGTCTTTGGCATTTTACCCACTGAGATTAACTGATAGAAGAGGTAACATCTGTACTCTTTCCAAACCTGGATTACACTCTATGGGAAATAAACATAGGAAATTCAGTGGAATTAAACTTTTATAAAAGGTCTGTAACAGAGGAAAGTGTGTAAGTTTGTGTACACAGTAAGCACAGGGAAGTCATCACTTGTCCTCTGGGTTTCATGCTGGCATACAATGAAAGGCTCAACACAAAAAAGAGAGAGGGTGTTCTTGTTTATTCCAGATTATGCCTTTTCTTAACAAAGAGCTGTTTCAGATAACATATAATACTGATTTTCTGTTTTGTGGGCTAGAAACAAAAAAGGAAATTGGAGACAATAAGGGAAATTCCATTTTATAAGTAATAACTGGAAGGAGTGTCACCTTTTTTCCTTTCCTAGCAACAAAGATGGCACTCTTAAATAGCATAATCTTGAGGCAGAGCTTTTACACACACAGGGCTTCATTTATGGCACTCCAGCTTCTGCTAAAATTAGTGACTCAGAAATAAGGCATGTAGCCTTCCTTTGATACAAATTCCTATTGCATGAATATTTCATGGAACTTTCTAGACAGATGGAAGTAGAAAACAAAAACTTGCCTTAGCTACACAAAATGTACCTCAGAATGAGAGTCACTGGGCTGTTTTCTAGAAATATGACAAAGTTCAGGTCCGTGTTGCTGGAGAAAAGGACAGAAAACCCAAGCATTGAACATACTGCTCCAGTGACCAAAAGGAAATTACCAGTAGTTGATATTAGTAATTTTTGGCTGGAACAACCTGAAAACAGGAGTTCAGTGGTTCCTGCTGTGGGCTTAATTGTTTGATTCTGCCCCGCAATAGCATAAAGCTTTGCTTGTCTTTTCAGGTGATGGTAGAAGAAAGTCACCCACTGTCCAGGACAGTTAATGGCAAAAGTGAATAATCTGAATAACCTCAATAAAACTCTGAATTGTGAAAAAATTTACATCCATTCTCTGCTAATCCAGTGAAAAAAGAGAGAAATCTATCAGTAACCCAGACCTGCTTACTATCTTTTCTCACTTTGAGAGCATTCCCTACACAGTCTTTGGCAAAACCTGTGTATTTTTATTGAAAGTTTTGTCTAGGTGATTTCACCATTTCCTATCAGATGAAGAAATTCCAAGTCAAAAACTTACAAGAAAATTATGTTAATCTCCAGGAAATATCACTAGTCCAACATAGAGGGAAAAAAAGAAACGGGGTGGCACAAATCATACTTAAATAACTCATATGGTGCTCTGATGGGGTATGTGTTTTGCCCTGTAGTGGTATGTAATGGGAAGTGGAGAACTAGTATAAAACAAAGTCAAATATTATAGGGGAAGCAGATGCAAAAGAGAAGTTGTTTAATAGATTGAATTGTTGAAACTATTTAAATTGTTAAAATAGTTCTCTCAGCATCTTGGAAGATCTAGAAATTGTCTCTTTCAGATTAATTAGTCACATCAAACTCTGCTTTGTGCTCACCCTCATCCAAGTGGAAAACATCTGGCTTTGAGCTATCAGAGATCATAACTGTGCTAATAGAAGATTCTGAGAGCAGTGAGAATTATTTAGCATTTGCCTTTTTGAAGTACTTAAATTTTCTTTTCTTAATGATGTTTCAGCTTCAAAAATTTGAAAAAAGGAGAAAGGTCAAATACATAAGAGGCAAGAAAGTTCAGCACACACATAGAAGGGTATTCTTTGAAAGTCTTCAGATACCAAGGACCATATTTGCCATTAAGCCATGAGCAAAAAGAAAATTTTTACAGCTAAGACTAAGAAGATTCTAAATGTCGTAAACTGCAGAGGCTGTCTCAGAGCAATAACACAGATTTTGCAACATGCAGAGCCAAGCTCGGACATAGTGAAATTGATCTCTGGAAGTCTGTACGTACTTCAAGGTTTCAGAAATCATTTTCTACTAACACTTTGCCTGTGGTCTTTATAGACATTTTTTATCCATGCTTCAGCACAGTTCCTCTGTTATGATCCATCTTAGGACTAATACAAACTTACCTTTTGGTGCAAACGTTCTTTATGTAATTTATGGAATGAAGAGCAGAGATTTTTATATCTTTTTATTGCTTAATGCTTCATAATATGGAACAAAGAGTCTACATTACATTTCAGAGATGCTGATATAAGGAAGAGGATAAGAAGACAAATAAGTGCATCTTTAATACTATGTTAATTTAGAAAAGGACAAAAAATATAAATGTTTGTTTCACTGACATTCACAAACTAAAAAATCTGAAAAGATTTAAAATTTTCTGTCAAGCATACTCTCATCTTTTCTCCAATTTTGATACTGCATATTCTGTGTTATAATAATTTTTTAGGTAAAAATTCATTATTTTATCATAATTTCAAAATATTTTATAATTTACCATAATTTCAAACGCTTTTGCAGTAATTTTCTAAACCTTAATCCTTGTTATCTTGCAACCATTCTGTGATTATAGAATGGGATATTTGTTGATTAACTTGGCATTCATTGGAGATGGCTTGAGTAATACGTTTTAACATAGTCCCACTGCTTATTGCAACAGTTTTAACAAAATTAAATTATTGATATTTCAGTTTTTTACATTTAAAAAATTAATAACTTGATGAAGAGAGGTTACATTTGCAAACCTGCCTGAACTGGTTTTGTGTGTTTCAATGATAAAATATAATAATAATTGTATGGTATGATGAAAATATGTATTTACATATTGGTAAATCCACTCTTATAATACTATTTAATGAATTCCGCACAGTTGTTGCTAATAACTGTTATCACTCAGTAGTGTACACAATTTAAAGAAAAAATACTGGTGGCTGATTTTGCATGTTTTCTGCTAAGACTGAGTATTTCCAGACAGAAATTATACTGCTTTCTTTTATGGAAATGATTCACCGGTACACCTTGTATTGGAACTATGCCTCAAGTCATTACATCTAGCCATGAGACAAAGGAAAAGGGTATCACTTTCTGGCAAAAATTCAAATGTTTCAATGTAGAGATGCAGAGCTTGCTTACATTTTAGAATCTGGAAATCTGGGTGATGCAGGGTGAAATATCTTCTCAGGAAGGGCAATTGCTGGTCACAACATGGTCAGAATTTGAAGAATTAGAATTTAAGATTAGAACAAAATGTGAAGCTGCTTATAAACAAATCCCCTTCCAGAGCAAACAAAAGCTCTTTATGTTAGAACCTCCAATTTTGAAGCAGAAAAGGTGATCTGAAGTGTGAGACAACCACAGACTGGAAAATGGTGTGGAAAGATAAGCAGGAATGCTGAAAATAGAAGAAATGCTACAAGGGGAAAAAAAAAGTTACCTTTCTCTTCTTGCTTCTGTTGTTGAATGCATTGATTCTTGGATTCAACCTTCTCAGCAGTGTTCAAACTGCTAATCATGTCTGCAGTGTTTTTGTTTTCTGCTTCATCCTTTGCTCTTTCCAAAACAGCTGGTCCTTTGGAGTCAGTAGCTGATAGGATTTAGGTGCACACAAGGCTGAATGTTGCACTACAGGGAAGCTGTTTGCTTCTTGTGATGTGTGGTCTAGAGCTAATGGAGCATTTCAAACTTGAGTGTCTTCACTAAATGAATGGAACTGGCATTGGTCAGTTCTAGAGAGTTTGGTACCTAATCCCAATTCCATAGTGTCTTCTCAGGGTCAGTGGTGGGATTTAGACTGGAAGTGAGGAACGGTAATGTTTAGCACAAAGGAGAATAAAGACAAAATGGTGACTGCAAACAGTGCCAGATGGGACTGCTGTTCTAACTGAAGGGTGCTTTTGGAAGCTACTCTGTGCTACTTGGCTCTTAGTACACTGAGAGAAATTTAGTCTTGATGTGGGCCAGTATTTGTGTGCCTTAGGAGCAGCTTCAGAAGGAAACTGAATCAAATGTGTAGCACACAGGGAGCCTGTAGAGGACAGCATGGAAGGTGATGGGCAAGAGTTTAATGAGGATGTTAAAGGATGGTGGTATGGTGTGCTTTATCTTTTATATTTCTAAAGAGATGTACATCAGTAATGAATTAACACATTTACATTGATTTTTTTTGTTATTCCTCGTCAACAGCCAGTTACAATATCTCTGATGATTGTTAGCACTCTATTGTAGACATATTTTTAGCAAGGTAGGGACTCAAACTCCTCATCCTTCTTCCCTTGAAGTATGTGGTACCAAAAAACCCACTAAAAATTAAGGTTTATTGTATCCATTTGAAGCTTGCACATGGGGGAATTTTTTCTCAGACATCTTAAACAAGTTCTATTTGTTCTGCCTACTTTAGCTTTTTTTCTACTTTGGGGATAAAATGAAAGATGTTTCCTTTAAAAGCAATTTTCTCAAATCCTCTACAAAAGTGGAAACCAGTGGGTTTAATAATTCCCTTGGCAACCAGCTCCTTAGGCAACAATGCAGCAATTATAAATAATATTAATAAGTTCATCTGATTGCTTCTGATAACAAGCCATTTTAGAATCCCTCTTTTCCTCTTATAGCATAGGGCACTGGTTGTTGAGAAAGAGGCAGAAATATTCATGTGAGTATGCATGTGTGAGAGAAAGAAGCAGAACTGATTTGCATACTGAGCTACAATACATAACTGGAAAAAGAGCAGCAGGAATTCATTTTTAGAGATTTACTTGTAGGGGTGTTATGACCATCCTCTCCAAAACAGAATAAAAGCAAAAACCTAAACCTAATGAAAATTGTTATTCAGTAAACAACCCATATGAAAAATTTAATTGACTTACTATGGTATAAAATGGAAGTGTGCCATAATCAAGGGTTTTAAGAAGTAATTTGAATACTTCCATTTTTATGGCAGCCAGTCTGGAGAATTTTGCAAGGCCTTGATCATTCTTTAAGTGGGGCAGTCACAGGTTCCTGGCTGCTGTACCCAACAATGAAATAAAAAGAAAAAAAAAAGAAGAAGGATCCAGAGGAAGAAAGCTTGAAATTCATGTTCTTTAACCTGAAAATGTGTCATGTTTGTTGGTAGGAAAAAAGAAAAGGTGTAGATGGGCATGAGAGAATTTGTAGAGAGTACAAACAGCTGTGCATTCAAGAGCTCTAACCTGAAGTAGAGCTAACCTGCTTTCATTCTTGCAACGTGATTCAGTGTTTTTCTGGAATTACAGAACTTAAAATACACAGAAATCTCTTTTGGAATAATGTTTCAATAATTACAGCTCACAGAATAAATATATTTATGTAGAACAAATGGAATTTGTACTTCACAAGCAGCGCTACCACTAGTGGAGATTGATGTATAGCATGTAAAAAAATTGCTGATAATGAAATGTTTGCCCACATATCCTCTTGAAGCTGCGTATACATAAGCATTTCCTTATAGAAATATATATAAATATTACTGTTTAGATTGGTAGGGACAATGTTCTGTCAAAAAAATAAATGTTATTTTATCTTATTGGATGTAAAAGTGATATGAAGAGATTTCATCTCTTTCCTATATTTTTCATGAACTCAGTGGCTGACTGACTGAATCTGATACATCAGTAATGGTTGTTCATCTAAATGACCTTCACTGTTGTTTCCTATGTTTTTTTCTCATCTTTGACCTCAATAAACAATGATTTCATATGTTTTCTAGTTAATTACACAAAGTTATTTAGTACTTTCTAGCCAAGAATGGGATGCAACTGGATAATTATTTCCAATTAGCAGTTAATATATTATTCTAGTAAAAATTAGCTTTATTTTTCACTTTGTGTTTTGCATAATTTATTTTGTAATTTGTAATATCAGGAAGTACCAAATCAGGTACCTGACAAAAGACCAAGAAAACTTGAAACAGTGTAAGTCAATTTTCATAAAGAACTATTGAACAACACCCTCAAAGGTATATAGAATTGTGTTATATGCAGGTGATTAGAAAGTGCAGTAATTTATCTAAATTCTGCCTGATGCCCTGGATTTATTTCTGTTAACTTGAAACACAAATGATATTTTGCAACATCTTAAACATTTCAAACCTTTCTTGAGCAGGTATTAATTAAAAGAAAAATAAGTCTTGTACTGTTTGGTTTTTTTTTTTTTCTTAGGTATTGCTGTGTTATTCAGACATTGGAAAGCAAACATCAAACTTCCATGAAGATAGGACTTCCAGATCACTCTGAAGACAATATTTTCATTGCACTGCACATACAAGAGGAAAGAGCACTCAAGATCTGCTGAGTTAAATGAGTACAACGCCACAGCTTTTAGATTCTCTTTCACAGTAGTACTTCTCTCAGTGTTATTCCACAACCACTGGAGATGTTGAAGTTCATAGAGTAATAGCTCAGTATGTCAGCCTACTGTCTGAAACATGAATCTCTCTGATGACTGCCTTCATTTTAAGCACAGATGCAGATGGATAGGTTTAATTTAATTTGCTAAAAATGCCTTAAATGGGATTATCCAAAATGGTTAAGAAACGTTAAAAATGTAAAATCTACATTTTTTAAAGTCAAAGAACAAAACAAGACAGATAAATGACAGCTCAGGCTGAAGTGGTACAGGAAAGCTTGAATTCAAAATTGACCAGTGCAAATGAGAATTGTTTTATCAATGATTTTTCTTGCATCTGATTTGAAAAAAACCCAAAGGATTAAAACCCAAGATATTTCTTCAACCCTTCTGCTGACTTTTCCTTTCTGTTACTGTTGTACATGGAGAAAATCAGTGATGATGACATTTGTTTCAATGCCTGGAATTAAAGTACTAGATGGAATATTTATTTGCTTAAAACCCACCATATCTCTTCATTGCTCAAGGTGGTGGGGAGGCAAGATTTTATTGGTCTTGATGCCAGTCATAGGCCCTGTAATTTCTCTGGGGAAATGACTAACTACATTCTGCAAAAGCTTTGATGGTTGTTACGGTTGTTTTAGTACCAGGCAAAGGAAGATCTGAGACTTTTAAAAAGTTCTATTTTAAAAGGGTATGAGATAAACGGAGAAGTAATGTGTTCAGACTTTTTTTTTTTTAACTGATTTATTACTGTGTGTTTTTGCCAATAGTTGTTCTCAGGAAATCATCTCCAACCTCTCAACCTTCTCTGTCTCCATATGCAAATGCCAGGTATAAGTAGCACTCACAGGTACGTCTGCAGAGGCTTTTGCTGTAGTTCACAACTGTGATACAAAGGGAAGGTTTCAGAAAGCCTAAGCAACAAGGAATAGGAAAGGTTCAGAAAAAAAATCTATTCAGAGAAGAAAGAATGAAAAAGGGATATATGCAGAAGCTGGAGGATTTATGATCTATAAGTTAAGGAAAATTGGTCAGTTGAGCATAGAAAATAAGTAGCAGCATGGAAAATATGGAGATTCAGGGACAAATGTGCTTTTGATAAGTATTTTGGGAAGCAACATCTGTGTCAAAGTACATCCCACATGGCCATGACATCTTGGAGTTACATATGTGTGGAAAAGAGACAAAGGAACTCCTGAAGAAGCAGAAGGCGACAGAAGTTTCAGATGGTCGCCAAGATCTGGCAGGATTTTGGTGTTCTGAAAAGAAAAACAGTATTTGGTAGCTTGTTAGTGTCTATTCAAGGAATGTTAGAATTGTTCTTTCA
Source organism: Aphelocoma coerulescens (assembly GCF_041296385.1). Classification (NCBI taxonomy): domain Eukaryota; kingdom Metazoa; phylum Chordata; class Aves; order Passeriformes; family Corvidae; genus Aphelocoma; species Aphelocoma coerulescens. Next base: position 28,922,819 of record NC_091015.1, read on the forward strand.
TAAAAATAAATGGAATTACGGAGAAGATAACTGAAGGAATTACCAAGTTCTCTTTCAAGCTAAAACCATCTCCAGAATGATTACACCTAATTTTAAAAAGAAATAGATTCTTTTTCCATGCAAATTATTTAATTCTAATTTAAAAAGCAAGACAACAGTTTGGAACAATTGCAACCTGGCAAGCCCATCATCTATGTCAGAAAACGTGTACATAATCCGCTCATAGATACTGGCGCTAGTTACCCAGGCACAGACTGCTGTTTGAGTCCAAATTGAAAACACAGAGAAAATGTATTTGGTAACTATAGTTCTGCCACAATTCATTCAGAGTTCTAATGCAGATAGGCACAGGTAATATGGACCTCATGAATACGTTGTGTCTGAACAGCAAATGAAATATCCCATGAGTGCTTTACTCACACGCCCTTAGTTAGGGTTGCTTTACTCAAAGAGATGAATTTGTTTCTGACACAAGTTTCCTCATCTTCTCAAAATATAAGGAAAACCCAGACCTGTGCTGAGTGCCACCTTGTAAGACACATGGTTGAAGTGGTTTTAAATTCTTATTTGCACATAATGGCCCATCTAGCAAGGCTACTAACAATAGCTGTGATGTGTCAGTAAACGCCTGGATTAAATTTGACTACTTCAGTGGTGCTAAGCCTGTGACAGTGCTCTCAATAGTAGATGCTGAGCACACTGGAGCACCTTTACAAATTACATCATGCTTTCAGTCCCAGAAGAATGACAAAGTTCTGTAGAAAAATGTTTCTTGGTTTGGTAATCTAAAGGTTTTGTGTTGTCTTTATTTTTCTTTTTAAGCTTGTTCCACCATGATTAGTACATTTGAACACCACCATTCTCCAGACAATTCCTTGATTGAGTTGGGGACCATGTTAGTTCTCCCCATGACCCGTCAGAGATAAAGAATTTGTTTACTGTAAATTGCTCACCACTTACTCCTATGCACCATCTGCCACTCTTACCCACAAAGAGCTGCACTCCTAATAATAGCTCTTTTGACTTGAGGAAAGTAATACAAGATATTTCATGTACAAGCTTGGGATATAATTGCAACTTTAATCTCCTACCCTTACATATAAATCCTTAATGTCAATGAATAAACTTATTTTAGATTTCACACTTTTATGTGACAGCTGAAGTTTTGCATCATCATGGTAAGTAATGAAGAGGGTACAAATTTTTCCATGAACTTGTCCCAGCTAAGCCTATCTGTATGTTTTTACTTAATTAGAAAATGAATGCTTTTTAACCAGTAATAGCATTTTTCTTGTCACAAATCTGTGAGGTCCTGTTTTAAGAACAGGGAAAAAAGGACCTTGCTAGCACATTGTCCCTCAAAAGTTGGTGTGCAGCCCCCAGGCTTACATCTAGTGAGTCTTGTTTTATCCCTTTGTCCCTTCAAATATAGTTTAAAGTGCTTTCAATGAGTCCTGCTAACTCCTGAGCAAAAAAACTTTTCTCCCTTTGAGACAAGTTTTCGTATAATTTTATTTGAATTCCAGACTTTCACCATCTTTCCTAGCACTCTTTTAGAAGTGTCTGTCTAGAGGTGTCTTTCTGTCTTTCTTTTAATCTTTAGGATGCTCTTGTTCACCAAGTATCTTTTCTTCATTTATTTCATGAGTCTTTGTGTTCAGCATTGTCCAGGACTGTACATTGTATATGACTCCTTTACTGGAAGTAATTTAATTCACTGGGTATGTGTCATGAAGGGAATATTTTTTTCTTTCCTATGTGATGGAACATTATCAGCAAATCTTTCTGTTTCTTAGTATCTTCATAGAATCACTGCATTCATCCTTTATATGTATTTTTCCTCTGAAGAGCCACAAATACAGGTCTTCACACATACTAAATTAATACTTTCTTCTTTTCAGAATTCGGTTTTCTAAGTTCAAGTAATCAGTAGGAGTTAAATAAAATACCATTATTAATACAGGTTCCTATTGCATGTACATGGTGTTTAATTAATTTCTTTGCTTTTAGAACAAAATGTTAAAACAGGTGTAAAGACCAAAAAATTTGTCAGCCTTCACATCAAATGGAACTCAATGTCTATCACACCACCTGTTTTCAAGAACCTAAGAGCCATAAATGAAGGTAAACAAAATATGCTTCCCAGTTTTATTGTTATTTTTTAAGGTCTTTTCCTATATATTTTTCAAAGCATCTGTGTCAGTGGTCTCTGGGCTCATTACACTCTTGTGGCTTCCATTCCTATTTTCATCACATAATGACCGAGGACTGGTTAAGGCCCCTGATTGAGAAACCTCTCTCTGTATCTTAAGCATCTTCGTTACAAAATATCCACTGTTCTGCCTTCAAAAAGTGATTGCTTTGTTTATAAGAATCCTTCAGGAGTTGTCAGACATTGCTTTACAGGTAAATTTATCTTGTAAAGACTTCAAAGGTGTGTTCTTTAAGAGCATTGTTCCCAGTAAATGCAAGTAATGTTGGGAACACTGGTGAAAATTGTGAGACACAGTCCTTTATTGCCTTTTTCAGCCTCTTATTCCTGAATTATGACAGCTCTTCATTAATTTAGAGTCTCTTATTTCCATTTTTTAAAAATAGGAATAATATCAAATTCTGAGATTATTTACATAATCAAAGCTAATTTGGTCAAATTATTCAAGTGTGGCTACTACTGACTACTAAAGTCAGCAATGCTTCTTAAGAGGAATTTAAATATTGATGAAGCCTGACAATTTTGGCTTTGTATTAACTTTTATATTGCATTATTAAGAAACCCATCTTCCACATCAGAATTCTCCTCTTTTAAAGCTCTACTATTGAAAAGTCATAATAAAGTTTTATTTAATTTTTTAACGCCATTAATATTATTCTATGTTATTTCCTTATTCTGTTCCTAGGTCTGTTATTTGTAGATATTATGGCTGATATGTGAATGCCTACCCTTTTATTTTTGTCTGTTAGTAAAGTAGTTGTATTGGTAAGTGACAAACTTATATTTTTAAGGCATTTGTCTTTGGAAGACTGTGTAGTTTGAATATACATGGAAGACTAAAAGCAGCCTATTTAATAACAGTCAGCAAAATTTTACATGTAGCCACATGCTCATATATGTTGAACTGTGTGATTAAACAGCAAAAAACCCTAAATAAAGCAATTCAATGACAGAAGGATTCATTCATACATACATAATCCGAATAAAATAACTTTTCCATTTTTTGTTTCCTACCATTAACTTATTGCTGCAGCTATGAAATGATCTACCATGATTACTTAAATCTCTCCTTTTCACCTTTAATGTCAAAAATCTCTGACACAAGTTTTCCTGAACGACAGGTCTGCCTAAAAACACAGTGTAAAGAAAAAAAATAATTTTCAGATTTTAATTTTGTCATGTTTTATTTTGTTTACTATCTCTCCCCTTTTCTGTTAACAAGGAACTGCCACACTCTCTTCTCTACACCACTCATTATTGTCTTGTCTGCCCCTGTTGCTGTGATGCCTCAGAATTTCCTGAGAGCAGTAGGATTTGTCTCAGCTCTCTGATCATGGCAGAGGGAAGGGTTGGTTTACACTTGCTGGAGTGCACTTGTTCCTAATCATCATGCCAGGTCCCTAAACTCTTTCTTTGCAATTAGGAAGCAAAGGCTGCAGAGTCCACATTTCTTCCTTCTGGCTTCATCTGTATGAAACAGTGAAAGTTTGTAGGTTTCAGACTTATCTCCACTGCCTCCAACACCAGGCAGGCTTAACTGCAAATCAAAAATTATTTTTTTAGGTCTACAGGTCTAAGTTTGGAAAGTACAAGTTAGGAAAGAGAAGGTTACAAAAAGAGAAACAGAAAACACAATTCCAGCTGTCCGGTTGTTTAACTTCTCAGGAGGGTCTCTAGTGCTTGTGCCTCTGTAGACTTTCCCTACTTCCTACCAGCCTGGATTCCTTTTTCTTCTCCCAAGAAACAGGCAGCAATGATGAATTCCATTTCACATCTACACAATGTTTCCAAGAAATGAATGTGCTTGGTGGTTCAGCCAGACCCACTGGGTATTTACAGGTGTCTTCCCAGCTCTGTCATGCAGTAGTCATGCTGGCAGCTAACTGGTTTTGCCACAGTTTGGATATTTACCCTTTTTATAGTGCTGCTTTCTTTTTCTTTTTTTTCTTTTTTTGATAGCTTTCTATAGAAATGGCATGTGATGCTTCACTAATAGAGATGGCAATTTTAGCCACAAACAGTTTTTCCATGGCAACATAAAAGGAGCTAATGCCCTTGGTATTCCTGGTGTCCAGTATGATAATATGCTTTCTTTTAATTTTCTATTACAAGCAATCAAACTTTTTATGCATTTTGGTGAGCTTTTCCATGTCTCTAGTAATTTTAGTTTCTCCTTTCAACCTTGATTGTAACATTGGTATTTCTTTTTACTTTCTTCCTGCTACCCTGTGTATATTGGGTCGATTTATACAGTTTTGACAATATACAGTAGTGTTTTCTCTAGAAAATATCTGGAAGGTCACTGCTATTCACTGACTTCCATTTTAACAACAATTTTAGAGCCAGTTCTGTATAGCCATTGCCACTCTGATTACAGCAGAATGTTCTGATTTGCTTATCTTCTGAATGGTTATTATAAAATAAGAAGATGTTTCACATTACAATATTTCCAGTGATCAATTATGAAAATTAAAACAAGTAGACTTAAAATATGTGTGGCTAGGGAGAAATATTAACTATTTTTCTTTATTTTACCAGGTTCACAAAGGGAAAACTAATTTTTTTCTGGAAGAAATTATGTATACAAGTGCTTCCAGAGGAAGGCTCATTTTTATTATGCTATTCACATGATTTATTATTCATAAAGAACATTTGAACAGAAACTGGCCAATGTATGAGCCAAAATCCTGACTTTAGAGAGGCCATTTGGCTGTAGTTTTCACTGTCTAAATCAGTGGGGAATATTGCAAGCATGTTGAACTTCATTTTTGAAAGTTAAATTCGACAAGATGTACTTACCAAAACATACATTGTAAAAGAAAATGAAGGGTTTCTTTGATATTTTATGTTCTTTGTCTTGTGAGGTATAAAGAAATTCAGGATGCTCATTCTGTCCTGTATTTTCAGTATTTGTATTTTGCTAATTTAATTTTTAGCCTTGAAAAAGAAGTAAGAAAAATATTTAGATCCGGTCTAATTTCATTTTAATTTGGCTCAGTATAATGTTAGCCAAAGGATGGTAATTAGACTTGCTAAAAAAGAGTGCAACATGAAGAGGGGGCCTTATTAAAAAAATCTCAGCCAGTAGGAAAGATGGAGTCTTAGTCTTTATGGACAATCTTCTGTCTCCATAGGTAAGACATTTAGCCTTTCTTACACCAATCTTCTACCCACAAGAAGAGCTAATATGCTGTTCTATCTGGGGGCTTGTGAAGTAAGTGCCTACAAACTCTTGTAGCATGTTTTAACTGAACAATGTTCTCTTTTGCCATTGACACATGATAATTATACCATGTAAGAGAGACCGATGGCCTATTTACTATGTTTTCATTTGTGTTATTTATGAGAATTTGTTTTCACAATGTGCTTATTTAAAAAAAAAAAAAAAAAAAAGTAAGTTTGGACTTATTTTGTTGCAAAATTTCAGAAAACACTCCTTTATATACCATTAGCACTTCTGGATGTATATTTTGTACCAGTGATAGGCAAATCAACATCAGGGAGGTGCAGCCTCACAGCTACCATGGCTTGAGAATTAGCTGGGAATGTAGGCTTTTGCAGTCAAATCTTGCTTCAAGCCTGTCCTTTTAGAAATTCATAATAGAATTTTCTTCCTTTTTCTATACCTGCTTCTCACAGCAGGAGGTTTGAAATTGCCAGAGTTAAGCAGTTTAATAATTACTTTTGGAAAGTTAAAACGCACATGGCCAGGTAATTTCATTTTCATTTTGAAAATAAGTTTTTCCTCTTGTTTCTGAAAAAGGAGGTGGAAATTATGATTGCTTATGAAATTAGTTTGTATAACTGGTTGGATATTTGATTATTCAAGCATCTGTATTTAACAGCTGAGGTAGTTCTGTTGCCTTAAGCATAAATCAGTGAGGTGAGAGCAGATAGTGGGAAAAAGATGGAAATTGCTCTCAGGCTACTTGCCGTACTAAGAGGTCTAGTTGCAGAGGACAGGAATTGAACTCAAATGGCAGATGAAATGGGAAAATCAGAGAGATCCGCTTTAAAAATGCACATTTCTGCAAGTAGAAATAATTCCATCTGCAAATCATTTGGCATGAAATTCTTTTCCTTGCCTTAAATGTAACACTGTGATGGTAAAGAAAATCCCTTATAAATGAACTAGTTGAAACTTCAAAGGGAGTCCTGTGTTTCCCTGTCTTGCAGTAGTCCCCACTGTGCCTTGCAGTGGGGACTATCCCCTAACAATGTAAGATTGAATAAAAGATATAACATTTTGATCAGCAGAGGAAAAGAAGTGATTTGCTGATACTTCAAAATACTTTAAATTCCATCACTTCACATAATTTATCTTTTTAGGTAACACCATGATTTTTGTGTCATGTCATCCTTTCCAATTCTTCCATTGCAGGTCACACATCTATTCTTGTTCTCATGTCCCACACATGAAAAACAAAATAGGGCAGGGAAACTGTGAAGATCAGTTAGGCAGCATCTCCTTACAAAGTGAACTCAGAGCTCTGTTGCTAATCCACTTTCTGAGTTACCATTGTTTGCCCTTGGCTAGGATTAGCAGTTTTATATATGGATCAGGGATGTGGCATGGGAGGTAAGGAAACACATAAACTAATAGTGTATTAGATCAAATGGGAGAATACTTTGCTCTGTAAAAGGGATGAAGTAAGAATCTAGCATAATTCTGTTGCTATTCCTCATAAATAAGAACAAAAGTTAAGGTCATGATGGTCATAAGATCGTAAGCAGCCTTGGGGAGGGTGGAGTGGGAATGGATCCCAAAGGAACTGCTGGCCTTTTACAGGATTACCACCTTGTTCAGTAGAAAAGGGCAAGTTAAAAGAGTTTGTTGTGTAGCTATTCAAAAGATTTTTCTTTCAAATAAGTGAAGGACAACACCCTCATGACTGAAAGGACACACCGTCTGCCAGCCCAGCATCTGCCTTCTGGCAGAATCCCCAGGATCTTAACCTTGAGAGGCCGAAATATCTGACAGATATAAGGTCCCCACTGAGTGGGACATCAAGTGTATTTGAACGATAACGAAAGTTTCCTTTTATGGTTCATATAATGTAGCTGTGCTGTACCAAGGAAAGGACCAAGTTTCTCAAAATAATGTAAATGATGCATGAACAATATATAAAATATGCCTTGTCATTTCTGTCCAAACCTGCCCATACCTGGGAATGTACCATGCTTTTTTACATAATGTGGCACATTTTTTACATCTCCCCTGAAAAAAATGGCCAAAATATGTAAAATATAGGAGCAAAATTAGTGTTCTTAAATCCTTCTCTTTCAAAAGTACCACAAGAATAAATGACTCAGCTGAGACTCCATTGGAAAAAATTTTAATGGAGTATCTTTGTGTTATATTAAGTAGTAATATTTATGGGTTTTGATTCCTATGCTAAGTTGAAACTATATAATATGCAGTCATAAAAACTTGATATAATTTGTGAATCATAGAATCATCACAGGATATTCTGAGTTGGAGGGGACCCACAATCACCAAAGTCCATCTCCTGGCCCTGCACAGGATACCCTGGGAATCACACCATGTGCCTGAGAGCATTGTCCAAACACTTCTTGAACTCTGCCAGGCTGGTACTGTGACCACTTCCCTGGGGAGCCTTTTCCAGTGCCCAAACACCCTCTGGGTGAAGAACCTTTTCCTGATATCCAACCTAAACCTCCCTTGAGACCATTCCCTTGGATCCTGTCAGTGGTCACCACAGAGAAGAGATCAGTGCCTGCCCCTCCTCTTCCCCTCATGAGGAAGTTGTAACTGCAATGAGGTCTCCCCTCAGTCTCCTCTTCTCCAGGCTGAACTGACCAAGTGACCTCAGCCACTCCTCACACAAGCTTCCCTTTTAGATAATTAATAAAATTAACCCTGGTGCTTATTTTTTTCCTTATATATAATAACTTTTTCTTTGGCAATACAATAGAGCTGGCAATCTGTGAGTAGTGGAGAATTTTTTTAAAGAAAAAAGAAACTTGGTCACCGGTATGGTTAAATTATGGCTACTAATGTGTCTTCAGCCTATTATGTGCAACAAAAGTAAGAAGTCATTAACCAGAAAGGTATGTGTTAGGAAGAAACAAACCTTTTTACTGTTCTGGGAAGCAGATTGGAATTGATTGGAAAATAGATATTAGGCAGGTGGGAAGTGTATCATTACCTAAAATGCAATTTCATAAGTGTCAAACACACAGTGCTGTCCTACAATAGTCTGTCTAGTTCATAGATTGTCCCGAAATGAGTCTCGACCTACCAGCCTAATATATCTCCCAAGTAACGAAGTTCTCTTGCACTCATGTCTTTTGCAAATGCCTGCGGTCTGTTATGAACAATAGCACAGTGAGATAAACTACTAATGACTGCAAAACCATGATAACCCTTCATATAAAGTTCCTTAGAATTTGTGATGGAGCTCTTTTCAGCAAAAAGAAGGATTATGAGGAGCAGAGACCATCACCAACCACAAGATCTCTAAGAGCAGTAGATTACATTTGCAGATAAATCATAGCACAAAGGGACATCTAAATGATGCTAATAAAAAATGGAGCTTCTTTATCAGATAGTAATAAAACTACATTTATAAAGATTAATGGAAAAGGAAAAAAATATCTGGGACCCTATTGTTTTGCACATGAAAAACAGCTGAATTTTGCATCTTTGAATTGATTTAAGGACTAGGAAGACAGATTGCATAAATCATTGCTACATCCCTGTCATTGTTGTTTTAAATAGTGTGCAATTATAAGGAAAAGAAAAATCTCAGTTTCTGATGGAGTTGTATCCAAAGGCATTATTGGTAAATGGGTTTTTTTCCTGCTCTTTATCTTTGGTAAACTGACACAGCCTAATCGCCCACAGAGCTGAGGAATAGCATGAGTCCTCTGGGTCACATCAGTGAACCTGGACTGATGGAGAGTGGGCATTTATTGAAGTCTGAAGTCCAAAATATTTAAGATATACAAGAAAACAATATCATACATAAGACTATTTATTTGTTCATTTGTAAGGCTGCTCTGGCACAGAGTTAAATGCCATCTTTAGACAGGAAGATGCAAACTGCAGTTGTTTGCATGGTTGGTTTCTTTAAAAAGATTGTATGTGACAGGCTTTCTGCTCCAGTATCAATCTTGCCACAAATTTCTTTGATGGGGCTGTCTCTGAGGCTCTGAGACTTAGCCTCAGAAAGGCAAAAAGCTAGTCAAACATCTAGGGCTGTCCAGATGGCTTCTTCTTTATTGATGACCCACCTCTTGTTGCACAGTATTTTTGCTGCTTTTGGGGAGAAAAAGATCAGAAATCCTTGTTTTGTTTCCTGTATGTTTGTCCCTTAGTAGTTCTTTTCATCACTCTGTAAGTTAATATCAAAGAGAGAATCTGAAAGACATATATAGCAGAAGGCTTGTCTCCCCAGATGCAGGGCCAGGAGGAAGGAGAGAGCAAGCATCATGACCAAATAATGATAAATACTGTGATTTCCAAATGCACTGAAGTGAAGGAGGAGCCTGTGTGATATCTGTAGATGTTTTGCAGCTGATTTCATGTTAATTGACATCAGTGATAGCTGTTTTAAAAATCGCTTTCAAAATTATACAAATATCCTTCTTCCCCAAGCACTGCTTGAATTTAAGTATGTGCCTGGTGTTTTTTCTGTTCCTTTGGCCTCCTGATATTTTCTAAATCTCTGTTGAATGGGGTGTGTTTTTCACAGAATATGATACTGGGGGAAACCACATTCAGCACAACAGTTCACTAGCAGGGGATGCTAATGGGGGCGCTCAGACATTTTGGCTTCCTTTGTATAAATCAAAAGAATTTCAGCCTAATGCTGGCCATGGCTCCTTTAACAGGACCAGCTAAAGGCTCTGTGTTCCACACAAACTCCTCCTTTAAGTGAGGAGTTTTAATTGAGTATTTTAACCTAAACAGAGACATGTCCTCCAAAACATTTCTTCCTCAGTGCTACTGCAAGTGTTTCTGCTTTAACATGGACAATTCTGTTACCTCTTTTTCCAGAGTGACAGCTGAATTTCTGCAGATCTGCTTGGGTGCTGGATGATTGTTATGATTGTTTATGCACAGACCATTAATGTTCTTAACTGAATTGCAGGATTTATGGAAGTTTGGACAACATGCAGCTAAAGACATCTATAAAACTGTGAATTTGTTCTGGAATTTTCAGGAAAAAAATTCTGATGTCCAAGAGGTTAAAAATCCTTCTTTCTTTAGGAATACAAGCCTATAGATATACCCATACTTTTTTCTGCTACCAGGGTAAAACTCCCAGCATAGTAAAATGTAAAAAACATTTTTTTCAATGAATTGATCATAAAAAAATATTTTTCCTACTCATGCTTAGTTTTTCCAATGCTCTTGAGACAATATTGAATTTTACCACCTCAAAATATTTTCAGATTCATATCCCTAAAGATGGATTTAAGTGTTCCACGATATATCTGTGATACATTAACAAAAATATATCCTTTTACTATAACTGAATATGTCCTTAAGAACCTTCATGGTGAAACATATTTTATAATTTTTAATATGTAATTTCTTAATAGTTATTGTGCTTCGTGTGGCCACCTACTTCATCAGCTTGGAGTGAGATGGCATTTCCCCGAAATTCAGGGGCTGCTGTCATACCAACAGCCTGGGAGTGTTTGCATTCATTATTTTTTTGCAGAGGAATAATAATAATGGAAGAGGGGAAAGGATGGGAAAAGAGCAGTTCTATATCATTTCTTTCTCAAATTCAGGTATATGCTGCTCTCTTGTGGAACTTCTATGGTAGTTACACGCATTAGAGAAAGGTTTCTGGCTTTTGCTTTCTGACTTTTATTTTGGTCCATTGAATGATGCTAAGACAGATCTAGTCCACATGATGTAGATGTTTTTCTGAATACAAATAGCAATTTTGTCTATTAATGTACTATGTTCTTTTTCTGTTTTGATAGTCAGCATCCATTGTTGACATAGCTTTGTGTGCTGCATTTGGAACTAGATTTGTGCTGTTTTGTAAATAAGCATACATTTGTTAATACTGGAAAATTGTCTCTTCTGCTCTTAAGGTGATGCTGAAATGCACCTGTAGTTTTCTCTGGTTCACTCTTTCAATTAAGAGTAAGAAATTTCAATTTCAGTAAGAAAATAATTGCTTTACAAAAGGAACTGAAAACTTGGATATCTGTCTGCATGATGTTTGTGTATGTGGAGTGTGTTGTCTAAATTATGGATTCTCAAATCTTTTCTCATGTATTATGAAACTGAGTGATGAGTGGAATTTTTAGAATAGTGTTTCAAGGTGTATCACTGTCCAGTCAAAGAGTGGAGGCAGTACAGTCACAGAACCATCCTCACTGAGGCCCTGGGAAAAAAAGAACTCCACAAGCAGGATTTCTGGTGCCTGGTTTCCTGAGGATGTCTTCAGGGTGAGATTCTTTGCTTTCTAATGGATATGTGTGAATATATATGTATCTGAGTTTATATGACTGTTGCTCTGTCATCAAGAATACCTCTCTACCTTGACATCTGTTTTCATTACAAGACAGAAGTACTTGAGGCTGTAGCCCTTCTGTCAGATGTGGTCAAAAATTTTATTTATTATTGCGAGATAGAGAGGCAGAGCAATTTTATTACCTTTTTTTACTTCTAAAACATTTATTAATAATAATAGCAATAAGCTCTATTTGTGCCTGAACATGCCTTACATTCTTACATATTCTGCAGCATATTTTATCCAGTAGAATCCTTAAGCAATATACAGGCTAAGAGCTCCCCCTGAGAATTTCTGCTGCAAACCTGATATTTGATTTGTTTCTGGAAAGTCTGGTTGAGTTCACCAATAGAAGACACGCACAGCAAAATGCTCGACTACAAAGAAGCACTTCATTCCCTCATATAAATACTTGCTGCCACCTCTGAGAAAAAAAAACTCCTTAGTGCAGTTACTTATCCTTGTAAGCAAAATCTTTGAAGATAAGCTATGTTATAGCACCCCCATCATTAAAACCACACAGGCAATTTCAAGAATATTCAATTTTCTCTTTCTGAGTAAGTCTTGTCCAGTAAGTTGAGGAAGGATTTAGGCCTTTGGTCTGCTCTGACCCTTGGAGGAGCACAGCCTGTTTTCAAAGGGGAGTAAGTAAGGTCCTAGAGGTGTCTTTAGTGCAAACTGGGCTTCCATGAGGCAATGGCTAATGCACTACAAATGCAGCCTCTGGCTCCCTCCATACCAGTTCCTCTGTGTACCCAAGCCTTGTATTCTCTTGCTTGTAGACAGGGTATTATCTGGTGAAAAGAGGGAGTACAAAGAATCAAGTCATAATCAGTATGCTTTTGTGAGTCCTGTGAAATAGAGTGAAAGCTATGAGGGAAAAGCAAGTAGATTTTGAGAGTACAATATTTCGGGAGAGATGGGAGAGGGTGTTTTTATGATATTCTATTATGTCTCCTCTTTAGAGTGTCTAAGCCAGTGCCAAAGGAATAGTTTTCCAATGTGATATTTGTTCACAGGATGGATAGGGGCTGACAAGCTGACCATCAGAACAGCTTCTTTGTCCTTGGAGCTCCAGGTGGTTTAACAGTGCAGAGAAGCTACGAGTTTTTACCAAAATGACTGTTCATTCCTTTGACTTTTCAGCCCTGCCCAGCTTATTTTCAAGGACTTTTAAAAGAAAAAAAAATTAAACAGTGTATATTAGGAGGGTGGTGGGGAGGTGAGGGTAAGTACTGGGTGTACACATGATGTGGAAAGGATCTCTCTTGCCTTTTCTAGAAATACTTTCATCCAGAGAAGGCTCAGACATAAAAGTATCAGTATTCATGCTACATAAATATCACAGCTTAATCATGGCTATAATCAGCTTTACTAGCAACAAGATTGACATGACTCTATTACATCCCCTGAATTTTCTGAAAGTATATTTAGGGATGTAAAGAGCAGTATTAAAATTATTCTCAAGAGCTTTCCAGGATTTTTAAAATTACAATATTTGTTTATTGGTTTTAATGAAATATATGAAAACTAAGCCCTTTATGACAGGTAAAGATAATATGATAATTACCTAATATAGACAGCAAATAACACTGGCAGTCATGATTATAATCTGGTTTTAGTCCATGCAGATTGCAACAGAATAGAAGAATATGTTGATTTATTACTAATAAAGAATCAGGGGTCATTCTTGTTTACTACTTTAGGTTCTGATTCTGAGCAGCTTGCAGAGATAGATATAAATTTAGGGATGAGAAGAGTGGACTAATAACCTTCTTCAGGCTGTTCCTAATGCAGCCCTGTGTGCAGGTTGTTTCTCTGCCAGGGCCTGCAGCTGAGTCATGGTCAGTGTGTTGTCCACCAGGGCCCATTTCCAGGTCTGTGAGCCATCTTAATCTTTAATCTCTCTGCAATATTTTTAAGGAAATATTTCTTTTTTGTTTTGTATCTTTTTCTAATTATTTTTAATTTATTTTCACCTTTAAAATAATCAAGCAAAGTATATAACTAGTTTAGCCAGTGGTGACCCTTAATTTTGCCCAGAAAGGGAGAGGAATAAAGAAAAACTACTGCATATATTCTCTGTTGCCTACTTGGGGATGGAAAAAATGCTGACTTCTATACACAGTAGTTACACCATTAGCTTTTTAGGCAAGAAATAGAGAAGAGAATTGCCTCATGTTGTACAAATTGGGCTAGAGACTTCTAATCCATCTAATCCATCAGAACTGTATTGACTCAGCTGAAGTCTGAGGACCATTGGGATAAAGTGGAGAATGGCACTGGCACCCTGAGCTTCTGATAAAACTACATTGAAAATTCATCCAAAGGAGGCAAAGTATCCAAACCAGTGCATAATGGTGGATTATATTTCACTTGTATCACACCGAACACCCAAAAGATGGATGTGATATTTAATGGAAACTAAGATGCTTGTTTTGAAAGGCTTCACTGTTATACGTGTAGCAAATGGTTGTGTGTAAGCTTCTTTCCTGTGCAGTTTGTCCACTTTGCTGAGCTTCTGCAGGGAATAAGAGACAAAATCACTCTGCAGATTTTAATTTCTGCAAGAATGCTACTCCCTTCATAGGACTGGCCTTTTTACCCAGGATTCACTTATTGCCTTTAAGACTCCATTTCCCCAAAATGTTTGAAAAACTTATTAAACTTCTGGTCCTTATTCCTTTCTTCCATTAATTTACAGAAACTGCTCATTGGTGCATGTGATTGTACCTGCTCTTCATCAGCAGCATGAACTGTGCTTTGAATCATCTCACCAGAAAATGGCATTGCATTGTTTCCTTCTATCTTATCACTTTGTTTTCATCTTTTTAAAGCTTATTCATAGCACTGAAGCCTTTCTGCAAAATTGTTGTGTGTTCGTTAGACTTTTACCATGTGTCATGATTCAGCTGCAGATGCTGGCAGTGAGAGAGAAAACTGCACACAGGGCTGCATGAATAAGAGCTTGAAGGAGGTCATTAGCCCCCTCTGTTCAGCCCTGAATTTACATCTCTATCTGACATCAGATGGGAGATCTATGTCCTGCAGATTTCCATGTCCATGTTTCTAGGGGTGCTAAATCAGCAAAAAGCAGCACAAAGGGCTGGGGCAGTAGCAGAGGTGAGAGCAAAAGCCAGAGAAAACCTTGGCAGAGCAGGGATGTGCCAGATGTGGATAGCGCAATGCTGTATACAAAGAGATGCAAATGAGAGCAGGAATAGAAAAAGGAAATTTTGGTCTCTGAAGGGACCTTCCCAGTGCGGTAATCCGTGTCTCTAAATCTCCACATTGCCTGATTTTATTTCTGCATCTGCTACACAGAGAGCATCTTGAGAGAAGTCTCAGGACGTGCATCTCCAAAGCGTGACAGCGACAGCACCTGGATTTTCGGCAGGGATGTCGATCCGCGCGTTTCTCAGGGTGGGGCTGCAGGAGCCGCAGCGCCGCTGGCAGGAGCCGCCCGCCCGCAGCGCCGCCGCGTGGCCGCGCCCGCCCGGTGCAGGGACACAGGGGACAGCGCCGGTGGTTTTCCGGAGGCACCGGCACAGCCGAAAAAAACCTAACAATATTTTGAAACTTACAGGATTTGCCGAATGTCGCATGCTGTTTGATTTTCCAAAAGGCAGTGTTCTCACGGTAAAAGAGCTAGCTGATATCTCCTGTCTCCTTGCTCCTCAACGAACGCCCTTCCCTTCCCTTCCCTTCCCTTCCCTTCCCTTCCCTTCCCTTCCCTTCCCTTCCCTTCCCTTCCCTTCCCTTCCCTTCCCTTCCCTTCCCTTCCCTTCCCTTCCCTTCCCTTCCCTTCCCTTCCCTTCCCTTCCCTTCCCTTCCCTTCCCTTCCCTTCCCTTCCCTTCCCTTCCCTTCCCTTCCCTTCCCTTCCCTTCCCTTCCCTTCCCTTCCCTTCCCTTCCCTTCCCCTTGATGAGTTCCCCTTGCTCCAGCAAAGCCCCGCCCCGCCCTTGCCAGACCCACAGTTTGCCACTGATGCTGAAGCAGACGAATATTGAAGCGTTGTTAAGACCTCGAGTATTATGGCTAGGTGGGAAGAGTAGATTAGACTAGATGGGTCCTTTGCCAGGAAAACAATTAATATATCATTTTGTCACACCTAGAGATTGTGATGGATACAGAGAAGATTTTTCAGAGGCAGCCAAGGTGTTTTCACAATAAAAGACTCAATATTTTTTTCAGTTAATGAAGCCCTGTAATAACCAAATATGAAATATTGACATTACCCATGTGTTCATTGCCATTCTCAATTTCTATCTTGTTTTCATTCTCAAAACATATAAGCTCACAATCGCTGGAATTTCATGAGCTTTGTCTCTTCATTTTATTACCTATTGCCAAATACTCTTCTCTCCTCCTATTTAAGTCCAGAGCACATTCCAGCATCAGCTCTGCTAGACATAACCAGCTTGGCAAAGTTTATCTTAGAAGCTATTTCCTGGAGTCTGTGAGGGAGACTGGTGACACTGTTTGCTTGACAGCAGCTTTGCAGGCAGTCTAAAGCAGAGAAGTAATTTAAATCCAGTGTTCTCTCCAAAGAAAATCTTTGAAAGGACAATAAAAAAGTAGGAATAACATCAATACAGAAAGAAGCAGAGGACAGGAGAGACTCCTCAGTTGTATAGTTCTCATCCAGAAAGTGTGCCTTGTTAATTATTCATGTGTTCAGTGCAGGAGTTCTCATACCCCTCTGTTACTGAGGAATGAATTGGAAGTAGCTGTCGTGTTGTTGTAGGAGCATTGGCATGAAGATAGAGTAACAAAACCTCTGGTAACAGTGTTAATAATTATAGACTCCAAATGTAAAAAGAGGTCAGTACTTGGTTTTATAAACAAGGTATCAAAGTTATTTTTCTGTATATGGTTCTCTGTTGCAGGCCCACCGCTAACTTTCCTGGGTCTAACCTCTGGTAAAGGGCAGATTTAACTGGCCTAGACTTAGAAAATTCATTTCCCAGGACACCACAGGGACCACTTGTTCCAAGCGAGGTGTCTCCTTTTTCTTCACTTTAACTTGGTACATGCGTTTGAAGGGGTCCACCTTACTTGTTGGGAAGTTTCACTCAGAGTGATAGTAGCTTAGCACTGATAGTAAAAAGAGATGTTACTTTTTTTGGCAGTGATTGAGTTTTCATTACTGAGAGAGATGTTATTTGATCTGTAAGATAAGAGGGAAATTATTATAAACACAAGCAGAACTCTTAATGGATAATATCAAACTTAAAAATTAATAATTATCTTTCTCTCACTTCTACAAATACTTATCCAGAAGGTGTAGCTACTTTTTTCAGCCCTTCAAAAATGCAAGGCAGAGCGCTGGACACCTGGGTACCTCCTGGGGACTTCTAGGTGTTTATGATTTCTGTCTTTCTGCAAGAGTGAAAATGTGGCTGTTACAGTTAGGACTCCAAAGGGGAAGGGATGTATTGTCATCCACGTATCCAAGTTCAGGCCTTATGTATTCAAAAACTGTCTTATATTTTGGGCTTAGAAGTATGTCTTGGCTCACTGGTACCTTGCTTGGATAGCTGGTACCCTTTGTGCAGTGGCTCCTATATCCATCTGTCATTTATTAATGGCATTATTAGTGTGGTTTCCAGAGCTAGTCCCCTGGTGATGGATGTTGGACATGCAGAAACTAAAACCAGCTTATATTTGTAGAAAGGTTTCTGATGCAACACTTTGTTCTTCCTCCCCAGGCATGTACCAAGACATTGTAACACATTGGTAGTTCCAGTTAACACACACACATCTTAGCACACACACATATATATACACACATATATTTATATATCTACGTGCAGATCAGTTTTAAACTATCAGTAAATTTTTCAGGAGTCTAAAGTTTGTGATAATTAGCACTTGAAAAATGTTGTGAAGCTTTTCGTCATTCGTGTTTTGACATGCAAAGACTAATGTTTATAATAAAAAGATCTGCTAAAGATTCATTGCTTTCATTTACACCTCTGTTTGATTAATCTTTTTTGTCTTGGTCCATCACTTTTTTTTTCATCAGTTATGGTTCTTTGCTGATAATCTAACATGTTTGAAGTCCCTCTTTGATTCAAGGAAATGAAAGTTGGATGGTATTGTTTGAAAAGGTGCTATTCCTGCTAAATAATGAAGTCATCCTGGCTCAGTTTTTTCACTGATAGGTCTCCATTTGGCTAATTGGTCTGATGACATGTGAAAGTGTTTAGAAGACATCACAAAAGTGACAGAAAAAGCATGCCCCCAATTTGTTTTAGTGTTCTGTTAAACTTTTCTGAAGTTTCTCCTTTATTCTTTTTAAAAGCTGTAAACATCAGGAGGAGGCTTTATTAAATTGCTTTTACCTCAGACTACAGGGGGCTTTGATGGAAAAGGGGAAAATGTTTGAAACTGTTGGGTCTTTGTTCTTTTTCTAAGGCAAGAACATTGGGAGTCCACACAGTGGGATTTTAATAACTGGTGTTATTACCTTCACAGCAGTAAAAAAGGTGGGGCCACCTGCTTTTACTGGACTGGTTAAAAGGAAACTGAGCAATTCCATACAATATGTACTTGAAAAAGCACATAGAAATATAAAAATGTTATTTTCAAAAAGTCAAACAGTCCTACAGAACATACATATGAAGTCTAAGAAAGAATTAACAGACTCTCTCTATTTTGCAGGATCCCAAGTACCACAGTGACACCTGGAGCATAGGTGCAATTCCCTGAGTAATTAAGTCATTAACAACATCCTCTGGAGCCCTTGTGGATACTTCTGTGGCAATGATGGCCCATGGACTAGTGTCTTCTTCAGAACTGAGAACAACCAACATGACACATCTGGCATAAACAGCTACATTCCTCCTTTGTTTCTCCTTTAACCAGCACCAAAACGTCCTCAGTGCCCAGAGAGGCCTTGTGATGGCTCCATCTATGCATTGCCTGGGAAATTCCCAACTGTTCCAGGGTGAGCCATCCTTGGCATTCAGGCCATGGCCACTTCACTTACAAGGTGGTGTGTGAATGTGTGTTATACATAGCCAGGGTAACTTTTCTGTAAAAGTGAGCAGGAACAAAGATATTCACAGTGTATGGTACTGTATGTATACTCCAAGGAGGCATGCTTTACTTATTTTTAAAATTTTAAATCTTTTAGGAATTACAATCAATGAAATTAAATCAGACATATCTGGTCCTCTATGACCTTAATATTTTTCTATTTCTCCCCTTGTAGTTGAAAGAAATACTTCATTTATTGCCCTAAATTAAACTTTTGTCAAGATACCATAGTATTCTTTGTGAACTCTGTGTTGTAATGACAACTAATGAATCTGAAATTCTCTGGTATTGCCTCTGGAAGGAGATGGTTGTGGGTTTTCACACCAGTTTGCCCCTGTTCTGTGTTGATTCTTGAACAGTTGTTAGTGTTGGCCAAGAAGAAGATGCAACTGTGAGAGTTCTCCATGCCTGCCTGTCCTCGCTACTGCTGTATAATCTCTTAATGCTGTTGCAGCTCTCTGCTCTTCACAGCACAGTACTCACTGGAACTGCTGTTTCTAGTGCAAGCTGAAAGATCAAAGCAAATGCTGTGAACGAGTTTATTTTGTGTTGTTTCATTTCACTTATCATCTATTAATTGATCTCCTGAGTCATTTAAGGTCCTCACAACCTGTCACTGCTTTGGTAATTTCTGTTGTTTTGCCGTGTAACAAGACTTTTTTTTTTTTTTTCAGCTTTTATTTATGAAACAGAAGAAATCTGCAATAATTAAGGAGTTTAGTGCTAGGAAGTTTTGTAAAGTTTATATGTTTATCTAAATATTTCATCTCCTAGTTTGGTGAATCAGGCTGATCTGTGAGCTCTTTTTACACCCAATTCACTGAAGCTGACATTTTTTTATCCTTTGAATCATTTGCTATTACATGCTTCCAGAAGAGCTGTACTGCTGCTCTGTCCTTCTGCTGTGCAAATAAGCATTGCATCTTCC
The DNA here is from genome assembly GCF_041296385.1 of Aphelocoma coerulescens. NCBI lineage: Eukaryota > Metazoa > Chordata > Aves > Passeriformes > Corvidae > Aphelocoma > Aphelocoma coerulescens. The sequence goes on from NC_091015.1 coordinate 28,942,506, forward strand.
CCTTGATTTTTTTACCCTTTCCTAATGACATGATTGCTTATAAATTCTTCCACTGTTGTGGCTGTGGTTTATTTTCCATAGGTTCACAGAGCTGTCCTTCATATCACTGTACACACGTACAGCTCAAGCCTTGTACCTTGGCCCTGTTCTCACTAGACCATAGGGGAACCTTTGGGAATCAGAACTGATTGGATCTGTTTTATGGCTACAGACATTATTTTACCTCAAGGTACTTTGCCTGGGAGTCCAGAGTATGAGAATCCTAAGTGTTTTAAAGAGGGGTTTGGGAAGCCATGCAGGCCCTGGTTATAGGTGGTATGGGGATGAAACTAAACCTGGTGGTTGAGATATTAATCTTGCAGCACTATAGTGATTTTCTGTGGAGAAGAAACAGAAACGTCTCTTGATTGTTCCCTGTTGCAAGATTATTAAATAGATATTTGTTTTGACAAAGAAGACATCCAGGTGCAGCTACATCACCAAAGTCTACAGAAAACTTGCATCACGCTTACAGATAAAGATAAGGGCCTACAACTGAAAAAGTAAGGTTTTTCCCAAAGAACTGTCAGGATTTTTTTTAATTAGGAAGTCAATATGTGGTATCCAACTTTAGCTGAAGCTTTAAAACAGCATTAAATTGCAAAAAGATCGATGAAAATATAAGTAAGCAAAACAACCTCTCATCATGGTAAACTTTGCAAATGTGTCACCCTAGACCACCTGGCCTATCAGCAGCACAGCACTCCCTAAGGGAAGGGAGCTGGGTACCTGCCCTCGCCAGCAGGATTGTTTTCCACTGCTGTAGGCAGTTTATTTTGAACACTTTGCCAGATGGGACTTCTACTGCTCTCTTTTCTCCACTGCCTGGAGAGAGTATTCTTTAATTGTATAAATCATGAATATTGGAGCTGAAATTTGCCCTGATGTTCTTCAAGGCCATATATCAGACCATATATCAAAGTATGTTTTTGTCTACATGAATTTGAGTTACGTGTTTTCCTTGCCATATTCTGAAGGAGCACTGAATATCTGAATGTGCTGGAATTTTAGATTATTCTTATTTCTCCTCATTATGACATTTGCATTCCTTCAAATTCTCCTTTCAAAAGAATCTTGTTACTCTCTCTTCAGCTCAAGACTATTTCCACCATGCTATGGGGTTAGCAGACACGTTTCAGGTGCTTCCCTGTGTGCTGTGATCCTTGCTGCTCAGGGAACAATCACAGTCTGAGGAAAATGAAGACTGACCAACTCTCCTATTTCTTTTCTTTTATGAATTTATGGCAATGGTACCTGCTGTAGACCATACCCCAGATCTGCTTCTAAACTATCACCCTGGAACTAGAAGGGCAGTAGATTGTAAGAGATGGCACAAGTTAAAAAAAAAATTGGTCCCCATCACAAAAGTTCAAGCCACCTAAGTCTGCCAGGTACAGTGGCTGGTGGACAACTGCTGGCCTAGGGAGTCTTGACACAAACAGTACTTGGCTTGTGAGTGTAAATGCAAGAAAAATCCCCCCAGGGTGCTGTGAAAACTTGGCATTTTTTATTTTTCTTTAAAGATTAATTTCAAATTTTCCACTCATTAATATCTTTTGCTAGTAAGTTGCTTTATAAGATGTTGTACTACTGCTAAGCAATTCTTTGCTTATTCTGTCCATGTCTTCAACGGTCATTTGCTGAGCTGTAGATAAAGGCACTATTTGTCTATTAACTATCACAAATGTAAGTTATTTTGAAATAATTCTACTCTGCTTTTGAGGGAGGGAAGCCTCGCAGCACATGCTTTGTCATGTCTTTGATCATATCAGATTTTGCTGTGGCTCATTTCTTTATGACATATTTTCCCTTGCTTTTCTTTTTTCCCCCACTGCTATCTTGCAGTGTTTTGCAGTTAATTCTAGCTACTCTTTAGTTCAGGCACTTTTTTGTTCCAGTTGCTCATAATTTTAGTAATTTCCATAACTAGCCTGCAGGCTTCTTTACTGTGTCTGCTCAGTCAGTATTTTTTTTAGCAAGTTCTCTGTCCTTATTGAACAGTTTTCTAGTTCATTGGTATATTAGGTGGACAAAATTAGTGCAACTGCTTACCCTTGTGACACAACATCTGCCATCATGATTCAGATAAAAGCCTTATTCATGCTCACAAATACTTATATATTTCTTACAAAAATTACCATTGTTGATTTTTTCTTTAATCACATTGCTTTGCACATAGTGCAGTTTTAGTAAATTTATGATTTTTCTTCAGTTCTAAATTAAAGTATCCTACTAAACTAGCTCGACTTTCTTCATTAAAAATAGCAACGCATGCTTCTAAGGTAATGACAAAATTTTCTTTCATTTCTACACATTTGTCTAATGATTTGAAGTCAGACTGTATCTAGCTTTCAAGGTTTTCTCTTTCTTTTTTAAAACTTGATGTACGAAGACAAGATTAGTGTATCTATATTCATATAACTCAAAAAGTCATCTATCATTTTTTCTCATCCATCTGCCCCAGGATTCCCTCTGCTGCTACATAGTTGTTGCACTCAAAATCTTGCTCATGGGCATAGGAGAAGCACACCTTTTATATAAGTAAATCTTAAAAATTATTAGTGTAATTGAAAGCGAAGCGCTTCTAACCATTAGTAGTCCAGATCTAATTGTTTAAAAAAGAAGGTTAATGCAGTTAAAATGTTTATACATATACCTTCTAGTGCCTACCTCCCACTGTTAGGCTGATGTCTCCACTGCTCCTCTGGGTGCTGAGATTGGTGGGGTTTCATACTGGTGGCAGTGGTGGCGTGATAGTGAATTGCTAGCCTCTGGAGTCCTTCAGTGTGAGGAATATGATGATTGTGGTAATTCTCTCGTTAAGATCAAATTTTTAGGGGCCATTTTTATGTGTCTGCCAAAACCCTCTTACACCTTTGCTCTGTCTTCACTGGGCTATAATTCCATATTACACCCAATTAACTATATATGGTGACTTTTGTGTATGTTAGACACTATTTCTTTGTTATCTCTAAAACCGGTTGTGTCCAACTCCAGGTCTGCAATCCTCATGTTAGAGTCTTAAACACTGCTCTCCACAGAACAGCTGCTTCTTATAGTGGTTCTTAATAGTGGTTCTTTATAGTGGTTCTACTGTACAAAGTCAAAACAAATTAAATGTAGACATGGTACCCTTCCTGCTATTCCAACTTGTTCTCCTCTGTTGATGCTCTTAGCAACTAGTTCACCTGCCTTAAAAGACTTCTAGAACATGAGAGAATAAAAACATATGGATGTAGATACATGTGTCTGACAGTCGAGTATGTACAATGTAGACAAAAAGAACAAAGGGAAAGGTTCTCCTCCATCCCCCAAAAAAAAACCAAAACAAAAAAACTACACAGAAAGCAGCTAAAAGAATCTAAAACCAAACCAAAATATTAAACAAAAATATCCCAAAACTCCAAAAAGAAAAAGGCTGTAAGAATTTGAAGACACATATGTTGGGGTCCCTCCCCCTGCCATGTGGTGCTGGGAGAGGGGCCCTGGGGGGAGACACGGGGTTTCCCTGGCCCTGGTCAGCCTCATTCCCCATTGGTTGTTTTGTGTTCCCCTGCACAGGCAAGGACCCTTGATCCCATGATTGCCGCAGTTCCTTGGCAGATCCCGGCCATGCGGCTGGAGAAATAAACATCTCTGAAACCTCTATCAAGAATCCGTCCATATGTATTTCTTTTCCACGGGCCTCCTTGTCTGATCCACGTGTTGCAGTATCCCCACTGTAACACATGCACAGGCAATTGACCGTGCCCACTCTCCACAGAGAAACCAAGAGCACAATGAACTTCCTTGTCCTTAGGAAGTGTATGGTAAATGGTAGATCTGGGAGGCTTTTTTGAAAAGCAATTTGAATACACTGATTTAGAGAATTCTTTAAAATAATATTTTTCCCTCTTTACAAGCAATTTAATATACTTTACTTTTATTTAATTGTCCTGTGACCTTGCTGAAAAAAAAAGAGAGAGAACAGCAAATCAAAAACCCTCACAATCCTGTTGTTTGTGTGGTTTCTTGTTATACACATAATTCAATACAGTTAAGCAGAGACTGCCCAGGATGTTTTGCATGCTAACTGACAACTGCTTAAGTAGAACGTAAGAAGCTTTAAACAATGTAAATCAAGTAATAATAAATATTATTATCACTTATTTTCTTATAATCTCTGTAGTGTTTTTAATGGTATATAAATCCTTAAATAATAGCAGACAAATTCACAGCTTATAAGAATTTGTTAAACATAAAGGCAATTTTTAATATGGCATGGCATGGCATCTTGATGAGACTCATGGAATATTCTGGAAAAACATGCTGTACTGCCATTTCATCAATCTAAGGTGACAGAGGAAAGTCTTATCATCTGCAGTACCACCTCATTTCAAAGTGAATGCAGTTACAGAGATGGAGTATGGCAATTTTTAATGTAAATAATGTTTTGCCTTTCTGAAAGAGCCAATTTACAGTCTTGAGGCCATTAGACTTCTGTCCTGGCTTCTTCAGCAGTGCAATTCTGCAACAGGATTGGAGAGTCAGTTTGAGATTGATGATTAACTTCTCACTTGTGCTGCAAAACTTCCTTTAATATTTCTGTAAAACTGAACAAATGACTGTTCCTAATGTTTTGCTCATCAACTAGTAAGTGGAGGCCATTTAAGACAGAAATGTAGGATTTAGCTCCAGCTGCTGTTCTAATGTTGCAGAAAGCTTTTGCTGCAGTTCATTAAATTCAACTTCAGGCAGTCACAAAACTGCCAGCTAATTATTTTTTCTTTCCTTGGCTGACTGAATCCTAGTGTCACCAATTTGCACTCACAAAATGGAGCTACAGAATTCTTCATTCTGAAGATTGAAGGAACAAAGCAGTGAGGATGATACCAACACAATTCTTACAAAAACAGGTAAGACTGAATTAGTGAAACTTTATTTCCAACCAGTTTGTCAGACTATCTTGGAAGTCAGACTCTGTATGGAACATTGGTTATTTGGTAACAGGTCACAGGGCCTTTATTAATAATTGTTAGTTTATGTTTTGGGGACTAATAACCAGATTGGAGATTCAGGTTACGTGGGTTCGACCCTCTGGTTGAAAAGGAGCAGACCTGTGGCTGAGAAGTAATTTTCCTCACTATTGAGTACCTGGGGTGTTTTATCCTCTATTATCTCATTACAAATCAAATTACATTATGACAATTTCTTTCATTTTTGTGGAATATCAAAACTAAAAATGGGATCCAAAATTGAAAGATACATGTATGGAGATGTCCCTCCTGATCTTGCATACAGAATATCTACCTGAACACAGCTCTGTTAACACATGGATGATGCCACACACCTCTTAGAAACTGTTGTAAACACACCTCGAGACCATCTGTTTTACCCATGACTGTAAGTGATTGGTATAGCTTATTGATAAAGTAACTAAAATCTGTACATCCATGTGTGTTTAAAATAACATTCCAAAACGGGCAAAGTGAATAAGCTCCTGCCATAGAGCTGCTCATGGAGTAGGGATTTTGATTGACTCCTGGGGTGTTCTACTCTTCAGGAACTTTACAGCCTGAGAATATTTCCAAGCTAGTATACCAAGCTTTCATCCCAGAATTCTTGGAAAAATAATAGATACTGAGGATTTGAGCTTATGTTAATCACTGTTTATAGTCATATCACTGTCAGGATTTCAAAGAGAGACTTCTCCCTTCTGCTATGATTGTACACAAAGAGGACAGAGCCCTTACTATGATTTTACAATTAGAATTTACACAAAATGAATATAAAAAAGGGAACAGCAGAGAAAAATGTAAAGTAACAGCAATAGAATGGCATGATTAAAATATGTAGAATTAGGTATCTTCAAGGTTTCTAAATACATAGCTGCATTTTTAGTTGTAGGAAGAGAGGAAAAATTACTTCAGCCTCAATAGTCACATTTTCAATATGTATATTTTTGCTTTTGACAGCATGTCTTCAAATGTCAGTAAGTTGTCCACTGGCAACTATTGTCTCACTGCGATCTTAAGAGTGAGAAGACAGATCAAAAGAGAGTTAAGGCTATGATAGTAATCAGTGCAAATCAGGAAAGTTCCACATAAGGCTGGAATCTGGCATTCGTGTCAAGCACCAAGACACAACGGGGGCACAGTAAGAAAGCTGTTAAGGGAATTGGGTTAGAGTATGAAAGCAAGAACCAATATGTCACCCTTTGTCTTATATGACAGTTTCATCATTTTTACATGACACAAGTTGTGTAAATTAGTTTGGGCTCAGCTGGGGAGAGGTTTTTGTAGGACTTCATAAGGCAGTGCATTAAAAATAATCTGTCAGTACTGGACCACCAACAAACTGAATGTCCAGTTGCAGAACTTCTAACTAAATTCTGGCAATGGGCTCAAATAAAATTGCTATTTCCATATAGGTATCTTAGTGAGCAGCACTGGGAAGAGTTAAGAAGCTGAGAATTAAGTTACATTTTGACATGTATAGGTAAGAAAGAGGGTTTGTTTTTATAATTATTCAGAGAAGGAAAAAATAATGTTTGCATGGTGATTTTTTATTTGTAAGATAACAAAACTGATTGAGAAACAATTTTCTGCCATTTTAAAGAATTATGTGACACACTGAAGGGTGTTTTTGAAAATAAAACCCTCTTTATTTTATTATTTCAATTTCAGAATATAATTCTAATAAATTTAAGGGTCTCGGTTCTGAATAAAACCCACAAAATATTAAGATGTATTTGGGAGCCTCTAACCCCTCATCTATAAATGGACAAGAACCAAATCTTATTTTCTCTGAAAAGACAAAGATTTTTAGGTACATAAACCCATAATGATAATTAAATATGTTCAACATTGAACTGTTTGAAATGTGATTTCTCTGAAAATGGAAAACAAGAGGTATGATCATAGATTATGATCATGTGGCTAAGTTTTACCTTCACCATATTGACAAATCAAAGGACTTTTCCCTTGCCTAAAGGGGGTCCAAATCAGTCCTGTGGCTCCTAGCAGAGCATGAAGAAGGCTGGTGGAGACTAATGACCTCCTTTGAGCTCTTGTCCATGCAACCTGTGCGTAGCTGCCTCCCTCACTGTAAGAGTCTGCGGCTGAGCTGTAGTCAGCATGCTGCCCACCCACCTGCTTTTCAGCAGAGCTTCTACCTAACCAAACTAGGACAATCAGGATTAGGCAGTATCCAACAGCATCAGTTTGCCAAGACAGGTCAGAAAATCAATACCAGGACTGGCTGGAAGGGTCAACTTCTAGCACCTCCCCATGTTGATATAGCCACAGGTTGGTGTTAACAGCCTGCCACCCTGACACTACTGTGCTCTCATGAGGCTCAGTCCTGTCCCAGACCAGAGCTGCCTGACAGCAGAAAGAGGAATGGCATCTGCCCAATGTCACTTAAGGTGTGCCTCAAAGTAAGCCTTCCAACTTTTCTGTTCAAGCAGGACTTAAAAATGTGCCTGAATGGGCAAGCAGAGACTAAGATACACACATATGCCCACCCCATCCCTACCCCACCCCCAGAAAATGCAAATGTTTGTTCATCTGCCTGGTCATTACCTGCTTTTGGATAGGCAGACAGCTTTCCTGAATCTAAGAAAACAATCAGAAGATTCAGAGATAACCTCTTCTGTAGCTAAACTGGTAGCAATGCCGAGCAGATCTGGAATGGCTGCTCAAGCTCACTACTGTTTCAGCAGGATAATTTTCTAGGTCTACTGTAGGTCTAATGTGAAGACCTAGATTAGAAGGCTAAAATATTTACAAGGCATATCTAAATCTCTTTATGTCCTTTCGTTACATACCTCTCACTTTCATTGCACTTGTACTAGAAAATCACATTCTCCTGTAATGTTTTGGGTCTTTTTTAAAATAAAGACTACCTTTCCCATTAATCTAGAAGTCTTGCAAACAGTTGCCAAAGTCCTACCACATTTTCTTTACTGAATGTGAAGACCCTATAATCTTTGTTAGTATACCCCAGCTAATTATCTTCTGCAGAGCTTAAATGAGAATTTAAATTTTCTTCCCTCAGATGTTTTTTAACTGGTTATAAAATTCTGCCTATATTCAATTAAATACATTTAAATGATTTAAAAATTCCTCTATTAAGTTGTAGGTGGGAATTCAAGACCAATGCTTCTGTGATTTTACTGTGGATTCCAGCAGGAGAAAATGTAGGTAGGAGTTACTTGTGAAAATCCTGAAGTGCCTCAAAAATCAGAGTTGTGTGCTCTCAAAATTGTGTTTAAATCTTTTACGGGTTAGCCTGGAAGAGTTACTGGGGAGGTAATAACTATGGAAACAGGACAAACACCCCATGATCTGTAAATTACACAGCAGAATTGCACATGAAAAAAATTGAGTTTTGGACAGCACAGAGGTATAGTATGAGCAATTATGAAAAAATGCCAAGTGACTTCTTCTTTTCTCTTTCTTCTTGTGTAGGGACAGTGACAGATGCAGCTTCACTTGAAGTGAATAGATGTCTCCTAGTGAGATCTTGATTGATGCCTTATTTTCCACAGAAGGGTTGTTTTTTCTGACATAAAAATGGCAAGGAAGAAAATTTTAAATACCATTGATGTATTTCATTTTTTGGATATTTACCAATCAACTAAATATGTTTTGTAAACTTCCAAGTCACCTAGGACTGTAGCAACAGACTTGATTGCTACCATAGCATCAGAAAGTACTTTTCTTTTTAAAAAGAAAGACTAATTTTTAACAAGAATATGTTTGCTAACACCTTTCAGAAAAAAAAAAGAGACTGTTTAAAAGGTGGTCATATTTTACGGATCTGGCTTTTATTGTTACTCTATCCCAGCATAGTATACTACATGTATTAAAAAAAGACATTAAATGATTTTGTGTTTATATTTATTGTCAGCAATACATCAGTTATGTAAAAATAACCCAGATGAAAATGTAAGACTTGTTACATTTTCACATCATCTGTATTAACTGAATAAAGCTTAGTGACAATATACACAAATTTGCAGTAGTAGTTGTACGTAAACATTTTGTGCATTAAAAAAAGAAATATACATAATTTAAAAAATAAAAATGCATTACACAATTTACAAATTAACATTAACCAAAAAACAAAAGGTAAACATTCCTCAGACAGCTGCCTTCTCATTCTACAAAATAAATATTCAAGTAAATTAAGTTAGGCAAAATAAAGTCTTAAATCTTAACAATTTACATAAAGGTAAAAAGACAGATTTCCATTTAATTCAAGGTATATTTTACAGTGATTTACACATAGAGTTTTTTAATTGGTCTCTTCAAATTGTAAGATTGGAAAAAACTTTATTACATTTTGACAGGAGGAAGGGGGTTTCAAAATTGATGCTTTATACCAAATATAAACAAGCTTGTGCAGTTGCATCAAAGCTTCAAAAAGGAACTGCTCCAGGTCTCAAAGCAGACACAGTAAGCTAGAAACTACAGTTTTAAAAAGGAAAATATAAACCACCACATCAACAGGAAAATATCTACTTTTCTATTTTCTGAATGGTTTATTCGACCACTGGAAACATTACTTTCACAAACTAATAATCTATAGTAGTGGCTGCTTTAGGCACTGGATTTGTAGAAGCACTCTGATTTTTAAAGCAAATTGCTTTTCATTCTATACTGATAATTCACATATTATTTATTTCTGTTTCAATGCTAGAGGGCTTAATCGTCTTTGCAAATTTTAGATTTACATAAAATTTCAGCCCTCTTTACAGCCTAGTTTTTTTTTCTTGATAATGAGGGAAGCCATTCTGGCTTCAAATTTCCATGCACTTTGTTCATAGAAAAAATAATAATAAAAATGCACTCTAGATTTTAAAAGCAGCACTAGGATGATGCAGATGTGCACCAGATATTCACTGATCAGATATAAAATGCAACACATACTAAAATACTTGCATGGATTGCAAAGGCCAAACATACTTTAAAAACCCTCCTATCTCTTTGTTTGTCCCTTTAATATGGTAAGAAAAAGGAGATGTCATACCTTTAACTTCAAGTTATTAAATGCTTAGATTCAGGACATAAAATTCTTCAAGGCAAGAACTAGGCAATAGCTCCTGCTAAGACCAGCCAGTGTCATAAATAAAGGTGACTCATTGCCAATGAAATAAACCCTGTTCCCTCAATGCCCTCTTGGTCCAAAACTATTTGACAACACAGAATCAGACTTTTAAAAGAACAGAAATCGTTATTAAAATTTGTCTCCACATGTAGTTATCGTTCTTTAATATTATATAAATATTGGTGGGGTTTTTTTTGTATGTCTGACAAAAGAGGAACCAACCATTTTTTCTTGTTTTCTACTCAAGAATGCTGAAAATTAAAATTATCAAGATTTGTATTTTTGCAATGGATCTTTACAAAGTGATATAAGACTGAAGACTCCAGTCCTGAAACACATACATGAATGAACCACTGCTGTGGCAGGGGGCCATGGAACTCCATCAGCTGCAGCTGGATCAAGGTATAAAATGAGAAATTAAACCCGCACCAAAGATTGTTACCATTGTTCCTCTGCTCATCGTTCCCACCTGGGGAATACTTACACAGTGGGAGGAACGTAATTTTCTTGATGCAGTAACACCACACTGGTAATATGTCAGCTAAGTTAAAGTAGGACCATAATCTCTCTTGAACATCCACAAAATGCTCATTGGTTTCAAGAATTATTCTACACAGAACAAAGGTGTGTATTTTTAAGTACTGATATCACCCGTTGATGTCCATGAGAGCCTTGTCATTGATTTCAGTGGATCTGGGCCAAAGTTTGCAAAGCTAGTTTCATTCAGTGTGCAAAAACTGGTGCTTCTTGAGTAAATAGAGTGATGAGTAGGCAGAAGTGGTTTAGGTTATAAAAAAGACCTGAGAAGCTAATGTTGAACTTTATATAACAATTATTTTTGAGAGGTTGCCTGATAAAGTTTTGTATTGCTTAGTAGTGGCACAGTCACTTGTATGTTCAGGCTGCACATAGAAGCCATTTGAGGAGAATAACCTTTCTCAGGTCATGGATCACATCCGAAACAGGCAAGTCATGAGTGGCAAGTCAATGAGCTTCATGTTGGAAGCATAACACTGAAAAGCCATAAGCATGGAAGAGGTTAACAATGAGTTTTCATACTGCCAGAGATTTTTAAAATGTCATGAGAATTAAAATGGCAGAACTATTGATCTTATTGTTTACTTGCCAGCACACTCAGGAGTTTAACTGAATAATTAAAAGATTCTATCGAATTATCCTAATTAGAAAAGACAAATTGTCTCTGAGTACTGCACTGCCAGTAACAGTGAAAAAGCTCTCATTAACAGAAGGAAAGAAAAGCAAAACCATTTTATTTTAGTTGAACAATTGGAACACCTTTTTAGACAAGAAGTATGTCACTTAGGATGACAGGGCAACCACTTTTTCTTTTCTTTTTTTTCTAACAAAGTTAACAAATATAAAAAATCTAGTCATAAACAGCCTTCAAAGTACAATTAGAAACCAGCAGGACAATCTATACCAGTATAGGTAGATGGGGCAAGAAACTAGACACTTGTATTACTGCCATGGTGTAGAGTACAAATGGCTGCTGTGATGAGGAACGGTGTGTACAGCACACGTCGTAGCCGATTCCATCCCGTCACAGTCCAAACTGAACGCTACTCTCTTCAGGATTCAAGACCTGTCTACTTGACACTCCTTGCACAAGATACATCATTATCCTTTCTGAAAAGAGGCAGTTTCTATGGCAATACTAGTTAAGTGCATATCATGCTGCACTAATATAGTGCAAAAATTTGCCTTACATGTAGCAAAAAAGATGCAGGCAACAGTTTGAGTTAGAGAAAGTAGAAACGTATTGTAACATTTACAGCAGGTATTTTTTTCCAGACACCAACCACTAGAAAATAGGGAATCTGAGAATGCCTCCTTTCTGGATGTACACATGAGGCCTTTATACTTTGGAGTGGTAACAGGACAGAATTTTGCAAGTGAGTCATTGCCCTCTGAAACGCAGGTTAACACAAGTTATCATCAACTCGCAAACTTTTGAACTTGCTTTTAATCCCAGTTAAAAGTTAATATTGTACTAAGCACTAAAATGCTCTTCATCATGTATATAATCTGATAGAATAATACATATGGTTCAACTGAGTATATATGTTTGAATATAAAGAGTCATAGACAGCTTGGTACAAACTTGACATGCGTACTGATTATACTTGGTTAATGATGCAGGGGCTTCCAAGTGTTAATAATATGTCAGCTACAGTATTCTGGAGACAGAAGTGGTGCTCAGTTCTAAGGCTGAGGAAACACCACAGATCTCCAGCTGCAGTGTCTATTAACGTGATTCTGCCCGATTTCTCAGTGCTGATGGTCTAAAGTAAAGCAATACCTTGAATGTTGGTAGGCATTATGAAATCCATCCTTCTTTGTCTATGGTGCAGTTACAAAAAAGAAAAATTCAAAACACTTAATCCACTCCATAAAAAAATCCCTGTGGCTTCGGATACCTTCCGATTTCATTCCTATAGTTTAGACTCCATTTGTTACCATGAGAAGTTGTATTTTACATGTCTGCATCTCCATCATAAGCCAAGGTTAAAGGTTTCAGTCGGTTGTTCTGCCTTCTCTGGGGCTTCTTTGGCTTTTTGCTGAAACAATAAGATAATTTGTAAATAGAACAAGCAACTAATAACATACAAAAATGTACTTCATTCTTAAATGAAAGATGAACATGTTGATAATGCATTCAGTTGTTTGTTTATAAAAGCTATAAGCCTAAAACCTTCACTGGGATCACTAATTTTCTCTTTATCAACCCAAAGCGATATCTAATTCAAAGCTCAGTTGTTCAGAAACAAGCTGTTATGGTGCTGATGTGACTTGATGAAATCCTTGGCAGGTACTCTTGCAACATCACTCAGTTTTCAGAAGAACTCAGAGCCTGTCATGCAATATTTGGTCATGTATCAAAGCTGCAATCAGGTTCTTTTAAATTATGTGACTCAAGTCTTAAACTGCTCTTGATACATCAAGGGTTTCCACAGGAAAGATCCATCTTTTGACTGGCTTTATCTCATTATACTTGCTCGAATTACTACAATTAATTCTAGATGTTATAATCAAACTAGCCATTAATAGCAGAGGTATGGTTGTTAGCCATAACATTCCTTGTCTAGCCTTGAATTAGATTTTAATCCAGCAGTACTTCCAATCCATTTGATATAGTTTTAAAAAATTACCAGGCCAAAGGAAAAATGTTTATCCATGCTTTAGTACTTGTCTCCTTTTAGAGTGTAATATAAACATTTCTTTAAATCAGGCCTCTGCATCCTCAGTCTTATCCAAAATCTTATCTCAGCTATGTCACTTAGGCTGCTCAAATCTGAATCTTTTATACCAAACCATTTGTTACAATGATTTGTAGTAGCCACAGATTCCAGTCCAAATAATCTGCAGTGCATTTGAATGCTAGTGGATTTCTTTTTCCTCAAAAAAACCCCCAAACACCCCCCCAAAATCAACCAACCAACCAAAAAAAATCCCGAAAACCCAAATGAATTTTTGTATTACCTAGACAAAACTGAAGTTTTGGGCAAAGTTTACTGAATGTCCAACACACCCAGAAGCCCCACAAATGCCTACTAATGCAGTACAGCCAGGAGACTGATGCACATGACCACACTTTCCTCACCTTTCACCTGTACAGTCATTTGGATCAGAAATTCTGAACAGGACCTAGAAAACTTCAGGGAGCACATTCTCAAAGGTGACTTTTCAAAAAAATATTATTTCATATATTAAAAAGATGATAAAGTTTTCAGAATTTTTCTGGCTGTGTATCTCTGTATCTTGTTGTCTGGAACACTTGTTAAATATAAAATATGACTTGCCTGGTTACTAAATTTCTTTCTTGCTGTTTCTCTCAGCATTTTGCAATACAGACACAATAAAATTATTCTGGACACTGTATATAGCAAATGAGATACACTGAGCAAAAATAAACTGTACACTGAGCTACCCCATATTTGTAAGTTCTTCTACCCTCAGAAGAGCATGTGGTTATCCATCATCTAGAGTACAACCAGAATCTGCTAACCTGAGTTTGGACAAAAGGACATGGGAAATTAAACACTACAGTTCACAGAAGTGCCTGCAGTTTCTACAGCAGGAGGTGTAAATATTTGCATTACAGTCTGTGAGGGGACTGTTTTTTAATAAATAATTAAGGAACTCACCAGGCTAGATAGATCATAGAAACAATAAAGATGAGTAAAACAAATGCACCAGCAGCTACACCATAAACCCAGGTCTTCAGCCTCCCATCTAAAAGGAATGAATGTTAGTAGTATTTGAGTTAGTCTTGTTGAATTATTAGTTCTGATATAGCATAGAAATACTTTAATAATCCGAAATAAATGTCTTCACTAGCAATTACAGTTTAATCAGAGTAAATATTGTTAAATAACTGAGCAATGACTTCTCTGTGCTCTGCTTTTCAGTTGAAGTCAGGATAATTCAAATGGAGTTGAGATCTGGGGCAGAGGCAGCAGGTGAGATACCCAGAAACTCAGCTTTGGGGCCCCCTGCTAGCGAGCAATCCCTCAGTGTGATCACAGGGCAGTCTGGGACTCATTTAGCATCACTTTCTATTCTAGCTCTGGTAAATCAATCTGCCTGTTATTTTTATTCTTCTTCCTATTTACTTTTATGTTTTTAAATACCCTTAGCATGCTATACCTCATCCATACCTTAACTGTACATACACAACTTTTACTACTGCATAAAGTAATATTTTTAAAATTTCTTTCCTGACCAAATGCAAGTTTTGTTGTTATAAGTAACTTCTCCTAACAGAACAAAAATACACAAAAAAGGACAACCCATGCTCATAAAAAACCTGTCTGTTGTTAATAAGAACTGTATTTATGTGTAGCCTGTGCAGTTTTTGTTTCGGACATGATGTCCCTGCAGGCTCAGGCATACATACCACTCTCCTTCTTGCCTCAGATGCACCCATGTCTACCAGGAAAAATGATGTGGCTTTGTCTGTGGGGTTTTGCTCTGCCCCAAATGAGCATGTCACAACCAAAGGTGAGTGCATAGTTTTTGACTCACTGCTTCTATCCAACTAATTTTCCAAATTTCTAAATGGCTTTTTGCAAACATTTTTTTCCAGGAGGTTAGCTAGCCTTGTTCCATCTCCTTGGCAATAAAAAAAAAAAACAAAAAAACAAAAAAACAAACCAAACATTAAAAAACTGAATTATTTCATTTACAAGTGGTACAAGTTTTATTTCATGAAGTTGTGTATGTATTCAATGTAAACAAATACAGCTTAAATTTTTCGGACCAAACACTTAGTGCTTCTTGTTAGTTCTGTGGAACCAAAATACATTATCAATGCAGTTTATATTTCCACAATAATAATAACAGAAGGTAGACTAAGGTTGTTTGGTTACACAGTAGTGTTCTTTGCTGTGCAGTTAAGTTCAGGCTTTCTGGTCTGTAGCAGTGCAAAGTCTTGCTGTCATATGGACAAGTTGTTCAAGACTAATCAACATCAAAACATTACCTTAAGTTACCTTCGTTACCTTAATCAACCTAATGAATCATTATAACTGATAATAACTTACATAACTGAAATAACTGATCCATTAAAGATTAATGGAACAGTAGATTTGACCTGACACATGTCCTGTGATATGATAATATCAATGGGAGGAATTCAGACATTAGTACTGCTAAATAGGTTAGTTTCCTCTCACCTTGGCTTATTTCCATTGGTAAGAGATTTTGGGGTTTTTTTTCAGGTTGGCTTCTTTTAAAATAGTAACATCTCCTTGAAAAAAAGACTGGCAATATCTTGTGTACATATTTATTTGTTTTTGTCAAAGCAAGGAACTCTGTTAATGAGGTCATTTCTATTATGCAACTACTGACATCTAACTCAGGCTTTCTGAATTCCCTCTGGACAGATTATTGCTAAGTATACAAGGCAACTGGCATCTCAGACTCATCTGTTTGTGGTAATACTTCAGCCCAGACAACTGAAGAGGATAGTTTTAATACCTTCCTTTCTGGAACTGCAATGTAATTTGTGGATGAAAAAAAAAAAGAACTACTTTAAATCTAGACTTAGAAACTGTGGGAAAGGAATAATCATGCCAGAGTAAACCCAAACTTTTACAATGGATATCCAATCCTGAAATAAAACAATCAAGCCTAAATCTCATGTGAATTGGAAAATGTTCACTTTCTCTCACATTGCTCATAACTTCACTGCATAAAGTATTAGTTTTATTGAGTATGTTTGGGATTATCTGAACTGAGGTATGTCTCCTTCCTAACTCGAATTACATAAAATTGGTGAATTTTCATGAAGTTTTTCAACTGTAGTCTTGCTCCAAAACCATGCCTGAATTCACATGAGCATCCACATTCCTAAACTGTTGAAGGTGACTGATACTTGCTTATTGTTGTCACTCTGGCTGCTACAACACACCCTCTGGCATTTTCAGGAGGAGTTAGCTAAAATGAGTAAATGGTAACACATATGGTAAAATGCTGTTTTTTAAAAGAGGACCAGAAAAGTTTAATTTTCTATTCTTTATTGTTGATTAAAGTACCTTGAGTAAAGACCATTTTATTGCCAAAAAAAAAAAAAATCAAAGTACCAGTAATACTAAATACTAGTAGGACTAACAGGATCTAACATAAGTATTTCTAATTTCTAACCCAAACATTATTTAATCTGCTTATTAGAAATATAGTTATAAATCTCAACTTGAAACATCTTATGGATTATGCATGTAAAGACAGTGCTTTCAATTCTGCAATTAAAAACATCCAAAAACCCTTTAGAAATAAATGACCACCCTAATACACACGTGTATTAGTATATTTAGCCCTGTGTGATTTAAGACAAACTTAAGATGATAACCAATTGCTCTCTTCCATACTAATAATATTTTGGGCAAGCAGCATATCTCTTTATGTGAAAGTATTTTGTTAATTAAAGTTTTATTTATCTAAATATTTAATAGCACTAGGAAATATTTACTGACATCTGATTACATGATGGACTCTATGAAGTATTTTTTATGAAATAACTCTCATATTTTACGACACTCTTGCACATAAGTCTTTGCTCAGCTCTAAAGAACATGGTCCATCATGAAAGCAAATACTGCTGGTAAAGACTTAGAGCACGCCTATGCTAATTATTGATAATATGGTTAGCGTTTGAAAAACATGAATTAGTTTAAATATGGATATGTCAGAAAAGCATTAGCATACCTATACCAAGTATTTTCCTACAATTTATGCTATGGCATAAATTTTAAGAAGTCTCTACTCTTTGCTGTCTTCAGTTCTACCTTTTCATTCCTCTGTCAATGGAATTATTGGTTGAGAAACCATAATTTAATATACTGGCTTGCACCTTTGCAGCAAACTCCCTTCTAAAGTCACATTTCAAATAGCTTCTGTGAATTTTATCAGGTAGAATGGCTAAAAGGAAATCTGCAATATAAGATTTCACTAAATATATTGATGGAGTAGTGAGAATGCTACGGGTTTACTTCTGTCTCCTCCTTTGTTTTCAGTGATAGTAGATGCTTGCCTTCTTAAATGAAATCGTAAGGGTTTTTCTTGTCTTTCTGGCATCACAAAAATGTAAATGCCAGACCCTTCAGCAGTTCTTAACACTAAGAACTCATTGCATGACTTCACCTGGCCCAAAAGGCTGTAGAAACCAGGTCCTTCCTCGTCCTGACTGGTTACTGGAGGGCTGGGTAGGGTTCACAGCTCGACTGGTTTTCACATCTCCCTTTTTGTCCTCCATGGTGGGGATCACCACCACTGGGATGAGAGTGCACTGTTCGAGTGTGCCATCAGAGGACATAACTTCAGTGTATCCGTCTTCACAACTGCACGTTCTAGTCTGTAGGGAACAAGTGTTTTACACCGTGTAGCAGAAAAACAAGGTTTTGTGTGAGCTATAAAGCATAACATCACGGATGACTGGAAGAGAAGACTTTTTTGATGAGTGCTAGCCTGGAGAGTACCTCTTCATATATTTTTATGCAAGTTCATGCCATATCAAGAGAGATTATTTAACATTTAATTGAAAGGTGGAAAATCATGAGAGGTGGATTTTAACAAATTAGTGACTAGTAAAATCTCTGAAAATACTTTTTGTTGGCATAATCTTTGTAATCAAGAGATGTGTGGGAAGCCCTCATGGGGGCGTTCTATGCTCCAATGCAGTAGCACATACCTCACTGCAGTAAGCGTGGGGTTGGCTGCACGGTGGGTTACATGACCTGTCAGCATCTGGTTGGCGCATCACTAAACAGCCCCCTGTAGGACAGAAAATCATATTTTCACATGGTAATACCTCACCACTGATGAAACTACTGATGTCATTACTTGCTGCAGTATCTCATGGGTGACAGTCTTGTTGCTAATTTGAATGTAAGAATCCTTCTTTTATTCCAAGGTGAAGGATAATTGGAATCAAGTGTTTTCTTATCTGTAGAGTAAGGTTACAGCAAATTTATATAATTTCATGTGTATTTTAGAGAACTAATATTTGGCAATGAAGCTTTTTGTTTTCCCCTTTGTTCCCTTGGTGGATTGCCCAAAAAACCAATTTAAATGCTTTATTGTACTCAAGGGAAGAGATTTGGTTCTCTGGGGCCCTCCTTATGACTTACATATTAAAACTGCAGCCACAATAGAAAGAAAAACATCTTTTTTATTTATTTCTTTTCCTGTTAAACTGAAAACAAGTTACTCATCCTGTTTATGAAAGGACACCTATTTCCTGCTGCTACTGGGTCACTTTTACACGTGCTATAGCTTTGGCTTTATGAATTGAGGCTTCATGTTAGTCTAAGATTTTATGAAGGGAAAGCAGATTTATCAGTAAAGCATGTACTGAATGTTACAATACTGATGATAGTGTGGGTTTCAGTCTTTTCTCTTTTTATACAGACCTAGTTTTCATTTCTACAGCTTTATATATAGTGCAGTTATTGTTATGGACCAATACACACAATCAGGCTTTCACTATCATTTCAGCCAGAATATCTTCAAAATACATTTAGATCAGTTTGAATTTACCTGTGTTTCCTTTTAGCTTATAGAAGAGGGATATGCATATACTGTTTAAAATTTATACTGCTACAGGACAACTCATCTTGCATCTCCCAAATTAATACCATTTTTATACTGGTGTGATATGATGATGAAATCCTGATAGCTGAGGTTGGTCACAACCATAGCAGATGCAGTTAGATGTGGTTACATAGATCCAAGTGTTAACGGGATGGCTGGTGAAGAACAAAGAAAAACCCTGCTGGTTGCCATAAGTTTTCCCCACCCCCAGAAAAGAAAATCATACATCCTAGCATACAAATCACATGCCTGTGGGAATCTATGTAATAAAATATCAGTCATCCAAGGAAGCAGAAGGAAAGAGTTGCCTCATCGCCCATGGGAAATAACACCTTCAAGTAAAAAAGAACTATTCAGCACAATAATATTATGCAAGTAAGGAAATAAAGACCTTAAAATACCAACATGACTCACAATAATTATTTAATAATGTCTGAATTAAAATACACTATGTTAGAGCCAAATGTGTAGGAATAAGGCAGTCAAGACCCAGTAATCAGAGAAATGGGTTGCTTCTGAATCAAAATAGCTAATCTCAATTTAAATCAATCATGTATATGAATCTATCACATCTATGAGCTCTTAAATACTGTAGTTTATACAAAACACTTTCAAAAAATGTACAAATGTAAATTAAAATCTGGTATATTTAATGTGAGAAGGTCCCAAAGAATATTTTATTTAAGTGTTGTGTTTGAAAACTATCGTAAAATCCATGAAGACTATAGTTTTCCATTTATCAGAAACATATGAAAAATATAGTTTTACATTGCATGGAGACCGGTGATTGCATGTTCTGGAATATCCCATTAGTCTTCATTTCAAATCAGAAAGTTACCACAGCTTTAAAGCCACATAAAAACAAACTTTGCAAAATAAAAGATACAATATAGGTCTGAGGTTTGTCTGCCTTGGAGGTCCCAATATGAAAAATCTGCCAACAACACATAGTCATATATTTGTCTTTCCTAGAATTTATCACACAACTGTATTCAGTCACATCAGAAGAAATTATTATTTTCATGTAACTGACTGTGATTTATGAATACATTTTGATTTTAACTTCTCAGAGCTATAATCTCCAAGATGATGTTTCTTTCAAATCCTATAGGACCTTTCATAGGTAATATCCTATATTAATCTCAGTATGAATTCTTAGAGTTTTACTTACCACAGAAACATCTTAGTTAAGCAGGAAGCAATCAAGGTGCATAAATAATGCCCTGTTGCATTTCTTGTGAACAAGATGTGTTTTGATATTCCTACACCAGAAGGTAAGATTTGCAAGAGACTTTGAGCCATTATTTCAACACCTTGTAGAAATAATATAAATATTTTACTTCTACTGTTGCAACAGACAGTAGTGGTGGACTCCATCATCATGAAGTATTGTGGTGGCAATACATGAAAAACAGCTCTCCTCCTGTTACTGACCTGACAGTGACTGGCATTGAGGATGTGTTTACAGTCTCTGGGATTCTTTTACTATCATTTGGTCTGATATAAAAATTATTTAAATAAATGCATAACTCTTAGCTGAAATGAATCCCTATTTCCAATATATAAATCTGTATAAATAGATTCATATGACGATTTTCTTCTGAGATCTCAGTCATTCTTAATTCATGGTTTTTGTGCTTTGGTGTGCACAAAAAGTCACTGCATCCCACAGCAGTCTACTGACATATCCTGATACAGATTTATCGCATTGAAATAAATAAACTTACATTAGCACATTTATTAAAATTTTATATTTTGCAGCTTTAAGGAGATGTATCATATATGGATGATATTATCAAACTCTGCAACTTTCTTTGTCTTTGTATAGGCACTGAAATGACCTGTAACGCATAACATTTTTATTTGTTGTAGGGCTTGAAATTTGAAACCCTACATTTAGAAGTGCAAAGATGCCTATGGTAAAAAACCCCCAAACATATACAATGTAACATTTCAGGTCCACTACAGAGGATACTATTTATATTTACTTTTAGCACGACATGCTGCATAATTCTAGAAAAGAAACCACATCCTTAATATGCAAAAAGATGATGATTTTGATTCATACATCAGGAAGTGTTTTTAGCAGATCCTTTTTTTTTTCATTTTTTTTGGGAAAACACATTATCCACCTGTTTTCCAGGCTTTTTTGTGTGTATAAAAAGAGTCATTACCTGTGACGTTTAAACCATCTGACCTTTGGCACCACACAGTCCGAGAAGATCCCTTCCATGGGCTAGCCATCCACTTGTACTCATAGCACTGGCCATCTGCACAGAGAACATTTGCATTTCAAGAAATTTGATGACAAGGTTTTAGACTACCACTGGCAGCAGCCACACTCCTCAGCAGACCATACTCATTATGAATAGTGGCTTGTACAGTTAATTAGGCCCCCTTCTCCTTCATCCAGCAACCTAGAAGGGTGCACTGCACATGTGGAGATCCAGAGTCCCCTGCACTTACTGGACACATAGAGAGTAGACCAGATATGTCCTAGACACTAACTAGGCTTATTAGGCAAGCCTAATGTAGTTGATGGGCAAAAGAAATGTTTCCAATAACCTCATAATGGTTGCAGCCCATCTGTTGTGCAAAACTCATTTAGGAGTCAGGTTCCTTTCCTGGTGACACTGAGCTTCAGCCAGTGCTCCAGTGATGAGGGCTGCATCTGGCTTTACATCTCAGCTCTTCTGTGCGCATCTTGTATGGGATGAATCATGAAGTCCTTCTGCACCTTAGCTCTCTATTATAAATATAAAATTCCTTATTGTCTGATCTGGCCCCTGAAGGGACAAGAAATGTCTGTACAGGAAACTACTTTTCTTAGATACTTTGTCTACTACCATTAGTAAACATGGCAGAGACATTTTAATGACATCGTCACACAATTAACAATTCATAAATCTGGTTATGAATCAAAATTCAAAGATTTCTTTTTAGTACTGTTACTAAGCAGATAAGGAAACTGTCCCATATAAAAAGAAATGTCATTATTAAAAAAGGTTAATTCTAAAGGGGTAACATATTATAGTTACCACTTGAAAGTTTTTCTGTTTACAGTTGATATATGGAAAACAACAATTTAAGCGCATTTCTGTCTATCAACTTCACATTTGCCTAAAATTGATACCATAAACAGAAAGATAACAAAATTATGGTTGTTCTGTATTTTTTTCTTACTGGAACCAGCCTTGCATATATTTTGGTGCTTACCATTGCATGGTCTTGTTTCCAAAGCCTGTTCTGGACAGAGATGTTGATTCTCTAAGTCCTGAATGATCACTGCTCGAGATCGGACTTGTATTCCTCCAAAACCAAGATCCTCACCATTAACACAGGTTAGCTGGCAAAGGCTCCATTCTGACCACTCTCTCAAGTAACAGTCCCCTGTCAAAGAGCAATTTTATAAGATGAATGATCATTGTATGTGAAGAGGTTTTTGCAATGAATATGTCTTAAAAAAAAGTCCAAATACAGTTTCCTTATTTTCCGTCTTTTTAGTTCCTTTCATTCCTCTTTTTAAACTTGCCTAATAGTTAAGAGAAGATAACATTTTGATACTATCTGAATGTCTGTGTCATAGAAAATATTAAAAAAGATTATATAAGCACCTATTTGTTCTAAAGTAGTGTAATTTCTTGTAGCATTCCCATAAGACCACTGTCATTATGAATCTCTTTGCAATGCTCCACCCAGTGTCTGGATTTTTGTACATTTTAAGATATTGTGCACTGTACGCCTTATGCTAAATTTACATATCTTTTTTTCAATTCATCTTTGATCTTAGAAAACATTGTCTAGTATTAAAAAGACTAATTACTGCTTATCCCCATGCAGATTTTCTCTAAACAGATGTAGAAGCAACTGATGGAACATTCTTTGCAAGAAAGGGAAATGGAAACATGATTAAAATATCTGCTCTAGCTATTTCAGTTAGGGTAACAGATCTGTAGAGTTCTATAGTGTAAAACCAAAAAACAAAACTATACTAATGACACTAATTAGCATGATCAGCTAAGGAACATTTAAGGAAGATCTGAGGCACAACCCAAAGAAATAATTTTGTTAAAATGCAGTTGAAAATGGGACTAGACTGTGCACAGACCCATAAATAAACCCCTTAGTTCTCATTATTTCAGTGAGAAAGCCATTAAAAATTCATGCTACCTTGCATTATACTGATGAGAGATATAATCAGTACTGTGTTGACCAGACGCCTGATTAATGAAGGAATTTTATTTGCCAACCTTAGGAAAGCATGCAAAGAAATGAATAATTGACAAACTGATGTATACATAATAGGAAAACACGTAGTGATTTTTGGAAATATTAGTTGGAGCGTATCATTAGCACATCCCCACAGGGCAGTTATTCTTGCTGGTTAAATGTGAGATTGTTGAAGAACAGGTCCCTGCTCAGCAAAATTTTTAAAGCAATCAGTAAGCAGCTATAATTTTTAAATAAAATTCACTAATATGAAAACATAACTACAGCCTTTGTATTCTTCCAATTTCTATTTAAGAAATAAAATATGTGAAAATCATGCAATTGGAATGCTAAGTACAAAGCAGTGGTGGAAATCTCTCTATTGTTTATTGATTGCTATTTATTGAGACAACTTTACCTTCAGTCCAATCTGAAATGAACTGGGAACAAAATTCTGGGAAAGAGAAGTGTTTCAAGAGAACGAAAATAGAGTACCAGTGTGAAATGATAGCTACATTAGAACTGAAGGAGTTTATCACTTTTAAAGGTACATCATTAATGACTACTGAACAAGAGCAATATACTTCAAATTTTACAAGTGTTTGGAATGAAGTGGAGGGGTTTTACTGGAAATTTAACAGCTCTTATATGCTCTTAATCCTTCTCTGTATGACCATCATGAACCTGATCATTCATAACAGCTCCTTTAGATTCAGTTCACCAAGGCAATAATCGTGTATGTCACATCCAGAGAGTTAAACAGCTAGAGGCACCCATGTTTTCTCAGAGATCAAAACTTTAGTTTCATTTAGAGTAGAACCTTTAAAGGAAAAAAATAAGATGCCTTAGCTTATCTGCCTTAGACACCCATAAAAGGCATCAAGTTTTTAGCCACTTGTAAAAGTGCTAATAAAGTTGTTAGGTAATCTATGCACTTAACATGAATATTTAGCTGTAAACCAACACCTTTTCTCATAGAGTTAAACACAGGTTTTATTACAATAGATTTTGTGAAAAAATGTATACATCTTAGGTACTATCTGTGACAGAGACCATGTCTTTCATAAATTTAAAGTCTAATATTTTTTCTAATTGATTTATTGTCATGAAGCCACTCCTACGAAGTAACTCTGTTGGTCATTTGATGGATGAATCCAATCAGTAAAGCAGATGAAAAAGATTTAATTGCCTGTGGCTAATGCTGGCACTAACAGCTGTAATGACACCCAACGAATCTTGAAACATAACATTTATTTGAACAGCTTTGTTACCTGGACAAGGGAGAGTACAGGTTTCCTCAAGTATTATCTTCTTATCACCATCTATAATAGGCTCTATTTCTCCACAGAATTCCTCATCTACTACTTTGCCAACATCTTCAGTGGATCCATCATAAACCACACAGGAAATGTTCCTCACTCGTGTTCCCTCTCCACATTGAGCATCCTACAGAAGGAGAACATACATTGATTGATACTGGACAGAAGAAAGTGCCAAAAGGCTTGATCTGAGTTACGTGTTACTCTATCTCCTATTATTTTTGCTTAAGTACTTATTCATTCCAATAAGGAGAAAAAGAAGACAAAAGAGAGAAGAGAGGGTTCATTTCTTCTGAAACAAACAAAAAAACCCCAACCCAAAATTTCTGGTCACTGTCACTTGTTTCTTAAATTATGGAACTAATTATGCCTTTGAATTGGAAGCACAGCAGTATATCAAGTGAAGATATCTTCTAATAATGTGAATATTTCTGCTGATATTCTTTTACAATAGAAGGATTTAAATTATTAGCAAAGGTGCTGCTCAGGTACCAAAGTTTACATTTATACTTTGAATATCTGTAGGACACTGTTGTATCCATTGACAAATATAAAATCTAAGAAAAACCCTACTCTTTAGTTTTTGTATAAGAGAGGTGGAAGCAAATTGTTTACAGTGTTGTGAAGGAGGTATCTGGGCATATCACAAATATGCCTGGATCCACATGTCCCATAACTTCAAAGTCCCATATGGTTTTTACCTCAACTTTGCACGCAGACCATTGACCATACTGCCATCGATAACAAGGTTTTACTGGACAGGGTTTGAATTGCTCCATCTGAGAAGGACAAGGCCTCCCATCACCCTGAAATGGCTGATTTATGGTCCTTCTTCTGATCATTTTTCCTGTAACAAAACCCAGCAATAAAAGTAACAACAAATTGATTTATTCCTCAAGATGGTTCTATTTTGCTGAAAAGTGTTGTATTTGAATAAAGTAATTTTTTCCAGATTTGACAAACTGGATCGTAAAGCAGATCTGTTGGCTCTTGTCTGTTATTATTATTGTCTGTGGGTTCATAATTTCCAAGTCAGAAACTTTATATTCTGTCATTTGTTTGTAGTGTAAGAAGAGCAGGAGAATGTCTGATTAGGATTGTTCCTTTAACAGCAAACGAAAGCAGTAATTTCCTAGTTCAGAGCCTGAAGAAAAATATTCTTTATTAATGTGACAACATGTTTGTGGCATTTCAGTGGAGATTCCTGCTCTTTATCTGGAGTTTGCTGCTAGAAGAGGCCAACATGTTCTGTTCATCCCTAAGTTAACACAGAAACATGTCCCATAATTGTCTGATTCTGTCAAACAAGGACTTGCAATTTTCTGTCACTGTCTGTTGGAAAACATTATATGCAGATTTTGCAGGAAATGGAGGATTCTTCACTTAGGCCCCAAAAAAATTAAAATACAATAGGCTTATCTAACAATTATCTCCTCCTCAACAATGAGTGGTATGCTACCCACTGAGATACAGGTTCTATTTCAAATACTGATATAGCCTGGAAGAGGAAGACATTTTTAGCCTTTTAGCAATTCTCTCTCCTTTCATCTTGCAGTGGACATTAGACCACTGTGCTTCATTACAGAGAGTTCATGTGATATAACTGATAATTTCCTTCTGTGTCAGAAAGATTGGTCAAATGGCTGCTCTAGAGTTGTCACCTCACAAAGGTTTCCACAAAATCAACACAGCTGTGGTATTTTCATATATTTATAGATAAATATAAGAGCCAAGTCTGAAAAAAGATGTATTTATTTAAATTTGTATAGTGAAGCTTATAATAAACTAAGGCATTACACAGATTTACCTATATAACACCTGATGTTAGCCAGCCAAAAGAATTAATTTTAATTCCACGTTTCAATCTCATGCATTTTCAGTTGAGTACTCTAATGATAATGACACTAATCTTTTGCTGAGAGCAAGCTACACAAGCTACCATGTATAAGCAGAACAATATCAGTCTCTCAGACAGCTGTGCTCACTGCAGACAGCTAGAAAGATATTTGCCAAATGGAGCCTCATCATTCTTGAATTCACAGCTGCTCCAACTGATATGTTACAGGAGGAAAAAAGATTTTCTTGAAAAGTACTGGAGGAAAAACTCCAAACAACAGCAAAGAGCACGCTTACACACAAAATTCTTCCTCAGCTAGATGGCTATTTGCATGGGTTCACAAAACCTGTTAAGATTTGTGGTCATTGGATTTATTATATGGCTATAACTTGTCTAAAAAGACAAGTTACTTCCAACTTGTTTTTGGAACAATTTTAGTTTTCTAAACTCACCACTAATAATGAAACCTAGGAGAAAATCCCTCCCTACTCTTCCTCTCCCCACCAGATGAAAAATAAATGTTCAAATCCATGTTTACTTCTGTCTCAATATATTATTCATCGTATTTCACTTTTTTCCTGGAATCAGAAAATATTTGGACCAAATTCCCATTATTTTCAGTGAGCACAGTCTCACTCAATCTTTTTATTTCCATAAATAAAGCTGATTTACATATCTGCAACTCTCCCTATCTAGCTACATTTTTTAGTTCTGCAAAGAGAGGTATCATCACTTTTATTAAAGAAAAAAAAAAGAGAACTCAGTCTTTAAAATATGCCAAAGGTATGTACTGACCTGTAAGGCCACAAGTTTGAGAGCACTCAGACCAGGTGGACCAGTCAGAGAGCTGACAGTTCACAGGACATTCCACCACGCAGGACATATTCATTTGCCATGTCTTTTCCAAACCAAGCTGAAAGAAAATGTTAAATGGTCAGCCCACAACTCCAGGCCTGTACCATCAGTGTACAAAAAAGTACAGGTAAAAAAGTAATTAGGACATTTAAAATTCTCATAAATGCATATACTGATCTTTATATACATGCATAAATACTATTTTCATCAATCATTTTCTAAACTAGAACCTATAAATGGAGGGCTTCAACTCTACAGTATTACTTTTTACAATAGGTGAAGGCCAAAATAATTTAAGAAGTATTTTGAAAGAAGAGTGCAAAAATACTGAACAGCTGTTAATAAGTGAATTTAAGTGGTACTAGAAGCCACGTTCCAAACTAGCAAAAGGAGAAAGATGAACATGTATTGGATAGTCAGAAGATGTAGCAGATGCTAAAAGTTTACAGGAGCTTAAGAGAGAATGAACAAGTTGATGGAAAAGAAGTCTGAAGGTTTAAACACACAGAAACCCCACCAGGCAAATGCAGCCCAAGAGCTGAAAACAGGTGGAGGCTGTGAAAGGAGTAGATGGAAACTCTTCTATACCTGTGCTTCTTACTCTTCCTTAGGCATCTGCTTATGCCTCTCTTGCTTTCTTCCTAATGTGCTGTATAAGTACATGATTATTCTATTCTATTCTATTCTATTCTATTCTATTCTATTCTATTCTATTCTATTCTATTCTATATATTAAGCTCCATGCAAAGATATTGACATGACATTGACAATGTCTTGTCCAAAAAAAAAATATACCTTTGCATTTTTTTCTGAAAAAAATTGCAAAAACCAGAATCCTCTAAAATCCATAAAGTAAAAGCTCCAGTTGCTGGAGGAGTATGTGAGAAAGGGACAGAGAAAATAATCAGTATAGGAGAAAGTTTCACAAAGGATGTCTGGACTTCAGGGGGTTCTCTTGAAAGCTGTTTATTGCATAGGTGAAGTTACAGCATTTCAGGGAGTGGGTATCCAGAGCCAGCCCTACAGCTGCCAGCTCCAGCTGTAGGCATACCTGAAGCCGCTTTCTGTTCAATTTACAAAGCATTTTATACTTTGCAGAGTATCTTAATACATAACAACCAATAAGCACTATACACAATACCTTTACATTTGCCTATAGCCTATCATAACTACTACCATCACCATATTATAGTCATTATTATCCAATCACAAGAGTAAGTAAGTTACAATTTAAGCTTACAATGGAAAATTCTCAGACCTCTCTTCTTCCTACATCAACATTTCTTGTTTGCCTGCCATATCTCTCTTTTTGGTAAAGACATGTTTTCTATTTACTTATGTTCTTCTTGAGACTTATTTACTTGGTGAAAAACATGTCTTTGTTTGTAGTCCCATACCTTTGTCCTAATCATAAAAATCTCCTTCCAACTCATCTCTAACCTTTGCCTTCTCAGTTATTCAGTGATCAGTGTTTCAGCAAAACATCTTTTACTCTATATCAAAACTTGCTTCCATTTCTACCTCATCCTCAGTTTCTACATTCAGAGATCTTTCTGCCAAGCCTACATACCTGTGAAACTTTCTTACCAAACTTTCATCCTCTCCAGCAAATCAGACTCAAGTTTTCCTGAAAATTAATTCTGTACTCAGTTCTTCCCCAGGTATGATTCAGCCTAACGCCATGCCCCAGGGAAGCAGGAGTTTTATAATCAAACTCAGCACATGGCACAATGACTACATGATCCTTTGGTCTGATCTTGGACAGCCATTTCTATGTTCTTATAAACTACCACACTCCAGATTTTCTCCATTCATGGAAGGAAAGAGATACTCTCACAAAAACACATGAGAATATATGATGCAAGATGAAACACAACTGATGGCAAAAAGATTAGTGTAACAATAATAACACCTGCATCCTGCACAGCTGAGTTAAAAGGGTAGGTCAGTTACAGGGTGTATGATATAAAATGTGATGGAAAACCAACCCTGCCAATATGAACAGATCTACAGCTTTCCAGCACAAAGGACTGTCCTCCTCACTGGACCTCACCAGCAGACCTTGATCATCATTAAGGCCTTTCAGAATCCTAGGCAGTTGTGAATACCTTTAACTAGAAAAAATCCCCACATAGTTGTTTTGTTTTGTTTTGTTTTTTAAAAAGCAAACTAGACATTTCAAAACCTATTAATTTTAATGACTGGAAAGGGTAATGATATAAAGCCAGCAGTTAAGACTTTAAAAAGGAGATAAACCCACTATTTCCTACTAACACAAGCATAGAGCAATAATTAGGCACAACGTTAACACGTGCTCCATAAACTACCATAAGTACTGAAAACGTCTCCTTCTGATAGACTCACCAAGTTTTAAATTTGCATTTGCAGTACCATTTATTGAGACAAATGAGGATTTAGACCTCTGTTCTCTTTTATACATCAAAGAGTGAGTTCTTGGCTTTTCTCAGTGGTTCACCGTAGCCTTGAATATACAGCTATCACACACAGACAACACCTGAAACCTTTGGATAATCTGGAATTTGGATTATTAGGAAGCTAGAGAGCCCTCTTTGAAGTCCATATTTGGGTCAAACCTCCTGAGCAAAGGATTTAAAGCCTGCTGAATTGATTCCTGCCAATTACAGAAATATGACTTCCCTCTTACAAGACTGGATTTCTCAGCTGGACTTCAGCAGCTCAAGAGGGAAAAGCCCAAAAAAGATATTAACAGTGAAGAGGAGAAAGCTGAAGGCCATTACCCACAGTGATCTCCTGTTTGCATATCTTAGACACTGAAGTGCTGCTTAAATAGATCTGGGGAACAACTGACAGGCTGCAATTTGACAGTATTCAAGTATTCCTTTCTCATCCCTCTCCTTCCTTGAACTGATGAACCACAATTCAACTTGAAGAGCTTAGAAAATATTTGAAAAGGTGTTCAGTAGCTCCCTTACCCTAAAGCCTTTGTTCTGGATGAGCTGTGGTTTCTGACTCAACAATGGCAAGTACTGAAAGCTACCCCTGTGCGCGCTGTGCTCCTGGGCACACATGTCAGGGGCAGCAGGCTGCCAGACCAGCATGCTCTTTAAATCCTGTGATCCACAAGAAGTATCTGTATTTGTTTATAGGAATGTTTGGCACCAAAGATTAAACCCTGCTGCTGGAGGTTAATCATGTAATCTGACAAGCAGACTATTCACCAATAAACCAGCAAAATCCACTTTTTAATGCAGACACGACTGCTGGTTTCTAGGCTTTTCTCATCTTTAATTAAAGGCAAATGAATGAAAATAATTCTATAAATAGGAGTATGACCAGGATCAACTTGCTTTAGGTGCTTTGATTTTCAAAAATTTAAAGAAAAAAAGAGAAGTCAAGTTCCTGTGATAAGTAGAAAACAAGTAATCCAGTATTACTGTGCCTTGAGAGTTTGAAGAGAACTACATTAACATAACCAGGACTCAGAAATAAGCTCTATAAATTGATTTATCTTGGAAGTAATCAGGATGACTGGCTACCTTCTTTAGCTGATTGACTCAAATAAACACAAAATCATATGGATGCATGCAGAAATCAGAACACTGGTACTCAGATGGAATGTTAGTATTTAACTATGCTGATGCTCATACCTGGAGATGGTGATAGACAAAATTCAGCATGAAGGGTTTTTTTATATATGGATTTATTATTTTCTTGAACCACATATTATACAGAAACTCAGAATTTGCAATTATGTGTCTCAATTTCTTAGGGATTAGTGTAGGTTTTTCTACTATGATCTCTCTTCTTTGCATGTAATAATAAGAAACAGAAGCCAGTAAATGTACCTACACATAAATTAAGCAAATCTTTATTCATACATCTAGTACAAAGTTTTATGATAGCCTAGTGAAAATTCATTAGCTAGGTCATTACAAAATTATTTCATATTACTCCTATTCATTAACTTTTCCAACCACATGTACCTTATTTTGAATTTCACTTAATGTTTCTGCACTGCCCTTGTAATGCAAAAACACAGCAGAAACCCCCTCCCTGAAGGATCATTAGTAAGAAGTGTATAGTATGTATTCATATTTTGATAATTTCTTGAATACTCTCTCATGACCTGGAAGGTCACAGAGCTGGCTTTCACATCTTTAGAGTCTTAACAGAAGGGTCTGTTAAGATCTGAACAGCTTGCCTTCCCTGTTAATCAGGTTAACAGGTTTTACTCCTCAGTTATTGGATCAGCCTTTGACCTCATTGGACTTCTGCTTACACATCCATAATTCAACAAATAGTCTTAACAGTGTGACTAGGGAGCGGATCAGAGCTTTCTATAAGAAGATGTATCTCTATATGGTCTAGCAAATCAAAAGGGCAAATAGGAATGTAGCACGGTGGCTGTTGATAAATCCAGGACCCCACTGCAGAGATGCCTGTTGGCCAGTCATTTACAGCAAGTAGCTTTTGAGATATTATATTCTTGCTCTAATTATTTTCTGAGTAATAAACTTTCATTTCTTAAATGCAGGAAAACTCCAGAGGTTTTCTGAAATGAGATTCCAGTGTAAAATGTAATCAGTTCTAAATGTTGTTTTAAATCTTTGCTTAACAGAAATGATTTCTTGGATTTATAGTAGAAGAAATCTATTTTCCTGTAAAATCAAATAATTTTTTTTTTCTGTTGAAATATTTATATGGATGGATATTTTACATCAGCCTCTCAAAAATGACAGAAATGGCAGGCCTTTTTTTTCTTTTTCTTGACACATTAAAACATTATAATAATAATGTATTAATGCATTGCTTTATTAACTTCACAGAAACTTGATGGTAGGTAGTTATATCCTGAGTTTTTTCTTGAGACATAATTTTTGTGGATGCCCCATCCCTGGAAGTGTTCAAGGTAAGGTTGGAGGGGGCTTTCAGCATCCTGCTATACTGAAGGGTGACCCTGCCCACAGAAGGGGGTTTGATATTTAAGGTGATGATCTTTAAGATCCCTTCCAACCCAAACCATTTTATGATTCTATGAAATTATTAGATTTGATTATAAACCCAAGAACTATGTAGGACATGGGACAGAAGTAAGTCTCATCTGAAATTCTCAAAGCCTTTGATAAGAACTTATTGATTCAGCAATCCAGGATGTCGGAGGAGACTGGAGAAGTTTAAGTAGCTCAGATACACAATTACAAAACTATAGTCCAAAGTAAAGGATGAGTTTCCTGACTCTCCACTTCTGATGAGGCTCTTTTCTATGGGCACATCCTGAAGAGCAGCTAGTTGTGAGAAGGGTCCTGCAGAAAAGCTGTTGGTGCCAAAACTGCTGTGGAGGCCTTTCCACCTTTGTCCCCCATTGCAAGTAATTTTATTTCTAATGTCATGGTGGTGGGGGAATGGCAGTAGAAACAAGTGCAGTTACTTTCCATCAGAAATGCATGTAGGATTGCCCTTAATGTAGTACTGGTGTTGTCTTCATGTTTTTGTTCTTACTACAATGTCCATGCTACTGAAAGCTTTAAGACTGACACAAAATTTCAGGAAACCAGTGCTGTCAAATTGGAGGTTAGTTTGAATATTTGCAAAACGGCTCTTTCAAAACTTAAGGGCTCCTGTCTGCTAGCTAGTTCTCCATATATGCTCCTACTTAATATTACATTCATATTGCACATTTTTTCACACTAGCTTGGGTATCTTTTGCATCACACAGCTGGATAAAAGAAGTTAACATTCAGCCCAGCTGCAGAATGATACTTGAGAAATATTTTCCAACACATTGAGTAAATGATTGATACTGGCAGGTGTCCAAGACTCCATGCAGAAGTTGCATCAAATTAGAATTATGATTAGTATTCTGATTGAGATTTATTCCCTTTATTCTACTTTATTAATTATTGTTTCTAAGTAATTTCCTTCAGGACATAAAAATTAGCATATGTTCACAGAGGCACTTAAAGGTAACCAAAAGAAATAGTATAAAAATCAGTTGATGGCTCAGTTCATTTCAGAGGTACTTAACAATCCATGAATAGTGTTGCAAAACATCTGGTAAAGATGCCATACAGCTCAGTTGGCTCATTATTAATTAGCACCATTAGAAGGGAGCTTACTCAGAGGTACCCACTCACCTCTTCACAGTATTTCAGGTCAACCGATTTGCCATCACTGCGAACACAGTCGAGCATCCGTGTTTTGATACCACTGCCACAGACAGCCTTCTCACTGAGCTGACACGTGCTCCAGTCTGCAAAGGAGGAATTCATTAGCCTTGCAGACTTTCAGATAAAATTCATAATGATCCAGTCTCCCACCTAATTCTAAAGGCCTAAAATAATCCTTACAAGCAAATTTTACACATGCAAAGGCTCACAGAGCCCAGCTGCTACACCTTTTCGTGAAACAGTGACCTTTACTGCAAATAGTCAATGCCACGGTACCTTCCTGAAAAGTTCCTATTTGGTTTTGTCTGTATGGACTTTGAGTAAATCACAAAATGATATGAGAAATACTTTTCCTGGAGTTACAGCATGCCCATTTCACCTGCAAATTCTCTATGTAATATATTATCTGGATCAAATGGCCTGAGTCAGTTTTCAGTACCAGTTCCACAGCTGCCTCTGGGTAAGAACAGAAAGCAGAAAAATCCATACTGTAAGGTCAATGGAAGTGAACTGTAAGATGCAATACCAGGCTGTCACTAGAGCATAATAACACAAATACCTGTCACGTTGTAGTCATAGTGGTAGCAGTTCTTGTTCAAAGTGCAGGCTTCTGTCTCGGAGGCAGCAGGACAAGGCTTTCCATCATCTGGTTGTCTTAGGGATTCAGCTGACCTTTCACGGACACAACTTCCATTGCATGGCTTGAAAGTAAGGTTGGAAAAAGCTTAGACATTTTGGCACCCTGATACCTTTTTATGCAGCATTACAACAACCTTTCAAGCAATCCCTTCACAAAACACAAATTAAAAATAACAGGTTCATGCTACTGTATAAGAGAAACCCTTTCCTTGTTATTTCAGAGACAATTTAGTCTGCTCTTTCACCTTGGTACCACCCAAAGGGAAATATCTTTAACCTGGTAACACCTCTCTATTTTCCCAACTAGTGCATATTTCAGTGCTAGTGCTTTGGAACTATTCCACTCATAAAGAGGATGCTCACTTTCCAAATGCTATAATGTAGTGCACCAAAGCCTCAATACTGAGACAATTCTATTTTTTAAGTTTTTTTGACATTTCTTTTTAAAATTGCTGTCAGGAAGGAAGGGAAGAGGAGACCCAAAATTACCTTTCTATGCTCAGTCTTGATCTACAAACTTTACTTGTACCA
Organism: Aphelocoma coerulescens; assembly: GCF_041296385.1. NCBI lineage: Eukaryota > Metazoa > Chordata > Aves > Passeriformes > Corvidae > Aphelocoma > Aphelocoma coerulescens. The sequence continues at coordinate 28,977,287 of NC_091015.1, forward strand.
GGATAGTGACATTTTTAGTTCAGTGACGGTATCACTAAGGAGAGGCTCAGAGCTAGGCTCAAAGACAGATTCAAAAGCCACTGCCAAAGCTATTCCACCACACGGAAGGCCCCCCACACTGGGAAGGGTGGCGATTGGGAACATTTTAGTCTGTGTTCTGGAGCAATATAGCTTAATGGAAAATACTGTCACACTTTAATTTCAGCCAATGGAAAACAGCCCTAAAGATGACACTACATATAGATACTTACATGTGTAATCAGTTCAACATCTTTGGAAAACACATAATACATACACTTCTAAAGTATCCTCCCAAAACTATAAATGTGACACTTCAGTATACTTCTTACCAAAGAACACTGAGACCATGATCCCCACTCAGACATAACACAGTCCTCTGGACATGGCAACGTGCATTTTCTAGCACCAAGTGGCATCTCTTCAGGATCACACAGATAGTCTTCTACTGTGTCAGAAGGACCATCCACAGTGTTTAGCATGCACCTGGAAAAAGAGAACTGCACATAAACTGCATTTGCCTTGGATTTTGTATGGTATGTGTTCTACAGTAATCTGAGGCAGTTTAACATTTTATCAGCACATAGAAATAAGTACTGATCTATGAATATCCAAGAAAAGCTGAAAAGCCAAAAATAATCCTTGTTTTTACAGACAACAGCCACATAAAGGCATGCACGTAATTTAGACAGCCCCTACCAGTGATTTGCTGAGAGCCCCTGGGCAGGTGATTTGCTTGACATTAGCTTACCTCTAAGCCAGAATAAAGCAAATCATCTATAGTTTAGATTTATTTTATGCATACTTCAGCTGATAACTTTAAATCCAGCACTACTGAAATTTCAAAAATTTTATATTCTTAGTATTAATCCTTAATTTAAATAGATGCCTTTTAATTACCAATGGATTAAATTAGGAATCAAGGTCTATATCTATAACCAGTAGACAGAGTTGTATTGCACTCTCTGAATCTATTCTATCAGCCAGGGTCCAGGTCTGAACTCAACACCAGGCATAACATAGAATTATGTCAAATTAAGTACAGCCAAAACTGAAAGTGAAGGTTCTTAAAAGTGAAGGAAGAGCAATATTGTTTTACCTGACTTTCCTTGTTTGCACACCTTCTCCACAATTCTCTTTTAAGTCCACATTGGTCACCTTGCAGACACTCCAGGGCTCAGTAACCCATATGTACTGGCTGCAGTCACTGTGGCAGGGAACCACCTCATACACCTGGAATACACATTTAGTGTCAGTTTTGGTGCACACAAGTAAGATAAACATGCAAAAGTGATCATACAAAAAAAGACTTAATGCTCTTTTTGGTAACAATAACAAATAAGAACTTGCTGATTTAGACACCATAGTAATAAAACAGATAAAATACTTGACAGAAAACTATTGATATAGCAAAAAGACAGAAGCTATTGAATAATGGATTCTCTGGTTTTCTCTGCCACTAAGCCCATGCTGTGCCATTTCCACTGAAAACATCAACATGACAAACATAAAGCCTGTAACTAGGGTAGCTCATGAGTATAACTTTTTAAAAAATGTTGTTAAAACTCTTCTAGCACTTTACCTCTATCCTTCACATCTCTTCTCCATGATTCCATCCCACTATTATTATATTATTATCCCAGTTATTAGTTGTGGAATTTTTGTATTTCTAAGGAGAGGTGACCTCAAGAGAAATTATACCAATATATATTGATTCACTTTATTTATTCATTGTGTACGCTTAAAATCTCTCTAATAAATTTGTGTACCAGCATTAGTATTATGTTTAGATTTGAATAAAAATTTTTAAATGGCCTGTCATATAGCAATTTCTACAGTGTTCCATGTACTGACTCAAACACACTACAAAAAAAGAGACAGACAAAATAGACACAATCAGGAAGAACATGTCAAGCTTATATCTCCATTTTAGAAACTCTTACCTGTGCCTGAAGAAAGTATTTTCATGAACCCAAAGAAAAAAAAAATAAAGAGAAAAAGTTAGAATTATGAGAGTGAAGCATAGGTATTTAAATGGCATCAATTTTGCTTTTATTATAGACAATATTCTGTTCCTCTGCAAAGCAAAAGGCATCAATTTTTTCTCTTGGATCTCCTTTGCTGTCAAAAGGTAATTTGCAAAAATTTGCCCTTGGAAGAAAACAACTTTGATAAATCACAACTGGTGGGAAGAAACTGTGTATTACCTAGTCTCTTTCCATGTTAGATAGTAGAACTGTTTTCCTTTTTTGCCTGTAATGAGCACCACACCTTCACACAGTAGGGAATCCAGTTTCCCTTAGATATGAGAAAATCCTCAGTGTTTTTGGATGACACTGGTCTTCTCTATTAATTGAAATTCTTCTAACAGCATTAAGTGGAATAAATTCAAAGGAATAAATGGAACTGGAAGTTCTCATCCTTCCAAAGTTCCTAAATCCTTCATGGAATTCTTAATTATGCAAAAATTACTTAAAGCCCATTGCCTTGAAATTATACCAGCTAATTTGACATATCATTCTACGTATCAAGTCAGCACAACTAAAACTGCTGGACAATCTAAGACTTGTCTTAAACAAGTCCTTGATTTCCTTTCAGCAACACTGCTTGCATATAAAAACAGGGCTGATGTTTTGATAGTTAACCTGCAACAAAATACCACCAATCCCAGAAAATATAATTCCTTGAATGCTAAATGTGTAGGGTCTGATATCCTATCACTATGCAGCTCATCAGCCCATGCACAAGACCACCAGCATAGCCAGCATACTTGGGCCTTCTGTGAACTACATAAACAATAAAAGACATAAAATTGGGTGGTGAAAATGCATGTTAAGGAAGGTACTGGACTCGGCTGAAAATTTGTTCTTTAGAATTTTTCTCCAGAATTTCCAAAATGAGAATAGGGAAGCCTTAATTCAGGGAAATGTCTATATGTCTGACCCTGGTTAGCATAAGAAGAAATACATAAACCCCACACACTCAACAGCTTTTGCAGTAACATAAAATTTGGATATCTTGAAAGAAAGCTAGAAGAGAACTCTATATTGCATTGCACATATTAGTGGTGTTCTCCTGATCCTACTGGCATTTTTGTAGCTATGACTGCAGGCCACAGAATTTGGGTGGTATAAGACTTGCAAACCTATCCTGCTCCTGATAAGGGGAAAAATAATGCCTGGAATCAATGAAAAGACTGATGTCCTTAATTTCTCTAACAGTCTCAGATTAGTCTCTTAATTTGAAATCATCTGATGGCCATTGACATGATTTTATATCAAACCTGACTCTGGTATTACTGCAATTATGATGTCTTTCAGCCTAATGAAGGCAGTACTGAGCAAGCTTTATCCAGTTGGAGTGTGGCTTGGGAGCCACCCTGGCATGCACGGCCCAGGAGGAAAGACACTGAGTGACACATCCAGCTTTCACTGTGCTCAGTCCTTCCTCAAATTACAGGCACACATGTCAGCCCTCAGAGACATTGAATGGCTTCTTAAGAAGGTCTTAAGCATTTTATTTCAGTGTTTCCCTAGCCTTACTTTTAGAAAGTTTTCCCAAGGCTTAACCCAAATCTGCTGGCAGCAGTGTAAGCTCTCTGCTTTTTATCCTATCCATGATGTCCATGGAAAATGGATTATTTCCTCTTTCTTTGCAGCAGCCCTTTATGTATTTACTAGCAGACTGCCAGCATTCCCCTCACATCTCCTGTTCCCTGGGCTAGACATGTTGTAGTCTTTCCCCAGGGTCATAATTCCTAGATGGCATCTTACAGCATAGTCCCTCTGTAAATCATAGTCCACGTAGTTGTGGGCACCAAAGATGCAATCTTACCTCTATGGGCCATTTGTGTGCAAATAAACATGTTACATATATATGTAATAAATATGTAACTAAACCACATATTTAATGATTGAAATGGACACTCTGAAAAGTCAGTACTTTTCCAGCTGAATGGTGGATCATATTTAGTTTAAATAATTAATTCAGAATTGGAATGACTGTGTATTTCTTTGCATGTTTCTGAAATGACAGGAAATATATTCAAAAATGAAAAATACAGACTCTGTATTCTTCAACATCCTTATATTATCTGTGGAATGTCCTTCTCATGAAAATACTATATTTCCATTTTATTTATACAATAATTATACTTTGAATCATCTACTATTATTTGGCAAGTATCATGTAACCACAAATCAAATGAGTCAAAGTACCGGCAGAGGGCAATAGTGTTGCATAAACGTGATGAACAGACCTCCAGCAAAATCACCTTTGATGCAGAAAAATACAAGCCTATTATGTACTACATGAATATTAAAGAAGGAAACAGACTTTTGTATAGACTATAATTTGCTCCTATTGAAACACGTTCCTCCTAATTTAAAGCATATTTACATGCTGACCCAAATCCAGCAACCCGCATTATAGTTTGTATTTCGTTAAAGTAGATCACAAACTTAGTTTATTAGCTGCAGTTTAACACTTATGATTTTCTAAATTAGAAATAATTACATCCCCTAAAGTAGAAAATTAGATCAACAAGCCATTTCATTTTGTGTTAGCAAAATGTCAATAGGATAATATTAAGTACATGCATTTTTATTCAAATGTAAATTGAGAGCACATTTTTAAAAAATCTTTGAATATTTACAGAAAAGACCATGTGGTTGTTTAATATGCCTCTGCAGACTAAATTAAATTCAACAGTAATATGAATATAAATCAACTTTGAAGAGCATAAGTTAATTGACAAGGAATGTTTTTCCTTTCTAAAACTCTCCAAGGAAAGAAGCTTCAGGAGTTTAACTTTGGCTAGTGCTAGACTTGGTCCCAAAGACTAAATGCTTATTAGTGGTCCAAGCATCCAAGCACTCCCAGGGTGCTCTTGGATCACATTTTATGGCTTAGTTTCACTTGAAGAGAATCCGGACTGTGTGGTCAGACTTCTCCTTATTGCAATATCAAGTACAGTTTGTGGGACAACTGGGAGACTGACTTCAGAAGTGCATTTGTGACTGGAAATGCACTGCCAGGGCAAGCATACCCAAGAAGGTCAAGGTCCAGCTTGATGAGAACCCACTAAGGGACACTGGGATGATATTGTTTGAGAGTTTTGTTTTCTGATGCAAGATAGTCAGGAAGTGACACAAAAAATCTTGCCAGTTTGAGCAACTGAAATGAGACATTTTTACCCCCTGTCACCGAATCACAGAATTAGGTTAGAAGGGACCTAAAAGATCATCTAATTCCAAGCCCCCTGCCATGGGCAGGGACCTTCCACTGGACCAGTTTGCTCAGACCCCCATCCAACCTGGCCTTGAACATTTCCAGGGATGGGGTATTCACAACTTCTATGCACAACCCATTCCAGTGCCTTACCAACCTCTGAGTGAAGAATTTCTTCCTAATATCTAATCCAAATCTACTCTCGGTTTGAAGTCATTCCCCCTTGTCCTGTCACTACACACCCCTGTGCAAAGTTTCTCTCCATCTTTCTTGGAGAATCTCTTCAGGTAAGAGATCTTCAGAAACACACTCTTCCAAATCTGCATGTTTTATTGTCTCCAATCTGCAGTTCAGAAAATAAGCAAAATTCTTGCAGATGAGGAAGTAATGAAGGTAATTCCTTTGCTGTGGAACTCTAAAACAACACATATTCCTTCTACCTCTATCTGCCTCGTATGCTATACCCTTTTTCTTCATCAACAAAAAATACAGACAAAAGGGTTATCTGAGATATGGAAAAAGGTATATCAATAATGTAAATATAAATCAAATTACCTGATTGACGTGATCTAGCTTTGGACATGGTCTTCCACCATTGTAGGGTTTTTCACGGAGCCATTTAGACCGAACCTTTACCCCACTCCCACAGGATTTACTGCAGCGAGACCAGTTGGACCACTCACTGAGCTTGCAGTCTGAGGGACATGGAATAATACAGGCTTCCTCAATATACCCTGTATGAATGGAAAAGGAAGGGAAATCTCTTCAGCATGTCAGTTTGCCATTTCTCCCTGAAGCCCTCGTCTACTTCATTTAGATTCTCCAAAGTTTGGCTTGACAGGACTGTGTGAATAGAGAGATTTCTTCATCATTAGGGCTAAATTAAATTCTGCAGAAAATTGACACATATAGCTGGAGACTGTTTTAGAACAGCAGCTGAGCATCCTCACTGCTCATCATCCCATCTGATTAGGATTCACACTCTCCAGATTTCAGCATTCAAACTTTCTGACAGCTATGGTGTAATTGACACTAACCATCTCTTGGCGGCATTGTTCTTACTCTGTATAAATGATATGTAATTTTTTAAAGGAAAAAAATGTTTAATTAAAGATACTCCACAACTGTATCAAGTAATTCAACTGTAGTTATACACCAAAAATCCAACTGAGAAGAAATGCATCTTGCCAGCCTGGAGCAAGGGAACTTAACACCTTGTGACCTTTCTAAGGCTAGAAAGAGAGAGTAGCCTGCCACGTTAATGATCTGCCGATTAACAACCATCTGCCCCCAGTAGCATACTGAATAATTACACTGAATGGAAAAGCAGATGTTTGGTTTGGATAAGTCATCGGTCCAGAGAGGTTGGAAGGGGGTATGACATGGTCTGCAGGGAGTAACATGAGGCCTCAATTCACTGAATAAGTGAAAATGTCTCTCTCAAAAGCAACATATGCCATAGCTATACAATATGTGTAATTTATTCCAATATTTAAGGGAGAAGCTATAATACATCAAATAAAAGGCTGGCCTTTATTGCATTTTTACTATAACTATATCCTGAACTCTCTTATCCCCTTTCCTCTATCAGATCTGCAAAGTACCATTAGCAAATATTCACTTTACAGATTAAAAAACTTGGTGCATTTAAAATTGTATTAAAATATTTAATTAAAATATTTAATGAAATATTGGAAGTTGGAAAATTGGCATGTACTTGGCTAAGATAATTCTCAAAAGATTGGCACAGTTTGTTAGGCTTCAAATGTTCCAATTGTTTGTCAGATATATTTACATTTTTAAATTCAAAAGCAGTCTTTTCATCAGAGCTGAACTGGTTTTAACCTATGCTTCTGAGTAAACTTGCTCTTTCTCTTCTAAAAGCAACCAATAGCAACCAATCTCAAGGTTTGTAAATAATCAAAACACTTAAGATTTTAATTCTGTATACCTATTTCTAGTTAATTTGTTGTTTTAGATAGAGTTAATTTGTTTTAATAGCTAATCTAGTTAATTTATTTTAGATATAAAGAAAAGAAAGTTTTTTAAAGACCTACAGTAGCATTCAGAGTATTTTATGGTCATATTCTGGTGATGGTTTTTACATGTATGGTTTTACTCTGTTTAGAAGTCCAGAGCACATTCTAGACTTGAGCGCCTTGAAACTACTGCTCACCAAATGTATCTTCCTTAAAATACTTATTATATATATGGAATGTTATTAGCTTGAATTACAAGCATATTTATTAAATATCTGTTGCCATTTGATCAACCAGTTCAGTGATATTATATAAAAGGGACACTGTTAGACAAAATACATTTTTGAAGATCGCATCCCTGCATATCAGAGGTGCTGACATAGATTGCCCCGCAGTAGTAGATGCAAAATTGACTACATCTCACCTTCCCTGACATCTGTGAGTCCTACAAATCTGATGCACCCTATCTCAGAGCTCTATCCTACACTGAACTTTGATTGCATAAATACCAAAGTCTGTATCTTCACCAAAAATGAACTTTCAACTGGCCCTCTCAGGTGCTATACAAAACCATGGACTCATTCAATCAGGAAGCTACTGAGGGAAAATGGAAAAAAATACCCAAAGCAAGTTAAGAAAAATAACTCCCTTCAAACAATAAATGTTTAGTGATATTTAATGTCTGATAGAACTAAGTGAAGATTTTATTGCTCTATGAAATTTCTTGTGATTCTGAAGTGCTGCTTTTACCTTCAACATAACTTCTAAATAGGTTTTTTTTCTGGAGGAACCTTTCTACTATAGCACAATTATACATTTACCATTTGTTCAATTTCTGTCTCTGGTAATTAAGGTCTGAAAAACCCAAATTCAAGCTGTTTTAAATATATTGTACATCCTTAAGTAGGTAACTTTAAATTGGTACAGGCTGCTTCAGGAAGACTTTGTTTTCAGGAATTCCATAGACCTCTGAGTTTGTCTTAACTATCAAAGTGATCTTCCTAATCTTTGCCAAGATCTTCTCCAGGATACCATGGTATTTTGGGACTTTGATAATACTTCATAGCATACCAAAAGGAGCCTGTGTGGAACACACTAAACTAAAATAATTGACAAATTAGAAACTCTTTTTTCTTTTCCCCTTCAGTTCATCCAGACAACGGCAAAAAGTTTAACAATATGTTTAGAATCTTGCAGATAGAAGTTGTATCAAATACATTACAATATATGCAATTAATTACATTGAGCTGTATTCCAAGTGATTCCATAAAATATCAAATGAAACCATATCACTAGAGCAACCTTTATACTATCTACAAAATATTTACATTGAAGTCAGCCACCAAATCTGCCTTACCATAGAATGCAAAAAGGCCAGAATAGCACCATATTACAGATATGGAGTCTCAGAGTTATAGAATGGAAAACTGCAACCTTGCTGGTATGTTAATGCATTTTGTAGAGGATGCAGTGGTCCAGATGACACTACCCACACACTGTATAATCAAAAGATACTGAACTGCAATCTTATTCTGGGTCCTTAATCCGGCAAGCTTAATGAAATAGCTTCGGCTCACCATACAGCTCTTTCCTATGCCATCTCCATGATATCTGGCCTATGATGGTCTCCTCTCCCTCTTTCCTATTTTCTCAGAAAAGCTTCAAGACTTAAACTCCACATATGAAAGTTAAATAGTTGAACAAGAAGAATGGGAAAGACATGTTTAGAAGAGAACAAGAATGGAGTCAATCAACGAAAGCATCAAAACGGGGCTCTAACAAGGTAGGAAGGTTTGGTGATCCTGGAAGCACGGAACATTTTTGGAGAGCAGAGAGAAAAACACTTACTATTTTATAAGATGCAAGACAAGCATTAAAAAACTCCTAACCACTGGTATACTGAGAACACTGTTAAGGTGTCCACAAAGGAATGTCACAGCTTCTCCAAACAGAAGGAAAAGAAAATAAGTAAGTGAAGGACAGGGAAGTGGTCACAGCACCAAGTCTGAGAGAGTTCAAGAAGTGTTTGGACAATGCTCTCAGTCACATGGTGTGACTCTTGGGGTGTCCTGTGCAGGGCCAGGAGTTCGATTTCGGTGATCCTTGTGGGTCCCTTCTAACTCAGGATATTCTATGATTTTATGAAGTTGTTTTTCATGGCAAAGAGTCAGAATTCAAAACAACAGAGGAGATGCAAAACAAAAGACAGACTAAGGAAGAATAGAGGAAAGGGTAAGAAAAGACATGGAGAGAGAAGAGGAAATAAATGGCTCAGAACATAAAGTCAAGAGAATTGTAAGGAGATACTGCATAGGGATAGAAAATAAAGAAAGAGGAGAAAAGAAATAAACATCCTGCCAAGAGTAATATCTTGGTGAAGCACAAACAGAACAAAATGCTCTCAAGAGCTTACTCTGGTATCCTCTGTCCAGACAGTGAAATGTAACGAAGAATGTTCTCACAATTCAAAATAGAAGACAAAGGGAAGAAATACAAACACTGTGCCCTCTGATTTGAATTCCATATGTAATTAGTATGCAGAATGAAAATGACCTTGCTTTATCTGACATCAAAAAGTTTTTGGCATATTCATCCCTTGGCACATTTCTTCTCAGTGGCCTCAATATTTTGCCCAACAGACTATTTAGCATTTAGCTATGCTACTGGATTCCCTTAGAACAGAGGCAGAAGCAGACTTCAAATTGCTTACAGATATCACTTTTGTCAAGAAAGAAGAGTGAATTAAAAAAATAAATTACTTGCTGCAAATTACTTGTTCCACTCCACTTACTACCTATCAAATGGTACTTTCCAGGAAAAGCTTCTCTGAACTTGTCATCACCTCAGATGCCTTTCTTTGTGTATGAAGTCAGCATATCTTTTAGGGTGATTATCTCCATAACTTCATAGCAATCCTCCCTCAAATCCAAGAAAGCAGATGTTCAGGAACTTTGAAAAGTTTATACTTTTTTTTAAATTTTTGTTTGTTTGTTTGTTTGTTTTAAATTTCAGATGTTTGTATTTGTCAACCTTGTTCACACTGCAAAAATTTTAGCAAGTGAGAAGACAGTATGGTGTAGTACAGAAAAAATATGTTAAAAAAATACTGAAATGCAGAAACCAGAAATACTACATGCAAATGGCACTGGTGATGGAGATACATAGTGGCTGACATGAAAAGGATATGAATGAGCCATGTTTTAATTTTCAGTATTGTTTTCAGTCTGATGAAATCATCCTTGAAAAGGTACCACTTGTGTTGGACAAACCTTGTGTGTGTGTTAGTATAGAACCTTATTACAGAAACAAGCCTCTAGTGTGTGGGTAAGCATCTGTATGGTGGAATATCATCCAATTATATCACACAGACTGGTTGGTTGATATAATTGCACCAAAAGTCATACCAGAGCTCTGAGGTTTAAAGAACAAGCAAGAAATCACCACGGTAAAATACAACATGTAGAGAGAAGGAAAGAATGGGAGCAGTGAAATGTCTATGAAGAAGAGCTGAGAAGGTGAGGGAGGGACAGTGAAAGAGAAGACTAACACTGTAAAGGCTGGAAATGTGTTCTCTGGACATTAGCAGTTCACTGTTTGCCTGCTGTTTATCATCCTGACTGAAGTCTTTCACTGAATGCTTCCTGCATCTCTTCCTTCTTGTAACATCTGAGGGATGTTGGAGAGATGAGACCTTGGTGTACTGCAGTACAGGGTACAGGCCCTCCATGGTCCAGAGAGGTGTTGGAAAGAGTTGCCTGTATCTAGGGGCCTATGTCTGGTCCCAGGGCAGTAGTTTCTCAATTATTTCAGCTCCTATAAGACTGTGAAATGGGCAGTTGTCTGTTATGACTGAGAACATGGCTATTCTATCATTAAAGATTATTGAACCACAATTTAACAAATGGCTTTGAGCCACTAGGAGCATGAACTGAACTCATTAGTAAAAGGGAAAAGTTTACTGTCCCATTGCTAATTGGCTATAAAATCTGGACTCCTAGAGCAAACTCATTAACAGATGTGATGGATAATTTATAAGGGAGGACTTTAATGGACTTCACGTTTTCTCTAATGACAAAGCAGGATAAGTAGGTGGATATAAGACTTTTCCCCACAAACTGCATGTGCAATGTGTAGGAACAGACTGACTACTCCAGTTGAAGGGTGCAAACATAAACATCTTACAAAATGTTTACATGAACTTTTGTCCCTAGGACTGACAAAGTTATGCTCCTGCTTTCATGATTAAATGCCATGCTATGTTTCAAAGAAAAAAACCTGCAATGTCAAAATGGTTTATGTTCTTCTCATAGATTTTTTTTTTTTCCCAGGAAATACAAAGTTCATGGATCTCATCTTCCAGGACAAAGAAATATACAAGTATTTGCATTTCATTTGTAACAGAAGATATATATTTCTAGAGACTATTCATATTTCTGCTGAGCCATGGATAGATTGAACACCATAAGATTTTTTTTCAGGATTACCCTTCACAGCCTCAAAATCTGAGAGCAATTGTTCATGCTTAACTATCTCCTGCATCAGTAATTCTTTCTCTGGTGAACTAACTACAGGTCTTTGAATTGATGGAGGACTGCTTTAAGACTGATATCCTGTTGGCAAAGCAGATGTGGTGGCATCAGCATTCAAAGGCCTAAGGTAGGCCTTCTGGAGCAGATCAATAGGTAGCATATTCCTAGAGAACACACAACATAAATGCACATATTTTAAAAAATACGAGAAAATATATAAGCTATGAAGCAGCAAAGTATCTTAATAACTATTTGAGAACCTAGGCTTAGTACCACACTAGATTAGAACTTCCTATGGGAAATATATTTACTTTTGAATAAACATTCAACAGAAAGCCTTAATTAAATTTTAGCACCAATTTTTTTTTTCTTGATAAATTTGCATTGCTTCAGGTTAGAATACTGAGAGTGAAAGAAACAGATTTTTAAAATCCTAATAGAAGTGGATAAAGCAAGCTGTAACAGATCTTGGACTGTACAGACTGTTATATCATACAAAATTTTATTTTATTGCACATATAAGCAATTAAATACAAAATTCCTCAATTCACATTGATACTCTTAGCAGCTGTTGCAAAAGTATTCACTGATACGCAGATATTTCTCTCTAATCCTCCACATAAGCCTTGTAGCCACAGAGGGCTTTGTAGAGTCAGCACAAATCAATGCATCTCATTTAATTAATGCTAAAGGGGGAAATAATCTCACACTAATAAGGCAGCAGACAAACTATCCTGACTGCTTGACTGTGCCTAAGGTCTTAACAGTAAACGGACTTGAATTAAGAAGGGTAATACGACCTATATAAAAATGCTGCATCTGTCTGCCATGCGGCTCTGCTTGCCTTCAGTAGGCACACACACACACAACCACTGCTCAGCTTATGTGGGTCATGATTCATAACTGATATATGATGGAGAAAAACTAAATACTGAAGAGTAAATAGTGTAGTTCATAAGCATGACAGCGGCTTGCTTTTAATTTTTTGTCATGAAAATTCCAAGGTACAGTTTAAAGGTAAAATGAAGAGAATCTCTCTCAATTTTTTTCATAAATGCATGGAAACAGATTGTTGGCAGACACGTCATTATCCACAGAACTCTAGTACACTAGTGATGACAGCGATAAAGCTATGAAAAATAACTGCTGCTTTTCTAATTGAAGAAAACCTTTCACACTTGACTAACAAATTAAGTATATGTTTTAATATTTCTCCAATAAAATTACCTATGTAGTATTGAAGAAAAGCAGGAAGCAGAGAAAGGGCAATTTATGTGTCTTCCATTAAGGGAAACAGGTAAACAACAGCTCAGTTACCACTCTTAGCTGATGTCAGCACATCTGCTGACAACTGGAAGCTATTAGTTCTTGCCCACACTCTGCAGAACTGGAATGGCCAAAAAATACCAGTGGCAGAATATTTCAAATGGCTGCTGAATAGTGTAAACTCTTATCAATAAATTTAACTCAAATTTGAAACAAAATATTTTGAAAATAAAAGTCAAAATGTTTGGCATATATATCACAGATGAAAAAAGAAAGAAAGGAAAAAACAAAGCACCTTGTCTCTCTGCAGATGAAACTTAGGTCTACTTTCAGCTGTTTGTTTGGGGGTTTTTTGAAGCACCTCTTAAGCTACAGAAAGCTAAAGACCCTCTGCAGAAGGACTTCTGCCCTCTGCTTCCCAGCATTCTCACCTAGCAGTAAAAACAGATTTAGTTAATTATATTTTGTCGTTACTTTTCTTTTACAGCCACTCCTGTCTTTTTGAGAAACTTGTTTGTACTTGGGGCATTCTAACTGCACCCAAAATTTCAAAAACTAACACAGGAATCCTCTGATGGCTATACTAATTTAGGGTGTTCCTTGTGTCACATCTGTCCTTATCTCCTTGGTGTCTCTGAAACAGTCTGTTAGTTAACTCTTCTCAAATATTTTGAACATGAGATTTGTCAAGCAGGAAAAACAGCCCTGAAGTATTTATTCTTCTGCTCCTGTTTACCTTTCCTTTTCTGAATAAATTAACTGAATTGTGATGATAAGCACACAACATTTTGCAAAACAAACAGCTTATGAATTTTTGGGTACAGCAGAGCAGGTCTGTCTTCTCATTCTGTCCACTCAAAACAACAAGACTTGCAACACCAACCTCTTCATGGTTTCATAAATTTACATTGCAATATTTACTTATAACTTTTGAAAGTCTCACAATTTGAGTTTCTTGTGTCATTTGAATATATCACATAACATATCTTGTGATGTTTTAATAACATCAGTGTGGGTGCAGTTTATCCCTCTTGTCAGATTTAGGGGTTGTTTGCACAGCTGAAGAAGTTCAGTTATCTCCATTTCCCACCTCAGGATTTCATAGTGTCAGAAGACAACAAAAGTTCAAGTAAAAGTTGGATACCAGACAGGAAACATCTTCCCTTAAATGTTGGTCTTGTTTTCTCTCCTAGTGCAAGCTAATTCACCAAATCATATCCTATAAAAACTGCAATTACATAATATTTTACTTGGAAAAGAAGTAACAGACCCACAGGAACTAAGAGTAAAACACATTTCTGAGTAAAACAGAAAACATAGCAGAAAAACCTGATGACACTTTGGATCAGTTATACAAGTAGTGAAAAATCCAGTGAAAAATCAGTCACAAACTGAGTGAAAAAGTATAGCTGTAGGAAAATAAGCATCTATGTTAAAATTTACAAAAATAATCCAAGCAAGATTGAATTATGTGTCAAGTTCTGCTTGAAAAGTAAAATGCAGATTGATGGGAAGCTACAAGGCACTTTTATTTTCCAGCAGGTGGGGTACTATTGTGATACCACAGAAGTCCCTTGTTGATTTGGCATAATACAGCTTTTATGTTTGTTCTTAAAGAGAAAAAACCAAACCAAAACAAAACAAAGAGCACACAGAAACCTAGAGAAGAAGCCAAACTGAAGAACTGTCACACAACAAGGACATGAGAATAACAACAAAAGCATCTTAAATAAATACTGGGAAGATATAAAAATAAGATTTAACTAGCAAAACAGCAGTTTGTATACATCGAAAAAAATTTTAAAAATCATCAGAATGTAATCCATGAATACAAAGCAGTTACTCAGAAAAGGCAGTAAACATAAACTAAAATTAGATTGAAAAGTCTATATTATTTGTTCTAGCTCCCTTGCATCTGCAAAAGTATGCTAAACCTGGAAAAATGCTGAAGGCAGACAATAAATTAGGTAAGCTTTACATAAGCCTATACTATGTGTATGTACAACACCTGTCAATAACAGGATCTTCTGGAAAGGAAAGCAGAAATTTAGTGACGTATTCATTAGCATCAGTTTAAACCTTTATCATCAAAGTCATGTTAGATACTTCATTCCCTGTGTACATGAAATTCCTGTCAAACAATTTTAGGAAAGTAGAGGAATACAGGATTAGCTCAGTATTAATTCCAAGCTTCATCTGCTCACACATTACACCATGGACTAAATTAAGATGTACTGTCCCCCTCAAATTGAACTGATGAGAAGACAGAAACGGGGAGGGGGGTGAGGCGGGGGGTGGTGTGGTGGGGGGTGGTGTGGTGGAATATTGAGGAACCAGACACCTTAATGAACTGGTCTAGAAAGAAAGAATTCAAAAGAAAACACCACATAAAAACAATGGGTTCAGGCTTCCCAATCTACAACAAGTTTAGTAATGACAGGAAAACATTTCCATTTTACAAAGTTTAATGAGACTTCAAATCTCCCATGAG
This sequence comes from Aphelocoma coerulescens, assembly GCF_041296385.1. NCBI lineage: Eukaryota > Metazoa > Chordata > Aves > Passeriformes > Corvidae > Aphelocoma > Aphelocoma coerulescens. The sequence goes on from NC_091015.1 coordinate 28,992,799, forward strand.
AAAAATGGGATGGAACTGGAGAAAAAAAGCGTACAACAAAGCAATGCTGTATTGTGTTTTTGGAAGGATGCCTGTGAGTGCTAGTAGCATGTAAACAATTGCCCTGGTATAGTAGGAATAACAGTAATACATTGTTAGCAGCTTTTCCACTGGATTATTATCCATTGTGGTCACTGTGAATGTAGGCCACATTCACTGATGAAATATATTGGATCAGAAATTACTATCATGAAGAGAGAGTTATGACAGGGTAAACAATGATGGTTGAGAATATTCTTTTTTTATAATTTTTCATTCCTCTTTGTTTCTTACAATGGAATTGCACCTCAAAATGCACTGCTAGGGCTTGAACGCAGCTACATCCCGACTTGTTCTACACAAGAAAATCGTTCCTAGCAGCAGCATGCTACCTACCACATACAACACCTACAATTTGCTCTTGGACAAGCAGTTTCCTTTTTTTTGATACAAGAGCTGGCAGTCCCCATTCTTCAAGTCATTGAAAAATGATTGGCCATGGGACATCAGTTCCCCTATTTTCCTACATATTGAAGTGCTTTTACAATTTTTCACTTTTCAAAGGTCACTCTGAACTTAATGCTGAAAAAACATGAATTTCTAAAATAGTGTCAAATACTGTTAAATTTTAAAAACCATCAGCAAAGAAATAGGAAAAAGTTTCTGTTCTGTATTTTCTAATGGTGCCTTCAGAACAAATCAGATTATTCCACAACTTTTTTTTTGAGCAGTTTCGGAGGAGATTCCTAATTCTCCCAGGACAACTGCCCAGTCCAGGCATATCTGTGCTCACACAACTGCTGGTCGTTAAAAGCAGACGCTTCTTTTGGTACTACAAAGATAGCAAGTGGTCATGGTCAGGCTGACCAAGTATAGCATATCCTCTTTATACTACCCAGAACAAAACTAGCTCTTTGCAGACCTCATCACTGAGCAAATAGCTGAGAGCAGAATTAAAGAACGTTCTCAGAGTAAAACGATTTGCTGTCCCATGAGAACTTAGGATTTAGACTTTGTCATTCAGATGTGTTTAAATAAACTTACCTTTCAAGTATGAGTTATCTACAGCAAAAGATGATTTTGAATAAAAAAAAAGGGACAAAATTCTCCATGAAATTATCTTCCAGCTTTGCTTTGAGGAATGTAGCTGAATGCTCACTTTTCCAACAAATAACAAAGATGTGCTAACGCCTTGACTTGATTTGATAGATTGAATTTCTAGTTTATCAAATCTCTAAACTGGAATTAATAGCATGAATTAAAATCTCCTCATTTAATTTAATTTCTTTGATTAGCTATTTCAAATATAGCCAACTAAATAAATGAAATTTCTGTTATCTTAATTTAACATTAGAGAGTAGAACATATGTGAATTAAACTCACATTGACCTTTTAATGGCACTAACACACAGTTTTTTCATACCAATTGTTCAGATACAGGTTTGCACCACAAGCAGGAAAAAAATGAACACAAAAACTCCAGTGATGTCAATTAGCACATTTCTGGCTCACTGAAAACCAGAAACTGCCAGTTTTGACCCTAATGCTACAGATGCATCCCCTTTAGGAAGGAACACTCTTCTTTCCTGGAGCAATGAAAATACAAAGAATATAAAGTTTTTAACCATGCTAGTTTTACACATGACAGATTTACACACAGAAAAAGTGCTGTGTGCTGTTGAACTCAGGTCAATGCATGCCTGTTTGCTAAAGCGCTGAAGAGCAAATGGTAGAGATAAGGCTATATAAGGAGTTTAAAGAATCTGTGGAATTTCAGCCTTTCCAAAATAGTCCTGTGCTTGTTAAATTTTTGAGAATTTGCCCCTTCTAAATGGCTTTATTCTCAATTTTCTAGGTACAGTTATCAGGAAAAAGAACAATATTTTAATTTTTTCAATTAAAATACCTAATTAGTAGCTTACCATGATTTTACTTAATGCTACAATTTTAAAAGTCAGCAAAAATATGTGCTGGGTTTGAAGGTATCTTGTGATAAAAGCAGCCTAACCAATAAATATTAATCTCCTAATTCTACTTGTATACATGTAATGTTAAATTTAAATAAAGCACATAAGTAAACAGATGAAAGAAAATAGGCTTGTAAATACCATGACTGTTGCATCGTGAGGTTTCCACAAGTCGATTGTTTTGGTCGTAGCATGCCATGGCCTGGTAACGATAGCCTTGTCCACATTCCTTAACGTCTCCTTGTACCTTCATTCCCAGCAATACTTCTGTCTTACCCTCTGGTAAAATACAGTCTGACCAATTTCCCACAGACTGAGCACTATACTTGTCACATGGACAAAACTGATTCTCAATCAGAGGATACAACTGAGAATTTCTGCATTTGTCCTTTTTCTTACTTTTTCCTAGAAAGAAAAAATAGTTATTTTAGCAAGTTTGTATCAGTTTACAGCTTATCTCCCAAATATTTCATTTAGACTTCTGTAAAAAGTGCTTGCAACCACATACACATGCCTAATACTAGTTACATTAATCTTTATTAAGTTAGGTTATTGACTTGAATTTCTAAAGTAGTGGATACCTACAATTTGCACAAAGGCAATGTCTTTTTTAAAAAGAAGATGTAATTTATATTTATCTTGGATAAAAATGTTTGGGGAGTAAAGTTTGAAAAAGTTAGCAATTAAACAAACACACCCTTTTCCTCCTATTTCATCAGCAGTGTGCAGTTCAATAACAAGATTTCTATCTGGATCAAGCTTTTTCAAGTTGAATGAAATTGCAGAAGGAAGAAACATGCATCTTTGCTACAATAGCACCTTCTTTTAAAATGTCAAAATTATTTAATTTAATCATCTGTTATCGTACATTTGTTCATAATTACCATTCTTCCCCTCTAACAGAATAAGCTCCTTCTCTGGATTTGTTTCCATTCAATTCTGTTCTTGTTTTCTTTCCTAAACTGGAGCATAGCCATCCGCTCAATTTCCCCTTCCCATTAAATCTATTTAAATCTTCTCTTTGGTAAAGTTTGCTTAGTTTTCTTTCCATGCCAGACAGTTCCTATAAATTAATGTAGTAGTCCTTGCAAAAGTAGTTGTTGTTACTAAGTAGTATCTAAGAAGTTGTTACTTAGATAATACTGTAAATTAATATTCTGTATTTTTGGTGCAAAACCAATACATGTAGCATTTTCCTTGCTATTCAAAACAAGGCACTGGACACAACTTTGCAGCATCCTTAGTTCTTGTATTTACTACTGCTTTCATTTAGAATAGAAAGTGGGTACCTGGAAAAAAGTTTATCATCCTTTTGACAACACAACTCCTTACTAAATGTATGCTTCTCCTCTGGAAGTATTTACTGGGAATAATTATGAATTTGCTCCAAGTCAAGCATTACAAGTTAGTCTGCTTAACACATTGCCACAGAGAACACACCACAGCACACATCACAGAGTTAGCAAGTTCAAATGGGTAACTTAAATGAGGACAGGAAGTATCACAAAGTGTTAATGATGTGGTAGGAGAATATGTCCTTTCTTGGTCTGTTTTTAAAATACGGAAAAATGCTGTTAGTCAGTTCTGTTCATTTTTTTCATTGTGGAAGCAAACCTGACATAAAGTTTACTGGAATTATTAGTCACAGTGAGGCTTCCTTAAGATCATGAATTATTCATTGTCCACTGGTTTTCTGATTTGCAGGGGGATAGAGATGGGGATAGGGTTTGGATCCTATCACATTCTTTCAGAAGCTGCTAATGGGCACCCCCCTTAGCTGCTTTCCTTCACCACAGACAATACGGACTAATTGGCAAAGAGCGCTGTGACAGAGCCTAAGCCTCACTCTTGAGCTTTCAATTATAATTTAGAAGCAAAGCATGTTTTTTTTTTTTCTCTTCACTTTATGCAGAAGAAAAAACAATTTCAAAAAACTCCCCCAACAAAACAACAGATTAAAAAGAAGTTGAAGAGAAAAATGTTTCAAAGTGAAACAGTGTCCATTATGTAGAACTAGGACAAGTCTGCGGTGAGGGCATCACTGGTAAATCTTTTTATTCTGCTAAGTAAAACCTAAAAGACACAAAATAAGAGCACAAATAAGGACACAAAATTGTCTCAAGAAATAAGGCAGAAAATTAAGCATATTGCCTCATGTGGTCTGTGGTGCTGAATGTAGACAATGGAAGAATGGCAAAAGAAAGAACTCGGAGAGCCAACATTCAGCCAGAGAAAGGACTGGCTTAATCACAAATCTGACATTCAAGACTGCAGCTAAGTTCAAAAGAGGTAAACAAAAGCTTAAGGCTGAAAATGGTAATCTATAGCAAAATGCTGAAAGCACTCAGCTGCCATAGTAATTCTAAATGCACTAAAAAACACCATCAGAGAGGGAAGTCCACTTTAGCCGAGACCAAATGTGGGAAGAGGAAGACAAGTGGGCTAACATCTGATCATGTTAAGGTGAGATGATTGCTGACTTGTCTGTCAAAAAAACCCACACAAACAAACAAATAAACAACCCCAACAGAACAACAACAAAAAAATCCTACTATGTGCACTATATTTAGGAAAAAAATGGCATTTTTCTATGTTCTCCTATCTTCTTTCTAGCCACTTACCCATATCAAGAGTCTCTGACATATGGCACGAGTTTTTACTCCTGGGTATTGCTCCACCAACAGCATATAGAGCATGACACTGCATCTGGTTTCTGCCACTATGACATTTGTCATAAGGGAACCTCAGAAGTCCTCAGGTTTTAAACAAAACAGTATCAATAATTAATAAAAGAGACATTATTTTGCTTGTTACTCTTACCAACAAGAGTGCGTTTTCTTGTCCTGACTCCTCCACAGTCCCCATTACAGGGAGAAAATTTTGACCAGTTCGTAAACTGACAGTCATCTTGGCAGGGAATCTGGCACATCTGTGTTAAGGGTGGTAATGGGCCAGAGTATTTAAGGCACTCACTGATGTCAGCTGGTCCTCCATCTTGTCTGCGACAAGTAATTGCTGGAAGCAAAAAGAGGTGGCGTCTAATTCAGCATTTTTTTAATGAATGTCTCTATTCAGTTAAGTAAAGATTACAATATTCTACTGGAAAATCACACTGAAAGCCCAGAATACCTATACAACAACTTAATACTTGCCACCAGTTTTACCTTGAATGAATACATTTGACATTTCTCACTTTTTACAGATTCTGTATAAAATAATTTATCAGGACTTACCAGGAAAAAAAATTGCAGAAAACTGTAAATATTATAAAGGTTGTACCATGTTATCCACACCTGCTATACCACTTTACACATTATCCTTTTTCCTACTGACATAGCCTACATCTCAGACATTAAAAAACTTGCAACACCGTCTTAAGTAACTTAATTGTATGTTATAAAGTTTTACCAGCAGATTGAATTTTAGAAAGATGGATAGACATAAAATTTAGAAGCATATTTGAGTTCTGGATACCACTTAAGCCTTTACAGAAGTATTGCTGCCTGATGTTCTTCAGCAATTTTTAGTCTTGGAAAAGGTTTAAAGAATACAGCATTCTTTCCTAGGGAAGGATCATCAGCCAATAGGGGTACAACTTTATAGAACAGGATAGCCATGTCCTGAATAAAAGCTTCTTACTTAAGAAGAAAAACAAATTCCTTAAGTAAGGAGTAGGAGTTGGAACATAAGGATTTACAAAGAATAGGGAGGGCTGTTTCATTAATATAGTCTTTAACAACCACAGAATGGTTAATGTTAAGGGATTACTGGAGGTCCCTGCTCAAGCAGGGTCCCCTAGCGCACATGGCACAGAATTGCACCCAGAAAGCTTTTGAATACCTCCAGGGAAGGAGGCTCCACAACTTCTCTGTGCAATCTGTTCCAGTGCTCAGTCATCCTCACAGTAAAAAATTTCTTCTTCATGTTCAGGTGAAACGTTCTGTGCTTCAGTTTCTGCCTGTTGTCTCTTGTCCATGCTACTCCTTGGCGCCACCAAGAAGAACCTGGCTCTGTCATTTTCACATCCTCCCTTCAAATACTTATACAAATTGATATGATCCCCTCTCAATCTCCTCAAGGCTGAACAGGCCCAGCTCCCTCAGCCTTTCCTCAAAAGAGAAATGCTCCAGTCCCTTAATCGTCTTTGTTACCCTCAGCTGGATCTGCTCCAGAAGTTCCATGTCTCTCTTGTATTGAGGAGCCCAGAACTGGACTCCAGGTGCAGACTCACCAGGACTGAGCAGAGGGGCAGGATCATCTCCCTCAACCTGCTGGCAATGCTCTTGCTAATGCATCCCAGGATACCACTGGCCTCCTTGGCCATAAAGGGCATCGCTGGCTCATGGAAAACTCATTGTCCACTAGGACCCCCAGGTCCTTCTCCCCAGAGCTGCTCTCCAGCAGGTCAGTCCTAGCCTATGCTGGTGCATGGGGTTATTCCTCTCCAGGTCCAGGACCCTGCACTTGCCCTTGTTTTATATCAGATGGTTCTTCTCTGCCCATCTCTCCAAACTCTCTGGATCCTTCTGAAAGGCTACACAGACCTCTGGGGTATCAAACACTCATCCCAGTTTTGTATCACCAGCAAACTTGCTGAGGAGGCTCTCTACCCCTCCATCAAAGTCAACAATGCTCTATAATTTTTTCTGAAGTATATTTTTTTTACGCATGGTTACTTATCTATTCTATCCTAAGCTCAATAAACCTAACTTTAGGTCCTTCCCCAAAACAACATAAGACTTATTATACAGCAACAAGATAGGAAACTTCTAGTTGTTTGTTCACACAATGGAATTATATTTATGCTTCTTGGCATCTGACAGCACTCAGTAGATGCGGTAGCTCAAGACTGTAAAATAATTTGGGTCACCTATTGTTGCAGTAGCATTGCATCCAAATATTCTGTATACATATGAAGGAATATAGCTTTTTATATTATACTCCATAATTTAAGCATAGCTCTTTAATTGTTCTGACAATAATTTCTTTGTTAGCATGTACTGAAAAAAAAAATCAAGTTCAACTGTTGGAGAAAAGCAGAGTTTGATAATAAATAAAAGAGAAAACCGCCCATGAGTGGGCAAGAAGAGGGACAGGTGCCCAACTCTGCTCTCTGGTGACCATTGACAGGACACAAGGGAATGGTCTGAAGCTGTGTCAGGGGTGTTAGTTTAGACATAAGGAAAGGGTTCTTCACACAGTTGGGAACTGGAAGAGGCTTCCCAGGGAAGTGGTCACAGCACCAAGCCTGACAGAGTTCAAGAAGCATTTGGACAACACTCTCAGGTACATGGTGTGGCTCTTGGGGCTGTCCTGTGCAGGGCCAGATATTGGACTTCGATGATCCTTGTGGGTCCCTTCCAACTCAGGATATTCTATGATTCTATAACTATTTCCTCCAGGAGGAAAAAAGGAAGCATAGTTGTCATGGTTTAGTATAGTTTGGGTTTTTAGTAAAGAGGGCTTCAGCCACGGAAGTGATTCTCTTGCAAAGTGGTGCTTACAGCTTCCTCTATGACCTGACAGAACCAATCAACTGGCTAGTTTGAATATCGGCAACTTTTTAAAGCCACTTAAGAAGCTTGACACGCCTCTGTGATCCACATTTAAGAATGAACAGACCCCGGGAAAGCTCTCTTGCTTCCAGCTTTCAGACAGGTAACTGGGGGGCTGCAGGCAGCCCAGCGGGGCCGGGCCGGGCCCTCCCGCGGCCCTGCTCCATGCGGGCCGGCCCCCGCCACAGCCCTGTTCTGTGCAGGCAGCCCCCTGCTCCATGCGGGCCGGCCCCCGCCACAGCCCTGTTCTGTGCAGGCAGCCCCCTGCTCCATGCGGGCCGGCCCCCGCCACAGCCCTGTTCTGTGCAGGCAGCCCCCTGCTCCATGCGGGCCGGCCCCCGCCACAGCCCTGCTCTGTGCAGGCAGCCCTCTGCTCCATACGGGCCGGCCCCCGCCACAGCCCTGCTCTGTGCAGGCGGCCCCCGCCACAGCCCTGCTCTGTGCAGGCAGCCCTCTGCTCCATGCGGGCCGGCCCCCGCCACAGCCCTGCTCTGTGCAGGCAGCCCTCTGCTCCATGCGGGCCGGCCCCCGCCACAGCCCTGCTCTGTGCAGGCCGGCCCTCAGCCAGTGCGGCCGAAATTCATCTGAGGCCACTGCCCAGAAAAGATGATGTGGCCAACAGCGAGAGGCGAATTCCAGCTGCAAGGCCCGGGTGAGATGAACCCTTTTGGTGTTGTAAGTTTCCTCTAGAACGGATGAAGCCTGCAGACATCAATCCTCTCCTGAGTCAGAGGAAAGGTGAAGGCATGTGAAGAAAATATCATAAAGACACTTAAGTCAGTGAAGAAGGGCTGAAACCCTGAGAGAAGAGAAAGAGAAGATGCTTCAAACCTAGGAGCTATAATTCTGTTGTAAAGCTATGGTGATGGACTATGATACATCAGAGTACCCGTCGTAATTTCATGAAAGCATGGGGGGGTGAAGCGTTCAAACTGCAATTGCGAGCAAAAGCACAATGTGCTGAAATAAGCAAATGTTGAAGTAGCTGTAATTTGATGAGAAGCTTGAACAGAGATAGATGAAAGTGATGATTACCCTTGCTCCCAGGCAAGGAGAAGACCTCTGTTCCTGGGGATGAAGATGCTCCCAGAGATAGGTGAAGAGAACCTTTGTTTCTGAACAGCTCATCCTTAAAATGGAACCCCATTAGCTAAAGATTGGACCCTCGAAAACAGTTGTGGGAAAGCTGTAAGTCGAGGGAAGGGACTTTCACATGCAAGCAGAGAACCAACCTGGGCAGCTGTCTTGCTGTGACATTGAAGCCACAAGAGAACTGTTTCTTATGGAGATGTCTCCATAGCATGAGCAAGAGAGACTCCTCTCCCTAAGTGAACTGAAAAAGGTTATTATAGAGGTGGTAAACTGACTGAGAATCTTAAGGGTTGTCTTTTTATGTTGTCAGTGGGAGAGGGGAGAAAGGTAGGGGGAAGAGAAGTGTTCTGAAGGCTTAGTCTGACTTTTTTTCTTTCTTTTAGGTCTGTTAATAAACTTCTTTATATTCTTTTAAGTTTTGTGTCTGCTTTGCTTTCTCCTAAATCTTATCTCACAGAAGGAAAATAAGTAAGTAATAGATATTTTGAACCAAACCGCTACATTTAATTGGTGTTTCTGCCCGGTTTACGAACTGAACCCTCTACAACAGTTCAGGAAACTTTTTTTTTTAGATTGCTTTGAGGTAATTGTAATGGTCTAGTGACCTGTGATTTCTTAAAAAAGCTTTTTAGTTTGACAGTTCTAAACTAAATTTCTGCCTCATGAAGACTGTAGGAAGCTGAACTTGACCCGTATGTTCCATTTCAAGTCCTTGTGCCTACTAAAATATGTCCAAAGGTCCCAAGGGAACTGTTTTTGCCACACGTTTGTGGTAAAACACTGAAAAGGAGGGGGGCGTGTTTTTCCTGAGATACTAAGCAAACAACTTCCCTGATCCTTGACTGCCCTTTGGAGCAGGGCTGCCAGCACTGTTTGTAATAGGCTCAGCACTGCATTAAGTTGTGCTTATTGTGACCAGCTGCACACTGTCTAATACAATTATTCTGTCAAATCCTATTATTTTTAGTGTAGTTTATATGAGGAAATATTTTTTTCAGACATAGGTCTAGTGATTCAGTGAGAAAAATCGAATATCTAAAAATTGAAAATCCATACTATGGGATTTCTAAGATTACACAAATATTTTAGAAAAACACAAGTCAAACCCCTATCTTCCAATAAAAGCCGAGGCTATAGCTTTGGATTCTTGTGAGATACAATTCTCTGCTAATAGCACACATCAATTTCCTTAAGGTAAAAACATAGTTCAGACTAGTTTCGCCATGTGGAAATTCACAGAGGTCAAACCTAAATCCTCTGTCTTGAGTTTGACCTTGCTATGTGCACACATCAGCAAAACTAATTGCATTATCTTCACTGCATTCTCAGTTAGATACAGGCCACCATTTTCAGCAATGAAAACTATACTTGGCCAAGGGCTAAAAGACAGTCGACTAATTAGCCAATATCCTTTAATAAATTTCTTTGAAAGTTTAATACTCATTTTACATGCTGCCTCTCCATCTAGTCCTTTGATAGGACAGTAAACATTGTCCACCAAACAACATTCTTTCTTTCTAGCTAAATTTGGTTTCTATAAAGCTAGTATTCATTCCCTCATCTTTCCTAGTTATTAAATATTACTCCATGAGCATATATCCACTCTGCCATGATTTTTTTCAGACTCATATTAATGCATCTAATTTACATCAGGCAGACTCAGGTGAAAAGCTCCCCTGAGGATTAACACTTTGGTTTTTTTCCAGATTAACTGTCAGTTGTACCGTAGCAATCAAAGCAGGAAAACTCTTCATTCTCAAGACCTAAATATTTCACCTTAATAACAACACAAATTAGAGGACAGCTTGGCATACTAAATCAATTCCCAAACCTTAATTTTCACAGTGCCTGTCCATAACTATTCATGCTACTTCTAGTTGACAAGACCTGGATGATTCATTCTGTGTTCTGTTTTCCTATTGTTATTTTCCAGATTCAGGTATCATTGTGAAAGGTTTATACTCCTTGTAACTGCTGAAAAGTGGGTATTTTCCATTATTAGAAGCAGGGATTTTGACAACCCTATACAGTCCATTAATACACTCTTTTGGCCAGCTATCTTGACACCTGAAATGCTCTCACTGTTAGAGGAGTTACTTTTTCCACTCACAAGCTAATCTGGGCAAACTCATCCCCTGCCTCTTTGATCAAACCTATGGTTTTTTAATTACATTCTGTAGAAGTTGATTAACTCACTATAGAGAGAAGTGTCTTCAACTACATAAAGCTATACCATACCAGGCTAATTATTTTGCTTATACAACCACATTATATTTATTACAGACATTAGCAGTAAGTGGAAAGAGCATGGTTCCTCCATTACTGAATTAAACACTGAGTTATTAAGTGAAAACATAAACCAAGAGTACAGCTAACAGAAAAATCAAATTTAACATGGAAACCATGTTCTGGTATTTAACAACTATTAGCTCCCAGAAGAAAGGTGCGAAATAAATAGCAGTCTAAATTTAATAGACAAGGGACTTTGATGTAATTAAAACTTTATCGGATAGCATTGTTTCCACCAAGTCCCCACAGGAGACTACAGGCTAATATATTTCTTGTTGGCATAATGAAACACTGAGACTGTATTTCAGCAAGTCATGTCATGTGTGAGTTTATATAAAAACCTTTCCAGTGCTACCATCATTAGCATCCTTCACTGACATTTCACTGAGATATGAAATTCAGTGAATCTTGTACCTAAAAATTTCTTTATAAATAAAGGTGCTCTATTGTCCTTTCTTTAACAACACACTTGTGATACCATTTTTTCAATTGTTAAGTGTTTTTAACAACAAAAATATTCTTTTTCAATTCTAGAAAACAAGAATTATTTCAGCACACTACCTTTTCTTATGCTTTCTATATATGTTGTCTCAGCTATGATTTCATCTGTTTATTTCTTTCTTTGTGGGACACAGCAGACTAGACACAGTGTGACAAAATGTTCCTACCATGAAGTACTTTAGGAAGGAGCACGTGTCCATAATATTGTGAAAATACAAGCCTGAGTGTTCTTTATGTTCCAAAGACAATAACAATGTATTTCTGCTAAATAAAGTTGTCTGGAGATTGTGGCTCTTTTTTTTTTTTGCAAATAAAAAATTAACTTCTTATGTAAACACTGCTTTTGAGCAGTTGTCCAAATTCTTACTTATGACTACTGAAGATGATCACTGTACTTTGCTAAAATACAAACTAGGCAATAGAGCACTCTCATCTGTTAAGTCTCAATAATATTAAAATAGTAGTTTATAGCTCCACGATCTTGTGCTTTCAGTAAGGGCATGAAACACCCACAACAGCAAAGTCCCCTGCCTCCCTAAGCGATGCCTGGAGAGGGAGGCTGCTGTCCCTGTTTAGCTATGGAGCAAGAAAAGTGCTTTTGACCACTTGTTCTGCCTTTGAGCCTCCCCATGGCTCAAACAAGCCTGCAAGGCTTCTCTGTGTGCTCATGGCCATCCTGGGAAGCTTTCTCACATTCCTTTGTCTTTCAAATAACTACATACACCCTGTGAATAAAGAATAGTGAGAGCTCGAGACCAGGTCTTTAATAAAGGCCAATTCCCAGTGACATCAAGCACAGCTATTCAGGTATTCTCTCTGTCAGGTTACTTTAACTTCTATTTAAATTTACAATTAACCTTCCTCTTGCTATTATGGAATATCCTGACAGATTTTGCAATTTTCATCCCATGTCTCCTGCAAAACTCTGAGGAAGATTCATGGTGGCAAGGACTGCAGGCTGTGCATCCTTCTGCAAATCTCTTTTTGGTCACTGGGATGGCCCATACCATGTGCATCCATCCATATACATCATGACGTGATCAGGCTACCGCAGTTTGGGCACTCAAGCTTCTCATCTGCTACATGTCCTCTTCACTACCATTGGGATGCAGCCCAAGAAGCCCTACTTCAATTTGCGGGAGCTACTCGCAAAACAAGTTTTAGTCTTTCTTAGGTTTTCCTTTACAATTCTAAAGGGATTTGAGCTGTATTTCTAAGTCCCTTCACACGTCACTGAAGCTGAGATCTACTATCACAGATTAAGGTATGAGTATAACATAACATATACCTGCCTAAGTTGTTCACAATTTCAAACTTCATTTTTCTATCTCATTGAGCAGACTACTATTCTGAAGTTAGATTTATGTACTAATAAATGTTGGCCTTAAAAATACAGAGTGGTATCTCTTAGCACACCCCAGCTGAAGCAGATTCTTCTCACCATGACAGTCCAAATCCCCATCAAATATCAGTAGCTTGGGTTTATTAAGCATTTATTCTCTTGTTCTAGTTTTTGGCTGGTAGTTGTTTTTTTAATTTTTATTTTCTTTGGGGGGGAGGGTAGTATTTTGTATTTGCCACCACTGTGCCTCTCTCATGAATTTCAGGTGGCTCATCAATACATCTGATCAAATTAGGTCTTGTTAGTTGAGAAACAGCTGATGAAAATAAACACAACATAAATGTTGTTGCAGTAAAATATAGCTTTTCTCTGTATTTTGTTTTCTTGTTGGGTAGGTTAAAAGGAGGTTTCAAATTCCTTGCTGATGCACACACATCATCTCCTCTTGAGGGTTTTGAACAAAAGACTGATGTCTTAAGTTGCTTCAGCTCTGTAATACATTCCTGCCCTGCTTATCCACTGTTAAAGGGCATTTTTTCAGTGATAACAAATTCAGATTTTCATTCATCATAGGAATTCAACATGATTGCTATGATCACCAGCCTTCTTCATACAGTTCATGACTACAGCAATGAATTTTCTGCTCAGTATTAAGTGCTATTTTACTGTGCTTAGGATTAGATATAAATACTTGCCCATTATTTGCATGAATAGCTAACAATTTTTTAAAAGCATTTCTAAAGAAAATCTTTTTTTTAAAAAAAAACCCAGAAACCACCAAATCCTTTTATTCTCTTTCCTCTGCATTGACCCAAGTTACAGTTTTATGACATTCATTTAAACTGACATGATTTGTAAAAAAACCTTCATTATACAAGACAGATAGAAACAAAGTTGTCTTTAACAATGAATCACAATTCTAACTTTATGATTCACCCAAGTATCTCTTCTGCCAAGAAAGACTAAATGTGATAAAAAAGCTGAAGGATGGAAGTGCAAATAGTAAAGTTGTGACAGAAAGCAAGGGATGCATATGCTCTAGTTACTCACAGGCTCTTAAGATCAGACACATAAGCAGTCATTTTTAATGATTTCTAACTTCTAATCTTTCCTTCAGATTTAATTGTCTTTCTAACTAAAATATTAACAGTAACAGACTATTTTGTTCAAAATAAACTGCTAATGAATGCATGGTCAGATGTACCTTTTCCTTGGTGTACATTCCTATTCTTTCTCATTTAACACATTTGCTGATAATCTATGTGTTACAGTGGTTGTGCGTGGGCAATCAGGTCAGAAATAGGACAAGCTGATAGCAATGGCAATATCCCCTTGCACTGAAAAAGAGGAATTCAGAACTCTTTCCACACAGACGAATGGAATTACTTGCTCTACTGAGTATCAACACAAAATGAAAGGACAATGCACGGGAAACCAAAGGGCAGAGATTACTTCTACAAAATTATTATTTCGCTTTGTCATCAAAAGCAAACTAGCACAAATGGATGAATGTGTGATTTCTGCAATCATGAGCACCAGAAACTTGAAAGAGAACTCTTTCTCAATTGAAAAAGAAATGGTGGTATGTCATCAATTTTCACAGTCAATATTTGTATAGAAATCACAAACAGTTTAAATGTACTGTTCAAAATATCTGTATTACAGCAGCAATCATAAATGCTGTATCAGAATGTTATACCAAATGGATTTCTTATTTTAGCGTTTAGCATTTCCTGATTTTGGGGTGGTTCAAAGGACTTGTACAGTAGTAGCTCAGCCTTTTCTGTTTCTACATCACAAAATGGCCATTAAAGAAACTATTTATAGTACAGAATTTTTAATGACATATTAACATGCAAAGTTTTCCACAGCCTGTAAAAATTCTATTTACAAGTAGCCAAGTATGCAGGAGGGAGCCAATAATTAACAGGGAGAGGAGATAAAACCTCTTCCAGCGTCTTCCTTCAGGAACTGGTAAAACCTTTCTAATACTGTCCAGGGCAGAGCTCAGTCTGTTTGCTCTCAGGTCAGCCTCCCTTCAGCGAGCACCTTGCATGAAATCAACTCTTGTTCAGGGGAGCAAACAAAATAATTTGTATCACTGAAAATTCACACATGCCTATTTTGAATTTGAAAATTAAGAGGGGATAAGGAATATGTTGATGCCCTGTGTAGGAGATAAATTATATTATTAAATAAAACACTATTCATGTTCAAAATGCAATTTTCTGAGGTGTGAAGTAAATAAAACTTTATCTGATAATCTCTAGAATTAGAGAATTGTGTTTCCCAAAGGGAAATTTACTTTTGTGCAAAAATTCAACTTGTATTTCCAAGTCATATTCATTTTAAAGGAAAAATATTTTACTTGTCTCAATCTAAGGAAAAGCTGTACTACTTTGTTTAGCTCCTACAGATTATCAGTTTATATTACTGAGTACAGAAGTAAAAGATACGATCAACACATTGTGAGGTATTACAACACTGAGACTTGATACATAATATACCTGAGTTTGAAACTTGCATTTTATGTTGATTTATATCACTTATATAAATGGGAACAAATACTGGACAAAACCCTCTCTGTCCTTAATGCTTGTAACTTTTACCACTGCAACAGCCTAAACAATATTTAGATTCATATTTAGATATCTGGACTGAGGCACAAATAAACTTTTGTTGTCCAACTTGAATTACTTCCTCTGTGAATTCTACAATGGAATTTACACATGGGATAGACCTGAAAAAAGACAGGAGTAAACAAAAATCTTCCTTTCTAACAATTTATCTCAGAAACATTCACAGAATTGTATCAAAAACACCAGCTTTCTTCAGGCCTAGCTGCTCCAGGGGTTCCTAATTAAGGATTACTCATCCTACCACTTGACCACATTACACTAGAGAGCTACTTCCATTATATCTGCTTGTGGGAACAAGATTACTGCTTGAATACATCATCTTTCACAATATTGAACTCTGTGTAGTACCAAAGGGAAATTCTGCCCGTCTGTTTTATCAGATTTGAAAACTACAAGGCCATTAATTTCAAGATAATTTATTATTCTGTATATGTGTGGCCTGTACATGATTGGAATTATGTTTAAAAAAATAAAAAGAAACTCTGGTGACACAAAAGAATAATAAAATCCAATCTGCATGCACTATTATTAGCTACCTTTCTTTATTAACAGACTTTGAGGCAAAGTCAAGAGATTTAGGTACTACCATACAAGCACAGAAGACAACACTTTGTACAATCTGAATTCCTGCCATCAAAGACAGAAATATTATTTTCTCAGTGTGTAATCTGAATGTATCCTCCAGAGCTGCTAGAAATAGATTCCATTGTGATAAACCTTTGAAATTATTACCAGAGCCAGAAGTCTTTTGTATTAACAGGCAATGCCTTAAGGTTTCATTTTGTGGTAAGCTCTAAATTGATCTCTTGTAACACTTTCTGAGTAAGCGGCAGGAGTTACTAGCCTAAGATTTACTCCATAACTTTTTAAGCATACCATGACCTCCTTTAATATTGCAAGGAAGTTAATGACCTGAACATTTCATTTCTGCAGTTAGCAATGTCCTTCCTCAGGAATGGCACAATCTGCTGAGCCAATAACTTAACAGTGCTTTAAAAAATAGAAGTTTGCACTCAGAAACAACAAAGGAGAAAAGCCTTCCTGGAATTCAAGGTTGGCCA
Source organism: Aphelocoma coerulescens (assembly GCF_041296385.1). NCBI lineage: Eukaryota > Metazoa > Chordata > Aves > Passeriformes > Corvidae > Aphelocoma > Aphelocoma coerulescens. The sequence goes on from NC_091015.1 coordinate 29,009,263, forward strand.
GTAGTTCAAAGCAATTCAATTACTGTAACACAGTAAATAGGAACTGCATTTATTTTCTTATTGAATGTATTTAATGCACCTACAAAGCCCTTATCCTGGCTATACTTAACAGAGCCACACATACACAACTGCTAAAGCCACAAAATCTCTATATAAAGACAGGTGCCTTGGTTTTGGAAACAAAACTCCGGAATGAGTGTCTCCTCCAAAGGGAAAAGGGCCTCCCCTTTTCCTCCACTAATAAAAGTAGGTCACAAGAAGTGAAAGTGGAAAAAACAAACTGTTTATTAACACACAAACAAAACAGTGTAGAACAGGATAAAAAAAAAAAAACACCAAACCTCAAAATACAACAAATTCCCAGAGAGGGAACAGACGCACAGGCTCGGACCAGCCAGGAGCACCCCTCAGGCTCCCCAGACCAGCAAGGAGGGAAGGGAGGCAGTGAGGTGAGGGAAGGGAAGGGCAAAAAGAACAAGAAAAAACAACAGAACATTTTCCCAGCTAGCTAGAACACAAAAGAAACCCAAAAAACCAGCACAGCGCTCCTAGGGCACTCCCTCCCGAGCCCTGCCAAGCCCCCCAGGTCCATCTTAAAGAAACAGCATCTTTGGGCATGAAGCGGATGGTTAAGGAATAAAGTGGCTTCATAACATCATCCCAGGACAACAGGTGACAGCAAAGCTGGATTTGGATGTAAAAATTATTTGCTGTTAAATGAAAATGGTGCAAAAATGTCTGGATCATTCGGCTCAAAGGGTCGGTGGTTTAGAAGTCTAACCAGCAGCTGTTTAAGATTGTTTCACCTCAGTGGTTAATTCCAGGCACAATTCTGTTTAGTCTCCTTAACAACCTGTACAGAAAGCATGCTCAGCAAGTTTGAGGACAATGGCAGTTTGAGCAGTCAGTACCTACCTGGAAGCACAGCCATTCAAAGGACCTTGACAACCTGGAGAAATGGGCTGGCACTAAACTTTAACAGTGTAAATGCAAAGTCTTGCATCTCTCATGCTCCCATTGGTCTCTGTAACTACCTTAATTTGAGAGTATAGAGAAGAAGTAGCCAGACTGTTCTCAGAGATATACAGTGAAAGGGTAAGGGGTCACACAGGCAAATTGCATCAGGGAGCAAGTGGCAGAGAGGCTGTAGGATCTCTGTGCTGCCAGAGACTCCAAACATACTGAGACATGGCCCTAAACACTTTCAGTATTTTCCTTCGCTGATGCCCATAAAGATAGATAAAATTAATGTTAGGTTACAAGTCCTAAAATGTAAGGCACTTCCCACACCAGTACATCTATAGATTTCTGAGGAATAAATGACAGAAACAAAGGGTCTAACCTCTTGCTTGTAGCCCAGGTCCACAAGACTCATGTGCTCCCGGGCTGTCTTGGCGCACGTACCATGGTACCAGCTGGCACCTGCGCCATTTATGGGTCTTCCACCTGAAATGAGAGGGGAAACAATCCATCTGAACCTTGTAGCCATCAAACCCAAGGCAGCACGAGTGCTAGATGGTGTTATAAATCACCATGAGCTGTTGCTTATTTTTACTAACTGGTCACAGGCACTTCACAAAAGAACCAGTAACAGTACTATAAACTTATCGCTATTCCATTAACTTTTTTTTGTTCTTTTAGGATGAGGCCACTAAAAACATATGGAAGAAAGGAGGAAGCAAAGGTGGAAAGAGAAAGCAAACCATATACATTTTCAAGGATTTTGAAGCACAAAGTTATATTAACAGTGCCAAAAAAATACACAGTGGATATATTAAGACAAAGCACTAACACAGTTATACAAAATATGAGAAAGAAAATTCAAAAAAGAAAACTATACAGAACAATAAAATTACGTGTATTGAATACCCATTTAACAAGAGAATTCCTTTGCTATGAATTTATATCTGAGCATGCTTAGAGTATTATATGATTCAACAAAATGACATACTGAAATTTGAAAAGTGGATTTAATGAAAGGACACTAGCATCTCAAAAATCAGCATGGACCAATTAAGTAAAGACAAATTTTAAATAGTACTACACCCTAATAAACCTCCCCTCTTTCCCATGTTGTTTTCCTTCCTTTCTTTCTTCCACTTAAGTCAGTGAAGCAAAGGTGTATTGAAGTTTCCCAAATACATTCCAGAGTTAAGACTGCAGGGTTGATTTCTGATTCAGGCAATATTGAGATTGTCTTTGGGCAGTAAATACTGTCACTATAGGTGCTTGATCTTTCCTCTTCCCCAGGTCTTTTTTCACCCCCTCCCTTAGGCATGCCTTCCAACACAAAAATAAATGGAGAATTCTGCCTTTCTTGAAACAGGGACAAGTCTTGGACCTACTAAGATAAGGTAGGATGAGCAAAAGTTTAGGATTTTTATTTTGTTTTCACAAACCTTAAAGGATATGATTACAAAGGTAAGGTTGTCACAGCAAACAAATACCTTTGTTAAGCTTCATTTGAAAAATACTATTCCAAAAGGAGAAATAAGAAACAAAAAGGAAGGGTAGCTGCAGGAAAGTATTGGGGCAGTGGGCTTGAGTGCTTGCAAGGGCATCTCAGGAAATTCCTGGGATCTTGGATTGCTAAGTGGCAACACCTTACAAATGTGGAGCCAGCCAAGAAAACCAACACAATGTAAGTATCGGCTCACCATATCAAAAGTAAAACACAAACAAAAAGAACATTGATAACAAATGAAATATTGCATTGCTTAAATTATTCTATCATTAATATAAACCTCTATGAAACTTTGTAAAAGTTCCCTGCTAGTGCTGCAGAATACCCCAGTCCTTAAATATAACAAATCCAGGCAAGAATGTTTGTTGTCACAACTCTAAAATAATCCACAGTTGTCCACAGCTCCAGCCATCAGCAGTTTGCATGTTTTAAACTATCTCAATGGTTTTACACCTCGAGTTTCCTTGCAACCTGCCTCTATGGGACAGCAACTAACTTAGGCATGAGCCAGCTGCACGTGAGTCCATCTGTTGCAGCATGTGTGCAGGTCAGAAAGATGCTAAAGGAAATATATGGAACATGTGTTTAGTATTAGTTCATGTCATGAAATATAAATGACCTCATCTACCACTAGCAACTCTTCTTTCTTATGCTCAGCACATTATCATGCAGCTCAGATACTGAAGAGATGAGGAGCAGCCAGCATTTTAAAAGATAAAACTCTGGCTCTAATTTTGACTATAAAAAGTTCTTGAGCTCTATTTCTCTGGTGTTTGCTTCCCAATGTTCTTTTCGATCTTTTAATATCTTTTAGTTGCATAGAGTGTGAGCTCCTAATGAATTTGAAATGATAATTCTTATCAGATGATGAAAGAATCACATTTCTTTAATCTCAATTTATTTTCATTAAACTAAGCTTAAATTCTATTTTTACCTCTGCAACAGAGAATAGCTTCATGTGTATTATTATTCATAAAACAGAAAAAAAATCTTTTTATTATTTTGTCAAGTAAATCTAACTAACACCATCAAAATCTTCTAAACTTTGTCTCTATCAACAACCAGATCTTGTTGTATGTCTAGACCTTCCCACACACTCAGATGGATATTACAGAACTATCCAAACATTTTCTTAAGCAATGATGGTTCCACCTTCTGGAACAGTCCTCAACATTCTGTGGTGAAGATCAGGACAGTGCAGAGGACAAAGGGCATATGGGGAATATCTTCAGCTCTGGACTGTCTCAGGGCTTACAGGGATAGAAGAATGAAGGATATGGTAGGTTGAACAGTGTGGCATCAGAACTCAGCTCTCCTAAACATATAAGCTTGCAGTTCAGCACTTTGGATAGTGTAGAAAGACTTTTTTCATGCATAGAATGTCAAAACAGTTTCTAGGAAAAATTTATTCTGGAAAGTCATTCTTAGTTGCTGCACTGTTCTTGTGAAGGAACTGGAACAAAATGAACTGGTGATTCCCTATGGAGTCTACATATCTATCGTGAAACCTTGATTCAGATGTGTATCCTATTTTCTAAATAGTACATGTTCGAAAAACAACAACTGCTAAGAAATGGAATTCAGCAAGCTTTAGAGGTAGTAAAAGTTTAACAATCATGTCTGAGCTCTTTCTGGTTGATTGTCTCACATACCTGTAGTTATGACAGACAGGAGAAGCTTCACATTCCCTTTCCTCAAACAAAGAGTCTGGGCACTCCCGACCACCATTGGCAGGGAGCTGGATGATGACTCGGTGACGGGACTGCTTCCTTACTGTGACACCCCCTGCAAAGAACAGAATAGCTTGTTTTTACTGGTGCTACTTAGGGATGAAACTAATTAGGATGAAAACAAGGTATTTGAACCAAATGCCATAATATTGACATGCTATTTTGCCCATAAGCAGAAAAATTAAGCCTAATAGAAAAAGCACTTCAATTTCAGCTCAAGGCCAGAAAGCAGAACTAAACAGAAAGCAATACCAGCAATACTGAACAAATGAACAGACAGCTGAAATGAATAAACAGTTCAATACAAAAAAAATTAAACCAGCTCAGTTTGCTGCTACACTTTACAGTTTGAAGCTATAACCTTACCCTAATCATTTGCATGTAAAACCAGAAACAGAAATTCCACTCTAGAATTCCTTTACAGTTTGCATTTTTTAATTATTATGGTCATCCATTATTAATGAAAAACTACAAAAGTGAATAGTTCCTTTAGGAATTTTAATTTCAGTCATCTTCAGGTATTGGTTCTTCAGGCAGAAAATTAAGAGAAAAGCCACATATCTGTATTAGTTCCACAGCCATGCCTATGTTAGGTAAAAATCTTGGAGGTTTGTTTTTTTTTTTTCACAGAGAGCAGTAGAGCAGACATTTGGCTGACTGCGCTGATATCAGCTTTGGGTGGGTTATTACACCAGCTGCAGCTTGTCTGATCACAGAAGTGTGCTGGACCACAGCCAAGCAATTGTAATTAGGAGAGAGCAGTAGGAGAATCCCGGCGGTGACTCTCCACCACCTGGCCACTCTTCAGCACGGAGGAAACCCTTCACTCCCGAGTCAAACAGCTCCAGGAGATGCCAGGAGCTGGCACAAGGGGCAAGACAGACGTGCAGCCCTGGAAAGCTACTGACCTGCTTACTGGCACAAATGGGTAAACCCCATGAAATAAAAATTGTTTGTGTAGTATAAAGAGAGTTCGACTCGCCAAATAGACAAAACTCCTGTAGCTCACAAATATACTGTTTTATAGAAGCCTGCACACTAGTTTGTGGTAAATATTTATGAAGATATGCTCATTGCATCAAGAACTTTCTTAAAACCCATAGAAATGGGAACAGAAAAGGATGGAATTTTTGCCCAGTATGATCTCCTCCAACAAAAGTATTTCAGAAAGAAAATTAATACTGCTGTAAAATTACACGTATTTAATAATGAATAACTATTTCATAGATTCAGATTTAATGGATTCAATTCTCTGCTCTCTTTCAAAGGTTATGAATTTAGTCTTCCTAACCCCTTTTTTCATTTGTTAGAATGCACTAAACACTGATAGGAATTACTGCAAAAATGCCTTTATTCTTGTGTCCTTTATAAAGCCTAAAGAATTGGTCATGACAACCCAAGTGTGTATGTTTGATGTAACTATATCTTTTGCATTCTGACAAAGTGGTAGCTGTGAGTAATCACCATGTCCCACATAGGGATTAGCACCCTGTGAAACAGAGGGTATTACAGAGTCTGTCTGTAAGAGTACATATTAGAAAAATGCCTCCTGTTAAGCTTAAAAAGAGAAATAAAGCATAAAAATGTGGCTAATATTAAGCCTGTCATCACGCTAACTTCATGTGAGATTCCAGAGTAATAAAAATTCAGGGGAGACCCACACTGTTTTAAAGAATTTTGTCAAATGTATTAAAATGGTGTTGGATTATATGTTTAAATTGGACCATTCACATCAATGTAAAGTCTGTTGGTTTTTATTAACTCTCCTTCAATTTTTCTTGGAGTAGAAGCAGCCAGCGAAAATTATATACAACTGCACGTGTGCTTATATACATACTTATCTCCTTGTATATAAAGACTCAGGTTTTTCTGATGAGAAAACAGCATGAACCCAGGTATTTCCAAAACCAAAATCTGACAATTAAAATGCTAACATTGTACAAGTATTGATGTTAAGATGATAAGCTGATGATGTTAAGAGATATGTGTCTACCCTGTAACTAGTTATCTCTTTATCAGTGTAAGATTCAAATGGAAGTTTGTAATATTAGGAAAATTGTGGAAAAAAAATCCAAACAGATGCATATAGAAAATGTATTGAAATAACTGTCCTTTTCAGCAAAAACTCTATGTCCTCCCTGCAGCAGCTGTACCAGGTATTACATGTCCTCTGTCAGAAAGAGATGTGTATAAGCATTCTGCCAAAAGTGACTGCTAGTCTGACTGCCCATTTTTTTACTCCTAAAATCTATTAGGACAAAATGGATAAAATTACCTTCTTGACAAGATGAAGGACACACTGTCCAGTCACTGAATGGAGTCACAATACAGTCCTTCCTGCAAGGAAGCAGACAAGGTCTCACAGTTTCAGGTCGAAGGCTTTCAGGGCATCTAAAAAAAAAAAAAAAACAACCCAAAAATTACAAAGAAGCATTATCAAATAAACAATCACTTTGCAATGAAGTAGTGAAACATGTGAGGTACTGAATGCTTGCAGACACATGAGGACAGTGCTTGCTGCCCAGAATTCACCAGGATGGAGCACTAATATAAAAACTAGTAGCAATTAAATACATGTGGTGAAAGCAAGCCAAACCTGGTGTATTCTGCACCTCAGGATTTAAATAACCATCATCCCTCACTCACCATGCTAGACTGTATTTTAAGGGTTATTTTCAAGCTTTCACATAATTATGAAGAAAAGCCATCTGATTTAGCTTAGTAAAATACATTTTCAGGTCTCATCACTTTATCTAAATACAAACTCTGGAAGGAGACATATTCAAAATAAATAACACTGCTAACCCAGGAACAAATAGGTATAAGCTGGCTGTGATTATGAGAGAAACCAGAAAAGGATTTAAAACTGCCAGATCAATGAGATTGAGAAAGACTGTCAGAAAAGGGAGAAAACCTTACTTGTTTTAGGAAGAGTCTTGATCAGCATATAAAAAGGATTATTGGACTGCCACATATGGGACTCATTACGCAGGTCATTTTCCCCATTCTGTGGGGATTCTGTCCTTTTCCATCAAGGAAAAACAACTCTCTATGCTGCAATACTTATTTCAAAATGGAACAATAACTCTCACAGAAGTACTGAAAATATTTAAAATCATTTCAAAATTGCTATTGCTCTAAACACATACAGACTGTGGACTGTCTGAAGAATATGTAAAGATGTAAGAAAAACATCACATCCATATTTGGGAGCTTTTGGATAATTACAAAAAAACATTATTATGACTAGCTTTTCCTCTTTTCAGTGCTGGGCAACTGGGACCAGAGAGGTGAGAGAGGCAAGTCTAATGGTAAACTATCAAGAAAATCTACTCTTCATGGTCAGCAGAGAACTATGCCTGTACAATGTGAGGAGAAGGAAAGCTGATTTGCAGCTTTACAGGAACATACTCTTCAATAATAATACTTGCTCGTGCAGGCTTTCTACCAGTTGGCTTTGCATTTTCCTGCCAATTCACATTCACTCCTCAGTATATGAACAATTATCATGAACCAGCACCCATTCCTCGGTGCCCTCTTAGAATGGTATCTCCACCCTTTTCTCTCCTTCCACCAATGTGAACAAAAAGAAATAATATAGCTATAGCAACATAAATCTCGATCACTTCTCTGTAAGATCTGTTTACATTTTTAAGTCAACTTGTGCCTTGGTTCCATGTGATTCATAAAATCAGATTCTATATGCAAGGGTGTATTTAGACATGATCAGATACACTTTAAAAAAAACCTCTGTTACCAATCACATATATTGACGAAGTTGTCAGAAATTTTCTTGAAGGTTAAAATAAAAAGTGTTTCTGGAAAGCATTGAACATTGGCTTACTAATGGCTTTTCTTGCATTGGCTTTTCTCTTAAAAAACAGGAGAAATTATAAGCATACAAAACAGTCTGAAATATACACATTCACCATTTCACTGAGAACTTCATCTTTCAGGAGCACTAAACACTACAATTCCTCTTCAGATACTTAGGCAAGGCAATTAGTTCAATTAGAACACCATTTCTATGCTTTATATTGTTTGTATTTACTATATGTGGCTTAAAGCAAAGTATTGATTTTTTTGCAGTCCTTACTCAAGGTCAAATTAAACAGAAAAGATACATGCTGGAGTCTGTAACTTGTGAGGCAGATAAGGCCAATAATATTGATTGTATCATACCAAAGTAATCCTTTTTATTAAGGGGAGTTTAAAACAAGGTTCCTATTTACATTTTCATGTTAAATGTCTAGGTCTTTAAAAACGATTCAGTGATTTTGATGTGATGATTTCAAGGATCAACGAAGACTTTTTTTCATTTCATATGATTCATTTATGAAAGAATAAAACAGTCCTCCTCCCAGAATTTAAGGTCAAATCAAAGGTACAGGCATTTAGAGTAGATTTAAAAAGGATGATAAATCATTAAAGGTTTGTGGGCTTTTTAATGTAAATGTACCAAACAAGAGATATAATGGTATCGTGACTAAATAGAACAGCCACTTAATGCAGATACACAACAATTTAGATTACTGAATGTGCAGACATTACTCCCCACATTTCCATTTAAAGTAAATTAGGCTTAAATCTACTGCAGAATAAAGCAACAAATGGCAGGCAGCAAGCAAATATTTAGTGTGAAAATAGCTGCCTCATGAACTTTCTAAACCACCTCTGCTATCAGTTCTTCCAGTTTTGAATCTGTTCTGAGTGGTATGTATTTACAGAGTGCCAATCCCTACAAAGATATTATCAAATGCATTTTACTAGCAGCTAATCCGTATTTAACCCTGGTCACACATTAAACTGTAAAACCAAATCATTGGGCCAAAGGCATAACTTAAAAAAACACATAAATGGGAAAAAAAATTCACAAAGTTTGTCAAGCTAATGTTCAAACTAATGTTTCAAATTAATGACATGTCAGGTTCCATTATGCTACACCTCCTTGGTCTGGTTCTGAGACGAAGAAATGCTCTACTGTATTGAGATTCACAGCACTACTTTTGAGTGGAACTGCACTAATCCATACAGTGCACTGCTTGTTTGGAGGCAACAAGGATCTTGGTGATGGTCTGCATGTCACACACATACTCCAAGAATTTTATCGTGACTCAACCTGATGGTGGCAAGGACCCAACTGGATTTATTCAGCTGTCAGCAGAATCACCACTGTAAATACCACCCATAAAAATCCACAGTGAGAAAGGTATTATCTAGTCTTCCTGTTGTGCCAGTTTTATATTTTTAGAAGATTAAACGTTCCCTCATGAGAACACAAAAAAGAGGGTCTTTTTGCCTTTGAAAGCAGTCATCAGTGATAAAAATATAAAGCAGTAAAATCCAAACATTAATTACAGCATGAAGACATTTTTAAAGATCTTTACTTTTTTGGGCCTACTTGTCCCACGTTGACTCTCACACAGATGACCTTTCTTGTCTGCATCCCCACAGAACAGGTGGCCTCCCCATTCCAGCTGGCAGAGGAGTTGAAAGCGGAGACAGACGTGTCCTCTATGCACTGTCCCCATGGACCGGTCTGCCAATGGTACACAGTGCAAGAGTGCTCGTTACAGCTGCGTGTTTCCTGGAGGGCACTACTATTTGGGCACTGTATTCCTCCTGGAACAATAAAAGAGGGCAAAAGATCATTCAGTGGAAGGAGACAATTTTTTTTTTTATTTAAAAAACCCATACCACAAACCCCCTTTGAAATTTTCTTAGTTATATTTTAGCAGTTTGATTACATGTATTATCAGTTTGATTACATGAAAGAAATGCTGTTCCTTTTTCCTCCTCTTCATATGCCCAATATTGACAAATTTCAGTCAACAAGCCACACAGAACAGACTGTTCATGGACAGTGTGTAAGTCTGTACCAAAAGGATGACAAAATAATCATAACTTCTATAACACACTAACGTGCTTGGAGTAATCTACAGCCTTACTATTTTGGGGTTCTCTAAAAGGAACTGCAAGAGATCACGTAAGGACGTATGAAGGCTCTAGGCAGAAAAAAGTGTTAATTATTCTAGTTATGCATGGCTAAAGACCACTGTTTATGTCTAATGCACAGATCAATTGAAAAGATTTTTGGAGCTCTTGTCCTAGGTCCCAGTGGATATTTATCCATGTTATGTAAACCAAAGAGGATGGCACAGCTGGCAATTTCAGGTCCAGATTAAGATAACAAAGCAGGTTAAGATTAAAATGCAATCAAGTGTCAATGATTGTGAAGAAATCTCAGATAATGTTGCCTTTGTTGTGTTTGGTTTCAGATAGTCTGTTCAGTTTATTATATTCAAGCACTTCAAAACTACTTTGGCCTCCCAATCCTCCAGGAGAAATGAAGAGGTCTTTCCTACCACAGTTGATCGCAGGCTATTAGATGTCCAGCCCTGAGAGCAGACATCATGCCCGCTAAATATCTGGTGTTATTAGATACTCAGAATCTAGGTTTAAGATTCTGGCCTACAAGGAACAATGAGGCTCCTATCTCCAACTGATGAAAAGGCAGCGAAAAATCTAAACAACATTTTAGCCTCTCCTAAACACAAGAAAAGTAAGAAAGACGACTGAAAGAGGAGCTTTTTGTTAGTTAATGCTGATGATCCATATGACTTTTCTCTAAAAAGAAAAATGTATGCTCACACCAAATGCATGCTGTAGAGTATATTGTCTTTAGATCCCGGCACTGAACCTCAAGTTGACTGTCTGCTCTACAGATATACAGGAGGGAAGGAGTTTCAAGCACTCATTGTTGATATTAAACAAAAAAGTAAATGTAATCAAAGAAACAATGGACACTTCAAATACTCCAAAACAAGAAAGTCAAGTCACCAGTATAAAATACTTTATACCCCAAGTTGTTCTTCACGGTCTAGATCTGCAGCACACATGAGAAAAGGTCCATTCTAATGAAAATGCAAGATAAAATCATAATTCTCAATTTATTTCTCTAGGAATATTTTTAATTTCTGGCTTTTTTCTAAAAATACTGATGTAACCAAGCAACAGTAAACATTGTATTAGTTGAGATGTCATGCCACAGACTAGCTAATCTTAAATTTTGCAAAAGAGGATTAGAAAAACCTACAAAAATGCGAATTAAATAATAACTTGAATTTTTTTTTGGTTCAGAATGGATGCAAGTCTATTAGAATTGGTTAAAATATATGTCAGTGTGCAGAGCATAAAAAAATGCCAGACATATTTTCCTAAAAAATAAATTAAAAATATAAATGATAAAATAGAATTTTGGTTATGTGATAAATTTCATAATGTTATCTAATCATCATCCCTCAAGAAAAAAAATCAGCTAAACCAAGCAGACAGGAATATAAGCAAGTAAATTAGGAAAGTGAGTGTATTTTGAAGAGAAAAAAAATAGTAAAGTCAAAGATTATTTGTCATGGAAGGGAAAATTGAACCATGTGAGGAGTCTAGATGGTCCTCCATTAGTAGGGTTAAATAAGGAAAATTTAAAAGATGTAGGGAAGGTTAATAAATTAAGTATTTCCATCTGATGTTAGCTCAAGAAAAAACACAAGGGAAATATTTAATGAAATTTAAAAATTAAAGGGGGTGCATGGGGGAAAAAATATTTTCCCAGAATTGAATGCCACAGTCACCAGTTCCTAAGACATTTGAGAATAAACTGACAACAGAGGTTCGGTTTCGACAGCTATGCAAGAATGTATATCCAGGGAATAAAATGAGATTGACATTACTTGTAAATGAAAAACATTGGGGCATGAATGTCTGCAGCTCAGTGGGAATACAGCTCTGTTCAGATTAAACCAGGAGTTAAAAAAACATGCAAAGACTGAACAAAATGTGGAAATAATACTACTAAAATAAAAATCAGTGTGCCATTCTCTACAGGAAAACAGCATTCTCTCGTGCTTCCTCAAATTTAACTAGGTACACAAAATGCAGAAGGGGTTGGAAAACTGGCAATTAGAGATGCCCTTTACAACATCTGTGTAGGGGTAACAACTTTATGAGCATTTCCCCAGTTGAGAACAGGTTTGACAGGAATATAAAAGTAAATGAGTATCACAGGAAAAAAATGAAACAGACATTTGAATTCATCAGAATATGTCAAAAAGGGACATACAATAATAAACATATCCTTTAATAACAGATGATCAGATGACAGTAAATAACTACTTGGCAGTACTAAAAATAATAATTTCAAGGATACAAAAAACAGTTGAAGCATTTCGTTTTGGGTTTGGATTCTTAAGCAAAGTGGTCTTGGAAATGAAAGACTAGGTTTGCAGAGGGACTTGCATACTGCTCATAAAATAGCTATGATATTGTTTCCTTGAAAGCTTTAACAAAGTTGTCATACACTTAGACTTCTTTTCTGCCTGGTTTGGAACTGCTAACGGGTAAGACACCTTGCTCGAGGATATTCAGTGATTGGATTTTATTAATCATTTTTTGTGACATTGACTTGATAACTTTTAAATTTCAAATGAATATTTTTTTAAGCATTTAGGATAATTTTAATTAATCATCTTGATATAACTCATTTTTGCAAATGCATATAGTTTTACAAATGCATTTCAAAACAGCTGGAATAGTCTTAGAGTTTGAGAAAACAGATGTGACTGAAGTGTCTCTTGTATTCTAGTGAGTGAGGTGTTACTCATTTCTTTGCTGTAGGAATGAGGTAGGCACTTCTCAAGGCAGCTGCACTTCCTGAAAACAGACACAGTCAGAACCAAGACTATTCCTGTTCTGCAAACACTGATGCTTCCTCACCTGGTGTATATCCATTATACAAACCAAGCAGACCTGTCCTACACATACAACAGGTCAGGATGCAGAGTGGACCCATGGGAAATGAGAGACCTGTCCTCAAGTCTTTTACAGGATAGGATTTGAGCCCCTGACCCCTCACTACAGTCAGCAATCTGAACTGATGAGCTCCTGAGCAAAAGAACACAGTAACATACCTTGCCCTGGCTCACCTTTCTCACACAGGTGTCAGGTCACTTAGTAAATCTTGCCTGAAAATTCAGTTTGCATGGTCCCAAAACTAAGTGGGTTTTTTTATTCCTGTTTCATGAAAAACCTCATGTTCTCCAAAACTTATTCTTTTGTGAATTAGCAATTTGCTGGTAAAACAATTACTCAATTTTATGCTTTCAGATTTAATTACCAAGCACTGTTATTTCAAGCCAGGAAAATACGAAAATTAAAAACAACCTCAAGAAGTGTAGGAAGAGTAAATACATTAAAAAACCCTAAGCATGACTTCTTGTTTGAAACTACAAATTCAAACTGCACTGGAATTTTATCAGGAATAAAATTTTAAAGCATATCAACAATAATTTGCTAAGTGTTGAGAAGAAACTCCTTTGATCCAGCTATTTCTTATATATTCAATAAATTAGTCTTGCAGATAGATGAGAAGAGATGCTGGTCCCTGCCAAACAGAATATCTGACAGACAACTGATATTCTATACTATCTAACTGTGATGTTTAGTGGTCTGTGATATATGAGGTCATACCAAATAGTCCTTCTGGCACTACACTTTGCTAATCTATGAGCAAGTAATAAGACCCATATTAAAACATTGACATGCATATGCATCCCTGCCCTAAGAGAATATGTAAAAAAAATTTCCCTTCACTCTCATTTTATTAAATTAAGCTTTTAAGTCATCTTAGTTTCCTCTTTCCATTTGACTTTTGGTTTTTTGGTTTTAGTTTCGTTTTCGATTTTTTTGGGGGGAGTGGGGTGTTAAATCTTTAATTTTCCAAAATCAATATTACTAATAAAACTTAGGATGTATCCACAACATTAGTGTTGTGCTGTGTTGCACCGATTTTCCAGTGTCACTCTATGGCAGTGTATGACCAATTCAGAATTAGTCTACATATATATTACTTACTGAAAAACTAGGATTCATTTAGTACTTCTTAGTCTCAGATATAGTAGCAATGTGAAGCTGTCTCAGTGCACACTACTAATTATATAAGATTTATTGTAAAAGGGAATTAAAAAAGAGCAGAAATATTAAACGGAATATAAAACAAAAATAGACAAACCCTACATTCAAGAGTGAGGCTGAGCTGTATATGATACCTTACTAGATTTATGCAGAACAACTATATGATATAATGATATATCAGGTAACATCACTATGTCCTTTGCTGTCATTTTGTATTTTGATACAGGGACTTTTCTGAGTTTCTTATGGTACCATCAAGATATATTTGACAGTGACACAAATGAGCTAACACAATAAGCAGTCTCACAGACAGGCAAATTTATAAATCACTTTGCCTTTTACACCTTCAAGCTGAGGACAATGATCTCAGAAAAAATATCAAAAATGGTTATTGTGACACTCATTTCCACATGGAGTCATCTCACAAAGCACAGTAAGTATTTATCTTGTGAAGAGACTCCTTTCTCTCCACTGAATGCAAGTAAATAAACCCATCCCAGATGTGCATGACCACACCGTGCTTGAGGCTCTGTAGTTTGACCACAAGAAAAGGGTCTTGTTCAGTATGAGGAAATGATGATGAGAGGGTGTACAACTGAGGTCAGCTCCTGGCTCAAGCAGAAAACAGTGTGGTGCTGGAGAGGCAGTCGGTGTCCTAGAGCTCATTAGCAAACTTTGTCACTGTTGTAATTTACATAGGGCTTATATTTTTCCTGTGAACCTATTCTCGACACTGAGGAACTTTTATAATACTGCTGAATTACTCCTATTCTAAGTCATAAAAAAAAAAAGTTATTAGGCTGTGGTTGTTTCCTGGTGGCCAGTTATGTTAACTTGATGGTTTCTTCAAAACAATTCAGCAGCAGAGATAGCTCGGAAATAAAAGGAAAAATAATTTCTTAGGTGTGAAATGACATAGCTCTATTACAGACAGTTATCTGCCAATAAAAATGGCAGAATATAATATTTTTCATTGCCAAGTGGAGAGAAACTGAACAATCACAGACAATACTTGATAAAAAAACATCTGAGAGCCAGATAAAAAACCTATTTCACATGTATCTATAGATTCTCAAAAATTTCAATGGGGTGTTCATGTTTAAGTACCCAAATGAACAACAATTAAAT
This sequence comes from Aphelocoma coerulescens, assembly GCF_041296385.1. NCBI lineage: Eukaryota > Metazoa > Chordata > Aves > Passeriformes > Corvidae > Aphelocoma > Aphelocoma coerulescens. The sequence continues at coordinate 29,024,554 of NC_091015.1, forward strand.
GCTTCAGATACTTTGAGGGATTGCAGTATTCACTGTGTATGTAATGCCTGAAATGCTTTGATCTTCCTAGGCTTGTGGACTGAATGACCAGCAGCAGGATGTGTGTGATCAAGGTCCCACACCTGGACTCCTTATGTCATCTTACAATACAAATTATTTGCAACAGTCTTGCATATTTTTTCTTTAATTAATAGCCAATCCTGATATATAATGGGAATAGAATATATTTATGTACAATATATTTGCCCTATTGTGTTTTGAGTAAAAACTCATGGCAACATTATACAGAAATTCCTATGGAATAGCGTACCTAGCCTGGTCTGTCTCTCATACCAACAGTTCAAGAAAAGGTTCAGAAATCCAAAAGAAAACACTGTGTGACTGTTCACCTGAACAGAACTGATAGCTGTTGTCAGAACTCAGTTTTAACGTGTAAATGGAATTATTTGTTATACATTTATGCAGCTTGGAATTTTTAGTTATACATGATGCTTACAGAGCTTCCATCTACAGTTCTGTGCATTTTTCCTAAGTTCTGAATAGAACTGAGAACTGTATGTTTTCCAAAAGATGTTCATGTGAAGCTTTCTTTTATATCAATGGAATACAGATGTTCAGATACATGAATATATTCTGTGCTCCTAGAACATGAAATGACCTCCCAGCACTCAGTATTTTATGTTTTGGGAGCACAGCTGATCTCGGTCATGGAATTCTGGAGCTGAAAAGTCATTCAGTTATTTGTCATGTAACAAATGACTAAAAGGCATAACAGGAGTAAGAGGACAAAAATGACAGTAATTCTAATTCCACTGAAGGATAAAAAATAAAAGTCAAACTGATACATTTTGAATATAATACAAGAAAAGGTGAAAAGTACCTTCCAGCTAGGGTTGTAAAAATACCCTAAGCCTTGGAAGGTTCTTTCATTTATTTATATATTTTAATTCTCTGGAGTTTGTACAGAGTGCAAAGGGGCACAATGTTGAAGAAATCTGACCAAGATGTGAGTACACTCCTGTAAGCTGGGTAGACCTACCAGCTTGTATCCTTAAAAAAAAGCACAGAATAACTTCATCTGAAATAGCGGGAAAGAAGCCAGGGTTCGAGCAAAGCTGAAGCACTACAACACCCAAGTAATGAGTTAGCTTTCTCAGCCTTACTTTAGGGATTTCTTCACTAGAACCTCTGTGGTTTGAGATCTGTCTGTGATCACTCTGTGCTGATTCTGATCATTGCACAACGAACAGGAATAAAATTCACATACCTAAAATCCAGGCTATGCTGAACAGCTTTGCTGCATCTGCAACTTTGTAAATTAACCTAGGTTGTATTAATTATCAAAGTCAGAATAAGGAGTACCTTTTAAGATTAAGCATAAGAAAGTGGAATAATTTTTTCAGTAATTAAGGTTTTCACTTCTGTGGCATGCATCTCAGGAGTTTAAATTTCTGTGTCCAGTAAAATTACAAAAGTATACCAAAAATCTATTGTCTTGACCTACATGGACAAGCAAGAAGCACCTGAATATATGTTTATTTGAATTATCTGGCTCTGTGTGTCCCCCAAAATGAGTCTGTTTGGTACATTGTAAAGAAAGGGGCAACAGAAACCCAATTTTGTCAATAATTTTAAGTGTTTCTACTTTGTTACATAGATCCATCTCAATAACTATGATTTGAATCAGCTACCAAAATATAGTTCTTATTGCCACTTACATTTCTAGCAAAGGCTCCCTTCAGAGAAAAGGTTGAAAGTGATATGCTATACCAATTTTTTTTACAGTCATCCAAATTCTGTCAAATACAAAGTACACTTTCAGCAATGTTAGCCATGTCTGCAAACAGAAAAGTTCACTGCTTCTATACCTTGCAGCTTTCACTTTTCAGCTAAATTTCATCTTAATGTAAAGTAATAAAATTCTTAACAGTTTAAAAGAAGAACTAACACATACATGCAATCCTTTTATATTGAAGGCATTTAACTTTTCTCTCAGTAACCTGCCAAGAACTTTTGGTGCCTATGTATCCTGGCTCCTGGTGTTGCACAAGGCATTTTATCAGCTGGATCCTGGCATACCTGACATGGCCATTTTTGAATCATGTTATATACAGAATATATTTCTTCCTCTCCAAATACTTAAAACCAAGAGCTATAGGAACCAGGAAAAATCATCAAAGAATAGCCATGAACCTATATCTAAAACCTATTTCTTCTTCTCCTTTATATTCCAGCTATGTCTTCTCTTTGCATTTGCTGCTGACTCTGCACAAGGACCATTTGAATAAATGGAAACCATTCACGAGTGAGGACTTGCAGAGCAAAAACCAAAGCCTTGCTACGAATAAAAATGTTAGTGGGGTAACATAAATTACCGATTTGAGATAAGAAACTACAAAACCCATTTGCTAGCATTTGAGCCATTAAAATTCTCATCTTTTCAGCATTCAGGATACTTAGATCCTTCCAAATTGGACCTAAATTAGAGTTCCTAGTCTGTATTAGATAAACTGTTTGCTTTATCTAATTTTAATGGAAAACAGGAAAACCATATATCTGAAATAGAAACAGTAACATTAAGCATATTAACAAAAACATAGTCACATTAACTGAAATGAGCAAAATAAAACCTCTTTAAAACAGCTTTAGGTACCAGGAGTAAATAGGATAACCATTTAAACAATTTTGCTATATTTAAAACCCCCCAACTCCTCCTAATAATTTGTTCCTTTCAATCAAGAAATTACTTTGACATTACAAAGACAGCTGAGCATTCACAATCAGACAGGAGCCTGCGAGAGTGTGAGCCCTTACCTTCACCTGCATACGCCAGGATGGAGCGGGCGCGCAGCTGCTTCCCTTCTGTGGTTTTGCCGGAGCAGGTGTGTGAGCAGGAGGACCAGGCAGACCACATGCTGAGCACACAGTCCTTTGGGCACGGCGCTTCGCACACCACCGGGATTGGGTAGATGGCATCTCTACACAGCTGTCTGTCAACCTCTTCTCCTGGGGAAAAAAAAAGGCAGTCGCAGTCTACCATTTGCTAAATTAACTTAAAATGAACAATCTAGTCCAGATGGGCACACAAATGAATTAGATTCTGTTCTTCTGTATAAACAAGGTAAATAGATTTTTTATTAAAATCACTTTTCTCCTTTGCCTCGATTCTAGAAGAGCATACTTAAACCTAGTTTGATTCAATATTCTCATGAAGTGAATGCCAGCCTGGGTGGTCTTTAGGCTTTCGTTTTGTAATATATACTTGATCCCACACAAAATCTAAATGTGAGTAACAGAGTATATAACACACCTATGGAAAACTGTGTACATGGAGATACATGTATAGTAATGATGCAGTTTTCATCCACATTTGAGGGAGAAAGGGAAAAACATCCTAACTTAACCAGCTTTATAACCCACAATTCATCCTTTGAATTGTAGCTATCCATCAAAATATGAAAAGCTGCAGTAAATTACAGTCAGAGTTTTGTTTGGTTAGAAAGATCTTTATTTGTTAGCAAACCAGCAACACATCAGTCTTTGTGTCATGGAAGTTTAACAAGATCTATGCATTTATATTCTGTAGGTACACATTTCATTATAATAAAAAGATCCAGGCTGGTATGCATTCCTTAATGAAATATTAACTAGTGTTTAAATAGCAGGGTTTCTTTTGTTTTCGATCAGATAATTGTGGGAGCACTGTGTCTGAGATGTGTCTGAACAGTACCTTAATCACAACATGGAGAATTTTGTGAGGTGACATGATTTCTTGATCAAATAAGTTAATATTTACTAAGGGAGGAATGAACAAATGACCCCATATTCTGATATCTCTAAGTCTCATGATAAATCTTCATGTTGGAGCAAATGATGGAAAAAATGAAGGAGCAAGAGATTTGGGTCCACTTCTTAGAATCCTAGCCTTGTTATAACATAATGGCTGTTATGAGGAACTGTGAAAATGTTGCATCTAAGAGTACATTGGACTTTTGAGGCCCTGGTAACCACATACAATTAAGGCATGAAAGAGGCAGTTCAGTTGTAAACACAACATTTCTTTTTTTTTTTTAATTTTCTAAAAAGGATAACATTTCAAAGCATCTCAATGCCTTTTGTGCTGTATGATCTTTGTTGTACTAGGGCATGAAAACTTTTGCTATGATTCATCTACTGAAACACTCTCGAATCTTACATGATCTTGACAGGACCAAAAGGAGTTGTCTACCTTACGCACTTTCTAAAATCCATCATGTCAACCCCTTTGTTTTAAAAGCCAATATCAACAAAATAATGTCTTAACAATGTTTGCAAATAAACTTAAGTCTTCAATATGACAAAATATTTGTTAGATAGATTGATTAAATACCCTGTAATTGAGTCATCAGTTACTCTTAGTAACTACCACATGGAATCTGAAAGCTAATTCAGCGAGAACAGAACACGCTATAAATTAAGCCGAAGATCTAAAAACACTGCTTTGCTGAGTCTCAAATTAGGCTTTATTGCTCAATAAAATAATAATAATAAAATGATTCAAATACTAATCAAAACAGAAACTACCTAAACTACATTTTTTGTCATTCAAGGTTTACAGTCTTAGAATCTTTAAAATAAGAATCTCTGTTAAACTGAGTTCCTGAAACTAGGAGGTTCTTTTTTTACTAAAGACATATCATGAGTCCCAGAAGTATTAACCAAATTCTTTGTGAAAGAGTAAAAGATGAGGGCCATCCATTCAATATTGGATCCTTTTAACCAGTGCTAACTATTTTATTCATACAGAATATTTAAGCAGAACAGAACTACAAACATCAATCTTCCTTGGTTCTGAAAACCAGCAAAAATCCTGAAGCTCATGTTTTTAAAATAGCCCAAAGTAGTCATAGTCATCTGAATTATAAAGACCTTTGAGATCAAGTCAGTCTCAGCAGCTATATTTTCTCATATTAAAATAAAAACTTGAGTCCTGCCAAAGGCTTCATAGCTCTCCCACACCAAGTTCTGCTTCCCTCACTGGACTCAGTCTTTGCATCAATTGCTCCTTCTGTTATATTGCAGGTCATCACACCCTGACACCAATGCAGGAGGGATTCCTTTCTGCTTCATCAGAATGGACATGTGTTTGGGTTCAAGGACAAGAGACAGAGAAGAGGACTGTAAACTTCTATTCCAGATAGAGAAAAAAGCTAGAAAAGGGGTGAACCCTAATCTCAAACTGTTCCATTGCTAGATAAGACTCAATGAGGTAAACTGCACACTTTGCAAGAAATGGTATTATTACAATAAAGTGCGTCACAGTATAAACAAACAACACTATACTGAACTTATTTATCACCTACTGGCTTTTAACTTTAAATTCAAGCTAAATTTGGTACCACAATGAGAAATTCTTTTAATTAGTTTCAGTCTGAGTTTATATCTCAAATGAAACCAAGCCTTCACTCTCTCCCAAAATCAAAGCCTATCTTTTTTCTTTGCTTTTACAGAGAAAATATTCTAGAGATATTTGTCTTAAATATTAGCATTTTGTTTTTGTCAACTGTCCAATTCTTATCTGATGAATTCAATAGCATAGAAATGTAGTTGGAAGGAATGTCTTATAATGGGTACTTCTTATCTTTGGGGAAATATTTTATTTAGACTAAATTGTTTCTGACATTTCACTAATGATTTTATGAAAAACTTGACCTTTTTTGCCTTCCTCTTTAAAGTGCATAGCGTAGTCAACTACCAGAAACCACTCAACCATAAGCTGGGAACAATGCCAGTGTAATGACTACTTAGAAAATGTCCCATTTGAAAATATTTGCTGTTGGGTGTTGAAGCAAGTCCAGAGGAGGGCCATGAAGGTGAGCAGAGGGTTGGAATATGTCTCCCATGAGAAATGGCTGAGAAAATTGGAGTTGTTCAGGCTGGAGAAGAGAATCCAATGAGACATTATAGCAGCCTTCTAGTACCTAAAAAAGGCTGAAAGAAGATGAAAAGGGGCTTTTTAAAAAAGCATGTAGTGGTAGGACACAGGGGAATGGCTGTAAACCAAAAGAGAGAAGATTAAAGACATTCTTTACTGAGAAGGGCACTGTATCAGGTTGTGTAGAAGTGGTGGATGCCCCATCCCTGGAAGTGTTCTAGGCCAGGTTGGATGGAGCTCTGAGCAATCTGTTTTTGTGGAAGGTGTCCCTGCCCATGGCAGAGAGGTTGGAACTAGATGATCTTTAAGGTCCCTTGCAACCCTAAACACCCTATGATTCTATGATTTTATTTACATGTTATGGGTATAAATTCATTTTTCACAAAAATTGAAGACAGAACTCCAAAAAAACATGACTGAAAGGCCTCTGCCCTGGGTTACTTATACTCATATGTAGAATGACAAAAAGTAAAAAGCAGAGAAATGAAAACAGAATATGACATTTCTGTCAAGAGAACTCTTCACCGCTTATCAGCTGATTTGTTCATTAAAACCTGGAATCTAGCAATAGTCCATATATACAAACAATGCCTATGTTGTTGAATTCTATTCCTCTCAGGAAAGAGACACACATTTTGGACTAAAAACTCCAAATTGCTTAAGGAAATGATGTCATGTAAAAATGGCAGGAGGGAAAAGAGGTTTATTTTTTCAAGAATTTAAAATGTCAAAGGTCGTTTAAACCTTTCCTGGGATTTTTTTTTTTACAGATTTACATCAGTGAGGAGTACCGAAGGGATAGCCTTTTGAATCTCTTCCTCAAATAATTATGCTGGATCCAGCTGGACAATCAGCAAAGCAAGTTACTAAATTAAAACCTCCTTTTGGACAACTTCTTGGCTTGAAGACTTCCTGGTATATATGCACGCTCGAGAGCCACTATTGAACTACGCAACTATTAAGTTGCTTTAAAACAAACAATCAAAAACAACCACAAAACACCAAGCCAACCAAACAAAAAACCCCAAACCTCCTACTGAATAGACAAATTTTTACAGATCAGAGAGGTAGCTTTCAGGAGGAACTGACTAATAAGTATCAGACTGTGTTCATATCACCATTCTTGTTTTATTACATTCACAAAGCAGGTATTGTATCTGTGAAAATTTAGTCTAGATGCTAAAAGTTGGGCTAGACCATCTTCTCTGGTTAATGTAGTTGAGTCATGTCAGTCCTTTGTGTTCTTGTCTACTCATCTGTAAAATGTGACTGATATTAAAGTTTCTCGTAAAATGCTTTAACAAAGTTCCAATGAGAAGCATTCCTAGAGCTGGAATCACTAGAGAGACATGGTAAAGAAAACCTCTTGCTTATTGTGCATCTTTTAACATGGTGCATGCTTCGGTGCCCAGTAAAAAATTGCTGTCAAATTCTGACCTGCAGTAAATGGAAAGGCAAGTGCTTACAGAGAGAAAAATGGTTTTTTAAGCCTTAAAATGAACAGTAAAATCACTGCAAGATTCAATGAGGCATAGAGAACAACTTTAAAAAAATCAGCATAAAATAAAATTTCTGCTGGAGCCTTATGTAATGTCAATCAGCCTGGTCTCAGTTCTGTACGAGGAAACCAGCTATAGTTTCTGAAAGACTGACTTAAAACCTGATATAAACTAAGTAAATTTTGACAATAAAATAAGAACAAATAGAATTAAATCAAGAGAGTGCTTTGAACATTAATATCTAATAGTATTTTTAATATGCTTGTGTAATCAGTAAAGGATAGGAATATAACACAGTGGTAAAACAAATTTTACAGTTGTATTTTAAAGTTCATAAAACAAGCAATGACACCAACTAAGCCAAAATGCTAAAACTGCAGACTTCAGATTATTTATTGCTTATTTCACTGTGTTCAAATGTACTATATCTTCAGCTTCAAGGGAAAAAAAAGTCTCTTGTGTCAGTATCTTGTACATGATGTCTACAGCTGCTGGGCAACTGAAATATTTGGAAAAGCACTCCAGACCTCAGCTTTTAAAGTGTTTGTGGGTGAAGAAGGCCTTTTCATTACTTAACTGCCTTCAGTAATGCCTCTAAGCACGGAGGCTGCAGGAGAAAAATGCGTTTGCTTCACACGATAGCAAAATCCGTGAGATGTCCTGGTTGCCACTAACTTTCCCTCCTTTCCTGTGTAGAAAAATAATCAACAGGAATTTACTGAACTGCCTCTGGTATGGGTTTTAAAGGCTGAAATGGCTGAGAATGTTCTTTATCTTGAATTACCATACAGTTTCCCATATGCATTCTTTTCACATGAGGACCTATACCTGTCCTTACACTGACTGCCTTGTCAATCTCAGAATCTGTCAGACTGGCTGAGCTAAAAATTTTGTGTGGACTCTGCCCATCAAGAGAAAAGTACGCCTATCTATATTCCAAACTCACTAAAACCAGATCTGTGCTATGTGCTCAGTCCTGTTTTTCACTTTAATCATAGTCACAGTTAGTAAAACATATCCTTCTCCACTAAAAGGTCATCAGTCTATAATCTACTTGCCTCAAAGTTACAGGAATGTCATGACTAGACTGTAAGAGTATAGAAGAACTATTAATGACTTTAACTGTAATTATTCTAAAGAAAATTAAAAAAAAAAAATCAAGAAAATCACTAAATAAGAAAATGTATAAATGTATGCAAATGTGAAGTTCCATACTAGATTTTCTTTAGTAATAACCTGGTCAACACACTGGATGATTAGTCTAATGCAAAATAGAAATTATTCACATTACAGAAAAGCTATCAAACTTATCAAAACCCCATACATCTTCACATGCTAGGACACCTTATATCTGCAAATGAGCAGACAATAATCAATCACTAGGATAAACTGAAAGTATTGATTTAATTTCTAATACTTCTGCATTTCTTGCAAATCACTAATTGATTACCAAAGTTCAACACAACAGGAAAAATCATGCCTGCCTAGCATGAACAGTCACAGCAAATTGTGTTTTTCTTCCAAACCTTGGTGCTCCAGCAGTAGTGTGACTTTTTCTTTTTAAAATGATCAGAAGAGGTAGAGAGCTACATCGTGAACAATGCATACCCATAATACTTTCATTCAAATTCTGTCCTTTTTCATAATCAGACACTTGCAATGTGTCTTCCTCAAACTTACTTATTGTACTTCAACTTTATCAGGACTACTGATTGGAAATTCATTCCCAGGACTGATTTTTGGCAATTGTTTTGTTGTTTGTTTTTCTTTATAGAGGAGGAATTCTCTGTGGAACACTGTCTTTCTTAGAGCACGTGTCTCTAGTTGAAATGTATACACAACTTCAAAAAGCTGACCCAGATTTTTCGGTAGGGAGAATTTAGAAGTTAATCTCTGAAAACCTAATGAAACAAGCCACAGAAAGGGGAAACAATAATATTTACATGAAATTCACCGTCTTGTTTAGCTCAACAAAGTTAAGAGTCTTTGGAGGCAAAAAAGCAGCACGTGCAGCAGTATCTGACTGACAGAACAATTTTTGCTCTTGAATCAGTTCAACACTAGCAAATAACACATACTTTGATAGACAATAGGAAACTTTAAATGTTTTATTAATCCCACTATCCTTCATATCACGTTGATGGTATTTATTCATGTCTGCTCCAAAAAAACGCTTTAACGTTAGTAAAATGGCAATGTCTTTCAAAATAGCAGCAACTTACACAAAATAGCAGCAACTTGTACATTTTCAACATTTGGAACAATTATTAACCTCTCTAATTATCAAACATAAAGCAACATTAACTACAATTTATGACCTCAATATATCCTACTTCATTGGCTCCTAAGTTTTTCAAAACACAATGAGAAAAGATGGTGTCTTTTCCCCTTGTATTATTCTGATCAAGTGAAGCTTCTACATTCATTTCTAATGCTTAGGTGCCTAGCTGGTAGCTCCAAGTGTAAAAGCAGTTACTAATTCCCTAATCACATGCCTTTCTCTCAATCGCTTTTGCTAAGTAGCATTTGCATTTAATTAAGTACATCTTAATTAGTTGATGGTTAATATTCTTGAAGTAATTTTCTTCTAAGAAGCCTAAGTAGAAATGGCACTGATTTCAATGAAGACAAATACACTGGTTACTCACATCTGTTCATTATGCAAAAATGACAGAAAGTTGGTCTAATAGTTTAATGATATGAAAACATTGCAGGATTGTAAACTGTTTGATTTGGTGATTTACATGTGCAAATTTACTGTGGTTTTGGTTTCAGTGTAGTATCATACAGTCTATTCCTTACTGAAAGAAAAATGGTAAACATGATACTTCAGCCACTTACTCACAAAACCCACTGCAAATCTCATAAACATGTGTCTATTTTTTTTTTGTTAAATGAGAAACTTGAGAGCCTAAGCACAGGTACGTTCATCTTATTTACATCTTCACTCTACCTGCACACACAAACCAGTGACATATAGAAAAGGCCACTGACTGCTGTCCTTTCCCTATGCAAATAGTGGAGGATACATATACCTTTAAAAATAAAATACTAAATTTTAAAATGTGATTTTGTTTTTTTTCTTTAAAGCAAACATTTGCAATGAAAAATGACTAGTAATGACAGGAAGTAATAGTATACAAAAGTAAAATACCTGGAGTTTAGAAACCCGCCATATCTAGTGCTTTTCCAACCAAAGATAACAGCATGTTAACACACATAAGAAAAAAAATGATGTTTTTATAATTTTCTATTCCTTAATGAGATGAAACATTGTATTTTACAAGCAATAACTTCTTGTTAATGGCTATGTGCAAATTTCTACTTTATTCACCTTATGGGAAAAATGATTCTGATGAGTGGGATGACACTGGCTTCAAGAACTCCCACATTCATGCAGAAATATAATTTCAAAAATAGTACCTGAACACTTCAGCTCCTTCTCTGTAACCAAACCAGCAAATGAGCTCAGTTACAGCTTACAGGGTAGTATGTGTTTGCTAACGTTTCCCAAAACACAGCATATTACCAACTGTGTAGAAAAAATGCAGATGCAGGTAACCCCCTGCAAGTGGTTTATAGGAAAGCTGAAAGATGTGAAAGTCATTCTGCTCCAGAGGTAAGACAGTTCTGGTTACAAGGTTTCTTCCCCGACCTTAAATTCATCCAAAATTTCAATCACGCAAATTTCAGGGAAAGTGAGTCCCTGCTAAAATATCCAGGTCAATATCCCTTAATACAACAGATATGTTTGCACCATATACAAAACAGTTACAGGAAGAACCAAAACTGAAATAGCACTCCATACGTTGAAATAATGATAACAATAAAGGGACAACTCTGACACAAAAAGTAAGAACATATTTTAAAGATGGATATTTCTTGCTATAATTGCTTCAGATGGAAAACATCTTTTCATATTCTTTGGCTGTAAATTAAAAATAATGGTTAAACATAATGAACTAACACTTTCAGATACAATATTAATGCTTCCAGTAATCCCATTTTTATGTCTGGTAATAGCAGAACAAATGTATCTCCATTTATATTAGAGTCATCTATCAGGATTAAAGTCATGTAGATAGAGTCTAAATTTGCCAGACACAAATAAAACCAGGGTATGAAACAGTATTTCTTTACCCAAATAATATTTTTTTATTTAAAATGCAGTGTCATTTGGCCAGATTAAACAACAGTATGAAAAAATAATATCTCATAACTATGTTAACACAGAAATGTACAGAAAACTGAGGCATTTGGCTGGGAAAAAAAACAAACAAAAAAAAACAAAACACAAAACCAAAACCAACAAAACACCATGCTTTTTTTTTTCCATGAAAGTGAAAACTTCTTATTTGGGCTCGACTTTTTTACTTAATGAGATTGAGAAAAATGAAAAATAACTGTTCTCTTTTGGCCATCTTAAAATTTTGTGGTAACCAGTTTGAAATTTTACCTCTTATTCCTTTATCCTCTTTCTAAATTTTCACTATACTTTGCTAGATTTATTCAGGTTGAAAACCTGAATTCACTCAGAAAGTATAGAAAAAGATTTTTCCAATTCTCCCTGTATTTCTAAATGGCAGTGATGATGGCAGCCACAGTGTCAGTTCCCCCAAGCATACAGCAATCACTTGGCTACCTGTGTCTCAGTTAATAAAAAAAAAGAAAAAAAGAAAAAAAGAAAAAAAGAAAAAAAGAAAAAAAGAAAAAAAGAAAAAAAGAAAAAAAGAAAAAAAGAAAAAAAGAAAAAAAGAAAAAAGAAAAAAAGAAAAAAAGAAAAAAAGAAAAAAAGGAAAAAAGAAAAAAAGAAAAAAAAAAACATAGATGAGGCGAGTTCCTTCACTACACACACACAAAGGCACACTGAGGGTGTCTTGTAGTACTAACTATGGCTTAAAAAGTAACACAGCCTTTTTATCTCTGACACAACCCAGTAAGTTACTGAGTGCATATTTTGTATTATGCATCAAAGACTAATGGGGAACTCTTCTTACAGGTGATACTTCTTTGATTCTTCACTACTTCTGGTAACACTGAATATTCAACAGCATGAAATAGGCTGTATCTGAAATATTAAAGTCAGTATCTCTGAAAAAGCCTGATCTAAACATGGATGCTGAAGAATTAATCTAAATTAATTAAACTGGGACTTTGAAGGAGATTAGTTAAACTGTATTAACATTTTGTATGGCTATCCTTATTCAGAATGAAAGAGAAAATTATTGACAAATAGAATTAAGGCCACTTTAACTTTGAATAAGAGGATTCAGGGACACATTTATATAGTTTAAGTAATTATTTTTGCAGTTAATTTGGATCAACTTTGCAAAGTGTCTTCATGCATATAAGTAAACAAAAACTGAAACTGATATGCCTGTAGCTGAAAATTTCCTATACTTTTAACTTGATGCCATAGTAGACTTGTACCACAGGGATAGAAGTTCAATAATTGTAATAAAGACTCCAGCAGAGTACCCACACACTGCCTAACAACAGGAGTAAAATTTTTCTACTGCTTGACAGGTAGTTGAAGCATTTTCATGGTTCATTTGCTAATGTAGTCTTACTGAAAATGATAAGGAACAGAGAATACAAGTGTATTGATCATAACCAAGCAGAGCTGCCTTCTAGTGTCAAATAAGCCAATCAAATGTCATCTTGATATGAAAATAAAAATAACTTTGATGACAGGCTACGGTCCCATTGAGAATAAAATCAATATTAGTCATGGGACCAAGTGGGATCAATATGTCAAACCAATAGGCCATTTTAGCAGAATGGGGAAAGGAGGAGAAAAGTGCTGACAGAGCTATAAGGAAAAAGGAAGACAGTGAGAACCTCGAGGGTGAGATCACTTGAAAATTCACACTGTATTTACGAAAACGCTTGTGAAAAGAACCAAGTCAGCTTAAAAAGATATTGTTCCAAGATCAACAGAGCATTCTCATAAATTTTTCCCAATCAAGCCACAATTAATACAGTGACAAAATGATATAAAAGTATGACTTCCAGGAAAAAGATTAAAAATTTATAAATAGATTACAAATAGATTTCTCTATTTGTATGTAAAATGTTACAAAAGATCTACTGTGTTTAAAAGTGAAGAAAAATTCTTTCACAGACTTTAGAAATAGTGATGGTGTTATTTGAATATTGGTAGCCGAGGATTTAAAATACATGGATTTGAAAATGCAACATGTATTTATTTTATTACAATGTGTCTTTTTGTTTATTTAAAAAATACCATCTTTCATTAATCACTGGAAATTACTGTATTATTTTTTCACTGCTGAGTATTCTCAGGAAATTTTTAACCTCATCAGATATGGGCAGATCGACAGTTGAAGTCTTTTAGAAGGTTTCACAGGTATTTTATTGTGTTATTTTATGCATTTCCCCCTCCTTTCCCATCCAATAAGGTCAAAATAACCTGGAGAACAAGTTCGGGAAGGGCAATGGAATGTCAGTGACTTCAAACCAGCTTGATTAGAAAAGATAATTCTGATGTTCTGCTCTGAACTAGATTAACATTCAGGGATATGTGTTAGGAAGAGAAGCATAAAAAGGAAATAATAGGCATGGAAAACAGTAGCATGAAAACAATGTGACAGTTTCACTAATGTCAGTAGAATGACAGCGCTCACCACAATCTTTTCAATAATTCCCTACACTGAGTTACTAATCTGCATATTTTCAGCAGCTACCTTAAATGGCCTGATTTTTCAAGAAACACCAAAAACTTTCACAAACTTCAGGCGTCTCATTTTCAGCATAAACATTATCTTTGGTTAACAAGTTTATACATTTAAGCAAAAAAAGTTCAAAAAGTTGCATCGTAAATGGGTTCATAAATACTTCAGCATTGCAGTACTTTCCTAGAATTTGGCCAACAATATTTTAATGCTATTCTTCTCTGTAATGCAAAAGCTTAACCCAAAGATGAAGAGAATGATTAATGGCTGGCACCTGACAGAACATTAAGTGAATTTTTCAGTTGGTCAATTACCTAGTATTTCACTACTATATTGTGAATTTTCAGCAAGTTTGCAAGTGTGCATTTGTATATGTTTGTCGTACCTCTTGCCACAGAAATACACATGTAACTCAAAGGGGGGTTTAAAAGAGTAAGAAAAATTATTTTATACAGCAAAAGATGATTGCAAATATTTTCTTTGCATTATTCATCCAGCTGCAGTTAGTAAAGAGTTGTCACTCTCTATGTAATCTGACAGCTCAATTCAATCACAGTTAAAACATAGGACCCAAGAGGTGCAAGAGAGATCACTGCCACTGTCATGTTTACACATTTCTGAGAAATGGTTTTTAAATTAATTTCATGGATGCTTTTGTCTGTGTCCTACTACTGGCAGATAAAATGCAGTCTTTGGAGAGCATCTTTTTATCCATCTTGCAGTGAATATCTTCTCATCATTACAAGTGGAAGGCACAGCATGCCTTTGGGGAGTTCAAACTGTGAATTAATCTTTTCTTTTGGAAAAATTTTCATTGCTGATTCCTCCCCAGAAGACTAAAACTAACCCATCCTTTTGACTTTTTCTTTCACCTGGCCTTAAAGTGTATGGATTCAGAGAAGGAGCTGTCAGGAATTCAACTAGACGTAAACATCACCACATTTTATAAACTTATACTAAATTAAGGAAATATAATAACATTGTCACAACAACAACAAAAAAAAACAAACAGGAACACCCATAGAGACATTACAACTTTTTTACTCTGTTAATAAATTCTGCAAGTTAATGTCCTAAAGTCACAGAAATCTGAGAGACTTCACTGTAGATTTACACCCACTCACAGAAATAATTTGTACCCTTTCACTACTGGTTTTATGGAAGACTGCCACAATATATAAGATGCTTCTAGCTAATGTAATTCTTCTTTTTCCCCTCTTTAAATAAAAAAAACCCCCTCAATTCTGAGACATTCAGAATAAGAGATTTCATGTAGTTTCTGCTTAATATCTTTTCTCTGGAAAACACTCCTGCATCAATTTTCTATTTATAAAATAATATCAGTACCGATAAAGGATGTCTAAATAAAATTAAACCCAAACATCTGATAATTCCTAGATTTACGTACTTAATCCACATTACCCCCAAAACTGTGCCAAGAAACCAAACAGTAAATGCCAAAATTAAAGCTGCCTTTGTATAGTGCAGTTTTTTTAACTGCATAATCGCATGCTTATTATTTTTCCACTGGGTCCCTTCCTCCTTCAGTTCACAGATTGGAAACTCCTTAATGAGGAGCTATTCAGTATTTTTAGTTTTATTCTCTTTGTTCAAGTCATGAGCCTATGTTTTATTTACCACATACTAATTAGAAGTGTTATTAAAACAGAATTGGCATTTTTCATAAGATCCTTCTGTCATGACTATCAGATGCCCACTAGTACAGCGTTATCTTCAGAACACTGAAGATGTGACGGGTCAGCATTATTTATATTTTGCTGATGCTGAACAAAAGCAGAGCAAAATTAAACCCTGAAGAATAGGACAACTAAGGTTAGTTGTTTCACAGACATTGCATTCATTACTACAAAATGCCCACTTAATCACCAAAGGAGATATATCTGTCTCACAAATAAGTGGTAGGTTCTGTGGAGAAAATGTCATGTTAGCACAATTAAATAATTAAATACTTCCTTCTGATGCATTAACATAAGGACCAGACAAACTTAATTTCCTAATGTTTGAGGACTTGCCTTTGCAAACTAAAATACTAGATTTTGATGTACTATTTCTTCCCAGTTTTCTAGTTTAAAGCAGGAGTCAAATGATAAATAGTATTTCTGCCATGGGTGTTACACTGATGCTGGAAACTGCTCCTCTGTCTGGTGATCTCATGAGACAAAAGCAGAAGCGGATTAAAATTCATTGTATTCCAGCCCTAGAAGTTATGAATTTTCTTTACTTCCCCATTCTCTGGATTCTTATCCAGCCTTACTTTCTCCAGACACTAATCCCAGTCTGTCACCTCATTGTCCTTTTCACCTGGCCCTGCCAAATTCTTTCCAGCTGCTTCTCAAATCCTCCCATGGGCTGACCCTTAACAGATTAAATCCCTCACCAAATTCATTCCTAATGCTTGTCATATAGAAACATTTCATAACTTCGAGTTCCTTACTTAGTCTCAGGAAACTGCCCTGGAGGAAACCAGGGTCAAATCCTACCTTTCCCCAGTTTTCAACCTCATTGTTTGGCCAGAACCAGTTTCTTCCCCTTGTCTTCCATGCCCTTTTTCACCAAGTCCCAGGTACAAATCTCTATTTCCCTCTGCTGGGGTTGTGGCTACGTAGAGTCACGGACAATCTGCACTCCAAAATCTGAAAGAGATCACTGGGAACACTGGAGAGACTGGTATCAGTTGTTTACCCTGATTTTGAGTAATCATTGTGTCTGAGCATGTTTTATTTTGAAGTTTCTTAAGTATTCAGTGAAGATGTTGCTTGTGTAGTACACAAGAATTGCAAGAATTGCAAAATGACACAGATTATCTTAAGACTCTAAGTGGCCACTGGAACAGTTATCTTGTGAAATCAAGTACTTTTTGGCAGATAAGAGTGGTTTTTCATTAACCAGTGCTCAACACAAATTATGATCTGTAAGAAAGGTCAGACAATGAGCTGCTCTAGGCTGGAAGTACTGAGAGTAAAATTCCTATTTATTCTGTCTCAACATGACTAACTCATGATGATGTTTTTATCCTCACCGTTTATCAACACAGTGGTTTCACAGCTTTGAAATTTGATAACATTTATTTAGAAAATGGACCATAAGCATGCAGGTTGTTGTAAAATATAAATAGGCCTGTGCAACATTTTCTCAGATGGGAAAACTGACTCCCCTCAAACCTAGTGAGAATATACTGTCTTAGAGCATTTTATCATAAAGATTGACAACTAGTGCTGTGTCACATAATCTTCTGAGAAAGTGGTACTTAATGTACAGCTATGTAGCATTATTTTTATATATAACAGAATTAGATATAAAATTATGTTTTCTAAATATGTTTTGTAAAAATATTTCAAATATTTTCTGAGTATGTTTTAGGGAGTTAAAAAGTTGTCACACAAATCCAAAACCGAAGGAGTTCAATACAGGCCTAGAAATCCTGTTTTATAACCCATACATAACTCCCTAACTCCCTTTTTCTTTCTTGTTTCATAACAGCATAATTTGAAGTGATAAATGGAAAAACTGTACAGCATTAAATTGACCTTCCTAAAAAATCCCAATTGTTATGAAGTGTATGTACAATTACCCCTCTCTGCATTCTTACCATAATGAAGCTGGGAGTCCAATCAGAATTGGGTTCCTGCATTGCTGAATGTTACATAAATCAAAATCCCTCCCTTCTAATTTCATCACAAGCAGTTCTTGCAATATCTACTGGTTGTGCAATCAAAAACAAGAGAAAGTTACTAAGAATACAGATCATATAAAACCTGTAATTGCTCTCTTGGATACATTTTCAAAATATTTGCACTTCCCACTCCAGCTACTCCTAAAAGTCCAATAATTTTTACACAAGTGAGGTGTTACATTTTAGAAGTAAACAGGTCAAAATACACCAAACTCATCTGAACAGCCAGTCACGTTATGATCTATGACCCCAGAAAAAAATTTTGATAACAAGATTGGCCCACCTGTTTTTATCTTAATTATATTATTTATGGGCATTAATGTCTCATTAGGCATTGTCCATACCAAGTGAAATTCTGTCTTCAAAAACATATCATAAATTGGAAACAAGGGCCTGTTGCACTGTTATAACTGCTAATTGTTTACTGGACTATGCAGATGGAACTCTGGTTTTGTTTTACTTATCTCTTTAATTGAAATCATCATATCAAATTACAGGCAAACTATTGAAGACAAGGACAAAAAAAGTTATGTATTTAATTCATTCCATATAATTAAATCACTACATGTTACATAAACACTAAAAGCATCCATTCTTTTATGAAACTTAATAGTGACATGCCACTTTTCCTAATATCAAGATGAGAGACAAAAAGGAATTGGTGTCATCAATTAAACGTGACCTTTTATTGAAAGAAGAATTATCAATTATCATACTATTCTGAGACTTGAATGAGATAGTCTAAGCAGTACTTCACTCTTATTTCTCCTTATATTCCTTTATATTAAATTTAAAAATCTTGTTAAAAATAAATACCTTAAAAATCCAATGGTCTGAAACATAATGGCCTTAGAGTGTCAGTTTTAAGGTCCTTTTCTTTCACTGTATTTTATCCTCAGAAAGAAACTCTTAAATATACCAAGCATCCAAGAAACATATTCAGTAGTTTCTTATGTTATCAGGAAAATTAAAGGAAAGAAAGGAAGGACTTGGTTATAAGTTTCAGAGCCTATGTGTTTACAGTGAGGAACAAAGTATGCATCATACAAATGCCTCAGATGGTCATCCAAAAAGCTGTCAGTGGCAAAGAACAGTTTAAAACAATTCTATTATGATATTAGCTAGGAAATAAATATTGGGAAATGATGACTAATGCCCACATAACCAAGTTCCTGTAAGCATAAGGCACTATGAGCTCAAAGGAACTGTCATTAGCTACTGTATTTTTCTGCTAATTGACTGCTGAGCATTGACCAGATTTTGATCTGGGTTTTCTTAGAGGAATAACTGAATAATTCAAAGTAATTTGAATTTGAATCTGGCTCTTCATTCTTTATAAAGAACTAAGTCATAAAGTGACACAAAGTAGTATTTTCTTTTCTAAATAACCACTGTAAAATCCAACCAGTCTGACGGTTTCTTCATTCAATGCTTACAGCTGCACAATAGAAATGTCAGAAAAAGTAGCTTCTTTACCTGTGGGCACACCTATAAAATACCTATGCTCAGGTCCATTGAATCTCTTATTTTTTCCCATCATGAAAATACATGAAGACCAGAAGTTACTGAGTTAGCATTTGATTCAAACCATAAATATACAGAAAGAGCCGATTCTGAAGCCAGTCAAAATATTTTAAATAAAAATAATTGCACCAGCCAATCTTCAGTTTTTCCTAAAATTTCTTCTATATATTTCATTAGCTGCTTATTGTAAGATGTTAAAAAGCCACTACCAAAAAATTAAGGAAGGAAATTGAGATATTGATCAGGAAACTATAGAAGAAAATTTAAACTAGATGAATACATTTTATAGGATTTACTTTAAAGTAAAATTCAACAAAGTAAGAGAATAAATATTTCAGAGATAAATAGTTCTAAGTCTTGAGAAAAACAATAAAGTAAATAAAACATAGGATGTTATATTGCTGGTGTATGGTGTCTTCAGTCGGTCTCACTGGCAGAGAATAAACACAGATTAAGGACAGGTATCCTGGAAATGTCCTCTGCTCCCTTTTGGTCAGTATAGTGCTTCAGCTCCAGACAAAGCAGCTAAACTAACCAGTTTGAATGTGTCTGAACGAAACAGACTAGTCTACCTTCTATATCTTTTAATTAATACCAACACCATTGCTTTGCCCCCAGTATTGCAAAACAGGTAAAATCTTCCCATTTATATCAGAAAATACTGATGTCAGCAGTGGTTTGAATTTGCACTTCAGTCTCAGAAAGACCAGACCTGTGTCACCCACCTTCATCCAGGTGCCAGAACAGAACTTGTGGCACTCAGCTACATCAGCAGGCACCTCTGCTCAGACAACTTCAGCAGCAATTTTGCTACTTCAAAGAGTTGTAGGAATTTGCATATACATGAAGAACCTTGCTGTTGCCATGGCTCCCTCTTCCAAGTGACTCAGCTGTGAGGCAGAAGACTGCAACGAGTCCACTCCTGTCTGTCCCCTGTTGAGCTACTGTAACCCAACAATTAGTGAGCTTCAAAAAGATCCAGAAGAAATCTGCACTTCAGCAGTGAGATCTGTTTTATCTGGAGTAACACACGCAGCAGTACAAAGCCCAGTATTTTATAAAGACTGTGAACCAATTTATTATTTACAAATTCTTAGAGAATGAGCAAGTCATTTCAGATGAATATGTGAGAATCAGAAGTACACTACCAACACTTTAGCCAATGCCAGTACCTGAGCTTCAGCCTTCAGCTAAGATAAAATACAAAATGAGTGAATGAGCACTTTGAAGGTATTTTCATCAGTAGTTAATATTGCAGATTTTTATGTCAGAATTTTTTTTCCCTATTAACATAGGAGTAACACTAATATGTCTATTAACAAAGTGGAGAAGAGCCAGCTTTTCCCACTACAGACTTCTTGTTAAATACAGAGATATTTTTGAAACAGTATTCTTCATAGACTGTCATAGCTACAGAGAAATAGTGCAAATTCATCTGTTCTAAAATCACTCTTCTGAGTGTGAACTGTGTTAACACATTTGATGATAGTATTTACACAGGTGTGTATGTGCATGTGTATGTGTATGCCTTGCACATATTACATATATAACAAAAAGATGAATATAAATTTATTTTTAAAAAGTCATTCTATCATTAACAAAAGTTAATCTGTAGAATGAAACACCAGCAAAAGATGTCTAATTATTAAAATTATGTATACAATGAAGGAATTCTGATCACTCTCTGTCCACTCTGGTAGCTTCCACAACCAAAAGGTGTTCTTTTCACCTAAAAAACTCCTTTGTAAAATTTCCTGGAAGATTTACTAAGAATATTTATTCTGAAAAGGTTCTTTTCACAGTAAAAGACTGAATTTCCATTTATATAGTAAAATACATCAAAGTTCATTATAGCCTCTGCAATGGCAACCCAGGGTACTGACTGTCATATTTTTTTCAGCCTAAATGAAAATTCTGATTACTGCCATCCACTGTGGAAAGACAATGACGATCACTGGCCTTCAGCAATGAGGCAGGAGGATAACCTATTGTTTGCTGTTGTCTCAAGGGCTGTAATGACTCTTATCTAAACACCAAAATGAAGAGAGGAGCTAATTCCAATTATACGAAACAACTTCACAAACACTGCTGTTTGATTCTAATTGTGAAGCCAAACACCCAGGTCAAGACATATTATCCCAACTAATCATGCTAAAGATATATAGAACAATGCAACTATGCACAGGAAGAGAATATACTAATCAGTGTTGGGTTTATTTTATGTTAAAGCTACAGAGCTTTATCCATTTAGAGTACAGTGCTTAGTCTGAAATATACACCGCCAGCCTTTTTCATTTTATAAAGCAGAAGCCATGGGCATAATATGCTTTTGTTTTGATACATTTAAGTCCTTTCATTTCAACCTTTCCTATCCAGGCACTTTAAGATTTAAGACTGGCTTAATAAATAATAATAATAATAATAATAATAACAATAACAACAACAACAACAACAACAACTCTTGAAGAGACCGAAAATAATATTGTTAAGCAAAGATTAGTTCAGTTTGAGTAACATAGCAATCTTAATGCTTTCCATATTTTTTCCCTTCAGGGTCATTTTCACCTGTAAAACTGAGTGTAATTCCCTGTGTAATACTAAGATCAAAAATATAGCAACAAATGATTATTATACAAATTATGTATACAGTTAATTGAGGCACAGTCTTTAACTTAGAGCCAATACATTCTTCTCCAAGAAGTGCTCAAAGAACATTGAATACCACAAATTTCTTATGATGAATAATTTAAACCATGATATTTAGACAATGGAAGAGCAGCATTCTCCAAAAATTTTTACTGGAAACTGCCCTGAAGCTGTGGGGCTTGAAGCAAAACTTGCCTGACTGCAAAGTGTTGCTCTCTTGTATTTTGCAGAGCAGAATCTAGATGCCTGCAACAAGTGCTTGGTAGAGGACACCATGGGTATTCTGTTGACTGCCAGGGTAGGAGGCCAAACTACTAAATTGGAACTACCTGGGAAGAGGTGGTGGTGTGTGTTTAGAACATATTTAAGAGTTTTACAGGCTTTCTAGTGGGTTGGTGCTATGGGAGGCAAAGTAATAAGATGCTTGAGCTGAGTCAGCTTGGAGGTGGAGATTGCTGATGCTGGTGGGTCTTCATTTTGTTTGTTTCTACTGCATCACATTAATCCTTCTCAGGAGAGAGCTAAGCAGAAGACACTTGGTATTACTGGTGCAGTGCAAAGATTGTTTACTAAGAGAAGGAATTTTGAAGAGCTGGTGCAATTCGCTACATTACTCACCATTGTTTTTGCACTCTTTTAAATGTTACTGAACACGTATTTTTGTGACTGGATGATTGGGTGATCAGATCTTTGCAAAGCAAGCCATAATTGCCATTTGTTTTCTCCTTTCTTTGAAGCTATGCCCTCAACTCTTTAAAGACTGACAGGTCAAACCCTGACTTCTCACTCTTTCTGAGGCAGATGACTGATACAGGCAATGTACAATGTCATATAATTCAGAAAGACAGAGAGACAAAGAATAATACTGGGAGTAAAAAAGTTAAACACAAGCCTTCAAAGACACATTTTGAAACCAAAGCCCATGAAGTGCCAAGAGCAAATCCTATGAGTTTTCAATAGAAAATATTATATACATAAAAAGCATCTCAAAGTTTACTGGCTCAGTTGCATGCTCCAAATACACAGTAAGTTAGTCAACATAAATTACTATATTACAGTTTAGTAAGAAATTGGGTTAGATGTGTGAGAAAACACAGTTCTTCAAAATAAAGGTAAGACAAACTAACCATAATCTAGTAAAGCAAAAAAAATAGTCTTTTTGCTTTAAAGATTTTTTTTTAAGAGTATTCACAATTATTTAGGAAACACCTTGATTTATGAGGAAAAGGCCAATTTTGATTTGAAAATGTATACGAAAAAACCTGCAAAGAGTTTCAGAGTTGCTGCCAAGAAATTATTACATTGCAAAGGGAATTTTTTTGAGCTAAGGACATAAATATGGTAGATTCAGTATTTTAATTTTAGGCTAATATCTTTCTGAGCTGTAAAAATGATCTCTTAGGTATATGCAGAAAAATAAAGCTTACATTCTAACTCTAAGATAATCAATTTAAGCCCCAAAACTCAATTATGACCGAAATTCTTCAGCATGAAAGCTCAAGATTTAAATATCTCTATAATCAGTTCTTATTACTTCTGACTGATTTAATTTCAAAGTATTTTGTGCAGCTGTTAACACTCATCAGAGGTGTCCTCTTACTTAATCCTCTGTTGGAACTTAGAAGTCTCTTACCATACTACACTGCAGTCAGTACAATTATTTTAATTTATATGCTGCTCTAGACTATAATATTACTAATGAATAAGGACTATTCTCACAACAGTAATTCATGAATCTTCTGTAGATTAAAGTATTCTGTAAGCAGCTTTCAAAATTGGCTTTTATGACTATGTCATGCAAGATCTGTTTTGTCTCACAGAGGATAATTGAATAATAGTGATATTTTTTTTGACCTTTTGAAGAAGCAAGACAGCTTGGACTGTCAACCCAACTCCGTAACACACATCAAACCATCCTTTTTAATAAACACATTATTATTTTTCTTCCAGCTATACTTACTGCAATGCATCTTACTTTGCTCACAATGTATTTGTTTCTGGGCTCAGAGGATCAGCTTTGTTACTGGGATTACATCAGGGAATTCAGTCAAGCCACTGCAGGCATGAATCTGACCTACTGACGAACAATAGCTGTTTTCTATTTAATTTTCTCTCAGTCACTTAGTGAAGCTTTGAAAACCTACCCAGTGTAGGTGAAGGAACTTGGTCCTAGAGCAACTAGAGGTCTTACCCTTCCTAACCAGTACTAAAGGACATTTAAATCTATTCCAGACAGCTCCATTCTAAGGATCAAGAAAGCTGAGAACAAAAACTGATACCCTTTTGGACTGCATTTTAGTATCTTCCCTCTAGCTGGTGTGGACTGTAGGAAAAAGCGCCCATCTTACCATCGCTGTTGACGCAGACGACAACAGGAACCTGTGTACCAGGGCCACATGGCTTTTCATTGTCAGGAATGCATTCCTCCAGCCCCGTGATTCTCCAGTCATAGCAAGAGGGCTCTTCACACGGGATGGCTTCCAACAGGTGAGGGCAGTTTCCTGTTCCTCCTGTAGGCTCATTGGTGATGCGACGTTTCCTTAGTTTAAAGCCTGAAATGTCCATGAAAATAAAAATTCAACTCTAAAATGTGAAGTGAAGCACTTTTTATCTCTCTATACCTGAGTGAACAGTTCTGTTTCTCTTCTCTGTAAAACACACCACAGACACTCAGCAGAACACTGCATTTTAGATAATTGGGTAGAAGAACTCATTGAAGAAGGACTGGAGATCAAATTTTACAAGAGTTCCAATGTTTTGAGCCTCCTCAGGAGGCTTTGCCTTAAACACTTGTTTATAATAGTCATACATACTCCAGGAAGGAGACAGGATAATCTCCTGAGCAACACTCTTGCCATATCCATCTCATTTTATAAATCCTGACTATGTTGCTGAGTTACCATTTCTCAAATATGTTGTTTGTTTTCTTCTCAGGTATTTTCCAACATGGATGGATTATGAAGTGAAATCAGCTTATAAACACTCCCTCCCCCCTCCAATGCTCCAAAATAAAATGGAAGAATAAAAAGATTACCTTGAGAGAAAAAGAAAAGCATGAAAATAAACTCAAGTCCCGTTAATACATTTTCAGTAATAAATATCACAATATTCCCTTGCAAGCTTTTAAAAATTTCCTTAAGACTACGTAAACTCAACTTGGAGTGGAGAAACTCATGGGCCTTATACACTGTCATCTGCCAGGTCAATGTCAGTGACCAAAAGCAACCCCCACTCTCCCTTCCAGATGGCCTATTGAAAAAGCCAGACTAAATACATTCAGAAAAACCAAATCAAAGTGAATGGATTCAAGAAATAGTGTCTTGTGTAATAACTTTCTATATTTTCTGATATATCTGATTGGAATATTTTAACTTTGTCAAGGGTTTGTTTCTTCTCACATCTTTTCACAATCTCTTTTATTTCGGGCAGGTTAGTAATATACAGATATTTTTTATAGAATACTACACATAACTCTCATTTCTACCAGGACACAAACTGAACAGGAGAATTTTCAAACACATCTATGCAGGAACTGATTCCTTGAAGACATGCTCTTAATTTAATTACAATAAGCATTGCTTTAAAAATAAGTTTTCATCTTCAGTTGCTGTTTTCCTTTTTCCTAAATTGAAGAGTTCAGCCAAATTATGTGCAAAAGGTTTAGTAAGCCTGACACAAAAGGCTCATATACTTTCAAAAATAAAGACCTCCAATTTCTACAGCAACAAAGGATGCAAGTGATCTGGAAATATGTAGACAGACATGTTGCTAAAAGTGGGAGTGCCTTTACAATTTTTACATCATTCTCTCAGAAGAACTGTCAATGCAATTATAAAATAAAATGTAAGAATTTCCAGATAAGAGGAAACCTTTGGCAGCTGAGAAAAGATCCCTGCTCATACGTGCAGGAATAAAGGCTTGCATAAAGTATATCCTAATATATTTCTATTAGAAGGATGCCCAAATCAGTCTCACAGAACTAAATTGTACCCCTGAAAACATTGCAAATCTTTCACTGATGGAACAGCAACCAAAATAACAGACTACGTGACAGCTGTACTCAGAGGAGACTTAATCCGATAGATTTGCACACTGAACTACTTTTTCCTTCTTGAATTGATCAAGGTTGAGTCAGAGTTCCACAAAACAGCTTTGTAAAACTTGTATTATTACACTTAGACAGAAGTGTAACTAGCAGTATGCCAGAAAGATCCAGCTAACCAAACATAGTAATCACAGTTGTTCCTCCCAGGGGACATATGCGGCTGCCCTTTCTTACGACTGTTTTTAATCAAGAAACCAAGTCTGTATTCCCAACTTCTATCAGATAATCACTTTGCAGCAATGACTAGGCCAGTTTTTCTCATTTACAGCCAGAAACCCACAGACTTCTAACATGAGGTCCCTGTCACTGTATTCGTGCTTTCCTATTTTGATGTCAGGTTACTACAATCTGTTCTGCATAGCAAGAAGTTTTAAACACGCTGAAATTGAAACCAGCACATATGTCATCAGTAAAACAGCGTCACATACCAACAGTGAATGCTCCCATCTCCTTGCCAGATCATGCTTTATGGTCTAATGGTGAATTCTTAAGATATTAATGAACTGTAAATCTTTGGGTGCCTTGTACACAACACACCTCAAAGGAGGCTTCTGTCCTCCTTTTGAGACAGTGCCAAAATTGTGATTTGAACACACAAACTGTATCCCTTTCAATCTGAGAGGAAGGTTTGAAATAGGAATTGACCTGTAAAAATCCAAAGTGGGTCTATCCTCTATCTAGAGGCTAGAATACAGGCTACATTTTTGCTACCGTTGGTGTAAAAGCAATGTTAAATGTAATCCTAATTCAATGACTTTATTTCGATGCTCAGAGGCACTAGATATACACTTCTTGGTAAAAAATTTAGTGTGCTTGCAAAACCAGAGGTGCCTAGTGAATTAGGAATGGTAAATAATCACCATTAGAAGGCTCTGCTGGATTTTTACATACCCTTCTTGGCCTGAGGGTCATCACAGCTCTCATAGGTGCATGGTCCCCAGGCTGACCATGCTGAGGTCTCACACTCTGTAGGACAGGGAATATGGCACAGCTGGGAGGTGCTGGGAAGAGGTCCTGTACAAAGTTTACGGTCTACTGGCCTTGAAGCTGTCAAAACAAAGTGAAAATATTTCTCATATGTCACTGGTCATGTTCCTCAGCTCTAAGTAGACAGAACTATCCTTCAGTTAGAAAGGCTGTTATCTCATCTTTTTAATCTGATGACGTGATAGAAAAATGCTTGCCTTGAAAAAAATTACACAGAAGTCAGTTTACTCTCTGCATGAACGGACACAAATCCCATTATCTGGAGACAGGAATGCTGTAGATATTGCAGCACGCCCTCGGACTCAGTCCTTTCATTTGAGGGGTAAATTATACTACTAAAACAATTGTTCACTTTTCACTCTGCAGAAACTGATGTCCTGCTATCTCATTACTTCTTCTCTTAACAAACTGAACAAAAAGCTGCATAAATCCCTTTGCACTTGTATATGTAAGCTATATGATACTATAACTTCAAAGACCTGGTTAATTAATATTTAAAAGATTATTTTAAAGCTATAACCTGAAACACAGCTAAAATTATGACAAAAAACCTTTTCCTTTTACTCTAAAGACCATCAACTGCACACTCAGCGGTAAGATTTGTCCAGCAGCAACTTTAGTTCAAAAAGGGTTTGTTTCAGATATATATATGGTTTGCACTTACTATATATATATATATATGTATAAAAATATGATACATAATGTATATATGTAGTTGTAAAAACTGCACAAGACATTTTTTTCTTTAAAGTTTTGTTAATCGATGCAAACACATGTGATTCTTCTGTTCTTTAAGGATCAATAAGCTGGGATAAAATCACCCTTCTCCTTCCATACTTTATTCTTTTGACTTTCCAGGTAATAAAAGTAACAGGGCAATTCTATAAGGTGTCAGAGTAAGGCACAGAACTCTAACTGAAATTGTACCATTTCATTGACAGCAAGATTTTAATTCTCTTTCATAATACAGGACAAAATATTACACTAAGCAGAGAACACCTTCAAGAAGGCAAAGTGAAGTCTGCCAGATTATTTCATTTTGGTTGATTGAGGAAACATGCAATTCCGTAACTTTAAACACTCTCATTCTACTCAGCATTTTTTCCACAGGAAAGTTACCTCATTAATTTTTGCCATGACTTTTGATGGAAAGATTCTTGGATGAAATAAATACAGTATATGACAAAATATCCTTCTGAAAGATGAGATCAATAGCCACTTATAGAATGTGAAAGTAAACACCAGGTTGTTAAAGTATGGTCAAGCTTGTAGACATGTATGTATATCTTTGCATTCAGATTTTCTAAGCAGATGACTTTTACAGCTACAGAAAAAGCTCCAATTCTCACTTTTTAAGGGGAAAATGGAGTGAAAAATCCTCACCCTATTCTGGTTTTCAAGGTGGTCTCCTTTGGCACAGTTTTACACTGTGTTGCTCCATGTAATGAAGGCATGAAGATGGCAAATAGTAATTTAATATTACTGCCTCTAGCTCACCAATCTCTTGAAACAAAATATTACAAAACATAATATTCCAACATTTGCATAATGCTATGACAGAACATCGAATTTTACAATACGTTTGACATGCACACCTAACATGCATGATAATCAACATAATATGCATATTTGGTGTAGAAAATGGATATAAGTAAACATAATTTGCCTGTTGAATTTGCACTGAATAGTTTCTAATAGAAGAAGAAAAACAGTAAGTAATTGCTATCCATACATTTTTAACCTTGATTTAATTGGGGAATTGCCCAAGTCAGACAGCTGAAATTAAGGGTCAATTACACCCCTGAGACACAATCTTGCTTCAGGGAATAGAGAAAGTGTTCTGAGGAACTCCATGCTTCATCTCTAGCCTTCATGATAAAGAACTTAACATCACACTACTTCATGGAATTTTACTCAGAAAAATAACAAAGATCTTTAATCAGGAAGCTTTAAATAGCAGCTTTTCATATCTCAGGTATCAGTAAATTTCTAAATATGTCAAAATGTTTTTGAAATGCTGCTTTTAGACCCTAAGTGATGTATAAATGCTGTCTGTTATATATTGCTTTTACAACAAAAGAATTCAACCGTAGGACAGAAAATTTATATTTCAGGTTATTAAAAATGTTTTCATCACGGAGCACTTAGGATGAATTTCATGCAGGATTACTCAGAATTCTTTCTTTGAGATGACAGTAAAATAAGAAAACAGCCTTCCCTGTGTATCTTATGACCATCTTGTTCCCATGAATTTAAATGAATTTCTTTCAGCATCAAAAATTATAATTGAGCTTAGGTTTTGATGCTTACTGTTTAGCGAAGACACTGAGAGAAGATGATGCTGGATGCAGATATTTACAGTTTAAAACCTTGTTTTATCTCTGTCCTTTCATATTCTCTTGTGTAAGCAATAAAGATAATTCTTTATTCCTTGGATGTGATGTTGAATGTTGATTAGACTGTGTGTAATACTACAAGATAGATGTGAAATTTGACCAAATTTTCGGCCAAATATAGAAAGAAAAGTTAATGCATTTTGATAATCTCTCTTTCTCCTTCAATCTAACTAATAAATTAGATTCAGTTTTCAAGGAATTTCAGGTTTGAGGGTAGTGACCTAAAAACTAAAAATTTAATTATCCATTCCTCAAATCATCTTCTATATTAGAAAATTTTAGCTGAATATATTTTATATCCTTGGAAAACACTCCTCACATTACTGCATTTTAAAAACAACTGAAAAGAAAAATAACAGTTCTGGTTTTATGTAGCATTTGCTGCATTTATCAAGACATCAAACTCTCCATCCTTCTCTAAAAACCCTCAAGAGAGTAGTGCCCAGTAATGAATGACCAGGCTGGCAAAGAGAGTGAATTTGTATGTGGCTGCATCAGTATAAGCAGACACAAATTCATATTTCTCTTTCTGGTCATTTGTCACACTGGTTTCATAGCAAACAACACAAAGAAATTTCTCCAAGTACTCTTACTCAAAAAAAGCAAGAAAAACCCAAGCCCAAAACACATTATGACCAACAATGAAACAACATATGTTCTTCTCATTTTATATAATGCTGAATTCTCCCATCAAAAAACATTAGATAATTCAGAATCTTATGCTCTAAGAAATGGCACAATTCCATGCATGTAAGCAGTTCCCCTGTGTTTAATAGGGCAACAAGTGTGTATTTACAGATGTAGAATAAATTTATGCCCATAAAGGAACTTTTCTCCTATCTTTAGTCTGCATTGAGGGTTTTAAAGGTACTCGGAATAAGATGACACAGTCCACCTCATACACTTACAGTGAGAGAAACTTCATGACTAACCAGCTGAGTACGTGAATACAGAGATGAAACAATTCAAGTCAGCAGCAAGTAAATGGCAGAATGACAGTGGCCTCCAGGAAACTTGATAGCCACTGCTTAACTGCTACAACCAAACCTCTTTCTTCTTCCTACTGATCTGAATGGTGTGAGGGATTCCAGTTCAGCTAAATATTAGAAGTTCAAATTCTTACTGGAGACCTAATTTGGTGTTTTAAAACTACAGAAGGCACAGGAAATAGCAGCTATGATGAAAGCCGCAAAATAATTCCCATTGCTCAGAAGTGAGAGGAAAAAGCAGTCACTAGCTAAAACTGTTCAGGAGTGGAGCAGGCAACTGTTCCAGTGCCCCAGCTGGCTCATGAACTTCATTAGTTGGAATTCTGGCCTCTCACTTTCAAACTGATCTGAAATTTCCTGAGAATACTCAAATCCATTTAACTATTTCAGAGCTACATAAACATGTTAATTACACACATATAGCAAACAAGGTCCCCCAATAGGGACATTGCCTCCTTTGCATGCTCTTAATCAAAAGGCCAGGTTGCAGCCCTTAATTTACCTACCTGTTATTTCAAAAGTGATTGATAGCAGAGGTGCAACACTAGCCTTCGACTTGCTCTGTGACTGACTTTCTGAAATAACAGGGAAATGCCACCATGAGTATATGAGAATGGAGGTCTTTAAAGCAGCCTTACCAAGACAGCATTCACTACAACCAACAGCAAGCTACACTGAGTTGAAGATGTTTCCCCACAGCATAATCTGGTTGGTGTATGCCCTGGCTTTTTCCAATCCTCAAATTACTCATAGTTTTCTATTCTAGGAGGGGAGAAAGAGCGAGGATGAGTAGAGCAGCAGCTCTTCTGAAAATCTGGCCCCTAATGTGGAAACAGCCCAGAGCTCCTTTTTTAAACTAAGAACCACTTCACCCCCAGTTCGAGCTCTTGAAAAACTGTTCTCATGTTTATGCATCCAAAGACTAGTTACATTTTAATCAGCTTTCAGGAGCCTGCAGAGATTACCTCCTGATGGGCTCCATGTATTCCTGTCACAGTCTGATAAGGGTAAATTTCACACCCGCCTAATCTGGCAAGACTTCACAGCCTACCAAAATCCTAATCATCATTCTGAACAGTAAGCTTCCACTGGTTTTATTGTTGCCTCTCCTTAGCTAGGAGGTTTTCACTGTTCACACTATGGCAGAGGCATCTAAACTTTGTTCAGCAGAGGCGATTTACTAAAAGCCCTTGGGCGGAGCTGATTTGCATTAGACAAAGAGGCTTGAAAGCTTCTTCTTTAATAAATACAGACGTGGGGCTGCAGAGCTCACAAGTCACACCCTACTGATCTGAGCAGTCATGCTGAAATGGATGTTGGCATTAACATTCCCCACAAACTCTACCTCTACGGCAAGTTTGAGAGTACCTTTAAACCACAGCAGGAACCTCACTAGTCCGCTATTTGGGCAGCCCTGGACAAAATGTGGTATTACCTAGGATTTGCATATTGATGTTGTTTTTCCTGAAGTATATGGCTGCTGTTTTTCCTGAAGTATACAGCTGTATTTATTTGTTTCTTAATAATGATGTGTGTTTGTATGAAATAGGTAGAGAAGAGGATAAAATTTAATTAAAAAGCTAAATGCATTTAGCTTAATTCACTGATTTCTTAATCTACAGTGTTGCATTACTATTCAGAAATAAATGTAATGTAAACTACTCAAGTGTTATTCTAAAGCATGTAGATTGCCAAATGAATTAAAGGTTTTTGTCTTCTAAGTTATTCTCTCTTTTCTTAAGAAGCTGTACAGGCTTCAACAGTGACAAAGAATAATCTCTCTTTCAGTTAGGTAAATAAACACATGAAATTATATTGGCTTGAATTCCTGAAAGCTACTTAAAAACTTGACCAAATCAAGGAAAAAAAAAAAAAATCAATTCCCTCAGAATGAAATCTAATAATATTTTTACATTTTTCTATATTGAGCTTACATGCCAGAATTGACATATTCCATCTGCATGGTAAACAGCACAAGTTTATCATCCAGATGAAGGACACACAAGAAATTTTACAGTAGATGAAAAAAACAAATCTAGGACTTCTGACCCACCTTTTCATGTTCTTTCTTATGGGAAGATATCCTGCGCAGTGTTTTTCAGCAGACACTAAGAAATAGGGATTTGTAGCTAGGAACCTATATTTGCAGCATAGAGAATGAGATCTCTGCTACAGCAACTGAGCATTTTCATCTGAATTACAAGTTAGTAGTAATTCACAAGGTAAGGAGGCACTCATGACAGAAGACAATGGCTGTGAAAGAGCTCTGGAATGCTGACATGCTCTGATTCTACACTAATTTAATTGCAATTGAATCAAATTTACCTTCTTTATCCTTGAGGGTATTTAAGTAGGAGAGGAGATTTTCATTAGCTTGCACACAGTACACCTCCCTGGTTTGAATGCCACCTCCACACAGCGCTGTCTGATTTCCTCGCCTCTTGTCCTGTTGGCTAAGGAGAGGATCGACACGGCATTCCGTCCACTCGGTGGTCCGCCAGCCATACCTGGATCAAATTTGGTTAATTGGGTCTTTAGAAATCATGAAGTCATTTTACACAGTATTAAATTATACAGGCTGAAACACCTCAGTAACCTCATTAATTTCCTTAAAGGCCTGAGCACCACAATTTCTTGCAGAGAGGGGTGCATTAAATTTCATATTTTATGTGTGTGGAAACCTTCATTGTATTGTTTAATTTTTTAAATCATTACTCTTTAGGAAGACCTTTTCTGCTCAATTTCTGAAACACACCACATACATGAATATTTTATTTGAGAGAAGAAAAACGATACACAGAGACATATAGTCCACGTTCAGATAAGTTAACTTTCAAGAATGTGACTCTCAGCATTTGTTTAGAGCTAGACAATTTATATAAAAAAAAGCCAAAATACCAAAGAAATTTGGATGCTGAGAAATATAAGAGCCAAAAAATGAGGGAAAAACCTCACAAATCCTCCATCCCCCCCAAATAACCCAAAAGCCTATTGTTATCTTTGGTAGGAGACATAAAAGTTTCTTCTGGCTATCAAGGTGAAACTTTAATTGTATTTTTTATTATGGCTACAGAAAAATTTTTGAGTAAGTTCTTTCTTTCACAGTTAAGAGGAAGATCGTTCTGCAGTACTGAAGCGTCCCTGCTGGGTACTGATGAATGATGAGAATCTGGAAGCTTCCTAATCAGTGAATACAGCAAAGAATACCTTTGACTCAGTTAAAACCTCAGGTGGGATTATGAACTGCAAGAAATGCCACAGAATTCCCTACCTAACAAGTACTTTAAGGCTAAATCATGCAAAGTGCTTCCTAATGTAGCCAGAGATAGGAAAAGATGACATTCAACTCTTAAATGAAAATATATACCACAGTCAAAGATGCTTAGCATCAAGTGACATTTCTCCAGACCCTCTTCTCAGTTTGATAAAGAAAAAGCACAGTTGGGACTTTAATATTAAATCTTGATTAGATAAGGATTAAAGAAATCTCTTTAATTGTAAAGTGCTCGCTGTCATTTCTCCTAAACTTTATTTGCTGTCACTGTCAGCCTCTCCCACTTCCCATTTGGGGCCCAGTACTGCCTTTGTTGTGCTGAACACAAGTCTCACTAAAATAGTCTGTTAGCTAACCAGATGTTTATCACCCCTTTCCTGTGTTCAACATTTGGTCTGCAAACAGACAAGAACTTCAGAAAGCAATGATTCTAGTAGGGAAAAGATTGATGACAAATCAATACAATTAATTTATTTTCATCTTGCCTGAACCTGCATATGTGCAAATATTGTCTTTTAAAAACTGAAATGAATTAAAAGAAATTATACTTATTATTAATCCTGTATTTAGAGAAGGAACTGGTTACACTACAATGGGAGCTATTTTCAGACTTTGGGCTTTCAAGAACACCAAATAAAACAAGGATAAAGAAAAAAGGTAAAGTCCCACCTATTATTCTTTAGTAATAGTTTGGTTGCTATTCTATTATCAGCCCTGTATGCTTACTTGAAATTGTTCATTTTAGTAATGAAGAACTGAAATGAACCAGCTTACGTAATGCAGGGTGCTACGCCATCTCCTTGAGAAACACATTGCTCTGCTTCTTCTAATTGTGGGCATTCGCTTTCACTGCCGACAGGGAGCTGCTTAATGGTGCGTGATCTTGTACGATTCCCTTTAGGGGTTGTCATGTCAAAGCAGGTTTTGGAGCAGGGGGTCCATTCTGACCACTCTGACACCTGGCACTCCTTTGTGATCACACAGGACTGAAATGTGATGGGCAGCTTTTCCTGTTTGCAGAAGCTGTAATAAGAGAGCATTACAGTTTTTAGCACACATCTCCACAGACAGCCACAAACTCCTACAGCAAAAGCAATGTCAATTGTAATGTGAAAGTCAGTACATATTTTTAAAGCTGGTAATTTTCAGTCCACATGTATTTGATCCCAAAAAGTCAGCCAAGAGGGCTTTTGGCGAAAATGACTCAAACCAGACAAATAAGATTTTCTGTAGTAAAAAATTACCAGTATTGCCATATCTGTGATCAAAATATTGCCATATCTGTGAATAAAATTAAAATATAAATCTTCATACATATATAGAAGTACAACAGAGGAAATACATACATTTTTCACTTATCTTTTATTTTAAGGTATACTCTTTTTTCTCTCTTGGAACTATGTTCCAAGTGAGGGAGGATCAAAAGCCAAGATAACTAAAGGTGTTTCTGCAGAGAACAAAGTACTCAGTGTCATCTTCTAATTTCCAGACCACAAATGGTTTAAAAACACAATGGCAAACATATTGAATGCTTGGTCACTAATTACTTACTTTGTTAATAGGTGGTAGGTATATTGCCACAGTGATGCCTCATGGTCTAAACAGGGAATGATCTCTGCCCTAAAGTGAGGTCTTCCCTGACACCCATAGTCTTAATTTCCTGTTCCTTATGAAGGCCATCATTTAATTTCCATTTTCCATATGATTGCTTCATTCACATATTACATAGGTTGTCAGCAAGATTTTCTCCCTCTAAATCACTCTTCATTATAATGTTCTATTCTAAGTAAAAACTAACATTTCTATTTTAAAGTTTGATTCACAATAGAAAAATGAGAAACAGAGAAGGCAAACTACAGTTAATTTGAACATAACTTTATCTCTTTGATTTTAATTACAACATAGATTTCTTTTTTTTATCATGTCTGGTTTGGAATAAAGATCTGTCTTCTGAAGCAGTTAAATAGACAGGAAAAATATTTACTGGCACTGCAAGTAGCACAATGAAATGCTCTATTCAATACCAGTCCCATAAACTATACAGCAAAGGCTTCTTTTTTTCCCTTTAGAAGAACACAGAATAGTACAGAAAAATGAATATTTACAAGTATTTCATTGCTATACAAAAATTTGGCCCTACCCACGTATCCAACATAATTTTGAAGCTTTATTTACAAAATTTTGTAATAGAACTAGGGGTACTTGATGAAACGGAGAGATTTAAAAACACAGTAAATGAAAGCATTCTATGCACAAGAAACAGACATTCTGCATCTTGCTAGTAGAAGATCCTGGCTGTGAAGACAGTGTCAGCATGTCCAAAAAGAGGTTTCCTAACCTGTGAGCTATATACGGATACTAAAATGACTAAGCAATGATAGAATAGCCATCATCCCTAAAAGATTTACCTTGGATATTGGAGAAATACAAGATGAATGGACTGCAAGAGACAGTCAGGTGTCATATTTTTGATCTTTAAATTGCATCTCCCTCTACCATTGCTGAAGACAATAAGGTGGAGACACTGCTGGTCTTGACAAACTCATAGGGGATTACTCAGCAGGAGTTTTCTAATGTTCTTATTATGTCAAAAGTAGTGGTGATTGGAAAACCATGACTCATGATAGTCAACTTTTATTTTGCTTTAGGACAGAAACTAAATCCTATTTGTGGTGAAAGGTACACAGAGTTTTTGAGAAAATTGTTCTTTAATAATGGACTTTTTCACCTACATGGATGCCCCATTTGGCATAGGACTATGGTACTGTCAAAATCCATAGATCAGTTTCTGTACCTCTGACAAAACGTATAGACCCATTTATCCCCCAAAGACAGGTTTTAATGACTGAAGAAAAGATACATTCCTTATAGTTTCTAACATGGTGTCATGGGTTAGCAAGCATAGTCCCGGACGTGATGTCCTTGCAAAGGAGGGCTTACAGTTTGCCCCATGACCTGACAGAACCTATCAGCTGACCAGTTTGAATATGGACAATTCTTTAAGCCACTTAAAGTTGTGACCACCTCTGTGATCCACACTTAAGAATAGACAAACTCCCCCCCCACCTCTCTCTCGTTTCCGGTGTTGGGACAGGTGGCTGCAGGCCCCGTGCGGGAGCCAGCGGGCCCAGCCAGGCCCTGCTTGGGCCAGGCCACGGCCATCCTGAAGCTGATGGCCTCCCTGTTCCATCCGTGGAACCCCCCCCACTGCCTTGCTGGAGGCAGCCGGAGCGGCTCGGCTCTCCCCCCTCTCCACTGTGATAAGAAAAATTCCAGCTGCAAGGCTGAGGTGAGAATAACCCTTTTATTGTCATGAAGAGCTGAAAACCTGAGGGAAGAGAGAGAGGAGATGCTTAAAGCTGAAACTCTGTTGTGAAGCTATGATATATCAGAGTACCCGTTGTAATTTCATGAAGATATGGGGGGTGGAGTGTTCAACTCGTAAGCAAAAGCACCTGCGCTGAGATAGGCAGATGCTGATGCAGCTGTAATTTCATGAGAAGTTTGGACAGGGAGAGATGGACCAGATGAGGACTTTTGCTCCAAATGGGAAAGGAGAAAACCTCAGTTCCTAGAGATGCTCCCAGAGACAGTCCTAACGATGAAGATGAGGAAGACCCTTTGCTCCCAGGGAAGGAGAAGGGCCTCTGGTTTTTGTTTCTGAACAGCTCAATCTTAAAATTGTATCCCAAAACCTTCAAGAGTGGACCCTCGAAAGCAGTTGCGGGAAAAGCTGCAAGTCGGGGGAAGGGACTCACATGTGAGCAGAGAGACTCCTCTTCCTAAATGGACTGAACAATATTTGGAAGTGGGTGGCTGTCTCGTTGTGATAATGTTTTCATAGCACGAGCAAGAAGAGACTTCTCTTTCTAAATGGACTGAACAAGGTTATTGTGGAAGTGGTAAACAGACTGAACATCTTAAGGGTTGTCTTTTTACATTGTCAGTGGGAGAAGGGAGGAAGGTGGGGGGAGGAGGAGAGTTCTGAAGGTTGTATAATTTTTTTCCTTCTTTTAGGTCTGTTAATAAACTTCTTTATATTCTTTCAAGTTTGGTGCCTGCTTTGCATTTCTCCTAATTCTTATCTCACAGAAGGTAAACAGTAATGAGTATTTTAGACCAAACCACTATACTAAATTGGTGTTTCCACCCGGTTACAAACCCAACCCGCTACACATGGGCAGTATTTGCAAATTGTTCTGTAGAACAGATGAAGTATCCTTCCCATCCAAGTTCCCATCCAAGGCGACACCTCTGAGGGCAGAGTAAACCAACCTCTTCACATGCACTGTGGCTGGGGTTGAGTATAATTGTAGACACATACTGGCAGGGAACATGCATGAAATTGCCACCACAAAGTAGTTTTGGTGATGAGGGAGGAGATCATCTAATGATGTGTAACATTCCGTGGGCTTTGCATCTGTTTCGAAGCTTATTTGGGAGAAGTGTTACATGAGAAAAGCTAACTATTTCCATATGTGGGAATAAAGAGGACCCAAACAGAATTGTACCACATTACTAACTCCATTGTTTATTATGATCCTTAACAGAAGAAGACCAATAAAGAATACCTCACTTCAAATACTTATAAAATAAATCAACTTAAAATTAAATATAAAACAAGGACATTCTTATATCCAGAATGTAAATATTACTAGGGAGAAAAACAAGAGGCAAAGTGAGTTATCTATTTATTTCCTTACTTGCTTATTAAAATCATGCACCACTTGCAGTACCAAATAAACACCACCAAGTAACTGATACTGTAAGTCACCACTACACAACCTCTTTACTGTTATGCATACTGTCATATTATTTTGTGAGAGGACAGAGATAATTACAATTAGCAAAAGAAGAGTTGCACAAGAAAATTAGCTGCTGTTTCTTCTTTTAACACTTGGTTTTCTTTGAGCAAGTTAGAGAAACAGTGAGAGCTAACTGGAAATGGCCGCTACCAAGAGTTTTCCTTCATATTGCAGACAGCAGAAGAATACGTGTTGTACTCTATGCAAGTAAGGAAGGGAAAAATCACATATTTCAAACTTTATTTTACCAGAAGAAGCAAATATTTCTCATAGTTTTCAGTGCAAGTGGCTACATATAGAAAGACTAATAATTAAACTTAGTAATACTCTATGGTATAAAAATGCTAACTCTGAAACCTAGGCCTGCCTCAGTATATGCGATATTTTAGCTGAGAAGGTTAGTCACATTTCCTTTAAATGTCTTATCCAAGAATTTGGTTCTAAATCAAAACCTGGGAACGTGTTTGTTAAACAAAATAGTTCCTTCTGTGTTTGGTACCTAATGCTACAGATTTGTTCTCCAAAAATAACTGAAAGCAAAGCTTACTTTCATGTAAAGCTCTCTGCAATTTTTGATGGATTTGTCGTGTTTAGTCATGCAAAGTTCAGGGGAATCTTCTCACAGGACAAAAGGCAAATGGGCAAGTAACACAACAGAAAATTAGACAATATTCATTTCATGATGCCACCCAACTCACTAGAAGTTCTGCATCAAACATCTCCGTGCCCTGTGAAATTTGAGTAATGTCTAAGTACACATTGAATGCAAAGTTAACCATTCAAGAAGCACAGGGATGGCACAAATAAGTCCTCACTATCAACCCATATAGTTGTGTCCAGATAACTGCTTGGAAAGTTCAAAGAAAAGCATGAGTTGTACAAAAATGCTGCTAAAAGTCAACAGAGCAGACTGGATACAAGAAGCGGCAGCATAGGGGTAACATGTAAAGTCTGCAGCTACTGGCTCTCAATCCAGTAAATATATTCAGAGGACAATGCCCTAAGTGTCTCTTTTCTAGCAGAGAAGAAGGAATTATACAAATTGAAGTAAGGCTCTGGTTTGAGAAAGTACCGTTTCAGAAAACAGTTAGCTATAGTGGGGAAATGAAGCTTAAGGTAAAGAAGCATTTAAATGACACGGTGGAAAGATAAATCAATCCCAAACAAAACAAAACATCACACGGGATGAATGGTCCTTATTGCTACTAAGTCAACACTAAACCTATTCCTGACCTCAAAGACATAGATTAGACAAAAGTAAAGAAAAAGGCAATGCGGGTTCAAAGGACAAACTACAGAACATAATTACTGCTCAACCTCTTCTGAAGATATGTGGTCAAGAATTTGTGTCTACTCACGTTCTGCAGCCTTGTTTTTTTGCTTCTACAGCAATAAATAAAAACTAAATATCACTTAAGAATTAAAGATAGGAAGGTTATGCCCAGGGATTTCCAAGCAATTTATGGGATAATTAAGGCTAAAGACATGGGGAGAACAAAGGTTGACACATCAGCCTGGAGCAAATTATGCTACAGTACCTGTGTACAAATGAGCAAGTTGTGCAGTTGAAAGAAATATCTTCCATCAAAAATAAGCTTTAAAAGGTGTGAAAAAATTAGATTAGTCAAGAAATAAAAAATTCTTTCTGAGGTATCCTAAAGATTTATTAGAGAATAAAAAATACGTTTACAATTTTAAAAAATCAGGAAAACTTGATTTTATATGCCAGTGACCTGTATGAGTATTTATAATCTCAGTCTCAAAAGTTGTCTTTTAAGCTGTGTAGAAAAGTCATGGAAGAGACCATTGGAATTTCCTCCTCTACAAATACAACTAGAAAAGAAATGGGTTTTTCTGATAAATTTTTGCAATAGATAAAGCTGTGCATACTGCAGGCATGAAGCCAAATCCATGGCAATGCATGACAGTAGGACTGCTCTCTAAATTCCTGCAAGATGAATAGAAAAAAATAAATAGGTTTCAAACTAGGCAGTAGGACTCTCTGCTGCATGAACATACTCCATACATAACTTGTACAACTAAGATTTTCTGCTTTTGCTGGTGTTTCCTCCATATCGGATTGGACTGGTAATTAGAAAGAAGAGTTAATGCGAAAAGATGAAGAGCAGCATCAGAAAGGATGAGAGGTTCTAACTATTAATCCATGCAGTCAGAAACCTGCCTTGGCAGTTGCAAATAGAGGGCAAAAATGGAAAGACAGCAAGTACTCAGCCACACTATCCCAAGATATGCTCTGGTTTTCCAGCAAACTATGGCTTACAGACTTTTGGAACACAAGCTGAATCTTTGCACTGAAGAATTTATAGTGTTTACCTCCATGAATTAATATAAATGCGTCCTAAAACCAGATAAGATTTTGGTACATATATAATCTCAGAAACAATGCATTACACAGCTTTTTACTGACCAATAACTGCAGATAGCTATTTTTGCATTAAAAGTGCTCAGTTAATTTCATT
The DNA here is from genome assembly GCF_041296385.1 of Aphelocoma coerulescens. NCBI lineage: Eukaryota > Metazoa > Chordata > Aves > Passeriformes > Corvidae > Aphelocoma > Aphelocoma coerulescens. Next base: position 29,065,562 of record NC_091015.1, read on the forward strand.
TTCTGGCTTCAGACTTTCCATAACAGTATTCACTTTCTCTGGGGCATTTTTGAGCTTAGAGACTTCTAGCAGCTCTTTCCTTGACTGTCTATTTGTTTGCTCCAAGAGTCCTCTTTCACTTAGTCTTGTTTTATTTGAACACAGTTATATCCTAGAACTACAGATCCTTTCTACTTTATGTGCAACTTTAAGATGAAAACTGGTCTGGATTTGAGGGCTGTTCAAGATCCATGCTGAGGACACTCTTAAATACCTGTACATTACTATGTCTCAACAATCTATAAGTTAATGGAAATAGAAGTCAGAAATACAAGGTATTAAGGTGACACCATTTTGAAGTTTGTGCTTTTCCTGGTACACTTCTTTTCATGCTCAAATGTAGTGGAGCAACAACGTGAGATTTGTAATTTAAATCTAAAATTGAATGGTGAAGAACATGTCCTTTACAATAAATTCAATTAATTCACTCAGTACTGATATTTAATGAGAACTGCTACTTACTGTTTTTGACCATAACATAAAGTAATTGAGCCCAGCTGACAAGGTTAATGCAAGCTAAATAATCTCTTCAATAACTTTTGTCTGCATTATTTTGCCTCTATTCCTTCACAGTTATCAACATTCATCTTTGGTTTTCCCATTATCCATGTTCAGCTTTGATTTTCATTAATGAAATTTTCACAGTTACTATTCCTTACTTTCATTCACTATACTCATTCTCACAGAATTCTGATATATTTATTTTTTCTCTAGCTGCTTTTCCATTTGATTACATACAGAGATTTCCATTATTCTGAAATGAATAACATGGCTACGGTTCAGGAGATTGATGCCAACATAAACGCTTGGCACTCAGGAGGAACAAAAGACAGGGCTTTGACTCAAAAGGACTTAAATTAAATTTTTCAATTTTTTTAAATTGAAAACTGTGATTTTTTAATCCTGGATGACTGTTTGATGTGGTAGTGGATTATGTCCACAGGGTCTTGGCTCCTGTCCCTCTAGACCTCTTTGTAGGTATACCTATAGATCTGGCCAGCTGCTCCAGTCCTGGCACAACTGACCTACCCTCGCCACTGACATCCCCATATCAGAGAGCTCAGCATGGCCAGAGTTATGAACAGACACTCAACAGACATCTATATTGTCAGACACCACACACAAAATCTAGGGGAAAATGGCTTTCTTCCTCCTCTTGACTCTCTCATACTAAATAGTGTCACAGTGATTAGAAGCCACATGCCCCTTAAGATCAGGAAGAGCTGTGGAGTCAGAATCTGTTCTATGTGCAGGGGATTTCAACCCCAGCACCTTTTGGGAAGGAACTTCATTATTCTTTTTGCAGTTCTGCTTGCATTCTCCAAAGAAAAACCCCAACAACATAATCCAAGTATGTTTTGAACAAACAAGACTGACTGAATGAATGAATGAATTAAAATCTTTAGAGGAGTGAAGAAGATGCAACCAAAAACTAGGCTATCTGCCTGGAAAAAACACATACTGAATATTGTAAGAGGAGGTTCAGTAATTCAGCAGAAAAAGGGAGCTGCTTCTGAAGGTTTCAGATCAAAGGACAATCAGCATGCTAAGGAAATCCAAAGTCCTTTAACAGGTTTGGAAAAAGCTTCATCTAAACACTAAGGAAGAAGTGGAAGGACTACCTGGCAGATAAAAAAAAAGAAAAGCCCACAGTGGGCTCCCTCAGAGCAGAATAATTTAACCATTTCCTAACCTCAAATTCCTGCACACTATCAGGCATCTCCCACAATAAGCTACATCATCACAAACCATGAGATTTTCTCTTGAATTCTTGCTGATCACATGAGACATTACTTCATTGAATACCATTAGAAAAATGGTCGCCAACCTTTACCACCAGCCACAACATGAGACTATTGACACACAAGCTCATTTGACCAAACAAACTCATCCGCAGGAAGACTTGGAACAATAACAAATTACTTGCAGAACACCAAAACTATATGTTAGTTTAGCACTCGAAAACCAAAATTACGCACATACGCAAATACATGGAAGCAGGCTTGTAAAGACTGCCATTTTTGACTGAAGGACAAACTAAAACTAGAGGAAGCTTTTGGAAAAGAATCAGAAAGTAAATTTGTGTTTGAAAACAGTGATTGTAAATCCCACTAAAACAAGCCACATGGCTGGGCAGCATCCTTGCAAGACAACCTACAGGCATGCATGAACATTGGCCCAACTCCCAAAGAATCCTTATAAGACAAAGAAAAATAATTTAAAGAAGGAGTTTAATACAAGCATATTTTACTTTTCCCAGTAGAAAGAGTATCAGCATTTGGCTTAGAATTTTCTTAAGTCTCCCTAAATTGTTACAAGGCTAGAGACTGTAAGGAACAGTTTCCAAAGACCACATCTGCTTCTCATAACTGTAGCCTTACAGTAAAGGAAGGGGTAAAACCTGTACCACACCACTCATTAGCATCACATCCTAGAAAAGATCAGGCTTAAACTGCTGGGGAATCTGATGACCCATGGGCAGACCCACAGCCTAGATGCTCACACCCTTAACAGAACTACCTCACAGAAATAATCTAGTTCGGTCAGAAGGTCAAATCAACCTTTGAAATATAAGGACCCATGTGTGCAGTTTTCTATGGCAACTTTGAATGATCGTGGGCAGGAAGCCTGAGGAAACACAGCAGTATTCATGCTGAATACTAATCCTTTGTGCTATCTGGAGTTAAATCCAGATCTTAATATTGCATGAGGAGGGTCTTCTCCTTGCTCTATATTTGACCACCATGGAACCTTAAAAGATACTCAGTATGAAAGAGGGATTTTGGAGTTATAGGTACAAGAACCAAGCACAATGCTGTGATGTGTTGCAGCAAGCTATTTATTTTCCATGTAGTATTCTCCTCAGCGTTCATACAGCTTGTTGGATGTGTTAACCTCTGAAGCAAAATAATCAAATTAACTCTATGCCATTCTTGGACCACAGATATAGCTGGATTTTGAGAGAGACTGTGATAAAGTATTTGGCCTAAATAAAAAAGGGGGGTTTTCTCATAAATAAAATCAAATTTTTTAAAAAAATATTTAATGTGCAGGTACATTAAATAGACAGCAGGAATAGCAGTTAAATGATTTAAATCCAGAGCTTATATAACCCCCACAATCTACTCTGAAGACATAAAATGCCATTTGTAAAGTCTAGTAATCCTTGAGAGATCCAGTTTATGGTTGGTACACACTTGTTTCTTTAAGAAAGTCAGTGAAAATACAGTGCCTGTACTTTTTCCTAGTAGAAAATGACATAGTCCTTATTCATTTTCTATACAGCTGCACTGTTTAGTATTGGTCATCTTGTACATTGTTCTGAGGAACTGTTAGTACCTCCTGGTATAATGGGCCATTATAATCACACAAACAATGAGGCCACTTCTATTCAATTACAATTTAAATACTGTCACCTGTTTTTCACAAGACTACTTTCCCATGATCCTTTCACAAGTTTAATTGATTCTGCCAAACAATTTTGAAATAAACAAAACCACTCAGGCTTTCTACACCACAGGAGAAGAAAGAGATTACCTAAACTACCATGTCAAGAGAAAATACATCAGCTAGTACAGGCAAAGCAACAAGACATGCTACTGTACCCAAACAAATGTCAACAACAACAGCTGCTGTGGGGCTGTTCCAGATACCATGAGTGTCTGAGTGCCTGAGGAGACAAGAAAGCATGAACCTTCAGTGAGAGTGCTATCTTTCACAGTCCAGTGATACAATGACATGCGCGCACATCTCATGCTACAGATAATTTTAAAATTGGCAGAGCAGATTATTTGGCAAGAATCTACAGGGATGACTTATCAAAGCTTTAGGGAGGAATTTCCCTTTGTCAGTGGGAATTTTCATTACATAGCATTAGTCAGCATTTACTTTGACTGAAATAACAGCTAGATTCACAGGGTTATCAGCAATGAAAAAATAAAATGCCAAACTTTGTGAACAAAAACATGCAATATTAATGTTAAGATATAAAGAAATATATTACTGAAAATTATATTGCTACTATTATTTGTGTTTCAGGCATTAGTTTAGATCTGTTCCCTGTACTGATGCTTAGATTTGGCAGTATCACTGGCTTCATCGCAGTCTCCAGCATTTGGAACAAAGTGGTCAGTATTAGGAGGTGAGCCACAGTTTCAGTGAGACTGCTGAAAGTTAGCTCTGAAGTAGCCAACCCCACTGTTCTGGGGAGTTGTGACTTCCCATCCTGTGCATCTCCACCCTGAGGGACAAGATGTCCCAGGAGGATGCTCACTTCACATGATCCCAGACCATAGCTTTATAAAGCTGATTGAGAAAACAAGGGCATACTCTAAATCCCCAATATATGCTTAGCAGTTTTATAAAAAAACCAAACAAAACCAAACCACAAAATAAATCTAAAAAAGTAATACATTCTAGTTTGTTCCCTATGGGATTCTTTACAGATTATGATATAATACAATATAGGATATCCAAAATTTAGAAAAATACTGCTTGATTATTATTTATTTATTTTGTCATATTGAGGTCAATTAACATTATCTGACAATGAGGCAGAAAAGATGCATAAAAGTACAGTGTAGGAGAATCTTCATTAAAGATCTCAGTGGCTAATTCAATTTACCACTGTGCCACATAATCTCTTACTAGACTGAAGCTAAAAATTCAACACTGCATTCATTCATAGAATTCATTTATTCATTCATAGGATTTATGGCCACAAGAGATTATCAGAATATGGAGTAGAATCCTCATTACATTATAGCCTATTATATTTTGCTAAGGAGGACAATACATGTATATGAATAAAAACTATACACTAGAAAGGCATCCAATCTTGATGCTTTGCACAGAAATATATGAATGTCATACATCTAGATGACAGAACAGCTGTTCACTGTATGAAAGGAGTTAAAATATGGTGTGAAAAAAGAAATTGTTCATTGCTATTTCAATTATTCAGCATGGTGAGTATGTCTCCATCTTAAATCTGGATTTGGGCATGGTGTGTCAAATGTGTAGCAATACTGACAAGACACTGTCAAAACAGCAGCCTCGGTAAGATGATGGAGCAGGTACTTAGAATAGAAAGGAACACCCATTGAATAATATTATGCATATCCACAGAAATTATTGTCTCCACCAAAATCACATTAAAAAACTACAGGGTGCTTCTACTTTCAAATTCGTGGAAATTCTAAAGGCGCAGTGGAAAATTATAGGAAAGCAATATGTTTGCATCCTGTTTCTCTAGTAATAGCTTACATTTTTATTATCCCAATGCACCTGAAAATTAACCCTGTAGTTTTTAGTTATCAAGAGGTTTTTCATCCAAGATTACTTTCTTCTTCTCTGTTCTCCATTTGTTAACAGAATGTGCTCTAAATAATTCCAAATTAATGAATCAAGATGACTGCATATAGCTCATTATCCAAATTTATGATATTTACAGGTGCTCTGTAAGTGAACCACTTATGGCTTCTAAATCCTCATAGTATGGTGAGCTTGGAGGCTTCCCCTAAAACACAGCAGTAGAGCTGCCTTTGCAGTAACATAGAAAGCCGGTGCAGACATAAATGCTTTCATTTGGTCCTCAGTGAACAAACAAAAGGTTGCTTATGCTCCTTCATCTCTACAACCCATCCTCTCTGCATTGCTATTCCCTCACCTTTCTGCAGCCCATCTCCTTGAAGCTACTGCACCTTAATCACTGCCACCTTCACGCACACCCCCCTTTCTTCCTGTTGCCTCATGGAGGGGCTCAGAGAAGTACAGACAATCTCTTAAGATTTTTTCTAAGCAGGAGATACATTACAGGGGCCAACAAATTGGACTGCTGTATTGTATGTCTGAATCTTTTTTCTGTTTGCTGTCTGACAGCATATACCTCTGGGTGACTTGTCTGCTTTCCAAATCAGTGGCATAAATAAAGCAAGAGGCTTATGCTGGTTTGGCTTGTTTTTTTTTTTTTTTTTATTTTTCCTCCTTCACACAGTTTATAATTTATAAGAGTGAAAATCCATAAAGTGAATGCAGACATTTGTTTTATGATTTGGAAGGGGAGCATTGGGTTAAGAGGTTTCAGGACCTGGAAAGGAAAACAAAGCTAAAATGCCATTCTAGAGAAGGAGATTATCTCTCCTTGTTTTTCCTGCCAATATCTTGAGTATTACTCACTCATCAGTCTAAATACTCAATTGGCCATTCCCAATTTCCTTAGTTTCTGGCTATTCAGCTTAACACCTGTGGCCAGTAGTGAATATTGTGACTCTGCTTTAAGCAGATACAGGTCTTTGTAAAGAAAGATGAAAAATGAAGCATTACATATGCCCAACATCAGCAAGACAATTCAGTAATTTTGGTCTTACTGTTATCCCTCGTGTCTCAGTTATAGTATTGGAATAAATAAAAGCTCAGATTCTCCAAAACTTGAAATTTTCAATGAGATCATTATGAAAACTTCCAAACGAGTTACATTTGTTACAAGATGTGGATATAGTTTTCTAGATATTTCATGAATGAGCAGAATCAGTGAGGAAGATTAAAATAATTAAAAAATAATTACTTTCTCAGATGAACAGAGGTGAAACAAATCAAAGATGACCACATGATCAAATGCATTGAGGCTAAGAGAATCTGCTAAATAATTGTTTGGCATGTCTTAAATTTTGGATTATTTTCTGCCCCATCATTTTGTTCCACGATTGTAATTACATATAGTTATATTTCAATAAAGAAATAAAAGCTCTAAACATTTATGAAATTTTACTATTTGTCGCGACGGAGGGAAAGCCCGGACGCTCAATATGAGTGGATCAGCAGGATTCCCCTTATTAATCATACTAAAGTTTCTTATATACTATCAATAATAGGCTTATGAATATTCGTTATTCATACAGGAGAACTGCCTCAATATTTCCCCCGATAACTATTTTTTTTTAAATTCCCACTTCAGGTCATTTAGGTCACCAATCATGTTCAGCTTCACATACAGGTCTCTTCCACAGTGGTGCTGCCAAGAGAATAATAACCAGTTATGGGGACTGCAACAGAGCTGGTGGGGATTCTTTCCTAGTGGTCCCCTCCATTTTTCCCCCCATTCAGAAGTGTTTTGGTCCCAGACTAAGCAAGATAACAAGCCATATCCAAATGATGCAGAAAAAGAAAGGAAATAGTGAAGAAATTCCTGGGATTTCTTTTTAAGAGGCAGTTATATCCTTGAAGAACTGCTTTAACTACAGCCCCCTTTCCAGCCATTTGAGCTAAGTGATTCTTAGCAGTGACAGGCTGTCCCCACACTTATGGACCAGCAGCTTCAGGGGAACATGATTTTCTTTGTCACTGGATTTCAAAATCTTTGTTGAAGTGCAGAAATATACAGGTCAAGAAGATACTCTAGTTCTGTTCCATGTTCTTACAGTTATAAATGTCTGTACTCAAGTCCTTCCAAATTTCCCAGTCTAGTGGGTTCCCAAGAAAGCATTACAGTGAAAAGGTTGTATGAATTAAAAACAGTTAAAAAAAATAATAAAAATAATTTTAAAAAAGCCTTTCTTAGACTTGTACAAACCAGCCAAACATTTTTGCTAAACTTTCCCACAAAAGTCTGCTCAGGAAGAAAATTATGACAAAATGTTTGCGACACAACAGTCACCGAGTCTATATTACAACAGAAAATTATAGACTTAACATAAGGTATAATCATCATGACTTGTAGTAGGGAAAACATATTTGCAACTCAAAATGAACTTTTACATACATTTTATGTTTCTCTGCATTGCCAGTTTGTTGTCTAACAGCTCTCTTTGGCAAACCCCAGTCTCACCAAGAGGAAATATTTCAGAGGATCAATATTGTTCTCTCCACTAACAGCAGCACTGTCCAGATTTTGTTAGCTATCCAGAGAAGTAATTTTATAAGCCATTTTTAATTACTGAATTTGGTTTTTTCTTCAACATTCTTATTTTTCAAATATTTTCAGTGCACCAGAATTTCAGACTAAGGGGAACATAAAGCAAACACAGGCCATGTAACACATACATTATTGCAGAACGAGCAATACAAAATCCAATATTTCATCCTTCACGGGAGACTATCTATTGTTCACTCAGCAATAAAGTGTATAAATTAAACTTTGATTTTCTTGTTTCACTTCTCTTTACCATGCCCGGTGTGTTGATGTGTCAAGAGAATTTTGCCTTTTTGAAGTTTTGCTGACAGCGTTACAGAACCATTTTCTCTGGAGCACCCTTCTGAAAGTAGTTCTTTTTTAAAACCCTTTTTATAATATATCAATTTTGCTATCTCTGCAAAAAATATTACTCGCCTGAGGGTTTTTATTCTTCTTTCAGTCATGCTGCCAGGGGGCTGATTGTTTCTGATTGCTAAAGTCAAAATTCACTGAAAATGGACTATTTAAGCTGAAGAGCATTTCACATGAGAATGGCAGGTTTTCCAGTCACCTTACTTGTCTATATTATTTAGCAACACAGTTACTATGTGATAGAGATTATAAAATCATTTGAGCTGGCTGCATTGACACCCTGGGCAGAAAAATAATTCTATTGTTTCAGATTCTGGAATGGCAGTCATAGAATAAAGCATTTGATTGCTTAGTGAAGGGTGCAGCATTAATGATGCAAATGGATATACAGGTGACATACATAGGTCTCTGAAAGCTAAGTTATCAGCACCAGGATGTCTCATATGAGTCATTTCACCAAATTTTATTGTTTATACTATGCAACCGGAAAAAAAAATTCTATATTAAAATTGTTGTGAAGACTACTAGGAATCCTTTGTGCAATTAAACCATAAAGTCGTATCCATTAGACATAAAAATGCCCACTGAATCATTTGTATAACTTTCTCCTCTCTGAAGAATTGATCCTCCATCGTATTATCTATTGTTTCACTGCCTCAGGCAAGAGGGTTTCATTCATTTCCCTGCACCAGCCTGAAATGTGCACAATACACTGAGGTATCTGGACTTAAGACAGCGTAGGTGATCTAAGTGAATTCGAGAGTGAGTGTAAAGATGATGAGTAAAGTATGCCACTGACTTCCAAATACACTTTTACTTTCTTTTACCATTTATCAGAGCTTTGGCACAACTGTGTCACTCCTCCCTTTTTTTTTTCTCAATAATTTTCTTAACCTTTCAAAAACTTAGGGACTTTTGAAAAGAGTGGCTGGCTGCTATCTGATAGCAACTGATGTATAATAAATTATTCCTTGTATTTAAAGTGTAATGATGTTCCTGGGCTAGGCACAGTGTGTGCTGTGTGATGTGAGGCTGGAAAAGGAAGGAGTAAAGGCAATTTGTTCTGTACCAAAAATGAGACTGTGCTGCAGCCAACACCTGGGACTTCCCGAGCATGCTGATTTCGAGATTTCTCATGCAGACATTCATCCAAGTGTGGATCAAAATCTTAAAGAACTGAAGAAAAACAGACCTAGAAGAGACTGCAAAAAGACTATGCAGTCAGCCCTTCTTCCCTAACCAAGAGCTGCTCAGGTGCATCACTGACACATGCATTTTTCTAGACTTTTCTTATTAACATTCAAAGATAGAGGTGCCACACATAGCCCAGACAGTTTTTTCCAGAGTCTCACTATTCCCAGTATTGAGAAGCCTAGTACTGAGAAGCCTAGCCTCATTCAGCACTGTTGTGATTTGCCCATTACTGCTTTTCCAATACATCCATAATTTAGAGAGAGAATAGATTGTTCCAGTCTTCCTTGTGGATGGGTTGTTACATATTCATATGCACTTCACATATTCACCCATATGTACCTCCTTCAACCAAACAACCCAAACCTTTCAGTTCTTCCCTTAAGCCAGGGAACTTACCATTTTCCTGTTTTACTGCTGGATCACCTCTTTAAAGGAATTATACTCAAAAAATATTTTCTACACTTGAAAAAAACTACATTATTTGGTTTCTGATGGAAAAGGTGGAAGCGATTACATGTTCTGGGATGGAATGCTTAACTGGCATAACAAAAACTCTAAAGTAAAATACCTTGAGAAAAGTTCCTATACACTAACATAGCAGCATGGTTGTCAGCCTCATTCAGCAAGATATCTTAGTCATTTCACAGTTGAAGTAAAATTGATTAATCAGGCATTGAACAAGAGGGAAGGAAATAGAATCACATCAAAGACAGGAAGACTAGACCGAAAGATTTTTGAGTTGAATAAAAACATTCTGGGGGGTAGGAAAGAAATACATGAACTAGCAAGAGAATGCCAGATAAAACAAACCAAAGATAACATGGTTTTAGAAATGCATCCAGAAGCCTGTAGAAAGAATTATCATAACATCCGTGACTGACAGAACTTTTAAAAAGTAAAATAATAAATAAAGAAATAAAAATAAATATCAGAAAAAAACCCCTGGGCAGACAGCATAAAGGTGCAGATGAGAAAGAAACAGAGACGGTACATGGAATAAACAAAGAGGCTTTACATTTTCCCCGTCAGAAATTTTGCCACAGTAATCAAGAAGGACAAACTCTATTTCATGCTCATCTATTTCAAAGAAATATCCTGGAATGAGTAGATGCTGCCTTCCCATGCAGCATCTTTCTCTCTTGTTTTATACTTTTACTATAAGTCTGACCCAGTCCAGTTTCCTGTTAGGCTTTGTGTCCAGAGCCTTAAAAGCAGTCATCACATCTTTCAAAAATGCATAACCTGCTAGAGAGGAAACGCCTGCTTGAACCCACATAAAAAGAGCAGGCATTTGACAAATATCTTCAAGCTTTTGGGGGAAATCTATTTAAACAAACAGAGGCTAAGGATTAACACAGTTTAACAGTGCACCTTTATGTATGATCACCAGCCCAGTTTGCATATTTCATGTCACGGAAAACGCTTGATCTTGATGATGGATGTTCAAGTGGAAATAGCATGAGCCCCATTTTGAGATTTGGGCTTGTGTAAAAGAATCCATTTATGCATGTTTTACTTTAAGCAGACAAAAATTAAAATATGCAAATTCATAAATAGTGATTACCTCAGAGCAGCAGTTTTCCCATTTCTGTGAGTACATGTGACCTGCCTTGTTTGATAGCCGATTTGTATGTCCCAATATTTGTTCTCCTGTCTATTCTGTCTGTTGCGGTTCCTCTTCTTCTTAATTAACTCGCGAGCCTCAGGATCTCGAACTGCCTTTTCTCTGTCCTTTTCCTTGTCTTTGTTCTTCCCTCGTTTCCTTGCTTGCCTTATTTGTCTTGAATGGGGCACCGAGCATGCACTCCACGGTCCCACGTTTAGGCTGTACAGGCTTTCTTCAACAGTGCATGGGCTGGACTGGCAGATCTGGAACTCAGTGAGGTTGGGGCAAGCTGACCCACCGAACTGCGGCGGAGCCACCACGTGCCGAGTTCGATGCTGAAGCCCATTGCCGCAGGTCTTTGAGCACTCGGACCAGGGCGAGAATTCGGCCACGATGCAGTCCTGCCGGCATGGGATGAGGCATGCCTGCTCCTGCCGTGGCTTTGGCTCAAAGTACTCACAGATGACATCCTCAGCTGGAACCCCATTGGACTTCTGTATACAGATGATGTCCCTTGTCTGGATCCCTTCCTCCCCTCTGAGGCACTCCAGGGGCTTCTCGTGGCTGCGGGAGAGGACAGGCCGGCACTGGTTCCAGCTGCCGATCTGCCAGTCGTACAGCTCCTTGTGCCAGTCGCAGACCCGGAAACAGCTCTGCTGGTTGTCCGGCCGCTCTGGCTGCCTGCAGTTCGTGGGCAGCGTGGTCCAACCCTCCACGTGGGCACACCACACCGCTCGCGTCTGGATGCCTCCTGGACCGCATTCATCTCCCATGCATCTCCCCCATGGACCTGGAAAACAAGAGAAGATGCTAATATTGCACACTTAATTTATTTCTCTGCCATATTGCAAAAGCAAGCTCACAGCATTTCCTGTATGTCTAAGAATTTCATCCTAGGAGAAAGTTAAACTTAGAAAACACAAGCATGGGATTACTCTTCATCTACTTTTTTTATGATTACAGATACACTTCACTTTTTTTCCCAGACAAACTGAAAATTTAATATTGATTAATTATTAATATTGAATAACTCCCGAACATACACATGAATTAATCACATTAGAGAACTATGAACTAAGCTATCACATTCAGAACTTATTTTTTGCTGCCAATGTAGGAGCCAAAGCTCTTCCCTTGAAGGCATGAATTTGATCTCTCTCATCCACTTGAATAACCTCTCCTGGACTGTTTAATTTTTTTCTTCACATTTCTACTGCCCTACAGTTTGTACCTTGATACCAATTAATATTATGTTCTCTTACTTCCGTATTGCATACAAAAATGAGAACAAATAAACAATACATTTTGAAAAATAGTGGTGATTTCAAGTAGGCCAATTCTAGTCTTTCCTTTATTATAACTAAAATAAAAATTAAAATCCAGTTTAAAAATGGTTGTTCCACACAATATGTGATATTAAAGCTCTTGAAGACAGAGACATACCAGCTGCTAACTCTCCAAAGAACAGAAGCTATTGAATCAGAGAATCATAGAATACTGGGTTGGAAGGGACCTCAAGGATCATCTGATCCAAACTTTCCTGGCAAAAGCACAGTCTAGACAAGATGGCTCAGCAGCCTGTCCAACTGGATCTTAACAGTGTCCAATGTTGAAGAATCTACTACTTCCCTGGGGAAATTATTCCGATTTCTGATTATTCTCTTTGTAAAAGTTTCCTCTTGTGTCCAATCAGAATGTCCCCAGGAGTAACTAACACCTAAGAGTAACTTGCTCCTATCATTGTCTTAAATAGCCAAGGTCTATGGTAAATATTTGACATGCAACATGTTGTTATAATAAATGTCAACAAAAATAAATAAAAGTCTATATCTTTGAAAGATGATGTAGTTGCTTTTTCCATTATCAAAAACTGTAACATTCACCCAATTCAACTTATGAAATCCACAAATCAGAGGTTAAAAAATCCTATATTTGTCAGGTTTTTTAAGCTCTCCCCTCATACACACTGTGAATTGACTTACTACATAAGAGCAAAAGAACAGGCAATTCAGAAGAAAACCCTGAAAACCCTGCAACTATTTATCAAGGAAAATCTGTCTATTTGCAGACACTTGATAACACAGAAGAGATTTTCTCCGACTAAGGAGTGCTCTGTCCTATGAAGAAATTGGGGCCACGTAATCCTCATTCACCTGAATGACCCCCGTACAAGACTATTTGTGTGAGTAAAGCTGTTGAAGAAGCCAGGTTGAGCCTTTGCTATTTTCAAAGCCAGTTAACAGCATAATTTTGGTACTGCACAGGAATAAGTGAAATGAAGTATGGCAGCTACAAATTATTTACAACATCTTCTTATTGAATGATTGGAAGGAATACGTGGCCACATCTTATTACTGATTCTCACGAGCTTTAAAACTTTCACTGGCTTCAACACAATTTTCATCTGTTCATCCAACATTAACTTCAGTACCAGTTTGGGAATGAGCTGCTGATAGGCTATACATTCAGCCTCTGCTCCTCATTTTCTCTTTTTTTAAGTGAACACTGTGGCTGAACAGTTCAGTTGTAGCTCTAAAACCCTGAGAATGAATACTAAATAGGAATACCATCTGGCAGATTCAGCCCATGGAAACTCCCTCATATTTTTTTGCAAATAAATTTTGAATTATAGTTTCCCATATCTATCTAGCTAACTAGAAAAATGAATGTATATTATATAATATAAATACATTTCAATTTCCATTTCAGCAAGACTGTACTACTTTATCTCTAACCAGCCTTCCATAAGTGACATAATCATGGTTGTATTTAATTTGGGTGTATTTACACTGAGTTGAGAGATACCATTTGCTCATAACACCACTTTGAACACCTACCATTTTTTAAAAATAAAGACTACAGAAAATCTCTGACTAGAGCAGAGATACAAAAACAATCATGATTGAAATAAAGCTAAATTTTTCATCTTGCAAACTACAAATTTATACCTTACCATGTCACTACACCTTCATTTATGTGTTCAGTGAAGAAATCCCTCTTTTTAAAGATCAGGTCTTTTCTATACCCCAGATAAAAATTTTGTCCACTTGGGATTGTATCACATCTCCATTCATCAATAATCAAAAAATTACATTATACCTAAAAATCGTGCTTGTCACCAAAGGATCTTCAATCCAATTCTAAGGCAGTTTTACAGTATTGAAAATGCTAAAAATCTCAGCCTTGACACAATAAATACTGCCTTTGAAAATGTAAATATGAACAAAAACTCTGTTATGTGACTGTGGTAGCTGGGCAAAAATTAGCTTTTTCATTACATTATAAATATGTCATTTTTAGAACTGAATACAAAACAGTGATGAGATGCACAGATAGACTCATGTAGTAAATTGCATTATTTTGCTTGTCCTGTGAAATACTAAGACATTTTATAAAATCATTACAGGTGAGTGCCAACAAACCATGCTTACACGACCCTTTGAGCAGACTACTGCTCCATAATTCTATGCTCATGTGCATGTTGACATAGAGTTCTTAGTGATGTATCTGACCCTCCCTCTTAGCTACATTAGGCTGATTTTTAAGTTTAGAGACAAAATAACCCACTTAGAGAGCAAGTACACTAAAAGCTTAAATTTTCATTCCACTGTACACTTTTTTATATGACTATAACAGGGTCTAAAAGGGAACCACAGCTTTGGGGCAAGGATCTGTTTAGGCTTTGTACTAAGTGAGCTTCTTCAAAAAACTAAAGTGCTTCCGCATTCGACTAAACCAAATCTGCCTCTCACAGAAAGTTAAAATTTGTGGAAGGGGGCAGGTGTTAAAGAAAAAAAAGGTGAAAGCAAAAGCAGAAAACAAAGCAAATAATAATTTGCATAATTCTTCCCTGCCCTCTAAGCCTCTGTGCATCCCTGTAATACAGTGACTTTAAATGGCAGAAAATTGTCCTGTGCTTTCCAGCCTCCAGAAATCCCTCTGGCCCTGCAGTCCTGGCCACTTACTCCCTGACCCTCCCTCCTCTAACTCAAATGTTTTCTCTTTTCTATGCTCAGGATCACAGGATATTCTTAGTTGGAAGGGACCCACAAGGATTGTCAAGTCCAACTCTTCAGTGAATGGTCTGTCTGGGGATCAAGACTCCAACCTTGCTGTTATCAGCACCATGCTCTAACCAAGCATGTTTGCTTGTTTGTGTTGCTTTTAACCTGGAAAGCTTTAATCACAAACCAAAAGAACTTTTTTTCATGTGTATGTGATAGAATCAGGGATGAATGTTTGTTTTTTAATGCATGCTTTAATACGTACAGGAATGAAAAACCAACTGATACCATTCTTCACAACTAGCTACATTTCCCTTTGGGGTTATGGAATATACAGAAAAATAAAAACATAAAGGGAAAAGACCCCAACCCTAACACTTTCATACTTGGTGTTCATTAAAACAAGAGTATCAAGCAAATTCCCAATGAATTAACTTCAAAACACCTATGAATATCTGAGCAATTTCAAGAGCTTAATTAATTAATCTTATTTAAGGTGAAGAAGACGAATTGACATTTTGTTCCTTTCTTTAGTTTTTAAAGAATAAAATAATATATAATTTTATGTATTTCTAGCTGTATTAACGGAAACTTGCTTTGACCAAGATTATTCCAAGAAATACCAATTTTTTTAAATTTTGAAAACAATTTCTGCCATCCACATTAACCAATATTCCTGTTATTTTTCAGTTGCACACTTTGAAGTCTTCACTTATGTTACCCACATTTCCCTGTACCCCCAAGTCACTGTAGTTAGCCTCAAGCTGAGGAAGGTTGTTGCTAAACGTTTGTATGTGTATGTCACAAAAGAGAGAGAGATGTTCTCTCTGATTTTCCTTACAACCACCTGTTGCTCTCTCCCAGTTATCAAGAGCCCACAATAACTCACTTGTAACTTAAGTGGCCCCAATCACGTTGCAAGCTTCAAGGTGAGACATGGTTGTCTTTTGAAATTAATCACAGGAAAACAGGAAAATAAATGTCTCTGAACTGAGTAAAAGGGCTTTGTGGCTTTTTCCAAAAAAGCAAAGAAATGAATCCTAAAGTATTGCTAATCCACTGCAAAGTTTTGAATGATCCTCAGAAGTATGAGAAAATCACATACAGGTTACCTGCAACATGTTTTTTATGTTATATCATTATTAGGGGTACTACATTTACCACTGTATTTGTAAATATGACATTTTGAGATAAAATTAACTTCACAGAAACTAATGCAGCATACATATGCAACTCAGAATGAAAGAGCAGCAGAACACAGTGTAGGGTCTCACCCATCATCACTTAAAGGCTGCAGGAGGTGGGAGGTGGCTGCCCTTTCAGAAATCTTCAGCTGATAAGCACTAGTAACAACAAGAATGTCTTTAGGAAACCTGTCAAGCTTAATCAAGGCTTTATACAATATTTTAATTTGGTCTTTATGAATATTCTTTAGGTTCTCTCTTTCCCACTGAAGCAGGTTTCACACAGACATTCTGCAGTCCCTGCTGTGTGCTGATCCAGACATGCCTTGCCAATGGGATGTATGTGCACTCAAACCATTTCACACTGGGGAAAAAAGGCTACTGCTGTGAATGCAAAATAGCTTTTCTTTGGATTTGTTCTAAACATACTTAGATGAACAAATCATAGTTTGCCTGTAGAGTGCTGAACTTGTTCCATGAAAATACTATCGTTTATCCACTCTTTATTTAATCGGTGTTTTACAAATGGCAGCTACAGAAATAAATAGGAAGTTTGCTTCTTTTTGTCCTGGGAGTTGTCACTGAAGTCTTAGCGAGTATAAAATGTCATTTGTAATTCTTTGTTTTCTAAAGAGATTACTTTAAAATACAATATTAAGATTCCCTCTAAGCTTCTGAAGGATTAAATTTATTTTTTTACAGAGCACGAACGTGAATTAACCATTCCTGCAAGTTTATTCTGAAATTTGAGGGACTGATCACAATGGAATCAAAAACTGAAAACTAAATCCCCACTAAAGCACTTTTACAGTTTTGCAGCTGAGAACAAGATAAGCTATAATTGTATTTAATATAGTATATTTAATATACTATATTTTAATATTGTTTCAGGTATTAAAATTATCTCTCTTTGAAAAAGAACTTACTTTGAACTTTGATCCAGGACAAATCAGGCTATGTGAAAATCCCTTGAGCTTTTCTCCTCACATACAAAGAAAGACAAAATAATCCCCCAACTATCCTCAAACATAAAACTCCAAACACGTAAAGCATTGAACAGACATTACTCACATTTTTAACAAATGCACCACTGATTTCAACTGAATTTTGCCATACTTTCTGTGAGAATTGGTTTTGACCCATTTTGTGTTACTTGTTTGGTGTCTGTAAGTAGCATTAACAGTTTAATTCCAGGGAGAGAGACTCAGACTGCATGAGAAAATGAGCAGCTTAGTTTTCAGTATTTTGAGAGGATTGTATTTAATGGGACTATTGAGAGACTGATTAGCAAAAATCTACTTTTTCTAAGTTCAGAAACAATCTAACCTTACCTAATATTGGAGACCTCAAATTTCTTTGTACCATGAAAAGGTTGTAAAGAGGGCAAAGGTTAACTGGGTGATACAGGACTGAGTCAGAAGGACATAAGTATTACAAGATAGAGTTCAAGCCTAAGCAGTAAATCTCAAGAGAGGTCAAAAAGACACAGATCAAGAAGTATTTGAAGGACTCAGAAAATGACATTGAGTGCAAACTGCAGCTCCTGATAGTGGAGCTGGTCAAGGAGCTGGGTGAACAGCAGGTCACTAAGAATACAGCAGTCTCAGAGCTTTGGCAAAATCACTTGCAGATCCTCTTGGCTAAATTAAAATATTATAAGCATGTCTGTAACTTGTCTGTACAGTATACCTGTATTATCTATATTTGCTTTACACAATTAGAGTGACAAAGGAAAAACAACCACTGCTGCAACAAAGTATTTTTATCACAGGCAGTAGCTAATTGTAGAAGTCTAAACAGGGAAGAGAGTCTCACTGATACAGACACACTGCCTTTTACACTGGCAAAAATTAATACAGCAAAATGCTGTAATTCTAGATAAATTACTGATAACGTCTTTTTTTTTTTTTTTTTTTTTTTAGATACAGAGTCTGATATGCTGCCAACACCACATGCTGGCCACATTTGGACAGACAAATTCTATAATTTATACTATTGGGAGTGCCAAGACAGTAGAAGAGCACTGATAGACAAAACCTTTATTTTATTTTCCCATCTTTCCCACACATGGCAGGACTCCCTGGGTGCTGTATGACTTGCTGCCTGCTCTGCTTGCCAGCAAATTCTCCCCTCCAGGAGTGCTATGGATCACCTTGACTGTCGTTTCTATTTAATGCTTTTGTCTTTCTTGGCTCCTCTTTCAGAGGTTGAAAAGAACATGCAAGGCAGTGCCTGTATCAAAGAAAATGGATTCAGGATATAGAAGAGAGATAAAAATGGAAAGGATTCTCAACATAATAAAACACAGTACCTGTGATTCAGAGGAATATAATGAAGTATCAAGTATGTCTACAAATTATTTGACTGTTAGATCAAATTTTTATTTTCTAATAGCAAAAGGGAGAGTATAAGTCACAGTGCAATTCAAAGAATTACAGAATCTGAAGAAAAAGTTGTTGAAATTTCTCAAATTAACAATGAAATATATAAAAAAAAATTAAAAGTAATGTAAATTAAACTAATTTATAAATGGCACATTGTTTCCCCAGCTTTCCAGAGCACTTCAAACAGCGGAATAAAGAAAATCAAAGTATATAAAAATCAGCCTCTCAGTTATCTTTTTAGGTGTGCACCTAATTATTAAGGCACTTAATAAAATTTTGGCCCTTGAATTCTTTTCCTCTATAAATATCCATTGGGAAATACATTCACACATATACCTAATACTATTCATGGTATTGTAATTAACATCATCCATCTGTTTTCAAATTTCTCTAAAAATCATGAATGTAACACACATAGTACAAACCTAGGAGTAACCATATCATTCCAAATTCTGACATCAATATCAAAAAAGCAGAAAATTTATTCAGTGTTCCCCTAACCACATTGTCATATTACAACCTCACAATTACTAGAACCAAATATTTCTTTTCCTCCAGCAAAGAGGAAAGTAAATTTTACATATTAGAAAACTGGTGAGTCCAAGGCAAGGTTGTGTATTCCATAACAAAAGTGCTGAATGTGACATCCTTTCCCAGTGTTGATGTGGTTTCTTGTGCTGTAATACACGGCAGTTTTAACACCACATTTCACTTGGTAGAGAGGTTATTTGGCTGCTCTGTGCTTTTTTCTGTGCCTTAACATTGTGACAATTGTAACAGATATTGACTTTTTTCCCTTTTTTATAAACATAGGCAGGGTAAAAAGTATATATTTCTACAATTAAAAAAAAAAAAAAAAGGAAAGGAAAAAAAAAAAGGAAATTAAATGGTCTCAAGATTTTTCTCCTCTTTTTAATATAATGCTAGTTCTTCATCTGCCCTAGACAGCCAGGTCTGAGAACTGAATTCAATACTTATATTAAAAAACCCTCAGCCACCTTTTTATGTTTGTCACTGTTTAATATTTATTTTGTTGCTCTGGCTGTACGCATTCAATTTTTTAAATAAACTGCATCAGGATCCACACTTTTCATAACACATTTCTGCCCATAGTAATTTGACTGTACAGCGGCGTAACACCCCGAAAATTGCTATCTGCACCAAAGCTATCAAGAGCCTTCAGCTTGCACTTAGTAGTGCAACATGTTTATCTGAAGTATATGCTGGCACATACACAAACATGAAAGGCTGACATCTCACAGTGCAGAACTATCTGGCTTTGTGTTGTTGTTATCACCTAGAAAGAAATCCTTTCCTTTAGGCTTATTATAAACTTAAGCTAATTCCCAAAACATTATTCAGTTTTAAAACAGTTCTTCCTCCAAAATTTTTTTTAGCATAAATTCCTCTCACTGTTCATTTTCCCTTTACATAGTATAGCTGTAACAGACAAAATGAATATTAAATGAATCGCAGAAGGAATATTTAATTGAAGCAGCATGCTTTAAAGAGAAATAGAGCTTCTATGTTCTACAAAGCAATTACATTGCTTTGAGCTTCTAGTCATGTTGGAATAAATACTTCTGATATTGCATACAGTTTCTTCTAGCCAACAGTCTGTTTACATATAAAGCTAGTTCATGAATGTTTCTTAGTTTTATTAGAGGTGGTGTTAAACCATCCTAACATATTCCTCACATTGCTCTCCTTATGTTGCCTCTCTAGTCACACTGCTGGCTGAAAAGCCAGATAACGCTCTTCTGACAAAATGATGATTCTCATACATAGCAAACACTCTTGCAGGCTTTGTAAGTTGGATGAAAGGTTTTATTAACATTTGCTTGTATCTCTGCCACATGCCTGTTTTGGTTTTCTTCTGATTACCCACAGCTGAAAGCTGCTCTGCCTCTCCCCTTTGAGACAGCTACACTGAGTCAGGCCAAAGACATACCTACCCCAGCAACAAAGAGCAGGAGCTTGAAGAAGGTATAGAAATATGGTGAGCATATATGATGTCCTCCTGGTACTCCCTCAGCTTCCCACAAGTTCCAGTTCCCACACCACAGCAGACATCTTGGTACAAACTTTCTCATATAAATGATACTTATACATGGACATCAGATAAATTCCACGTGTTCTTCAACCACCTTCTGAGTAAGATGAGTTTTAGAACTCTTATGAGAAACTCCTAAATTTTCAGTTCTTTTTTCCATGCTACCAGAATGTAATGATAGAAATGTATAGAAATACCAGAAATGTCACGATAGAAAACACATGGCATGAACCTATTTTTTCTTATACAGTGGGAAAAGAAAAACAAAACAAAAACCAATCCCATGAACAGCAGAGCCAATTACAAGTAAATCTGTGAAATCAGCAGTTACTCCCAATTATTATTCAGACTGTAATCATGCATAAATACTATAGTTTTACAATGAAAGCTCTATAATAATATGTGTTACAAAAAAATCACCATGAATTATTCTTATCTGTGTCCCTGTAGCCTTTTACAGCTTTGTCAGAATCTGATTTTAAGACATAAATCAGTTCAGAATCCAATGCCTATTAAAGGAGAGGATTTGATTTGTATAGATTAAGATGAAGTTTTCTCCTTGATTTTGAACAAAGATTCACTGTTTTCTTCCTATTGGCATTTTATATTCAATTTACCCACAAATATCAAAGCAAATTTTAACTGAAACACTGCCGAGATAACATCTCACATAACCTGAAAATCTCACTCACAGTAAGTGTTCTCACAGACCATACATGGAAATGCAGATTTTTACACTAATTTAACTAACAGCAGCTTGCCTCCACTTTTAATCACAGTGAATCCCAACAAGATCTATTGAAAACACACTACCACTCTTTGTCATGACACTTGGGCATCAACACATGTTGCAGCACCAATTTCTTGGTAATGTTAGGAGAGTTTATTTCTGTGCAGTCTCATGTAATCTAATGGTAATTAGTCATATTGAACAGGTAACAGAGACATTAAATCAGATTTAATTTCTATCACAAATAATTTTGCAATTCAGTTTGTTAAATGTGGTTTTCTTTAGTACACACAGACTGATGCCTGAAAAAAAAAGAATGTTTCTGTTCAGTTTTCATCAAGACCAAGTGAATGATTTTAATTTTCTGCCTCTGTTTCATTTTCTGCCCTTTGATTTCTTTCCCTTGTTCATCATAGCCTCCTGCTGTGGTGCTGATGGCCAGAAGTGCTAGTTATGAGGCTGCTGCAACCACAGGGTACGTCCATCAGCACAGGCCATCACACTTGTGCCAGCCCAGTGGTTTGTAATCCCAGGCTCTGCTTACATTAGCCAAGGGCAAACAAGTCAAAAACCTCCTTCCCTGAGAAATGAAGAAATCCACTTCTACAGCTTTTCAGAAACTGGCTACAGCTTTTAAACTAGGCTACTAGAACCAGAAATCAGAAACGAAATGTAGCATCTTTCCACACTGACTTGTTTAAAAGGTAAGATTCCTTCAAGGTATGATGTCAGACAAGGTAGCTGGAAGCTGGTAATAAGAAAACACTACAGTTCAGTTGCATGAAGTCAGAAAGAGATTTGGGTTGTACTCAGCTGCACTGCTAGCCTGCAGGATGATCTATGTACACCACTTCTGTCACCTTGCACTTCAGCTTCTTCAGTGTAAGGCAAGGATAACAAAATTAATTTTTAAAGCCCATTAGAGGTATTAACAAATAACAGTGTGCAATAAGTAAAAAGCAATAAGAATACATGTTATGTCATTTTCTCTCTGGAAGCACACAGTTTACTCAATATCTTTCCCCTGAGTTTTGCTCTAAATCCCAGTTGTGTTGAATGGTGTGTTTTAATAAAAAAGCAAGAAGCTCAGGTAATAAACTGACACTTTTTCTTACTCTTGACAGAAATTTTATTCATAGAGCACAGCATGCACACTTCTCATCTGTGTCTTCCCTCTGACTCCTTGGCCACAAGAGAGCTAATACAGATTTTCATAGATCAAATAAGAAGGTTTCTCGTATCTCTGGATTCTTTATAGCATTCTTTGCTGCTAATGGAATGAAATAAAATAGCAGATCTGAACAGAATGAATATCACTTAAATAATGTAATGGATCTGTCATCCTTTTGGCTTTCTTCTAATTCATTGGAGCAAAGAAAGTTTAATGAAATTGCATCTACAGAACATTATGCAAAGGGTCAAATGTATATAATTATCTTTATTTACCTTTAAATATTTCATTATTTAAATTGCCTCAGTGTTGAGCTGAAATAACAATCCAGTCATAACTCTTTTGAAGTGCATTAAGACTTTATGTCTTGCTGAGATACATTCTCCCAAGCATATCCTCTGTTCATTTATTATTCATTATCATCTGCATTTTGCCAAATTCCTTTGAAACCCATGTCCCATTTTAAATGGCAACTTTCCCCTAAAACTGTGGTGCATTCATTATAGAGACATCGTACTTAAAAGTCTGTGAAGGCAAGGCAACTAAGTCTTGTGGATATGCTCAAAATACAGGTGCCACTGTGCATCCGGCAAGAATAGATATGTATTAGTTTTGAAGAAATCTTATCAGGACCATGTGATATCTGTCACTTCAATGTATGCAAAATAAGCAATGTCTTCATCTGAGTGCCCTGTAATCAATCATTTTCATTCAGACACAAGTGGGAGAAATAATTAGTTCAAGAAAGTGACTTGTTACTTAGTCACTTACTTCCATCTGGCAAACGTGTTGCAAAATTGTATTAAATAAGAGGTTTTGCCTATTTTTGTGATGTTGGAAATACATCTAAAAAACCCTTTTGTGTAAGTACTTTTCTCAAGTTTCTTTTAAAAAAAAGTACTATGAAATATTAGCATAGGCAGTCATTTCAGTACCTTAGACTATATCATAACACTGGCTTTTAAACAGAACTTCCCACTAATCACGGCAGGGACTGCTGCTTAAAAATACATGAACTTGAGCTGATATTATCACACTGACCTATCACAAGAACCCAAGATGTCCTATTTAAAATGCAATGAATCACTATTACAGAAAAATTAAATGTGCCCAAGTATTTTAAGGACTGCATCAGAAGAATACTCTCAGAAATATCTAGAAGATATCTTAAAATTCCTCTCACCCGTCAAAGAAACAGAGACAGAAACACAGTCACCAACCTTTGCTTTAGTCTTCTCTCCTAGCACAAAACCCACTTACCTTTCCACTGCTTGTACTATCTTTGATTGTTATTCACAGAGGTTATTTTATAAGTAAAAGCAGAATCTTTTAGCAGATGCTAGAAGATATTTTGCTCTTTCTCTTGACAGATAACTTTTTTTCTTTAGCATCACCTTAAACCTTCTGTAGACTTGGAAGGATTTATTTGATTACTATATTGGGAAACCTCCAATTTAGAAATTATTAAATTTACCAATTTAATAATCCAAGTTAAGAGAAGGTGAGAGGCAAAGAATGTATTAGGAGACTTCACACATGCGAAGCTACACGGTATCAGGGCAAACTGCATCTTTGTCGCCAGAAAGGCAAAACCAAGAAATGAATTCTGTATTAGAATTATGAATTCTAATAATCTGCTGCTTCCAATGTGCTAAAGCATGAAAGTTTAGCAGTGAGTAATTTCACAGATAAATTCTCCAGTACCACTTTTTGTCACTACTATTCTCCTGTTATCAAGATTCTCATTCAGCCTTCAAGAAAGCTGCAAACCTTAGATTTTCATCAGACACTGTTAAAGTCTCTAGAAAGTAAAATCTGACAGAATACATACCATGTGGCAGTAATCAGATATTTACGAAGGCAATTCTTTCAGGTTTAATTTTTGAAAGAAAAAAAAAAAAAGAAATTTTATTTAAAAATTCTGACAACATGTAGGTCTGGCAGAATTCTTGTGGAGATTAAAAAAATAACAACATCTACAGGAAAGAGAAATTCTTCCAGAGAATTTAGCATAAAGTAAAACATCGTAGGCAAGTGGCAGTTATAACTGCTATTAAAATAAGTAGAGAGAGGGAGGAAGGAAATAATCCTTTGGCTTCTGCTCTTCCAGAAAGCCAGCCACAATTCTAAAAGCTCATCCAGTAAAGATGATAAACCACATGGTATTTCCTCTATCAAGTATACCTCTGTGAAAGGCATGCAAATGTAAAGCAAGTAAAATTCACATTACTGCAGGATTTTTAAAGGTACCCATTATACTTAAAAAAGAATGTTTTAAATCTGATCTTGACTGTTGCCTAATTCTCGTGGTCAGCAGTAACTTAGGGACCATTTCATCAGCTGCTGAGATAACACTTGGCAATATTTAATGCTCCACAAAATATGAAGACCTGAAGGAAAGTGTTAAAGAGGATGGAGCCAGGCTCTTTTCAGTGTGCCCAGTGACGGGACCAGAGGCAACAGGGACCACCTGAAACACGGGAGGTTCCCCCTGGACAGTAGAAGGCAGGTTTTGGCTGGAATAGAGTTAATTTCCTTCATTGTTCATAGTAGTTCCCATGGGGTTATGTTTTGGATTTGTGCTGAAAATAGTGTTGATAATCCAGAGATGTTTTCATTACTACTGAACATTGTTTACACAGAGTCAAAGCCTTTTCTGCTCATTACACCACCCTACCAGCAAAAAGACTGGAAACACACAAGTTGTTGGGTGGGAAGACAGCTGGGACATCTGAACCCAACAGATCACACCATATGGCATCATGCTCAGCATTAGGAGTTGGACTTTGATGATCCCAGTGGATCATTCTCAACATATTCTATGATTCTGTGATATATAGCTGGGGAAGAAGGAGGGGCGGAATGTTCAGAATTACAGCATTTGTCTTCCCAAGTAACCCTCATGTATTCCTGGAGAATGTATGTAACCCTCATGTATCCCTGCTTTCCTGGAGATGGCTGAACAACTTCCCACCCATGGGAAGAGGTGAATGAATGAACTCCTTGTTTTGCTCTGCTTGTGCATGAGACTTTTGCTTTACTTATTAATCTGTCTTTACCTCAACCCATAAGTCTTCTCACTTGTCTCCTTCCAACTCTCTCCTCATCTCAACAGGGAAAGTGAGTGAACTGCTGTGTGGGGCTTAGCTGCCAGCTGGGGTTAAAGCATGACACTCAAGAAACTCTTTTTTGTGGGGGTGCCTGAGCATTAGAACAGGTTGTCCAGAGATGACAGAGAGTCTCCATCCTTAGAGATATTCAAAAGCTGTCCTGGGCAACTGACTCTAGGTAGCCCTGCTTGAGCAGGATATTTGGACAAGGTGACCTCCACTGCTCCCTTACAACTTTGTATGTTCTGTGATTCTGTGAAATACATACATCAATTTGAAACTCAAAAGTCACAAAGTCAGTATTTGGTCATGTATTTTCCAGAATCTCCTAAATTTTCTAACTTCACTATGCTAAAGTTTCAAGCACAATATGAAGACTTATAGACATTATGCATTTATGAGTAGATACATCCAGAAAGTAGACAGCAAGAAAATGCTCTCTGTTAAGGTTTGGAATCCATGAATCATAGAACTTCTTATAAAGTCTGTACCTTTCTAGAAATGGCTATTTAATTCCATGCCACAGATTCTGTAACAGAAAACTGACAGGAAGAACAATTTATTATGAAAACCATCTATAGAATTTAAAAATTTAACTAATAGATGATTACCATAAACTTAAATGTGTAACATGAATTCACACTTCATTAAATTTTAACTACATTAGAAATGAATTCCTAAATATTTTTATAATTATTACATCCAGTTCAGTAGAGAAAGAAATGTGACAGATATAAAATGGCAAAAAAGACTTAAAATTATACTTTGAGAAATTTTATAATGCACTTTTTATGGATTACCACAAGTGCTAAATCTCATTGTTTAAGCTTCATTGAACAATGTATATTTATATTCATTCTTAAATCTCTTCCTCCCAGTACTTCAAAGTATTAGACAAATATAAATTCATTTTCTAAATGGTGAAGTAACAGTCCTTTTGCAAGTTTTGATTTAAGGGAGAAAATTATTGAGATAATAATTTTCCACGGAATCCAGGTCATCAAAACTGCTGAAATGATGCTATCCTATGAGGCTGATCAAATTTCTAGGTAGCTAATAGTTTACTTCACATTCTTCAATTTTGCTAATGACTGATTATACCTGAATTCCTTGTGTAACTTAAAACAGAACTTCAAGAAAGAAAGTCAGTGTCTTTTTATGATATAATAATATTCAATTAAAGGCCATTCCAGAAGGCAACAGTACTTTAGTGGGAAGCTATTGTTGCACACCCCAAGAAGTCTCACTAAGCTAAATAACAAATCTTATCCTTTTAAAATACTGAGATAACATTATACCACTTTAGCACAGCTGCTTTGGCTACATCACTTAGGAAATTAGAAATGTCATTCTCTATTTTAATTCACCTTCAGGAAAGAAGGTTAACTCATTGGCAAGGAAATTTTAACAGGTCAGATCTTTCAAAATCAATAATGAACTGCACAGGAGATATCTTTCCAAAGGGATAACTTCAATTAAAACAGCCCTCACCAGAGATAATGAGTAGAGAAGGAAGGTTAGTGTTGGACAAAGAAACACTGGCCCCCTTGCCAAGTATGTGATGCAAAGATACTTATCAGTCTGAATTATGCTGAAAAATCTTCAAAAGACTGAAAAACAGAAAGGTCATTTTGTCTCAAGGAGACTCTCTACAAAGGAGTAAGAGTGACTGAGTCTTTCCTAATAATTTTTTAAAACTCATCAACATCAAAATGCTCACCAGGCTAAGAAACAAAGAAAAAAACCTGTTATGGGAATTTCAATATCACAAAGAACATTGACAGTAATCATATGGTCACTGTTTATTTTTCTGGAGGATGCACAATAGGTAATTATCCATCCAGGCTACATTAGCAGCCATAAAATCTCTCTCACCTTCTTTACATGCACTATGGGAGAAGCAATGTGTCCAAGCAGGGACTACCTAAATCTCCATCATAATATAAACTTTGACTCAATTCCAATTTTACTGCAGAATTGAAGAAGCTCTTGCTTCCTTTTAAAATATAAAATTTATGATTGGATAACAACAGTTGCCTCATGGGGAAGTATAATAATTATAAATCAAATGCAGGAGCCTAAATTTGTCTACCTTGACCTCGTTACTGAATTGTCAATCCCAATGCCTTTTTGTCCTTCTTCTTACCTTATAATAGTACTATTTAGAATGCTTATTTTCCTTGCAGTGAAAAATAATCATCTAGAGAATGGTCATACTTTAAGAAGGGCACATTTATTTGTTCAACAGCAGGTTAATGTAAGCAAAGGAAAGCTCAACCCAGTATGGCACTACTGAAAGAAACAAAAGTCAGCTGGGCAGCAAAGAAAATAAAATACACTCCCAACAACATGCATCTCCTTATTATATGCAAATCACAGCACTCTGTTTAATTAGTAAGCTCTGTATTTCCTTCTAGTTTAGACTTTTAAAGGCAATAAAGATATTCCAGAGTAGGAGTTTATAGCAATAAGAAACTTGACTTCAGGTTTCAGGTACAGCATGGGACTGTGTATATCTATCTTATCAGGCAGGGTATTGTAAAATAGAAAAGGAACTCAAATCAGAAAAGAGACTTCTTTCTTTCAACCTGATGCCTTAGGATTTTAGCTTTTATATTTTTCATATCCTGTAATTCTTTAGTGTATAAATCTGAACTCCATATAGACTGTTAGTTACTGTTCTCCCATTCTGGTCAGACAAAACAATTCCTCTCTAGGCGTAAAATTCAAGGACACCTTACTGTCTCAGGCCCCAAGAAATGTAAACAGAAGTGGGTTAGAGGGGAGTAAACTTGGGGTAAGTGACTTCATTACCTGAAGCTGTAACTGGAGGATTAATGCCCAATATGCAAATGGACCAGACTTATAAAAGTATGAAAACCCGTGACTCTGCTGTCCATTTTGGGTGTAGCCCCTGGGGGCTTTGACTGCCCTAATGTACCTTGAAGGCCCTTAAATAAATATAACCATTTTTATTCTCTTAATTTTGTCTAGCCTCTGTTTTTAGGTAGCCCCATCAAGGCATCAAACCATTCAAAAAAATTACCAGGAAGACAGAATTCTTTCCCTAGAAATCTTGAGATTGAAACTAGATGCTTTTCTGGAAGATGCACTCAATTACTTATATTCATTTTATTGTCCTAAGATCCAAACACAACTGACCTTACTGTGCCAGACACTGTGACTTCAGAGAGATTGAGTGTCCAGGTACTGCTCCACAGAGCTCACAACTGGGTTGGACTCAAGGGAGGTATGTACAATGCACACACAGAATAAACAACTTGATGACTGTAAGCATTTTAGTTGGACTAATGTTTTCCTTTGATTGCTTGGTTTTCTGGGTTTTCCTGGGAATGTTTATGTCAAATAGAAAAAGGGAAAACTGTAGAGAAGAGCCAATAAGTATGAGCAGAACTTAGGTACTGCAACAATGAGGAAGGCAAGAAGAAAGGTCTCAACAGTCAACCAGAAGAGGAGAAGAGCTAAAACCAGTGGATTTCACAAACAAAAAAACCCCTAATTTAGCTGTTTCTGAAGCTGCTACTGCTGGTAGCAGGTCTTCAACTGTCTCAAAACCTACTTGCTCCAGTTAGGCAGGAATTTTTAATCATTTCCAAAACAGATAGTAATTGTGCAATCCACACAAATTAGTGCAACGTTTTGTTTCAGAACACGTAAAGACATTTACACAAGTAATTGCTCACTTACACCTGACACCCTGCTTGCAGACACCCCACCCCGACAGTGCTGGCAGAGCAGGCAGACTGCCCACACCCTGCCTGGCAGCAGCAGCGTGGGTGGAATGCTGCTCACACTACTGACGTGAGATCGGATTTCCCCCAATCACACTGGCATTGCTGGAGCCAAGGAGCATCCCGACCCTGACCCACAAGCAAAAGGCATTTGCAGAAGTGGCTGTTGCTGCCAGATGACCCATACTCCAAGCATCCCTGGCAGTTTGCCGCGGCCATGGAATCATGTATGACCCTGTGTTAGCTATCAGTGATTGAGTGGCCATATGGGTGCCATGCTGCTCATCTTTCCTACTGTCTCTTTAAAGCTGTGATTTATAAGGTCTTGTCAGATCCCATTACTGTTTGGACCACAGCACCTGACCACGCATTAAAATTGACACCTGTTGCAAATCCAGAACTAAATTTAAGTTAGGTATTAACTCAAAGTAAAAATACCATTAATGGACCAGGGAGCATTTTTCCAGCATAAATTCATTTGAAGCACTCTACTAATATTACCCAAACAGTCTGTTATGGTTCTATGTTAACAGAGTAAAATATGACATAGAAATCTGTTTGAAACACACTAGTGGGTAAATTTGCTTTCTTGCCTTTTAAGGGTAGGTAAAATACAACATATGCTGTCTACAAATCATTATCAATTTAAAGCTGCAGAGAGCACCATTTTATGATGTAACTGAATATAGTTATACTGATTTATAAATTTGAATTGAATTTATTTAAAGCAGTAGCTTTTATTGAATGTATGTTTTGGTTTTTAAATAAGGAGATACACATTACAGTGAGATTTGAAAAAAACCCAGCTATTTTAGTGCTTTGCTCTTTCAATAATTCAAACACTAATAGCTAAAATTCAACAATAGATGTTCAGACAGTGATTCTACTACTCCCTTGGAGGCCTTTAAGACCTTGGTTTCAGTCACTAATCAAGATACTAACAGACCTTTCTCTATTATTAGGAGCGATATCAGCTTTCATAATTTCTCTGTAAGAAATGGAACACTTATCCAAGCAAATGTAGTATTAATTGCATGTTTCACTTCAAACACTTTACAGCCAACAGGATTTTCACTATCAACATCTAAACAGGTCAACTGTATTACACAACCTCAGACCAGAAATAAGAAGAAATCTCAAAGGAAATGCAAGAGTTTTCTATAAAATTACCCTACGTTTTCTTTAGATAATACAAATTATCTGGAATGACTTGTAATAAAATGATGTCTTCTAGTTATTCTTCAGCTTATTTTTTTGTTTCTCTGAAACTTTCCAAACATAAGGGTCTGAAAACAGAAGAATAATTAAAGCTGTTTCTCTAAAAGCGAATGTCCATATTTCTGTTGTGCTGCAAAAACCATCAGGCTCATGTCTTGATTCTGGTTTGCAAGAAATATTTGCAAAGCATACAACACTTGCAAAGCATAGAAAGATGGACTCATTGTCATCACATAAAACCCTAGAAGTTTCAAGAACCAAATTAAGGACATTTCCCTTCCCACCCCGTTATTCAGGTATATGTCTTTTATCAGATGGCACAAAGCATTCCCAAAAAATGTACTGCATGATTTAAAAGAAATCTACAAAGAATAACTCAGTCCTGAGGCCTTACATCAACATTTCAACATAAATAACATATATATCCCCTCTTTTGGACATTAAAGGGTTGATTTCTATCATATATATAACAGTAGCAAGGGAGGAAGGCTATTTCTGTTACTTTGTGGTACCCATCTGTTCAATACATGCAGTCTACTTCTATCCAATGATACTTATTCCTGGTATTACTCTAGCCTTTAATGAGGTTTTTAATACATATGGACCTCCTAAGGTTTAACTGAAAACATGGCAAACACTATAGGGAATTATTTAAAAAATGGGAATTAAAGTGTTTTGGGACTACAGTGTTTGAAAACACTAAGACTGCAGCTTGGCAATCTTGGTGGGGAGCAAAGAAAATGACTTGCCCAGAGACAACTGTGTAGTCCTGAAGAACACAAAAGTATTTTTTCCTTACTCTCACTAACATCAACTAGAAGCAAAGTAAAAAGGTACAATTGTACATTAAAAAATCTATATTCTGCAACAATACTGTAAATTAAGAATTTATTACTTCTAACAGCACAGCACAGATCTGGATACTGAAAATTTTCTTCAAAACAGAGAATTCAAAAAATCAGTGACAAAAACCAAGGGCTTTCACATTACAGTTCAGAGCATTTTTGGTTCATGGGAAATACATAATGCACTTGTTTGACACTGAATATGTGTCAGAACTACTTTCAAAATGGAGATAATACAATAAAAGTTTCCATGATACATACATATTGAGAATAAACATTTCAAAAGCATGTTTCATTTTCATTAATGGAATTTTCAATTGGTTAAAAAGATAATTTTATCAATCAAAGAGAATTCTGTTAATATATTTCGGAAGAGGCACAAGACCACAGCTACAAACCTTTGGTTGCAAGCATCAAAGCCTCACAGGAGCACACATATATATAGGTGTGTTTGTATGTATATATATATACGTGTATATATATAACAATTTTACAGTCTAGTTTTCTTTTGTCTGTATATTTCAAGAGGTCCAAGATGCTGCATGATTAATACCCACACAGGGAATGTTTTCTTGATCTGAAATCACATGGCTGCAGAGTGATGGCAACCAGCTACAAAATACATTTTATTTTCCAGTAGTTCATGGAAGAGGTGGACAAAATAGATAGGTCAATCATGTTCCCAGAAGTTAATCCCAAGCCAATAAGTACACCCTTATCTTAAATACACAACTGCATCCACAGTGTGACCAAAATGGAATCTTTTGAGATTGTCCAAGATGAAAAATGATCCAACAAGCCTTTGCCTCCTCTATACACATTTCTATACCACCTCACGCTATCAAAAGACCAGGGGCTTCAGTGTTCACATAGTTTTCCTACTGAGGCATCTTATGACAGACTAACATTCATAAAATACATGGCAAGAGAGGAACTGGAGGCTTTGCAGGGGGAGGTGATGCCATTCAATGAGTTTAGCTTTAGAGACATTATGCTAGAGGCAGCAAACACAAGTCAGTGTGAGCTACTCTCTGGTGACTGAAAATTTCATACCTGTACAAGCTCTGGGCCCTTGATTTACAACAGGTTGTTAAGGGCACTGAGCCACATCTCAAAGATGCACACCCTCCCTCAAATCCCTACCCAGAAAACATGCTTCTAAACATACATCTCAAAGAAAACAGCCCATGCTGTTCTCATGCATATGGAACCACGACAATTTTATTTTCCTTCATTCTTTAACATCCCAAACAAACCCCTTTTCAGTAGTCAGCATTTCATTGCAGATCTTGGATTGAATGAAAAAGCTTCCTTCAACCCCCAGTAAAGAGCAAAGGAAGTAGGTGAGCTGAATGTACACATCCCAGGCTTTCCCTTCACTCTTCTGATCCCTTAGGGGTCACTGTTACATCACCATTTAAAAGTTTGGCTCAAAACAGGCAGATCTCCAGCACCCATTGACTAAGGAAGTTAGCACTTGGGAAGCTCATCACCCAAACTTGCCTTATCACACTCGTGGTGATACCATCTTTTGAACTGCTAGCAGAAAATGTCCCAGATGAAGTCCAAATTTGCAATCCAGACAGGCTGAGCCCCAAAAGACAGTAGCAGGTGGCTGGACAGAGACAAACCACGGCTAAGCAGCAGCTCCTGGTAGACGCTTCCCTGTATATTCTGCTGATGTCCTCCTTCATAACACTAGAAGGGCTGCATGCTCCTCTACCCTTGTTATTTTAGAAATGCTCTGATGATCATGCCAAGGTCAGAATTTTGACCTAGGGAAATATTTCCCCAATATCAGTCCAACAAGCACAGTAGGAGCACAGCTAGTAAATCAATCTGTTTCACAACTGTAAATTGTATCAATATCCTGGAAGCTGCGAGCTAAATAAATACACTAAAACTGTGGGAAAAAAAAAGCAAACAAAAAACCACAAGACCAAAACCATACCAAACTAAACCAAACATAAAAGAAAACAAGAGTAAAAAACCAAAAAAACCATGGGGACAAGAGATGATGTGCATGCTCAAACTGTCCCTGTCAGGGTGCTGTGATGTTCCTGAGGTCTATTTGCAGTGAAAGGCAGGATTACTAGCTGGGTTATCACCATCTAGGCTTTAACTTTTTGTCAGCCCTGAAGTGGTCAGGCAGTTAGAATAGATGATCTTTGTAAGTCCTTTACAACAGAATGCTTCTATTCTATTCTATATGACCATATTTTACCCATGATTGATCTCCTTAATACCTATTTATATAGGTGTATATATTTATATATAAACACCTATTTCTGTGAAATCTACTAAGCTTTTCACCTCAACAATTTTATCATTCTCTAACTATCTGCTATTTCAGAAGAGTTAAAAATGCCTAAAGAAAGGAACTTTGAAAGCATTTATTTATTTTACAGGTTTCATAATTGAACAACATTCCTGTGGAAAACTGCATATATCTGAGCTGTTGGATAGCCACACTGGGATTATCATTTCCACTTCTGCATACCAATAAGGTGGTGGGGGTCTGTGATGCTAAGATTTGGACCAGCCTTGTTTTTCATGAACTATTTACAACATTTTCTAATAAATGAAGGAGGGTTTTCAAACATAAGTAGAACAAAATTTCAATTAAAATTAAAACAAAACAGGATGTTTTTCACAAAACATGTAAAACATCTTGGAAACTTCTTGTTGTAGGTGGTTATGTGCAAAGAGCAGCAGGACACAGCTACACAGGAAAAAATTCACAGTAGTTATTACACAGAAAGGGATCACCATTGGTTTAGAAAGACACAATTTGCTGGAGGCAAGGATAGTATTAAAAGGTGGTATCTGTACATAATTGTCCTCGTTTCATACTCTGACCTCAGAAACAGGCAGGGTCACAGAAAATATAATCTGTTAAATTCACCTGTGTTTTGATTTGATATGAATGCTCTCTTTCTTAATCAACATGTATAAACATCCACGCTGATAGAATTCTTCCTCCTATCCCCAAATTATCGTGTATACTTTCATCAAATCCAGAAAAGTCCATGCTGTCCTGTGTGGGATATGCCCAGCCCTTGCCCTGGAGGGATCTCTGCTGAGACAAGAGATTTCGCAATCTCCCAGCAGGACTCCCTGAAGGGGCAGCCAGGGCATATCCCACAGTCCTGTGTGTCCCAAAGATCACCACAACACTGGGAACTCCACAAAAAACATATTCTTACCAAACTGTGAGGTGTAAGAGATACATCTTATATACTTATACACTTATACATACTTAAGAAAGTATGGTTTTAGAGGAAAAACAGATGCATATAGAAACTCTAGAAAAAGCCTAAAAGAAAAAGGGAAACTTCCTAAAAGATACTAGTTCAAAGGGAAAACAGCCAGAGCTACTCTAGGCTTTCTTCTCCTGTCGTTCTGGATATTTCAGTAAATCATAAGAAAGACAAATACTTGTAGAACAGATTTCCTCATTATTATGCAGAATTTGATTAAAGGTCTTTCTATGATGTAGAAACAGGTGACATTTCCAGGGTTGCTGCTTCCTTTTTTTTTTAATACATTTACACGTGTGTATATGCACCTATCAAGTAATTATGTGATCAACTGGGAAAACATGTATATGCTATCAAGTTTTGATAAAAATTTGTTTACTTTTAGTATTGTATACACAAACCACTGCTTTTATACAGCCTATTAATTAAGGGAGGGGGAGGCAAAAGAATGAAAATTACGTAGGAGGAAGGCAAAAATTCGCTCAGACCTAAATATTGGAATAGTTTACTATTATTTACCACTCTAATGAAGAAATATGAAAATAAACCACATATAGATCTATCTAGAATCAGAATCTTAAGGCTTTATAACCTGACAACATTTTGCCTAATTGCTCCCTACTCAGAAAATATAAAGCAGCTCTCAAGAAGAAAATCTTTAAGGAGCCTGAGTATTTTTCTGTTTGAAGAAAAAAAACCTCTCATCCTATGACAGCAAGACCCCATTACAGAATGTGCTAATTGACTGCACCCTTTGGGAGCTCAGCACACTCCACCTTTTATTTCAAGGCTGACACTGCACCTTAATGGGAGGTTATCACATTAGTCAGTCCCTGTTGTGAAACACCATGTGTGAAACTAGAACGTAAGTGCAAAATGACCGAGATTCACTCTGACTTCAGTGTCAGCACAAGGTTCCTGTCATATGCCACTGAGTGCATGTAATGTGTCTTTGTCCACCTTACTTATACAAGTATCATCAAAACTTTCCTGTTCGGATGCTGCTGTCACTTTATGAATGCCTGTTGTTACTTCTTTCTTGTTAAAAGGTGACTCTTAGCACAAAACAAGTTATCATCTGTTTGTATTAGAATTTTCTTTATCAGCTTTAGGAAGGCAAAAAGCCCTGCAACAGATCATAATTTTCACACAGCCTGAATATTTAAATGTAGCGATTGCAGCACGGACCCAGACCGGCAGGGAATCTGAATCGTTTATTCAAAGAAATGAGCTGGTTTTATACACATTTCCAAAGCACAGTATTTCCTTATGTGGCAATTCTCACTACATGACCTATCCCGTGTTGCCACATCAGCAACACACTTCCTAAGTGTCCTTCTATGGGGTGGTCACTCGCTGCTCGCTCGTCTGGCAGCTCCTGGCAGGCTCCTCTCCATAGGGCTCTGCCGTGTGACACCTCCTCCCCCCAGGGTCCAGTGGAGACAAACCTCTCTGTGCCACCATGTGCTCCTTTGTGCTGCCATGTGCCTCTGCAGGCACATCTCCTAGCCTACAGCTCAGCTCTATCTTATCGCTTCCCACGTTTAAGTGCAGTGAATAACATGGAGTGCATTTGAAAGGTATTCCTGTGCTGACAGAGGCTGCACAAGCTGTCATTTTGAAAGATGCGAAAAAAGATGGTTGGAGAAAATCAGGAAGGCCACAATTTTGTTGTCCATCTACAAACTATTGTAGAATGACTAGAGTAAACAATAATAAACCTTGAGATTCTTCACTGTAACTGCTAAATTAGAAAGAACTAAATCATTCATACACATCCAAAAACCCCTAAAAGAATGAAAAACCGCTGTCCCTACTCCCTCAACATATGAAATGCCAGCCAACTCCGTGTGTGAAGCCTGAGCATAAGCTGAACAGCCTGAGTTCTACATGCACTGAACCACCCAGCTGGTGCAATGGGATGTCTGATTTCTTGATTCACAATACTATATCAGAAATCACAAACACATGAATTAATTATATACAACCTTTCTGAAAAACATCTAATAGATTTTTTTTTTATCAAATACTGAAGCATTCTTTCTTTCTTTAGCTACATAGTCTGACACGTGCACACATATTCCCATTTCATCAAACAAAGATAGTCAGGGCAAAGTAATATTTTTAATAGCTAGGCAATCTACCAAATAGTATAAAAGCTATACACATAGAAAGAAACCAAACCCCTAAAATGTGAATTTGCATCTCGCATTCTCTCTTAGTCAGTTCTGCTATCGTATTATAAGCCCCAAATATTTCTGTTGCTTCTTCTCAGTTCAGGACACTGAAAAAAACCCCAATCTACATAATCAATTTTAGAAGCCAAACTAAATGCACACTCATTGTCCCCTCTTCCACAAGCTTCTGAAATTCCAAAATGTTGAAATCTGGCACAGAAATAAACTTTTGCTATGAATCATATGAAGTAAAATCACATAGTTAAAATAATGGAAAAAATTACCATTGATAAAATCTTTTATGACATCTTCTGATTTATTAAGAATTGCTTAGTACCCACTGTGGGTGAAAATGTGGCTGCCTCTAATGAACACCTTGTCCAACACGTGCACAATGCCACTGCATGGGTTGCATTTATGAAAAACCCCAGATATCAATCAGAGCATTGACATCAGAAATATATGTAGCCATAGAAATATTTTAGATTTTTATTTTTCAAACTATTATTTCATTCCATAAGGAGGGGTTTTTAAAACTTCAGATACTTTATTGGATTAAGACAGAGAGAGGAATGTAAATAAATATATATCTATCGGTCACAGTTACAGGGAGCAAGAGGAAAATGAGGCAGCTGAACACATTCTCAGTTCAGTGGATATGTCAGGCACTACCATCCCTTAGATCTTGGTTCACTTCACAACAACTCAGAGCTTCTACTTCCTAAGCCATAATGACGTTTCTGATAATGTTCTCCAAATTGTCCTTCTGAATTCAGGGTTCACTACTTTTTCATAAAAAGTAGAACTCTTTTTTTTTTTTTTTTCAGAAAAAAACCCTGCATTTAAAATCCCATTTCAGAGTGCCTATGTCCTTATATTTGTGCAAAATATCTTTATGGCTTAACACCATGTATAGCTTTTATTGTGCTACTTCATTTCTCCATTTTTTTTAAAGAAACTTTTTTTAACAATCAAAATTTTATCACTTTCATGAGTGAAAATGATTTTTTCAACCTGGAAATGAAACTCAAGATAATTTTAGTAAGGAGATAATATAAAAGTAGATGTTTATTTGGAGGCCTCCAGGGACAATTATGGAGAAAGTCAACCAAAGCCCAGCCCCCATGGGGGTGCACACAGTTTTATAAGTTTTGTAAATTAGCATAATTGACAAAAAGCACCTATCAGGAGCACAAGTGGGGGTGCAATTTTCCCCCGGGTCAAGCCCTATTACAGCTGGTGAGGGGTCAGCGGCTCTGACCCAGGAAGAGGTGACCGGTCCAGAGAGATGGTCCCGAAAGGAATCGCCTTCCCGAGGCCCGGTGTCTTCCCTGAGCTCCTGGCCCCTTCTAAGTCTTCCCCCCCTTGGATGGGACTGTACTTTGTTGATGAAAATGTGTCTGAAGAGCTGATTTTCAACCTTGGTAGCCAAGAACCGAGGGAGAACCAAGAAAGACAAAACATATTCCAAGGGCCCCTATCCTTTCTGTCTAGGGAAAGGGCATTGGAAAGTACTGGGAAAACTAGCTAGAATACAATAATAAGCTACAGGGCTACAAATATATGTACAAAGACTACAGAAAATATACAAAATAAAAACCACAAACATCAAAACGGCATCAAGGGTATTTTATCTACTCTGATTTTGTCTTATAAGCATTTCACCTAATACCGCCTCCTTTTTTCATTATCCTTCTACAAATTCAAAAAAGTTATTTTCAAGATTAGAGTTATTTTGGAGATTATTCTAAGTGATTACATCAATGCACATTCCCTTTCTCAGAATAATGATTATTTGCTAGACTTGACTGCAAGCCTGTAGCAACATTTGATCTTTCATGATGTCATAAAATTTATATGGATTTTTGCATATAGCTTGTATTTAAAAGCATTAATAAATATATTTGTAAATCCCAGATCAGCCATTTTCTTTTCATATTTAAAAAGGCTATTTCTTTCATGGAATATTTCTTTTTTTCTGAGTGAACTTGGAAACATAAAAGTTGAAAAAAAAGTGAGAAGAAAACAGTTACTAAATTGGTCTCCAAAAAGAATGAATAGACAATGAATTAGCAGATTGTTACATCTGAAGAAGAGTTTCTTCTTTGGATTAAAGAGGATTTTTGTCTATAAATCTGTATTTTTTCATTAAGTTGCAATGTCAAAGAATCATATGTGGGGAAAAAGGAGGAAATTATTAACAGTTCTGATGTATTTGGCTTCTGAAAGAAAAAGAAACTCAACCCAAGTGAGATTTCTACTATAGAAAAAATATTAGCCATATTAAGAAGAAACACTTCATAAACACGTTTTGACAGTAAAATAGGGACTAATGAGATTGTAATTATCAACAGCCAAAGACTTGGAACAACAGAATAGATTTCTGAAGTTATTAGTATATTACTTAATTAGTGGCTTCTATGAACCATAAAAAATGTTGATACTTAATCTACACAAGAAGAATTTAAAGGATAAGTCTAAGTGAATCTGCTGATTTGTTTACAGCATTACTTAAGCCCATTTACAAAATAACTTTGTACAACTGTAGTGAGGAAACCATAAAACAACCCAGGTGTGTTTAAGTGACATTTCATGCCCATTATACAGCCTTGAAGACAAAATATAAATCCAAGATTTTAAAAACTCATCAGCTGAAGCAAAATGTATCATGAGATACATAAAGGAAAACCATGACAGAAAACAGTCATGATAACATTTTTTACAATGAAAATACCATGGATCAAAAATAATCCTTTTCAATGGAATTATCTATTTCTTGACATTTATGAAAGATTTGGGAACTTCATGTAATGGGGTAATGCTTATGCTGCTACAGATTTTAGAGGGTTTGTTCAGAAGGCACAGAAAGGAAAAAGAACCTTTACAGGCTGCTTTGAAGGTAAGGAGGATGAGCTACTACTCCTCCTCACATCTGCACTATGAGCAGTAGCAGAGGATTGTGGTTAAATGGCAGCATCAACCAGCTTAGACTTTAGGGGAAAAAAATCTTGCAAAAAAGGTAAAGAAGTACTGAAATCCTTCATCCCGTGATGTCACAACATTCCTAACTCTGGAATTCCTTAAAAACAAGGGAAGACAAACAACCTTCAGGATGCCTCTGGTCAGATTAGAGCACAAACTTACTCTCAACATCATAATTCTGTGTCTATGAAGTGTAAAATTTCTGTGTAAAATGTAATTCCTGTCATCATGTGATTCAATGAGTTTAAATAAAACTCATCAAGGGAGCGATACTGGGAAGGCAGGTAGATAAGGCAATACTGATACAAGTGTATCAAGGGGATCAAGGAAGGGATCAGAAACATGCAGTTGAAATAGCAGTTAGTTGGATGAGTTAGTTTAGCAGGGAATGGAGCTTAAATCATTCTGAGAAATAAATGAGGAAATGCAAAAGGCACTGGGAAAGTGCCAGAATGAGAAGGGCCAGAAGTGAGAGGTGTTGTTCAGCACAGCTGTGATGGATGATGCTGAAGCTGTTGAGCAGATGAAAACACAGAGAGGAACAGAGAAGAGAGAACATGTCAGAGAACTGCCTTGTGACAAATGCACTGCACTGAATCAGCCTCTTCAATACTGTCCAATTCCTAATGTCATCTTCCTTTCAAAAAGGGCTCTCTCATTTGATAAGCTGGGAAGTGATATTCTGATGTCCAGAGACTCTCCAGGTCTTTGCA
Organism: Aphelocoma coerulescens; assembly: GCF_041296385.1. Lineage (NCBI taxonomy): Eukaryota > Metazoa > Chordata > Aves > Passeriformes > Corvidae > Aphelocoma > Aphelocoma coerulescens. The sequence continues at coordinate 29,106,247 of NC_091015.1, forward strand.
CAAGGGGAAAGAGACAGGCACACAACAGAGCAGAGAGTTAAGTGCAGGTATATTTGTCAAAGGATTTCTTTGTGGTGCTATGGCTTAGCCTATACGGAAGATGTAAGCAGAGGCAAATTGAGTTACTTGGAAAAAGTGCTGCTGATAGTCATACTGGGATTCTTGTCTGAGTGGGTAGGGTAGCACTCAGCAAAGCAGAGACAAAAGATGTAGTGGGGAGCACAGTTTGTGCTTCAAAGCAGTTACAGAAGCTGAGAGCCTAACTTGACAGTTCCCTCAAAATATGAAATCTGATGTATTTATACAACATTTAAATGACAATTTCTTGCTTCTAGTTAAGGTAGGCACAGATTTCCTTGACGTGCAAAATAATTCTTTTTTCAATCCATAACAAGCGGGTAAGAGAGCTGAAAACAATCTTATTTGTGTCATCATTTTAACTCTCTTTTGCTTCTTCCATTTTGCCATCGATATGGTTATTTCTGCAATGCACACATTCCGCACACACGGCTGCAACAGCCTCACAGCTCGGATGCTGTTAGGGATCAGCAGACTGCATGGGCAATGTGAAGTGTACCAAAAAAAGGCAGACAAACAAGACTGGCCCAAAGGACAGAACATGTCTCTCCTAGATAATTTGCAATTACAGTCACATCTTCTATAGGTATGTACAGCCAAGCCAGAGAGATAATCAAATTTATGTTTTTTTACAGAGCAGTTTGGACAGCACTGCAATATAGATACAATTTTCTGCCTTTGGTCTTCTTTGACAATGACCTTCTAAAATAGGAATGCTGCAATTCCGGCAAATACAAACCTCTGCTGCTTTAGGTAAATACTTCATGTATTCTCCTAAACAAATGTCTTTCATTTGTTCTAAAAGACTTCTGAAAATCACGATTTTTTCTTAAAAGAATTAGGCTTTTTACCCTAACTGCTTCTACTGGTATGAAAACTGGAAACTTGTTTCCAAGTCTTCCTCTCCATTGCTGTTTGTTACCATACATACATACATATATACACACACGCACACACATATATATGTATTCTTCCATCTTCAATCTATCTGTTCGTGCACTATTAACTGTTCCTCTTCGCACAAATTGTTCTGATCTTTTTAAATGTGTTCAAGGATAACATGAAACACATTTGCTTTAAAGTTTCACTTTCTGATTGTGCAAAATAGCCTCATTTAAGCCCTTCCTGCAAGGCAGGCTGAACATCTTGATGCTCACAAGCACAAGTTTTATACACCAGTCTTAGATATTGAATGGTTTCTCTTAGTTTCCTTTAGGAGGAGCGAGCCTGATTAATACAACTACATTGCCACACAAAATAGAAACATTTTAACCACCATTTTAATGTCACATTTTCAGTGGCTACATGGAACCTTCAAGTCAGATTCTTAACATTTTTTCTTCCAGCCATGATCCTGAATTTGGCAGCAATAAGACAAAAATCCAGCTACGTAATATATTCAGAAACTATTCAATGTATAGGAACTTTTTTTAATAAGAATTTTTTACTACACTTTAAATTTTTCCCTCCTTAAATAGCCAAAACCTCAAGCACTATTCTTTTGCAGTTGCAACATTTAATTCTATTAATTTTTTTCTTTTTTTTTTCCCAAACATCAGAATATTGATGGTGAAATCAATCTAAATATCAGATGTGATATCTAATTAGATGTTAAAATACCACAGCTGTGCTATTTAAGTTTTTATTTTAAGAGCTTCACAAGTTACTCATTTTGTATTGGCAAAAAAATTTAAATCACTAGACATGCCATCATTTTTCAAATCTTATGGTGACCTGCTCAATTCAAAATCAGACACAGTATCAGTCATATCACAATATCATCACATCCAGAAGGCTAAATAAAGGAAAAGCAAAAATGCTTCTTTACACATAACATTCTTCTCTGGCATTTCTTTACTCATTAAATATTGTTGCTTCCATTTACTGCTAGCTTTTTGGGATCCCAAATTACATCTTTGAGAAAAATATTCTGTGATTCATGTGGCAATCAAAATGCAGATCTTCGATGGTTTACAAGCACTGCCAAAAATGTGGAAAACTATGCTCATATCATAGTTAAAAATGCTGAACTTGGGAGCAAAGAAGGGTAAACAAGGGAGTGAGTCATATATCAGATAACAGTGTTTGTGCAGCTTTCACATAAACAGTAGTGCTGTGATCACTCTTGAGCTGTGCATGTGTCAGCCTTATGTTCAGAAAGCATATATGCATTTTTTCTAACCAAAGAAAAATCTAAACTCAACAACAGTGTTCATGATTTTTTTTATATTAAATAATGCTTCAGATCTCTAGGACAGTACTGAATCTGCACAAGAGGCTATGTTGAATGTGTGTAATCTAAGAGAGACTTCTATTACCAGATAATACAATCCATAATATAACAGTCACATTTTGATTTGACAATCTGACTCTATCCCAAAGGCTATGCTCACTGCACTTGCAACACAAGTCCAATCAAATCTGTACCAAGCTAAAAAGTAATCACCTTCTGTGAAGACCATTAGCAGATTAAGCCCCGGATAAAAAAGAAAAAAAAAGTTACATGCATTTATCAAAGGGCAGAAAAACAATAGCTTGTACATAAGCCATCATTTCAACTGTATTTAGGTAAGTGATTAGTCTTCCTCTTATCACTATCATTCAGTTATTTGACTTCATCATGGCCATACTGTGACCCAAATACAGTAGATACATCAACAACGAGATCTAGTCTGATTCCAGCTGCAGGCTTTTTATGTCTGCTGATATATTAGGCATGACTGATGGTAGCTCTCTTGGTTTTACTTACAAATGACTTTGTTGAAATTAAGTGCATCTATGAGAAAAGTAAACCAAATTCCAGAAATCATTTTGTTCTACCAACTTTAACAATCAAAAGGAAAATGGATTGTGTGAGTGAACATTCATAGTAAGGATTCAAATACATATTGTTATCATACTTTCAAAGGCTGCAGCATTATGAAATTATGTATTTCAGCACTGGGTTAGGAAGAAAAAGCTGTTACATTACTAATAACTTGATACCAAACTTGGCTATTCTGGAATGAGCAGAACTTGCAGGGCAAATTAAGGGGGTGAATATTGCAAGGTTTCCCTGAAGATTTCCACTGTCATTTTGTTCAAGAGAAACAATGAGGATTTTCCAAATGAAGTAGGCAGTGATTCAGTGCCTAAATCTCTTATCCTGTGAACTCCTTGAAACATGAGGCCATCTGCCACAAAAACTTTGTTTCCACCACTCGCATTATGCACCCATTGCTAACCATGCCCTTTGATTTACATCATGCTATCAGAGCTTTTTCCTGCCTTTACGATGAAAATCAGAAAGGTACAGTTCTTGATTAATCACCTTGAAACCATGAAGTAAGAGAATATCCTTCTCTCTCTTACTGTATTTTACAGTTGCCTTATATTCCTTGGAGGTCTTCTTTCACCCTCTAGTGTGTATGGTAAACTTTCATTTATTTAATTCTTTACAACACTGTCATTTTTCTCCAGAGAGATTGTTTATCAGAGAAACCTTTTCTTTTACACGCCTTTTTTGGCACCTGGCACAAAGCTGGCTTTGACTTTGCCCTTTTCTTTTGTACAGTCTGTATGCTTACTCCGTAGGCAACCAAAATCTATTTATGATTTCTTCTAGGGCAGATATTGTTACTGACTTCCACCTCCCCCAGTCTTGTAAAATAAATATCCTTTAATATTTTCACTGGTAAGAGCCTCAGGACCTCACTCATGCCATGCCCGTTGACTTCGACTGTTACAGGACAATAAGAGTCAGTAGATAGAAAGGTATCAATTTCTATCTTTTTTCTAGACTCTATCAACTAGTCTAACTGAATCTAATTGAGGCTAATTGATATGGATGGTGGGTTTGGAGTCCATGTTATGGCTTTGTACCATGTTTTAGAGTGCTAAGGTTATGAACCCTTAAATGCTTTCCACCCATTCATATCTTCAGCTTTCATTAAGGATCTGTGTCCCAATCTCTAAATGTATAAGTCATAGACTTACAGGGCTGGTGAAGTGTACCACATAAACTCTGCATTTTCTTTGTATTGCCATTACATCTGGGACACCTAAGTTAGGCTGTGTTTGGATAGCCATTTAGCATGTGGAAAAAATGGACATTATGCCATCTCAGAAAAAGGACTGTACAGACCAGTGTCAAGCCCTTCACCCTGACAAGTAGTTCAGACACAGCTACGTTTCTGCCAGGAGTGTTCTTGTCTCATGATTCAGATCTCCAGTTTGGGTAACAGCTGAAGTACACACATATGCCCACATGCAGCTATAATTAATACTTACCATAGGAGCTACAGAAATTCAAAGAAACATCAACACTTAACACTTGCCTTTGTTTCTCTAAAGCACTTTCCACAATGAGCTCAGGAACCCCAGACACTCTCTTTGGTTAGCTATTGGAGCCACGAGCTACCCGTGTCAAAACCACTATTCCTTTGCTGTATTAAAGGATTTGCCTGATCCTTCTCAGAGCCTACTGTACCCCTTCGCTGACCTGTGTGTTTGTTCCTCTCACAATTCCTTCTTAAAATATAACTTTAATACTATTTTACAGATTATACAATTGCAGTTCACTGCAGAAAAGTCAGGATAAGCAGGCTTTGGAATGGAGTTGTGTCACAAATGACACCTGAATGGATAAACTGCTAGTATCTGACAGATACACAACAACACTTTTAGTAAGTCATGCCAAGCTTTCTACACATTAAAAATTTTAGTCCAAAAGCAAGACATAATACACATTACAAATCATTTACTTCAAATCTTTAATAGAGAGAACAATCAGTAAATCCAATGCAAGGAAAAGGTCCAAGCCCTCAGAAAAGCAGCTTGGTGTAGGACATTAAATAAGACCAGAAATGAAATTTAGAAAACCAAACAAAACCCATCACAAAATAAACAAACCAGACCTCATACCCATGGTTCAGGTTGAATGCTCAGGAAGATCCAAAAATCTCAAATTCCACAGTGGCCTTACACAGCAGACAACAAGCCAGTACATCATCCAACTGACATATAAATATATGAGGTCTAGAGCTGGCTTCTGGAACTGTCAATGACAAGGAACAGGCTGTAGCAAAGAAGGCTGAGGACCACCTTTTTCACTGGAATCATCCTAAGGACTCTTAGGTCCTAAAATCACCCGGCAACCAATTATCTCTTCCTATTATTGGGGTATCTCCATCCTTCAAGGTATGAAACACATCTTTCAGCTCTCTACTGAACAGACATTCTCATTTACTTTGTGTAGAGCCAAAATTATTGTTCACTGTTGCTCAAAGTTCTTAATATTAAGAAGATTCTTAGATTGAAAGTTCATGGCAATCATGTAGATGCACACATAAACTGATATATCAGTGTTCAACTGCTACTTTAATACTCATTATCATCGTGGAGAACTCCAGCCTTGACACTGACAGTTTTCAGATGCCTGTGACTTATAGTTAGGGATCACATTCTATGTGTACGTAGTTCTTAAGGAAAACGTTACACAGCCCCATTGTTACACTCTGCAATTCACTAAAATGTTGAGGTAAGCATTCTTCTTAGTCTAAGATGAACCAGTTGACAGTCAACAAAATTCTTGCCTGAAAATCACCAAAGTGTTTCCTTGGTCCTCAAAGGATATCAGTTGTTTCTATGAAATTTTCTAACCTAAATGATCACTTTTAGATTGCTGAGATGGAAAAACAAAAAAAATTGTAGCTAAGGAAAAAAAAAAACCAAACCATTTTGCTAAGGAAGGACAAATGATAGTGTCCTGGGGTGACGTTATGAAGCTGCTTTATTCCTTAACTGTCTGCTCCATGCCCAAGGACGCTGTGCCTTTAAGATGGACCCGGGGGCGGGGCCGCGGCACCGAGTGCGGGGCAGTTGAACGGCTCAGCCCAGCGGCTCGGGGCGCTCAGCACGGAGTGCACCGGCAGCACTGCGCTGTCTTCCTGGGCCTCCTTTGTGTTACAGCTAGCCGGGAAAAGGTTCTGTTGGTTGTTGTCTTGTTCTTTTTTTCCCTTTCCTTCCCCTTGCCTCACTGCCTCCCTTCCCTCCTCGCTGGTCCAGGGAGCCTGTGGGTGGCTCCAGCTGGTCCGAGCCCGGGTGTCTGTTCCCTCTCTGGGAATTTGTTGTATTTTTTTTTTTTTTTTTATCCTGTTCTACACTGTTTTGTTTGTGTGTTAATAAACAGTCTGGTTTCTTTTTTCCCACTTTCACTTCTTGTGACCCATTTGTCTCATTGACGGAGGAAAAGGGGTGGCCCTTTTTCCCTTCAGGGGAGACACTCTGGAGTATTCCCTCCTGAAGTTTTGTCTCAAAAACTGAGACAGATAGCCAGAGAAACACATTCACTTATATCTTTATTTATATCCCATATATGTGTAGCACTTCTAGACTACATGATCAGACAATATTGCCACCCACAAAGTCACCAAATGTTTGATGAAAAAGAACTTTTTATACCTGCATATACATATAGCTCTGAGACCAGAGATGAATATGCAAAGCATGCCTCTATAATTATTTTTTAATTATTACTTTCCTATCACAGCTTGAGCTATGAAATAGATTATTCATGACTTAACCATGATGCCAGTTGGATTAGTTCCAAGTTAAAGTTGCATGACAGAGGTTAAAATTATAAAAGCTAAAGGATTAATTATTATAAACAACAGAAAACAGTGGTTATTAATGGAAAAAACATATAATATAGACACTTTATGGCCAACAAATATTAGATAACTCTATCCATCTTATACCCCACCTTCTAGTAAATCTTCCAAACCTCTGATAAAGAGCTGCTCTCAAATATGGAGTTTTTCCTCCTCTCACACTCCTACAAAAATTAGATGACCCAAGGTCAATGATGGGTGATAGTCAGTCCTGAGCCAAAGTCCAATTTATAGTACAATATATCATAATTTTTCAGTGTCAAAAAAGTCAGAACTGTCATTTGATTAGCCGAATCCATTCCAATCTGAAAATGCCTCCGGCTTCAATATTCTGACAACATTGTCATCTCACTGAACTCTAAACAATACAAGCAATGACCCCTGAAAGAAAAGGCAGTTTAAGTTGTGTGTATGATTTAAGGGAGAACAAAACCAGGCAGGTAACATATACATACAATTAAAATTACCAGACTATTTTTGCATGCATGTAAACAAATACCAAAGCTTTCAGACTGTAGGTATCAGAAGTATAAGTCTCTTAGCAGGAATGTATTTGTGATACATTATGTTGCAACACATCATTTATTTCACAGCAAGGAATCTGTTTCAGTCAATTTCATGTATACAGCTCTGTTCAAATTCAGGTTTAGAACCACTCCCAGGGCATACCAGAAAGGAGGTGTTCAGGCTTCAGCTTTCACTGTAAGGTACAGCAGAGGACACAAGGGTAGCTACCTTCAGAAGTAGGTTAACCACCACCATACCCTTGCCTTCCAAGCCTATTTGCTTACCTTTTGTGGCCTTCCCATCTCTGGGATTGCAAAGGAAGGCTCATTTACCTAATGTGACAGTTGTATCTAAACAATAGCCACATAACTCAGCTTTTCCACCAGTAGGATCAAATCAAGTTTGTTTAGTACACTGATAAATAGCAATGGTAATCGGACTGAAATCAAATAGCAGCAGATTTGGCATGAGTTAATCCATAGTTTTTCTGAAAGTCAGATGCCTGTTTCAAAGCATCTCACATAAAACTAATCTAGCACTGTAGTTCAGTTTTCAACTATTTTGGTCTTTAAACAAAATAATGAGGGAGAAAGGCTGAATTTCTTTTCTTTGAGAAAATACAATGTTGAGGCACTCTCTCAGATACATGGAATCTCACAACACTTGCAAGATATACACTAAAAGAACTAGTAAGCATTTTTCAGCCTACAGCAATTCTCAAGAATCTGATCCATGCATATTTGAATAACTTTTGGAGTCCTGCCAGACTGACAGCTACAGTTAAAGGAGGCCAAGACTGATATGTTAAATAGCACCATGATTACTTTTTATTTTCTTTATTTGGGATAGACGCAGAATCAGCCCAGCTGCAAGCCAAGTATGACTTTTAAGTCACTGACCAGAAAAAGAACATGCTTGAGTTTGCTCTTTCTTTTAAACTTGAAAGACTTTAAGCTTCTATCCTAAACATTATCAATAGCAACTAGGAAGAGAATTCATCAATTTTTTTTCTTCAGTTAGCTGAAAATAGCAACAGTCACAGAGACATAATTTTTCCTGAAGCATTAGTGGAATATTAGTGGATTTTTTAACAGTGGCCTAACATTTCAAGTCAACAGCAGCCCCTTTGTCAAAAAACCCGACACAAATTTAAAAAGTGAATACTTAACAGCATGCATGTGGTGGCTGCACAGAATGCAGAACCATGAATGGAATGGGAAAGATGATTCTCTAATTGAGACAGGACACAGGATCGCCCTCTTCCTTAAAAACAGCACTAACTGTAACATATACAGTGAAGTTTATGCCCACTGTCCTCCAAGTGAAAACCTTAAGTTTAAAATCGGTGTCAAAGTGTGTAGAGCAGTCTAGTCTTTTAATTTTTTACAAGACAGATTTATATTGCATTGCATTTTTTAATCAAAGCTACAGCAGACTCTGTCACCTTCCCCCCATATATAAAAACAACCATCCTTTGTCTTTTATTCACACTGTGTTTCAAAATACAGCTTTGTTTTGGTGTTGGGAGATTGGAAGGTGAGATGGAGGTCATCCAGTTCCCCGAGGTCAGCCAGCACTAATAACACCGGCCTCTGGAGAACACCAGCAGTGTCCTGTTTCTCTCAAGGTCAAGCAACTGCTGTAATCATCCAATGAGAGACTAATAAGACAATTCACAAGTCTTTTTTCTTCAGGGGTAAAGGATACACATCCATACTGCTCCAATGATTTAAAAATCTTGTGAACAAAATTTTGTTTACAGAAAGAGATTTAAAAATATGGAAAATATGTGCAGTAACTTCAGTAACAACCACTTAGAAGCAGTAATTTTTGGTTTTCAATAGATATCAACTAATAATTATTAAGTACAGATAACACATAATGAAATCTGTGCACCTGGGCCTTAATTCAACGTGAGGGAGTAAAAAAGAAAATCAATGAAATGTGTTAATTCATTTATTAACTATACATATGTTCCTGCCCTATCCAGCACCTTGATTACCTGCATACATGCAGACCCTGGCCTGGCACATGACACAGCCTCTCCTTCCTCACCTCTCTTGCAGATCCATTTGTGCCATCCTCTTCCTTCTCAGGGGCTTTTCCAGCTCTGTTTTCCCAAATCTTGGTGCAACATCCAGACCCAAACTGCAGACTCCCTTACTCTTCCTAACACATTTTACCTTCAGCCTGACCCTAATCTCATCCCATATTTGCCTCCCTATGCACATGATATTGAGATACAGACTTGTCTTTCCAAACAGCCATGCAGAGACAACTAAACAAACAAAAATGGGGTGTGTCCATGAAGGAAATAGGCAAATGGTAGCCTGAACTTTTGATATCAGTAAATCCTGCACCCACTTCTAAGCCATTGAGGGTAATGTAATCCACTTCAGTAGAAGTGGGATCAAACAAAATCTCTGTACAAATGCATTTGCATCCAAAAGTTTACAAAATTCAGAAAAATGCCCAAGTTAGTATCAGTATTACTGGATCTAGAAGTTTGTGCAACTCAAACTAGAAAAGCTTAAAGAAAACAAAGGTATCTTCCTGCCTGTTTGATAAAGTCACCAAAGTATTTATTTTGTTAGTGATATATCTTTTGTTTTTGTACAGTACCTCTAGTATGACTACTGCTGAACATGATGTTGGACAGTTACTAAAACACCCACACTCTTATATGAGAATATTGCCAAATTAATTTGCTATTTTTTCGTTTAATGTACATACATATCAGTATGGAATGTACCATCCTGTTACACAAAAATATCCTGCAATGCCAGAATCTGGCTACAGTACTCTGAAGTGATGCTACAGGAATCCTGAGCAGGCATAGACTTCTATATTGTATGAATTGCAATAAAACCCCCAAGTTTCATTGCATCCTTTTATGACAGAGGTGTCACAAATCACCAGGAGTTATAAGCAGCTGTATGTCAAAACAAGATGCTGGTATTATAGCAAGATGAATTTCAAATTTGGAGCAAAATGCTTAATTTTCTTTCTCTCTTGCAAAGTATTTTGCTTCTTATTTCACCAATTTACTTGAAGCCTGTGGAGAGACTTCTCAGCATCTCTGTCAGAAGACAATGACTTTACATTTCTGCTCTGAAGAAACGTATTGCATTATTTTATATTTATATTGCATTATTCCAGTCAATATGTGATTATTTTCTCTGTGACAGTACAACCTTGCAAAGAAGATATTGTCTTCATCTTTTACTTTTATTTTTTCTGCCCCAGACTAGATAGCAAACCACATTTTTACACTTTCACTCTTTTTAGTGCAATGTACTTGTTTAAAGAGCAGCAAAGAACTCTCATGTCAGTATGTTAAAATATATCCAAGATCTGCAGATAAAGTGTTTTTGCTCTTCTGACTCAGATACCTCTTTTGAGATTTTTTTTTAATGATGGACATAACAACAGTAGTTTGGGTGTTTTTCAAACAAAATGGTCAGCACAACAGAGAAAACTATACATCAAGTGTGTATTTTTTAAAAGAAATTCTAAATGGACCAAACTGTGTTAAATGTGGATAGAATTAACTATATATGTATATTAAAAAAAAAGAAAAAAGGAGGGAGTTAAGAATTGTCTCCACAATATTAATGATTTTTCAAAAGGAAATTTGATTATTAACACTGTTCTACATTATGTCCACATAACCAGAAAGCACAAATTCTCTCTGAGGCAACACATGCCACAATGCGACAACATATTACTTACAGCTGGAGTTCCTATTAGATGCTCACTTAACATGTTAAAAACACGTTAAAAACATGTTTTTCAAAGTTGTGCAGCCATATTAGGATATCTAATTCTGACCCCTGATGACCATTTTCTATAGGGCAAGGTAATGGGCCAGGTACTCTGCTACTTAAACTCAGCCTGTTAGGACTGATTTTCATGAAGTTAAGGTGATGCACACCGTCAGCACCTCACCTGCATATTTGATGATTTTAAATCTTAAATTGCTGTTTGTCTGTCTATTTTTGATTGGATAAGGAGAACAACAAAAAAAAAAGTTAATGGTATGGTAGGTTGGTATTTTGGGGCTTGAAACTGGGGGCAGGAAGGTGTTGTATATGAGGAACAAACAATTATTTCATTGTTTGGAAATAATTGAAAGTTTCTTTTTTTTTTTTTTTTTTTTTTAACCTTTGGAATGGAAAGTAGTGGAGCAGAATGGTACTATAGAAATATCCATCTTCTAAAGGATTAAATAAAATGTTCAAAAGATATGCTTTCTTCTTACAGAAGAAGTTGAAAAAACCTCTCATCAATATATTCTATTATTAAAATTGGGCAATATAGCTACAGAAAACAATACAATAAAACTGAAATATTTGGGCACTATTAGGTCATAAGACTAGATAAGAACTTGCTTTTCATTTCACCTTCATTTCACCATTTCACCTAGCATTTTACCACATTTTAAAATGCTGGGACATTAAGCAAAATGAAACGACACTGAAGCAAGACAGATGAATAATTGTCACTACTAGAAACAGTTACCATGGGAAAAACAGTACTTAACATACATTAATTTTATCATTTTCAATAATGTAAAGTCGACGGTTAACTACAAAGCTTGAGCTACAGCTCCTGTAAATGTCTGATGAAAAATCATTCATTGTCAGCTTCACTGATAATTTGTTAGTAAATTACATCCTTCTACCTATTTTTGAAATTCTTTCATAGTTAGATGAACTGGACAAAATGAGAATTTACATTTCAAGCCCAAATATTCCAGAGAATAATTTCTACCAGATGGCTGAAAGATGGAGCTATTCTTATTTTACTGCTGGCTTTGGATCAAGATTAACCATCCAGTTTTGAAAACTTGTTTCTGTTTCTCTGTACTTGGAACTAAAATAATATTTACACTCGCAGTGAACATTTCACAGTTGCTTCTCAGTCTAAACCATCTCTGATTATCAAAACCATGTATAATTGTGATTCAGACATCAAGCTGCAACTGTAAACACATTAATTCCAAATTAAAGGTTCATTACTCACATAACAGAAGACAAGTTGAAGCATTTCATAATGACACAGAATTTCTCTTTTGTCTACTTTTGATCTTCAATCTATTTTGGCCTGAGGTCAGCTGGCAAACAGATACCATAGATTGATTTCTGTGTATGTGTGTGAATGATTCCCCTTTCCATCCTTTGGCTCCAAATTGTCCTAAATTGGCATTGACTATGATGATATTCAGAAAACAGACTTCATAGAATTCTCCCAGTGTTGGTTATAAATAAAATTTAAGGTTCAAAAGAAAAGAGTTCTTAATACTCCAAGGGATTACTGAAATTGATCCTAATACTATTTAAATATGCATAGTTTAACTGGGTTCATCACCTTTCATTCACTGCATTCCCCTTTTGTAAGCATAGAGAAATTTACTGTTCTAGCAAATCCAGATTTTTCTATAAATACTGGATTCTACTTCCCTTGCAAAACCAAACACATTTCACTCTAAAAGACACCAGCCTAGGAAATTTGAGCCTGAAAAGGCTGGCCCCTTTCTCTCTTAGGATCAGGCAGTATCATACAGTCAGAACGTTTACTCATGCAGCACAGAAGTTGCTTAAATGATTCCTTAACTTCTGAAAGTGTTTTTTCCTCTTGCAATGTTAACTGAAAAAATCACCACTACAGAAATGACAGGTCTCTAGCAATTAGTGTGACAGAAAGTCTGTAAGGGAGTGCATATACAGAGTTGGCCAGAATAAAGTGTACTCTTTCCAACAGTTATGAAGAGTTTACTCTACAGAACTGCAGCATAATACCAACAGAAGCATGTGATCCATGCCCAGATACCATAAATCTACATGAACCAAACTACAATCCCTGTGTGAAGCCTCCTCTCAAGCACAGAACTGCTGCACTTCACCACAAGTAGTACAGGTGCCTGGCTGCTGGTGGCCAGAGAGCTGTGCCTCTTTTCAATATTGCTTTTGCAGCATTTGAAATAAAAAAAATGGACTACCTGACTGTCTGGATGAATAAGCAGCAAAACGTGTGTTCCTCTTACAACACCAGCAGGCAATTCCTTCATGTTACAGCAACCTGGTCTGTGCTTGGAGATTTTTGAGACACAGGAAGGCAGATCTGATAGGAAATTACCCATCTGAACATAAAGCTTCTCAAACAGCCAACTCCTGCAATTTTTTCCAGAAGCCAATTCTCCTGTACTGTAAGTGAAATAGCAAACAAATTGAACAGAATTACTTAAACAGTTGTGATTTAAATCTTGGGTTCCCCTTCAGATTTAATCACCTATCTTTTCTCATTTTATATTGAAGGGCACAATCTTAGTCTCTCTATATGTATCAAAACATATTTAGGCATTCTCATTTCCAGATTCAATCAGCTCAGGCATATTTACATATTTATTAGGAGAAAGGTTAATACAAATCATTCTGTTTGGATTCTGTTGCAAGCTTTTTGGGTAGGAGCAATATAAGTCAAGTGCAGCCATTTCTAAATCACTAATAACCTCCTGAAAGCTTGAGTTTTACTGTTCCAGTTTCATACGCTGAAATAATTACAATGATAAAATGAAATGGAACTTTTATAAATGGGCTTATTATTCTGATTTACAAATGAATAGAAAACCTTTGAATTCATTGTTATATAGATTGTAACAATAAAGGAGTTTTATTATCATTACTCAAAATCTGAGGAACTTCATTCATTTCTTGAATATAAACCCTGCTCATCCATTTTCATGGACTTGTCAAGAAAACAGAATTATGCAACTGTCACTCAAATTAAATGAAATTAATATATTACTGTCTACAAGAAAAGCAGGTGTTTACCTAGGAAGCTTTTCATTTTGTAAAGAGACAATATGAGACCTGCATGACATTCAAAATATTATTGGAATGATAAGAGAAGGAATATATTATAAAAATATTAATATACCTTTCAAAGGAGGTCTACAAGAGAAATATTGCCCTAATATTCAAGTTCAGTTTAGTGCTGAGTGCTGGATATAGATGCTATATATTGTAGAATTGGCTGAATATACTGAAAAACATTCACAAATTTCCAAAACAAGACGTGCTCTACACAAAGTGCAGCCCCACATGAGTAGGCTGTGTATGTCACATCTTTGAGATGTGCTCATTTAAATACATTGTCTGCAGCAATAGCAAGATCAAAGAACTGGGTGGGATGGATGTGGGCTGGTTAGTGAAGGATGATATGGCAACGACTGACACGGTTCAACAACTTCATTGTCTTATTCTTCATAGACCATAACAGCAAGGTTTGGGAAGTGTGACAGCCCAAACTCGAGAGTAACAAGCTAGAAACTACTTAAAGAAACTGGAAATATGAAAACCCATAGAAGTAGAGATTATTTAGGTGTGGGTGCTGAACACAGGCTGCTGTGCCTTCAACACCACTGTCTACGATTAAAAAAACTGGAAGAGGATGAAGGGAGAAATGGTAGCATCTGGGCAGATCCAGGGATCCAGAGGCCTGGCCAGCCCCAGCACAATCACGGTTAGGGTCATGAAGCACATCATCTGAGAAATTACTCACAGTGACAGGAAGGGTAATAAGGCAGTATCATGAATGTTCAAATGAGATTTACCAAGGGAAGATCATTCCTGTACACGAGGAGAAAACAGTGCAATATAATTGATTTCAAGAAGACTTATGCTCATTCCAAGAAGACTTTTTATGTTGACTCCTGCAGTATCCTCATTAGCAAGATGAGAACTGAACAGACTTCTAGGGCAGTTTGAAAACTGTCTGGACTGCTGTGTTCAAAGTCTGGCAAAGAGTAGCTCAAGTTGTAGCTGGTGCTCACTATGAAGCACAGCACGCCAGGGACTGATGCTGGGGCTCATATTGTTCATACTGCACTGTATTTGCCATGATATTAAATGAAGAAGACTGCTTGATACACTACAGTTTCAACTCACAGGCACCTTTAGAAACTTGAGAACCTTTCAGTGTGTTGCCTATCCTTTCTAATTTACCTAAGTGTACTCAGGTGAGTAACAACATTCTGTAGCTGCAAGTTCCTTTTTTTTCTAAAAGGAATTTAATACAAACTAAATACTGTTTGTGCTCATGCACGGAGAATAGCTGTGCTAGTGTTTACATCATTATCTTATACTACATAAATGACAAGATTAGATTCCCTACCTCAAACCAGCAACTCAGAATTTAGTAATTTCTACTAAAGTTTTCAACCAATAAAACCTGTTTCCCAGAGCTGTCCCTGATTTATACATGATTTTAAGTCAACTAAAAGGACATGTTTCAAGTGAGTGAATTATTAGAACAACTGGTCCTTTCCCATTCCAAAGAGGCAGCTAAAATCAAATTTGTAATAAATAGCCTTCATTTGTGGTTGTTAACCACATTTGAGTTCCACACTGGAAAGGAAGAAAATGATCATAAGTCTATAAACTGTGGTGACATCCCTTTGCAATCACAGATGAAGAGTCACACAATGAAGACAAGAAACCAACCCTGACCAACTGGAGAAGGAAGTAACATGTTCCTCAGTAAGCACAACTAGATATTTTATGTATTCTACATAATAGGCACCCAAAAACTTGCAAAAAGTGACAAGAAACATCTCAGAAACTGGAGAAATCTACTGTGATCACAGAATTCCTCATTCCAGTCCTGTATATGCTACAGTTATATTGTCAGGATGGAACTGAGGTTCCCAAGCAAGCAGTGTCAATGTAGCACAGAAATCCATGTTTTCAAGGACTAGCTCTGGTTTGGTTCCACGGACCAAATTCTAGTTATGAGTAGGAGACAAATCAACTGCACTCCCAAACAGCACAGTTCAGCTTAGGTTTACCCTAAGGAATCCAACAGGCACCCAGTGATTTCCATCATGAAGGGAAGCATGGCAAATGGAGATCAATGTGTAACTCCACGCAAAAACCACATTCCTGTCCCAAATTAAAACACTAATGCAAATGTGCCTTGGGCATCATGTAGTACCAGGCCTGGCTTACAGGTATTCTGCTTAAGAAACAGAGGTCTCCCAAGCTACCATCCTCAAAATTAAAAAGTTAGGAAAGGTTTACAAGAAAACACAGGTAAAATAAAAATTGCTTATATATTTCTCAGAAAAGCTAAATTTATCCTATTCAGGTATCTTCTGTCCATTTCACAGTCTTTGCTTGAAATTCTCATTGCAGATGTGGGCATTTTTCAGAAAAATAAAAATCGGTGCCAACAAAAAATAGGGCTTTTAAGAAAAAACCAAACTTTGCACAGACCAAAACCCAAACCCACATTTTCTTTTAGCTTGTCTAAGAAATACAAGGGCCAGATCATTAACTCAAAGCTCAATCGCAATTAATTCTCATCACAGAATTACTGCCTCACATTCCCTTTTCCTCCTATGTCGATCCAGAAGTGTACACAACATGCCTGTAACCAAAACCATTCCCAAAGCCAAATCAAAAGATCTAATACCTGAAAGTTCCCTTCAATCTAGGCAAATTTCCTAGCTAGCAGGAAATGCAAATGTCAGATTTTTTAAAAAAATCTACATTTCTACAGCGTCATTTGCATTCAGAGTGATTGCAAAGAGTGCTGAAGTTTATTATTAATAAGGAGTTGTTTTACTCAGTGATTTATCACCTTCACATCTAAGAAGGAGGAAGTCAGGCTGCAGAAAGGAAAACAATTCATTCAAGGTGGCATTTCTCCTTCCATTTTCAGCTGCTGAAAAAAAATTAGCAATTTCTTCTTACTTAATGACTAGGTAAAATGGCAGCATGATCCTGTTCATTGAGGTTCACAATAAAACATGCTGCCCAAAACATATTCTTCATAGAATACAACTTTCTGATATGACTGATCATTCTTCCTCAGTCAAATCTCCAACACATACTAGTAAATAATACTTCATGTCTTTTATTTTATAATTTTTACAGAATTATGGAATTTCATAATTCATATTACTGCTAGAGATGTTTTACTGTTTGATTACTGCTAGTCACATGTTCTGTGACTTGAAACACTAGGATAGCTGTATTTATTTACTAGTTCTTGTCTGATAATTGCTGTGAAAGCTGACCAATATCTTTATGGTGCTGATGGATACAACAGTCAGTAAACAACCATAATGCCAACTGTATAAAGCAATTGAAAGATTAAATTTTATAGCATTTAAATAAAATGCTAAATTGACAAGTAGTACATTGCCTATTTTTCTAATGAAGTGGAAATAATTAATCCTTCAAAGCATAGCACATGTGTCATCCTATTCCTCTTCAAAACATTTTTCATAAATCTCACAAGTTTTTCACTCAATACCAGTCAAATTTGCAAAACTCTCCCTGACAAGTTTTATTCTCTTCAAATGGTGGCCAACAAAGGGGAATCTCCTCATAGTCATCTAACTGCAATTTGCTTCATTTTTTCCAGCCACAGACCTTATTTTCCTGTTAGGATTATGGGGCATTCCCACAGAAGGCGGGTGACAAAGTGAAACACAAGATACAGAAAAGCCTCATCTTCTGGAAGCAAGCAAGGAGAATGGTTTCTATTTCCTGCTTATGCCACTCCACTCCCCTTGCCAGCAACATCATCCAGAGCATATACTGGTCTACCTCTCAACTCTAGTTTTATTTTCCACTCTGTTGTGCTTTGTTGGGGTCAGTTGTCTGCAGTAACAGAAGATCATTTGGGGCTGTTACACAGCATTGCCCACAAGACTCTTAGTTCTGACAGAAAGGTTTTGTTCATTTTTATGTGTATTCAGAATATCAAACCATATTAATTATTTTGTTTTGAAATGTCTCAGAATTATGGCTTTGATTTCTGTACAGAGTTATTTCATCAGCTACCATTAGAAATATAAATCAAATTACATCATGCAAGTAAAGATTATTTAGGGCTTCTTTCTACCAGAGTTATGGTACAGAATCAAGAGAACAAGGATAACAAGAGCAATACCAAACAAAACCTACTGTAAGGACTGAAAAAAAAAAAAAGTGTATCTTCAGTTTAAAAAAAGAGATAATTATGGCAAAACACACTTCACAGAGGAAAAAGTTTGCTTCATGGAGAAAATTAAAAAACGTGTCCATCTGAAATAGCACAAATAATTAATTTCATTTGCTTTCCAGAAACTTAGCTTAGACATTAGGAAGTGAAAACATTATAAAATTAAAAATTCATGTAAAAGAAAGACTGTTGACATAATATTAGATTGCCCATGAATATCGTGAAACCTCTACCAACACAGGTTTAAGACAAAGTAATCTTTCCAAGGCTGAACTAAATGTTCCTTCTAATTCAATTTTCTACAGCGCTTTGACTTTGCTCCCTAGAACTG
Source organism: Aphelocoma coerulescens (assembly GCF_041296385.1). Lineage (NCBI taxonomy): Eukaryota > Metazoa > Chordata > Aves > Passeriformes > Corvidae > Aphelocoma > Aphelocoma coerulescens. The sequence goes on from NC_091015.1 coordinate 29,124,826, forward strand.
CATGTTCAGAGATTAAAAAAGAATACATTCCAAATGTCAGAATTGCCATCACAATATATTTTTAATGAGCTAGAAATTAGTATACTGAGCTTTGTGAAGCAAAAAAGTCACACCAGCTGAGCTTTCACTGTAGTCTGATAAGACAGCTCCCGTTAAGAAGTATTGTAGAGAAGGGTTTGACAATAATAGGGATTCCTATCTGTTCAGCACAATACAAGAGTGATGGCTGACACAAGCCAAACTTCAGACAACCCGGATAAAAGATGTGTTGTCACAGTACAGAGGATATTGAAGGAACAACAAAGAGGAAGACAGAATTGATGCCTGCACACATTTCATTAGAAAGAAAAATTTGATTGAATACTTTACTAAATGTAACAGATCTTTCAAACCGCAAAGCTTACAATTAATTAGTCCTATCTCAAGCAAACAAATGAGAAAGATTTATAACCATACAGAAGAATTATAACACTGACAAATGATGGCTTACAAGGAAAACCAAATGCACTGGTCAGGAAACCAAAATCTATTAAGTGTTGCCATGTGTGGCCATGTATGTATATATGTGCTTTACATAAGGTTTCTAACATACAAGGTATTTTTTGTATTACAAATTTTATATAGTACTACATTAGTTTGTTGTTTATAAAATATATTTATTGTATTGGTAATATAGAAAATAGTAATGGGTTATATAGTATGCTATATTGATGATATATAACTCATTCTTAACATGTTCTTTCTATGCATACATATATTTGCACACACATATTTTTATAATGTGCATCAGAAAGATCTCAGATCCAGAAGAAAACATTTCACTAGATACATGAAACTCAGATCAGCTACAGCTTGTTTTGAGAATCAATCCCTTGGTTTCAACTCACAAGACTACAGTAGGAAAAGCAGGTAAGGCAGGGACTTGAGCATAGATTTACCATATCTCCAATGCACTCTACTCATCTGAGGTGACATCAATACTTCAAATATTCATTCTCCTTATTTGAGGCTATTATGTCTGCTTTTAATGGTGAAGTAACTTTTTTACTTTATTAACGTATTGCTAAGACTCTGATATAAAAGTAGTCCTGCTGTGCTACCTATAAATGGGGATTGTGCTTACCTTCTTTTAGTCTGCAGCTGGGGAGATTTATGTCATTTCTTGTATGCAAATTTGAGCACCTGATAAAATAGCACTTGGGCTTATTGAAGATGATAAGAGACCAGTAAATATGGAAGCAAGCTGGTTACAGCAAATTAGAAATAAAACCTAACAGCAAAACCTTAACCTCTGCACTGGAGTAAAAATGCAACTTGCAGTTATACTCTTTTTATATATAAATGCACACATACACATATGTAAAGCTACTTAGCACTCATTTACAGAGGATACATAAACTATGTTTGTCTTCTTTAAAATCAGTTTAAAATCAGCAGTTAATAGACTATGGACTTAAGGAAGACTTTGTGGTTGACAATAACAATGTTTTCCTATTCATAGTTTCTCAGCTATAGTAAACAGATTTTTCTTACATTACTTTGAAAAAGCATCTTTCTAAATTACAAAAGACACAGTTACTTTGTTATTCTCTGAATTTCAACACTGAAAAAATTAAACAGAAACTTCTTGAAAACAGGAAAAGGATTACATTTAGTGTATTCATTTTTTTCCAAGGCAATCCCTTTGAGCTGCACAAAATCCCTTTCAACAATCATTCAGTTTTTCATTGACAAGCATCAGAAACTGAAGCATAAATCAGCAAACAGCAAATACTCTTTTGAGGATTTTCCTGCTGACATATTTTTTGCAAGAAACACAGATATGCAGTATGTAGCAAAATAGGAGATGCATGCATTAAGGAAGGTTCTCATGAGGAGATGCTCCAGACACTTAATCATCTTTGTGACCAGAACTGGACACAGCACTCCAGGTGAGACCTCACTGGTGCTGAGTAAAGGGGATCCCGCTCTTCACTATGCTGGCAGCACCCTTCCTGATGCATCTCAGGGCACTATTGACCTCCTTTGTCACAGGGGCACAGTGCTGGCTTGTGTTCAGCTTGGTGCCACCAGGACACCCAGCTCCTTTTCTGATAAGCTGCTTTGCAGCTGTGTAGCCTCAGCATGTATTGGTGCCTAGGGTTGTTCCTCCCCAGATGCAGGACTTAGCCCTTGTCCTTGCTGAACTTTGGGAGGTTCCTGACAGCATGCTTCTCCAGCTTGTCAAGGTCCTCTGGATGAGAGTGTGACCCTCTGGCATACCAGTCACTCTTCCAAACTAGGTGTATTCAAAAAACTTGGTGAGTGTGCACTCTGACCCATCACTCAGATCATTAATGGGCAAGACTGGACCCAGCATTATCCCTGTGGTATGCTGCTAGTTACTGGCCTCCAGTTACAGGCCACAAGTCGTAAAGAGGATAGGAGTTTCAGGATCCTCTTTTGCATTATCTTTGCAGTTGCCCCACAGAATGCTATAGATGTCACAACGTGCCAACAGAGCTATTCCTGTATTACATGACAACACAAAGAAAATTAATTTATCCATACTAGTACATACAGTAGAATACAGCACATCATATGGGTATAATTTCTAACCAAGAGTCACCTAATTTGAGTCAGCATCAACATGAAGAGAGCCAAAATAATTTGCTTCATCACGGTATCCACATCAAAAATCCAAACACATTGGGAATGAGAATTCTTCCCTTTTTCTGTACCTATCAGTGCAAAGCAACTCTAGCAGCCTGAGGGGTCAATAGACTGAACAGTAAATTTTTCATTAGATTTTTTTAACCCTTCCTCATTCTCTGTTTTCTCTTCTTTTTGTATCTCCAAATTCCTGTTTTCCTTTGTATCTAGATTTTATCTTTCAGCATTCAAATCCTTTCTTTTGTCCCACTTCTGATTCTCTCTCACTGCACTCCCATATTTCCCCTGTCTCTTAGATCTCCATATATTAAACATCTTACTGACTTCATGTTACATTCAAATATTTGGATATCTGATTTGGGTCATCCTGTGAATAAAAGTCGGTAGGATAAAAAATTTTGAAGTCAAAACCATTGCATTAAATAATACATTCAGTATTAAGTATTTTATATGTTACTCAGGATTTAAAGTAAAATGTCTTCTCATTTCTCTTTCTCCCTTCTACATGTTTCATTAGTGGGACCCTTTTTTGACAGCATTTTTCTCACATTCTGTACATTGCTGTGTATTTGTAGAAACGTAGGATGCCAAAACCTGCTGTTTATAGTCAATGAATTGCATCTTAAAATCAGAAAGGAAGACACAACTTGTTCAAACATCCCAAATGTCTAACAAAGCAGATCACTTGCCACTACCATCATTGGTCCCCTTCATTATCTGTGGTCCCCTAAGTAGCGTTTGGATTTTGGGAAGGTGGAGTAGAAGAAGATGTCATGCCACTGCTGTCAGAAGTCTCAGAGCAGTTGCTTGCCAGGTCTTAACAAAACCTGTGATTTCTGTAAGCTGGTTTTGGACTTGGGGGCAACAACTCAAGCACGGAGGAAGCTTTTCTTCCAGAGTAGCAGCAATTTACCAGTCACACCAAAGCACACAGTATGCCCTGACAGGACTCTCCCACTCTGTTCACAGATTGTTGAGTGCCCACTATAGCTATTTAAAAGCTTGGCTTACACCAGATTCTTAACAGAGCCTGAAAAATCTAGCAATTATATAATGGCTCAGGGAGGGAGGAAGAGGGATGCTCTGCCCAATGCAGCCAGAACAAGTCCCACAGCTACTGACAGAATTTCTTTTGAGTAATTTCTTAGCCCAAATGACACTGATGAACTGGAGTTCATGGTGCCATGCTCACTCAACATCCGGCACCATTCATCAGTGTGGACACAGGGCAAGGACAGCAAGACTCCACTCTGAATTGCTGTTTTGCAGCATCACAGATTGAGGGTCAGAATGGACCCAAAACACTTGGTTAATTTTGAACCAGGTCATACACTGAAAAGAAACACAAAAAAGTATTAGATATCAACTGTGAATTTAGGGTAAATCCTTTTTTCCAGCTGTAGGATGGAATTTAGAGACCGATACAGAAGTGTAATTGGTTTTGAGTGAAAAATGCAGAAGAAGTGATGTACAACTGAAAGAGAATGCTGAAGTGTGGTCAGTATATGAAAGAGCCATTTATCTGATTACCCTCAGTGGGGACAGTAGTTTGTGGGTTTCCCTCCTGGATATTCCCATTTACACATTTTTCAGGAATATTTTAGTCTCTGAAGTGTCTTCCAGATTTAAATTTTGCATTTGATTATTTAACGCAATCAGGTCCAAAATTGGGGAAATGGATGACAACAGAAGAAAGACATGCTACAAGAAGCACTGGTTTGAGGAAGGAAAGAGAAGTGTCAAGGAAATAAGAGTAGAACCACAGAGCATGGCAGACCCATTTGGCTGTTCCATTCAAGGGCTTGTCTTTCTTAGTGCTTTCTCATGAAAAGAGAAATGTGCCCAAATACTGGTTTGAGATCCAGCATGCAAACACATAGCCCACAATGGCATTGTGCTTTTATTTTTGTCTAAGCATTCACTTAACATACATTTTAAGTTCTTTAGCCATGAATATTTAACTCCAACATGACCAAAAAAATTAAAGCTTGCTAGATATTGTTACTTGAGGAGCAGTGTAAGGGATAGACAAGTTTAAAACCACATCATGGCAACATATGCAATCAATATTTAAAATAAGTTTTAGTAAGAAATAATAAGTTCTGTATATTATTACTATACCTATGCACTACATTTTACAGCATATGCTATTTCCTCAATTACCACTCATTACTGGAGTAATCCATTACCAAACTTGTGGTAAAGCCTGCCTGTAAGAAAAAGAGCAATTCCAAAGATTCATGTTTTTACAAGGGCTGGATGCAGCCTGGTATGTTAGGAGTCCTGTAGTTCTATTCTGTATCACCAATACCCAGACTTTTCTTATTTACTACATTATTTCAGTCACAAAATAAGCAATTAGATGAATGTGAGGAAGACAACTAAGAAGATACACTTACTAAAAATAATTCCAGAAGCCCTTTGGCACGTGGCACAAAACTTTGCCCTTCAAGAGACCTTGGCTTCATTCCTAGCACTAACAGGTGAAAAAACCCAACATAAAACAAAGGAATGATACCCATTTTTCCATTCAACACTAAGATGCTCACTAACAAACTAATGAAGCTCTAATGAAACCAATGAAGAGTGGAAAGAAGCACCAGCAGCACAGGACCTTGAAGGTGAAAGCTGCAGAGTGCACCTTCAGCTCTGTGATAAGGGTGACAAAGAAAAGCAAGGTCAAGAACACAAGCCTGTGTGAGAGAGCAGATCATGCCAGCTCAAAGAGAATGGGACCATATAAGCATAAGACATTAGGACTAGAAGGCAAAGTCTCCTAAATAACACATTCATATACTACAGACCAGTCAAGGAAAACATCTGTACAGGAGCTAAGGAAACACAGTCTGAAATAAAACCTTTCTAATTTGGATGATGTTAATGTTGCACTAAATGCTGCTAATACTGCTGCAAGACTGGCAAATTTGTGATAAATGGGGAAGTAAAAAATCCCTACAGTGTTACAATTATACACTGGGACTAGAAAATCATCAGAAAATATAAAATATAAGAGATTTAGATAACTGGGTAAAATAATAATGTGTGAATATCTAAAGATATTAGTTTCTTTCTCCTTTTTTTTAAAAGCCATAAACGTTTTGAGAGGAAAACATGAGAATATACCACTATCATTGGAACATTTGGCTTCAGATTACAAAAGCAATTCAAAGAGCACCAAAACAATCATTATTTTTCCATTATTTTTAATGTGACTTTTTAAGTCTTATTAAAAAAATACCACTTATGAATGCAAACTGAAAACACAAAGCACAGCAAAGACTGCTGGCTGATGCAGAGAAAAGGACAAAGAAAAGTTTTTTTCTGAAGAACATTTATTTATAACAAAGGAAAAAAATGAAATTGAACAGGTAACAGCATAGTTTTCTGTTTAAACATTGTTATATGTGGGTTCATCACCTATGAAGTTTAACTCATTATAAACCAACCTCAAATGTTTGTGGATCCATGGTTAATTTAAACAGGGCATATGATTTTTCAAAAGATGTTCTACTTTATCTTTTACAAACTCCTAATATGCCAAAAATAGTTTCAAATGCCACATTGCTCTGCTATTAAAAGATCAAAAAGAAACCTTTATTGACACTTACCTGGAAAACAGTACCAATTGATTTATCTTATTCACCAACTTTTTAAGAAAATGATAAAAAACAAACTAAATGAAATCTGAATTGTATGTAATTGTATTCAAAGTGACATAAAAGAAAGAATAGAGGGATAAACCAAAATATACATAAATATTCTTCTGAAGTGAGTAATAGTAAATGTAATAAAAATTCTCAGTTTTCAGACAAAACCAGTGACGTTGCACTGATATACGGGCATTGGGACATCTCAACTGGCAGCAGTAAAACTTTGGATGTTGGAACACCTTAAAATTTCTAGTCTACAGTAATAAACAGAAGATAGGCAGACAGGTTCATAAGAAGCATATTTTCATAAATCTTTTCACAGCATTATTTTAAACATTGGAAAAAATACTGATAATTTCTTTTATAATGAATAGGTAGAATCAAAGTTTAAAAAAAATAGCATATTTTCAACAGGGAAGTATTTCCTTGAATTACCCATTTGCACCTACCATACACTTTTGCTTTCCACAAAATTATTATCAACAATATTTTCTGGCATGCAGGTTGGCTCACATTTTCTTTCCCTCCTGGAAACAAAACCATACGTTTCTGTTTCAGTTTATTACAGAAGATGCCCAAATGTTCTCCTGTGAGTATACATGTAATTCTCAGAAAGAAAACAACCTCAATGGAAACTATGTATTATTTATTACAGTGGTTCTGCTTTGGACCTGAGCTAGATATTCCCACAGTTCTGGGGGAATTATTGGCAGAAATAGTTCTTCCCAGATGAAGCAATACTACAGCTGTCCTTTACAAGATGGGAAAGCTTTTGATCCACTTCTAAGATACCAACGGTCTCCAGTCTCATTTCCCTTCTGTCCTATTACTCTTAGGTGAACTGCATAAACAGACATTTTAAAGACACATCAGTAGTATTGTTTCTCAGTCCTGTCAACTTTCTTTCCCAAACACACTTCAGCACTAAAGATGCCCTGTACAGGTTCAGAACAGAGAGGTATATACATGTGTTAAATAATAGATTATTTCCATTTGAATTAAATATAAACAAAAATTTATGAGTAAATTCAGACAGATTAGCTAACTGGAGAGCAACTTCTAATATTTTGGCTGTTAACTCCTACCACCTGTGACGGGATCCTTATTAGAGCTATATTTACAAAGAAAAAACATCCCAATTCACACATCTCCTATGGTGGTGATTGATCATGCAAGCTGCTGCCTCATACTTGAACATTATTATTGACAGTGGCCAATATTCCAGTGTCAGCAAAAACTTTTTAAAAAAAAGCTACTGCTAGTGTTCAGCACGTGATGCTATCAGTGATAGAGGAGCAACTCTAATCACGAGCTTGGCAGTACCACTGGCCCTGATCCTGCACCCTCCAGGCCCAAGCGATCGCCGTTTTTATGATCGGATTGGTCTCTGACCCAGATACTGTACTGATTATTGAAGCTTTCACTTGGCAGGAGTAACTCTGACCTACTGTGCTAATAATTTTGCTGATGGGAACTAATTAACTACCAGACAGTCTACACACTCTCTTTAACCTAGCTGTTAACAAGCTTGTAATGAAACTTCAATCAAGTAACACTGTGCCCCGGGTAAATAAGCTTGTACACATGCATGCACATGTGTCTAGACTCTAGGACGATGGCTACATTCCTATGGAATGAGTGAAGGTAAAATGAAAACATGATAAAACACAGACTGAAGTGCCCTGTGTTTACATAAGTCTCATTATTGACCAAGATAAGGATGTGAAATGAAAGTAGCTGCATTTCTACCTCTAGGGGACTTCATACAGGTCAATTTAGGACAATCCCAAGGAGACTTGGATACACACAACTACATAAGTATAGCCCTTCTCTGCATTACTGCACCAGTGCTATGAGAAATGCACACTGAACTTTACCTAAGGAAGCACAAAAAAAAAGTTTATTACACGACTTCAATGATTTGAAGTAATTTGATATCCCTAGTTACTGTTCAAACAGACTAACTTCTTAAGACATTAGAAAATTGGGTGCCTAGAGTGAAGAGTTGCACATACACTCATATCAGAACAGACTTGGTCATTTAGATGATTCTGGAACAATGTTTGCATCTATTAAAATATTGGTGTCACTGTGCTAATCCCCAGGATTCACAACAGCCATGGTTAAGACTTATAACAGAACTAAATCTAACAAACTAAAAATTATCTCCAAATGCTTCAGGTTCAAATACAAAAATAAAATTTAAGAAAAAAACAAGGGGGGGGATTACCATGCATGGCAAAAAATCCTGACATACTATATAATATTCTAAGTGGGCGGGAAATTCCTGTGCAGTCTCTATGCACACATCACAAGTAATGGACCAATGTGACCAGATTAGCAGAGAAAGCAGAAGGTAACAAAATCACTGTGTTGATCTCCTCCTGGTAAAACACTCCAAAATTCACAATAATCAAATAGAAAATAATATTTTTTGGATTAGATTAATACATATTGAAGAAAAGCATGCAGATTGATTATTCTTAATTTCTCTTTCATGATTTTGAGCTTTATCATAAAAGGGGTAGTTAATGCCATTTGAATGAGCCACATCTGAAACAGCAGAAACTCTTCAGAAAATAACCTGTATAAATTAACCTAAATATCACATTTTAATTGATCAATATCTATGAGTTTTCACTAAAGATAAATAATTGTGTCCGGTTCTATGAAATATTAACTACATGTATACAAAATTTACAATATAACTAAAAAATTAGACATCTTCTGTTAAAATTGAAGACAAGTCTAAAACTTACCTTTTGTTCTGTCTAACACTTATAAACTGACACTCTTTAAAGTCTTCTATGCTACTGGTTTGCCTCCACCAGACTCACCTACACAGGACTTAGACACTTGGCTACATCATGTACTTTTATCTCCGAAAAAGAGCACTAAAATTAAACAATCTTAAATCAGGCTCTTTGACCTTTTCTGATCACTAGTGTCCACTCAACCTTTTCAGGATGAATGGGAGACATCTTTGTCCAAGACAGTTTATGCAGCAATCACAGTACTTCCCCTAAGTTAGATAAATTAGGCGGTCACTTAACAGGGAGAAAGGCCAACATCAATTGCAGCAAAGGTCACTCAGTTCAGTTATCATGTACTGTATTAAATTGTCATCACATCTGAACAGCAATTTCATCAATAACCCATCCAGCTAGAATGACTGTGAATGTTTGAATCCATCCACCCCCTCTATGGGGAACAGAGAGCAGTCAGAAAGTTCACATGTATCTGTAAGGCCATGATACCAAATGCCACAAAATAAACACCTGAAGAGAACAAAGGCTCTCATCCACCAGTTTGGGGCAAAAGAAGATGGAATAGACACTAATAAGCTAATGATATACAGTATAGTCTTTCCCACAGGACTATGGATACCATCCTATCTGCTACTACTTAAGAGTACAAATTCTTTCCATGAATCTTTGCCTCTCAAGATTTTTCAGTGTTCTAACAGTCACTCTGGGAATACCCTGCTCTATCCAGCATTCCAAAGTCCCTGCTTAGTTCTGCTTTCACCAGAAAAATGCAATAGAAGAAATACTTACTGGAAACTTTAAATAAATAAATACAAATACTATCCAACCTCTGACACAGAAAACTGTTTTGTTATTTTGATCCAGTTACTAACAAACTTCTAAATGTCAATAAAAGCCTCTTAGCTTTTATTGTTACGCTGATAAGAAAAGCATTATTTCATTATTTTAATGAAATTAAAATAATTCAGTAACTCTAAAATCCCAATAAATGTGAAGCATTCAAGCATGTGAATTTTATGCAATGTAGCATTTATGCACTATATGCATTCATATTACAAGGAAATGCAATACACGTAGCCTGACTCCATACAGAGGTTAGATTTTTGGTTTACTTTTTTTAAAGAAATACAATTGATTACTTCTATTTCTGCAACTTTGCAGAAAAAACAGCAAAGTCTATCCATTATAAAAATTCCAGACAATGCTGTGCTTTTATTTTGCACATAAAGTTTCAAACTGCTAACTGAAAATACGCTTAGTTTTACACAATATCTATACTTGGATGTCTTTCATATTTTCAAATAAATCATAATGTAATTTTCAGACAATCCATCCTGAAAAAAAATATGAATGTCTGAGCACTTACAGATGAAATTTATACAGCCTACTCAGGAATCTGCAAAGTAACAGCTGGTGCTACAGCTGTTACATTCAATCAGGGAAGACAAGCAATACCATATGGTGTGTTTTTCTAAAGCAGTTCTAAACACTGAACATCCAAGATACTATACTTAGGGGGAAGAAGGAGGGAGTCGAAATGCAACCATCACTAATAATTAGTCCAATCCATCACAAATAATTACCAAAATGATTTACCATTAATAAATCCTTAGTTAGGAAATGTTGCCCAAAACCACAAAAAGAAAGACTCATGTAAGCTTTATATTTTTCATTTAAGAATCACTTAAGTACTTTTCATTATGTAAAAGAGTGTTATCTCTAAACACCAGGAATAAATCTAGAAAGTATCATTTCAAGTTGCACTTTCAAGCAGGAATAGCATCAAGAGTTTTGAAGAAAGATACTTGAGAAATCAAAATCTATGATGATAAAATTAAGGCTCATACTTGAAGGCATCAAGATATTAACAGGGAAACACACATAAAAATACAGGTTTAATGAGAAAAATGTTAGTTTTCTTCCTGTTACCTAACAAACCTTTTCTTTCTGTTTCTAACAAAGAATAAAATCCAAACTTCTAAAAAACTTTCAGGAAGAAAATTTTCTCTACACTTTGAGAGAAGAAGCTAGTTCTGGTTGACAGAGATATGTATTTATAGAGATCATGATTTTATCTCTATATTCTGAAATGCAGTTATAACAACCTGTCACCAAATCCACTGAACTAATGGCAGAATACTTTGACACAAAGAGAACACATTGCATGAAAACAACATGGTGATAAAGTAGTATTAATAGTGCTGTGAGTTTTACTTCTAACTTACCATTGTATTGACAGCTTTACCATATGTGCTTCTCAAAAAAAAATAAATAAAAGCAAAGCCCCGCAAATCTCTTTTGCGGCTAAGAACTTGGCATATATAAACAAATATTTTTTGAGATATACTTTTGTGACAGTGTAAACTCTTCAAAAATATATGTTTTAGACTGTTTGTTTTAAATGTTCAGAAAAAGTTTAATACAAGCAATAAAAATGTTACATAATATGTAATTAAGTTGAAAACCCACATGAAAGAATTTCCTTATTTAATATATTTATTGCAAAATTCAGATATATGTTTCCTTATTTGTGCTCAGGTGCTCATTTTTCCTTACTCGAGGTTAGTTAGTTGACCTCCCTTTGAAAATTGTAAAGCGTTTTGTAAAAAGTGGAATAAAATTGCCTTTTTCATAAATGAGGATTTTAAACTCAGAACTCAAGTACAACAATCCAAAGTGTCAGCAGAACTAGCTGTATTTCACAGCAACTTTTCCTGTTCCAAAGAGCACTCTTTATGGCACCTTCACTAAACAGGGTCAATCCATCTGCCCCACTACTAGTCCATGGCTAAGAATGAAGCAGATAAACGCCAAATTTTAGTCTGACACTTGATCTTTAATCAGTAAACTAAGACCATCTGCTGAGTTACAATAATCTGTCAGGATGTCAGAAATCCTGATACTGAGAAACAGACAGCAAAGACCTTTCTGCAATGAAAACTACATTAAGTAATTCTGTAGCATCACTACAATGATAAAGTCATTTCCAAGAATCTACTTAGAATCACCACAAAGTATTCAGGAATATTCTAAAACACAGAAGCATCAGATTGTGCTTGTGAAATATGTTCTTACAAGCACATAAGTAACAATAAAATAGACTAATAATATGCAAAGAAACTCTTAATTGCACTAGGCAGAGAATAAATATTACATTTCAAAACGCCTTACCCAATTTCCTGTTTGTAAACAAACTACAAAATTATCTTGTTAGCTACTGTGAATAGTTGGATGGCATTGAAACTACAGGCAGTCTTAGAGCTGGAAGAATGCTTTTACATTCATTAAATCCCTGAAGTAGAAAGACTGTTTACCTTCCCAAATTGTACTGAAAAGCTACATAAGGATACTAAATTGGAAAAATAAAATCATCTTAATACTTCACAAAAACAAAGGCTAACCAAAATTATCAAAAAATAATGACTTAATTACTAATTCATCAAAAGGCATTGCACAAGCATGACCTTTAAAATTAAAATGGGCGTTGCTTCTGTGCTGCAGGGATCAATTTCTGTATCTTTACCAGCACTGCAGATTGATGCATTATTATCAAGGCAGAAAAAAGCAGAAGCTTGGAATCATACTGAACTGCCTATCTCATAAATGGCTACCATGAAGTAAATTTCAGTTTGAAAGCTTTTCCTTTACACATGTTTTTAAACAGTATGTTCTCATTTTGAAACTCTTCTTGAAACCAGTTATTTTTAAACACACATAACATTCTCTGCTTTGAAAATGTAATAGCTATGAAAAGCTTATTTAGATACAAATCATTGCCAACAGCCAAGCCAAGGGTACTCATTTACCAGATTTCAAAATGATGGGTATTATACTTGAAAAATTTAATTCACAGGGACTTCTTATTGCAAGGAGTAAATGCCTTCTTACCCACACTGCACTGAAATTTGATTTTTTTTATTATTATTATTATTTTATTTTTATTTTCCCCACAAAACCAAAGCACCTCAGAGGGGGTAAGAATCACATGAGCAAGTAGCATTTTCCATTACTTCAACTCCGAAGAACATTTTTCTTGGTAGAAGCAAAAAGGAGACAGAAATGGGCTGTGCACATAAAATAGAAGAACTAAATAAGAACCAGTACAGTAACTATTAGAATTATCAAAAATCTACATTAAAACCTCCCCATCACCCCCAAAATTACTTCGTTACAACTGAAAACTTAAAGGATGCTAGAATATCTTATGTTAATCTAAAACTCAGATATTTGTTTTCTTACCAGGTCTGCTTGATAAAGCTACATTGGCATTATGCTCAGAATAAATTCTAACAGGCACCCATATTTCTGAAGGATAAGGGAGTAGCCTCTTCTAAAAATTCTTCCAAACCAAGAGGAAACAAAGTGTTACATAACAATTTCATCTTCTGCTTCCCACTCCTTCTGATTCAAGGATTAGGTATTATTCCTTAACTAAAGCATATAGGCTAATCTACCTAATAGCCAAGAATCTTCTGAAAATGAAATAAGATCAAAACACACCTTATAGCTTGCTTTTTTTTTTTTTTTTTTTTTTTTAAGTGGATTTTAACATAGTTGTTTAAACACAAGAAAATTGGCACCGGGCATTTTGTTTGAATGGATATTGTGTCAGCAACAGCAACTAAGACATATTCCTTTAAATTAAATTGAAAAGAAAATGAAAGTGCATGAGCTTCTGAAAAGTTAGGTGTAATTCCAACAGGACAGGACAAAAGAAAGTTTAAGGACACCTCCATGATGGGGAATGCCCCATCATTGTGATCTATATTAAAATTTAAAGGATTTAACAAAGGAAGTTTCAGTGTACTGAGCTGTGCAAAGAAAGTGATACTACAAAGTACATATTAAAGAAGAAAGATAAATTTTTATTAAAAAAATATAAATTAAAATGAAAAAAAAAAAAATCTAGGAACATCTCATGGAGACTATTTCCTCCTATAGTATCCAGTAAAAATGATGAGCACTTGCAGTGGCACCTTGAAGATACATTAAATTCACAGGATCTAAATGCATATAAGGTTGGACCCCAAAATTTTATCTTCCCAAAGCAAAAATCAAACAGATGTACACTGTTATTGCAACAGTTAATTAGCTGAACTAAACTTTCTGCTAGAAAGATTCAAATTTACCTCTCTCTTTACCATGATGAAAAGAAAAAAAAAAATCATAGAGTTGTTGAATGAAATGGAATTAGGTAAAAAGCAAAAATTCCTGTTGAGATATCGTATAGATATGTGTCATATTTTGTTTATTAAGCTTAAAATAAAAGTTTCTCACTTTCTTAGGAAATGAGGAAAAAGTTGTGATCTCTCAATGTCATCTGCTGGATGATATCATGAGTATTCCATGTGACAAGGTGGCTCATAGCCGGAGAAGTAGAGCACAGCACACCACTGACAGCTTTATCAATTTCCTTATCTGGCATTCCAGGTTATCTTTGAGGCCGCAGGCTCTAAAGAACAGCAGCCTTCTGAAGCACCAAATGTCTCTACGGAGTGTAGCTGAATATTAAAATCCAGTTATGCATTGCCATCATGATGTGCCTGCTATTCAGGGCTTATAACTTATACAGATCTAGAATATCATTAACAAAATCACCCAGCTGGTTCAGGCTTTGTCTTCTAACTTCAATTCATCTTTGATAAAAAGTTTTAGATATTGACAGCATGAGAAAAATAAGACCATCTTCGTAGATCATCCTTCTCTTTGGAAGTGCATTAACACAACATGACTAAAGGGATGAACTACTATTTCTTGATGGAGGTAGAGGCCTATGGCAGTAAAAACATGTTTCCTCTCCAGGATATTGAGCAGTTATTGAACAGGCAGGTAAAACAGATCCAGGTCACAAGGACAAACATCTCACACAGCATCCATTAGCCCACAGAAACAAAAGAGGGGTATGACATGGAAGTGTTAATACAAGCCATGTGAGGAACTGGGATGAAGACCTAAAAACTACCATATGTACCCAAGAAAAGAGGAAAAACAGTAATCGTAGATGATCTATTTGAAAAGTCAGTAAAACCTCTGTATTGTACAAAAACTTACTGTGTTTTAAATAACTAGTCTATATGTTTCATTTCTCATCTATTTTTACTTCTCATCGAATTCCATATATTTAAGAAAACAATGCATATCATATCAAACTGATGACATCTCAGATATCAGAAGAAAATGTCCACAATGTGGTTTTGTGTCTTTTCTGTTTGTGTGTATTGTTTTGTTCTTCTTGGTTGTTATGTTGCTTTTTTTTAATAAATAAGTTCTTCATGAAAAAACTCCTATGTGCTTCATAATTTTATTTAATAAGTGATTAGGAGTCAACTCAGTGACTGGAAAGTGTATGTATTTGGGCAATGATCACATTTCAGAAGGAAGTAATTCTCAACCTGAGGTTAGAAGTCACATTAACCCAATTAGAGTAACCATTATGTAAATGGCAGAGCCTGTGCTGCTTGGTGCAACACTAGTCAGTGGATTTATCAGGAAAGATTAGACTTCACGAAGTACAGTTCAGCTAAGCCATAGCTGAGGGGCATGACAACTGACAAATAGTCTACTTGAGTACTCTAGCCATGAAGGTAAAAAGGATTACAAAAGAAAAAAGGAAACTAGCTATAGTGTGACATACAGACAATAGTGTAGTCTTTCTATTACAGTGACAGAAACTCTACTGCTTAAAATATTTACAATAAATGTAAAGCAGAAATTGGGAAAGACATGGCAGTATGAGAGGAAAGAAGAGAGAAGGGGTTAATTATTCAGCCTCATTAAATTTTTCATCAGAAGCAGCAAACTATCTTAGCTTGAGCATTTTCTTTTTCATTAGAGTGCTTTTTAATATTGACATCCAACCAATTATGTTCAAACTAATTCCCAGAATGCTGTGAGACTGTAGCTACTTTCAGAAGTTTTTCCACATTAATGAACTGTATTATTTTTTCATTAGAAGCTCCCGTGTGCTCTGAGACATACAAAGTGTGGAACAGTAAACCACCCTGAACAGAACATACTCTCCAAAAAGTCTTTGCCTTTCTTAATGAATTTCTATCTTCAGGGAGTCTTCTTCATCTTTACTTTAAAAATTCAAAGCCAAAAGCAGCACTTCTACTTCAAGTGGACTCCTCCTTTATAACCAATTGCAGCAAAATCTGTGAACTCTGTGCCTCTTAGCCCCCGACACAGGTGAAGTGATAGAACACAAAAGATTCATATATTTTTTTATTTGACATGGTATCTTTTATGGTCTACACTCCAATTTTTATATTTGAGGTTGTTTTTTCCAGATATGTCTGACTAGATTAAACTACTGTAATAACATTCTGAAGATTTAATAAGCCTTAGCTAATGATAGCTTGTTTGTTTTTTACACAGTCTCAATGAAAAAAACCAGCTAACAAAAAGGCATTGTATAACCTGATTCATTATACAGAAAGCAGGGCATCTTTTTTTATGGTTTCCTAATATATTTTGTCTTTTCTTTCCAAAATAACTCTCTCTGGTAACATTTGCATAAAATGTGATGAATGTCCTAAAAGGAAGAGAAATTGCAACACTGAATTGCATTACCAACTAATATAGGCATGACAAGACTGAAAACTAATTCTTTGCTCTTCCTTATAATATTTTCTCTTTAATTAAGTTGCACCTTTTCTTCATCTCAACGTCTCCTTAAACCCATGCTTTGTTAATAAACGCCTCCCTTTAGCAGTGCTACTCATCACTCTCACAGGATTATATGCAGACTGTATTCCATACATAGAATAATTAATACTACTACTACTAATAAACAACTTTCTGGATAACAGTGTGTTACTGTCTGAGGAACAACATACTTAGAAATTTATGGGCTTATATACTGAAGAGTTCCTTTAATTTACTAAAACAGCAAGTTCAGAAGGCACATATACAACCTTTCTAAAAGATACATAAGCTACTTTGTGAGCAAATTATCTACCATCTTTCTTAAAATGCTTACACCAAATAATAGCATTGATAGGTGAACAGTAACAGCATGTCATTTCCTCTGAGACACGTGTTCATTGGTTTGTCTCTTTGTAGTCTCATAATAACACTCTTATGAATAGGAGGAAACCTATTTCTTAAATGAGAGTGATGAAGACATTATGCAAGCAACAGATTGTTATTTTGAGAGACTGTTCTGCATGCATGGCAGTAATTTTTAGTTCACTGAATTGCCACTCTATTTCTAATAATCAATTTCCTTTTATATGCAAGGCTTCAGCAAAACACACCTATTTTAAATACCTACTTCTGCATCCAAAAAGTAAAATCTTTACTACCCAATTTTGGCTTCTGCAGACCCTGACCCTTAAAGACTCTTACTTTCCTGTTAGAGAAAAACTAAGCAATATACTGTTCAGAAGAAACTATGAAGCATGTAATCTAGAAAATTCAGTGATTTCAAGAGAGGGCATTCACTGTATCACATCCTCAGAGCAGTAAATGAACATCTTGCAGAGTTAAGATAAGAAAAATACAAAAGTGATACTACCTCAAAAAACAAGTTGTACTATAGTTATACAACCAACTCAAAATTTTAGAGTTACTTCTATCACATGTAATTGGCAGTATATCCGGTAGAATAGCTCAAATCTGGACTGTGACAAAAGAATCAAGACTCAGTCATAATCAGTACATATACTCATCATCTGGATTTCCTCCATAAAGCTTTTAAAATATATTTAACACAGAGGGTAAGAAAAAAAAGCACTTATCTCTGGTGAATATATAAATCACCTATACAAATCTGTTGTGATATGCACTTTGTGGAGTTTCAGAGAACTCACGTTTTTACAGCACAGACCGTAACATTCTCCTGCAGCTACAAAGATGTGAAGTAAATATTCAGAAAAATATTCAGAAAATAACCTGAATTTCCTGGCTTTATGGTTCAGGTACCCAAACTACTCCCAGGGTGTTGGCATTCATATATCAAGTTGAAATATGGAGAGCCATAAGTCATTCATCCACGTCAAGTTAAGGACTACAAATCTTCCTTGCATGTTCTGTCACTTTATCACTCTTCCTCCTCTTCCTTTCATTATCTCCTGCATGGCACCAAGCACATCTTACAGTAACAAGTCAGTCTTTCCAATGCTACCATCTAAAAAGCAATGTTGACTGTGAACTTCATTTAGGATTATGAAAACAAACAAATAAACAGGCAAAAAAAAAAAAGTCGTTTCAATGACAGCCTTCAAAGTATGCCTCTTAAAAATAGCAAGCTCAGCAGCCACGAAGGTGGAATTTCTAAAAAAGAGTTAGTGGTATAGAAAAAAAAATCCCAACATTTCATTAGATATGACCACAAATTCAAGCTGTGGCACTGTTCTAGTCAGGAAGAAGAAGACAACTTAGATAACGTATTATTTTATGTATTTTAAAGTAGTTCCATTGGAACCATACAGCAGTATTCGACAGTATGCTGAACATACACATCACACATGCAAACATGCACACAGAGCTATGTGTATTGTTGGAAACATTGCATGAAAATAGCTTCCAGACTGATTCATTAGAAAATTCATGTTAGTTTGAAAATTTCCATATCTGTTCATACAGGAATTTTCCCCTTCTCTCAGCCCCCTGAGTTTTTTCAATCTCACAATCTATTTTAAATATTTGATTTCAACAGAAAAAAAACCCTGCTGGTTTCTTGCCCCATGCTCTTCATGTTTGTATTTTCCACTCATGTTAACTTCTTTCTTCCTTTCTCTCAAGCGTCCTGGTCTTCTCCACTGCATCCATTTTTGTTTGTATATGCCAAGTACTACAACTGTGTTAAAGCATTGGTTCCTTGGGTACTGTCTAATAACTATATAAAAAATCCTAAGACTCAAAGTTTCTTCTGTTTTGTCTCTGCACAGACCTACAGAAAACTGTATTCAGGTAAATGGCACTTCATAGATAGCAGATTCCCAGTGCCACCACTGCAAACCATGTGCAGAGCTGAGACTGGATTCAAGATCCAGCCTCTTTCCTAGCTTGTAACACAACTTTTGCAAATAAGGTTTATGTTCCCTGTTGCAAGCTGCAGCAGTTTTATTACTACCTTAACAGCTTTTTCCCTTCTTTCTCCACCCTATTCCTCTAATCCAGGAATTATTTTGACCGAAAACCACAAGAAAATTAAGTCAAGCAGAATAAAACGGAACAAAATTCCTCACACTGTAGACTTGATTAAACCACCAGCAGAACACTGCAAAATGAGCAAAATTTTACATAACACAAGTGTTCTTTTAGGATAATGAAACACATCTACATAAAATTCAAAACAAGAGTTTTGCTACTTGCAAGAAGAAGGGATGACTGCTATATCTGTGAATGTGGAAATGCTAACTTTTTAAAACATTCCTCTTCTCCCAGTATCGTCTCCCAACAATGCATTTTGGAACTATCACACAGAGAATTTACTTTCCAAGGTTTTTATAACACTCTTTTCCTATGAAAATAATTCTCTCCTCCAGTATCCTCTAGTATGGCATCTTGAGATCAGCTATTTGAACTACTTTTGGCACTTGATGTTATTTGGATGCTCCTTTCGAATGTTAATAATTTATCTTTGTATCTTTGTAAACAGCATCTTTAACAAGTCTTAATTATGTTGTTTTGTATAAAGCTGTGGTACATAGGAGCACCAGCAAATGAAGATAATTCAATTGTGCTGGGCACTGTACAAACACAACTCATTATAAAACAATCTCTCTCTGTTCTATTCTTTATTTCTCTAATGGCTCAGTGGTAAAATAGCTATTCCCCAGCACACATAAGGAGAGTTATACTATTGTTCATGAATAAAAACATTTCATTTTGCATAATACAGGAGGTAGAAAGTAAATGTCTCTCATTAAGAAATTTCTCATTGGATTAGCAGATGCCATCAATCTTAAAAATGTTTGTCTCATCACATCAGAAACACTTTCCAATTAATACCCTCAAACTCACTTTATATAATACAAACAGACTGCGAGGAAAGGTCACATAATCTCTTTCCCCCTTAAAATATCTATGGAAAACTCTTACTGGTATTTGGACATTTGAAAGCTTGCTTTCCAGCAACATCATTCACAAGGGATCACACAAGAAAACCTCCATTTGAGACAGTCAATAAAGGCTGCATCTAATGGCACTTCTCCCGTCAATGCATGCAAACACACCAGATTTTCCTTCTCTATTCCACAGACATAAAATCACCAAAACAATCTTGGCAATGGTCACAAAGTACAGAAGCAATTTAAAAAAACCTCCAGCTATTGTGGTCAACTGATGACTTTGAGCAATGTCAGCAGCA
This sequence comes from Aphelocoma coerulescens, assembly GCF_041296385.1. Taxonomy (NCBI): domain Eukaryota; kingdom Metazoa; phylum Chordata; class Aves; order Passeriformes; family Corvidae; genus Aphelocoma; species Aphelocoma coerulescens. Next base: position 29,145,213 of record NC_091015.1, read on the forward strand.
CAAAAAAAATCACAGTCCTACTTAATGCTGGGAACATTCTGATTGCTCCAATAAATGGCTCCTGGATTTTGTGTGAAATCCCAGACACTGATAAGTTTAACACTGTACAGCATTCATATGAAAATGGAAAACAATGGGATTTCCTAGGGGACAATAATTTGTGCTGGTGGTAACAAAACTGCTTACATTAACTTTCATTTGACTAAGTTTTGACAGCCACATAATACAGTTATTTTAATTGTGATTATTTAGGAAAACTTTTACCCAATAATAAGAATTTTTTAGGATTTCTGTATATGGTTCTCTCTTCTAATTCTTCCATTACTTTAGTAACTCCATGTATTTTTTCTGCCCTCCTAGACAGAAACAGACATAAAAAGAAAGAAGAATCCATAAATAGAACCCAAGTCAGTGCTACTGCTGCCTCCCATTGTAGGCTCTGTCAGCCCATTGCTTTTTCTGAGGTGCTACGCAAACCCACCAGATCTTAAACTTCTGTTACCGAGAATTTCAACATATCTTACCTAAGGAACCCACCACTTTTTTCAGTTTCACTAGGCTAAGAAAGAGAAACAGATTTTGACTGGACATGCATCTAGAAAAAGGGTCTCTCCACCCTGTTACAAAGAGGGGACTTGCTTGTGAACAGAACACAGAAGAGAAGAGAACAAAAAAAAGACACGTGAATCCAGGATGCAAACTTCAATAAACAGGATACATGTATGCATTGTCCTTCACCCCACAAATTACTTTCTCACTATACAAAGTTTAATGCACAATTTAATTTATACTATAGCAAGTTTTAACTCAAAATATTGATTCCTACTTGCCTTTGATAATACTATGCTTTATATTATGGGAATTGGGCTTTCTGCTAAATCTGGAGTTATTGTGTTAAAAGATATTCTGTTATCTGAATAACAGAGTGGGAAAGCAGGATAAAAAATGAGAGCAACATAAAGTGAAATAGGGAACTGTAAAGTTAAACCCTGGTCTATAAGGTCTTAAAAAACCTGAATTAATTCAAGACTGGATACCAGCCTGCAGAATAAAACAACCCATAGCTTTTGAGGCATTCTCCTATTCCAGCATCCCTATGAGCTGAGGGATTCAGCTGATCCAGTTAGCAAAAGCACTTCAGGGTACTTGCTAGAAACAATCGAGACCTCCTCTGCTACCAGTACAACATTACCAACTACCATTTTCCACTTTTCTGACAGCTTCAAAATGCCATCCTACAAGTGAAATCAACCATTACCCTAGCATATAGTATTTGTTTATCTTAACTAGAGGTTTATAATACCAGTCACATTTTTTTCTATTTTCCTACTTAAAATATGGCAAAATAACTGCATAAGAAAAAGAATTTCACAGCACAACATTTTTATCCAAACATTTAAATATTTACTTTGATTTTGTTAAATAAGGACAGAATACTAAACAACATTTATAAATAATTTCCTTAACGCAACCATTTTCTGCAACTCTGCCAAATATTTTGTTGCCAGGCTGAACTACAAGCCTTTTGCATTAGTCAAAGACTTAATACATGTTTTGCAAAATTTCTTTTGAATAAAAAATCTGAAAGGATATTTTATAAATGAGGGCAAAGAGCAACAGTGATGAACATGCCTAATGAAAATGAATATTTCCTTATTCAAGACCCAGATAAACAAGGCCCATTTGACTACATAAAAGTCGGATTTAACTGGGAGACAACAGCAAAGAGTGAGATTGCTTAGATACACATAACAGAATGTAATAAAAGTGATAAATTCTAATTAATATGAATATATGCAGTGTATGTGTAACCAACACTTAATCACATTCTATCCTAGAGGATCATTTATATTTAACAGTAATGTTTCTTTAGCACATTTTGCTTGAATAATTTTTATTCTTTGAAAAGGTGATGAAATGCAATTTTTATTACTATTCCTTTTATCTTATTCTGTAACTGAAGACCAGAGAATCAAAAAGATGAATCCCCAAAAACATCCTTTACAATCAATGACAGTTTAAAAATCTTGACAGACCTCTCTCCTCAAGGATGTGCAGGCACCAGCTGAAGTTCACCATGCCATAACTAGGGCTTTATTTTCCCTTGAAGAGGTCCTCATTGCCCTCTTTCATCACCATATGTGAATTCCCTTCCTGACAGTTAGGCCTCAAGATAAAACATCTTCGTCTCATTTAGGATTTTCCCTAACATCTAATCCTCCTCTTCAGATCATTTCTTCATAATCTCTTTAAAATCAGGAGTTTCCTAGTTACTGACACAGGCTTATCTGTCTCCAGTCTCAAGGTGCAATTACTGCAAAAAGTCTTTACTCCCGTTTGGAGAGAAAAAAGAAAAAAAGAAAGAAAGGGAAAAAAAATAGTAAACCAAATGGGTAAATTTTGCCAATGTAATGGAACAGCTCCAACAAACAAGATGACACAGCTCTTGAAAATGTAAGTGCTTTAATCAAAGGTCTGGTTAGGTAATTCTTCTCTCTCCCTTTTTCCCTTCTGATAATTCCTGTCAGTGTGTATTTAGGTACATTTTGAAATGCCTGCTGGACTGCCAGTCCTAGGAAGGACTTCTGTTCTCCTCAGGCATTAATATGAGATAGGAACATTCAGTGCACTGAAAATAGGACAGTCCTAGGGTCATACATAGGGAAAATAAATTAAAGACTTTTTATTCAGTGATTTTATGGGTTTTAGGCACCAAAGATGTTAGAAGAGGAATTTCATAACTGTTGAAAATTCCATTTGTGGACCCAAACTATTTTCAAAATAGATTTGGCCCTTAGAATGTAAAACCTGACAAGGATGCAATGGTACTGATGTTGTGTTTGTTCCTCTCTCTGCATAAGGAGGAAACCAAGAGGCTGAAAATCAGAGAAATGTTGAGACCCAATTTCATATCAAGTAGTGAAGTGTGATTTGGTTACAAAATCCTAGAGTAACACCTTGAAAGAGAAAACATTTGTTTATAGGCTTTGGAAGCAGGAGGCCCTTGTGTAGCCCTCTTCCCAAGGCAATGGAACAAGGATAAATCACATACAGATGGTGTTACCTGAAAAAGATCAGAAAGTGATTACAGAGAGCTCTTGGACTGCAGAATTTGCAACACTCTCTGGCTCCAGTGGAAACCACCTGGCCTGCTGGTTTCACTCCAGGCCTCCACTACCCCAAAAGTGCCTGTGATCTTCTTTATGTTGCCTACACAGATATTATTGCCTTTCCTCTGATTCTTGACTGCATCAAAGGTTGAACAAGTTATCATCTAAGGCCCAATTCTCATCTAGGAGACACAACATAAGCAGGAAAAATATAGATACTTAATCATTCTCTTCAGGAAACAATGACTTTTTTCTCTTTCCATTTTAATGTTAAAACAGCACTGTTACCCACAGAAATCCTATTTCAAGCTCTACCCTTGTTAAAAGGAAGGGAAAATGTCCAGCTGCAATTGTTATAACAAAGACCAAGTCTTGGTACCAACATTTGCAGATATCTCAATTCTGTAGAGCTACATCTATCTCTACTATCTGAGATCTGATCACCAGTCTTTAAAACAGATAATGATAGAAAAGGCACTGCATCCTGGATTTTTTTCTTATGACTTTTTTTATTCCAGACATTAATCCAATGCTGCCTCTACCACTTCAAAGGTGTAATGTGCACAACTTCAAGCTGTTGGAAGATGCAACTTTAATGTGATAGAACCTTGTTGATTTTGTGCATTCTTCAGTAATTAACCAGCATATTATATATATAATCTCTCTCTATATATATCTTAGTAATTGTAGGCCAGCATTACATCCAACACTGGCAGCACATCACAAATCAGCATGTCAGTTAATTTAACAAAAAACAAAAGAAGGAGAGGGTAGAAAGCAGTAAAAGAAACTTCTGATGGGGCAAGAAATACCTATGCTTAGTCAGTTGTGCAAAGAAATGGTAAATATATGTCCTGCACGATGAAATGACAGGTGAAGAAAAACATGCATCTTCACGTAAAGTGAAAAAAATGAAAACTTTATGGGTGCCTTCATTTAGGAATCAGCAGTCATCACATTGTTCTCTGCAAAACTTACAGGTACATCAATATCTTAGCCCATGGTGGGCAGTATCACACAATTATAAGGCATCTTTGAACATGAAAATCACAGAACGGGTCAGGTTGGACGGGACCTCACTGAGTCATCTGGTCCAACCTCCCTGCCCAAACAGGGTATTCCCAGAGCACTGGTACAAGATTGCATCTCAACAGTCCTGGAATATCTCCAGTGAGAGGGACTCCACAACCTCTCTGGAAAATCTGTTCCAGTGATTGGTCACCTGCACGGTAAAGAAATTCTTCCTCGTATTCAGGTGGAACTTCCTGTGCATCAGTTTCTGCCCGTTGCCTCTTGTTTTATTTCTTGGCAACACTGAGAAGAGCCTGGCTCCATTCATGACAACTTCCCTTCAGATACAATTCAGTAATATCCAGTAAAATTCTAAAGCTAATCATAAAAGTTCAGGAAGAATAAAAATAGCATTTAAGGAACTCAAAGAAGTTCAATGTAGAAGTGTAGAACCTGAAGAAAACAAATGCTCATTGCAAAGGAAAATACTCATGAACAAAACGTCATTAAAAACTCTTTTCAGCATAAAAAGTTCAACACTTCACAGTGTGTGTCAACCTCACATCAATATAATCACCAATCCTCAGTACCACAACTTCTCTTCCATGAGTTGCTAAAAGCTGTTGTTTTCTAGCTCAGATCATCAAGCAGATACACAGCATGACTCGACTCTAGGAATCTTGCTGTTTCATCACTTTGCTTTATTTTATGTTAAAAAACCAAAATGGCTTTTCCAGTGACAACACAAAATGAACCAGCTGTGTATTTCTGGCTGAATAAAATGCATACACCAGGTCTGCACAGGATGGAATAAGAAGTTTTGGTGAGAAACCTAGTTTAATCACTTGCAACTATAATCAACTATGTTCATTTAAATGCCATTCAAAACTCTGAAGGTCCATTAAACACAGCAGAACACCAAATACCCATTCTCTCAAGAGATCAAAAAAAGTAACAAAAGCCAAACTTCAAAGCACTTTCAGTTGGAGAAGTAAAAATTACTTGCTGATGGCACCCATATCACAGGATGAGTGAAGATTAGAAAGGACCTCTGGAGATAACTTTTAGCTCAACCTCCCTGCTCAAAGCAGATTATTCACAACATTGCCCATGCTGAATCAAAGATAATTAAACCCCCAAATGGTTAAACTGAGTATTGCAATAACCTCAGATTTTTATGGTAGTAAACAGGAAATCATGTCCCCTGAGAGCTTTTCATGTACTGGAAACAAACACTTGAAATTTGAATTATAACACTCCTCTCCTTCCAATGAAACATAACAAAAAAACCCTTCAAACCCCATTAAAAAAAAAAAAAAAAAAAAAAGGAACTATTATTCTATAGAAGAAAGCATGCCTCAGCTCAACCCTCATAACCATTTTAGATTATTGTCAAGGGCATCCTTAAGAAAACATAATGCAGTAAACCAGTATAGAAGACACAGAGTAGCATACACCAAGACATTATTTCAAAAACCTTTAGAAATAAAAACAAGACAGATGCAAGTCATGAACAGCACTTACAAAAGCTGATGACAGACTAAATTCAATACAAAAACAGCACGGTTCTTAAAAACTGGACATAAGAAGTCCCAAAAGGCATATAATCAAGCTGATTGCCTAGACAAAGTCTCAGACACACATTCCCCTGACCTCTCTCCTTCACAGAAGAAGAAAAATGTCATCTGAATTGCATGAGCTCACTACTGTTTAGTTTTGTTTTTCCATCTGACGCTTTTGCTGGACACTATACATCTTCAGACCACTGACCAGCAATTTTCCCAGTTCACTTTCTAGATCCTCCCACAAGTGGAAGGGGGAAAAGAAAATAATTCAATACATAGCTAAGAAAAAGACTGCAAAAAATTTAATTTGGAGCCAAACACAGATGCAGTGTCTTATTCACTGCATCTTGTCACTCATCATTTGAAAAGAGCCACTCTTGTTTTTCATTACTTGTTTTTCATCATGTTTTCATGTAATCACTGATGTTATGGCTGCAATATTTCTTACTGTAGGCAAAGCAGACAAGAGTGGTCACAGAAGGAAAGCTGAAGAGAAGAATTAGCTCTTCATCAGGCAATGTAATTGGATCATACCTGTTCTACACAAAAGTTCCTTAAGAGCAGTCTTTGCCAGGAAGGGAGAAAAGGGGGAGAAGACAAAAGCTAACACAGTTCCCTTCTTGCTGGATTAACTGACATGACTTCAGAGCACGTGTACTATGTGCAAAGTAAGTGGAGCTAAGTCCATACCAAACTGACTGCACGTGTTCTTAAGTAGTGGCTCACTAGAATTATTATTATCATCCTCAAATTATGTTACTATTTTAACATTTTTAAATACAATCTATTACACTGTTAAATGGAGACATAATAAGATGCTGGAGGGTTTATATTGCTGATGCCTAGCAACTTAGAGTAAATGTGAAATGCTTTATGAAAATGTGATATTATTACTGTGCCTTTGTATAAACCTGTGCACGTATATTATCTCTTTTTAAGCGTGTGTTGAACATTTATAAATCTGTAATGGAACTGGAAACTGTTTTTAGTTTGTCAATGGTTTAAAAGGAAAAAAAGGGTCACTGTCATTGTGTAACTCATCTTTCAGTCAGAAGTGAAAGTTGCAAAGGATTTTCCGTTCTTCAGATTTCTCTTTCTAGTGTTATTGGAAAGCTTGTCTTCTTGTTTAAATGAATTTCCTTTTAATCTCCTCTCTGAGCTGCTGGATAGATGAAGCCTCTTAAAAAATTCAGGATATCACTGTAATTGTAAATTGATCTGTTTCTGTGGCAGAAGGCTGGGTCCCTCCATCCAGGAAAGAGACTGTCTTCTCAAAGTTGTTTTTCAGACAAATGATTTATCTCTCTTATTATTGTATTATCCTTTAATGGAAAATCAGTTTTTAAACAAAACTACTACTTTTTGGATTGTTTTATTCCTGGCAACATACAGGAAACGAAGCTACCTGCCAAAGCTAATGTGAAATATTTCCCAGTCTGAAATTTTTATATTTCCTAAATGAGAGTTTGACTCTACTTACATAGGAACTAAAACTGTATCAAGACAACTAAAATGCACATATTCATCACCTCTTAAATCCTGAATTAATGCAATATATTAATAGACACAGGAAAATTCCCCACTGATTTTTGATGCGGAGTTGAGGTTGAAGCACTGTTATGACTATGCAATCTTTAAAACAGACACGTAACTCATTAGGATCAAAGTAGGGGAAATTATCCATCTACTTTAGTGCTGAATCCACATACCCTATTTGCCTTTGGCTCTTTGGTTATGAGATCTGGCATCACTTAGATAATTTCACCTAATCCATCATTAGCTTTCATGTGTCCTATATTCTGTGGAACAAACCTAAATTTAACAAACCCAACTTCCCATCAATTACCACACTGAATATATTACACGTCAGCACAGGACACAAAGATTAGACATGCTGAACCACATCTTTCTTTGTGAAAATTCAATATGTTTAGAGCACTTTTAATGATACTGGCTCCAATTGTAATCATTGCTCCTTCTCATTGTGGACAGGCACTAATACTCTGATCTTTATGTATAGCACAGAGCTGCTGAACAAAATGAAAAACCTCAGAAGACACAGAAAATATATAAGAGATCCCAGTAACAGTGGCACAGAGTCACAAATGTGGAGTTTTTTAATTGCAATATTTGCTTGGATGGTAGAATCCTGTAAGATGACCTATTTTTCCCCTGCAATCCTACCAGTAAACATTAGTTATTTAGATTAACTTTCTCCCTCCACATACACAAAGCACACAAAAAGGTTATTACTTACAACAAAAACTCAACACACTGCTGTTGTGTTATCACAGCATCCTTACTTACCGGTCTTCCACAAATACACTGATGAAGTTTGAAATTCACTTTGTGCATGAGCGTCCCAGGTTCCCAGCAGCAGAAGCACGAGAACTCCCACGCACCGAGCGGGCACCCCTGGACCATGGCAGAGAGAAGCGCTCCCCTCGCTCAACCCCATGCCTCCAGCAGCCTGCTGCTGCGTCCAAAACCCGCAGCACCACCACGAAACCTTCTTCAAACGATCCTCCCCTCTTCAGAATTTCCTCACGGGGAGAAAGGGACTGGAAACCTCTCTCCCGCTGCTGTGCATGGCAGTTGAAAAGAAAAAACTGTTTAACACCAGGGAACAATAGAGTCCTCGCTCGCTCTTGCTGCTGCTACTGCAGCAGCTCCTCGTGCTGGTATGGTCGCTGCTCCACGCTCTTCCATTCAGCGCTTATAGCAGTTTTCCATCAGCTAAAAGCGAGACAGCTGTCCGCAGGGGGCTCCAGCTGACTGAGCAGGTTATCTTGCTCTGGGAGGCAGCAGCAGTCATTTACACCAGCTGGAGAGAGTGAGAGACAGAGAGAAACAGGGATGAGGAGAAACACAAATAGCCCAGTGCTGTAATCTCAGTGCAGAGAGTGACTGCAAAAGGCTGGCTTCCCAGACACATCTCTCCCTGGAATATCCCAAATGATACATGCTAATACGAAAAGAAGAAATCATCATCAGACATGCTTCAGAAACACAAGTCATTCAACCAGAACAGATATAAACAGAACAATATATAACAATTAAGAGAGCATCAGACATTTGTCCCGATAATCCTATGTATGCTGCATTAACCATTTTGTAAACAACAAAAAAATAAGTGATTACACATGCATTAAACAGACAATTAAGACCTTATGAAGGGAAATAGAAGAAAATGTAGGAAAAAAAAAAAAACAGCACTACCTTGTCTTGCATATATTTATCAAATCTGCTTCAGGTAATGGCATATAGCTATCTGCTATGAGGACAGATGAATATGTGTGTATGATAATGTGTATGTATGTGTAAGCACACCACTTCTGTGGTAGATGAAGTGTGCACGTAATATATAACACAAGATAACATCCTTTCTTATCCAGAAAGTATGTACACATATATACATGCATAAATGTCAACTGTGTAATTTGAAATAATTTGAAGATCAAGTTATCAATCATTTTACATATGAAAGTATGCAGGATACATTAGGCTGTCAAGATGGTACAAAAATGTGGAGAGAGACAAAGCCTTTCAAATAGGGATCTTTATCTCTCCCACCCACTATGCAGTGAACAGACACTATAACAAGCCTAAAGATTGGATTTCTGACACCTATAAACTGGGAAGCAAATGAGGAATTTTCAAGGAAACCAATATCATATTCAGAAAGTTACATTAAAAATGAAAAAAAAAAAAAAAAATACACAGTAAGAGCACAGGACCCAGAGTTGAAAAATGATGGAGCTATTGTTGTTTAAAGAAGAAACCTTCAGTCAACCTCTCTTGGGACGCCTGTCATTTTGCACAACCTTCCCAGACTCAGCCTTTTCACATGCATTAGATTAAAATCAGTTGTGATCAAATAATTCCCAAGTCCTTGCCTGTTTAAATATTCTGACATCAGAGCAAATTAGCAATGTTGAAGGTTGCAAATTCGTCTTTGTTTACTTTCCACTCTGTTACGCCTCTAAGAGGGAATTAAAGGCTCAGGGAGCTATAGTACCATGAGGCTGTGATTAAGAGAGATAAGCAAGTGTGGATTACTGTTCCTCAGCTGTTGAAAAACAGGCAACAATCAGGAGATTATAGGTTGATAAGGGATACATAGAAAGCCATGATCTTAACAAATTTATAGCATCCTGATCCAGAACTTGTACCCTCAGCTAAAAGCACTTCAGGAGGTACATTTTATTCACTTCTGCTACATCATACTGTATTCACTTTAGAAAGCATAGTTTCCCCTTCAGCCTTTGCTTTGAACTAGAGAGAACACTTTTAAAACAAAATTTTTTCTGAGTTCATTGATTTACATCAATTTTACAGCTACATCTGCAGTTAAGTTAATCACACACATAGCATTTAACAGGCTGTGTAGAGGGACTTAAGAATATTCAACATAATAAAAACAATGCCAGCTTCATAATTTATGAAAAACAGGATTAAGAATCTGAGGGCTTAAAGAAGTTTTAAGAACCTCAGGAAATGTATGACAATAGCTGAATTGACTTGCATACTTAAAACATATGTAGCTTATATATTCCTTTGAAAAATTAAGAGTAAAAATGTTGACTTTTTAGCCAGAGGTATGCACCAGAGGAAGAGTCAAGTCTATAGAGAGACTAGGGGAAAAGGCCCCCTTTTCAGAGTTATTAAATACAATGGATTCTACCTAGAATTTTTTATGAATGTATAAAGAAAGCCTCTGAGAATATTTTGTACGTGACTCAGATCATCTGGAAACATCATCAGGGAACAGATCATCCATGTAGTTGGCACAATGAATCAAAGTGGCTTTTGACAGCAGAACAAAGCAGCATCATGACAGAGGGTAAGCACACGTACACAAACATTCAAATATTTTCTTGTATTTATGCAGCTATAGGACCACATACTTCAAAACCAGTAAAATATAGATTATTAAAGTAAAATATCTTCACACTACTTTTCATGGTTTTACCATTTTTTCAGCCACAAAATCAATGAACTACAAAAGCATAATTCCACTTTTTTTTTTTTTTTGTCAGAAGATATAATGAATTAAAACTGTTCAGAAATAGGTCACAGAGACAAAATGGAAGGAATATTTATTATGCAAAAGTATTTTTGTGTCTGGGAAAAAAAAAAAGGATCTCTGAAGAGCTGGTTTTGGGACACACTAAGTCACTTATGCAGTACATGCACTCATCTTTTACTCAAGACAGGGAAAGGACAGTGATACCCCAGGCCAAAAAGTAGGCTGGTGCCTGAAGACACAGACACCAACACCAACCTCATCAACCTAACTGCAGGAATTAGACCTCTGTAACAAAAGAGGGAATATATCCTGATTGGAAGTTTCAGTTGCCATCAGCATGCCTTTCTGGGAAAGCTGTTGTTAGCCATTTCCACTGTGGTGTGTCTGAAGCCCTATTACCCTCTCCTATTTGCCGCGGTGAACACAGGACTTCCCTCCAGTTAACAATGCAACCACTATTTCCAGCCCAACTTCTAATATACTTAACAATCTTAATTTATCAGTTGTTCATGGCTTAGACATTCCCAAAGCAATGGTTAAGTATTTCTGAGAAGAAGCCTCTATACAAAGCATAGAAATAAACTATGATTGACATTAGTATCCATATCACAAACTTAATATGTCATTGTTGTCCCTTAGAGCACCAACATGGGAGCCTCAGCAGATACAGTTATTTATTTAGATGTAGAGTTGGCACTTGGGGATATGATTTAGTGGTGCACTTGGTAGAGTCAGGTCAGTGGCTGAATTCCATGATCCTAAAGATCTTTTCCAAACTAAATAATCATAATTATTTTATTTGAGGCACAATAGCTACAAGAAGTCTATAAACTACTCACACAAAACACTGACAACTTAGCACCTTTTCATTTTTCTGCAAAAAGTATGACTAACCTCAAAGACCTTTATGAAATGACATAGAGTTAACCATGAAACATTGTAATGACATTACTCACATTTCCTAGCATTAAAAAGTTAGAGGATGACAAAATAAGCATGAAATACCTTTTATTTTACGGAAAGAGAAATAATAAGATATATATACAATCAACCTGGAGGTATTCCTCTGCTACCAGGCAGTCCCATGCTAGCACCCTTCTCTTTATGAAATGCCATGAATAAAAGGTTCAGGATCATATTATCTCATACCCTGATGATGTTGTATTTCTACATATAGTAAGACCTAAGAGCATGCAGAGACTACTATATATATATGGCACATTTGTTGCTAGAGTAAGCAATACACAACAAAGAACTGTGTTCAGAATCACTTTCATCTGCCTTCAATTCAGACTGGTTATGCCAAACCTTTAGGGAAGTTTCAGTTCATTTTTGTAGATCTATAGAAGATGTTTTACAAACTCTGTAACTGTACCCCACTAAACCATGTGTGCTGCATGAGTACTAGACTAGCACAAAAAATACAGAATGAGTAGTAGAATAGCCCAAATTCTAGAGTGAAAAATGTTTTATTTATTGTGTAGAAAAGTCAAAGTCCTCTTCATCTGAACCATGCTAGTTTTGATTGATCTCCAAGACTTTTCCCCTTCTCTTAGGTATGAAAATGACAAATATTGCCAGGACAAATAAGTCACCTATCTCCTATTCATTTAGCTCTACGGTTACAATGAGTTTATTACAGCCAATGCCCACTGGATAATAGAGTACCAAATATTTCTGAGAAGCTTTGTAAATTTGTAACCTGCTGATCTTATTCTGTTGCCGTATGAGGTAGGATGCCCTTGGAAATATCCATTTCATGGGATGCAGGGATGCGGTTGCACCCCTAACTTTTAGAGAAGTTAGGAAGGTGAAATATGTTCCCTTACATGTCTGTTTCCTTGTAAGATCCATGACCTAAATAATTCTCATAACAGTTAAAAGAAGCTTTTGTTCTCTTCATTCCCTTACAAACTCACGGGCCAAAAATTCTAGTTCTGCATTTTGTGAGAGCCTGACTTTCATAAGGATATTTTATTACAGTCACAAGTATATTGTAATAATTCTCTTCATATGGGACCTGCAGGAACTTTACTAGATATTGAGTACTTCAGGATGGAATAAGCTGCACGGGGCTCTCTTAATCCTAAGAACTCTTTACCAGACTCAAAAACAATCTCTTCTTTTTCTTCATATCTATGCTAGGGACCCCAGTCAGGGAAGCCACAAAAATATGCTAAACATGAAAAATCTGAAAAAAAAAGTCAGTTTTTCAAAATTAGACGTGCTGTGCAAAACTTCCAGCTAAAGTTATTATTAGGGATCCTAAATATATGGCCTCTAGGTGTCCCACTCGACCATGTCATAATAAGCTATTATGGATTTCTCTTTTTCTTTCATAGCAGGTAAGAGGCCTTGATTTTATCCTTACAGGGTTTTTATGTCACATCCGCTTTGTAAGCTTGCAATTTTTAAAACAAACAAACAAACCACCCCAGCCTCTTTTACACAAGTTGTACAATTATTCATAGTTTCCCCAGAATAACTGTTTTTGCAAACATTAGAGGTTTCACGATGCCTGTCTCTTAAATTTGTTTCATTCTTTTAGGTCATGGATTTGAAGAACAAATTAGGAACTTTCAAAGTTATGTGTTTGAGCTGCACAGAAGAAAAGCATCACATGTACAAAGCAACTGAGTATATTAATAATGTGTACTTAAACTCTTCATTGTTTCCTGGTTACTACAAAAAAATTGCTACAAGAAAAAGTTATTTTTGAAAAATTAATGAAGATTCTACTGACATGAATGATTAGAAATATCTTTTCATCTAGTTATGATTTTATAAATTCTTTGCTTTTATTTAGGTAAGATAGCATCTCCTGGACTGATTTATCTTTTTTTAAGGTTTTCTTTTTATTGTTTGATTATATTGGGGGAGGAAGGGTGGTGTTTGGTTTTTAATCTATTTCATATCTAGACATTTTCCTAGCCATTCTTTCATTGGTATGGGGTGGTTTTTCAATTGTAGGTAACAAAATCAACATCCTTGGCATGAAACACTCACAGTGAACAAGTATTCTTCATAAGGAGAGCACACTGAGATATAGCCAGGAAGTATATCTAGAACTGCTTGCTGGGACATCAAGCTAGAGGAATTCAAGTAAGAAATCAATGAATTAATCCAGGAGGGCACCCAGTTTTGGATAAAGATACATGATAAAAAAGTGTATTTACAATTTTTGTTTTCAAGAAAAGTGTTAGTTTTGACTTGATAATGTAGCCAAAGGCTACTGGGCTAAATAGATCAATATCATTGTGAAATATAATGGTCCAAGAACTGAAAAAGATCAGATTAAATTGCCTAATTTTACTTTATGGCTTTAAACTGTGTGAATAAACATTGTTCTTTCTGTCCAGATTACACTGGCTTCAATGCAAACCACATGAAGAAGATCCTATCCAAAGATGAGAACTGACTGAGAAGATCAAAACTGACTCCATGACCCTTTCTGTGTTAATAAAATGGAAAAAAAAAACGCATGAGGAAAATGGTGAATTTTTCACTTAAAAGCTTTTGGTAACCCCTGTTTTGGGAAAGAAACTTGAACTTGTGCTGGGAATGATCAGTGTGCTCTTCTCATCATAAACTCCAAAGAGAAGTCTGCACAAACTAGAACCTCCTCTGTAACTGTGGTACGAGTATGCACTTGCTTACAGAGTGCTGCGGGCAAATAAAATTTGTGTGCAAAAGTGGAACATAAGTGGCTTCTAAGTCACTAGGATAGAATGCTCGGAAAACAGTGATAGGAAGAGCCAAGAAAACAGGCTGAAATCAGGATAAGAAACCTAACTGGAGAAAAAAACTGCAAGGAAGAAGTGACAACCAGAGATTGTGTGGATGTGCTATACACTGTTTACTCTTTTAATGCATTTGATGTGGCTCTACCGTTTGTATAGGTATGTGAATAAGACTGCACACAGAATGGACCTATTTTAATCTAACTTTCGTTATATCAATTTCAGAAAGCCTAATAGGGACTTCACTAGCGGAGTAAACAAACCAACCCAGTTGACCATAACTGCCATTTAGAACCAGTTTTTAACTCCAAGCCCATTATACTAGATTTTCCAAGAGGTAACCAAAATACAGCATTTAATGGGTCTTTCCAATTCAACTCTGTTCCTCCAATGTATGTGTGTACTTTTGAAATTTGAGTTCCTTAAATCAATGGGAACAGCTAGCCCCCATGTCTAGCATGAACTTAGGCTGAATCTAAATGTTTATCTAGACAACAAGCTTATTGGAAAAAAATAGTGGTTAAAACTCATAGTTGGAAATGCAAATAAGTAAAATTATTGACAGGACCTGAAAAGCAGGCAGGGAGATTTCAAAGACACAATGGAGAGGTAAGTACTGAAATCCCTGGCAAGGGGAACAGAAAGAGAATGAAATAAACAAAGAAAATCAGTGCCCATTGTCTTTGAAAATCCTCTCCAGGGAGAGCTTAGTAATATGCACATACCAAATCACCATAAACAAAAGCCACCTTCAGTCAATTTCAAACGTTTTTCTTATTAAAATCCTATTGATTGATCATCCTTCATCTACACGTCTGACAAGCCAATTTCGATTTTCAAGGAGGGAAATTCTGGTCTTCTTTTTCAGGCCATAAATCACTCAAACATTCTGTTATCAATTCTCAAATTAGTTAAGTAATAAAGATTAATAAGAAAATTAAACAAGGTTGATTTCTTTAGTGAGTTGTTGTTTCATTGGTGCAGCTTTTTTTAACTTAATTAATACATTTAGTGGTTTCCAGAAATGCACAGACTCAGTAGTAGCGACAAACACAAGATAGGTGGAAATAGCTTTTAATAATTTGTTAACTTCTTAAGAGTCCTAATTTAGCAGGCCAAAAGTGCAGCTATGTGTTTTGTGCTGGCTTCAACAGATCAATAAACAAGAGAAGTATTACTTCAGTAAACTGCTTAGTGTATCTCACACCATTCAGACACAGGGTAAGATGAGGTGAGATTTAAAGCATTCTGAATTAATAATCAAGGTTCAGTGGGGATTTGCTAACTAACTAAGCCCTAAGATAGAACCCCATTATATCATTAATAATAATATTTTGCAGAATCTTAGGTTATAATTAAAGTTACAGCACTAAAGATAATATCTCAAAATAAATCCTTCCCTCTCTAATATTATCTAAAACTTCACAAGTATGTTTTATTTGTCATACTTCCATTATATGGTAGTTGCTTTAACTGGAAGGTGGAAGGCAAATCTGTTCCTACTGATCAATCTTACTATTAAAAATTATACGTCACTCACTGAAGTCAACTCTGGAGCAAACTACAATGCAAGAAGCAAATCTGAATAAGGAAGACCACAAAGTTAACAAACTCTAAGTGCATACTAATGAAAAAAAGTTACAATTTCAAACCACACAGACTAGTTGCAAAATGCTGAGCTGTGTTAACAAAATCTCCCATTCTCTGAAGTTCTGCCTTTTCTTCCTCCTCTTCTGCTGAGCATCATCCTTGCTTCCATTTCATTGCACCAATATTTCTATGGCAAAAAGAAAGCAAGTAGCCAAACCTGTGCACCAAGATTGCTGATATCACAACCACATATAATTGAATTTTCTACATACACATCACAATGCATTTAATTCATTCTGTGTGCTGATGAAAAACGTTTGCTAAATTATCGGCATTAGCATTAAAACTAGAGCCTCATTAAAGCGGATCAAACCAAGCTTAAGGTGATGTGACACTTTTCAGGATGGGAAAAACATTCATAAAATGGCACCATTGTTCTTCCCTATGATCAAAAAAGACAATATAGCCAGTTTTCTCCAATCACTATTACCTTTGCACATCTGAAAATGGGATAAAAGCTTTCTCATTAACTGTTAGTGGGAGCTCTGGTGCTTCCACAGGTTTTTCCCATGAGACTCAAAACTAACCTTGGTCTAAATAACTGACATTTGCATCTTTACACTCTCTGCAGTATACGAGACAGCTTCATTTGATATACTGCCCACTGAAGGAAGAAATGGTGTGGAGGAGATTCTCAGTGACTGAACTATTACTGAAATATTACAGAAACTGGCAAAACAGTTGTCTCTGGATCAGCATGCAGTTCAGTTGTTACCATCCAGTTAGATAAGTAGAGCATAATTTCCCTGGGACAAGGAAATTTAATTTACAGAGATGAAGTGGGGTGGAGAGCACTAAAAATTTGAAGCGTGACTTTGAAATCACAATGGCAATGTTTGAATGATGCTGAGTTCAGGTAAAACAACAAACTAAGTTCAGGTAAATAGATAGACATCATTTACCAGTGCAAAAAAAAAAGATATATCATGTATAAAGCAAAAGTCGATCTTCACATAAAAACCTGTTTCCTAGATGTATCAATATGATAAAAAATAAGTAATGATTATTTCATATTAGTGACTTAAATACACATATTAAAATTAATATGCTAACTAGATGCTAACACAGTTTATGTCAGCTTAAATTCTCTTAGCCCCCATATATAAATACAGACACAACACACAACTTCAGTTGTCTGGCTGATATATTGGTGCCTAAGTATAAAGTTACTTTTCTGAGACATCCCACACAGTGAACGGAAAATAGCAATCTTCTCAATATGTTGCTAAAATACTCTCACCACCACGTCCACCTCCATACACTGCCTACAGACACTTCTTCATGTGCTCAAATATTAATGTCTCCATCAGACAGATTGACTCAGAGGTATTTTCAATCCTTAAATATGTACAAAAGCTATTTTTATTATATTACTATTTAGTATTTTTCTTTATCAAGGACAAAATTGAATAATTCAGACTTTCACATGAAGAACTATGAAGAAAACAAAAAATACATTCTGCTTCCTCCAAAAGTTAATAGAAAACCATTATAAGCAACCTGCTTTGGAAACCTTGGAGGATAACTGAACCGTAAATCCTCAGATCATTTTAGTCCTTTCTCCTTCCTACAGATATACAAGCAAGACCATAACACATGTAGAAGTTTGCCCAAATCTGATTATTGTACATATTCTTATATCTAAAGGATGTTAAATATCTTATGGTCTTTGAATGCATCTTAAATACTGAAACTGACTGAATAGCTGGACACATTGTACCTCACTTAGGCTAAAGGAGGGTGGAATTCAATAAATTCATCCCCTGTAAAACTACAGGGTTGCCATAGCAAAGTAATATACTGACAGGATTCAGGAAAGAACTCCATTATGTCAAACACTTTAAACATGCATATGCCTACACCAAATCCCCTCTCTCTATCAGTAACTGGTTGACTGGCAGTCAACAAAATGCTTGATTTCCAACCTTGTGAACCAAGATTTTTTTTTTAATATAAAACTTAACTATATTGACTTGACTGCAATGGTCTCCGAGAAAAATTATTCTTGATTTGCAGATAGGCAGTTTGGCAGGGCTTCCTCTAAGCTCCCAAGACTTAATTTTCATATCTGAAGGGACTGGTGAAGTACATTAAGTTTTCCCTGCTTCTGTTAAGAGTTGAGTCTTCTGACTTCATCTCCTAAGTCCTCTAGGTGCATACATAATTTTGACACAGGGAAGAACCACACATCTTGAATCTTTGGCAGAAAGGAGGAAAATAAATCTTCCTATCTCTCTTACACGTATGCAAGAAGAAAACTGCTATTATCTTTGGCCAGGACAGAACCTCTTCTTTCCACCAAACATTTAAAAAGTTTCAAAGAGATCATCTATTACAGAGAGATTTTCATAGTGCTGTCTTTGTAAGAAATTCTACAGAAAGAGAAATAATTGAAATATTAATAGGGGATGACATTTTCATTACATTCACATGTTTAGTCCATAATTCAAAAACCCACTCTCATTTTTTTTCCCATTTGAAAAAAAATTAAAATTGCACCAATTCCCTTTCTCTTTTGTGTGTCACATTCTGTTTCACATTCCCATGCTTATGCTAATCTATAATTTCAAGTAGTGATCTTCACATGATATCACAATGAAACAATCAAAAATTAGTTTCTTTGGCTTTGTATAATGGAATAGAGAAGACTCTAGTCATTTGATTTCAGAATGGATCATTAGCCACTGTATTCCTAAACCATTTAAGAGACATAATTTGAAATCAAACAATAAATAAACCTAATGCATACCTCTAAGCAGAAAGTAATTAAAATAGATAGCAAACATTTGCTTTATTGTCTGTTTTCCCCCTAAATTATGATTTTTGCAACAGTTCCTTAAAAGGTTTTCACTTAAACTGCATTGCAAAAATGAGATCATATTCATTGTACGCTCCTCATTAACTCAACTGATGGTGTTTTAATTCCTACAACATACAAACTCTGATGTTCATTTTGCAATTTGACATAGCTAGTGTGTGCTGAGAATCATTAGCTTCACTATGGCAGAACAAACTATTTCTTTGCAAAGCACACATACCACTTTTTAACAAAGATTATTGGAAAATTTTGAAGGTATTTCTTGTCTTACACAGAAGCAACTCTTTCACTATTAATTAACTTTTCTGTACCCTGATTTTCCCTAATGAACTAATAACCCATGTTCTATCTGCTGGTAAACACTAAGAACTAAGAGATGAGAAATGACACAGCACAAGTGTTATGTTTGCTCTACTGAAACACATTGGATTATAAACAGTAAATGCAATTTAAAAGACATGGGATTAACCAGAGAGGCAACAGCAAGGAAATTCGTTACAACTTACGGATTCATTACAATTTCAATACAGACTATTAAATTATGATGGGATATTGCCTAAGACTTCCCATAGAAAGCCAAACACCACACCAATAATTTGGTGAACATATTATGTTAACATATGCAGGTATATGAATGAAGTTGAACAGTTACAATATTCAAAAATATTGTTCTTCTCACTCTATTCTCAGAACTACAACATGGCATCCATGATGGGACATCTGGAAATGTGCCTTATGTTAAAATGTTATGACCATCAGTACAGGCCATGAATCAGCAAGTGACAGAATAACACCTGAAAGTCAGTAAAGGTGCAACCCAATGTCACTGTGGGCTGATTTAATGGGTGGTGCGTGGCTGTCTGGCTGTAGCGGGTTGGGTTTGTAACCGGGCAGAAACACCAATTTAGTGTAGTGGTTTGGTCCAAAATACTCATTACTATTTACCTTCTGTGAGATAAGAATTAGGAGAAATGCAAAGCAGGCACCAAACTTGAAAGAATATAAAGAAGTTTATTAGCAGACCTAAAAGAAGAAAAAAAATCATACCACATCTTCAGAGCACTTCTCCTCCCCCCACCTTTCTCCCGTCTCCCACTGACAATGTAAAAGACAACCCTTGAGATGTTCAGTCTGTTTACCACTTCCATAATAACCTTGTTCACTGCATTTAGGAAGAGGAGTCTCTCTTGTCCATGCTATGAAAACATTATCACAACGAGACAGCCGCCCAGGTTGGTTCTCTGCTCGCATGCGAGTCCCTTCCCCAACTTGCAGCTTTTCCCACAACTGCTTTTGAGGGTCCACTCTTGAAGATTTTTGGGGTAAAATTTTAAGGTTGAGCCGTTCAGAAACAAAAGTTCTCTTCACCCATCTCTGGGAGCACTTCATCTCTAAGAACAGAGGCCCTTCTCCTTCCCTAGGAGCAAAGGCTCTTCCTCATCTACATCTTTAGGACTATCTCTGGGAGCATCTCTAGGAACTGAGGTTTTCTCCTTTTCCATTTGGAGCAAAAGTCCTCATCACTTCCATCTCTCCCTGTTCAAACTTCTCATGAAATTACAGCTGCGTCAGCATCTGCCTATCTCAGCACAGGTGCTTTTGCTGACAAGTTGAATGCTCCACCCCCCATGCCTTCATGAAATTACAATAGGATACTCTGATATATCATAGTCCATCACCACCATAGCTTTACAACAGAATTTCAGCTTTAAGCATCTCCTCTTTCTCTTCCCTCAGGTTTTCAGCTCTTCACAGCACTAAAAGGGTTAATCTCACCTGGGCCTTTCAGCTGGAATGAAGCTTATCACTGTTGGTCACATGATCTCTGTGATGCAGTTTCAGCTGAATCTTGGCAGCACTGGAGAGGGGGAGCCGCCCGTCTGCACATAGCAGGGCTGTGGGGGGGTTCTGCGGGTGGAACAGGTCTATCGGCTCCAGGATGGCCGTGCCCCAGCCCAGCCTGGCCCGAGCAGGGCCTGGCCGGGCCCGCTGGCCCCCACACGGGGCCTGCAGCCACCTGTCCCAGCACTGGAAATGAGAGAGAGCTGGGGGGGGGGGCATCTATTCTTAAGTGTGTATCACAGAGGCAGTCACAACTTTAAGTGGCTTAAAGAATTGTCCATATTCAAACTGGCCATCTGATAGGTTCTGTCAGGTCCCAGAGGAAGCTGTAAGCACCCCTTAGCAAGGACATCCCTTCTGGGACTATGCTTGCTAACCCATGACACTGGCTAACACACACAAACACACACACACAGAGTTTGCAGGGAAGTACTACTTACCTTGCAGATGCAAAATGCCCAGACTTGGAGAAGTGCAGGATGTCACTAACCCACTGCCCAAAGCCTGCCTCTGGGACCAGTTAGAGAGAACGCTGCCTTCTCTCCTCAGCTCAGTGCCAAGTTGCCACAGTGCTAAGTGTGGCCTGTGTCAGGTAACTTTCCAGATGCGCATGTTTGTGTTTGCACAAGTGAGATTTCCTGCACAGAGCCCATCCTTCCTTGTTTGGTCCACTAACAAATCGTGCATAACAGCAGTCTTTTGTCTAGAGTTCAGCTGCCCCTCTCCCCATCAAAACACAGTCAGAATCTTCTCCCCAAAAGGTTATGTTCCCCTTAACAGAAATAAGATTTGACCTTATTGTATTTCCTAAAAGCCTAAAGCAACAGAACTAATCCTTCAGTCAAAGAACAACCACTGGAATCTCTCTTATTCCTTATTCCCCTCACCAATGGTATCCAAGGTGTTTTTGCAGTAGTAGTATTATAACCTCTTACTGTAGTATAACAGTGTAGGCTCCATGAGGTAGACATAGACATTGGACTTTAGGCCAATCACACCTCCTTGAATATCACTCAGATGGAAGAAGACAGTTACTGCGATCTTCAAAAAAAACCCATGCAATGCTAATGTTGCATCCAGAAACACTAGTGTGGGTTTTTTCTCTGACGAATATATGAGTATCATCATCATGGGATACAGCAGTAATCCTAGCCTAATCACATAAAGTTTCAAATTCGTTTGGCAAGAACAAGAGAAACAAACTTCAACAATACATAAATCAGAACTATTTATAGAACTGAGTATCACACCTCCTACATAAAGAAACAGAAACACCAACCTGAACTAGGCCTGTACATAAACTAAGAGTTGATAATGTTGAGATTTAGCCACCTGTACATAAAACTACCAAAACCAATCGGACTTTTCTATAACACTAACATTCTACATAGACAAAATAGGAAATTTAGAAACAAAACCAAAACAGAAAACAAAAGTGTCATGGTTTAGTATAGTTTGGGTTTTTAGTAAAGACGGCAACAACAAAGATAGACACAAACTTCAAAACCCAACCCAAACCTAAACCAAAAGCCACTAAACACCAAGCCCACCCAGAATACAACCTTAAGATTAAGCACAATGGTGGCAGGAGAGCACAGCTCACCCACCTGAGCCAGTCCCTCAGCACATGGGGTACCATCCCACAATGCTGATGAACACTAACACTCAGCACCTTGGACAGAGGCTTTTGAGAAACTGTTGACGTCAAACCATTTTCTGCTTCTATTTGTTCATTTAATGGAGCCCAAGGACCATCTTGACAGCATACTCCTTATTCTTACATCAACTTTTGCAGTTAAAATACATGTGCAACTAGTAAAACACAGACAAACTGGCATAAGGTTTAGGTCATCCATTCCTTGGTACAGAAACCATTATAGCCTAATAATACTGTGCTACACTTCTTTTTACATACATCAGAGAGACACTGTAAAAATATTACCCTTAAAACTTTCTAACTATTTTACAGAAAATAAAATATTGTCTTTGAACTTTAGCCCTGTTTTCCACAGAAGTTAAATTATTTATCTTGCTGTTTCTCCTTGATATGTCAGTAGTCATACTACCAAATAAACACAAAATAAATTGAGCAGCTGGATGAAATTAATTAGAATAATAGAATCATAGAATATTCTGAGTTGGAAGGGATCAACAAGAATCATCTAGTCCAACTCCTGGCTCAAAAATTATACCACGTGCATAAGAGCATCGCCCAAAAGCTTCTTGAGCTCTGCCAGGCTTTGTGCTATGACCACTTCCCTGGGGAGCCTGTTACAGTGCCCACCCTCTCAGATAAGAACCTTTTTCTAATACCCAGCTTAAGCATCCACTTACACAGGATGCTGCTATTCCCTTGGGCCCTGCCACTTGTCACTGGAGAGAAGAGGTCAGTGCCTGCCCCTCCACTTTCCCTCATGAGGATGCTGCAGATCATTATGAGATCTGCCCTCATACTTGATAAAAATCTATTAAGAATATAATTGTTTTGGTAGGGATGAAAATAGTCTATACACTTCCATCCTGATTAATGTAATAAAATATTATCAAAGTTATGAGAAAGAAGTTTATGGAAGGGGAGAACAAAAATCTGAATCAGTACAGTATCAGTGAGTCTACCTTTGAAAAACAGAAGAAAAACCTAGCGTTGTAGAACAAGATTGTTTGCAGGGTCTTCCCTTGAACTCCCTTGCATGGCAACATTTGTCACATTTATCATAAAACATTACTTCTAAGAGGGAAGGGAAGGGAAGGGAAGGGAAGGGAAGGGAAGGGAAGGGAAGGGAAGGGAAGGGAAGGGAAGGGAAGGGAAGGGAAGGGAAGGGAAGGGAAGGGAAGGGAAGGGAAGGGAAGGGAAGGGAAGGGAAGGGAAGGGAAGGGAAGGGAAGGGAAGGGAAGGGAAGGGAAGGGAAGGGAAGGGAAGGGAAGGGAAGGGAAGGGAAGGGAAGGGAAGGGAAGGGAAGGGAAGGGAAGGGAAGGGAAGGGAAGGGAAGGGAAGGGAAGGGAAGGGAAGGGAAGGGAAGGTTACTATTTTAACAATATGAAACAGTTGTGATTTTATTGAGCCAGTTTAAATTGTTACTCTTAAAGCCAGTGTAAGCACAGTTAAATTTAAACCTTTAATCATCATGCAGATTAAACTCAGATGAGTCATAGGAGAAATTTTGCTGATGTTCACTGCAAGAAATCAATAAAAAACTAAAAGAAAAAATATTTATTTCAGAGATGATCTTAAAAATAGACTTAAAAATTACTATTTGGATCCACCTGCAGCCATTTCAGAAAGACTGTAGCTGAGGGGATGAGACAGCAGGGAAACCCATTCAAGCTGATCCAATTTAGATATGCAAATTTTATCTTGTGTGTTTGAAAAGAACATTATGGCACAGGATAATTTGCACCTTGAGTTCCAAAGAATAATATTTCTAATCTAATGAAAACATGCCTCCATTGCTCATTTTCCCACTCTCCAGGTTTGGGCAATCTACTGCTCTTGTACCCATTTGAAACTGCCCATGAAAATTTTTGTTCTATATTTGAAACAATTAACACTAAACCATAGTAAAACAGCAACAAAAACCCAAACCCACCATACAGAAAAGAAAAAAAAGGAAAATAGAGAGGTATTAATTTTTGTAGTCACTTGAAAAAAGAATGTTACAAGTGGCTGACTAATGAATGATACAACTTATAATAGTAACAGGGCTAATGTAAAAAAATTTCCACTCTAGGGATGAAATGCTAAATGAAACAACTGCAGTCTAAGATCACGTTTGACACAGTGCATTGCTACCTTGTTTTTGTCTTTGTTTTTCCAAATAGTGATATCAGCTTAGTGGTAAAGTTCTGTAAAAGCTGCAAATGGTTTGGGAAGTTTCAGTGGAAACACCATTTCTAAATCACGATATTAACAGAAACAGAAATTCATCCTGGAGCAAATTAAAATATGTGAACTTCAGTACCAGAAGTGTAACGTCTACCTAAGTAATACTTATCATTATCATACAATTCTATAATTTTTACCCCAAAAAGAAACATATATTTAAATCACTCAATTCATAAAAATTAAATTGTAAAATTAAAATTTTGAAATCACTGAAAAAAACCCCTTGAGTTTTGTGAAATTCACATTTCAGATGTGCCTTTAATTTAAAAGGGGAAGGATGCAGTTTCACTACATTAAGAAGCATATTTTGAAGTAAACTAAACATCTTAGTGTAACCCCTCCCAGATAAAACAGGTACAAGACTTATCTGTTTCTCACTTTCTTCCACTCTGTTCACAGTGGTAATAAAACAACCAACACTAAAGGATACCAAAAATAACATTTACAAGTCCTTTAGCTATTGACCCAACTATATCTGACAGTCCATTAACAAAGGTTCAAAAAGAAAAAAGAAAGAAATTGCTTCCAGATATTCAGTACATGTAGCTGGTCAGACTGGCAGTTTATTAAAAACATAGCTCTCCAACTACAAATCCCAAATAGGAGAGATTGGTAGCAACAGAAATCCAGAAGCTTAAATTTCCAGGAGTATGTCTGCCTCCATTACACTGTCTCTGAGTTTAGTAAAGATCAAAGTAATTTTTTAATATGTAAATTTCATGGTTATATTGCAATGATGCCATAACTACAGGTCATGTAAACAAAATGCAATTAGA
Organism: Aphelocoma coerulescens; assembly: GCF_041296385.1. NCBI lineage: Eukaryota > Metazoa > Chordata > Aves > Passeriformes > Corvidae > Aphelocoma > Aphelocoma coerulescens. The sequence continues at coordinate 29,170,637 of NC_091015.1, forward strand.
AGACAGACCTGCAAATAAAAGGTTAATCGGCTGAAAATGAGCTTAATTGAGGACTCCTCCTATGCTCTCCATCCAAAACAATTACTGGAATGGCCCCAGTCCTGATACTAGTGGGAGCTGGCACAGACTGTGAATCAGGAAATCAGCACAGGAAAAGTGCAAGACCTACGCTTGTGCTATCCAAAACAGAAGAGCCACAAAAATAACTTAGTAAGTTTTAGCCAGCCCATTAAATAGTGCAAAAGAATGAGGGTTCTGAGGGTGCTGTGCTGCCATGAATTGTTGGACAATGAATGAGCTGAAGAGTCTCAGCAGCAGTCAAGACTGTGGGTTGTGGTAAAAGACCCCTCTGTGGGAGGGGGCCTGGAAATGGATGGTGCATCAGGAAGCTTTCCACTCTCCATCAGATGACAGCTGAACATGCAGTGTGTTAGCGAGTCTGGACCTTGTCTTAGGAGGAGATACTGCTCTATCACAAAGTTTTATATTAATAGTACCTTCATAAAATATGTTTCTATTTTGTGCCTGATTCCAAATTGCTACCTTAACCATTGTGAAAGTCTGATAAATATGTAAGGAAAACTAAGGAAATTAAAATACTTCAACATTTATTGAATCATTCAGAAATTTTCACAGTTTAAAAGGGCACAGAGGAGCTAAGTTGGGCACTCCATTTGTATGGGTTAAAGAATTCACTTGACATCCCTTTGTGTCAAAAACACTTAGCCACATGGTTGAAGCAAGAACTACCTTCATCTCTCTAGCATCCCTCGACTGCTGTCTTCCTCACCTCTGCCCATTAGATTACTTTCAGCTGGGACTTATGTGGCTGTGATGCAGGATTTTGAACACAGAAAATGCTTTAGCTGAATTAATAATTTCAAAAATAAAAAAGCAGAAGTGGTTTTGGTTTTGGGTTTTTTTGTGCATGTTAAACTTTATAAAAGAAGATGAAAGTTTCCAGACATTTCAGTCGGCACTTGGATTCAGAAACTACCAAAATAACACAACATATTTATACAACCTATGAGCTGTATTAACAAAACATGTATCTTACTACATGTCACAATTTTCATTTCTTCTATTTAAACACCTTCTTGATATAATTTAGTTTATACAGTAGGTTAATTCTGTATGGTAATAATGTTCCTCAAAATCCTATTGCAATTAACACTTTCCTACTTTAAATATAGCCCTCCCTTTCCTGTTAAATGTGTTTTCCAAGAAGATTGGAACATTAATTTCCTCTATATATTTGTCATAAGGCAAGGAAAGAGTAAGACCCAATATTTAAAAACAAATCACAGGAAACAAACTCCTCAACTGAATTAAAAAGTTACTTAAATTTTATTACATCAACTTATGTAAGTAGCAAAACATCAAACCACAATTGGGGCGAAGGAAAAAACACTCTGTGAAAGAAAAGTGAGGAAAAAAATCATCTTTAAAACAGATTTCACAGATCCACATACATATTAGTTTGTGGCAAAAATAAGGAAGGGAGGTGGACATAGAAGCAGACAGATTTTCACGAATTCCAACTGTATTCTGTGTTTCAACATACATCATAAATAAAAAAGGAAATTTAACATATCCAAAGTGTTTCTGGACAAAGCTTTTATCCATTTCAATCACCTCTCCTGTGATCATTCTAAGAATAAATCCTGAAATCTTTCCTTGAACTCCAGGGAGGGACTCATGCCACGTTGAAAGACAAAAAATGTAATTAGATAAGTCAAAACTCTTGTTATAACTACTACTTCGGTATTTTATGTGGTTCTTTATTCAGAATAGCTGTTCACCAAATCACAATAGCTGCTCACCATTGCCTTTCAAATCTACCAGATTATCCAGGCATAAGAACACTTGCAGTCCAGTAAATATTTGCAGAATAGCCTCTGTTTTGGTGATTAACAATCCATAAAGAGATTTTAAGCAAAGCTGTCAGTTTAATCTAGCAGGGCTTTGCATCCAGTATGCCAGACTGAGTCCGACCGTTTTAGTAGCAAGGCAATGATGCAGCTACAGCATCTGAACTAAGGCAGTGCATTTTTAAGAACCCAGGGGAGTTACAGCCCCATTTACTCCATCTGTGATACACCATGGGGGAAAGAGAAGCAAGGTTTACTATGTACTTATCTACAAAATATGTTGTCAAGCAGTTATTTTCAGTACACAAAAGTAAGTATAATGTTTGTAAGTATAATGATGTGTATAAAACCTCTGGAATATGATTATTTTCAGCACAAATAAGCAATATTTTCATACTTTGGCATGCAGTGTTTTTATAACAACATTTAGTCATTCCGTGTAATTTCTGAGACCAATAGTTTTCATTAGAGTTGACAGCACATTTCTTCATAGTGAAGCCACAAAGGTTTGCCCCCTTGCAAATAAGCAGACTGGCTCTGGCCAAACCAAGACCTCCGAGATCACTCAGACCGATGTGCAGGGTGGGCTATTCTTGCACTGCTCTAGCTTCTACCTTCTGTTTTCCGTTCATTATTACACTAATACAGAGTTCAATATATGAGAAGTTGCTCCTGGCTTTACAAAGCAGGACTTCACAACACTTACATATATACCTTACATATATTCTCCAGCTAAGGATGTCTTTTTACCTTACCTACACCATTGATGAAGGGTTATACTACCCTGGCAGCAATCTGACCCCAATGGACAAAACTCAACTCCTCGAGTGATAAACACCAGAACTTAATATGCACAATACGTTTTCCAAAGTAAAGCAGAGCAAAACCCCTTTTTTCATTTAATGTAACACAACTAGAGAAATGCACAAAACACAGTTTTTACCTTTCACAATAAGCTTGAAGCTGAAGCTGCTCTCCCAACATTAGCAAAAATGATGGACCCTAAATATTTTCAAGCTAAGTTTGCCATCAGTTTGTCAGCAGCAGAAAGACAGAATTCTAATATAATGAAGTCACAGCAGAGGTCAGAATTTGACCTATTTTCTCCAAATTGAGGCAAACATGGTACGTTTAAGTAGACTGCTTAGATATTGCCTCTAATATCCAGCAAGCTCAAGTAAATATGCACAAATAAATCCGCAACAGAAAAGCTGTGTTATAGTACAGTGAACTGATCTACCATCATATCTCAATGTTTTCAGTTTGCTAAGACTCTAGAATTTATTTTTACCAAAAAAGAATAGATCATCTGAAAAGAAAAAGGCAGTGAGGAAAAAATAACCAAAACAATGGTTGAAATAAACTTATTTTTGTGAAACACCTCATAAGTATGTCATACTACTGATTTTTAGATATTTTGACTAAAGAGGCTGATACTCTTAGTTGACCACTTCCTACTTGTCATCACAGCATTTTAAAATTTGCTGAGTTTTACTATATACTCGGAGGACAAAAAAGAATATTTCTGGCAATTACTGGCAAGATTAGTCCAAGCACACATCAGATATTTTCTTTTGGAAATATAATTCTCAAAAGATTTACTTTTGGACCTGTAGCTCATTGATGTTCAGCAGCTATAAACTATGCAAAATCAACACCTAGCTTATCCAAACTGTCTTGTGGAAGTTCAGGTTTCTAACATCTTCTGTAGCAAAAAAAAAAAAAAAAAAAAAAAAAAAAAAAAAAAAAAAAAAAAAAAAAGGTTGTCCAAAGCTTGCTTTTTTTATGCATTTATTTAATTTTAGAAAAAAGCACTGGCCTCGTCGTGCAAATGCTGTGCTTTCTGTCTGCAGAGATTTCCTACTATAACACTCATTGTTCTATCTTTTAGCTCAAGTTCTTCAGTGACCTCTTGTTGAACAGAGATTTGCATCTTTACAATACCCATAAATGACTCCCACAGGTTATTTCCAACATCAAAAACTTTCTTTTGAGATCTCTTTGATAAGGCTGAACTCATTCATCAGTTGTACTCTCAGTACAGAGTAAATGACAACTCTTACACTAGAGAAGGACTTCCATATATTTTCAGCTAATACTTTGAAGACCAGACAGCCTCCCTTGCTGCATTCTACAGACCAGTAGTGTTTACAGCTGTGGGACGAGATTGCACAGATTTGTGCACCAACAGTAAACTTACCTTCAGATATTTACAGGAATAACAATTCTCAAAAGACTTAAGCCTTATCTTTTCTTTTATTATTTTTTGTCTGTATCTTGTTCATAGAATAACAGAATGGTTTGGATTGGAAGTCATCTTGGATATCATCTAGCTCCAATCCCCCTGCTATGGGCAGGGACACCTTCCACTAGACCAGGGTGCTCAAAGTCCCATGCAACCTGGCCTTAAACACTTCCAGGGATAGGATATCCACCACTTCTCTGGACAACTGATTCAAATGCCTCAGCATCATCACAATAAACAATTTCTTCCTAATATCTAATCTAAATCTACATTTTTTTCAATTTAAAACTGTTCCCCCTCGTTCTATCACTACCTGCCCTTGTAAAAGGTCCCTCTCTGGCTTTTTTGCAGGCCTCCAGTGTTGCTATGACCCAGCCCACTGCGGGGCTGGGGCAGCAAGATGCCAATCAATCCCAGTCCATCCCCTGGATCGAGTTTCCCGAAGAGGCAGACTCAGAGGGTGGGTCGAGGGGCGGCTCAGAAGCCTATGCCACACCCCCTGGGCGGTGCCTGGGTCCAAGCCGCCTCCCCCGGTTCGGGAAAATTCCCGGTTCCTCGGTTGTTCACTGGTTCTCTGTTATAACTCCTGCCTCTCGGTTTCCCCCCGGAGCCAGCAGTGGTTCTTGTTACATTGTACCCTCCCCCGGCTTGTAACTCACTGGCTGCTTTCCCCTTTCCCCACGGCCTTCAAACCCCCTATAAATCCGAGGGAAAGCCGCTCTGCAAGAGCCCAGCCTAAGATCATTGCCATGTTCTGGTTGCGAGACTTCTGACAATAAACCTGTTAGGAGCCAGACCAGAACAGCCTCTCTCTTCCTTTACCTCTGAACTAACATGAACCTATATCATCGGCTCCTGCCGTGTTCCCTCTGCAAAGAAGCCAGCTAGCTAGCCCAGCCAGCAGCAGCCTTCTTGACGCCGAAGTCGCTTCTGCGACGCACAGAAGAACGCAGCTGGACTCTCTCTGGTCGAGGGCACGCCAGAGCTCTTGCGACAAGCACCGGAACAGCATTACTCCAGTAGGTACCAAAAGGTGCTATAAGGTCTCCTCAGAGCCTTCTCTTCTCCAGGCTGAAAAACCCCAACAATATCAGCCTCTTCACATAAGAAAAGCGCTCCAGACCTCTGACCATTTTCATGTTTCTCCTCTGGACTCACTCCAACACATCCACATCCTTATGTTGGGGCCTCCATGAATGGATACAGCTGAGCTCCATTTGGGGGCTTCATCAGAGCAGAGATGCAGAATCACTTCCCTCAACCTGTTGGTCATGCTGCTTTTGATGCAGTTCAGGATGTGATTGCCTTTCTAAGCTGCTAGCACATACTTTGTGGTCACGTCAAGCTTCTCATCCACAAACATGTCCAAGTCCTTCTCCTCAGGGCTGCTCTCAATCCATTTTACACCCAGCCTGTATTTGTGCTTGAAATTGTCCCAACCATGTTGAAATTCAAGACATTCACATGGGCCCACCTCTCAAACCTGCCAAGGTTCTTCTGGATGGCATCCCTTCCCTCCAGTCTGTTGACAGAACCACACAGATCAGTGTCATCAGCAAACTTGCTGATCATCAACAAAGACACTAAGCAGCGCTGGTAGTTGCTCAGAAATGGGACTTCACAGAAAAGACAAATGTCTTGCACCAGTCAGTTGTTGCTGAGTGTTGCTGCTCAGAATCCATGATTTTGCACTACTATGCAGTTTACATTTACTGAGGATAGCTGTATAAAGACACACTGTTTGTAAATCCACGGTTTCTAATTATTCTAACAAAGCATCTCAAGAATGCTGACCACACAGAGAGAAATGATATTAGTAATGTTTCGGTCTTCAGTCATTTGAAACTATAGGTTACTGTTTAAGAAATTCATATAAGAGTAGCTTCTCCTGTTTTCAGAATAGTAATAGAATTTGGAATAAATCCAAATTCACTGTTGTTAAATCTCCCAATCAAGGTATCTAGGGTATTTTAGATAATTTTTGTTTGTTATGCAAAATGTGAGAGTTCTAAGCTCTAAATTACTACAAAATTATGGCTCTATTGAGTGTTTGAAACTCTTACTAACTCCTAAGTTGTAATATTATGACTTAAATAATGTCTTACCTATAAAACTTATAAACAGTTTCATTAATATGTGAGAGCACATATAAAATGGAATCATATAACTCCATCATTCTACCAAGACTTTTTTTTTTTTTTTTTTCAGTTTACTGTGTAAGAAAAATATCAGACTGTTCAAGTATGGCATTATGTTAGCACAACGTGTTTCTGGAGAGTTCTCATACTTATCTCTCATTGTTATTTCAATATCTATCATTTCATTATCAAGACTGCTAGGGAGGCATGAAATTTAATGGAACACATGTCCTAATCCTGAAAGACAGACTGACACTTCAAATTACAGATAAAAAGCAGAAGAGGAACATATTAACTGAAAATTTATTATAAGAGCTACTGAAAAAAAAAACCAAACAAAACACTAAAAAGAAATCAAACTCCATACAGATATTTCTTGCTAGTGATGGAATGTCTATTTGTGGTCCTGACTTCTAGGATTCTGTCACTGAAAAAAAGATAAATATATGAACACCACGTCAAGGAATAACTGTAACAGAGAAGACAAATAAAAAAATACAGAGATGGATTTATTATCCAAAAAACAGAAGTCCTACAGAATTACACAGTCTGTTAATTAATTTATTGTCCAAACAAACTATATACTGAAAATGAAAAAGATTTAATTTCATTACTAGCACCCAGGGACATGCTTCTCCTTGAGATTCAGTTATCATACTGTGTGCGTGATCTTGTTTCAGGCAGGAAAACAGAAAAAGAATGAAGCTATCATGAACTACAAAGAGAAGCCACAAAATATTCCCAAAGGAAGCAAAAATAAGAGAACTCAATGTTTAAATTAAATACATATATTTCTATTCATATAGTAGACCTTACAACAAAAAATATTTAGCTGTACAAGAGAGATCTGAGATTAATTGCAGACTGAATATGTTTAACAAATACCTCTAAAGCTATTTTTAAATTCACCTTGTATTGCAAGAAGATTTATTTATTATTTAATTTTCCAGATTATTTCCCTGAAAATTATATATAAATGCATGTTTCCTATAGGCAAGCTCCTCAGAGAGGCTAGCTGAAAATGTGGAAGCCAAGAGTAATCACTGAACAACCAATAGAAATAACTATTAACTAAAATGGGGTCCTTCTAGAAAGTGTGCTTGGAAGTAGCATTCTCAGCCACTGTATGAAGGTCGATAAAAGCTGAAAATCACCTCTTGCTTGTCCTTCAGTGTGTACCTGCCTTATTTCTAAAACCAGCAAAACAAAACCAAAAGGAAAAAAAAAAAAAACCTTGCAAGAATAAATTCGAGCATGCTATGGATCTTACATGAAGATGCTAATTTGGATTTTACAATAAAATTTCAAGAAAGGTATCTTCCTTTGTTTGTTTACACTTCCTTGCATCTTTCAGTTAGAAGTTTTGAGTTTAATCCTTGCAAAAACTTATGCTCCACCTCTATTAGGCCTTCATTCTACTTTACTCAATTAATTACCAATTCCAGTTATTTACCAAAAACTTACTTATGTATATTTAACAACTTAGAACATGTGTTTCTAAATCCAGTGCTTGAAAGCACAATTTTCTGATGGTTTGTGAGGAAGGGTGGTGGCATGGTGGAAACTGTGGCTGCCTGGCCACTGAGGGAGATGCTGGGGAGGAAGGCACTTGAGATGCCTTTTAGGGCATCAGCATCTGAGGGTGATGGGGCATATGACACCACCAGACAGCATGCCTTGGTTAACACCTGAGGTCAGCACTGCACCAGCAAACCAGAATATCCCCAGCAGGGAAAGAACACACCTGCAGGCTGAACATTGGCCATCTCAGCCACATGCCTCAAGGCTGCCAGGTGCAGTCGTGTCCTAGGAAGCACAAAGCCCTTGGCAGCTCTGGTTGTGTGCCAAACTCTTCACCTCTTTCAAACTTCCTTACACAGACAGGATGGAAATTTGTGCCAAAGAACACAACACGACACCTTCCTTTTAATGGCTGAACATCTCTTCATTTGTAAAGGGAGCTTAAACAGTCAAGAGATATCGAGGGAGATAATGGCACAACATTTCAGCATGTGAATATAGTGCCAAATCCCATTCTGTGCAAATCCATGTTACCAGCACGTATGGCAGAGTTTCAGGACTCAGCACTCCTGTAGAATCTGGAATAAGTACTTGGCCTTGCAAATTCCAACAGAAACTGTATATAAGCAGGAACAGAATAACTAAGAAATCACATCAAACTACACCATCTGAGCACTTTTTATTACCAAGAAGGATACATACCCCCACCCCCCATTACTGTTCTGAGTACAAACGTGAGCTGATTCTTTAACAAGAAGTGCTATCAATGCTCTTTATCTTTCAAAATAGTTTCCATAGATGAGGAGGATACACACCACAACACAGCACTTAAGAGGTTTCCTTTACTCTGACATAACACTAAACATATCTAAATTGTCAAATCAATTATTACATCTCACACATCAAAGTAGCTCAAGGTATTATAATGAATAGTTCAAAACCACAGAAGAAATCCAAGTGGTCAATACATGCCTGATCACTTGGGGCTCACATCCTTTTATTCTGTTGAACAAAAGAGTAGAAATCAACAGAAATTATTATTCTTGAATTCTAAATATTTCTGTTTCACCTCCTACCACGGACATTTTAAAGCTACCACAGCCTGTCCGTTGATGTTATGTCTTGTACTTTTAATGAAAAAATATTCTTTCAACTGCTTATGTCCTGCATTTTGAACTTTGTTGACAGTTACATTCTCCACAAAATTGGAAAAGACGCAGATCCGTCAATACTTCAATATCATTATAAAGAAGAAATATTCTTTTCCTTGTTTCATGACTAACCAAAAAGGACATTGTAGGTCTTCCCTCAATGCATTTTAACAATTTCTCTTAAATTTGAAATGTGTTGACAAAAAGCTTGAGGTGATATACAAGACTACTTGCCAGCTGATGCCAAACCAGTGCTCCTGGCAGCTACCAACATCCATTGCTTATTTTCACTAAGTCACCAAAGTTCTATTATTTTCATATATTGCTTATTCATGGTATTAACATTTCAACTCATACAAAAGATCTCAATATTCTCATAAAAAAGTATAAACTCATGAAATTTCAATACCCAAGTTATATTAAAAGCGAAAAACAACAAAAGGCTTTTAGAAGTTAATTATTTTATCAAACAACTTTAACAAAAGTGAAAAGAACAATGTCTAGTTTAATCTGGGTATGCTGGCAGTCACTTAAAAATACTTGAGCTTCCTGTAAAATTATTTCTTTGAAGAATATAAATAAGCCTCAACATCTGTGTGGAGAGGTACATGAACAAATACAGAAAGGAAGCTTTGGTAAAATACTCTGCTTCTGAAGGGGAGAAAGTTGAGGAAGATGGGTCAGAACCCATCAGAACTTATCTCCCCTCACTCCAAAATACCAGTTAAAAGCTTAGTGCAATTTATTAGGACTGGGGTCACTTCTCAAGCCTAAATTAATTGTATCCAGGATAGACAATGGCTAGAGATATCTGCTCAGCTTTTGTTTGAAAGTACTCTTTTACCACATATCTATTCAATCACTACTGCACAGAATGTTCTGAAACAAAAGTTACACAATCCAGTCTGACCTGCAATCTGAGAGTTCAAAGACAAAGTGCGTTGTTCAGCATAAATCAGTCAACCATACAATGCATTTGATTTCTTTTTTTTCTATTAATCAAGTGCATGAACTTTCATACTGCTATGCTGGAAAGAATGGGTATAATCTTCTTGTAACTATTTCAGAAAATACATGCATTTTTGATGGAAATGTGCAATATTGCACTGCCTGTGGAGTTCTGAATACATATCTTGAATAGGATTCATCAGTGCCTATTGTGATTATCTACATTTCAGCTATATTTCATTACAGTCAATAAAGACCTAGTCAATAAGATACAATTTATCTTGCCTGGAAGCATATTTCTAAAACCAGTCAGAAGAATCCTACCCTAAAATATCAAAATACACTCTGAATACAGAAGAGGTGCCATGTTACTAACTCAGCTACAGACACCTAAATTAGATTAGGCCCATGTTATCTGGCTCCCAGATTTGGAGTATGTTCCTTCCTTCTGTAGCAATAAAAAAATCCTATTTATATGGTAATTACAGTTCTTCAGCACTTCCATTCATAAGGCACTCTATTTCCTATTCTCAGGCTTTTCATAAGCTTCCCTTCCAGTCAATCACTCTTTTGGACTAAGAAACACTTACAAAATTTGGACAATAAACCTGTAATAGTTTTCAGGTCATCTCGAACCTTTCTTAGGCTTCCAGTATGACACACAACTGTAGAGACCTGGCTAGGCAGAGAACAGCCTCCGCAACTTGCCGACAGTAATAAAATGCAGAAAAACACCGCTACAGCCAAACAAAAATGCCCCGAAGCCAGGCTGGAATGTAGGTTTGAGAGCTTAGGGTTGGGCTACATATGTGTATATTAGCACCCAGCAAAGCAATGATTTTCATTATATTAACTGAAGTTATTATTATCATACCTAAAGTTCCCCCATTTGATCAAAACCAAAGTGCATAACACAAGACTTTTGCCAATCACGGACCTTTCCTTACTGCCAAAAACTGGCCTATAACTTTTATACAACACTCCCCTCCTAAAACAAACCCCACTGACTATTTAAAAACGAAACAGTTTGAAAGAACTGAAATTTAAATTATTATTTAAATAATCAAAAAATCAAACTCTTCACCAAAAGAAGAGATTTATGAAATTAAAATTATGGAATTACAGAATCTCAACACAGCCTTGGAACTATCGAATCCCAACCTAGCTTATCTGTGTCCACTACAACACAGATGGACTATAACGGGGTACTTTTACTCCTCACACCACATCTCTGACTACCTGCAAAGTATGTTGCCCCAGAGTTTCACCTGTTCCTAGGATTTACTGGACCAGACTTTGCTGGGTTATTACTGAACCTTAAACTCCCCCAAACATTTCCATATCACTACATGTGATCCATTCCAGTCTTCAAAAACGCATTTATTTTAACAGAATATATTTAGCACCCAATATTTATTCCCCATCTGAAGGAATTTATGCATCTTATACCAAGCAATACTTAAGATTGTTATCAACAAAATAAACTGGGGTTTTTGCAGTTTCCTCAACCAATATTTATGTGATATTTTTCTACATCTTCTCCTGCTCTTCTGCATGCTTTTAAACTATCAACATCAATCACTGAGAACACTTACAGTATTGATTTCACAGATTAAAACAAGTCTTTTAGTCTTTCTACTAAATGCTGACTTTTAGTCTTTCCTGCACTATTTTACAGCAGGAGACTGAGCTAATATTTGTCACACTGGTTGCTCCTGAGGAGTTACTTTTTCTTCTCTGACTCACTAAGCCCTCTCTAGAGTTAACTGTTTTCCCCAGTCAAGAATTCAGGAGCTCTCTGAAAATTAGACCTGCACTTCTTGTTTCTAGAGGCATCATTTTGACTTTGTTAGACCAAACCATGCTTTAGCTGCATAAATCCATACTACCAGACAGTCCAGATTATTCTGCCACTCTAAAAAACAAGTTATCAACTGCAAGTTTAATGGGCACTGATTCTGAAAATTAAAGTCAGGCTATTGTGTAAAATATAAAATATCATTGTTTCCTAAAACAGGGCTGTTCAACAGAAACAACACAATTCAACAATGATCCCAGGTTTGTGGGTTTTTTTGCAGTGTGACCAATAACAGATTTTTCAATCCAGTTGATGCATATTCCTTTATAGATTTTTTATTTCTCACTTCTAGATAGATACTAAATTTAGAATAGATAGATAGATAGATAGATAGATAGATAGATAGATAGATAGATAGATAGATAGATACTATTTAGAATTCCACCAGGCACTTCTTCACATGTCTTATCAAAGCCTGGCTGATTACTACACTCATCTTTATCAGATAACCTTAAAATACCTTAGAGGGTATATACAAAATATGGTATAAAATACATAAAATTGAGGTTTGACTAGATCAAATGTAAGGTGCTGCATCTGGGTGGAGGCAACCCCCAGTATCAATAGAGGTTGGAAAATGAGCAGGTTGAGAGCAGCCCTGCCAAGAAGGACTTGGTTGTGCTGGTGGATGAGAGGCTGGACATGACCCAGCCATGTGCACTCACAGCCCAGAGAGCCAAACGTGCCCTGGGCTGCATCCAGAGCACCATGTCCAGCAGGGCGAGGGAGGGGATTCTGCCCCTCTGCTCTGCTCTGCTGAGACCCCACCTGCAGTGCTGCATCCAGCTCTGGGGTCCCAGCACAGGAAGGACATGGACCTGTTGGAGCAAGTCCAGGGGAGGCTACCAAGTTGATTAGAGGGATGGAGCACCTCTGCTATGTGGAATGGCTGAGAGAATTGGGTTTGTTCAGCCTGGAAAAGAGAAAGCTTTGGGGTGACCTAATTGCAGACTTCCAGTACCTGAAGAGAGCCTACAGGGAAATTGAAGACTATTTACATGAGTAAAAAGTGACAGGACAAGGGAGAATTGTTTAAAACTGAGAGTAGGTTTAGATGAGATATTAGGAAAAGGATTTTTTACTCTGAGGGTGATGACACTGGAACAGATTGCCCAGAGAAGTTGTGGATGCCCCATCCCTGGACGTGTTCAAGGCCAGGTTGGATGGGGCTCTGAAAAACTTGGTCTAGTGAAAGGTGTCCCTGCCCATGGCAGGGTTTGGAACTGGATGATCTTTAAGGTCCCTTCCAACCCAAGCAATTCTATGATTCTATGAAAATACAGAATTAAAGACAAGGTACAAAGAAGTGTCAGTCAATATATTTCAAGGGAAAAATATGTCCTATCAAGCACTTTTTAAAAATTATTATTACTATTATAAGCATTAAACTCTTATCCTGTACACCTCTTGGCTCTTTTGTTCAGCTGTGATGGTGAGGAAACACATTAAAAACATTGGAGATATTTCAGCTCTGGCATCCTTTAACTATTCTGAGTTAATTTGAAGGCCAATAGAGTTTAAATTGTTAGCAATCAATCCTGTGGAGAAGCATGCAGATTTCAGAGATGAAGTACAAAAACAAAAATAATTTAAAAACTCAAACCCTCAATGTGATAGACGCAAACTGACAATAATCTCGTGTAATTTTTTGTCCAGTAGGATTCATAAGGGTCTTAGAAAAAGTGTGCTACAAAGAGCCAGCCAGAATAGAAGCAGGTGTTGCTAAGAGTCCCCAGTACTCAGTAGACAGTGGTGGCAACAGCAGCGTCCACTGACCACAATGGAACCATGTCCCTTGCTGCAGCCAGGGAAACTGCCAGCTCCAGGTACACAGTAACCCCTACCTCCACACTGTCAAAGAGGAACTCAGCTCTGTAAAGGCCTAAAGGTAAAAAATTAACAATAAAAAAGGACAAGAAAAACAAAACTCCACTGCTGGAACATTTCAATTACAATATCTAACACTATGCATGACGAAAAATGGTCACAAATACATATTAAATATCTATACATTAAACAAAAGTATCTCTACCAATGAGATTTTTGACAATCATGCAAACTCACATAATTTTGATATAATCACAGTGTGACATAATTTTAAGAGTGTCCAGCTGAAATAGTACCAGACAAGATGTATATGCAGCCCATCACTCTGGGTTAACAACAGCACATGTGTCTTTGTGAATCACTACTGTTAGACTCTTCTCTAACAGACTCTAAAAGACTGTACCTTGCAGTCTTGTAAGAGATGAGAATTCAGACATCATCAATAATATTTTTATAACAGATTTTCAAAACAACTTTATTTCAACTCGAGAAGAAGCCCTCAGCCAAACTCCAGATGAGAAATGCTGAAAAAAATAAGCAAACAAGCAAACCTAGCAAAATTATCAAGTGGAGATGTGAACCACAGTTTTCAATATCAATGTAACAACTACTAACTCCATTGGCGTGGAGGAATCAGATCAATAAATAAGCTTAGGTAAGTAGAAAATACTTCCAAAATAAAAAATATGTGGAAAGATTTTTTTTTTTAAATTAAATAAAGACTTATCTTCTGCATTCATGAAAGAGAACAGACAAAAGCAACATTAAATTTCCCCCGATAGGTGAGAAAAGCACATGAAACAGAAGAGTGAGAAATGCATCAGCACTAAAATCTAACAACTGATTACACCCTGCCACCAACCACATCCTCCAAGAGCAAGAGAAAACCCTAATCCTACTTTTCCTACAGTAAAAAAATAAAATTATTAGAGATTCCCTAAAACCAAAATTATTTCTTTTGGAATGTCTCTGTAATTTATATAAAAAGCTTTGCAATTAAAATGCTAGCCCTAAAGATATAGTTAATGAGAGTAATCCCTGTACTTGATATTAACAATTTCCTTTGACAAACCATATTTTAGTTGGTTATTACTAATTTAATCTAGCTATTCTATAATAAAACATATTCCTTAGGGTGATTCTTGTAGTCAGGATTTTGGGTTTGTTTTTCCTGGGTTCTATTTATGATGTGGGGAATAAGAAGCTAGTTCAAACAAACAAACAAAAAGCCACAACACCCACAATTTAACAAATAAACGTCTGGCAATGAATTCCCTAAAAATTACTATAGTAATATTTTTCAAGATAGAAGAGTTTGAAGTTTAGCAAGCAGAGAATGTCTGGCACCAGAGATATACCTCTTGATCTACTCAAAACAAAAAAAGAACAATTAGAATTCTAATTAAGGTTTAAGAATCACAAGTCAAGCAAATCCTAGCAGAGGCAGTAATTGCAGAGCACCAGTCAAAGATTTCATTACACCAGTTGCACTCCACCTTCTGTATGAGACTCATTGCACAGGTGCAATCCTGCCAGCACGAGAAGCATCGCTGCAGCAGCCAAGCATGGACCTTTCTGGCACTTTGGTCACTGCACAGCAGACCTGGAGCAGCTTCCCTATGTTCCCACACTGTCTCCACAAACACACATGATGGTAGGCAGTAGAAACAAATTTTCAGACTAGAATATTGGGTAAGGAATTAGAAAAGACAAACTTTGGCAGGAATGTGGTTTGCGGACAGGAAGGAGGGGAAAAACTGGGTGATACTGATATTGTTAGTTTAGGACTGAAACAAACTGGTCCTACCTAAAGCAAACAGACCAAGTTTCCTGGGCCGTGGGAGCACCTGTTCCAAGGCTTCCAGTACCATAGTCTAACACTTCATAATAGAATCAGGGAATCCTTTAGGCAGAAGAAATCTTTATGACCATGGAGTCCAACTGTTAACCTGGCACTGCCAAGCCCACCACTAAACCATGTCCCTAAGTGCCCCAACTGCACATCTTTTGAACACCTTCAGGGATGGTGACTCATCCATTACCATGGTCAGCCTGTTCCAATGCTTGACAACCCTTTCCATGAAAAATGTTTTTCCTAATATCCAATCTAAACCTCCCTTGGCTCAATTTAAGGCCATACTATACATTTTGTCCAAACTTTTATTCAATTCATTCAAAACATGTTGTGGTTCCATATACACTCATTTTAATAGCAGAGACAGTTTATGATTTGTTCTTTAAAATGTAGAAAATCTCCTTTCAAATGTAGACTGAATTCTATATATTTATATCTTTATCACTATGGTTACACTGTGAATTACACTTGACTTTTACCCTTTGCTACCAAAGGAAACAATTCTAGCGAGTAACCCAAATACTACATCTTTGGAAAGATTTGTGAAGTTCAGTGTACTGGAAGCTGTCTCAAAATATTGCACAGTAGTTTCAAAAAGACAAAGCCCTGTTTCAAAACCTGGTAGTTTTGAGAACAAAAGTCTTCAATTATCTAATCACAGATTTCTGAACATGTTAAACAGCTTTTATTTCCCCTGCTAAACTACACAATGCTCTGTGTCCTTGGAGTCTGTCCTCAGTTACATTCAGTTATACAAAGCTGTACAGAGCAATGATGAACATAATCTGAAGACAAAGAATTTTTCCTGAAAACTGTTTATCCATAGTGGTCTTCCTAATAACGCAGCTGCTAGCCAGGATTTCAATACATTGTTTTTTAACTATATCAGGAAGCTGAGCTAATAACAGGAAAAAATGTCAAATTACCCTACTCAAGTAAAATGAACAAAAATAATTTCGATTCTGCTGAAATAAGGAAGGGACTTTTACTTTTTTTACACCCAATTTCAGGAAAAAGAACTATTCCAGAAATTATATGCAATGCCTTTCCAACCTCAGGAGACAATTCCACAGTTTAAAATATCATATGGTATGGCTTGAATATATTTTACACTTAGTGAGTATCCATTACATAACTTTCCTCCACTGCCTTTAATTACCCCATTAAGCAAGTTGGTATTTGCATTTCCACTTACAGCAGCTGCGCTAGAGCTGCAGGGCACAAGAATATAAAACCAAGAAGAAAAATTAATAAAACATTATCTTTTCCATTTAGCAAGTTCACTTTCTTTTTTAATGGAAACATTTGTATTAGTAGACTACTTCAGCACTGTAAGATAATAAATCACATAAACCCTGTATTATTCAAGCCAACCAAACTGCCAGATAGAAGTATCATCACTCACTAGAGGCACAACTTGCCCTTAAGCTTTTCTCATTTTATGGTATTTCTCAGGAGTCACTTTGTATCTGAAAATGTTATTCAAAACATAAAAAGTGTGCAAATGTAATGCAAGAGAAATCCCTCTTGTTCTAAACCTTTTACATAGAAAATACTTTAGAAATTTATTCTAATGTGTTGCACATCTTTACTAATCTGGACACATTTTTGAGTAAACAAAGATGAAGGCTTTACTTAATTAACTAAAAAATCTGCAAGTCATCACACATTCTTAGAAACAGCTTCCAAGTTTCAAGACCATTTATTTTTCAGCTAGCCTATATCGTTTACAATAATTCATTAAATATTGCAATAGTAATTATTGCATAACATTGTAATAATTAATATATATAATAACTATTAATAACTATGTTACTCATTACATCCACATGTTCTCTAAACATTATGCATATTATAAATAGAGCAATGAGAATTATCAATTTATTCATTAAGAGCCATTGATCCTGAAAAGCCAATTCCAGAGTGCTGGTTTCTGCTTTAGTTCCAGGCACATGGAAGCCCTTTTCTCCAGAAAATAGGGGATCATGCTTCTACCATGCATTAGAAGACTGACATCCTGTATATACAGATGAAGGAAGCAAAGTAGCAGTTTTGATTTTGTCCCTGTCCTTCATTTTTGAAGTCCTAATTTTGTAGCTGCTATAAAATATCCTATTTCTATAAAAGTGTTATCCATGAGAATCTCACTACAATACCTTCTTGTATCTTGCAGGAATGACCCTATATCAGGCTTTCTGCTGTCCCCAGACTTCCCTCTTAGTGAAAATTACTCCACCTGAGATCTTTTTCAACCATCTCTATTTTTCACTTCAGAGCAAACCTGAGGCACCTATTATTAATGAGCAGAAAAAACACTGTATTAGAAGCACCAGAAGCATATTGCAGCATGGACTAATGGTCTGTACCACTTCTGATGCCAAAATTCAGATATTGACACAATTTGAGCATACCTAATATCCTAGACGTTTTCCTCTCACACAAAGCAGGTGTGTATACAGGGAAAAAGTTCTTAAAGGGTGTAAGAGTAGCATATGACTAGCACACACATTACAGCAGCTGTATACCTTTAATAATGTCATTTTCTCTGTGAGCTTTTTCTGTTAACACAGGATAGGCCTAAGATACACTGGTTTAAGAGCTATAAATACGGTCCTAAAACAAATCCAACTAGTATACCATTTTTCATGAGGTGTTTAATTGCATTGCTCATGAAGAATTGTAAGGCCAAAGGAAATGTGATTCAGTTCAAGCAGCATATTTATGCACACCCACATAAAAGTAGAGCACAAAGAATCAGCAGAGCTGTGTATCAGACATGTCACACCAATAAGAAAGAAAATAAATTATCATGCAACTTTTACAAGCCTTAATCTGACTCTCCATTTCAGTTAAAGAACTGATTTAGCAATATCAAGACTCTGGGCACAGCTGCCGATTCCTCCCAGCTGGATGAGAAATATTTCTTCCTTTCTTTCTGAAAAATTAAACATCTAATTCCCATGGAGAGTCTCATGCCAGTGGTTAATTAGGGAACATTTTACAAGAACTAAAAATTGTCAGCAACACAGCAGGCAAATATTGACATTTCTTACAAGCACAACCATGCCATGGTTTAATTTCTCTTTCCAGAGCTCTTGCAGGCAGACAGCTGCTGCCCAGACAAGCTGAGAACCTGTACACTTACTGCAAATCCTAGCTTTCAGATACTTACTCAAACTGGCAAGAAACATTCCTCCTACATCACTTTCAAACATTTGACAGCCTGGCCATCCATTAAATGCATCTCATCTGCAGATTACTATATATTTCTTCCTTCTAGCTACTGAAAAGTAATGTGATTCATAGGAAGCTGGGACGACTCCCAGGTCTCAGAGTACCTGACAGGCAGGGGGAAAGCAGGAATAAAAGCAGGGTGAGGGTGGTGAAGGCACAGGACTGAGAAGGCCAGTAAGAGATTACACTGATTAATGGGTGGATACGAGATACCCTTCTTCACTGAGCAGCTGGAGAGCAGGGTTAGCTGCTGGTCAAGAGGCAATCAGATATTTGCAGTGAGAATTGATGCAGCCTATGGCCAAAAGTCATGTCACTCAGATCTGTGCAAATGCAACACCAAGTGCCACAGTCTCCCAGGGAATAAATAAGAGAAACTGGGAAAAAATACAAAAATAAAGAAAAACAAAACTGAAGGCAAAACCAAAATAAACCAATACAACAATAAAATCCTTAGATGTCCTTTCTTCTCCTTTCCCATACATCGTACTAAGTTTAAGTGAAATTCCATTTTCACTCTAAACTTGAGATCCTTGTGCCAGATGTGGCAGATGTGATTCAGTAATGCCATCTTCCTGAGATGAAAGATGGAGCCACAACCACTGCAGTGGGTATAGACATACACATCCAATTACAGGAGCAATTAGAGAGGATAAAAGACAGATTAGGTCCTCCCTCCAGAATACATACCCTGCCAGAGGAGCTGAGGCCAGGGAAAAGGTGGTAGGGGTTAATTACCAGCTGGAACACAAATGCTTTCATTTTGACAGTTCAAAATGTAAATCTGTTTAAGTACCATAATTTTAACCAAGCACTGACACACACACATTTTAACAGAAACATCCAGCTATTTCAGTTACTTTCCCACTTTTCTTGGGTGATGTGAAAAAACATTTATTTTCCTTTCATTTACAAATCACCCACAGGATTAAAACATATTACAAAAACCTCTCAGTATCAAAGACCAAATATTTAGCATAGCCATATTCAAAGAGTTTCATAAATCTTCCACTGATCATTCTGTGTTGAAGACATTGTGCTCTGTAGCACAAAGAAAAAAAATGAAAACTTTCATAACATAGGAAAACTGCATGTTTTACAATCACTGTAACACATGCAATTTATTTTCAGGAAAAAAGTGACCTTCAGCAAACACTGCTTCATCTTTTAAGGGCTAAGACTAGAGCATTTAGTCACAGTGTTATGTCCTTAGTTTCAACAGCCCAAAATGCCCAGTGCCCATCCCTACATGGCTGCTGGGGACCGTGTGGGACAACCAAGGGAGCTGGGTGCACCCTGGAGACCTCTCTTGTGGTGCTCCCTTTTTTGTGAGAGATCAGCTGAGGATAGATGTATCATGTAATGAGCCAGAACTTTCTCTCATTAAGCAAAAACTCTTCCCGTTCTGAGATTTTATTAAATACACATGTACACTTAACAAATTATCAGATTATGTTTTCCAGCTCCATATGTCCATCAAGATTATAGTTTTGCAAAGCTTTAGCTAAATCAGATCAGCCAGTTGGACTCAGAAAACAATCATTGATTTTGTAATTTCAGACACACTCTGATTTTCTAACTTTACTGTCAATTCAAACTTACATCCAAGAATGTTTACTTAACATGCACCAAATTTAATTAAAGAAAAATGAGATACTGGAGAACTTAGGAAGCAGTATCTATCACAACAACAGTTTTGCATAAAACCCAAAGAAAACATTCTTGTGTTGATTCAGCTGGTAAAGTTTTGACTTTATACTTCATATGCTGTTACATTGCCAGGGACTGTGTAAAAGAGCAACACTGCTTAATCAATACAGTTCTTTTAACACATTTGTCACCATGCCTTCTCTATTAGGAAGCTGAGCTGGCTGCATGAACTAATCAAAATGCCTTTGAACACCCATTAATACTGTTAAGTTAAACATCTACTGGGTTTAGAACCAATGTGAAGCTCATTTAACACTCTCCATGTTCTACTGGCATAAATCTTTTAAATTACTTCTTTTTCTTTTACCACTAAAAGGGCAAAGTAAATGGTTCCTGTTATTATAAAAGATCTCAGAGACAAGAGAGAGAAACAGCCAACACTCACTGCTGAAACTATTAATGATTTTCATTAATTACCAAGTAAATATTATTTGAACCAGAATAATTATGTTCAGTGCTTCAAAATATAAACACCTAACAGAAAACGTTTCTCTGTTATAAAAATCCAAACTTTTAGGTTCAAATTAAAAATATACACATTCCATCATAATATTACCTTGAAAATAGCAGTTTTAAAGAAGTGAAATGGAAAACAAGGAAATGTAACTTTTCATCCTTTCCCAGTCTGTGGCTGAATATGGAATTCCCAACACAGATGGTAACGAATATGCAATACAGTAAAGGTCCTCTGGGTTTGGTATTCACCTGTCTCTTTTCAGCACCACCACATTCTTATTACCTCAATTAATATCTGCCAGAATCAGTAAAATGACATCCCTCTACTGTTACTATTATTTTGTTCGACCTTGATATCATGAACACAAATGTAATTATGATAATGAGCCAATTATTTTCTACAATATAGCAATCAAAAAGACTAGTACTTCCTCCCTTTCTCATGATAATACCTGAACATTCTGGCTTTATTTCATCTTCAATTGCTAGCATGCAATCACTGACATTTTGTTTAGTTTTTATTTCTCATTTCTAACAAGAAAAAAGCCCAAAACTAAGCAAAACCAACCAGCGAAGTTTTAGAATATTCATAATGTTCTAGCACTCATAGCATGCTAGATATATGATTTATGTAGGACAAAAAAAAAATATTTTAATGTTTGAAGTATTTTACCGGTTTTACTGGCGTAAATTTTGAATGACAGCACATCTGTCTGTTAGAACAACTAACTGTCAATAATGCATCAGCTACACCATATGCTCTGCATATTTTATATAGTTAATATAAAAAGATTGTTGATGATGTTTGAGAGGATTTAAGCTTTTTTAGTACTTTTAGACAATCCAGCCATATCTGCCTACCATGGGATTTTTTGCCCCATGATTTCCACGTTTCATAGTATTTTGTCCAAAATTTGTTGAACTTAACAAAATAATTTGGAAAAAATATAGTGGTTTCCAGATTATGAAAGTAATGTGTAGACATTTTGTTTTTTATGATTTTACTTTATTGTGAGATCAGATCTGTCACAGCAGAAAAGCAAGTAAATCAGAAGCCACTATGTAAAAATGACTTAAATAGGTTTGGACAGACTGAAATGTAATTAACACAAAACTGTTATCCTAGTCAGCCTATTGACTGTTAAAATAGTGACTCCACAAAAAACTCCTGGCTTTGTTCCTAATGATCATAAGTTGACTAAAAATTAGGCTATTCAAGAGGAAAGATTCTTTCACATCTTGGTCAGAAATGAATCCTTGCAACTTTGATCATTGTGGGATTTATGGTCAAACTGTACAGACAAATAAGTTGCAAAAGAAAAGAACAACATTATTTTTTTACCTACAATTACGTTTTAAGTCAAAGATATGTTACCCAAAGATAGATTCTCTTATGATGGATTGTACAATTTCACAATCAATTTTTGACTTGCAAGACAACGTAAGTGCACAATAGCAAATTAGCCTATATAATAGCAAATTATTTCCTATAGACATTCCTAGCTTTCTTTACTCAGACATATTTACAACTGAAACAAAAATATAAACCTTAAACTCTCTACATTTTATTTAGAGAAACTGCAGTTCTCTGTGATCCACATAAGAATCATGTCCACTTTAGTATTCTGCTTGTAGAACTGCTTCATGCAGATTGCAGCTCTATCTGTAAATTACGTCTCAGTTAGGCAAAGATAATTGCTATTGATTCAAAAAATATTCCAAATTTTCTGTAAGAAGAATCAAAGGGTTTTTAGGAAAGAGACAAGCTAATACTTCACATGGAAAGTAGTGAGTAGCACAAATTAAACGCACCTTTCTGCCACACCAAATATTAATTCTCCACTGCCAGCCAGGGACTTCACAACCATCGTGATTCCAGAGCATGTTAAATCAATACCATAAGGATGGGAACCGTCCATGCAATGAATTCAGAAGAAACCTATAAATAAACAGATAAAAGAAGGCAAAATTTGAACAAATTACCCACATGGGTTCCCCTAAGGATTCACTAAAGGAGAGGTCATGATGATCTAAACCATGTAAAAGCAATAGTAAATTCAGCATCAATATCTGTATAGCCAAGAACATTTGAAAATAAGCATATTTTAATGGCTCCCTACATTTCAAAGTTTACTGTGGCCCACATGCCCCTGGATACTTTCTAATTTCCCTAAGTAGCCCAATGTTTAACTGTCAATTGCATAATCATGTCTAGGTCATTCCACACATTTTTTGTTTCTGTGAAAAAATACTGCCAGGCATTTGTTTGGGACCTTTTCTACTCCCATTCTTTTTTCTGTTTATGCCATCTGAGCACATTACTTACATCCATCTCAAAGTTCTAATTTAAAAGGACATTCCTCTGAATCATGGCTTAGTCTTGCCCATTCCTTTCCAAGTATACTGAAAGACATTTTTATTTTCAGTATGAATCTATTTTTTAAAAGTAAAAAATATACAACATCTTTTACCTGTCAGGCCTTACAGCCCCAAATAATGTAGATTACATTTTTACAGAGGCTTACTAAAATCAAAAAGTCCAACTTTTTTACAAATTAATTGGCCCAGCAACCAAGCGATACAAATGTAATCCAGTAAACTAAGAACAGAATACTGACAACAACAGGCAGAATAATTCTGCATTTATACAATCACACCTCCAAATTTCCTTAACTATGAAAAACATGCCAGCTAAACAGAAAAAAATAGTAACTGCTAGCCATTCGCTCTATGTCCCAATTCCTCTTTTTTTTGGAGTTCAGTGAAATCCTCAGCCTTATTCCTAATGTAACCTCCCTATTTTATCTTAAGGACATAGAAGAGTAGACAAAGTTGAATATAAGAAGATGGACCACAATAATGACTTTTTTCCTAGCTGCACATATTTGCTTACATTGAGAAAATTCTATGTTTATACCTAATCTCATTTGAGAGCTTCCAATCCTATTTTAGCTTGTCCTATTAAAAAACAATAAAGATAACTCAGGCTCAAGAAACATATATGTAGTCAAAACTTGAGGCAAAGAAGTTTTAACATAAGGTAGATCTTATTGTACAAAGTGCTTCCCTTCACATTTAAGTTGTAATATTATGGTTGTATATTGATTACTATAGAAGAACTGCAGCAAAAGGAGACAACTGTGTCCTTTGGGCCACCATGACTGTGAATAAGAACACTTTATTTGAAATCCCACATTTCAAAAACTGTTTCACTTTTTCTTCACGAGGAAATTTTAAAATAAGGATCTATCTGGTAATATCAGAAAGCAATGCTGGTCTGTATATCAGTATGCCACCGCCTAGTTGAGGACTTGAAGCAAGAAGCCCATTGTAAAAAAGAGTGAAATATCCTTTGTGGTTTATTTTACATCATTGGCAGTATGAGTTAAGTTGCCTTCATTTGGCAGCAAATCTCTCTCAGTAATCAATGCAAAAATTCAATCCTGGGCTTTTAGTCTTCTTTGAATTAACACAATGTACTGGTTTGAGCTGGGATAGAGTTAATTTTCTTCACAGTAGCTCATATGGGGCTGAGTTTTGGATTTCTGCTGAAAACAGTGTTCATAACACATGAAGGTTTCAGTTATTGCTGAGCAGTGCTTGCTCAGAGTCAAGGCCTTTTCTCCTGCTCATGCAGCAGGAAGAAGCACAAGAAATTGGGAGGGGACTCACTTGGGACAGATGACCCCAACCGAACAAAAGGATGTTCCATGCCATATGGTGTCATGCTCAGCATATATATAAAACTGGGAAGAAAAAGGATGAAGGGAGGAAGGGGCCTTGGAGAGATGGCGTTTTTCTTCCCAGGTAACAGTTAAGAGGGATGGAGCCCTGCTCTCCTGGAGATGGCAGAACACCTGCCTGCCCAGGGGAAGGGGTGAATGCATTCCTTGTTTTGCTTTGCTTCTGCACAACACTTTTGCTTTATCTATTAAACTGTCTCTATGTCAACCCATGAGTTTTCTCATTTTTACCCTTCTGATTCTCTCTCCCATCCCACTGAAGAAGGAGTGAGTAAGTGAGTGGTCAACTGGGGCAGAGAGGCCCACCAGATTTAAACCATAACACACATTTACTTTAATTCAGGGAATTTTAGACCAAGCTCAATTGGAGCAATTAGGAAGTCTAACTGAGCTGAGTTAGTTTGGGAGGTATCTCACCCATATGTTAGTGTTTATTTTTCATCCATAAAAATGGCAGCCATATAAACACCCCAAGAATTTCACAAAAGCTGCACAGAACAGCCAATTACACACAAGCAGTAATTCGAGTAATGCATACAGCAGAATGGTCAAAAGAAACAAATTTCTTTTTGCTTGAACCTCTGAACTGTTCAAAATGAAGCCAAATTCAGCCAAATTTCATAAATCTAGTTTATCATGAGGCTAACATTTGACATACAGCTTTTGGCTTAAAGCAAATTTTTATAGCCCAAAGAATGGAATTATAATAAAATGCTGACAAGCCCATACCACACAAAATAGTTTCTGCTAGAGGGTGGTTTGTCTATTCTTGACATTTCAAAATAAATGGATTTACATTTGAGAAATAAGATACAATTCACATTCAGTAGCTGTAACTCTTTATGTTTTTTTCTATTTGATACATGGGAAATAATTCAACAAGACAAAGTTCAGATTCTTTTCCCTTCCTAAGTTCAAAGTTGAAATTCTTCAGAGTTCATCCCTAAGGCCAATTAGGTCTATTAAGTCTCACATGACAGCAGTATTTAAAATGAGATATATCATTTGCAAAAGCAGAAGGACACATGTTCCTGTGGCTCAATTCCTTGTTCCCTGTGACTTAAATGCAGCTCCAATGACTTAATGCAACAGACAGTTGATGTAGATTTCTCCCTCCTGTGGCCACATAATTGAGTTTAACTTTTTAAAAAAACAAAACTAGTTCTGAGCCTTCCACTAATAAAGAGTGGTGCCACTAACAGCCTTTAGAAGAAATGCATATCCAGTGAAGGGCCATCATTTGCCCTTCATTTATGATAAGAATCTGCAAGAGATCGCACAATGAAACACCATGACACTAAAACAGCCTCCAAAACTTATAAATAGGAATAAGAATCCTCTTGACTTGCAAGCAGATATATGACTATTAAAATTAAAGTGCCAGAATATCCCAGTTTACTATTCTAATGCATGGAAGTTTATCAGTTAATATGAATGTTTTAAGACCTTAAAAAGAGACAATTTTCTGAATACTGTGATAGTTCCAATTACTAAAGTATATAAACTCAGGAAACAAGGACCTTCCACAAACTTTTTAAAAGTAGTCTTGATGTGATGACCTCCTGTTCACAAGAGGATACATTTTTTCACATTCCTTGGCAAAAGGTACAGCTTTTTATAAGCAGAAGTTTTGTTTTAGTTGTGCTCGCTAACTTTGTGATCATTTTATGTGAAATTACCTGTAAACTACAAAATAATTCCTTACACTATTTTGCTGACACCTGATAAAGCGTGAAATTATTTTCACCACTACTTTTACTCATTCTGGTTTGCTTTTTCTTTTTTTTTCAATCATTTGATAAACCTCATTTTCAATCAGAACATAGTTTTTCAATGTTTCTTTGATTCATATCTGCTGATTCCCAAAAGAAATGGTCACTGCTAGGTAGTTCTTTTCCATACAATTTTTCTTCCACTCATGTACACTGCAGTTATGAAAATATTTATTTTCAAAGCACCTTGTTCAGTAACAACTGCTATACCAGCAATATTATCAATGGCACACTGTTGCATTCTGTAACTCTTATGTAGATCCATTAAATAGTCTTAGATTATATCTAGTGTTTTCACCTTCCATAGAGTTGAACTGTATAAATACATATAGCTCATGCAATTCATTTTAACTAACCCCTCTTAACAGAAATCCTAATTTTCTAAGGTAAAATATGTCCAGAGTGGGCCTGCCCACACACAGAGAATTTTTCAACAGCTCCTTTTCTCCTTTTACTCTTCTGGGTGTAACAGAGTTGGCGATTTTATCATTCCACTTGGGAGTACTTATGTGAGAAGTTTCCAAGCCTTTGGGAACCTCATCTCTAAGTTATATGCAGTAGACCCAACTGGCTCATCAGAAGAATAATTTATGTAACTAAACCCAAACTGAAGGACAAAAGCAAATCTTCATGTCTTAATTTCGCACATGTAGATCTGTCTTGAAATTGTGTCTCAGACACGTAAGCAGTCCAAATCCCCTTTGGCTCTTTTCTCTTTCTTTTGTGTCTTTTCTGACATTTACTGTGTGTATATAATATCTGTATTTAATATTCCCATCTGCAAATGTACTTTATATCATAACACAGACACACATAGAACAGAATAATAATAAGCTCAGAAACAGCAATTTTACAGTGAGACTTACATTAAATAAATAGATTTAAATCACAGAATTCCCACCACAGCTATAAACACTTTGGCACTGGAAGATTTTCTTTAGATTTATTAACATAGTCTGTGACTCCTTAGGCCCAAGCAGGCCTAATAGGGACATTACTGGTTGCCATACCTAAGCATCTTTAAATGACATCAAAAATGAAAAATAACACAATTTTAAAAAAATCCATTATAAAATATTCTATTTTGTAGAGAGACCAGCTCATCTGAGCAGAGAGAGATAATAACAGCATGGCAGATGGATGAAGGTGTTAGATGAATGAGTAAAAAGGTAATATAAGGTGAAAGATATGTTACAAGTATTTCAAGGTCCTGAAGCAACTACTGGAAGTAAACTCAATGGAAGAAATGAGGTTTTGTCCATGATCTGTATTGTTCACATGGGGAGGGGATTTTTATTTCTAGCCTTCAGAGTTGTATTATTTCACTCCTCCCACTAGGCAGAGAATTTAATTTCTATCATTTACAATACACTGTAACACACCCTCTGCCTCATTTAAAGAAAATGAGCAAAATATTTCCCCATGTGAAAAGGAGATCTGCCATCTTTTTTATTATTTCAAGGCATTTATAGCAGGCAGAGATGCAAACAGTGAGCCACACCAGTATGAAAATTTACAAACACCACCATCCCAGTTACTTTAAGGGTCAACATACATAAAGGAAAAGGGCAATCATCCAACTCCTGCTGTGTTTACACAGAGCATTTTATTGCAACTCTCCTTTTCCTCTTCCTTTCCTGTACTTAATCAGAATAATGCTATGAAATACTTAATTCTCATATATTTTTATTTCCTCGCATCATTACGATTCCAGATCCCTATCTTGTCTACTTTGTATCTGGTTTTGATGCCACTGAATGCCTGGCTTCAGGAAACAGCAAAAAAATTCCCATGGGATTTTACCTAATGATTCTTTCACATTATGCTTCAGGGATTGACACAAACTGAAAAAATCTTGGATACTGCCCTCTGCAAAATACACTCAGAGCACTGCTATTTGAATCTAATTTGGAATTCACTAAGGGCTTGGATCATAATTTATACTTGCCAAATATATGTTAATTAATTCTAATGACATTAAAATAATCTGCCATTTTGGTGCTATCATATTGCAAACAGAAATTACTAAAAGCCAATTAATTCTTGTTAGACTTTATTTTATAATACCTAAAAGAGGATCTTATATGATCAAATTTAACAATACTATTCCATAAAAAGACCACAACAAGCTCTTCAATAAACCACGAAAATCAGTCACTTGAAATCACTAAAAAAATTAATAGATTACCTTTGAAATATAAAAGGTCATGTTCTCAATGGTTTCTAAAAAAATTTGCTCTAGGATATGATTATTAGTAGAAAGGGTACTAATATTCAATTTATATTTGGATTCTATTTCCGTCTAGATTCAAGGGATTCAACAGATCACTAATTAGCATTCCATACAATTATTTTCATGTTACTTGATCTAACTCATGAGACAATGAAGGGTTAAATGCTGGCATGTGGCTATACTTAGCATTAATTATGCAGGAGTATACATACACACAGATATGGGTTAATGAAGCCATAACAGCGCTGTTATCAGACCAAGTGCAATCTCTGTTATCATACAGCCATTGGTAGACTGCTGCAAATTTATAACCTCAAAGGGTGTTTAAAAGTTAATAACAACACATTACAGTTGTGTCCATGTCACAAAAGTCCCAAACTTTGTTGTTCACAATTTGTGATAGCACTTTAAATACAAAACAGTATCTGCAAATCATCTTTAATTGAGCAACACCCTTACGAGTGCTTACTGTAATGAGCCTTTCATATAATTCAGAAGAGAAATTCATAAAATTTCACTGTCATTTTTCTTAACTTATTTGATTGACATCTGTGCATAGAGGGCTTAATGGTTTTCTTGAGTACTGACATGAAAGTATAAAACCTATGTAAACCTAGAAAACATATGCTCATTAAGTGCTAAAATAAATATTCCCATTCTCTGTTCTGTAAACTGAGATTAGGGTTTTTTACATGGCACACAGGGAATTAACTGCAGAATTCATTAAAGTGAGTGAAAGTCATACAGCTAAAATTTACTGCCACAGAAAGAGTTATCTTTAGAATATATCTAATAAAATTTAAGTATGAGCTACAATACCTGAATACTTTAAATAGTCATTGGAGACAAAAGTGGTTGCAGATGTTGGCAACAATGTACAATATTGGTACACAATGTTGGCTGCAACATGAAGCTGAAGGAAAATATTATATTGTCTGGGTTCAGTAATCATGGTAAAATATTATACACCTCTGATAAGTGTCTACTTACTGATGTCCTGACTTTTATTTCATTTCATCTGACTACCTAAACTGTCTCTGAAGTGCCTATCTTCATTTGCATTTTAATGAATAATAATTGATATTTATTCAGCACGTTATATTTGCAACTCAGAGGTTCATTTATAGATTAATATTCTTATTACCTAAAACAAACTATGCATAGATATTCAGATTTGGGAATTACTAACAAGCAAGACACTGTGGGTAGCATTATAATTTGGTGAACCTGTTGGCCTCAGCTTTAGCTTTTGCATTGTATTAGGTGTCAGTGGTGGCTGGGGATGTCTTGACTCTAGAAAGTTGTACTGCAGTTCCAGGGAGATAAAGAATTAGAGAATTCTCACTGAGTTGCCTAAAGGTTTTCAATTTATGCCATTCTTGACAAAGTAAGTACTGTAAATCACCCAGAAGAAATGAGTAGTACTCACTGCTTTCTACAATCACACTGATAGTAAAGAAAACATTGGTCTATATTGGTATATTGTGATCAAAAAGAAAACCAAAATATCCAAAAAATGCCAGACACCCAGGCTTGTATAAGTTCATGAACCAGACCAATTGATATATATTTTGCCTTAACCATGCAAATCCAAATAAGACCAGTGAAAAGGTCCAGGACTGATTCCAGAAAGTACATTCCACCTGCATTAATTTGATTTCTGATTTTGATACTCACAATTCAGTAGTCACTACAATGACTTCCTTACTCTGACACCAAAAAAAAAAAGAAAAAAAAGAAAGAATAAAACCCAAACTTTACTGCTATAGTAAATTTGATTACAGATTTTACAGCTTTGGATATCCACAATAGAAAGAAACAAATCCACACAAGCACAGAAATGATATTTGGATTTCATATCCATGACTGGCTCTCTGGCAGATCAGGTTTAAATGTTAAGCTTCTGTGAAAAGACTCACCCCTCTCCCCCTCCCCCCCCCCAGCATTAATCTTTCTCACCTGCACATTCTTGTCAGGACATTTATATTCCACCATCTTAGAAAGTACTTTGTATTCTTTGCTATATATCTCCCTATTTCCTGGGATAATTTTGAACCTAATCTAAACCAAGCACTCATGCAATGGGCTGCCCTAAATTTTAAAACTGTCAAGTGAAGGCTGCACTCTCTGAACACTCCTGTCTTCAGATCAACCTTTTATCATACAAAAAATCTATTTAAAAATAGACATAAGGTAAATATTTAAGACTGCCTCCTAGGCAATGCAGCTTATGGATGAGGTCAGTCACCCTGGAAGCAGACATCTAGAATAAATGAAAGACACCTTGAAGTGCCTCTCTGTCTCCTCCAGCTCTAACTGGTGCTTATGCTAACTCAGTGATGCTCACCAACACTGCAGGCAACAAAAACAGATCCCTCCTTACGAAGGATACTAAAATACATTATCAATTTTGCAAGAATTAACAATATTTACACACAGAATTTGCAAAGGCATTCTGACTTAAGAAGGCTGCAGTTATGGGGACAGGAATTTAAACCTAAATCCAAAAATGGAATCTAACCAAGAAAGCCATTAAAAATATTTTTAAGAAACTTGGGGAAGATGAAGACTATTACCATGTGATACTAGTGGTATAATCTCTGGAAATAAGAATAATCCAAAAAGAAAGCTACAATCAAACCATGCTATCATTGGTTAGACAAAACAAAGTTCCCAAACAGCCTCTTCTAGCTATTTTCTTTATATACAGGAACAGAGAAAGCATGGCTCTCAGGAAATTTCAGCTCACACTGACCAAACTCAAAAGCTAATGTCTACTGTTAATGTTAAAGAACTTGTAGTTCTATTATTTTTATCACATTATTATATATATTATATAGGTTTGTAAATAAGCATTCTTGTACCCAAGGATCTATACTAGTGATGGTCCCCACATGTCGTTCTATCAGACAAAGCAAGACTCAAGGAAGCAACACCAGTGCTCACCAATAAAGAGCTGGTGTGGAGGTTCCACCTAGAGGTGCCTCTCTGGAATATGCTCTACTGTAGAAAGGCAAACAAGACTTACTGTGCTGGGACTAACTTGGTAAGTGTAAGCCTACAACATTTGGGCAAAAAGCAAAACACAAGGAAGAGAGCCTACATCAGTCCTTTTTTCACTCGCTCAAGGTTTCTTTTTTATTGTCTTCAAGCTGATATGTTTTGCTGTTACAGTTCTTTCTCTTTTCCAAACTCTAAACTACAAAGTTGAAAACTGAAAAGGTTTTTTTTTTGGTAATTTGTAAACATTACTGTCTAAGCAATATCTGACTTACCTAAACAATGTTTTTGATGTAAAAAGCTAAGGGAAAGAACAACTTCCATTCCAGTGCAGCATTCTTTTTAAACTCCCAGGCTATTAACAACATTAATGTCTTTCTCACCTAATTATTTTTAAATAAGGGAGAAAATAAGTGAAGACAGGCCCAGGTGTTTCAAGTATTTCAAATCACATGGTTGAAAATGAAAGAGATGAAAGAAATAAGATCAGAGTACACAGCAGATTTAAAGAAAGCATATAATCATTGCATAGCATGAGATGGCCTCTGGGTTGCAATCAGTCAGGAACCCTCTGTAAAATTATTATAGTGATACAATGGAGTGTTTCGTGTTCAAAAAGTAAGAGTATTAATACTGAGTGAAATCCTTGCCCCATTTGATCTTAATAAAGGATTAAGGCAGAGAGATACATGGTTCCCTACGGGCAGATCCCTATGGCTTCGCACAGAGGTTCTGGGAAACCAATGTCATTGCTGTTTCAGGATGAGCCTGCAGCAACTTTTTTTTACATGCTAACTCTGCTAAAATAAGAATGAAAGAATTTATGATAAAGATCATGATGTCTAGAGACTTGAAGAGAAATGGGACTTAAGATTGGTAAAGATAAGTCACATATATCCTTGTAAACTGACAAAAACGTTCTTAAACTAGCTAGCTAAACTTGATAACCACGAATACAAATGAATCTGAACATTCAGATACAAAGGAAATTTAAGCCTAAAACCACTGATGAATAAAAAATGTTTAAATCCCATTTTTAAGCTGTCTGCTGTTGCTGACAAAGACTGATTTCAGATATGCAAGATCATTATATGGTTTATTCTTTTCTACAGAAGTGGTACACAATACTTGTATCCAGAGGAAAAATTTTTAAATGTTAAAATTGAAATAACAAAGTAAATATACAAGAAAAGGGAATAACACAAGGCTAAAAAAAAATATGTGAGAGAAGGTATAAATAGAGATGAAGATAGAAGGAAAAATGGGCAGACCTCAACAGGCACAGAAATGTCAATGTTAACTAAGTTCATTTAAACCTCCTTCCCATGTAAATTCCACATTAAGAAGAAAAAAAAATCTGCAAAAGACCAAGGGCTATGACTGGAAATGGTAAAGATACACAAGTTATACAAAGACATTTAAGCAACATAGGAATGGCCAAGAGCTCTAAATGTCCAGAAATCTGGCAGGAGCTGGAGGAACACTCTGGTCTGCAGCAGTAGATAGTAGGCAGGGATATAGCACGGAAGAGATAAAAAAAGAACCAAACAACTCAAAGAGAGAGAAATTTATGATCTGTAAGTATTCTCATGAACAGTTCCAATTAAGTGCATTTTTGTCTAAAATATCAAGTACAAAAATCCAGTCCACAGTGGTGCTGGGCAGAAAAGTTCTCTTAATATACATCAAATTCCTACATTTTCTTGAAGGAAAGAAAATGCACATGTTACTTTGAAATTACAGACACTGCAGAATTTTTCATGCTTTTAACTGATGGACGTATACTCTAAAAATAGAAACAATTCCCTATTCTTTTTCCCCAACTCACCTCCTTCCCATGAACAAAATAATAAAAAAACCCAAAGCCTTTACTATGCAAAAATAATTTCTAAAATAATCCCAACTTTTAAGTGGTCAAAGCCATATACATTGCTTTACCACAAACTGATTATGTTTTTCCCATATCCTTTCATCCTTTTTTCTACATGTTGTGATTTTTTTTTTCATTTCAAGATCTGCATATGGCTATGCCTTGTTTTTGACTATTTATTTATTGATTATTGCTGAAAAAAAAAACTATTGGCATCAAAGAACTTTAAATTAATCTCCACTTAAACATTCTTTGTTTGTGCTTCATTATGCTGGAAACATATTACTTTTTTTTCCAAGT
Source organism: Aphelocoma coerulescens (assembly GCF_041296385.1). Lineage (NCBI taxonomy): Eukaryota > Metazoa > Chordata > Aves > Passeriformes > Corvidae > Aphelocoma > Aphelocoma coerulescens. Next base: position 29,204,369 of record NC_091015.1, read on the forward strand.
GCAGCTGCACTTAATCCTTAGCAACACTGGAGACAGTAGCAGAGACCACTATAACAAAAACATTTTAAACTGTTTAAAGACTCTCATTCGGCCAGACCCAAGGGAAACGGCATACAAAATAAATCCACTATTTCTTCAATTAAAAAAATAGAATTAAATTTAAAATACTAGGAAAAAAAAATCAATCTATTATCCCATTGATAGACAAGCATTTGAATCTAAAGATTTTTAATTCTACCAAATGATCACATTATTCTCCATGTTTTTGGTGTATATTTTTGTATCTAACTGAATGTAAGTCCAGATGATAGCTGAGCTTGCAGAAGTTCTCTTTTTACACAAAACTTCATATTGTGTTATATTCTCTTATACAAAAGTAAGTAAAATATGAAAGTGTGGCTCAGCAAAAGACCACAAGAATTTGGTGTAGACCTGGAAGCTGATTAGTGTGGGATGTGCAAAATAAAACAGTGACAAAAATTGTGGGTCAAGGGTCATTTGGTTCTATTCTTCTATTAAAAGAAGAAAAAAATGTTGAAGTTACTGGAAAATGTGACAGCACCCTATAATCTGTTCAAATGCTCAGGCAATATTATAACAGAGCAGTGCATGTTTTCACTGACAAAAGCAAAATTAGAAAGACATTGCAAGGACATTTCTTTTTTTTAAGGTCTAAAATGGCCTTTTCTCATTTCTGGAGCTGAATGAAGCTAGAAGTGTCGATGATGACAAAATCCTGCTTTATGTCACTACGATAGACTACTACCAAGAAAAAGAAAAACCAAAACAACTCTTCAGTAGAATTAGATTGTGTGTTATCCAGGGCTCATAAGAAAAGTCCTTCTGAGGCACGATTAGGACACACAACATACACCCACCACAGAGTGCAACAAGTCATATGCCTGACACATTCATCTCATTGCAGCATTCCTAGAGATAAACAGTCATTTCTGTTTTGCTGAAGAGAAATCTAGCCACACATTGGCAATTGTTCTGGACAGGCCGAAAACACTGAGCACAGGAACTTTGAAAAAGCAGAAGGACCTGGACTTCTAAACTACTTGTCCATCTAATGTCCTAAATGTCAGGAATTTCAGACAAAAATGTCATTACAGACTCAGAGGAACTAATGCTGGTAAATATAGATGTGTACACACAAAGAAACAACTGAATGTATCGCTCATATGCAATTTTTTACCTTTTCTTTGCTTATTTAAATAGGCCAAGTGTTCAGCCTCTATCTGGAAATAAGCATCTCACAATGCTACATAAGACTGACCCAAGTGTCTCCAAAGGGTATCTTGTTTTTCAGGGCCCTGTTTTTATCCTCTTCAAACATCTTTGCTCTCTGTTTTATTTGAAATCAAAATCTTTTGTTTGCCCACTTTCTAAGGAAAGTTACACCATTCCAAGGGGCCACCTTTTCCCAGTGCTATCAGGCAGACAGCATTCAGCTACACCTCAGAAGGAATGCATACTTCCAGACCCTCTGGAGTCTGGCAGATATATCAGTATGAAGGTATAATTTACACTTTCAGTGCAGAACCAACTCAGCTCATGTTTGAATAGAATACACTACTTCAGCTGGAAGGGACCTGCAACGATAATCTGGTCCAACTGCCAGACCACTTCAAGGCTGATCAAGTTAAAGTATGTTATTAAGGGCATTGTTCACATGCCTCATAAACACTGCCAGGTCTCTCTACAAAGGCTGTGCCAGTGTTTGACCACTGTCTCAGTAAAGAACTGCTTGATTAAATGCAAGAGTTAAAAAAAAGATCAATTAATTATGTACAACACTGCTGGAAATAATGAAAACATTTACCTGCTTCAAATTAATAAACCCTGAAGTAAGTTTTATGCATGAACAGTTCATGCTATACCTTAGTTTTAATAATTGATACTGCTTCATGGCACTTGCACGAGCATTTCCTTCTGTATCATGTAGAACATGCCAAACTCATCTTCCATTCGAAGACTATCACTATCCTGGAACGGAAACACAATTTTGAGCATCCTATGGACAACATATTATTTCACTCTCTGCTGTTTCCTTTTGAGGAAAGCCATCTCACAGAAGTCCATATAGCTTTTTACTAATTACTGCAAAGACAATGCACAGTAAAATAAAGGGCAACATGGAAGCTCTAGATGTGCTGAAGCACCTACCTAACATCTCCTAATGTAGGGGCAATGTCTTCTGCAAAAGAAATTACTGTCACAAAACATTAATGGCTCCCTGGAAGCTTCTAATCCATTAAGATCTTGGCATTAACATTCAGAATCAACTGCACAAAACACCAGGTTGTGTTTATGAGCTACGGTAAGAGTTGTATTCCCCTGGAGCAGTGGAGATCAAAGTCCAGAGTCATTCACATAAGACCTTGCTCAAGAAGATCTGGCCAGTTTTGTAAGACAATACTGAATATTCACTAGAGAAAAGAGCAAGAATGACTATCCCAGCTGCAATTAGCTAACCTCTTAAACTGTAGTATCTCATGGTGCAGAATGCTTCCACAAAGGCAGAAAATATTTTTCCCCTAGTCTTTGCAATCAGAACTATGGATACAAGTCCTCTGGACAAAGGCAGAAGGCTTATCACTAAAGAAAACGTTTGAATCATTGGTAAATTTGAAAGCAAGGATGAATGTTCCTCTAGCTCTAACTCTTCAGTTTCCTAACATCTACAAGTGTACCAAGCTGAAAGAGGATGCCCTTTATACTTTGAATAAATCCACAAAACAAACTTAACTTGAAAATGGTTTTGGCTGTCACAAAACATCACCTGGAACAAAACACACTATTAGCCATAAAAAGAACTTAATGAGCTTAAACAGGAACTATAAATTCCATTTCTTCAAAACCACATCTGAATTAAGACCTGAGTTTGATGAATCTTTCAACATCTATCAGCCATTTCAGGCAATAATATGGCCTTGTTTTACTGTTATCTACAACAAAGACACACTGTGAAACCACTTGCAACACAGTTCCGTTCTCTTGTATGGAACTGTTGGCCAAGATCCCTGAAACCCACGGAGGCTTTCATTCCACAACCATTGTGCGCAGAGAAAAATCTAGTACCAAACAGGACTTGTTGACACAGGAATTATTCCTGAAGAATTTCTCCTTCAACAAAACTTTTTTTTAAAGTTCCTCAATGATGACTTCATATATGCATTCTAAGTGTTCTAACAATAAACTGCCAGGGTAATTACCTCTCAGAAAGCAGGGAAGCCACTGCACAAATCTCTCACACAATATGCATTCGAATCAGGCTTCTGCATGCATAGTTTTAACACCCACCTTTCATTTTCATATTTTTCTTATGTACAGAACAGTCACATTTTTTTTAACATTCTTATGTTAAGATCTTCTACAAGAAATTCTATATAAAGGAAAAGGCATGTGGAACACTAGTAAAGCATAAAAACCAGATGTTTCCATCTAAACCCACTTAGTTCAAGTATTAGTAAAAAGAAGCCTGAAAGACTCAGATGAGTACCTTTAATTTTGGGTGAGAGAATGCTACCGTATCCAGTGCCTCCGCAGTGTTTACAGGTCCTTAACAAATTGCTAATTCCAAGAGAAGAGCTTCAACCAGGTGTTGGAAACGTAACGTTAGATTTAATGGGAAGAAATTTAAATGGATTTTCTCTTTCTCAGAATGTAAATTTAGGCCAAAGGTCTTCTTTTCCTCTCCCTAGGGAAGGCTTAGGAAAGCTTATTGCCCCATTTTACCCTACATAATTTCATCCTTAGCAATTTTCTCCAATTATAGTGGGTATCTGGTATTGCTCACATCTTCAGCCTAGATTACTTTACTGGAATTCCTTTTAAAAATTAACTGATTAGTATGAGCATGCAGTCTTACTCTGGCCTCAGAATTAACATACTCACCCAAACCAATTCTCCCAGTGAGAGAGTTTTTTGTTGGGTACACAAAGGACTTTATAAACAATTCACCACGCATTAAAAAAATGCCATAATTATCATTTTCATTACACACATCCTTGTGATTTCATGAAAGGAGTGGATAACATAATAGACTACTATTCTCAATGAAAGAATCCTAACAGAATGCTAATAGAGCATACTAAACAAATTCTGATCTCTACTGTACCCCTGTAACCCTGCTGAGTGCTCTGGAGCTGACTGAACAACCATGGATTGATGGTCTCAGCCCAAGAGTAGGCTGAGCCACCCCAACGCAATGGTGGGCTTGTAACCACAAGCCCCGGCGTGCCCTCGGGCAGAGGGGACGCAGCGTTGGCCTCCACAGCGTCCTCGCTGGACGGCTCAGTGGAATCGGCGTGGGATGGGTGCGTGCGCTGGCTCCTCCTCAGAGGAAGCACGTCGGGCGGCCGATGGATTAGGCTGGCGTCAGCCCGGAGGCAAAGAAGGCGAGAGAGGCCTCTGGTGTGGGTTCCAACAGGTTTATCTGCCAGAGGGTCCAGGAACCAGAAAGGGCCCCGAGGAGGCCCGTACACAGCCTTTTATGGGCGTGTGGAGCAAGGCGGGGAAAAGGGAAGCAACCAATGGTGTACAAGGATAGGGGAGGATACAATTTTCCAGAACCACTGGGGAAAACAGGGAGGCGGGAGTCACAACAGGGAACCAATGAACAACTGAGGAAAGGGAGAACGTTCTGGAACAGGGGGCGGTAACTTGGGATTGGGAGCCACCCAGGGGGAGGTGACCTAGACCTCCGTGATCTCCTCTGGTCCGACTTCCGACCCACTGTCCTGGGCGGGGAAATCCACTCAGTGGATGGCCCTGGTTTTACTGGCATTTGATGATCTCAGCCCAAGAGTAGGCTGAGCCACCCCAACATCGGATATACAGTGTGGCTTGTGAAGGCTATTCACACTGCCTAGCTAACATATATAACATAAGTAAATCTCCTTTAGAGTGCAAGCCAAAAGTGTCTCCATTACAAGTTAGGTCTTGGCTTCGAACATAGTAGCTAAACTAAATACAAAATGCAAGTGATGTGAATAGCTCCCAAAATCACTGCGGGAAAATCCCCACCCTATTATTTGAAGTTGGTTTAGTCAAAGACAACAACAAAATTTATTAACCAACTTTCATTTAGATATGCCTGTAAAATGACTTCAATAGATTTGTGATGAAATTGAACACCAAATGAAATAATCTGCTTCAATGGCAGGACAGATTTCTTGGATTTTATATATTTTTAAATTTTATTTCCCATGAATTATTATAATTTCTATTTGCTTTTGTCATCCTAGTAATCTAGAATCCCCAAAGCATGACACAAGTAACATTATCACAAATAGCTAAGACGTAACAGAAGATAAATTTTACTCACAGATTATCATTTATTATCTCTTAAATGATGGGTATCTCCTATTCACACAGAATATATAAAAGGAGGAAAAATAAATTCTATTTTAGCAAATGTAATACAAAATGTGACATGAATTTGTAACAGAAACTGTAACAGCCCTAAACCTATCATGCCAAAATGCCTTGAGCTACTTAGAAAACTTGAGGCAATTTTCAAATACCCTAGAGCAGGCTGTATCTTTATTTTACTTTTCTTTTATGAGGAATCATTAGTGAAGACAGACTTCATACACATTTAAAATAATTTTTAAAATAGTAACAAAAAAATTACACAATGCCATAATTTCCATTTAAAATCTCAAATTATTTACTTTTTCTTTTAGATATTGCCTACCATTACAAAGGTACACAGTCCTTTTCCACAAAATGCTGCATTATTTTAATCTATTCAGTGAGATTATTGACAAGTTTATTGACTACTAACCACGAGAATCCAAGTCAGCCTTCTGGCCATCCAACAGGCATCTAATGATAACGAAAACAAAATGTTTTATGTTAATGTACTGCACATGGCTCGATACATACCTTGCATTTAACCCAATTTCACCATCCTCCCAACATCTTGATCAAGCAAGGAATAAATACCAAAGCTAGCTACCTAATTCAGTTCCTTTTTGTTACTTAGGGCTCGATGTATCTTGCATATAACCATGTTACCTGATGCACTTCTAGGGAAGGAAACAATGCAACACATCAGTCTTATGCTTGATAGCCTGGTAAAGAAACTACATAGTAGTTTCAATGTGACACTTCAATCCTTTTAAAAAGGATATTATATCAGGATTTTCAAATGCTCAGAATTCCTGTCTGCCATGAGGAAGTTGGACAGACTGAGGGGAAAAAAAAAAGCTGTTTTATGCAACTGTAACAATTAAGAAATCAATCTATCACAGAACAAATCTTATACAACACTGATTTAAGTCACAGTTATGATTCCACATGGAAGAAATCCAAGGAAGTCTTGGCATCTAAGATTTTTCCCAAGAGCTACCTCACGAGTACAGCCCAAATATAATCAAATTCTACTGAGTGACACACTAGTTGCAAGTTGGTGGAATGTGCTCTTAGTAATTTTAAAGTCATGAGGAACATGAATGAGACAAAAGGCAGCTTTGAATGAGACAAAAGATAGCAGTGGTCCCAGGGAGCACTGCTGGCTGCCCGGCTCAGGCAGGGTGCTACACAGCTCCCTCACTTTCCACTGACTTTCAGGCTACAACAAATACACACCTATGAAAACTGAAACCAAGGGCAGCACGAGCTGATCTGTACCATCTGCCCTTGCCTATATACCCTGTGGAGAGGTCTTTGAATATTCCACTACATGCAAATTTATCTTTTCAAACTTCCTCCAGGCCTTCCTATTACACATATTCACAGGAACAACCTTTGTGTAAAAGCTACATACATTTAATCTTAAGCTGAAACAAGGTAGTTCATGTTGCACCTTGCTCTCATCCTCACAGGATTAGGCACATTCAGTGAATTATTACTACCATATTAATACAAGTAAGAAACTAAGCTTTGCTTCTACCCAAGTTAAGCACTCTCTAATGAAGTTAGAGTTCAATTCTATGAAGCAGGCCAGACTGTAATAAAATAAATATCAAGACATACTATTACCTTTTTATGGAGAAAAAGAGACTATGAGTAGGAATCTAATTAGATGGTTTTAACTGAATATAAGTGTTTTATTGTGCTAAGAGGTTAAAATAATCTATCCCTATGGACACCTGGAACATATGCCTTAAAAGAGCTGTTTGAGAGAGCCCGTTGAAGCTTACTCTGATTTTTGTGATTGATTTCAGAAGCTCAATTCATAAAGTAACTGACCACTAGCACTGGAAAGAAGCATCACTTTTGAGGAAAGCTATCCAGTATATGACACACAATCTCTTGAATCATCTTTGACAGGGTGCTGAAGGAGATTAAAACTAGCTCAGTTTTACAGTACTTCTCTGAACATAGTCCATGAAGGCAGAAAACTATATTTAGGAACAAGCAGATTATCAAGTCATAGAAGAGTTCTGGTATTTTTCCACCACCAGCAATACCCATCAAAGCTTTGTTGCCTTACCTAGTCAAGAGACATTGCAAAGAGGAAGCCACTAAAGATTTAGTTTCTCTTCAGCTCATGTAGCTTTTAATACAGGACCATCTCCTCAGAGAGTGAGAGTCCCTTACAATGGCCCTGTCCGGGCAGGAGAAGCAGCAATTCCCACTCTCCAGATTTATCACCCTGCCCTGCTCAGCATCTCCAGCCTTCCTTTGACTCCAGCTCACAGGAAGAGACAGGATGCTATCTCTCTTCTAAAGGGACCAAACTTAGATTTACCCCACCACAGCAAGACTTTACCTTAAAAGTTTGGGATGTAAAATGTAGAGTGTGAAACCTTGGCTCAGGGACACCTATTTTATCACTTATATCTCTTTTCCCCATTAAAAATTCAGAGTTTTGAAAACACCACAGTGATCAGCATAAGGGCAGAAAAAAACAAGATGTATTTTTCCTATTGGTGATCTATTTTGGACCTGCTATGCCAGTGTTAAATGTTAAGACCTATAGAATAAACATGTAAGCTCAGGCCCAGACACAGCTATGTGAGTTTCGGTTCAACCTGTGCCACATCCTAAATCTCTTCACTGTGCTACACTGTCAGAAACTCACTGGGAAAATAACACATCCTCCACAAACCCCAAAGGTGATTATTATGTCCTCCACACCTTTCAAATCTTGCCACCATGTCATTTCTCCTTCAATGCCCCACCACCCATCTGCCTGCCACCTCCTCTGCAGATACTGGAAGTGGGATCACTCCACAGATTTTACCCACAAGTCCTACTCCTCTGAACTTTCAGATCAAAACTGACATTTGGGGTTTCCTGGTAAGTATTTGAGAGTCTGAATAAGCTGCATCTAGACAGGGTACTTCTGTTTCTATTCTCCCTTCACTTTTGCATTTACTCATCTCCTGATTTTTTTCCATTATAGCTCACTTCCAACTATTTCTTCTGAACATACAATCACAAATACAAACCATGTCTTCAGTCTATGGGATGAGTTAGAAAAAGGTTATTTAGCTACTGGATTTTCTCCACTTGAAATTTCAGAGAAGATGTAAGAACACAAGAGGTCCATTCAAAAAAAATCACAAGCAGACAGAACCCAAAAACCACAGAACAAAACTCATGCTGTTATTTGCCAATTCATGTTGACTTGAATCAGACACGCAACTCAGAGATGTTGCAACAACAGAAATGTGACAAACTGAGTTTCTCCTAAAAGTCATTCATCAACCTTAGAATCTCTGCAGGTACTTGCAGTGACACTACACATTAAAAGAGAGAATGCAGTAATTATTCTTGTTTTGTAAAAAAGAACTTCACTGCTACAGTATGGACAGTGGTGGATTTCAATAACTCTAGTGAGCTACACCCAGCAGAAGTCACAGTGTCATCCATCTGTCTTCTGAAACAAAAATGAATAAAAATCAGTATTTATAGTTCAATTGTGTCAAAAAGTTTATGCCTACACTAACATGTAGGGCAGAAGAGAAGACAGCACGTTCTGATTAAACACTATTCAGGACAACTTTTGTGCCATATGATAATTTTCCTTCAATTACATATTATTAAATATTAAAACAGGATGAGGAAGAGGGCAAAGTATTTAAAACTTAACATGTAATATTATTACTGCTTTTTAGTTCAGTGCTGCTAGTACTACGTTCAACAACTGCTCCGTTTTCCATCACTTTAAAATAGTTTTATTCATGCTGAACTGTGATATACTTTGAACTGATATTCCAACATGCAAGAGAAAAAAATAGTAAACATTGTGATTTAAATTTTGAAAGAACAAAACTCACAACCAAAAAACCTGCTGCCACTTCTCTCCTGTAGCTGGTTGTTGTCTAATAACTACTTTTATTCCAGATCTTCAAAGTCAAGCAGGAGTTTTTTCTGGGACAGCATGTCCTAATTAAATTTATTTGTGGCAGTCCATTTTTAAAGATTCAAATTAACCATTTTTTTGGTAGCTGAATGACAGCTTCTAAATTCATTTATTAAGCAAGAAGAGCTCTGCATAGACAATAACTGGAACTTCTGTAAAATAGTGTTGACAAACACTAAAATGCAACTTATACTTCCCATTTTTAGCTATAAATGAGGTGTGTGAAATCACCTTGTTCCTGAGTGACAACAGAGAAAAACGCCTCAGTTTCACATGAGAACTCATAGAACAAGACCCTTCCTCTAAAAACTTCCCTAACTGAATTCCAGTCACAGTCAGGAGTGAGCAAATATTGTAGGAAACTAAGTGTTGCAGAATATCATAATACAGAAAAACTTAAACAATTTTTTTTTCCTCTTTCTGAACATCAGGGAAACCATAGCATGGTTTACTTGTTGACAGGGATAGAAAAGGATTTAGGAAAATCCCTCTTTGGAAGCCCTTGGGAAAAAAACAGCCTGTAAGAGGACACTTACTAAGAAAAATTTAAAATCTAAAGATTAAAATTCCGCATCCCTTATGGAAAGAGTTAAAAGAGCTAAGGTACAGAAACAGGCTACAGTGTCATTTCTTAAGTAACAGCAGTGTGCTTGTTAGTGATGTGCATTTTACAGTTGTGAGTCTGAAAACAATGGGCTCAATATCCTTGTCACAACCTGGGAATTCAAAATTGATGATGGGACATTTTGTTGAGTTTTAAGTACTAGAAAATCAGTTTTGCTTTGCCTTAGGTTTTATTAAAAAGCTTTCAGTTACAACAGTCTTTCAACTTTTTGGCAATCATGGGAAACCTTAAGACTCAGCAACATTAACTATGAAAATTCATGTAAGACCTCATATCAATCCAGATTGTTGCACCTTTGTTTCAAAGCAACAAAAGGAAAAAGATTTAACATATTAAAGGATCAAATTGTAAAATCTAAGTTAAAATAAAATTGGAAGTCTTTCAGTCACTAGAAAGGTAGCATTTCATACTGCTAATTACTTAGGACACTACTTGAGAATTTGGGCCTAAGGACAAATTGATACCAGTATGCATTAACATCTTACTGGTATCAATTTAAAGTGAATTTTATACTCCAATTCATACTTCAGGAACGAACATGCACAGCTTAAATTGTTTATAGTGTATGAATGATTTACAGTGGTAGAGATGAAAACAACTGTGAAAGTGAGACTGAAAAGAAAGCCTTTGAATGACAAGGATGTATCATTACTTTCTCTCCCTTGCATATAGTCAGTCAAACACAAATAATATCCACAACTTCTCTGTGATTTCTGATACAATTTTCAACTTACTCCTTTTATGATCAAATAATAATACTTGTCTTAAAATGTTCTGTGGTAGCAAAGACCCTGAAGCAAGCCCACATCTCCTGGCACTCATTTGTTATAACAGACTGCTCACAGGTTCTTAGCAACCTTCATTTTCATGTTCCTTCCTGCTAAACTGATAGAATTTATTTTTGTAACTTCTTTGTTGAAGGACTATATGGAAAACAATCCCACATACAACCAACTGTTAGCAGGGCTCCATGAGACTTTCAAAGATGTTATCAAACACCATGTAAGGGCTTTCATCTGTTTTGTTACCATTTGCTAAGGGAAGAAGCCTCACACATTCTGACAGCTGATGAACAAAACACAATTTTGAAGGCTCTGCCTCAATACTAACTTGTCACTTATACCTTGGAGAAAAAGGGCTTTTGTTTTCAAAGTACAAAGCCCTGCCAAGCAGTTCCACCAGGGATCCAGAGGCATCTCAACAGTAAATTACCTGAAAGCAACTTCTGTGAGAGATGTCATTTCTGCAGCAACTGCCTCCTGCATGTGTCTTGTCAGTGGCACCACACAGGCAGCAAGGACCACACAGCCCAACCCACACTGACCCCAATACCTTCTCTTGGTCACCCTCCCAGGGTCCCCTCTCTCTGCTCTGAAAGAGCTTCCCATAAGATACACAGTGCCACATCTCAGACTTGGCAGGTTTGGGGTGAAACATTTTGATAGGTACTGCTGCATGAACAGCTCACTGTGTTCCCATGATTTTGTGAGAAAACACATTTTCTCTCCAGCTACTCACCCAGTAGCACTCTTGCAATAAAAATACACAGAAATTAGTCTCAGCAGGGATGCAAGGCAGCAATATATTTATTCCTGAGCTCACGTTAACTACAGGTTAGCTACTACAAATACATAAGATTTTCCAGTGTGCAGTTAGGAGCTTGTCCACAAATTGGAGCAAAATAGTCCACAGACATTTTAACATCTCTGCTCCCAATACCCACTCAAAAAGCTTGAATATGAACAGTGCTGGATACTCCTTAACCAAGTTCTGGCTGCTGGAACTTAGCGTTTATTTTGTTTCATCAGGTTTCCTTTTTTTACAAAGCTGCTTACTTCTTTACCCCTTGCTACCATTAATGGCTTTGTAGTGAACAAGACAACATTTGTGACCTTTTGCTTATCTTCCCAGCTCTGCCGGGAAAGGAAGCAACAGATTGTCCAATTTTACTCTGGTACATGCAACTACTTTATAAAATGTAAATTGTCCGGTAGTTGTGTGGGACAAAGTTATGAACATTAATGATTCCTGGCAAAGCCTACACTGCAGTTTCATATCAATCCAGAGATACAAGGAGGGTAAAAGCTCCCACAGTTGCATGATTAAATCCTTGCCAGCTGCTTGTCTTCTGGGTGGTCCTAGAGGTGAACTAGTCATCAAGGGCCACTCCATCTGTGGCAGCTGGCATCTTGACCCTGGGACATCAACACACAGATGAGACCCTAGGTTCTCTGAGGTCCTGGCAGCACAAACCAATGAGGAGCTGTACAATTTAGGCTAGGTAGCCAAGCTACCCAGGTCCAAACAGCTCTTTTACCAACAGGCAAGAATAAGCAGAGTACTATTTACAACAGATAAGTGACAAAAGTGTGTCAAAAACCAGAGGACAAGAGACTGACATCCAGAAGAGGAAAGCATCATCTGGTGAGATCAGAGACAAAAGAATATAATACACTCTGGCATCCTCATAAATTAAAACCCATTACGGACCAATATGATCAACTCAAATCTGTTTTATTTACAGGAATAAATGTCTTCATGCCAACCCAAAATCCTACAGGTAATGACAATACTTCTCAAAATGATGGTGATGCCTAAATATTTAAATATTTAGCAATTTCTTATATTACATTTTTCAAAGATGTTTATATAACTTGCCCAAAATAAGAGATTTCATAAGATTTACTTGTGATGAGTAAATACTCTTGACGATGATATGGCATTTTTAGCACCCTGCTCTGACCAACTGAGCTAATCCTTTGGGACATGTGATATTTTTCATCAAGTTATTTGATTTATTTCACAGTAGTTCTTCTTTACTATGATTCAGCTCAGGAAAGAAAACCATTAAAAAATAAGTTTTCCCTAAAATTTGACTGGGCTTGCACTAATTGTATCAATACCCAGTTGTAGTACCAAAGCTAAATTTCCTGGGTAAAAAAATACTACCCGAGAATGATAGACAGAGATTAGGTATATCTAATACAGTAGTGAAACACCAGCAATAAAACAATTTCCTTAGAAGTTCATGATAGAGCCCTTGAAATCATGGAACGTATTTAATTAAGAAGGTAAAATATTATAATGCTTATTTATAAACATTATAAAAAATAATGTAGTAAAATAATCCAAAATATTTCCAATAATCCTAAATGTTCCCAAATGTTTAGATAATATAATGAAAATATCCACAGGGTCTTGACTGGAATATACCTTTTAAAATAAACTATATGTTTCAAAGAAATGCTCCTCGTAACTAAGAGGAACCAATCTATTTTCCAAAATAAACATTTGTATAGCTGTGACATTTCTTAGTAACCAAAATCCCTTCTGGAGTCATGTTGATTTCAGGGCCAGGAGGTGTCTGCTCTAATCACCTCAATGAGAATTCACAGAGCAGATCCTAGAACACTTCAATATTACTCTTTCTATATTCCAGTTTTGAACACAACCCAATTTACCAACATATCTAGACTTGAAAAAAAGATAAATTGAATTGTGGCTCAAAACAAACATACAGACCTATCTGGATTAAGCTTCATTAGACAAAAAAAAAAAAAAAAACAAACAAACAAACCCCAACCAAAAAGGAATTCTCAAAGCTATGGTTTAAACTCTCCTGGCTAGTCTGGTCATGAAAGCTCCACCTTTCACAAGTTCACACAGTCTGCTGATGCTCTCACGGTTAAATAAAAGGCACATCTAAGTTACCAAGCCATGAGTTCACAGTTAAAAACTTCTATCTTTTGATAAAGTTTTTTTAGGAAACAAAAGGAAGAAGTGTTCAAAAGCTATTTCTCCTGCATATAAAGGAAGGAGAATGATGTATCAGTGTTTTACAGTGATTATGTTCTATTTATTAAAAAATAAATTATTAAATAACGATTATTTGTAAAATGTTTTTAAATCTTCAGAAGCAGAAAGCATGCATCCCGAAGTATTAAAAATGCCAACAGAACTCCCCAAGCTTTGAGTGTTGCCTTAACAAAGGAAATGTCCAAACAGTTGCAAAGTAAAACAATGTAAAATGACAAAGCTAATGGTACTTTTGAAACAAAACCAGCCAACCAAAAAAGGATGACCCACAGATTTGTACTTAGTGTGACACTGATTATGCAAATGTCACAGAAAGGTCAACAATCCAGGCAATTATATAAAAAAAAGGCAGCATCTCAACAGCCAATAATTTAAATGCTGTTAAGACTGTCCAATTTGTTCAATAATATATGATTTTTTTAATGAAAAAGAGATTAACATATATAAAACAGAACTTCAGACATGGAATTGCTAAACAGTACTGCTGTACAGGGTTTTGATTTTTTGGTGGTGAATCCTTACAGAATCCAGAAGTGAACACAAAGTAATTGCTATCAATAATTTATAATATTTGCAAATGATGAAGTTGCTTCACTGTAAACAGTGATAGGGTTTGATCAGAAAGCAGCTTAACATGCTCTGCCTAAGGTGCAGAACATCAGTTTTATCATGGATTTGAAAAGAAGAAAACAATAAAAAATTCCAAGTCATACAGATCCACTCTCTCATGATCCTCCTGTAAAATACCAATAACTGCATATCTATGTTACTCTTTTGGTGTGATACCTTTTCAAGCAAAATAAATTTTAGTTATAAAATTTGCATTGAGTATTAAATATTAGATGAAAATTCTTCAAGAAGAGACAGTTTCAAAACCACACATTTACCCTTTAGAACTAATACATATTCTCTGTTTTGAAGTAGTGTTCTTTCCCCAGAACTGATTCAAGAACAAGTTATTTAAGAGATTCCAGGAGAAAACTAGGACTGCTTAGCTCTTGTCAGCACTTAGAAGACAAACAGTGCTTCTAGAAAGTCTGACTAGGCAAACATTATCTTATGCCAAATCTAGTCAAAAGTATTAGATACAGTGGCTCCAGAGCTTATAACATGCATTATTTTAGTCTCTAAATTTGCATAACCACCAAGTATTAAAACTGATCACATCATTAAAGGTGACTTCAAGGGCTCAGAAGAAGTCTTTATCAGTGTCAGTGAGTTCACCCTGGTGTATTAAATCCATCTACTCTGTGGCTTCCCACTCTGTGGGAAAGGTTCTTCATATGCTGAGAGTTCATTTTTTTCTTACTCCCCATTGAAATTCATGATTTTATGCAACAACAAAACTGTCTACAGCAGAGACAGAGGTGTCAGAGACCTGAGATTTCAGGATTTAAAGTACCAACCAGATCAGCCTGGTTCCTAAAGAACCTGGTCTTCCTAATAGCATATGTAATACACAGAATAATGGAATGGAATTTTAACAGAGAGAGAAAGTATTTTAGTTTCACTTGCTCTTCTTTAGCAGCACAGTGTGATAGTGTGCAGCTAATGCTCTGTGACAGGTTTTGCCTGGTGGAAATTCCTCCCAGGAAGAAAGACCTCATAGCCTATTTCTCCTTATGGCAAATTTTAAGCAAATTAAACTGATAACCATATCTTGAAAAACAATCCCGAGGACAGCACTGCTGATAGGACCCCCAGAGGGACACGGTCCATGCCAGCAGGCCAGCATGACAAGTCACAGGCAGTGTGGTACTGCAGAGGGACGTGCTGTGGATTGCAGGCATGGAGGAGATGGGGGAGCCAGTCACAGCCCTGGAGGGAAAACAGGATGCCAATTAATGGCAGCGAGATCTCTGCCAGCCAGAGAGGCACAGGCAGCCCTGAAGGGCCCTGGCCCCCCACCTCAGGCAGCTGCAGGGAGGACAGCATGGCCAGACCATGGGCCACTGCTTTGCACCTTTGGGTACACAGCACACAGCTCGCTGTCATGAGTCTCCTCAAGTGCCTGTGAACAGCAGCTGGTGCAAAAGCTGCCACAGATGTCCTGCACTGCTCAGGTGACTGAGCTTTAATAGAAGTGCAGCTCTGGCCACTGCTTGGCACCTTGAAGCAGAAGCAAAGGTCCTTGTCCCAGCTCTGTCCTGCTGCAACAGGGAAATGAACCTGGAATGGATCAGGGCTTTCCAACACAGGGCTCACAAGTCGTGTGCTGCCCCAGAAACTTCACATAGTGCCACAAGCAACAGGACAACAAAAATGCTAAAATTAAGACATTATGATTTAGAGAAACCAAGAAAGTGAAACTTTTTTCACAGCAAGGGGCTAAAGAGGGACCAGTGGTGCCTCTGTGAGATACCAGGCATGGACAAATTTGGCAAACTTGTCACAGAATACCTAACTTGGAGTCAGCTAACCATATGAGGTAACAAAATTTTACAAGAGGATTAAAGTTTAGCAGGTTTTAATCCTATTTTGTATTAAAGCCAGAGAAAAACCTGTAACAAGAACAATTTTTCTAATGGAAAGCAGTTCAGGTCTCATCCAGAGTTTAACAAGTGCACAGCACTTTCTGTACAACTTCTGGTTGACTTAAAGATGTTAATCTTATTCAGAAAGGACCACAAGGATGTGTCACATCATACCTTCAATGTAATGTATTCATGCTTGTAAGGTTAAAAGAAGCAGAAGCACACAGAAAAGCAAGTCTGTTTCAGCAGATGTGGTATATAATGCAGGAAAACAACCACCCCTTGCAGAAAAATGCCCATCCATACAGGAAAACAATTTCCAACTTAAAAAGAAAAAAGCAATAAATGCTAGATCCTTCCTCTTCTTACTGACCCAACTCAAAATAATTTAACAAATATTAAATTTTAATCATGGGTTTAGTTTTTAGCTATCTCTCACAGATAAACACTCAGTCTTCCTCCACCTTAATTATTTTGATTATTTCTAGCACCAACAAACAAAAAGTATTCTCACATAAATCAGACTCTTGGACAAGAGAAATTAAAGTTCATATGAATTTATCTACTTTTCCCAGCAATTTTGCCTTCAGACGAAGCGTTACAGAGAAAATAGCATCGCAGAAGAAGACCGGCAACATTTCTGGCTTATCATGGCTCCTTCTGAGGCCAGTGGTAATGAAACTAGCCTCAGCCCTCTGAGGCTTTTGATTTTGCCTACAACAGTAATTTTCCATCCTGTGCTTACCAGACAAAAGCTAATTAATAGACAGCAAACCATGAGGCACAACTCTTCATAGCTGACAGGCAAGATTAAATCAGGAAAAGTTAATTCCTGTATGTATTCCTACTGTTATCAAAAATCTTCAGACTAAGTCTTGCCATCACTGTTTAAACTGGAATTCAGATAAAAGCACTCATATCCATTAAATGGGACCGTTTCAAGACACATATTTGGTTCTTCTCCTAACAAGAAGCAACTTTTCTTAGCATGAAAACAAAGCATAATTACAAGTCAAAGCAATGCTTTCCAGCTCATTCTTTTTAAAATTAAATGCAGATGCACCCTAATTCAACATTAATTATAACCAATGTCACACAGGAGGTCACAGCAAATAAATAGTATTTAAGAAGCACTTCTCTGAAGAAAAGAAAAAACAAACAAAACAAATCCCAAAATAAATAAAATTAAAAACAAAACTGCAAGAGAAACTCATCCAAATTCTGCTTCTCATTGCAACAACATTCTGCTGGAAGCACTGCAGTGCAAGGCTGACTGAGTGACATTGGCTCAATCTCACGCACATCTTTCCAGGTCTAATTAGATTTTAAAAGTGACATCCAGATTTAAAACACATTTTAAAAAACTCTCCAGGCCGATTTAGGCAAGGAGATCATTGTTTTCCTTCAATTTTATTTATTTTGTTAGCACAGCCTCTCAGCTGGAAAAAAATTACTATAATCCTTTCTGGGTTGTTTGGAGAGCCTGATATTCCTTATAACTGTTGTTCAGATACAGCTGAACTCTTTACTGAGTTTACTCAACAAACAGAGGCTCTTTGTTGCACTCAACTACAAGGAAAACAACAAACAAGGATTGTCTTTACCCATCACAGCCTAAGAGCCATATTTTAAGTGCGCTTATAAATTCCCAGTGTGGAAGCACATCCAAACATGCTAGCCCCAAGAAGTAACTATATAAACATTGATAGAGCCCTCTGAGTATCTGACAGGCTCTAGGTATGACATAAAGCAGTATTACTATTACATACAGACAGCAAGCCAGCTTGCAAACAAAATACTTCAAATCATAACCCTTCGTAGCACACAAACAGTTCTGACCTGGGTCTAACCTTCCCCTTCACCACAGGCCCATGGTCAGCACACAGTTGCCAGCAAGTCCCTGTTGCTCTGCTGTGTAAGGGCAGGGCATGCCAGACAGAGAAGCTTTCCCCCAGGGGAGGATTCACAAATCCCACAGAGCATCCCTGTGTCTTCAGGAAGCCCCCCTGCTTATGAACACAGCTTTCACAGCAGTGTTGGCACCTGTGATGAATGTACACATACAGATGTTGCTTGTCCTTACGCAGTTCCTGTACTACAGGGTACTGCTTCAAGAACGTATGAACACTTCTGGTATTTCTTTGACTAAATCTTCACGAGATACAATAGCAATTGTAGAGAGAGAGCAACAAGAGACAGGTGCAATGAAATGTCACTGATCTATGCAGACTGGGCTTCACTGATATTTTCCAGTTGTGGAACTTCTCTACCAGACAGATGTTTCAAAAAACTTGCAAAGTTACAGTGAATAGTTTGTAAACCACAATTTCTACATCCCACTGCAGCAAAAGTTATAACCACGGAGTCAGAGCTTTGCAAAGTTTAAATTTCATTAAAATAAATTATTTTTAAATTCCAGGCCCCCCCCAAAAAATTCCTGTCTCCAGGTAAATCCAGATTGCAGATGTGGGATTATTAAAAATTAGTTTTGATGCCAGCTGCTTTTTTCAAGCATGTCTGTGTAAGTTTCAGTTTTGGTGGCCCCACGATGACCTCTCATGCAACACTGACATAACTTTAACAGCAGAAAAAATGGCTACAAAATTAGGAAGCCTCTGACAATTTTAGAAAACTAGCAGTGTAAGCATTAAGCAGCACATATGAAAATTACCAGTAAGGCTAAGATTAAACATGATTGTGCTTTTATATTGATGCTAAAACCAAATATGGGAGTATATGAATTCATGTATGTGCATATCCACACACTTCTGTGTAAAATGGTATTTTATTCAATATAAATAGACTAATTATGAATATATATTGCATATGTGTTTAACAGTAGCAGAAATAACATAATAGAAGATAGAAATTATACAAGAATGAGCGGATATATTGCATCTATAAAGGAAATATATTCACCCTTTACAACATATCATATAAGTATAAATATATAATATGGATATATGAAATCTAAAATATAATATATATAATCTATCTGTAAATAGATATATTTACACTTCCACACGTAAGTGAAAAAAAGATAGCTGTTCAAAAAGTGATAATAAAGGAAAAACATACCTGCTAATAATTCGTAATGATCAAAGTTGCAGAAGGCTCTCACACCCACAAGTGTGGAAAGTTGAAAACAGGTGAAATCCACTGCCTGTAAACATAACGTGATGCCTTACAAAAATACACACACACACACAAACCCAATCATATATAAACAGATATGGGCTCTATACCAGCTTATAAGACTGACATTTTAGAGTCATCAAGGATAGCTACCTGAAAATGCCTCCTTGATGTCCAGAAACAGAGAAAAATCTATTAGTTTTGGCAATGGGACAGAGTGGGAAAAGATTTAATTGGGAAAGATTTAGGCAGCAAACCATGAATCATCAAAATGTGACTTTATGAAAATAGCTTGAATTCTGGTTGCTGATCATTTTACACCATTACAAGGATACAGAAGAACTAGAAAAGACATAGGGCATAACAACGTGGATGCTCAAAGATTGTACTGACTTTTGTTTTAAAAAAAAGTATTTTTCCTCATGAAAGAGAAATGCACACTGAGTGGCTAGAGCAGAGGTCCATAAAATCAAAAGGTATGAAAGACAAATTAAGGCTCACAAACTAGAGGCTATTTAATAAAATTATTGACAACTTTCAAATGCAAGTTACAGCTATTTTACAGAAGCTTTACAATTTTGTGTAATTCACTGTCACAACATACTCTGGAGGTCAAATGTTAAAAATGACAATTACAGAAGGTAGTAATGCATAAATCATTAAATACTATTAATGTTTCATATATTGAGGACTGTCAAATTATTCTCTTCTTATAGTCTTGGCACACATCGTTTTCTTTTGGAGAACTGTTCTTCAGAAATATTACACAGGTAACTAATGACTATTAGCTTAAAATGGTTATTTAAATTATTTACTAACAGATGTCCTTTTGAATTATTAATCTTGCTTGGAAGTCTATAAAGCTTTATAATGAGACTAGTTAAATAAATGTTTTAGCTGTGACCTGAGGCAGAATTTTTTCCAAACAGTATCCTTCGGCTGATGAAGCCTGAAACCATAATCTCGGTTCTTCTTGGTACTGTAACCTTCTTTTGGAGTATGTGAAGGAATTTTCTACTTATTAGCATACATTTCCATTTCTATTTCCAAAAGAAAGTCTCCTTTGTACATGAGGAAGAAGCAAACAAAAATGACAAAAGTTAATTTTTAAAATGCCTCAGAAAGTGATTTTACCCAAAGTCACTCTTCCCACACCACATTCACTGAATGGCAATTGCCTGCCATGCTTGAGCTGTGGTTCAGCCCATATAAAGACATTACAATAGGAAACTGCTTGTAGGGCTAACCACAGTATTACACAGAAAAAAACTTTTAAAAAAAAGGAAAATCACAGAAGTTAAGCAAGAAAAAGTTTCTAATTACTTTAGTTGAATAGCTTGATTTTACTTTTACATTGCTACAGTAAGTATTGTTAGTCTTCATTGTCTGTACTTCTCATTTGGCAATTAGGACAAAAATAAATAGGAAAGAGCTTTTGTTTCATCAGTAGCACTTTTATGACAAGTTATGCCTCAGGCACACTCAAAGACCCTGCAGCATTCAGATAGGAGGCATGTAATGCCACTGCTACCCATAAGTAAAACTTCTACTCTGATACAAAACATTGAAACTGGAAAGCTGATTGTAGCAAAACTGTGTAAAATCCTTGCTCTTTTCCCCAAACAAGTTTGCTTCAAATGAATCTGCAAGTTCACTAAGCAGCTAGGTCACCAAATCTGCTGCCATCATGACAGAGTTAGGATACTTTCTTCATGTCTTGACAAGCTTCTTTTGGAAATCTGAAGAAAAAAGTGATAATCCCAAGTGTCTGTAAAAACTTTCATGGGGCAGGCAAAACTGTGTCTGAAAATCACTACATTTGTCTAACACAAAACCACAAAACTCATCTGTTACAATCTGTTACTCAGAAGAGGTTTGCCTTGAAATACTGCGATTTAACGTATTGCAAATGGTGTAAAGAGAATATAAAAGTGGTCCAAGAGGACTGCATCTAAAGGAAAGCTTTGCAATGTCTTGGGCATGATCAGATCATGCCATCATTTTCTGCGTGCTGGAGGATTTCTACACCCACCTTTCTCAGTTTTCAATTGGACCTTGTACATGCTCACGGGAAACTTGTAAAGCCTCACTAAGTCAGCATGTAAAATACTGAATTACAACAGAATGCTAGGGGTAGTCAGCATCAAAAATCCCAAGTTATCAATCTCCTTTTTGAACACTACAGGTGTTTTATATATGAGAAAAATGGATTATAGGCCATTCTTTTATGCAGAAAGCTTAGCAAAATAAGAGCTGTTGGGACTTAGTAGAGGATTATGAAAGGCCTGGGAAAATTAAGAGAACAATCTAGATCAGCAAAAGAAAAACTGCAGTAATTAAGGGAAATACCTCCTTTCTAAAACTTTTTTGTATTCTGGTGGCCATCTTTCCACTTGGGAAAAGTGGCGTTATGACAGTAGTTAAAAAAGCAATACACCAAGCTACATCACTAGCAAGTATCCCCAATGTGATGCTTTTGCTAATGCTATTAACACTTTTTTTAAAATTAAGAATAGACTGAAATTTCCATAAATCTTTCAGATTCAAAAGTCAGGCAATATGTGTCTTCTGTGATGAATAGGTAATAGCATAATAGGCAAAGGACCTGGACTGTGATCTGTTTTCTGAGAGATTGTAGCACATTAACATAGCTGGAGGCAGAGTTCAAGCAAAGCACTATCGGAGACTTGTGATACCGAGCAAAGCAGTAGCACTTTGCAGCACACTATCAGTCCTGTAACATTCTTAATCTTCTTAAAAGAAAAATAATGCTTGACTTCTGAAGTACTCAATTCCATTATTGAATAAAGCAACAAACCATTAAAAATCAGAAGAAACCACTTTTCAGACATATAATACCTTTTTTATGGACACATGACTGGTTAAATGCAACTTGAGCCTCCTCTGCTCTTACACAGATAAAATTATAATGAACTTCACTTAGTGATTAAAACTCTCAGAAGAAGAAATAAAGCAGCCTCTAACTCAGGCACACATTTAATATATGTATTCTTAGAATGAGATTGTCAGTGTCCAAACATCAACACTTGCATGCATAGAAAGAAGTTTACAAGACTTTTCCTTCAGCCCAGTTTCTAAAGTCCCAGTTCGAAAATATAGGTCAAGTTTCCTACTGCCTCCAAACTCTCTCAAAGTCAGCTCAAATAGTGCAAGCCTGACCCATTTTGAGTGGGCTGTTCAAAACTAAGTAAATGAAATCAGGTGGCTGCATCACTTTTCAATATGTATTTTTTTTCTGCATAAAGGTCTCACATCTAAAATATATTATATATACTCTGACAAGATTGATATGAAGAGCTCACATGCATTTGGGGCTCACTAGTTAGCTCAAGGTAGATTTTTACTTTCTGTGTTTTATTTAATTATTCCTAGAGTAAACAAGTATTAATATAACGGTTGAGCACAACAGAAAAATCATTACTTTTTCTGATCACTATCCATTAGTTTCATTGAAGAAAAACAGAAATATCAAAAATCAGAATATATAAATTTACTAATATAATTACTATACTTATTCCTTCTTTTGAGAAGCTAAACAATGATAATTCTTTAACCCAATTGTAGCCTTTAATTAGCACTTGAAACAGAGGAATGGGGAGCAGTTGTGGACAAAAATTTTCAACTTAGAAAAACTGACCTGTATACTATCCCACGTGGGAAGGCCCATTGGAAAATAAACTTGCAAATTTCATCCAAAACATTTATACACTAACAGTCCCATTTTCTGAGGCATTTTCAAGAATAGCTTCATTCTGACTATCAAACAATTTTAATCTAAAAAACACTTATCAGGAATTTTTGGTGATTTTTTGTCTTTTTCTGTCTGAGCCTCCCTTAAATCCAAAGCAACTGTCATTGCAGCAAAAGGTGATATATATTAGTCCTCTCTAGAAATTACTGCTAATACTTTTCAAAGTGTTATTTCAGGTATAAATAAGCTGAGTTTCTTAATATACCCACTACAGATTTTCTCTGAGGATAACTATTATGAGACATTCCAGAGAAGTCCACTGATAAGAAGAGTTGCTCCAGTAAAAGGACTTTTATAGCCTGAGAACAGCTATCTATAATCTTGGCACTTTGATCTCTCAGAATATGAACTAATGTATCTGGAATGTAGCTCATTACTAATAGTTAAATATCTTTTAATGGAGCAGCTTTGAAGATGACTTCCAATATCAATAGCTTGCATTTATATCGGGCTTTCATTTTCAAGGACAATGGTACACAGTCCCTGAATCTGATATGCATGCCCATGTACATATAGACTTCTATCTGCATTCAAACACATCATAAAGATTAGAAATACACATCCATTAATAAATATAAATGCATAATTTATCAGTTTAAATACAGGTTTTGAGACTTCAATATATAAGGCTAGGTGACAGCCCAAAGTATAATCACAGATATCAATGCAGTTGTATCAATTAATTTTGGAGAACATCATCCAGTGCTCTCTGCAGAAAGTGCCATATCAGAAGATGGCTTCTGTGCAGAAAATAAACGAAACAACCTTCATTTTTTTTAACAGGTTCTGAAAATAAGGGGGGAAATCAAGATATCTTTTACAGAGGAATCTTGGACAAAATACTATTTACACCATTTCACTTAATACAAGATAGACATTTCAGTCAAGTCAGATCTTCACAGACTTACTTCTCTTCAAAACTCTTGGGTAAGATCTTAAAAATTTCTACCAGGTTATTTTTAAATGAGATACACAGGTGAGAGACCTTATACTAGACAAAACAAACAAACAAATCTATTAAAGACAAAAATAAAAAGTCCCGTTCAAAGATTTCTGATTTAGCAAGCAGCACTAGCTCACCTTCAGTAAAATTGATTATGCTTGCTATGCAATATTCCAAAGATACAATGTATTGTAGTTTACCTCTTCCACTTCTACAACTGCACAAATTAAATTTCACCAAAACATCTAAGGAAACGAGTCAAGACAGAAAACAATTACCACTTTTAAAAAAGCCCCCACAAACTTTCTAAACAAACATAGGTTAACCTTTTTCTCAACACCAGCTTATGACTTCCAGACAGGGAGGGCAAAATCCCTCCAGCACTGAAGCAAAAGAGAACTTTAATACCAACTTCAAGACTGTTGGATATCATCCTTCAAACTAAGGAAAGCTGCAAGGAGCTGAATTTATTACTTATTTAAATAACTAATCTTTCAGCAGGTATCCATTTTTTTAGACACTGCACCTAAGTAACAGATTATTTTCCCATGATTACTGTAAAAGCCTTCCACAACCCAACATTTGCAGTATTGCATCCTATTTCCAAGTGTAATGACCCTCAAAATCCAAGATTGATTTTGGCTTTACTCTGATCAATACTAATCTTCAAGATATATTTGACTTCCCACTGACCTAAACAAAAAGGTCACTATCTGTATATTAGTCAATCTCCAAAACATTTATTAAATTAATTTCAGAGACCACAAAAGGTATATTGTTACAACTGTTTTTATCTGGGATTTCTATCCATCATCCTTAGTAGGATTTACATGCAACTGATAATTCACATAATCACATTGTCACTGTAGTGGATTTCTCAAAATGTCTTGATCTGTCCTCAATTATTTTAAGATTAATCTTTTTTGTATTTATTTATTCAGAGGAACATCACCATATTATATAGTTACTGGGCTACTGGAATCCAATCTTACACATATTAAAGTCAGTGGGAGAATACATCTCCCTTCAGTGACAAAACTGAACCCTTAATGACTTGGGGGTAATATAAAATACGCATTTATACTTTAGGTCCCCCTGAAAGCAAAGCAGGAGAAGCCTTTTCAAACAAAGTGTTTTGACCAGTACATTTTTAAAAGAAAATTCACAGCACTCAGAAGCATACTTCTATAAAGCTATTTTTTTTAAAATATAGATTTCTGATTAGCGTTTTTATTATATTGGCTAATTTCAAAGTAGGACTATAAAAACTATACATACTTTAAGGCAGTGGATAACATAATAACAAAATTGTTACTGACTGATCTGGGGTAGGCTTCTCCTCACTTTTATTCTCTTTCCTCAAACAAACAAACGAAAAAAACCATCAAGCTTAGAAAAACACAAAGAAGAAAGATCAATAAATATAGGATATAATTAATAGTTTTTAAAATTAAAATTAGTAAATTCATGTAATGTCTTTTTGTTCTTATTACAAAGTGTAATTTTGCCTCCCAAGGACATTACAAATTTCAATAGAACTATCTGCATTTCTGATAGATAACACAGTTTAATCTTTGCATAGTAAGGACCTCATACAGTAAATTATTTGAGGCAAGAGCCACATGTTTATTTTCTCCTTCAGACAATTTACACTAAATTAAATAATTTTACAACCTAGCTGAAAGTTTAAGCTAAAGTAATACTAAACACTCCATGAAATTTCTGTCCAACAGCCTTATTAAAAACCAACTATTTGTCATTTACCCACGGACACTTCAATATAATTCTATTAGACCTTATACACTTGGAATTTTCATCCAGCAGCAGCATTTGCTTACAAACTCAACTTTAAACTTTCCACTGCCTCTGGGGTTGCAGACACTGAAGGATATAAGAGTAGGCAGAATAAAGTGAATAGTAAGCAAATGGGAGAAGTTACTTAAATAGAAAATAAAACCAAAAGAGTGGACAGTAATCAAGACTAAGGATGCAAAAAGCCAGAGAGGAGGCAAATAATTTCATAAACATAATGAAAAAATCATTCCAAGTTTCCTAACCGTGGTTTAAACACGGCTCGCACAGCTGTTTTCACTCTGGCCAGGATGAACATGCCCCTGTTTCAAACTCAACTGTTTGATGACTTTTGGATTTCCAATTCCACATTACTACCACCACTATTGTCTGTTTTGGGCCATGGAAGAGAGAAAGACTTACCTTTCTTCAGTTGGAATCTACTCAAAATTACTTATGTAAAGTATTGTAGTGGTTTGGTCCAAAATACTCATTACTATTTACCTTCTGTGAGATGAGAATTAGGAAAAATGCAAAGCAGGCACCAAACTTGAAAGAATATAAAGAAGTTTTTTAACAGACCTAAAAGAGGAAAATAACCTTGTTCAGTCCATTTAGGAAGAGAAGTCTCTATTGCCCATGCCATGAAAACATTATCACAACGAGACAGCCACCCAGGTTGGTTCTCTGCTTGCATGTGAGTCCCTTCCCCCCAACTTACACCTTTTCCCACAACTGCTTTCGAGGGTCCACTCTTGAAATTACTGGGGTAGAATTTTAAGGTTGAGCCGTTCAGAAACAAAAGTTCTCTTCACTCATCTCTGGGAGCATTTCATCTCTAAGAACAGAGGCCCTTCTCCTTCCCTGGGAGCAAAGGGTCCTCCTCATCTTCATCTTTAGGACTATCTCTGGGAGCATCTCTAGGAACTGAGGTTTTCTTCTTTCCCATTTGGAGCAAAAGTCCTCATCTCTTCCATCTCTCCCTGTTCAAACTTCTCATGAAATTACAACTGCGTCAGCATCTGCCTATCTCAGCACAGGTGCTTTTGCTGACAAGTTGAATGCTCCACCCCCCATATCTTCATGAAATTACAATGGGATACTCTGATATATCATAGCTTCACAACAGAATTTCAGCTTTAAGCATCTCCTCTTTCTCTCCCCTCAGGTTTTCAGCTCTTCACAGCACTAAAAGGGTTATTCTCACCTCGGCCTTGCAGCTGGAATGAAGCTTATCACTGTTGGTCACCATGACCTCTGTTGGCCAGCAGTGCCGCTTTAGCTGAATCTTGGCAGCACTGGAGAGGGGGGGAGCCGGCTGTTTGCCCACAGCAGGGCTGTGGGGGGCGGGGGGGTTCCGTGGGTGGAACAGGGCCCATCAGCTCCAGGATGGCCGTGGCCTGGCCCAGCCTGGCCCAAGCAGGGCCTGGGCCGGGCCCACTGGCCCCCACATGGGGCCCGCAGCCACCTGTCCCAGCACTGGAAACAAGAGAGAGCTGGGGGGCGGGGGGGAGGGGGTTTGTCTATTCCTAAGTGTGTATCACAGAGGCGGTCACAATTTTAAGTGGCTCAAAGAATTGTCCATATTCAAACTGGCCATCTGATAGGTTCTGTCAGGTCCCAGAGGAAGCTGTAAGCACCCCTTAGCAAGGACATCCCTTCCGGGACTATGCTTACTAACCCATGACAAGTATCTTTCCACTAAATAAAATTATGTTAGAAGTAAAGCCTTTGCTACCCAAACAGACAAACAAGTAGTCCCAAAGTATACAGGTTACCTAAGTACTCTCCAAGAGACAGATTAGCGTTTGCCAAACTTTGACATCCTGACTTGGAGCAGGAAGAGTACAGCACATACTCTGCTATGGTTGCTAATGGATTCATCCAAAAGACATCTCTAAGGAGCAACGGAGAGCTAAATAGAAGCCCGTGCTATTATCTGAAATGTGAGTAGTTCCACCAGCGATGCTGGCATGCCACACAAAAGCAAAATCACGCTCTGTTACGCACAACAAAAAAAGAGAGAAGAAAAAGCCAACAAGATTCTCCAAACTAAAGCTCTTCTACACTTGTCTTTTCTTTTAA
This sequence comes from Aphelocoma coerulescens, assembly GCF_041296385.1. Lineage (NCBI taxonomy): Eukaryota > Metazoa > Chordata > Aves > Passeriformes > Corvidae > Aphelocoma > Aphelocoma coerulescens. The sequence goes on from NC_091015.1 coordinate 29,232,335, forward strand.
AATTCTGTCATTTTTAGCAGAATTTCAGCTCCACAAGCTAATACACTTTCCTCACTGCCCTTGGTAAGTGAGGGTGACAGAATAATGTCTAAAAATGCCTACATTGCCTATTTTTTTCATATTCCTTTACAAAACAGCTCTAATTTTAAAATATTTTGAATGAGTTTTCAGAAGGAATTTTTAAGAGTGTGTCAGGCCATTCAGAGGAAGAGCTAGACCTAAGCACAGGCTGAGGAGTGAGAGAGCAGTAGAGATTTATGTCTTATTTCAGACAGCCCAGAAGGCTGCTGAAGCAAAGGCAAAAGAAACAAGAATAGAAAGACAGGCTGCACAAAATGCGGCTTTAGCCTGCTAAGGAGCAGCAAGCAGCTTAAAGCTGACATAGAAGAAAAGTCACTCAAGAGGGGCTGGACACTGGCAAGTACCAAAAAAGAATGAAGAGTTTCTGAAGCTTCATTATAAACAGCCTGAAAGGGAGCTGGACTGGCATGTTACATGGCATGACATTTAAAGCTTTGACAGAAACTAAATGCAAACACTTCCTGGGCACATATAATCCCTTCTGAAAAATAGATAAACTCCATCTCAAAACTTCTGCAGTACTTCCCAACCACTCTCAACTGCCACTGGATGTTTCACAGCCTATGTGTTCCAACAGGAGGATGTTCTCAAAACTTCTGCAAGAAAATTTTTTCAAGGGTAGTACTCAGTTGTTCTCATGACAGCAATGTCCTTTACCAAAAGCCTCTGCTTCCCTTCTGTTGATGCTCACCTGGGTTTGCAGATGGAGTCCATATCCTACGTAGCTTTCATTTCACTTGGTCAAACAAATCAGGATCTCCTTTATCTCCTTATGACCAGACCATCACGTTAGCCCTTTATAGCACCTGACCCAATTTCAGTTATTTCTTTTTGAAGATGAGTGATCAGAACATATCATTTTATCATAAATTGCTGTGAGTTTATACTATTATTTTTATCAGATCTTTCAGAACCCTCTCTACACAGGCATCATACGGTTAGATTTTGCTTTTTCCACTGCTACTACTTTACATTGACCATCCAGGTGAATATTTCCTTTATTTCACCCCAAAGTTTCTATTACAGAACAAATCTTATGTAGGTTATATATTCAAATATGAATATGAGGACAAATGAATTAATTACAACATCATTTGAAGACCTCAACTTCAACAACTTGGATATGAACATCTTTGCCAAACATACAACAGAGGAGATAAGGACAACTGTGGAAAGAGAGACTTGGTTTTCATACATAAATTTCAAGAAAGCTGCTATATATCCACACACCACTAGTCAACCATATGAAAGTTAAAGTGTATACTCATATATTACAAAAATAATTTTCTATTTGTAATATGCAAATTATTTCCAAGTGGTCTAATACACACAATTAAGAAAAACTGGCCTGCTGAAACCAAAATTTAAATGGCAAATTGACTCCACTGGAAAATTATTCATGGTCTGTGAATTGAAATAAATGTGAGAACCACTGGTATTATTTGGGTACTTTTGTTGTATGTGGTAATTTGAGTTGAGAGCACAGTTCTGACAGGCAGTCTATGCTTATGATAAAGTAACAGCTCAAAGAAGATATTGAATATACTTAGCTCATGAACAGTTTTGCTTCTGAAAGAAAGAGTAACTTTTACATTAGTACAATCCATCATAGCAGACTGAAACCTGTGATCCATGTGAATATTAGCATTTTAGCTCATCTTTTCCTGCATCTCCTTCACAAGACATTTAATCCTGGTTTCAACCTCTGTCAGGTAAAAGCCTCAAGCACTGAAGAAAGTAAATGAAGAAGCAAGAATTTTTTTCAAATTATTAAAGAAAAAAAATCGAGGATATCTTTTATATTATCTACACATTTTCTTGTCAGTCTAATGAAACAGAGCCAGAGAAGGTAGACCATTCTGGGTAAGAATTTAATATAGTTTTACAGCTGTTGAAACAAAAATTAAAATGCTTTCTTTTCCTGATTAAATTCTGAATACATTTGGGATATTGATGAACTATCAATTAAGTGTGATAAAGCAATGACTTACATCTTTAAAATTTAAAGCAGTCAGGAAGACATAAGTGAAAAGGTATTTCACCCCACACACATTGACCTAAGGAATTACAAAGGATGGAAAGCATGGGATCTTACTACTTCAACTGAATTCATTAATTCAATAAAAATTTTAGTATCAAGTACAATCTAGTAATTAAAGCTATCCCTTTCTCTACTGTCCACATTAATGTTTCAATAGCATCCAAACACAAACTTTGCTGTTCTCTTGTGGGTTTGGATGGAGGGCCTAACTGCAGCAATCCTAGTTCCCTTCCCCCAACTCTTACGGCCAGCTGTGACAGATACACTGTATATGATTGCTGTAATATATGGTACGCTGATGTGATATATAGCCTATAGAAGTACTATGTCAGAATATTATCACTTTGTCAGCCTCCCACTACTCCCCCTTGTCATAAAATGCACAATGTGGGAATACAAATGTGGAGTCCAAGTGTCTAACCACAGATGGAATTTCTGGTATGTTGTATTACCCAGGAAAATGAATTATAAAACATCAGAAATAATGTGGTAGTTGCTAAAGATGCTCTAAATTCCTTAGTTTACAAAGACAAGCCCCTGACAATATTAAGACTTAATCTGTTCCAAGGAGGCAAAGTAGTGATGAATTACAGCCTGTACCATCGCAGCAGAAAACTTGCATTACTCCAGAGAAGTGCCATAAAACCAATGAAACAACTGATAATTAAGAAAGAAGCATCTCTACAGTCCTTCCCAATCTCAAGTCAGAACAGGTCTCAAAATTAACCAGTTACATAAATCTGGATTCTTTTAAGGAAATCTTAAATTATTGTCTATTATTATACCAATGGCCTTAAGAGAAACCGAGTCATTCTAAAATAAAGCCAATAGTACAGCCAAAAGAGGAACACGTCATGGACAACTTGTACCTAAGAAAATCACCTGCTCCCAAAGCACAGCATGATGTTCTCAAGTGACTTTCATAACATTTGTCCCCAAGAGTCTTCCAGATGCTCTCAAAGAGACCTCCTAGAAAAAATGGCTTTTTCAATAGAGTCTTTGGAAAAGAGAACTAGAGTCCAAAAAGGACAGGATAGGTCCCGTGACCTATATATAAACAGCAAATTATTTTAATATGTTATCTTACGCACATTAAAACTAAAGGATGACCTAATCAATTTTTAGAAAGTGAACATTTTAATGAAGCACGACTCTGCTAAACCAACTTTCTTCAGTGCAGCTTCTTTGAACTTAGTGCTGATTTATAAATTGTTAAATGTAGCCACATTAGAAATTTCACTTAGAATATAAGCCTCCCAATCTCAGTGTTAGACATGAAATAGTTCATACAACATAGAAAGCCACATCCATAACCCAGAACTACTTTTTTTCAGTTTCCTAATAACACAGATTTACATTTCACTTAGGCTGAGTTAGTAAAAGGAAAACACCCATGGCTTGAATTTAACTTTATGCCAACAGCCTTTACTACAAGAGTTATTTTCTTTTTTAATTATACTTTGTTCTTTACATTCATTTTGGTTGTTTAAGAGAGCACCAGAAGTCCTCTCACCGTATGAGATATAAGACTATCCCTATGCCCTCAAGTCTCTGTTCAGACGCCTCTTCGCTACTCTTGCAACATCAGCTTGGCTGGTGTTTGGTGTTTGGTCCCGTTACAAAACGCAGCATAAGCACGTCGGTAGCAGCACCGAGCGCTTCCAGGCACGGAGCGGTACTTCTGCGTGTGTGTAAAGGGCGCAACTACAGCCCTGCTCCTGCAACACGCACAAATTAACCTGACAAACGAGATTTTTTTTTCCTTAAAACTGAAATTATTTGCTTTCACAAAGCACTCTGACAGCTTCAGTCCCAGGCCAAAGGCTCGCCCGGCAAACCCTCTCTGATAGCTTTTTTGCTTTTTATAGCCACGGTTTCACGTCATGCCCTTTTGCTTTGCCTCCCCCCGAAGAGTGTATCCACAGCCAAGTAGCGGCTCTAAGAGCACTAAACTCTGCGTGACACCTACAAGAACCCCCGGCAAACAATTTTCCCAGCCGCCCGCCCGGCCCCCTCGCAACTCCACGTCGGGAACAGCCCGCACCGGCTGCCAGAACACGGCAACTCCCAGCCGGCCACAGCCGCGCCGGGGCAGCCGGGGAGGCGGCAGCGCGGGCAAGGTCCCGGTGTGACTGAGCCCAGCGGCGGGGAGAGGGCGAAGCGGAGGGCGCAGGTGAGAGCCCGACTCCGCGGCCGCCTGCAACCCCCCGCCCGATCCCCGCACCTCCCTGCGGCGGCTCCGCGCCCCGCCGCCGCCCGCGGAGGGCGAGCCCGGGGAGGGCAGGCGCTCCCCCGAAGCGGGAGGACGCCGCACCCCCGGCTGCCGTGAGCGCCCGCCCGCCGCACTCACCGCCCCTCGCCGCTCCGCTGTCCGCGCCGGGACGCGGCGGCACCTCCCTCCCTCCTGCGGTGGGGCGGAGGCTCCGCACTCCCGGTGCCCCGCACCGCCCACGCCGCCTTCCGCGGGCCTTCACCCGCCCCCCCGGCATCACGCGGCCGCCCCTCCCCGGGAACCAGCGGCTCCATCCGCAATGCAGCTGCGGCCGCCCTCTCCTCCTTCTCCTCTCTCTCCTCCTCCGCCCGGCCCGTGCGGGCACCTGCCCGCCGCCCCTTGGGTCCGGGATTAGGAGCTGCGCACCCGGGCCCAGCCCCGCGGGCGGCGGCACCGCGCTCGCTCCCACGGCCAGGGAGCTCCTGGCGCTAGTGCCCCGTCACGGGCGTGAGACAGGGAAGAGAGACAGGAGGGGGCGAAACAAGAGAAAAAGACAAGAAAAGGGGGAAACAAGACACAAACACACACAGAAAAGGAATAATAAAGGAAAGAAGAATAAACGGGGGTGAAGGGGAAGGAAAGGATGGAAAGGGTGTTAAAGGGTGTTATTCCCAAACAGACTTTTGCGGGTTGTTTCTATCCCCCACAAACCTATTACTACGGCGGACCCCTGGGACCAGCCGAGATTAATTGCTCTGTGTTATGAAGAAAATGATAGATGACATTAATCAGGGAAGTTGTAAGTCATCCACGTTTGTAGATGGAATTCGGAGATTAGCTGGGACAGATGGCAGGCAAACACTGAGCTCTCCAGATCTGGCGTAAATCATCAACGTCTGGAATTATTAAACAGCCAATGACAGAACCTCATACATTCTCCTGAAGAGAAGTGTATCTTAGAAAGATGAATATTCACTTCATATCATGGAAAACTTTTTCAATCGCAGCTACATTTCTCTTTCTAGATAATGGAAGTATTTGGTTTTCCTTCCTGGATGTCAGAAACTTCAAGCCAGGAAAAGAAAGTAGACTTTTCACACTTCTCATCCTTACGGACACGGTTAACAAGCAAAGCCAGGCAAACAAGTACCCAAATCACTGCTTTAATGCCTTTCCTGAAATAGGCAGAAAAAGTTGTAAGTTAATAGGCTTATCCTGATACCTCCAGTAGATTTATCTTTATTTGCAGTAACTACTGCAGCAAAACATTTTTTATTTAAGTTTTATTTCTCTTCATGCACTTTGAGGAAAGGAGTGAATCAATGCAACTTTTATTCATAGCTCCTAAAAGAACATCAGACATTCTGTGGAATCTAAATAGTCTGAGTGGAGAGGAGAACTTTTTAAATTTATCTCCCTTAATTTTTTTTTCACATAGCAAAAATGAGTTATGGTATGATCATCTTCAGTAAATCTTTCATGGTATCATATTGATTGATATGTCAAATGCTTGTCTAAATATAAGCTTAGCCCCAATACCTATGACTGAGTAATTGTAAGCTTGATTGCACGTCCTGCAATGATGTGATCAATCTACAGCAACATTCAGAATTTTACAGAAAACTGCTTTATAAATCCAATAATAGCATCTGTTCTATCACATTAGTAGGATCAGTGTTCAAAACACTGAGTTTATAGTAGTTACTTAAAAAATATTCAAATGTTAACTCGTTATATAAATATAAATTATTTAAATGTTAGCTCATTATATAAATATTATATAAACGAAATAGTCACCAGGCTTAGCAGTTTAATTTCCATTAATAAACCCTTATTTTAGGAAAAATTACTGTGATTTTTATTAGATCTAGGAAAATCAATGTACAAAATATCAAAAGTGCCTTTTTTAAAAATCAGCATTTGGATTTTTTGAGCACTCTACCCTGAATCATCTTTAAAATGCTTCAGCATGTGATGTAGAAACAGTCTTGCACACAAGTATTGTCTTTCCTAACTTTGCTTCAAACTCTAGGGGAAAATCAGGTTTGAATTGTTTGATTTTTAAATCACAAGGACAGAGCTAACACTTCAAGCAGAGAACCACATCATTGTTATGACTTAGAAATATCACTATCTGCAATCAGCAATATAATTAAACAATATAATTTAGGTTGATGACAGATTATCTAGTTCAACTCCTTCCTCAAGGTAGTGCAACTTCAAAGCTAGATTGGCTTCCTTAGCACCTTGTCCAGCCTAGTTTCAAAAATCCCCAAGAATGGAGATTCCAACTTTTATGGGGAAATTGCTCAGTTTTGACTATTGCTTATTGCAGAGAAAGCTTTCGTTTTTCCTAATAAGAGTTTATTAATTATTTAACTAATAAAATTAAGATTTTCCTAATAAGATCCCTTGCTGAAGCTGGGATCTTTTGCCTCTCATCCTTTCTCTGGGCACTTGAGAACAGTGTGGTTCTGTGTTCCCCGTAAGCACTTCCTCAGTAGCTGAAGATGGCAATTGCATCCTCCATCTTTAGCCCTTCTTTTCTTCAGACCTCTCAGAAATATTACTAACTGTTCACAAATTCACTACTCTTTCCTTATTCCTTTTTTAATAAATCACACCAAATTTAATATTATAAAGAAAAACTCTTATTTTTGCGATTCTTTTTTCCCTTATCTCTCAGAGTATTAAAAATGGATAGCCAAATGACTCATCCCTCTTCTAAATGGGGTACTCATGACGAATCCTACAAAAATCAGCATGGTCAAAATAAAACTTCATCTTAAGTTTCCATTTGTATTTAAAAGGGCAAAGATGTACGTCAAAATATTTCTATCCCACACAAGTTGGTCATATGGTAACTTTATCAGCAGCACCTACAGAGCAAACTGAGTTTCCCAAGCCTTACCTAAAGAAATGTTTAATACCGAATATTAGCTTTTTGCTCTGACCATAATGACTTTTGCCTGAGATGCAGTTTCTTAGCTATATTTGAAAACCAATAACATTTTCATGCATGTGGCCTGTGCACAGCCACAGGGGCTTATTCTGAGATAGGCCACGAATTGAAGCTGTCAGGGGCAGTAGCACAGAGAAAGGCTGAGAAAGGAAACAACTAGCAAAAAGGGTAGCCTAGGTTGAAAGTCTCCCTTTTGTTCACACAAGCTCTGGTTTGTCTTCCATCTCAGCAAAACAGAAAACTAGGATTTCTACCCATTGTATTCATCTTAAACATTTTGACATGTTTACCAGTATGCTCCTTAATGCTATTTGTATTTTAAATTATTCTCTATTTTTTCATTACATAAATTATGTTCTCTTTCTCTACATATGCACATATAGATATATACATATAAAGAATACATATAAGGTAAATAATCTTAAGTGTCTCATGGATACAGACATTATTGTTTGAAAGGATCCTCATTTCATACTAGGAACAAGCACTCAGCTATACCTGAAATGTAATATTCTGTTAGAATCACCATCACACTCCAAACAAGTATATCAGCCTTGCAAGATGTGCTTGTAATTTGTTTTGTCTGTTTTCTTCAGACCCTTGAGAGCAAATCAAGGATGAGAACTGAAAAGAAATTGACTGAAGTGTTCTGTGAGATTTTAAGGAAATATCTTCTTAAATCTGTTAAGAACTTCTGAAACCTTTCAAAGGTTTTGTAATCATGCAAAAAATAAATGGGAAAAAATAATCCCTAAGAGACTTGACAAAAGAAAATACATGTTCATAGTCAAGGAGGAAACCACCCAACAAATTGGAGTGGAATAAGGAAGCTCTTGTCTCTGTTCAGCAAAGCTGTGATAAAGTGACTGAGTTGTTACTATTTTACATATCCTATGCCTTATGTGACATTAATTAGTTATTCCAATGGGCAGAAGTCTACCCAAGAAATCAGCAGTGCAGCAGACCCTAACTGGCATTCCTGTTCAGTCTAGAAAGCTTTAATTTTCTAGCACCATGTGGACACAGACAACACACGCAACTTCACCCCTGGTGACAGGGAAGCATTTAAGGCAAAACAATGGTGAAGCATGGACAGGTTTACATGGTCCATGCCTAACACGCAGCTCAGCACTTGCCTGCTCTTCTCCAAACCATTGTCTTCTAGTTTTATTTTAAAAGCAAAACAAGTTATTACTGAATAAATGTATTTTTCCTTCCTCTATGTGAAACATTATCCCCAACATAAAGTCAAATGTCTGGCAATTTCTTCTTTTATTCACAGACTATTCCTTACAAGCATAAGCAATAGGGCAGTTTAAAGGCATTCCCTTGGTATTTTGGCCACATATCTTAAAACAGAAGAAACATGAAAGAATGATTATTTTTCCATCTATTTATGGATGCCTCTGGTTTTGCCTCAGAAAGAAAAATATCTTTTTGTCATATTTGAAATGCACAAATTGGGAGACCTTCCATCTCTTAGTTTTCCTAACAAATTAATATCTTTGAAAATATGTTCTGCTGGAGAATTTTTTTTCCTAGGACTGCTAACTAGCAGTGCATTTGATCCACTAGAGGAAATTATAAGAAATATACTTGAATGAAAACAGATGTTGGACATTTCTGTTCAAATCCATTTCTCCGTGTATTCCCTAAAAACAGAATACTTGAAAGTACTGGAATATAAATTGGTCATTGAGGAAAGTCCTGGCATGCCATAAAGGCTTGCCTTGGGAGAACTGATGTTTGAATGAGTCATTAAGAAAGATATCATGATGCTTTATATCTACCACTAGCTCCAGCAATGATGATCAGAGCAATAAATATTTCCAGATGTCAAGAGTAAGAAATATGGAAAGCTGTGTAGGGACAGGAGGAAAGACTGGAGACACCTGGTAGGAAAGGGGGAAAAGAAGGTCCTGAAATCATATTGCCCAGAGAAAGGGCAGAACAGCAATGGAGGGCACAAAGGGGCTGCTGGGAGCTGCGAATGACATTTATGTAACTCTAGGAAGAAAATGTTTCAGAACAGAACTAGATAATATTTAATTTTTTTAATCCCCATGGGAATTTACCTTCTAAGGTAAATTTATTTTGCCTAAGGCCTGCAAGCCTAGCTGCTAAAAGCTTTATGCAACAAGCAGTGAAGAATTTATTCATTTCAATGAGGTTAATAGAACCATTGCAACACTCACACTTAAAGAAATTGAAAGAGGAAATAAAGTTAGGAGCATCCACTTCAATTTGTATCTGTGATCCTCTGTGCTTGCTGTGCCAATGAGCACATTTAGTCTCTTGAAGGAAATCTTATTATTATCTTGTCTCTCCTAGCAATGTATTTTGAGTACATTCCTCTGAACAGGACAGGTTGCCATAAAGCTGCTGCAGGAGACTCGTAGAAATGTGAATTGTCAGCCATGAGATGGGGCTGCTCAAAGTCTACCCTACTCCTACAATTAGAGAAATGTTATTAATTTCCTGAAGATTTCAATGTATTTTTTCAAAGAGATATATATCTCTGATCATCTATATTCCACAAGGGGAAGAAAATAGATTGTTTTGTCCCAAGTTAATATCAGTATTTTAACTTACCTCTCCCTTGCTTTATGCTGAAGGTACAAGAAGTGTGAGGAGAACATTCAGCTCCTGGATTCATGCTCCTGGAACACACTCTGCACTGGACTTCCTGCTCTATTTCACAACTATTACATGGAGAGTTGAAGCTCTATCATTCACTGTACATTCTATATATACCAAACAAAAGCATGTCAACTTTAGCATTATAAAACCTGACAAGAACCTTTATCACACAACTTTATTACACTTTTAATGCCCATATAAAATGCCAGCTGTATATCACCTTTATTTAATAATAATGAACCTTTTTAATATTAGTTAACTACTAAATAGAGATTTTTTTTGCCAGTTTCATGTTTACACTGGCATTGAACTGACAAAGGATAAATTACTGAACCATTCTTTTTTCCCTGCTCATTTTTTTTTTCAGTATAGTTTGGAGACTAGAGAAACTCCAGGGAGCTGGCAATTTGAAAAATAAAGGTCAGTTTCTGTTAACGAAAGCAGAATATACATAGAAGGAAGAAATTTACATGAAAAGCTGGCCCACTGTGAACTAATTGCTCATTACTCTCATCATCCCGTAGGAAAGATGTGGCTAATCCTATTTCAAGACATATAGCATAACTGAAATTTTGACAGAATGAACAATGCTTTAATCTACTACAAAGGGCTACATATCAAAGGCAGAAAGGACACAATTCATAGCTAAATTGGGGACTGTAAAAATCCAATCTCATTGCAGTAGACTGGGTAAAATTTTCCCAGATTTGCCTGTAGAGAGCTAAAAATGTATCCCCAACAGCATCCTTAAGTGTCCTGGAAAAAAATCACTAGTTTATCAATAAGAAGAAACATAATATCACTCATAGAGTCCTTCCAATAAACTACTTTTCTTTCAAGGGAATCCACTTACTACAGCTATATGAAGTAAGATCATCCTCTGGGAGTAGATGTGGTGGGAAAAGATCATGTAGGCTTTCATTTCTTTCAACTTTTAGCCATAAAGTTGAACAGATTTTTTTCAAGTGGAGCAAATACCTGATGCCTATGCAGATGCTTTATAAGTAGCATGCTTTACATAAAAAATTTATTGTATCTGGTCTGACAACAAACGTTTATGGGGTCTTTTCATTCACTAAAAGCAGGTACCAAGTCATCCTATCACTAAGCCATATGAACTGATCAGGACTGATAGAAGGGGTCATTTTTTAATGCACTACAATATAAAAAACAGAATTTTCAATTTTAAACTTCATGTGTCCTCTTCTGTGTTGGGTTTTCAAGAATGGCCAAATGCAGGCCACACCTCGCTGTGAATTTGGCTCATAAAAATGGCTCATTATTCCAAGGGACACAATCAAGAGATGGTGTATCTGTCAAATAGGAATTATTTTCCACAGTGAGTTTTCCACTTGCACTTTATTATCAATTTTACTGTGATGCTACTTTTTTTTTACAAAAGATGACAATTTTCTAGTAGGCTACAATATTGCATACCATACACAAGTACTAATTTTGAAATTTTTCAACACCTCAGAAAATATGTCACATTGTCTAAGCTGACTTGATCAGTGATACAGCATAAACTGTCATGGTACAGAATGATCCATAAAGGATTATTTTGAAAATGTGGATATGGAGTATTTAGCACACTTTTTAGACTATGTAGAATATAAAAACATTTTGTACAGTAGTCTTTAAAGACATTTTACTGTCATGCAGAGTGCTGTCATGCTTTAAACTAGTATCACAGAGGCATTACCAGAAGAAGATAAATCATAATAAAAACTGCCCAGGAGAAATGGTTGCAGAGCTATGTTTGTGTCTTCTAAAATCCCTTGAGGGAAATAATAACTGTGCATGTCTATTCATACTACTGGGTCTTCTGAAAGAAAAAGAAATTCTAAGGGAATTTTTCTTTCCTGACTATAAAAATATTTGGGGGTTGGTAGTGGTTTTTTTTGATTTTGGGTTGTTTTTATTTTCAGATTTTATTCAGATCAGAGTTGGGTTTGTTTTTAAATGAGGCAATAAGGTCACAGCATGTAATGGAAGGATAGGTGTAGCTAAGAGAAAAGGCAGGAATAACTCATCTGCCTTATCCTACACAAAATTCTGCTCACAAGCACTACAATAGAAATCAGTCTCATTATCTAAAATGGAGTAAAAGTGTCAAAAAGGGGATTTATAAAACATGAGTAAATAATAGCGTCTCATCCTTGAGGTTCAAAGCCTAGTTTCCTGTTGATTTGATGAGGGTATTATTTCTTTGCTGCCATGTCTGATATGCCCTGAGATTGGCTCAGTTGGTCAGAGCATGGTGTTAATGACACCAAGGTTGTGGGGTCAATCCCCAAATGGGTCATTCACTTAAAAGCTGGACTCAATGATCCTTGTAGGTCCTTTCTGACTCAGAATGTTCTGTGATCCTTTTGTTTGCTTCACCAATTCTAGACCAAAATCAGGCTATACTCTCACCTGTCATCCCAGGCTTGGTTCTAGTCACTTCAGTCAGCTCATGTAAATATATTTTCCATATTTGAAAGCCAGAAATATTGGCTAATAAGCCACACAGATATTTATAACCTAGTAATACAAATTTAATTTCTGAGCTATAAACTCTGCATTGAGAAACTTAATTGTTGCACAGCGTAAGGCTCTAAACTTTAGAACTACAATTTGGGATTTTTTGTAGTTTTGGTGTTTTCTAGACAATAAAAAAATAAAGCTAAAACGTGGACTCAAAAGGTGGCAAGACTCTAGGCTGGATGGGATTTGGGACAAGCCTTGCTTTCTCCACAGCTTCTAATCTTCCCAAAACTGGGTAGTAATCCCCCACACAGGAAAAACAGAGGGAAGTGGAGGGAAGGAGAAGGAAGGATGAGGGAGAGGAAGCAGAATCAAAGCAGAAAATTGTTTCAGTACCTGAGAGCTTCTAGGACTTAGGACATGGGCTTTTATTTTTCTTCCACTGGATGCACACCACCTACTGACAGGACAGATAAACACATTCAGCAGCACCTGAAGGTACACAGGCTCTGAGGTATACAGAAAATTACATAATTATTTCTTCTAATGAAAGCACTATTGGCTATTATATGTTCTAAATAAAATAACATAACAATTTTATTCACCTTTGATGTGGTTTAAAAGTTATGAGCATGGCATTGGCTAGAAAGTAACAACAATATTCAGCTTTACATGTTGTTTTTTCTTATTTTTCCCTTCTTAGATTTATCTCAGCACTTAGGAAGTTGTTTATGAAAGTAGATAAAACTCACATCAACCCCACAGAGCAGACAAAATCCTCAAGGGACAGGAAGAAAGAAACATTACATGAGATCTCTGTAATCCTATCTTCTATTCCACAAGGTATAGTTCATTATATTTTAGGTTGAATGTATTTTTAAAAGCCTCCAGGGCTATCAGTTGGTTGCTCTAGGGTCCTAACACAATATGGAGAGAAGGAAAAAGAAAAGCTCAGGAATCAACTTTAAGTCCAATTTTCAAAAAGCACTTAAAATGGCTGACTGAAAACACTTTGAAAAGCCATATGTAGACCCTTCTGAAAATTAGAAAATTATTGCAATCTGTCTAGGCAATGGTTTGAGTTTCCAGAGAACTATCTGGCCTGACCAAAAGCTGTTGTTCCCCACCCCCTTCCCTATTCTATAGCTGCACAGCCAAGAGTGTGCTTCACAAAGCCCCTAGTGGCACTAATGATGCTATCGCTCCTTTTTGCAGAGCTGTCATTTCTGCTAATTATCATTTATATTGGGTTCTGCTGCTTTCTGATATTAATATTACCACATATATACTTTAATTGTTAGGCAACACTACGCGGTGCTTATTCATAAGAGAATTTCATCCCCGTTGACTTCTCTGAAGCCTTGAAATGTTGATGATGTCTTTTAAGATGGTCTCTGCTTAATCTCATTACCAGGCCAAGAGTTAGCTCTCCATAAAACCTTTAATTTTATGCACACAGTTGTCCATTGTTTGAGGAAAATGGATAATTGAGCATCTAATTAGTGAATACCTGCTTGCACATACAATTAACCAGTTTGCCAGATTAACCAGTTTGCAAAATGGAAGTCCTTTTCATAGGTGACTCCCTTTGATCTCTAAGGTTTCAAATTTCTCTCCTTTTCCAGAGAAGAAGTAGGAAGGTAATTATGCTGGTTTTGGTTGGGGTAAAGATAATTTTCTTCACAATATCTAGTATGGGGCTGTATTTTGGACTTGTATTGCAAAGTGTTGGTAATTCAGAGGTCTTTTAGTTGTTGCTGAGCAGTGCTTACACAGAGCCAAAGCCTTTTCTACTCCTCACCCCACCAGCAAGGAGTCTGGGAGAGTACAAGAAGCTAGGAGGGGACACAGCTGGGACAGCTGACCCCAACTGACCCAAGGGATTGTCTTGGGTATTCCTCACCATATGGTATCATGCTCATCTTACAATCTGGGGGAAGAAGAAGGAAGTGAGGGATGATCTTAGTGATGGCATTTGTCTTGCCAAGGAAACCATTATGTGGGATGGAGATGGACATCAGCAAAATCCTCCTCTTAAAAAAGAACAAAAACAAAATAACAACCCCCCCAAAAAAAACAAACCAAACCAAAACCAACCAACCAAACAAACTCTCCAAAACAAAACAAACAAACAAAAAGAGAGAGAAAAATGGAACCTGGTATGAGACAGCTGTTTTGCCTTTCTAATCGAGAGGTTTAATTGCAAATAGCCTACTTGAAGAACTTCTATGAGACTCTAGAGCTCTCAAAAAATCTTTCTACTTTAGGTTCTCTTAAGCCTTTGTAATGACTGGATTCCTTTATCATTATAATAATTTTATTACTTTCCCCCCCCGAAGAAGTGGGAAGCATCTATTTCGTGTCATCATTTTAAAAGTATAATAAACACAGTATGTATGTCTCTGGAACAAATGTTGTTTAAAGTAAATTTTGTTTGTGAAGACAGGTGAGAGGACAGATGCTCTGTTAATTAGCATGAAACAGAATTATGGGAGTTTCCCATAATTTTAAGCAGTACATTTTAATAATACAAACCTGATCAATTCTAATTCTGTTTTCTACAGAGATGAATTTTCTGATTACATTTGATTCACCTGTGAAAGACTAAAAAAAATAATTTAGCTGATAATATTACATGTTGAGGAATCTTTTGAGTTTCTAGAACTACCTTTTCATTGTGAAGCTTAATTCTGCCTTTATTTTCTAATTTGCAGAACTGCAAGTTGCCTGAAGCAATTCCCCAAATAGCTATCCTTCAACAATGCTGCTCAAAATAACTGCTTTTAAAATATATAATTTGAAAACATACTTTCATTTAGTTCTAAATGGTGTGTTTTTGCTTAAAAAAAAATAAAATAACATCTGCAAACAAAGCACTATTAGGTTTCTAGCATAAAACAAAAACCAAAGGGATTCTATTGTACTTAAGAAACAGGCTTTAGGGGGGATATAAACAGTTGAAAGTGCCAAGCAGTCATTTTCACTAGAAAGTCACCATTTAGCCACAAGAAAAGATATTTTTTATATAAAATATCTTTTTCATTAAGGTAACCTGCACTGCATCTGCTAAGAACTGATAATGAAATTAGTAGCTTTAGTGTATCAAAGATGCTGTTATTTATGCCCTCCATTTATGTACATCTGTTAGCAAAAGCCTAGCAACCAGTTTCAGTCACTTCATCCTCTGTTTTCATTGCCAGGCTTGACCACTTAATTTTTGCAAAGAATTTTAAGAGTGTTCTCTCAAGTCCTGGAATCTTGATGGTGACCACATAATGGACGGTATGCCAGTGCACCAGCTTCCATCTGGCCTTCTAAACTTCACCTCCAGCTGCTATTCAGCTCAACCATTTTGTAGTTACATAAAACTATAGTTTACCTGACAAACTGCAAGTGGAAAATTGTTGCTGGTGTAAAACTTTGAAAACCCATTAATTTACAGGGAAAAAAACAGAAAACATTTTGATAACATTTCAATGACCAAGCTAATAAGTATGAAAATCTAATTCACCAGTCTTGAGAATCTCACTGAGTGCCCCAAAGTTTGTAGTAATTTTCTCTAATTTCCCATAAGACAGTTGTGTGTTATTTCCATGTTGGGGTTCTGATAATTCCATCCCACTCTGCTGCCTTAAGCAGAAATAAGGTTTACTTGTGAAATGAATGAAAAAATGAAAAAAGATCCTGAAGATAGGCTCTTTTCTAGAACCAGTCCAAAACCCCCTTGTTAAAACATTGAAATCTATACATTAGTTACAGTGCAAAGGACAGTGGTCCAGTCAAAGTATGAAGTTGTTGGGACATAGCTACTATGTGCCTTAAATTATTTTTCGAAGTATTCACATTCTCTTTTTCTACAGGAAAATAAAAAAAATAGCAGTTTTCTGAACAGTCCTCCCCAGTTGTTTCTCACAACATGGGGAGAATTTGTCCTTATCTGCAATGTTATGGGCATTACATCATGCAATATACTGCTCAAAAGACAGTCTATTTAGAAACTTTAATCCCTGGAAGTCAGGAAAAGTCAGTACTATGTGGTTTCCTTGGAATCCTCCCCCTGCTGTGAGGCAACATTTAAATCATTTATGACTGTGCCTTCAGTTCCCCTACAGCCGGTTCCTCCTTTTCAAGTCAAATTTGTGTTAAAAACATTGTAGCCATGTGCTGCTTTCATTGGTATTCCTACAATGGCCAATGTAGATTATTCTGAGACAGTCGTGGTAAACCAGAAAAAAAAAAAAAAAAATTACTATGAAACTTTGCCTATGCTAGATCACCTTTCCTTCCAGTGTCAGCTGTAGCCTTCTAGACCCCTGAGAGTAACAACAGCAAAATTAAAATGTGGTTTAAATAAACCACAGAAAATTTATCCTCCTACGGTAACACTGTGATTAAAGTATGTAATTGAATTATAGAGGATTGGATAGCATGAAATGAAAGCAGAAATACATCAAGAATCACTGTTTCATGCAGAAAAAAATCATAAAAGTGTGTAATGGTACACAGGGTAATATTTATCTGGGAATAGATGACAGAGGACTTTATGAGACAGAGCTATAAGGCATGAAGGATATAAAGTTCAATAAAAAAAGAATAAACTCAGCAATGTTTATAAAGAATAGATATACAAATATTAACCTCCAAATAACTGACTCACCTATCATTTATTTCAAAAATAAAGATTTTTATCTTAAATATTGCAAACATCTAAGATGACTGAAAAAAATAAAAAGCCTGATATTTCTATTTCTTTTGAATATTAAAATTAAATGTAATTTCCCATCTCCTGAATGTATTATCTGCACAATCTACTTCATCTTTCTATTCATCTTTTCATAACACATTAACAGCTTTAATAAAGCTCAAAAGGAAAACACATTACAATAGATTTTACTCTTTTTTAAAAGAAACTCACCTAGTGATAACTGTTAAGACTGTCTCCTTGTTTAAATTTCCATCTATATAGGTATACATAATTACCAAATAATATCAAAAGAAAGCACCATCTCCATCTGTGGGCTATTCTATCTAACTGCATCTCCAAACCATTCCAGACCCCTGAACCTTTTTCCAATTCTGAGAGATGGGCTACCTATCAATAAGTTACAACATCTAAAATGAGTTAAGATGAAAACAAGTCAAATCCTGTTAACAGTATTGCTTAAAAACGTGTTTTTCCAAGGGTGACTGACTAAATGATGCCATTCAAATGCATAAAGTATAACAATTTGTATCATTGAGGTCTGAAGTCAGACAGCATACTATTTTGCAAAATAATAAGTCTTTTTGATTTATGCCTAACAGTCTATTTTTAAATCTTCAAGATGGAAAATGTCATCCTTGTTACCACATACCTTTAATATCTCTAAAAGATGCATCATTAAATTTTAGTCAAGATATTCAGCAATTATTTTTTTTCTTGTTTTTCTTTTTGAGCTACACTAAAAGATGTCTTGGATGCATATAGTCTGTTCAAGACTAGTTTTAGTTTTCTTGAATGGTCTTTATAAACTGAAAACTAACTTTAACTATAGCTTTCAAAGGCATTTAATTGGAAGGTAGGTCATTACATACCATGCATGTCTAGACAGGAAGGTGGCACTCGTTTATCCTTACATGAGTCAGGACCATTAGTTAGACTGCTGTTTACTGTGCAGTCAAGGAAAAAAGAATAATTGAGTCGCACAGAAGTAAACTTCCATCTTTTTGTATCCCCAGTAACAAGAAGTAATGGTGTTTCATTTAATCAACAGCTCATTCCTGCACTTACCTATATTAAATTATATATTCATTCACATTACCCACTCTGCAACAGTGTTGCATTAAGTTATCTCCATATTTCTCTTTAGTTGGATCATTTTATGGTTGTAACATTTCTCTCTGTTAAGTGATGGGATAAGTAAATCCCATGCTGCAGGTTGTGAAGGAATTGCCATGGGAAGTCCCACCCATTGCTTTGGCCAGCATCACACAGTGATGTAGGTACATTCTTCTCTCTACACCTCATCTGACATTAGCCACAGCAGGTGACAAAATACATCATTTAGCAGGCATTTAAACACTTGAGATGCAGCATAATGTCCCATTAGAACATGCTTTTGGGATGACTCCTGGAGGAACTGAAGGCTAGCAAAAAAAAAAAAAAAAAAAAAAAACAAAAATTAAAAGGAAACAGATTCTGTTTGCCACTGTATGAAAAGAGAAATGCTAGGCAAAACAAAATAAATTCACTTTGTCTCTACTCTGGCACCACATACACATGAACCGGTATGAACTGTAATGAACAAAACCAAAAGGACATTCTGTTTATGCTCAGGCCATGTTAGCAGCACACAAGGATGAGTTCACACTCCACATCTCTTCCAAATGAATTTGAGTTCTCATTTAAATGAACTAAGTGAACACAGAGCTAGAGGCTGGAAAGAATAAATCCAGTCCTATTGCTCTCAGAATCGTGGTCACCCCAAAGTCAAGAAATCTTGTGACTACTTCCCTTTCATAACCTCTTGACCACACTAACACGGTACTTTCTAATTCCTCCGTTTTATCCATATGCAGAGCAGCTCCTCACTGCCACCAGGAAGTACAGCATTGCTTGAGACATATTCATGTTTGGATTACACTAAAGCATCTGTCAAGATACTTTTGTCTTTCCACACTTGTGTCAGCATATCAGCATGTTGACTTGGGTTAATAAAACATTATTTTTAATTTCTTCTGTTTCCTAGCTGTTCGGATTCCTAGTCAGACACTGTAGCTCCTTTGTGCCAATTCTGACTCTAGAAAAGATGTAGAGGTAGAGACAAGGGCCTGCTGCCAAAGCAGTACTGGGTTGATTGGAAAAGGAATGAGAGTTTTCCAGAACTATGCAAACAGTTCATTGAGGAGAGTCTTGAAGCCCAGAAAATTTCTACTCTTCAGCTTTCGTAACATAGGATTTCTCTTGTTTGAGAGCTGTCTGGAGAGGCAACCCCGCCCAAACTGCCTTGTTTTCAGAACCTATAAGCTGGACAATGCCCATTTAAGATCCATGAAGGTCTTGATTAGTTCATAAAGTTACACAGCTCATCCATGGATTTGATTTGTGGTGTCAGGATTTAACCTGACACTACTCAGATAATTTGGATCACTTTAATTATTTAGCCTGCTAAGACCAATAATTAAAATTCCTTCTTTGTTTTGGGGCAATTGGTGACCTTTCCTTTTCAATGGACTGTCATAAAACATGATGCCTGGAAGTGTGAACCCATCATTTGCCTCGCTTCAAACCTGATGCCCCAGAAGTAGCCTAAACATTTTTAAACTGCTGTGACTGATGACAAGGAATTGTAAAGAGATGTAGCAATAACTGAAAGAACACAAGTTTTTATTATGCTATAAATTAGCACCATTGCCAAATCTACACTGGAGTTTTGTTTAGTTAACATCTATGAAAATCTTTAAGCTTTCTAGCAGAAAGGCCTGAGATTTGCTGCACATTGTAACACTGAAATTTGGCTCAGTAATTCAATCTCATTAGACACATTCATTCAGTTATTATTAATTAGGATGAAGTAGTGCACTTTAATGACTCTTCCCACATAATTACCCTTTCCAAAACACTCTCCTGAAAAACAGGTTCTTACTCCAGCAGCTAGATCCAAACAGCAGCCTCCTGCCATTTGACAAAACCCAGAACAGACAACTGCCCTGCAAATTTACAGGAGTGATATAACTCTGCATGCTTGTCTGCAGTATTTACAGCAGCTCATTTGCAAAACAGGCCTGTAGTTGGACTTAAATCTAGAAATATAATTCCATTATCTTCTTGTATATAAGCACAGGGAAAAGCAAAGAAATACATTAGCCAGAAATAAGAAGGGCAAAGTTCCCCACAAAAAAAAATTGTATTGTTGATATTTTTATCACTGAGACCAGTTTAACTTTTTTACTAACCTACACATATTTTTGAGAAAAAAATTCATGTATCTCTGCCTAGTGACTACTGTTGGTTTCTAGTGGTCATATAGCAGACCATTGAGGAAGAGGATTCTCTCCAATTCTTATTCCCTGTGGTAGAGGCTCCCCTCTGGAGAAGCTGAGGGATGCCACAAACACAGGATTGAGGAAGTGAATCCTGAGAGTGCTGAACTGCTTCTGCTCCTCTACCCTTCACCATTTCTCCACCAGCAGAACCACAAGCCAGGACAGCACCTCTTGTGTCCACTTCCCCTGGTCCTGGCTTCCTACCTCCTTCCAACTGAGAAGTCCTGAGGCAGCGACTGCCTCTTGGCTTCCTCTCCCAGCTCAGGGAAAGGAGTGTGCCCCAGCCTGCTCCTCTCCGTGGGTGCCAGTGTAGGAAGTCCCTTTGAAAGGAGTTCCCAGGAACTCCCTTCCTGTTGTAAGGAGCTGAGATTGCAGCTATATTATTAAATTCAATGCTGTTGTGCTAGCAGCTCAAAAATGTGATGAAATCATCTAGGCCATTGTATTTGACTTGTAAAAATAGTGCCAAGAACTTAGCAGATTAATATTCTTTTTTATTAATAACCTAAAATGTTAACACACATGAGGGTAGAATATTTAAAAAAAAAAAATGGCATCATCCTTTAAAACAGAATATAATCACCCTGGATGTCCTGCTGGAAAACAGAGCAGCAGAAATATCCCTTGATGGAGAGTTGGTTTATGGGTTTGAGACAGGTAACCTTAAAGTAAAGAGCTTGTTAGGGATCAGAAGGGCAGTTCAGAGGCTTTGATTATTTCGTTTTGGATTTTGTGATTTTTAGATGCTTATTTATAATATAAGTGGCCCAAAGAGAATTTTTTTTTTTTAAGGTAAGCAACCAGTAATGAATTAGTTTCCCACGTGGCACTTTTGCAATACCATTTTCTTTCTCAACTGTTCCCTTTTCCTTTTGTTCACTTACAACCCATTGCAGATGAAACTATATCCCTGTCTTCTGCAGTTGAAACCTTTGTTTGTGCACTAATGAATCTAACTAGGTGTCATAGCAGACTCTAATGAGCATCACTCGCTTTCATTTAACTCTGCAGCTTGCCATTACACACTTTAGAAGATCTGTTGGTTTATTCATAGCAATCACTAGATATTCTTTTTCATTAGATAGTTACTAGTTTTCCCTGTTGTGCCTTTCATTATTAAGGAAACTATGAAATGTTAATACTGGCCTCAAAACCCAGGGCAAAAAAAAATGCCCCCAACCCTATTTGAAATGCAATTGCTTGTACTGCAAATGATCTTACAGATCTGAGCAAAAACAGCTTGAACTTTTCTTCATTTATTTATGAAAGAATGAAAGAGAGAAAAATCAAGAAGGTGGCTCTGTATGACCCACTTGTCAGATTTACCTTGTTAACTGAATTTCTTGTAGTTAATTTAAGCAGCAGGACTGCAATTATAAAAGCATCCATAAACAACTATTAAGAATTGTCATAATCCCACCCAGGTTCTTAGCTCAAATTTTAAACTCAGAAATGCTTACACTTTTCAGTTTAACTCTGAATCAGTTTTGAGAAGGTTTTGCCCTACAAACTTTCTTTGTAAGTGCTTGGCTCTGATAAAAAGAATATTGCAGAGTAGCTCACAGGAATCACATTTTTGACAAAAAGTTAAATAGCTTCTATTAGACTTGACATAAAGCTTTTTAAAAAAAAAATGTACTGAAAAGCATGTACTGACTATGCAGATCTAGGTTTAGTAGAACTGTTTAGCTCTGTTCTGATCAAACATATAATTGGTATTTAAATAAGTATCCTTCAGACAAAAAAAAGGCCAACAGACAATTTTCCAGAGTTTACAGAACAAGTGTCATTTTTCAGACTGTTTTATCTCATATCTGCACCTGATTTAGGGTGCAGCCCCTAAATTAAGATAAATGAAGTCATTATTTGGATTTAAATTTCATTATTCTGTCACTTCACACACTGGAGATGATTCATTTAATTTGTTTGACAGTCACATCATCCTTGTATATAATCTGCCACAGATATTGTATCCCAAAA
The DNA here is from genome assembly GCF_041296385.1 of Aphelocoma coerulescens. Taxonomy (NCBI): domain Eukaryota; kingdom Metazoa; phylum Chordata; class Aves; order Passeriformes; family Corvidae; genus Aphelocoma; species Aphelocoma coerulescens. The sequence continues at coordinate 29,254,745 of NC_091015.1, forward strand.
CATGTCCTAGAGTATTAATCAACTTCAACTAATTTATTTTACTTAAATCCCGCCAGTAAACATTTGGCTAAACAGTATTTTTGGTTCATTATGGTGCTTTAGTTCTACTACATAGCCATGCTTTGAGTACTAAAAAGATCTTAAAACCAGAAGAAACCTTTTTTTCCCTGTAAGATTAGTGAATCTAAAGGGTAATTAATAATGGAGATTATCTTCAGTCCTGTTTAAAAATTCCTAAAATAAATAATATAACAAAACCTTCTTTATGTCTCTGAGTTGTAAGAGATGCAATCTGTCATTTCCCTTCCAGCCATGTAGCCTTACTGGTTTAGACAATCACAGTTATTCCTGAAACTTTTTCCTCTTCTATGCATGCCTGGGTGAATATGAACATAAAGCATACTGAGTATCAGTGCCCTTTAGATAACTAATTATAATTATAATAAATAACCCATGCCTTCTGCTGGTCAGAACACCACATAAAGATCCTGCTACAGCAAGATTAATTGCTTAAGGAGAAGGTGCAATTCTTGAAGAAGGTGTAATTCCTAGTAAAGCATCTGTTGATGTATTGGATAAACACAGATGTTAAGTATGTTTCCAGTTTTTCACAGTGGAGATGAGCAAGAGGAAAGGAAGTACTTGTTGAAGATTTCAGTTCACAAAACTTTGAACATGAAATGCAAGAATTCATCTCCATATCTATAAAACATTCAGAAATATTTTTTTAAATTTACTTCACGGTCTTCATCTGTGCATGCATGTGGACTACAGAATGACAGATAGGTACAACTCTGTAGAAGGCATTCCCCAGAAAATTCACACTCCGTGGAGATTTAAAAAGACATCAGCTGGTTTCTCAGGTAGGTTACAGATTTGAAAAAACAATAAGCAAAACTCCCTCTCCAGCTTGAGTTGGACACAATGTTTTTTCCTAATTTCTTTTATATCTGTATCTGATCTAAGATTACCTTTCTTTCAGACCAGAGTTTAGGTCTTAAAAGTTCATAATATTTCTTTTTCTTCATACATAAAAATCACTTATGTGGAAAAAGCCTCAAACCATAAAAGCACCTGCTAACATGAAGTTTGATTGGGCTTTTACCAACACTAGGCAAAGTCAAACTTCCCTTTACAGCCTCCCTTCCATTTCCTCTTCGTCTTTTTAAGCTAGATTTCCATTCTGTTCAAAAACTCTTAGCCTTTAAATTTAATATGGAATCAAAAATCCAATTTCAACCCAGACTAACACACACACACAAAAAGAGTACATATGTTACAGATGAGGGAGAAATAGGAAGGAAAATGCACTTCACTGATGAAGCTTTGCTTATTTATACAACCTTGCACAGACAATCTGTGATAAGACTCTGAGATCGAGCTGTGACGTATCCAAGGCTGAAGAACCTAAGAAGTCTCTCAGTGTTTTGGGTTTTTTTTCTTTTACCTGTATAATATTTGAGAATTAGAAAGTAACTTGGCAATTTCTGTGGTTCCTTCTTGTTTACCACCATAAAACAGGAACTTGGTTTTTTTTATATAAAACGGTTGAGTGTCAGAAGAACCCATTATTTCACAAATTTTTCTATTACCTCCCTATTGCTTTCTCTGTATTTTCTTCTTTTCCCCCTATAATAGTAGTTACACCAATGAATTTTTTTCCTGATAGTATGGTTACAAGTTCAGACATTTTTTTCAATTATACAAAAAAAAAAAATTCCCCCAGAAGTTCCTTTCATATTGTCTGTGTATATATATTGTTAGCAAAGCCATATGCCAACAGGGCATAGATTCATGCAAATTGTTCTCAGGGTAGTTTACCTTTATAGGGAGTAGGAGGATGATCACATCTTTACTGTGATCAGTTATAAAGTAAAATGAAAAGAATTATAAAGAAGACTAAAGAACAAATACTAAAAGTAATTCTCACGGTGTCATCTTGCTGATAGCACAAGTAGTTTTTAAAAATTTGGCAGTGTGATTTCAAATATTGAACAAAGCTGTAAATATTTAATCATTTAAACTATTCCAGAAATTTATTCATTTCTAATTTACATTAGCATGCAAATATATAAAGGGTTTTTTTCACCCAGCAACCTTTTTCACGTGCTAATTACTACTTTGCCCTTGGGCTCCTTTGTCTTTGGAATTGTTGGAGTTTTGCATTTTAGTTTAAATAAGAATACCAACATTGAAGTATCTCATCCATCCAACTGCAGTGGGTACTTAAAGTTACAGACAGGAGAAATATTCCTTATTATATGCAGAAAACAGCATTTTGCAAGAAAGTATTGTAGAAAATCTTCTGAACAACAAAGCATTCTGAAAGTATTTTAAATAGATAATTTTATGATGTATTTCCTACTTGCTTTCACTATGCTTTTCTCCCCACCACACTTGCCTCGTCATCTATATTGTGTTACTCTATTTCCCCTGCACTAAGAGGGAAAAGATTAGTGGATCAATGAAGAATAGTGGAAATGTGCTCTTAACCAACTAAGATAGTTGTGCTATAAACACTCTTATTTTAAAGAGATGCCAACATTTTGCTATTCTCACAAATTGGGTGCAGAAGTCTAATATAACTCGAAAACTGCCAAATTATTGCATGTCTAAATTGCTGCCATTAAAAGAAAGAACCCCAACAGATAGAATCACACAAGCACCAACAAACCAGCCTTTGTTCTCACACAGCTGCTTCACTGTCACCCACCCTGCCACACAGAATCCATCACAGCTCAGGAGCTGGCAATCCATCAGCATTTAAAGGTAAAATAACAAGTCTGGTAAGGGAAGGGGTGGGAGGGGAGAGATAAATCACCCCCAGGCTTACACCTGAGATCTAAGCCTGCTTCTGCTGGTGCTGGTGTACCCCAGGGGGCTGACATCTAATTAGGCTCCCTGCTCATTTAGTGAGGGGGTTCTAACAAAACAAGATTTGCTAATTTAGCTGAATTATACATTGAAAGTATTACGTGTTCTCAAAGGAATAAACTGGAGACCAAAAGTCATTTACTGGGCCTTCACGAAGGAAAGGCCACACACATGCAAAAAATGGCCTAGTAGTCCTAACATAAGTTATACTCCACCTCTGAGGAAGGAGGAAGTTTTGTGTGACATAAGAGAACCTGAAAACCTCTTTCAGAAAAGTGAGAATGAATAAAACCAAGCAAAAAACCCTCAAACACAAAAAAACCAAAAAACCAATCAAAGAAAAAACAAATAAATAAAAAAACCAACCAACCAAAAAACAAACAAACAAACCCAAACCAACAAAAAAACACACCAAAAAAAAAAACCAACCAAACCCAAAAAACTAAAACCCAAACCATGCTAACTCAGGCCAGAGTAGAACCATGAAAATATTCAAATATTAATTTAGCTCAATTATCCTTACGATATGTTTCATGAGAATGTATAATAAAAGGAATAGTAGCTAGAGCATAACTTTCAAATGAATTTCAAGTAAGTCTATAAAAAAATCATGTATTAGCATTTCAAATTCTTGGAAAGAGAAATGGGCCCATTAAGAGGTCAAATCCCATTTCATCATTTCCAGTTCAGTTCAGACCAGGAGTAAACTACAGCTGATATGAAACACTACTCACTGACCAATGTAAAATGAGTTGTTGGTCTCAGGCCAGGTCCTAACAGACAGATATGTACCACACAAAACCATCTGTGATAATTGCTCCCCTGAGCCTTGATCTTGCAGATGTTGGCACAGTTTTGTGCACATGAACAGCATCGCTGACTCAAAGGCTTTCTGGTTTTGGCCTTGTTGTATTCAGAATAACATCTCACATTCATGCAGATCAGTACAAGTGTAAGCATTTCAGTGTCAGAATACAGGCTGAGAGCTTTGGCAGAACCATCCGAAATGAAAAGAAGAAAATTAAATTATACATTCTCCTATTTGTGTGGGACTTCTAACTCTTAATGGAGTAGCTCTGATGAGTCTGAATCTGGCTGCATGTCAGCAGGCTGCCAGTGCACTGTCCCTGTTCAGTGGTTAAAGTGTGGAGGATATATTTTTGCTTTGAAATCAGATGATGTAAATTCTTATTTTTACAAAAGAAACCCCCAAAAAACCAGAAAAAACCAACCAAATGAAATGTATAAAAATATAAAAAATTTTATTATTAGAAAGGCTACATTAAAAAAAACAAAACAGTGAATTGCTCAATTCAAGTTTCAATGCTTCATCTCACCACATTCTTTGGCTTTCCTTTCCAAGACATGTGACAGAAGCATTTACCACTTCATTAACTCATGGAGACTGTAATAATGATGCCTCTTATCAAAGTCAGATTGACCAATAAATGAAAACTCCACATATATGTATGAATAATGATTAATGTCCATTATAGCAATGAACAGATTGCATTGCTCTGTGCAAACCACAGGAACAAAAAGACCATTTTGTCACTATGTCTTTAGGTAGATGGACAGATATAAGTCCATGTAAGTGATCCTCAGGAGACTACATCATATTCTACTGCAGCTGCTCTGCTTTTGTATTTTATAGAAAGTTATTATAGAAAGTTAACTAGATTACATATATTGCAGTCTATTAGCAAATCAGTGATGGTTGTGCTAAAGAAAGAGCATTACTACCAGATCTTGTATTTTGTTCTTTCCCTCTGCATAGAGACATCTCTTACTCAAATTACAACAGTGCACCAAACAAAAATGGAGTCCTAGCACAGAGGCAGGTGAAGGATGAGGCCCATAAGCAATTCGATGCTGTGAGCTGGATGTCAGTCTGGGGCACCAGAACTGGCAGTTGCCTCCTAAACTTGGAAAACTGACAAGTCTACATTCTGAATGTATTTTTTAAATAGAGCATTGAGGATGGTTGAGTGATTCAGTTTTTATGCAAATAAATGACTAGACTTCTTTTTCCATCAGGAAGATGAGATTTCATATGGACTGGCCATTGAACGAACAAGGAAAATCTTCACACATCTTAAAAGCATAAGTGGAAAGAATATTTTTAGTGTATGAATCAAAGTTCCCATCACACATTTAACTTGGCCAGATAATATCACAGAGATGGTACCTTCCTGTAACAATGCAATTGTCTAGAGGGTTGTTTGAAATAGAGAAAAATCTTGAAATAATCACATTAATGTAGACAAATGGATGCTGAGTTAGTCACTTATTAGGAATAACAATTTATAAAAGCAATGTAGATGCACCAGCAGATAATGAGTTCAGGCAGTATTGATTCCCCATTTGTTCCTAAGGGAAAATAGTTCTGTACTTGACAGCTCTCTATATTTACTGTTCACTTGCAGTGTAGGATCACAGGTAGGGCTGAAATCAAGCCACAGGAAGCCTGGCCATGCAACTGATAAAGGGAAAGAAAGAAGGGGCTGTATCTCCTGTAAGGCTAAGGAAAACCATAGTTATGAATTATTTTTAGTATTTTGAAGTGAAACTACCTTGTGTTTTCATTCTGTGGTATTTCTGAACTTTCTGAGCTGTGGAGGCCATTATGGTTAACCTTAATGTTCCCAGAAGCAGAACTGCTGTTCAGCTGCTGACAAGAATTGACTATTATCTAGATATTTTCAGGAGGAGAATACCATGATGTCCATTCTGTAAGAGCTTCAGTTGCTATTTAGTTCATCTAAGTCCATTACCTGAGTATCTTCTGTTTCAGTAGGTGCAGTCAATCTCTCTCAAGCAACGAATCTTTGACTCAGTCAATAGGATCATTACATTTGCATCATTCTTCATTGTTAGCTTCATGCTGCTTGTACTTGATAAAAGGTGAAATAACTGGTAGCAAGTGAACTGAGTAAATAAATATAGAACAAATTTGATCTGACAGCCACATGTACATTTAATAGACATATATTGATTTACAATTGTGAGTAGGCTTTAAAGTGTTGTCCAAAGCCATAATCAGACTGCAAAGAAAAGTCTTATCTTTACACGTGTTACACAGCTTATTTTAAGGAAGCTTTTTGTTACCAAAAGCAAACATAATCAAGTTTAAATAATTTGTGGCTAGAAAGTTAAAGAACACGTTGTTTATTTAGCCTTAAAAGCCTGAAGAAACAAACAAAAGAAAGATAAATTCACTCAGTAAGTTTAATCTGAGGTATCAGTAACTATAAGCCACCAAAATGCTGAGCTGGAAGAGGATTCACAAGTGCTAATTGGTATCACTGATGGCACTGATGGGATATTCAGACATCCCTCTGTTTAAGTCACCCTAACCCTAGGCAGCAGAAGTATTCTGCTATTGCTCAGCCTGCACTTGTACAGGCAGACAGCAGAGTTAGTGAATGCAAAGAGGAGGGATTGTTATAAAGATATAAATCTGTAGACTCTTTATTATTAAAAGTTACACAAGACAAAAAAAAATTGCAAAAAGAAAAGCAGATTTGCATTCTGCATGAATATCTCCAAGTTTAAAGAACAAATTTCAGACTGTGATTTCAACTTCCCTCTGCTTGCTTAGCTTCTCCTGAGATCTTCAAAGCAAACTTAAACTCTGAATTAAAAAAGTGCTTAGAATATCATCCATATCCAAAAGAAGACTTAGGTTTCATAACGCACTTTATGTCCAGAGCCATGAAGACCCCCTGAGCATCATCTGCTGCAGATCTGAGTGATGCCTGGTGCTCACCAAACATCACGTGTTTGGAGCCAACTCTGAACTACTCGGGAGTTCAGAATTTACCCTTATTTGTAATCCTTAGTGAGACCTAGAAATGCAACAAAATAACTTAAACTTAAGAACAGGTCAGCACAGCTGGCACTCAGCTGCAGTAGTGAACATTCCGCAAAATACTTTAGTAGGTGCTTTGTTTTAAAAACATGATTGTAAATTAGTATTCTTCACTGCTGGGTTATAAACTTCAATGAGATTGATACCATCCCAATGGGATCATAAAACACCTCAGTTTCCTGACCTAGACTCTAGTGAGCCAAACAATAGTGCTTCTCTTTGGTAGGTCGAAATGGAAAATAGTTGTCCTACTGAATGGAAACAAGCCTTTTCCTGACACTGTGGTTGGTTTTGTTCCCCATTTAAACATTCTTAAATGAAACATCCAGTGTATATTTATGTCTCTTTCTACTGAAACTTGTTTAGTGATCTGTTTTGGGGAGAAATGGCACATCTTCCCTGATGCATGAGGCAGCTAATTACCAGCAGTGAGGCTAATGCCCCGACAGAGACTGGTGACAAGTGGTGTCCCTCAGGAGCCTGTACTGGGACTAGTACTGTTAAATGTCTTCATCAGTGGCATAGACAGAGGGATTGAGAGCACCCTCAGCAAGGTGGCAGACAACACAGCAGAGTGGTGAGACTGACACGCCTGAGGGATGGGATGGGATGGGACGGGACGGGACGGGACGGGACGGGATGGGATGGGATGGGATGGGATGGGATGGGATGGGATGCTATCCAGAGGAACCTGGACAAGACTGAGAAGTGGGTCTGTGTGAACCTAATGAGTTCTGCACATGGGTCAGGGCAGCCCCTGGTATCAGTATTGGGGATGAAGAGACTGGGAGTAGCACTGCAGAGAAAGACTTGTGGATACTGGTGGATAAAAAGTTTACATGACCCAGCCATGGGCACTCACAGCCCAGAGAGCCAAACGTGTCCTGGGCTGCATCCAGAGCACCATGGCCAGTGGGGTGAGGGGGGGGGATTCTGCCCCTCTGCTCTGCTCTGCTGAGGCCCCACCTGCAGTGCTGCATCCAGCTCTGGGGTCCCAGCACAGGAGGGACATGGACCTGTGGAGCAAGTTCAGAGGAGGGCCAACTAAGTTGATCAGAGGGATGGAGCACCTCTCCCCTGAAGACAGGCTGAGACAGTTGGAGTCGTTCTGCCTGGAGAAGACACCAGTGGAGACCTTTCAATATGTAAACGGGCCTATAAGAAAGATGGGGACAAATTTTTAGTAGGGCCTGTTGCAATAGGACAGGGGGTAATGATTTTAAACTAAATGAGAGTAAATTGAGGCTAGATATAAGGAAGAAATTTGTTATTATGAGGGTGGTGAGAAACTGACACAGGTTGCCTTGAGAGTTGGTGGATGCCCCATCCTTGGAAATATTCAAAGTCAGGCTGGACTGGGCTCTGAGCAACCTGTTGGAGTTGAAGATGTCCCTGCTCACTGCTGGGCGGTTGGACTACATGACCTTTCCAACCCATTCCAACATAAACTATTCTATGATTCTATGATTGTGAGTCTACAGTTCTATGAAATTTGGCTTCTTTGAAAAGCCTTCTGACTTTCTGATACAAAAAATCCTTTCAGTGTTTGGGAATTGCTATCATGCATTATTGCAACTTTCCCAGTTCAAGGAGATTGAAATAGCGTTTCCCATGCACTCAGGTTTCACTCTCCAAATTGTGAGTGTAACTATTCTCAAAACATACTTAGCTGATCATATATGGAGGCCTGAAATCATGTATTTGTCTTTTCTTCTAAGCCTCTTACCCATCAGTACATTTTTAGTGGCCATTTTACCTACAAAATCTGTTCCATCATCTGTTTTCTTGGAGGCAGGCAGGCCATTCTCACCCAAACTCCAATCTGACCAACACTAAGGAATTAAAAACATCATCTATATATGATCACATGTAGTAGTGGGATTAAACTCTTCCAAATCTTCAAAATCATCTTCCGGATTTTTTGAGATACAAAATAGGTTTCTTCCCATCAGGAAAAATACAGCTTTACAGCAAACTGATTTTAAACAGACGTAAAAGTTTGGTATAGTAACTCCAGGTGTAGCAACTTCAGTTTTCCTTTCCTGGTAAAAAAGCCTGGTAAATTCTACCTTCATTTCAATGATCCTTTTCCAAGCAAATACAGAGAACAAAGTCTATCTTTGTAGTTTAGTTGTCCCTTCTTCTAGCACAGCACTGAAAAATCCAGAAACCTGCTGGGAAAGACTTTGGCTCTTTCTTCCTTGTTCCCTTCCCTTCCTTCCCCTTCCCTTCCTTCCCCTTCCCTTCCCTTCCCTTCCCTTCCCTTCCCTTCCCTTCCCTTCCCTTCCCTTCCCTTCCCTTCCCTTCCCTTCCCTTCCCTTCCCTTCCCTTCCCTTCCCTTCCCTTCCCTTCCCTTCCCTTCCCTTCCCTTCCCTTCCCTTCCCTTCCCTTCCCTTCCCTTCCCTTCCCTATCAATCGGGACATGTGAGTGGATTTGAAATACTAAAATTTTTATTACTATATCCTTGAAAAGAAAGAGAAGGGGATGAAAAATATATACCAGGTAGTTTAAAAGTGTAAAGTTCTCTAAGTCAAAACTCAAGTAATTTTCTATTAATTTTAGTATTTTTTCTATATGACACTATTCACAGCCTGATGATTTTCACACTCTATGTCAGAGAGTATTGTATGTTTGAGAGATTATAGCTATCTCATTCTGTCTGGCCCTGTGCTGCTTAACTCTTCAGCCATATATAAGCTTTGAGGTGTCAGCCATCACAAATCAAGTGTCAAAAGTGTACATTTGAGGATAAAAATGAAGACAGAAAAACAACTTTTCAGTCTGATCATATTGATGGCAAAAGCTCTGTCATTCCCAGAGATCCACTAGGTGGACTTGAAATAAGACATTAAATCAATGTGCTACAATGATATATGAATAGGGCTCCTATAAACACACCTACGTTTTAGACAGACATTTCAGACTTCTCTTCTGAACTTGCATGTTAACTTCAGTTATCCCCAAAAAGTTTTCAAATTCTGGGACATATGTATGTTTATAAAATCATTATCACCACCTCTGAGAATGAGCTAAAAAGCAAGGCCTCAAATTAATGACATACTGACTTCTCCATATAGACAAGTGCATCTGCCAACATGCAGCTCTTATGTTTGTACACAGCAAGGGCATGGTGCAGATATGCAGACATAAGGACATGGAGCTGGCTGTTAAGATAAGCTAATCTGGTGGGCTGTAAGACCCCATGGCTTTTCCCTGTTGCAGAGTATGCTGCTGTGGCTTTTCCCAGGTCCAGAATTTTGGCTAGCCAGGTAGCCCAAATATGCAGACATACATCTGGCAGCACAGAGCAACCCAAGGAGAGAGCAGTGCCTTCACTGGCCCCTGCACACCCACAGGTTTACACCAAAAGCACTAACGTGAACATGAACAAAACTGGTGGCCTGATCATGCCTTACTTGCCAGCTAACTAGGCTCAATGCTTGCTAGCATGCACAGACGAGGCTTTTTGCCAGCCACTCCAGGTCTACAGTCCCTTCAGTCACCAACTATCAGATGCCAGCCCCTCCAGTGCCAAGCTCACTCTTCTTACTCAACTCACCAGCTACTGCAGCTGTGCTGTTCACAGACACACACACACAAATGGGCCGCTCTGGCAGCTGACCCATCTCTCCCATCACTGTCCCCTGGAACGATGGTCCCCTTCATCCTGTGGCATCAGCATACATGTGTAAGCACCCTGAACTTTCATCCCAGCCACCAGATAGTCTGTTGTGAAGCTCACTGTTGATCAGACACATCCACGTGGGAACAATAGTTTAACTGCATGATAAGCTACACTGAGGTAATCAAGCCCAAAGGCATAGCAAGGGAACTGTACTGGCCAGCAGCTTGTTTCACTCATGACCGATCCATTTTATTCTCCTCTCCTTTTTTCCACTCATTCCTCTCTGGACCTTCATCCTGTCTTCCTTTCCCTGCTTTTGGCCATGTGTGATATACTAAATTTTGTTCATTCCCACAACCTCCCCGAAAAAGCCTTAGTAAGTTTTACAGAACCTTTGAAGTCCCTTCAAATGTTCCTTTGGAAGCTTGCACCTCCCCATGAGGTCTACGAAAATCTTGTTTCTTGCTTTCTTTGTTCTTTCAGCAACAAAGTTCTGGTTGAACTTCTTCAAGGCCATTCTTCTGAGGTTCCTTCAGCGGCCATCAGTCAGTGTCCAAAGGACCCCTGTATTTCTCACTGTCTTGCTATCTCCTCTTCCTCAGTGTTGCTGTACAGTGTTTAATGCTTCTCTTGCTTCTTGTCCTTGGTTTTTAAGGTGACTAGTTGTTATCTAGATATCCTCGCACACCTGATATTCTTATATTCCACCAATCCTCATAGTGGCATGTCCTCCCTCAAGAACGTTATTCTTCTCACAGAGCATGAAATTACATGAAAGAAAATCAAATCAGCAGACTGGAAAAACGTCAGCCAACTTTTTCCACATGTTTAATTTAAATTGAGAGATAAAATCTTCTTGCTCTTCACACTTGCTCACAGAAATGTCCAAACACTCTACTTTGCACATAAACATCCTCAGAAACACAGATTTCATGACTGTGTTACATCAGTGAAATCTTCACACTTCCAAAATAAGCTGTGAACTCCTCAATTCATAAAATCTGTCCTTCAAGCATTTATTTTTTCCTCCATTTTCCAAACAACCTAAGCAGTAATTTTATATGGTTTTAAATGTGTTCATCTGTAGGTTTTATTTTCTCATGGTCTAATTTAGGCTAATTCATGTAATCCATTTTGCTGTTTGCCTTATGCACAACCATAAATGTTGTATATTTTCCTTTGAATGTTCAGGCTACCTGTATTACAACTCTGGTTTTAATTTAAAACAAGTTAGTTATCAATTGAATAACTTATCTCATAATTAGTCAAAGGTGTATTTTTACCACTGCTAAAAACTTCTTCAGACCTTATACAAATGTTATACAGCTGTTTTTCCATTCACAACTGGCATAAAATGATTTCTGGTTATTTTAGATTATTTCCCAGTTATGGTGACACTTTAAGATACGTATACTTGTGGGAAACTGGTTGTTAAAAGATTATTGGACACACAACATACTAAACATCTAGAAATGAAGTGCACAGTTAGATCTACTTATTCTTAATGATTGTTGCTTTATCCAAGACACCAATCCTTTAACTGCAAGTTTATAATCCTGTTACTGGACCCTTTGCTAAGACAAAACATAAGGTCAACCAAAGCTCTGTGAGGCTCACAGCTGCAAGATAAAATGGAAATTCTCTGATCTATTTAGCAACAAAGGCATATTATTTGTAGTATCCACCACTCAAAAAAGGAAGGAAAATGAAAAGGTTAATTTTTGAAATCTAAAGCCATAGCAACAGAGAAGCAATCAATTATGAATGAATCTATCTAGAATCAGAGATCTGTGGGCACTATGTGCAGATTGAAATAAGCATGATTCATTGAAAAAGAAAAGAAAAAAAGTTAGTTTAATCTTTAAGAAACTTAAGTCTGTATTCTTCAAATCTCCACAATGCCATTCAACAAATAAAGCTCTCTCCTGTATTACAGAACAAAAAATACACATATAATTTTATATGGTATTATTATGTTTAGAAATGGCATTGCTCTTTGTTGGAATGAAATTCTTGCTTCCTTTAAAAATAATTAAAGTATATTGCGTATTACAAGAATGAATACGTTGTCCTTGTGTACTGACTAAAGACACTACTGTAGGAACATACTCTTTGTAAAAAGTCCATCTAGGCTGTATTGGGTTAGTGTGGCAGGGTTTTGGTAGTGGAGGAGGATACAGGGGTGGCTTCTGTGAGAAGCTGTCAAAAGTTTTCTCCATGTCTGGCAGAGCCAGTGCCAGACAGCCCCAGGACAACCTGTTGTTGGACAAGGCCGAGCCTGTCATGAGTGATAGTAATGCTTCTGTGATAAGAAGAAAAAAAAGTTATTGTGCAGATCTGTTGTCACCAGGGAAGAGAGGAGTGAAAATATGTGAGAGGAACAACTCTGCAGACACCAAGATCAGTGGAGAAGGAGGGGCAGGTAGTGCTCCAGGCACCAGAGAAGGATTCCCCTGCAGCCCAGGGTGCATCCCACGGTGAAGCAGCTGTGGCCCTGCAGCCCATGGAGGATCAGAGGGATGCAGAGATCCACCCACAGCCTGTGGAGGAGCCCCACGCCAGAGCAGGTGGATGCCTGAGAGGCAGCTGTGAACCCATGGGAGACCCATGCTGGAACAGGGTCCTGGCAGGGGCCTGCCAACCTGTGGAGAGAGGAGCCCATGCTGGAAAAGGTCTCCTGGTAGGGCTTGTGACCCTGTGAGGAACCCATCCTGGAGCAGGCTGTGCCTGGAGGACTGCACCCCATGGAAGAGTGACCTACATGGGATGGATTCATGCTGGAGAAGTTCATAGAGGACTGTCTCTTGTGGGAGAGACCCCATGGTGGAGCAGGGGAAGGACCCCTCTCCCTGAGCAACAGCAGGAAAAACATGTGAAGCACTGACCATAACCCTTGTTCTCTGTCTCCTTTCACTGCTGGGGGGTAGGAGGTAAAGCTTGTGAGGAGGTAGAACTGGGAAGGAGGGAGAAGTAGGGGGAAGGTGTTTTTAAAATTTAATTTCTCACTATCCTGCTCTCATTTTGTTAGTAATAAATTCAATTAACATTCCCAAGTTCAGTCTGTTTTGCCTGTGACAATAGCTGGTGAGAGAACTCTCTGGCCTTATCTCAACTCACAAACCTTTCACTGTATTTTCACTCCCCTGTCCAGTTGTGCAGGGAACTGATAGAATGGCTTTGGTGCAGGGTACCTGGCATCCAGCCAGAGTCAACCCACCACACAGGCTGAACTACTTTTGCAATAAGGGACCATGCAATAATAGCTTGATTAAATTATCAATAAAATATTTCAATGCAGTTCTCATGACAGTAATGAAAAACATTTTAATAGGATCCTATTTTGAAGAAGTGCAAAAGTAGACAAAAAATCAGACATAACAAATTATACTTCTTAAGATAATCACAATGCAATTATATGATCATCTTTTCCATGACAAATTATGTTGATGATAATGATAAGTTAAAATATTAATTTCTAGTTCCATCTCTTCTATATGTATTCCACTAAAATACTGCAGAGCATATTACAACAGAAACATGAACAGTCTCTGAAAGCACTTTTGAACAGCAAATATCCCAACTAAAAATTATTAAAATATTTTTCTAAAGAAATAAAATTAACTTTAAAGTGTAACCTTTAGCTGAACAGTTGCTTAAAACAGATTTATTTATTTTCATTTGCTTTCACAAACTATGACACAGTTTTTTATAATAAAAATGTTTTCTAATATCAAACCTATAAGAGATGGACATAGGAGAAAAAAGAGCTTTTGTTTATTAAATGAACTATTAAAGCTAAAGACCACCTGAGTGGGCAAGAATGAAAAACTACCATTGCCATTATGTGGAAGACCCTGTTAAGAAGTAAGGGAATTCAGGGTGTTCTATTTCTAAGACACAAATTTTTAAATCCCTTACATAGTTTCTGACTCTGGTCTAGTCAGTAATAAGTAAAAATTGTAATTGATGGAAAGCTAAACCTCTAGAAATGTAAGTAACCTCTGCGAACTGGTGGCCTCTATTTTCCAAAATATAAAAACTCACATCTTCTGGCACCTTCCCCTGGCAAACTTTCAGAAGAGGCTGAGTGTGGCTGGACATGACCACAATAACAAAACCCTTACACTGCTTAATGTTTTGAACAGCACTCCCAAAATACACATGCGTTTGCAGGTTGGTTAGCTGGCAGGCTAACACAATGTGATTTTAAACGTTGACCAAACGGTCTTTTATTTTGCTACAATAAGCTATCAAAGATGTCTTGACATATGCAACTGATAAATATGATATTTACTGCTGCAGTACGTACAATAAAGAACACTTAAGCTAAAATACCAGGAACAGGCTTTAGGCTGTATGTGAAATATTTTCCTCAATGTTATCTGTTCACATTGTTGCTCCTAAGGCTGCACCTTCTGTTGTCTCTTACTTATCTGTTACGGGTACCATTTCTTGTGTTTTGTGGCTCAGAAAAGTACTTCATGTACCTGTAAGACTGATGCCATAATCAATCTCTTTAAATAAATAATGAAATAAACTGTGCAGAAGGTTGCACAGATTGACTCTTGAGTCTTACACCAGGTGGGAGAGCCCTAAATGCAAGATGAAGAACTCAATAGCAGATTTCTCCCAAGGTGTTTTAGAAGAACAGTATGGGAGCTTTTTAAGTAAAAGTGGATTTTCTTGGTGCTGATCAAATTAAATAAAAAATTTTAAAATAGCAAACCCATTTTTATTTGTTGCATCATGACATACTGATTTCGTTGTGTTAATGAAGTGAGAGACAGTCATCATCACTCACACAACCTTCCAAACACATGAAACTAGATCTCAGAGGTTTATGTAACTCATACACATACCATTTTTTCCCCAAATATGTGTTAAAAACATATTCTTTTTAAAAGTTAAATAACTTTGAGTGCGTAAAGGCCAAATATTCCATTGGTAGTTGAAATCTTCCCCTGAGGTGTTGCAGTGGGGATACTGCAACACGCCTATATCCAACCAGGAGTCCCGTGGAAAACAAATATATACGGACGGATTCTTGCTAGATGTTTCAGAGATGTTTATTTCCCCAGCCGCATGGCCGGGCTCTGCCGAGAGACTCTGCCCCAGTCACAGGACCCGAGCTGCTTTGCCCGCGCAGGGGAACACAAACCAACCCATGGGGAACGAGGCTGAGCAGGGGCAGGGAAACCCCGTGCCTCCCTCAGGGCTCCCGGGGCGGGGGGAGGAGACCCCAACACTGAGGAGCTACATAATTTAAAAAAACTTCACAGTAATAGTTTTAACTCTTCACAAAGCCAATTTCAATAGCTAGACAAACCATGCATTAGAAATAATAGAGACTATTTTTGTTTGTACTTTCCTCCATCAGAAACTGCAGCATAGATCACATGTAAATTAGATGAGCCTAAGATCAATGGGGTTGCTCACAATAGTATTATTCTATGCCCATATGCATGGCTGAAGGTGGCCATATCTGCCACCCAAAGCCACTCCTCTAAGGTAAAGACAAATGGTTCTGCATATAATTTGTAAAAACCTTGTTCTGAAAGAAGATATTCAAAAGCATTAAAAGTGGAATCATGAGGACATTCACCCAGTCGATCCAAAGATTTATTCTTTGTCTAGATCTGTGGATAGTTGTCAGCTTTAGTTTTTCCTCATCAATATTCAGCTAATGTTTTTTTCAAAAAGAAGAGTGAGAATAAGTAAACAGGAGAAATAAGGACCATTTTCCTCAGAAGGTATAGGAAGCATGTATTGCAGCAAGTGCAACACAGTTCCTATACAGCATCAGAGTTGTGGAGGAATGGGCAAAACCCATGTTCTTACAGAATGTAATCATCTCATTGATTTGTCAACTAATGCAGAATTTAAGGTTTGTGCACATGCGATGAACAAAGAGCAACTATAAAGTATATATAGCAGAAGACCATGGAGTGTTGCAACAACAGCTACCTCTAGCTGTGCAGTGTATCAGAAACACATCACTTATAAAATACTGCTTATGTTTTATTCACGCAAAATAACTCATTGCCCAGGCCCCACCATCAGAAAATACAGAGCATTGAAAGTGTGACAAATTACATTCAAGCATTGTGTCTAAAATATTTACCATAGAATACCACTAACAGCAGCAATTCTCAAGTACAGATAGTACTTTAGGAGGGCAAAAAAAGATGCTTCAAAACTGAACTTTCAAAAGCCCAAAATAAGATAGTGGAATTTGTTTTTAACATACATTAATATAAGTTTTAATATACATTAATATGAGGGGTTTTTTTTTGTTTTGGCTTGAGTGTGACTTTACCTGCACTTCAATTATGAAACTTAACATATTTTGCTATACTGCAGTGAAGTCACTGTTGCAAATTCTTATAAATCAGTCTAGTGCATCCTGGGACTAGGGTGACTTGCAGGAAAACAGGAATAAAGGGTAAGATCACTAAAAATTATGTTTCTTATTTTTGTCTGGTTAACTTGTATCTCTTTTCCAAAGTTTCTTAATAAGAAAACTGTAGTATAGGGAATGAACATTTTCTTTTGGGTGTCCTCATGAACTAGTGAGAAATTTTGAAAAAAACATTATCTTTACATTATGGCAGCATAACTATTTCCTGGACTACTTAAGTTGGAGAAGGAACCCAATCTACACAAACAACTGTAATAGTTCTGCAAAGCCTCCTTTCCTTATTATACAAAACTCCCAGTGATGTAATGACGAACCTAAAGTAATTACAGGAAATCATAAGTATCTTCTCTATCACCAGCAATAGACAAATGGACACAATCCCCCATTCTTTATACTCTAGATGAGATGGGGATTACAGTTTTCACATTATTTTTTTTGTTTGTTTTGTTGTTGTTTGTTTGTTCATTCGTTTTTCTGGACTTGGAGATTGCTTGTAGATAAAAATGGGTTCTGTTCCCAGCTCAGCATTCAGATAGGATGCCATCCAATCTTAGCCTGGTAGGCTATATGAAAACAAGGTTTATGCAATCTCTGTCTCTGTCTGTCCCAAGTTCCAATAACCTTGAAAGCATTACCCAGCTTCAGTGGAGTTTGAGAGATAATATCGTTTACAGAAATTTCATAGAAATAGATAACCAGGCAGGAGACACAAGGAACTGAACATTTAGGAGCCAACATATAGTAACTTCCTATCCAGTCAGCAAATTTCTAAAAATTTCCACTTCTGAGCATGGCAGCCTGCATGTTGCTGTCAAAATGCTCTGCAGTAGAAGACGTTAGGTACATGCAGTCACAATAGAAAATATAATTCAGGTAAATAATAGCCAACCAAGAGAAAAATCCATAGAAAACCAGGTTTCATTACCTTCAATATTCACAGAATTAGCATCTTATATTCCTAAAGGATGAAATAAATGTGGGCAGCCTGAAGATTTTTCAGACAACCAATGCTAGTGGATTGCTATTCATCTTGGGAGAAAATTAGAAGTAAATATAATTCTTCACTGGTACTTCCAGGGTCTAAGTCTCTTGCTTGCAAGACCTGGGAGGCTGCACACTGGTGCAATCAGCTGCTTTATGGATGGCTAACTCCAGACCTTTCAAGGCCTTGACTCACTTATCATATCCCAGCCACAAAACTCAACTTGAAAGCAGATTCATTGCTTGGATTTCTTTACTGATGTACTATCGGAAGTACAAACTGCACTCCTTTAGTGATCTATGAGAACTAAGAGCTCATATTACTTGCAGCTGTCCCATAACTCAGTCCAAAGGTGATGATTTCAGCTTCTCTCCTTCTGCCATCTGAGTCTTTCTATTTCATACCCCTCCTACTAGCACTAGTATTGCATACTACCCCTCTACCATATATTTCTGAACTGATTAATTTTTGTATCTCTGTTTAAGCATGCAATCCTCATATAGACATAATCCATTCAATTCATGAACCTGCAATATTGGATGTTGTGCATTCTGTACCTCTTTACTGCAAAATACTCTTTCATAATCACAGGAACCGTGTCTTGATTATCCCAATCTCAGTGTCTCATTTCAGCAACATTTTAAGTACCTCATCACATATTTAAGCACTGCTTCTAAGTTCTACATCTTCTTACCACATATTTTTCTTTTTTTTTCAAGACTATACAGTTGGTGTATAGTCTTTACCTTTATATTATTGGTTAATCTGTTTTCCTTGAGTTATTTTAGCTTATACCAAATAAATTATATTTAAGGTGACCTTGAGGATTTATGGCTGAGCTTGATTTTACAGTGTTTCTATTTCTCTTACTACAATGTTATCTTTAACATGTACTTTCAAAGTGAAAATAGCACAAGGCAAACAGATAGTCAGAGATATGTTCCCTTTCATCATGACAGCTGTAAAGAGATAAAAACCCCAAAGCATTCTGTTTGTGCCAAAGCTATGGAGGAAATGCTCTGCCAAGTAGTGAGAAGTCTTTAACTGGAAACATCTCTAGAGATTCACTACAGAAATGGAGAACTATCTCTAAAGCCCTTACTGATTTCAACTGTTGCTTCTATCACGGCAGGGGAAAAATCTCTCTCCAGCAGTCTTGTAAAATTCTTGCCTGTGTGGGGCCTTATACGTTAGTTTGAGGACTGGAAGTATTGGATAAAAACTGGTGCAGTTTAAGGTGCGAAATTCTGATTTGATAAAAATCTCCATGCTAATTGTAATTTACGAGTCATATTTCTCTTGAATAAACTCGTATTGAGAGAATTCAGTTGCCAGAATTCAGTGGGATCTCCCAAACCTACTCCAAAAACCTTTTTGCTCAACCTTTTCTGGCACATCCCCTGTTGTGTGACGGTTCAGGTCAATGTGACTGGCTGCCACTATTATTTAAAACAATGTGAAAGGCAAAGACTTGGTGTTCTTACTTTCTGTTTGTACAGCTGGAAGCTATGAGTATTTTTCACACTGTGCTTTGTGCTCCCTAGATCAGTGTAAAGTTGAGCCAGATCCAAAAGCTAATAGCCAGTGAAATTACTAGTTAGACCTGAGCCTTCCAAATTTGGGATTAGCTGATGCTTTAAAGTGAGATACAAACTCCATATTGGTCCTGAGCATGCCAGACACCTGTTCAAGGTATCTGACACATACAGTTTCATAGTTAAGATCTCACAAAATACCATGGTCAATCTGGCTGTACAGAGAGCTTTATATGGATACGTCAGGAACCTTGAACAGTGATGGGCCACAAGTTCGGGTGGAGATCTAGCAGAGGGACATGGGACATGACAGCTTTTTCCAGTACTGTGCCTGGCTAGATAAGAAGAGTCAAGCCACCTGCGATGCAGGACTCACCATTACTTGAACTAGATAATGAAAGCTAGAGACTACTGCAAGGCAAGGCTTCTTAAATTCCCAGAAAATACCAAGAAGTTCCAAGGATAAAGAGAATCAGTGGGCTGGCATTGGCCAGTTTAAAGATAAATGAAAGATTTTTTTCTCTAAGCACATGCTTGGCTGGGAGAAAGGTATTTTCTGTGTTGATCATATCCTGGTCCCACTACCAGGTGCTGTGCACACTGCAGGCACAACTGTACTGCAGATGGCCTCAGAGCTGCACCTGCTCTGGGTGGCTGCTGGAGGCAGCCTGTCTCCTCCCAGCCTCTGGAGCACCCTGCCCCAGCCTCGTGATGACCCCGAGTAGTCGTAAGGACCTCTCTTCCTCATTTTTTCCCTCAAACCCTGACCCTATGCTTGTCCTTGCACTGCCATACATGGTGTGAATCATGAACTACAGCCAGCCTGATTCATTCCTGCAGCTAGGTCGAGGTTCCCAAACCAGGCAGAGCTTCTTCACAGAATAAAATAATCACAGAATGAACTAGGTTGGAAAAGACCTTTGAGATCACCAAGTCCAACCTATGACCTAATGTAACATTTCCTCATCAACTAAAGCATGGCAGTAAGTGCCAGGTCCAGTCTTTTTTTTTTAAACACGTCCGGGGACAGTGACTCCACCCCCTCCCTGGGCAGATGATTCCATTGCCCAACCACTCTCTCAGGGAAGAATTTCTTTCGGACATCTAACCTAAACTTCCCCTGCTGCATCTTAAGACCGTCCCCTCTCCTTCTGTCAGTGGTTGCCTGGGAAAAGAGACCGACCCCCACCTCACTACACCCTCCTTTCCGGCAGTTGTACAGTGATAAAGTCTCCCCTGAGCCTCCTTTTTTCCAGGCTAAACAACCCCAGCTCCCTCAGCCATTCTTCACAGGGCTTGTGTTCCAAGCCCTTCACCAGCCTTGTTGCCATCCTCTGGATGTGTTTGAGCATCTCAAAGTCCTTTCTAAACTGAGGGGCCCAGAACTGGACAGAGTACTCAAGGTGCAGCCTCACCAGTGCCAAGTACAGGGGAAGGATGTCTTCCCTGGTCCTGCTGGCCACACTATTCCTGATACAGGCCAGGATGCCATTTGCCTTCTTGGCCACCTGGGCACACTGCTGGCTCATGTTCAGTCAGCTGTCAGCCAGCACCCCCAGGTCCCTTTCTGCCTGGCCACTGTTCAGCCACTCTGACCCCAGCCTGTAGCACTGAAGGGGGTTGTTGTGGCCAAAGTGCAGGACTCAGAACTTGGACTTGTTAAACTTCATCTTGCGGGACTCAGCCCATCTATCCAGCCTGTCCAGGTCCCTTTGCAGAGCCCTCCTACCATCCAACAGATCAACACATGCTCCCAGCTTTCCTTCTGAGCTGTGTTCCCCCTGCACAGTTCTCATCCCTTTGGTGCTCCCACATCCCCACAGAGTCGTCTCCTGCATTTACAAAGACAGTGGGTAGTGCTTTTTGTGAACAAGAGGCAGACCCATAAAGAGAAGCCATCACAAGTAATTCACTTCCAACGCACTTCCTCTTGCTCTGGCAAATCCTTGGGAGAATATCTCACGCCCGTGCCCTGGACAAACACCTGCAGTACAAGAGACATTGTACAATGTGACGTGAGTTATGAAAACGCACTGCACCTCGTCTCTGGCACCTCTGCCACCGCTTTGCTCTCACAAGGATCTCCTTTCTCCCAAAGCACAATAGGGTGAGGAACTTCCACCAGACTACCAAAAAGGGCACAGAAAATAGCAATGGTGCCTCACAAGGTACTACGAAGCTGAGGACAGAAGGAGAGGGCACTCATAGCTGTGAACAGCCCGGCGAACTAGCAATAGGACAAGGGGACATGGGCTTAAGCTGCACCGGGTGGGGGGAATGGGAGTAGGTTGGATATTAGGACGAATTTCTTCACGGAAAGGGTGATTAGACATTGGAATAGACTGCCCTGGGAGGTGGTGGTCACTGTCCCTGGAGGTGTTTAAGGAAAGTCTGGACGTGGCCCTTGGTGCAGTGGTCTAGTTGACATGGTGGTTCAGTCACAGGTTGGACTCGATGATCTCAAAGGTCTTTTCCAACCTACATGACTCTGTTACTTGGATTCTGAACCACGGCTGAAACCCCGGATGGAATCCTGCTCTGTCCCCTTTAGTCCCTCTGCCGCAAAGCGGGGTTGCGCGACCTTCCTATTCCCCTCTCTCCTATCCTTGATTCCACTCCCGGATACGGGATCGCGCCGCATCCCTTCGGACGGCAGCTTTCGTGCCACTGCCGAGCCTTGGGCCAGCTGGGGGCTGGCACGGCCCGGGCAGGCAGGACAACAGCGTGGAGCCGGCTCCGCCCCCGCCGCCGGCCGGGTGGGCTGGGCCCGGCTCCGCGCCGCGGCTGCGCACACGCCCGATCCGTGTTCAGCGCCGGCTGCTGCGTCGCTCTCGGAGCCTGCGGTTCTGCCCCTGTGCCGTGCCCGGCCCGGCCCGGCCCGCCGAGCCCGCGCCGCAGGTGGGGACGGAAGCGCGCTGCCGCGGCGGGCGGGGGCTGTGGGCGCTGGCGGAGCTGCGCGCCGGGCGGGGGTCGCCGCGGCCGCCCCTGGGCCTCGGCCTGAGCAGGCCCGCGGCGGGGCGGGGGGGCCTTGCCTTGCCTTGCCTTGCCTTGCCTTGCCTTGCCTTGCCTTGCCTTGCCTTGCCTTGCCTTGCCTTGCCTTGCCTTGCTTTGCCCTGCCCTGCCCTGCCCGGGCACGGCTCCCGCGCCGAGTCCACCTCAGGCCGAGCGGGGGCCGGGGGCCACCCGGGCAGCCCAGCAGCAGCCGAGCTCACCGGGCCTTGGTCCAAGCCTGCCGGCTGTAAACTTCGCCATGTTTGTGAGAGCAGCTGGCACTGATGGACGAGAAAATCCCTAAATCCCAGGATTTTTGACTCCTTTATTTTAGCAGCGCCCGCTTTACCGCTCAGGCAGTGTCCGAGACGTGGGTCTGTAAAGGGGTCGTGAAAGGCAGCACTGGTCGTGCCCACCCGAGCTGGACAAGCCTGTGGCTGCTCAGTCACTGCCTTACCCTGCCGCCTCCTCTGCTTTGGAGATTGTGATGTTCGCGGTTAAGGCATAGCTGATGGGGCAGACGGTGGTTGCGATTCGGAATCTTTAGCTATATTGAAAAAGAAGTAGGTAATCTCAAGTAATCTCAAGTTTATATGTTTGCATATAAAGGGCAAGAACACCAGCCTAACTTCCTGGAGAAGTATAACAATTTAGTTTGACTCTATGAAGTTTCACTGAGTCTATAAACAGAAAGTTTTTTCCCCTAGTCTTGCATGTAGCTCAGGATGTGGTGGTTCAGTGTGTCTTGTGACACTGTTTGGGTTTTGTCTGTGTACCATTGTGCTGCAGTGTGTAGCAAGCTGAAGGGCGCGGTTTTAAACAGATGCCACTGTCACATTTTTAATTTACCAAACTCGTTTTAACAGACTCTGAATTCACAGAAACTCCAGATAAGTCCAAGGGGAATGGAGTGTAACATCAGTTATAAGGGAGACTAGATGAAAGCACAGCTGTTCAGCAAGTAGGATTTCTGACTTTGGTGACCGTATAGAAACTGTGACATATGGAGCCGTCATAGTCTCAGAGTTACTGCTGTTCGGCCTATAAGTGCTGGATAAAAGCACAATGTGTTCTTGATTTGTGGTCAGCTGTAGTAAGGTTTGGGCATGGCTGGGGGGAATGTTGGTGGATCAAATTTTGCTTGAAGGTGGTTCTCTGTTTTCTTCTTTATGAACTGAGACGTTTCTCTCAGGTCTCTGGCACCATTACATTCTAATTATTGAAGCTCAGGTACAGCTGGCATTCAAGGATGCACCTGCATTAGTACTTTAATTCAAGTAAAGGATGTGCTCTTGGAAGGACTTCCCAGTCATCCTTGCCTGCTGCACTTTGGTTCATGTCACAGTGTGATGAGGGAGTTGTGTGAACTTTTTCTTTTGGAAAAAGTTAAAACTGGAATGTGCACTTCAGTTGTCAGTGGGTGCTATAAGTCTACATAAGAGCTATTATGGAATAAACATGCAAAAACACGTACAGTGTGGGGTTTGGGTCCTCAGTAACTGTTTCTTTTTCAGAGTTGCTGCCTGGTCTGTATGCAGTTGTTAATGTAGATGTAGGCTGAGCCTACTGTCAGTAGAGCAGCTAAGTTGGGTGTAGTGGTAGGAGAACAGCATGATCCCTAAGCTTCCAGATCTATAATTGTGACAGCTATTGCCTAAGCTGCAATACTCAAGTTCCATAGCTTGAAGGCTGTAGGTCAGCTGCAAGGAGAAAAGTAAACAAAAACTCCATGTGAAATAATTGTCGACATTGTCAGCAGCTTTTTCAGGATTTTTACTTTTCAATAGCTCAGTAGTTTTAATTTTCAGTTTAACAGTTTCCATTATTGAATAGCTCCCAAACTTAGAATGTTTAAAAAGTGCTGTAGCAGCAGAAGGGTAAATAGTTTTCCTGCTTGTAAGGGTTTAATGACATAAATGAAAAAAAAAATCCTGCATATTTTCTGGAGCAGTAACTGGGACTAGTTGGCATTTGTTGACTTACTTTCCTTCTCTCACATTCACCTAGCCTTTCTAGTAAGATAATGAGTTAATGTTGTGTTTGCGTTGCCATCACCGTATTTGAGATATTTCTTTTCTGTCTTGAGTAGTTGGTTTAAAATATTCTGACTCATTTTCCTCTTTTAATCTTCCTCTTAGTGAACCAGCATGATAATTGCTAGCTACCACTTTAAAAATGACTCTTAATGGAAACAAAGCCCCAATGGAGTTTATCATATTCTTTTTAAATCATGCAGTTCCTCAAAACACTGATGAATTGAGTGACTGCTGTCTCTGTGTGTTAAGTAACTAAAATGGATTATGTGGATAAGATGGACAACTAATTGGCATTGCTGTAGAGGTTTATTTTTTTAACTTGGAGTTTGTTTTCCACATGTTGCAAACTGGGGAGATTTCTGCTTGTAGTACTTTTTACAGACTTTAGTTTCAAGCGTTCTGTGTTTCAAGGTATTTTTAGTGTTGTGGCTGAAAAGCTTCAATAATGAGAAAAAATTAAAATACGCATAGGTAACTAAAATGCTTTTGTGAGTAATCCTTTTTTTTTTAAACAAGTCTTTATAAATGCTATATATTGGCAGCTACTATGTTTAAGTAATTCCCATTTTTTACTTCCGTGTGAATTCGTCCTCTTTTGAATTAAAGGGAATCATCAGTTTAAACACCTGGCGATCTATATTTCTAGCTTGGAAACTAATAACCAATCCTATGTTCTCAAAACAAGTCTGAGCTAAACAATTTACTAAAATTGGGTCTGTCATCTGTGTAGAATTTACTCCAAATTGCAAAATTGCTTTCTATGGCCCAGTCTTGATTTTTTTTAAATACAAAGATTAGTGTGTTGTGTTAAAGCCTGTACAGTAACAATCCTTTGAAAAGCTGTTGCAACTTTTGCCAGCAGTTGTACTGTTCTAATTTTAAAGCCTCTCATTGATCCCCTTTCAACCTGTGCATATTGGAGAATTTGAACAAAGCTCCCAGTTAATTCAGGTTCTTTGCATTTTGGGATTGACTCCAGCTTGACAGAGCCTTAGTGCTTTGCAGGTCTTAAGGGATCTGAACAAAGGAGAACTGAGTCTTGTCAGGCTATGGCCATAGACTAACAGTTACCTGTTGCAGAGGAATAAATGCAAGTCATGTTTGACCCATTGTCCCTGAAAACTTCCTTCTGACCTTGTTTTTAGACATGGGAAAATCACTTTCTCACCTGCCAATGCATACCTGCAAGGAAGATGGCTATGATGGAAGCTCAGTGTCTGATAACGTGAGGAACGGTTTAGTTCACTCAGAAGTGCACAATGAAGACAGCAGATGTGGAGATGTATCCCAGTTTCCTTATGTGGAATTTACAGGAAGAGACAGTGTGACCTGCCCAACCTGCCAGGGAACAGGAAGAATTCCACGAGGTAAATTTTCTTTTTTATTCCTTTTGTTTCATTTTTTAACCAATTAATTTACATCGTGACCACGTGAAGTTGTAATAATTCATGACAAACAGCTTTTCAAGTCAAGATGAAGTTTTTTCATCTCTTTGACCTTTTTTTTGTTAGCACTAAGCATTTTGTTACTCTAGATAAGTGTAACGAATTGGGTTGGCTGTTACACCTTGGCTGTTACAGGTTGGATCTCCTCTTGTCTGTGTAAAGCAACTGTTTCTTGCTTCTCAGCTTTGAATCCACACATAACCATAGCTCTTGCAAGTTGAATGAGAAAACCTTTTGTTTCATGACGTTTTATTGCATTTTTTAAAAGTTACCTGTTTTAAGCTATTTTAATCAGTATATTACTGCAAAAATGGCTGCAAATACAGAGACAGAAAAGTAGACCTGGCTTGCGACACTTGTTCCCTGGTCATTTATAGTGAACTTTCTTGCCCTTTCTGCTGTCAATGCCCCTTGTCTTCCTTTATCCTCCCTTTGTCCCACTGGTGCTTGCTAGGTGGATAATTCCAGCTTGGGGTTGAAAATACATAGGTTCTTTGGCTGCCTTGGGAAGGAGTAGGCTGCACAGCATTAGTCTTCATACCTAGCGGTTTTGTTTGCTTTGCCCTCATCCTTTGCTTTACCTTTTGGTAAAACATGCTGCTTTGTTACACTTCTGTCCTAAATGATAGGCTATCTGAATATTTATGAAGAGACCTGTGAAAGGAGACTGCAGGATATCTGAAACTGGGCAGAAGAAGAGAGTGACAAATGCAGTGGGCCAAGCCACAGCCTTTTGCTTCAGCTGTGAGATTTTCCCTTTGACCGGGGAAGGACTGATGAGATGATTTCATGTTCAGGTCCGCTTTTGCCAGACCTCTTATCCAAAATAGATTATTGGGTGTGAAAGCTCTCGGAACTGATTTTGACCAGCAGCTCAGGAAACTTGAGTGATCTCTGTGCCGTATTGTCTTTCTGCATGTGCTTCAGTGAGATTAGGTTATGATACAGTTCACAAACCCTTGTGTCTCATCTTTGTAGAAAGATCAGGGAGCACAGAATATTTCAGTGGTTGCAAATACCACAGGAGATTCGTGGTTTGGCTGTTAAACTTTCTGCTACAATGTATTCTTGGATAGCTCTAAATTCAGCAAATTTGGCATCTGGAAAAGCAATGAAACTAAAAATTACCTTAGCCAAAAAGGGTAAAGAAGTTTCTTCTGTTAACTTGGAACACTTGTTAATATCAATAGCATGTTTTACTCAAATGGAGATATAGCAGGATTTCTATGTTCAAAAGCTTCTTTTTTTCACTGTAGAATCCTTAAATGTAATACTTAAATAAATGTAAGTTAATTATTTTATTAACTAAAATAGTTTGCAGTAACTATTAAAACATGCACATTGTCAATACATTCTAATGAAATGATATGGTTAAAGTTAGAACTTTAAATGAGTTATTAGAACTCAGAGGATTGTCTTTCTAATTATTCCTTAGTATTTTAGAGAAGAAAAAAGTCACATTTGGAGGTCATTTGAGGGGAGAGGGGAAAAATCAAGAATGACTGCATGACTAGTAAGACTATAATTAATATGTGATATGATGGCTAAACTATAATAAATCCCTGAAATTATGTTTAGTTACTTGGACAGCTTTAGTTTTTTAGCATGATGTAGTATGAAAGCAGGACTATGCTTTTTTCTTCAAAGGTTGAAGGTGCTTCATTGAAGTAGAGATGAAAATGTGTTTTAAATTGGTAGAGGCTTTTTAGAAGGTTAATGTTTTACATGCTACTATATGCTTGGTTAGCATGTTTTGCTTAGCTTAGTGATTCAGCATGGAATCATTGCCAAGTGCTTGATTAGCTAAGTGATGATTTGATCAAATTCTGCATTTGGCTTAAAAATTGCAGATCTGACTTGGCCTTGAGGCCTTTGTTCTCATACAGTTTTACAACCAATAGCAAAAGCTCTACAGGCAGATGTAGTACATGTATTTTCAACAACTCATCTGTGCATGTGTTCTTTATTTCTGCTGTTAAGATATCTGCCTTTAAAAATACTGCCTAGTGATGTAACTTGTATGGGGAAATTCCAGTAGATACTAATTTTGACTTCCAGGGTGCTGCAGCTCAGCAGCACTGTGATAAATATGTTTTTATATACTTCTGATTTCCAGACTGCAGTGTATAACTTGTGTTGCCAATACCACCTATATTGATACATAGTAGCTTTGGTTGTTTCAATTTGGGCTTGTTGTTTGTCGGGGTTTTTTTAACCAGACTGACGTCTGCTTTTCAGGAGAGTACATGCGGAATGCCTTCTGGATCAGTTCTTACTGCCCAAGCTTCTGAATGTTTTGTCCCATGAGTTCTTGTGGTCTGGCATAGAGAGCTTAGAGCTGTTCTATGTCTCTTTTTCTCCAGGAAGAGGTGCCAGAGGCAATGCTGCCTTCAGTCGTGTGCAGCACAGAGGCAGAATTTATTGCTGTTTTGGTCTTTGCGGACTTGGTGTTTTCTCATCTGGATGTTGCGTAAGCTGTGCTCTATTTCAGAAGGTGACATCAGCTACAGTAGCATTCAGCCTGGGTCCTTATCTGGAATTTAAATGTTTATCTTTAGTGTTTATTCTTTGGTGCCACTAAGTTATAACAGGTACTCTTTGTGTAAAAGAGCTTCAACAACACTTATTCTTTGTTTAAATTCTGAAAGGATGTTTTTGTTTCCAGGGCAGGAAAATCAGCTGGTAGCACTAATTCCATACAGTGATCAGAGACTGAGGCCAAGAAGAACGTAAGTCAATAGCTATTTGTGATACCTGAATCTACAGTTAATTATTCTCTTCAAGTCAAAATTCAGCAATTCAAAGGAGATAGCAATAAGATGATCACTGGAATGCTTTCAGTACTGGAAAAACAGGGCGTGTGGGTAATACCAGCCTTAACCTCTAACTCTTGGAGAGTTACTTATTAACAGGTGTGCATACTTCCATCACAGTACATCTTAGCTAAGTACAAAGCTAAGTAATACTGTATGACCTATTCATGTACATGTTTACAGTAATGATGTATTTCTCAATCTCTGTAGCATCCTAATTGATCTAAGCAGATATATCTTCACTGTTTAAGTTAATCGGTAATGTCTTTGAGCCACTACAAAAAGCAAGTCACCTGAAATTGGTTTGTAAACATTCTGATATTTGCAGCTAGAAAAATCAATAATTTCTGATGCAGCATATTTAATTTTTTTTCTAGGATCTACTTGGGGGTTTCACTACAATGCTCAGGGCTTCTTGTTCTGACTTGTTTTGGTTTTTACTTTGTTTTTTTCTTAATGTTTTGATGTTTTTGTAATAAACAGAAATGAGTGCCAGGAAAAAGAAATACAATAGCTTCACGTAATACTATTCTGGATAATATATCTGATGTAATGGTCGTACAAATTTGAAACATATTACTGTAGTGTTCTAATTTTGACTAAACTGGAGCTGAAGTAGATCCTTTTATTTTTGGAGGTTTTTTTTATTATCTCTCACACCCCTACCCCCGCCCCACCCTCCTGTGCACACACACAGCCACACCCGCACAAACACACCCTTTTGTGTTAGCTTAATTGTGAATTTCCTGCTCTTTAGCTAAGTCCTGACACTTTCCCTGGAAGTCGGGATTTTCTGTCATGAGAGCTTTATTTTGTGTTCTGGGTGTGTTTTGTGAGACTTCCACAAAATGGCAGAAGTTGTGCTATAAATAAACGTTAAGAGGAAGTGAGTTTGTTTCAAAGCACATAAGTATTTACCTCTTCCATTTTCCTCTGCAAGTTACAAATGTTGAGATAACCACATGATTTGAAATATGATTTCTGATGTATATACAAGAGTAACAGCTGTTTAAGACATAGCTGTGAAGTGCAGCATAGTTTTTTTCCCGTTTTAGAAGCTAATGGAAGCTAGAAATAGACTGAATAAGTTGTATTGACTAGTTCTGCTCCTTATCACTTAAAAGAAAATAGTATGTCACTGTTGTTTAATGTGCTTTTGACTCTGAAATGTGCTCTTTTTTTTCCTCCAGAAAGCTCTATGTGACTGCTTCTGTAACTGTGTGTTTACTACTTTCGGGGCTGGCTGTATTTTTCTTGTTTCCTCGCTCGATTGACGTTGAGTACATTGGTGTGAAGTCAGTATATGTCACTTATGAACAGGATAGACGGATAATCTACCTAAATATTACAGTAAGTCTGACTGGGTGTTTGCAATGCATAAATGCAACAGGAGATACTGCTTTGAGAGTTTAATGTACATACAAACTGTGGAATGGCTGAAAAGCTTAGTTGATACCTTAAATAGAATTGGTGACCAGTTTGAAAAATGTAACTGGACCTGCTGTGTCTGGTTCTTGTAGCTATAGCTAATAGAGGTGTAATTGCAGGCTGACACTGGGCCTTCTGTTTTCAAGGGAACAGTAACTTTGGACTTCTTAGTGTTACTTTTGAAATGTGTCTGAAATGTAGTATGTGTATATAGGAATGCTGTTTGCTGCTGCCCTGGTATTATGCATGTGTCAAAACTGGGGTTGAGGAAAAATACTTCTTATCCACCTTAAAACTTAAAGGAGCTGTTCCCACATAGTTCTTGATTTCTTCGTAATGATCTTGATATGGGATTGCCTAAAGACTTTTGGTACAGTTCTTCATTTTAAATAAAGCAAAGCTGCCATGGGTGAAAGAGGTCCTTTGATAGCTCAGTTTTCTAGAAGGAATAACTGAGGATTGGAAGAAATGCAGTATTTGCAGTGGAGGGTTGTTACCAGGAAAGTTGTGCAGAAGTTTGTGTTACTCAATATATTCACTAAACAAACTTAGAAAGTGATGGTCCATGACCCCACTCCTCTCTGCAATCCTACCAGACAGGAAAATTTACTTGCATAACTTCAGGTATTACTATCTCATGCACAGGTTTCAAAATGCTTGCTCATCAAGATACACAGAATGGATAGCTGTTACTGTTTTGTGTTTGTTTTTTCAGAACACACTGAATATAACGAATAACAACTATTACTCTGTTGAGGTGGCAAACATCACAGCCCAAGTTCAGTTTTCAAAAACAGTTATTGGCAAGGCACGGTTAAACAACATCACCAACATTGGTCCGCTGGATATGAAACAGGTAAGTAGCTTAGACTTTCAGAGTTAAACATGTGTTAATCTTCATATGTAAATCTACTTATTTGTGTTTTCCTTGCTTTTTTATTGTGGTTTGTTTTTTTTTTAGATTGATTATATGGTGCCTACAGTCATACAAGATGAAATGAGCTACATGTAGTAAGTGTACTCACCTGTAAATATCACATGGATCTTATTAAAAGTTGTGATGGCATTAAAACCAACTTTTTTGAAAGTTAGCAGAAATCTCTTTGAAAAGACATTGGGGCATTTTCTTCGAGTTTAATAGTACTGAAAGATGGTAAGCCACAATTGTTTGGTTAGTTTTATATAGTGGCTTGCTGTACCTGGCTATAAACCCTTTAAATGGAATCTCTATTCCAGTATTTTAGGCCTTGGCACTATTTAGGACTGCTGCTTTAGGGGGTGAAAGTGCAGGTGTGTTCCCCTAACAAGTTCTCTAGTAACTTTTGCACAAGTTTCTCTGCAGTAGAAGGAAATTTGTATTTAGTGGTATGCAAATTAGAGACTTTTCTTCACACTTTGTGTATACGATGGTAAGCAGTGTTTACAGACTGCCCTTTGAGTGGTTTTATTCATAGCTTCTGAAAGTTCATTTGTCCAACAGACTGTTAGCTCATTATATCTTGGTCAAAAACCCCAATTTTAGTTCTCTTAACACTGAAATGCAGACTGAACAGAAAGAGTTAACTATTGAGACTTCAGGTCTGTGTGCAGTTCTCATGGATGCCAGCCCCTTTGGAGTG
This sequence comes from Aphelocoma coerulescens, assembly GCF_041296385.1. Lineage (NCBI taxonomy): Eukaryota > Metazoa > Chordata > Aves > Passeriformes > Corvidae > Aphelocoma > Aphelocoma coerulescens. Next base: position 29,286,383 of record NC_091015.1, read on the forward strand.
GGAGAAATTATTGAAACCTTATTGCTTTGAAGTGTTGAAATAAAATGAAATAGGTATGAAATGGAAAGAGAGGCACAAACTTAAAATCAACAGAAAATGCTGAATCTCTGTCACCTTTTAAAAGTATGTAAGTTAGCTTTATGTAAACACTGAATCTTGTGAATCTCTTTGGATGCATGAGGAATAAATAAATTTCATAAATAGCCTTCATAGAACTCATGATAATACTGTATTTTCTTACAATATGGATGAGCTGTGTTCACTCACTGTTTATATCTTATTTTTGTTGGTGCAGGGAGGGGGTATGAAAATATTGTAGGTAGCTGCCAAGCAATCTTATTGCACTGATCACATGCTGTTCATTCTAGAGCTGATAAATTTGTGACCAAGATCATTGATTTAGGAAGCAGGGTTTAAAAATATGCACTTACATGGTGCTCTTTATGGTATTTAGGTGTATGTCAGAAAATATAAGTCTGAAAAGGTTATCTATCTTGTAAGAGAACAATAACCTTGACTTCTGAATCTCTGTATGTTAGTTAAAGGTTACTTTGCATAATACAGAAGTGGATGAGTGCAAAACAAAAGGTGACAAAGTGATACTGGCAGGCTTTAAATGTAGGGGCTCAGGTTAACCTTGGTTAGCTTCTGGAAGACGGAATGATCGCTTTCTCAGGACACTTCTGTTGGCAAGCATTACATGAAAGCAAGCCCATGTGAAGACAGAACCTGTGAAAGCAAGACTATGTATATAAAAGTAGGTCCAGCATTCAGTCACTGGCAAATGATTGTTGCCATTGCTAGCAGCTCTGTGGACAGAGCAGCAGAATTTCTATTTGAAGCCACAAGACTTGCTTTTTAGATAATTACCTTGGAAAAGTTTGATGTAAATCTAACAATTGTTCTTTTTTGCAGTGACTTCTGTACTTTACCATCTATCAAAGTACACAACATAGTAGTGATGATGCAGTAAGTATGGTAGTCTTCCTGTGTGTGGGAAACAACTTAAGAAGCCATATAATTCTCATTGAAATAATACTCAAATACTTAAACCTGTAGTCTTTGCATCACAGATAAAATGAAGTCAACTTGCTTTCTAGTGTAGTAGCTTTATAGTTATAGAAAGTGAACTGTGTCTTTTGACCGGTTCTGGTGGTGTAAAGACAGATTAAACAGAATCATTGTTACTGTATCTGCTCTGCAGTTGGGTGGGCTATAGCCATGGAGCTACTGATGTCTCAAAAACTTTAAAATGACTTTGTGTGTTGGCCACTGTTCAAAACTTGCTGAGATCTTTGATCTTGAAGGAATTACCGGCTTTAGTACTCAGTCAGAGACTGCTTTTTATGACAGCGCATAAATTTCAGCATGGTGGGGTCTTTTGTTGGTGAGGGATCAGGGGGAGTCTTTAGACTAGATATAGCATGGCTTGTAGCTTGTTTAGTCATTTGCTTTCTTGACACAAACAAGAATATTATTTGTATTGGTAGATATTACAAGTAAAACTCAGCTTTAGCATCTTTAGAAAAAGGAACCAGATGTCTTTTATGGAGAAAATCTATAGTGGTAAATCAGTAATGTTCTTAAATTTATTTAAAACATATTTTGTTCCAAAACCTTTTCCTTAATAACCCTAGTAATATAAATCCAGTGTTTTTTAGAATAGGAAACTCAAAATCTCTTCTCTTCTGTCTTTTTAAGAGTGACAGTGACAACCTCGTACTTAGGCCACCCTGAGCAAATATCCCAGGAGAGATACCAGTATGTGGACTGTGGAGGAAACACGACCTACCAACTGGGCCAGTCAGAATATTTAAATGTCCTTCAGCCTCCACAGTAAAAGCACCTGTTGTTTGATGTGGAATGACTGCTGTTGGTGCTTGCAGAGATCCTTTGGATAGAACTGGTACTACATGGAGTGGAGAGTACATGTAATGTACAGCATAGCAAACATGGAGATCTGTTCACTTTAGATGCAAGGAGGGAAAGGTGCAAATTGTAAATAGGTGCACTTGTTAAATGTTGTGTTTTCCCCTTCTGTTTGCTTTCTGTTACTGTGAGCACTTCTGTCAAGTTGTGTGGTGGGAGGGAGAGGGGGAATATCAGATTCTTGAACAGAACTGGGACTTTTCCTTACAGTGTGGTACATCAACTTAGAGTAACTGTGTGTATGTCTATGTTTAGGTGAAATGTGTCACTAATGAGAATTTAAAAAAAAAAAATACTCATAAATTTTAAGTTTATCCTTCAGTTCTTGATATTTGACTGTTGAAAATGCAGTATTACTACTTAAATAACAAGATTACTTTGAGGTGTCTATTAGTGAAACTTCTATTAGTAACCCGGTGGCAATTGTTCTTTATTTTGGGATTCTACACTTTATTTGCTATCCATGATTAGAGGTGACATGCAGTCTATGAAAGCCAGGAAAGCTCTCTTGGATGACACAATAGTTGAATTTGCGGTTTCTAGAATCTGGTCTCTTTTCATTCATATTCCCTCTTGCTACCTCTGGGATGTTATAAGGAGAATATATATTGTTAGATTTAAAGCTGGATTTAAAACTAAACAAAAAAACAACCCCCACAACAATTACTGACAAAGGAAAAAAACCAAGAGTCTAGAAAATGAACAAGACTTTACCAGTCGGTTTTTTAGTAAACTTTTTAGAACAGGTATTAAAATCAAGATTGTGTAGTTGGAACTAGGTGGGAAACTTTGAGCATGGGTTTGGAGAGCTTGGTGTAAATTTTTGTGATTTTTACTGTTTTAATATATTATGCATTTAAGCGACTTTTAAGTGTTAATATGTTGGGTTGTGTTTATTTCTTGGGCAGGCTCATTAAGCAAATGCAGTAGTTATCTGTACTTCTAGAACACTCAAAGGTCACATCAAAGTTACGTAAGGGAAGATGAAGCAATTCTTTCTGTTGGAGTACGTGCTGATGTAATTATGAGATTACTGACTGATAGCATTAAATAGTTCCTGTAGCACAGTTTGCACATGCGAATTTCTGGGGTAACTGTGAATCATGATGAGTATAAACTTTGGGTCCAAAGTTGTCTGACTCCTCAAGGCTGACTGTTCTAAGGGTTAACTTTTTAATTGGCTAGATCAGGATTGTTTTGTTTCTGAATTAGGTAAGATGCAGCTGTAAGAACATACTATTGAGACTGTTGCATTGTAATGAATGATGTATTTTTTAAAATAGATATTACTGGTTTTATGCTGCCTATCTCCTGGAAATAAGCTACACGAAATGACTTTGCAATAAACACTATGGAAAAAGGCTTCTGAGTAACTTGCCACTAACAATCTCTGATGCTCCAGTACTTCAGTGAAGATACATGTCTGCATTACTCTTTTCTTTACTAGCCTCTCTTAGATTGGACCTAAGGGGATGGGTGGGGAAAAGAATGTGGGTGATGTAAGACTGATTTAAAAGGCATTAAGTAACCATAATAAACCCCCCACCCTTCTCTATTTGAATTGCTATGAGCATTTACTCTGACAGTCTATGAAAACTTTTGGAACCTCATCTGTCAGTTTCATATAGTTGTTGATAAGACGAAGACTTCATCTTTTGCCTTTAGAGAACTTCTGTAACTGGAGTAGTCAATTCAAATGACTTATTGTAGTTATATTCTGAATATTGTTCTTGATTTTGGGCCCTTAAAAGTAAACATTCTTTATTACAGCTCGCAGTCCTGAGGGAAACTAGTTCATAGTTGACTCACCTTTCTAGAGTTTAGATAAGGTTCAGTCCTGTGGCTGCTGAAATGTGTGTGTGATCTCATCTGATAGCCTGAAAAGATACAGGTGATAACTAAAGACCAGGAGAGTGGGGAGCTGGCTAGAAGCAGAGAGGTAAACTCATGTTGCCTGTTGTAGAAAGATACGCTGATAATGGAGAGTAGGGAGAGAATTCTGGTTTAAATCATATCAGAACTGAAGTCTGCCAGCAAGTGACACAGGCTCTTTTCTTCTAGGCTTAAATATTTACACACTAGAGTGTTGTTTTTGTTTGGGGGTTGTTGTTTGTTTTTTTGAAATAGAAGAAGAAGAAAACAGCTGTAGGCAGATAGTTACATTGATTTAAAACAAATTTTTCTTCCAAGGATGAAAGGTAATCTAAAATAACTGGAATGATTGAATTATTTGGTGACAGTAGTGAATGCTGCTTTTGAACAAGCATGGCAGGGGGGAAGTTACACTTTATGCAATGTTGAGATGCAAACTAACTTCTGAAATTTTGGTGGACATGCTGAGCAAGATTAATACTTAAATCTGTGGTTCTTAACCTTGCATGAAGTGCTTGGAATTCGCTGATTTAAATTAAAGAATTGAGTGGAATTATTTTTTCCATGTACGTGTCAGAAGGGGGAAGATAAAACTCAATTTTTGTCATCTAGGATATCTATAACATCATCAAATTGTGATAGACTTACTGAATGATGAAGTGTTCTCATCTTAGGAAACAAATTGTGAGTTAAAGATCCTACTGAATTCTCAAATTAAGTCAGTAATGGGAGAATAAAAGGCTTTACGTTCCAAGTGCTCGTATGCCCTTGCACAAATGTCAGCATATTACTAACCAAATAAGGCAAGTATTTAAATTTATCTACTAATTTTAATATAATATCACGTAAGAAGGTAAACATCTGTGTGAATATTTAACTTGCTTTATGTGACTGAGCTTGGAAACATGCTAAGGGAGCAAGGGAACTCAGCATTAACTTGTATAACTTTGTAAACAAGGTATCAGTGTAGATCCAAGTGAGAGACCTTTCATTTTTCACATTCATTTTATCCTGATTTTAAAAAAGAAAAGGCAAGCCTTTCAATTCAGTTGTAAATCAGTAAGTACAATTCTCTCTAGAAAGTCAGCTTGAAAAATTACAATCTTTTTCCTGGTTTATCTTCTGTGTGTCTTCTGAAGTGATCCATAGTTCATGTGTAACTTCCCCTAGTCTTCAAATGCTATCAAATACCTTTATACTGGTATTGTAGTGTGTTTATTTCTGGTAGAATTCTTTTCACTTGAATGCTTTCTAGCAATTCCTTTACCAAAACCTGTTGCACTTTAAAATGGAACCTCTGTTATTTCTTAAAATGGTAAGAAATATAGTCCAGATGCTGCACTGTAATGGCACTATTAAAAATCAGCTTAACGTATTCTGTTTAGAATAACTGTAAAATTTCAAAATTTTAAGTAAGTATGGAACACTTAAATGCACAAGAAGGTTAACTATTTGGCCATTGGAGAACAAAATTATTGTACATTTCAAATACACTGCTTTAAAAATAAAAGAATGAATGAATAACCATCCAAGATCCAAACCATCAAAGATCTAACCATCAAATACCTGTTTGGAGAGATTTAAAGGGAGGCACTCTTACTAAAAGATGAAAGACTGACATTCTTGAATTCCTGGTGTGGGAAAAACCCTGTTAAAGCTCATTCGTAATTTCTTTACTCATCTCAATGTTTAGGGGATGGTTGCTTAATTCTTAATCTTTTGTGAAGACAAACCATAAGTATCTTTTTCCTCTGTGGTATAACTCTGAAGTTCTTAATGCACTTCTGATGTGTGCATGACCTTGATACTAACTTGTAGTTATATTTTGCAGCCTGATGCTGGCAGATTTGAGTACATGCTTTAGTTGACTTTGCTTCAAATTGTCCTTGAAGTTCTGCAAGTGAATATATTTTTTCATAGTAGTACATTGCAAACAGCCTGGGCTTTTCAGCATGTGTTATATAAAGGAACCATTTAAACACTGAACTCTTAAGTGCTTGGATTGAACCATGAGGGTCTTTAACCTAACTGAAGTGTTGTGTCCTCATGATGGAAAGGATGGTGCTTGGAGTGGTATGAGAGAAATTTCTCTATTTAGACAATATTCAAAGAGAAATAGCATTATTTTTTATTCAGCAATTAAAGTTTCCTTTTTTTATTTCCTCCTTTTTTTGAGGGGTGGTAGTTGTGGTTTTGTTTTCCTTCCCACCCCCCAAATCTATAGTGAGACATCTGTCTGTTCCCAGACAGCACCTTGTGAAATGGGTGACTTGTTTCAGAGTTGGGCAGCTGCAGGAAGCTTCACATCAGCTGAACTGGACTTGCAGAGTTAAGAGATGAGAAAGACTAGCAATGGTACCTCTAAGAACTAAATTTTGTACTTGCCGGTCTAACAAAATGCCACAACCCTTGTAATGCTTCCAGGCTTTCCACTACTCAAAGGGAAGGATAAATAATGCAAGTACAACCAACATACTTCAGCAGTGGACTGCTTGCAACCAGCAAAATATTTGTTAGTGATGGCCCTGGTCATGCCAAAAAGTCTAATTTTTTTTCTTTTGGCCTGGGGAAGGAGGAATAGATCCCAGCCAAAAGATGTTGAGAAGAATTATTTGGCTATGGCAAACACCCAGTGTTTGTTGCATTTTAGAAGTCACCTTCCTATTTTATGTTTAGCTCGGGAATTCTGATCATTACCAGAGGGGTATTTTGGGGTAGTTCTGCTACCTACAGCTTTTGCTATGTAAATCTGCTTTTCTACAGGTAGTCAGGCCTGTTGGCCAGGAACAGCAGTCTGCACGGGATCTGCACACTAAGTGTGGAGAGCCCTGCAGTTTGGTGGGAGACTGTTCAGTGGGAGTAAGGTCCTGATCCTCATACTCTTCCACCAGCCATCACAAGGGTCCTACAACTTGGATGCATATGTTTCCTGGGTACTGAAACTGCTTTTGCTTTGCATGGGCCAGGATGTTTAGTACCACACATGTAAGTGTATTATGGTGCCTGAGTATTTTGGATCTGACTGACTATGATTTAGTTCTTTTGTTTGTTTTAAGGAAGCAAATTTACTGTACAGAGTGTGCATATAATAGCTTGAGATATGTATAGAAATACTAATGAGTGATAACTATTTTTGTAACTTAAGATGTTCCTGTAACTGTGTAGCAAACAATCTATCCAGTAAAGCATGATAAACACTCGAGGAGTCAAAGAGTATTTTGGAATGACTTGTAGGACACGGGGGCTATGTTAATGTAAGCTAACTGGGGCGCAAGGAATTTTGTTATTCAGAGATTCAAAATCTGGGCTTAACTCCATTATGAATATATGTTTCTAGACAGGATTGTTTGACACAAAGAATGATATTAAATTTTCTATTTAAAAAGCTTGGATCATGTATATCTTTTTTTTAAACTGACTTAATATTTTTCTCCCCTTCTTCCCTGTCTCCTGCAAGTTTTCCCTCTATCCCACCATATCTTCCCACTAGCTTTCATGTATTTTCAAGGATATTACTTCAATTTTTGTAACTATTGGCATTCCATGATGTGAAGACTTTGCAATCTACTTTTTTTTATACTATGTTTTATTGTGTTAAGTCTGTAATAAACTTGAGTATCTGAAAGCTAAACACTCTATGTGAATGAATTAGTGTTGTCTGACTGAGCTACTGAAGTAGCTGAGTTCAAACCCGGGCTGCTGTGGTGGGTTGGCCCCTGCCACCAGGTCAGCCCCCATGCCATTGCTCATACACTCTTCCCTCCCAGTAGGATGGTGGACAGAATTGGGACAAAAGCAAGAAAACTCTTGTCAGGATGAAGACGTTTTAATACAAGAAGGAAAACTGTGTACACAAGCAAAACATAATAAGGAATTTATTTCCTAGCATCAGGCAGGTGTTTACAACAGGAAGACCTGATTAGCCTTCCTTTCTCTTTTCCTGGGCTTTTATTGCTGGGCATGATCCCGTATGGAATAGCCCTTTAGTCATCTGGGAGTATCTGTCCTGGCTGTGTCCCCTCCCAGCTTTTTGACTACTCACAGCCTAGGCCCTGCAGATCTGAGCAGACACAAAGGGGGAGGAGGCAATGTAAAAGGAAACCTCTGGTGCTGGGAGAGCACTGTACAGCCAAAACACTGGTCTGTTATCAGCACTGTTTAATCCCCAAACCCAAAGCACAGAGCTGTATGAGTGGGATGCTATGAGGAAAATTAACTCCATCCCAGACAGACCCAGTTATACCTACCTGCAAAGTTACTTTAAGGAACCATTATTGCTGAAAAACCTTAATCTTTAAAACTGGACAACAAAGAACATAGCTTTGGAATATTAAGAACATTCATAATATTCAAATGTTACAAGTAGACTTACACAGCTGTTTTGGAACAACTTAGTGGGATATTTTTAATGTTTGTCCTGGAGAAACCTATTGTATGTTCATGACTGCTACACCAGTTGTCTGGTTTGGATAATGAATATGGTCTTTGTGTGTAGTGGGGTTTTTGTTTCAGCTTGTGAATCTCTTTAGAAAGGCTGATTTTTTTTAACTAAGTTTAGGTGGGAAAATAATTACAGTCATGCTTGCTATTTTCTTTTTCATACAGTAATTTTTTCATCCCAGAGTTGTCATAACCTTTGTTACAGCTGTCCAAGCCCTGTATGGAACACTGTAAATGGGAGAACAGCAACCTTTAGGCACTAGTTTCCTTTGTTTAGATATAAGCTTGAAGAGATGGGAGGATCTGCTTCTGTCTTGTTCTACTGATCTGGAGGTGGATAGCCAAAAATGTATCTTTAGTCATGAACAGTTTTATTTGATCCAAAAACTTCAAACTACATGATTTGGATTCCTCTCCTGTGTTGTTTTTTTCCCCATTCAAAGCAGATAGGGGACTACAAAGATGAAATTCTACCAGGTAAATTTCAAACACCACTTTGCCTGTCTGGAGAGTATAAAGAACATTAAAAATGAATAAATGCACTGACAGATGGGAATAGATAATCAAATATGAATTTGGACAAATTTAAAGACCCAGAAGTTATTATGGAACACCCAAAGCAGACGATTTTGAGATCTAACTGCTGGAAGGTCTGACATCTTAAAATAGACTAGTTTCAAAGACCTAATTGACAGAAACTTCTGAAAGATTTTGAAGTTTCCCTGGCTGTCTGTACATTGCTTTCCTTTTACTTCTCAAAATTTTGTACAGATTTCAGTATAACTGTGTAACTGAGTGCATACTTGGGATGTGGCTTTGGGATATGTTCACCTGAGAGTACTGTGGGTACACTGATTATGAATGACACTAATTGCCTTCCAATGTGAAGATGATGTCTATCTAGCGACTTAAGGAATACCAAATCACATGTTTAATTTTGCTAGAAATCTCTTGATGTCAGATGAGGTAAAGATCCTGCTACATTTCTGTTGTGATTTTTTTTTTCTTTTTGTTTTCCTTCAGGAATCCTTCCTTCTTAAGCCTCAGAGCTGAGGTGTGTTTCCTGTGGATGGGTAGCAGGTGCCACACAGTTTAATGAGCTGTCATGGGCACTGTGGAGCTGACCTTGCTCCATAATGGAGCTGCTTTTTCATGAACCAGTGAATCACCTAATGCAGGAAAAGTAGAACTTGATTAAGGAGCTTTGGCATCACCGTAATGTAACATTTCACTGACTGCAGTTATGGATACCTGGAAAGTAATGATGTATGTCATACTTGAGAGGTTTTTAGGAAGTAATGCTTCTAGCAGCCCTAGCAATATAGTTGAGTTTGAAAAATGAATGTAATTTGCCTCAGTCTGTCTTTTCTCATGAGAATTATGCCACTAGACTCTTGTTCTGGTACTCATCAGAGGAGTGATATAAGGGTTACCTATATAGATGGTAATATCTAAAAAATCAGGTAAAGAGCTACTATGTTTTTCATGCGTTTTGGAGGCTTATATATTACTAATATGTATTATTTCTTAATTATGAAGTCTGTCTCAGATCATTTATGTTCGTGGAATGTTAGTTGCTGTCTTCATTGAGATCCATACCCACAATAAACTCGTGACCGAGTTTTACATTCAGTGTGTTTAAACACATTGAGACAATCAATGCAGCTATTTCACTTTCCACACCGACACTAAATTTGTGAGCTTTTCATCAAATGTGCAACAAAATGTGAAAACAAGGCTTAAAAGCCCAAAATATTGCTGCAGAATGTAGATTCTAAAACTCATACCTTCTATAACCACTTTTGCTTGCTGCCAATTCAGAGACGGGGCAGAGATGCTATTTCCACGTCCCTTTTAACATACTATGGGACCTTGTATGACTGACTGTCCCCTGAACAGTTTATGATCAGGAGAGGATCCTGGCTTATTTAACATCTTTAACATCCTCTGTGGCATTCCGGGATCCAGCTCTTCAATACTGGTAAATATTTTCAGGGGTCGGGGCTGAAGTGTTTTTGCCTTGTAGCCTTCCAGAGGGCCAGCAGTGTTCATGGAGGACGCAGGAGATTAAAGCCAGCCTTTGAGTCCTGAAAACAAATTAGGCTGTTGTGTAAATATACCCAGTGTCTTGCTCCTGCAGATGGCTACCAAGCCTGCTTTTGGTTTTCTCTCACTAAAAATGCTAAATAGTAGGACAGAAGGAAGCTAAGACTTAGAAAAAATAAAATGTGCTAATCTTATGTTGCATGCTGTCAACTACACTGTTTGATATGCTAATACTTGAAAAATCCTGTTTAAACTGAAAGCTGGGCTTCTCAAACATGGGAGGGATTCAATTTTCTTCTCAAAAGAACAGTAGAAAAGCTGAATACGGCTCAAGGTTACTTAGTAACCTTGATGAGACCAGCTAAACCCAGGGGAAGGTGTGTGTAGGGTCCTTGATTTAAAAAATCAGAAAGCCCCCTGGCTTCTAAGACACCCCCTTAAAAGCCCTAACAACCAACCAACCCCTCACCACTATTAAATAACAATTTATTTGTATATATAACTATATATATAGTTATATAGCTATATATATATAACTCTCTCTATATATAGATATATATTTTATAGTGCAGTCTGAGGCATCCTATTTTTTATTGTGGGGGGGATGTGTTGTGAGTTTTTTTAATAGAGAGAACTAATGTGCCAAGGTGATCGAGTGCTGCTGCCTTCCCTCCATTAGTGATGGCAGCATGTGCCAGTGGCAGCAGCCTCCTTAGTGAGATGGGTGCTTGAGGAACTGAAAAGTGTTCTCTGAGGAAGGAAAGAGAGTTAAAAGTGTTTTTGCTTCCCAGCCCTTCACTGCCCACCCCACCCCAGTATTTAAGTGCAGCCAGAAGCAAAAATAACCTCCCAGAAAAGAGCAGGGCTGTCCTGGTTGAACTGTTCAGATGAAATGGACATTCAATCTAATAAATCCAGTATATGACTTTCATTCTGAATGTGTGAAATGCTCCCACTTAGAGGTCTATTTCGGATTTTAAAATGTAAGAGGTCTGAATATGTGTTAAGTGAATAGTGGAGAGAATAGTGTTGATGCTGAGACATTTAATCTAGTCTAGATCATTTAATCAAGATCTAAAGATCTTGAGCAACCCTTGTTTGTGTCTGTGTAGCTGGATTTCCACAGACTTTCAAAAATGGCAGAGTGGCCTTGCAAGGACATCAGCTGCTTCTCCCAGTACCCCTCGATGCAGAATTGCGGCGGGTGAGTCCATAGCTCTGGAATGGGGGTGAGGGGCCAAGCACATGGAGAATGAAGTAGTAAATTAAAGACCCCAGGCAGAAAAAAAGGTTTTGTAGACACTTTTCTACTAGCAAGAAAAATGTTTTAGTTATACAGTTATGAATTTCAAGATTACTCTAAAAGAGAGTAATATTGTAACTCCCTGTAAATCAACACACGTTATATCCTACTGAAACCGTGACCCTTGGCTGCCTCTGAATTCAGCCGGTTTGAACTGTTCCTAAATCTAGACCTCTGCATGGTCACTATAAGTCTATGGGAGGGGATAGTACTGGCACAGCAGTTGATACCATTATACTAAAATGAACGTAGTAGATTTGGATAAATGCATGTTAGACATAGAGGTACTCTGTGAGATACTCTGTTCAGCCTCGGGACTAGGAAAACACCGTTAAGAGAAGATCGTGTTTAAAAGCTATAGCTGTGGATTCTGTCCCAGGGGGACATATGCTGTTCCTGAGACAACTCCATGACCTTACCACTCTGCATGTTTCCCTTAACGTGTCAGAGAGATGGCTTTAAATACATACTGTGTTTGAGAGTACTAATATGTAAATAATCTCTTTTTCGTTGTGCAAATGTGCTTTCTTGGTATAAATGTCTGATCCTGTTCTTCGCGAGATGTCTTCATCAGTTATTTAAAGTATATAAAATTAATATTTAACATCAAAATGTACTTTTTGCTGCTACCTAGGGAAGAAAATACAATTGTACCTGCTCAGACTTTCAGAGTTTTACCACATGACCATCGTTAGATAGTGAGTTAACAGTACATTGAGAAACCTATCCCAAATTCAGTCTCTAACATATGCCTGAGAAAATCTTATTTCTCTGTCTCATTTTTAGCACACTCGCATAGTAGACTTGAATTTTGTATCTAGTAATTTATTTAAAGTCAGTCACATCGTATTGCTTAATGGCTTGGACCCAGACTTCACAACTAAGAAATTCCTGAATTCATTCCCAGGCTCTTGAATTGTCACCTTTAAAAAGCAAACTGCCTTATTGTGAAAATGTGGATATTCTTACTTGTTCTTTACAGAGAGACTGATCAGGATGTAATATTTTCAGGATCTGATTTTAATCATTATTATTAATGCAAATCAGACTATGAAAAACAATTTTCCTATTGTATGAACAAGACCATATTTGACAGTTACATGTACCAGTGTATCTGGAGTACCATCTATTTTCTTTAGACACTTAATTTTGTAAAAAATGGATATCTGGTCCAAAAAATAGCCTGGGGTGAATGAGTTATCTCTTCGTATTTGAGGGAGGGACAATTCACTGGAAGGGTGTAAAAGTTTAGTGTAACAATAAATGCAGTGATCATGTTTGTTAGTGTGTCACATGTTCCTCCATAGTTTTTACATCTCTAAGGCACTGCAAAACATCTCTGCTGTTGCAAAATATATTTGCAGTGACCATGCAACAGACAAACTGGTCTTGGATTTTAGGTTGATGAGGATAGATTTTTTTTAAATTTTATTTATTTTCTTAGTCTCATGAGCTATTTCAATGAGTATTAGCAGTATTACCTTTCAGGGTAATCAGTAGAGCCTTGATCTGACAATGTAATGCACTTAAAATTAGCTTCACTAAATACATTCCTGGCATTCCTGTTTTGTTTTGGGAAAGTCTTCTGGACAGCCTTTTCCTGCTACTGATGATGTGATACTGAAACTGAAATATAAGTGGGTGGAATCTCATGTATTACTACTTCTGGCTAATTGTTCAACACCAAAAGTCCATGTTCATATGATTAACTATATCCAGCAATCCAGACTCCAATTCTTCACCCTTATACCTTCAGGAAAGTTTGGATCTAGGTTGGCAGCTTCTATTGTGAGACTCCAGCAGATGTGGTCACGTTGCCAGACACTGTGGCCGTGACCTCTGGTGAATTGCTGTAGTGCAGCACTGCGGGGGTTTTTGGTTGGTTTTGTTTCCCAAGCCTGACCATTTGAACTAATTACTGAAGAGATTTACAAAGGAATGTACCCAGGTTTCTGGGATCTGAGTTCCTGTGGGAGAGCATCCTGCAAACAGCTTCGCTGCTTTGCAGCAGGAGTGGTCGCTCCATTCCAGCAGCTGATGGATAGAGGTGGATGTGCAAAACACAGAAGTCTGCAAGGAACTGTCAGGAGACATGCTGGGGCCACACAGAATCTGACCCAAGTCTCATCTCAAGTGTCAAGAAGAGCAATTACTTTATTACAGAGGTATACGAGATGATGGGTGATTCAGCCTGCGTGCCTATGTGCCTGTGCCACGTGTACACTTTCCCATGAGGGCTTCTGATCCATTGCAGTTGCAGCTTTCCCCTCATGCTTGTGAATTCTATGCTGAAAACTCATGGTAATAAATTTTATCATTAGCATAAGACTGTTCACAAAAGGATGGTTTCAGGTCTGCAATTTGAAGGTTAAACAATACTTTGTGTTTTCCACTGTGATTATCCTTTAGATCAAGTAAACAAATTCTGCTCTGAAAAACATGCATTCATATTCCACAAATGCTAAATGGTGATGTCATCAGGGTAGTTTAGAGCTGATTTTACAATTGATGATGGTGTAAAAATCACAGAAGATCTTTATTTCTGCTCATCACCACTAGTCATGTAGTGCTTCCACTTTAGCTTGAGAATTGTGAGGACTTTCACTGAATAACATCAAGTGTCCCTGGGAAAAAAAAAGCATAAAAAATGAGGAATATTGAACCCTTGTGTAAGTAGCAAAGCACAGTCATAATTAGGAAAGATCTGGATATATAAGTATGTGCAAAGTTATGGAAACATTAAGTCTTTATTAACAAAATCCTCTTAAAAGGCAAACTAACTTCTTTGGGGTTGATGCGATACATCGTGTAATAAGTGCGTTGGTGAACCCTACTGGAAAACAAAATGTTAAAAAATAAATTATATATATATTAAATATACCATACAATGTGTAATATATAATATATAAATAATGTTCCTATACTGTGTATAATATGTATTTTAAGTAATACATGTAATATATACACACTCACCAAAAGCCTCAGTATGTGTGTGTGTATATATATATGTGTGTGTGTGTGTGTGTGTGTGTATCCCAATAGAAATTACCAGGCAAGAAGAACAAATGTGTTACTTCTGCTGGGACTTTACACTAAAATGCTGAATCTATATTTGATATATTGATAAAGTGGATAGGTTTTTAAATATCCCCTGGACAGCTAATGAGATTTGCATGGGTGTTGTACATTCCAAAATGAATTCATTTCAAAGATAGATGAATATGCATCTCAGTGGACTCCTGGCTTCTGTGCTTTGCTCTTGGGCAAGAATATTACTTCTTATATAATAGATTTAGATTCTGTATTTCTCCATTTGGCAGATAGTGACAGGAAGCAGCAGAACCTGGAGAAATTAAATTGTTCAAAGAATCACTGCCAATGAACTAACTAAAAAATAGCCTCAAAAGGAAAATGAGCTCCTGCATAACAAAACTATCTGTATGTAGGTATCAGAGGGAGGAATGCTAAAGTCAATACAAAAATCAACTTTACAGCATTGTTTAGCTGTTGTTTTCCCAGATGGAAAAGAATATTTCCAATTTTTTTCCTTTTTTTAATAGAAATAAGTATTATGTAGTAGGTTTTTTTTTGTCATTGCCTGATACAAATATACTGGGTGATTTCCTTTGTCAACTTGATCATTAAATTAAAGATATAAAACAAATAATTTTAAGTAATTTTGAAAAATTAAGTGTCCTTCTAATGAAATATTAAATGTGCCATATATAAGAAAAGCAGTCATTCAAATGCAGCAGGAAGTCAAGTGTAATTAAGATAATGTTAGTAGAATTCCAAGTAAATGGATAGAAAGATACACTGCTCTTTCCTGGTAGGGTTAAAGTATGATTTATCCCTTGCACAGCTAATTCTATTAAAAAGTAAAAAAATAAAATAATCAGGGAGGAAGAGCTGTTTTATTAATGTAGTACAACACTCAAAGTCTGAAGCAATTTTCCAGAGACATATGTGGCTTTTGTAATTTTAATATCTTGATCTTTCTTTTTATAGACTGTATAATCTGTAGATGTTTGCAAATTACCACTCAAATGCCTAAGTCTTAGCATTAAACTGCCACTGCTGACTGAAATTTGATATCCATGGAAAAAAATACATTTTGTTTTGAATCAGAAGAAAAATCAGGAGTTCTCCAGGTAGCATTATGCTGATTACAATATACTATGGAAATTCAAACTATAAGGATGTTAGCAGGTAATGTATTTTACTTTGCTGTAGGAGCAGTGTCCTAAAGGCAGCTTCAGTCCCTGTTGTGGTTTGTGGGTGGGGGATCTGGGTTACAAAGAAACACTGGAGCTTCTATGGAATCTCATAGGTATAGCTAAACCCAGGATTTTGGAGACCTAAAATTGTTTAAATCAGGAATAGAGACATTTGAATTTGGTAAAGACTTCAATATGAGACCAATCACTGTGATTGGTTCGCCTACTAGAAAAAAAATTAAAAACAATGAACTAGACATTGGTAGTACCAGTACCATTGCTGTTCTGACAGCCTTCACCCACAGGTTTGTTTCTCTTCAGTGCATAAAAGTGCATTATAATTTTGACCTCCAGCACATGAAGAGGTGTGTTTATGTGTATGTATACACATACATAAACACACATTTTAGTTACTAAGCTCTGAAGGCCCATGGTAGAAGACATAAACATGGATGGGGTCATTGAATCTAAGGATTATTCTGTTTTTTTGCTGATGAATAGGCTATTAGGCTTTAATATCACATTGTTTAAACTACATTTCTGTGGAAGAATTATTATATAATGACTATCTCTGCCATCTTTGTAATATACTGATGGTCTTGACAGATTTTCAGGAGCCATTTGTTAACAGTCCCAGGAGGGGTGTCATGATGATAAATAATGACTGTATCATCCAGTGCTGTCTCTAGAGAGATGTTCCCTCCAGAACAGGGTGACTGGGGAAAAATGGCTAATGGCTCAAACTGAATTGATGTACAGACTGAAGGTTTCATATGACAGTATTTCACGCTAAAGGCAGATTCTGTATATTGGTATACATCACCCCTCCTCAGTGTGTTGTTATCCAAATACTTTCCTGACACAGTTTATTCAACAGTGTTTCCTGCTTTCCTCTGACCTAATTTCTGCCTTCAAGTGGTGCAGCATCCATTCATAACGTGTATGATGGAAGTCTCTGGCTTGTAGGCTGTATCTGAAAGCATATTAAGCAAAAACACAGTAGTGCCTGTAAGCCATAAGCCTGGACATGTCAGGTGGATGATGCTGGAAAAACAGTTTCTAGTTTAACTGTTATTTGAGATACATTGAAAGTGAAGTTACTATTTATATAAGTAACCCATGTGTTTTCCTGGGAAATCCAGGACAAAACTGTCCATCTGTCCATGTATGAAATGAGTCTTACAGCCTCACAGTCCTTACACTGTCCTATCTAGGTACACATTTTGTGCCTAGTTCACAAAGGTGACTCAGGTGATAGCAGATCTCCAATGGCTGCCCAGGCGGGCAGCTGGAGTGGGGCTGTGAGGGAGGAAGGACCAAACATTAAAAGCTTCATATATTCTGTGGATGAAATACTTGATATCCACAAAACACATTCCCAGACTTGAAGGAAGAAAATTAGAACGCAAGAGAGATGTTCCTCCTTACGGGTTTCTAACCTCCCCTTTCCCCTCTGTGCTGGGGTGTTTTCCAACAAAGCCATCTCAAGATTAATTTCCTTACATTGAATTTTTTCCATTCCCAGCAAAAATAGTTGCACTTTTTTGCTGGCAGGAGATTACTTAACACATTTTTTACCATATTGTCTGTTTCTATTTATTCTCATGAATACATATGCCTGTGCACATATCCAGAATACATGACTTATACATCAGATTGTAGTGGAATCTGCAGCAAGAAACATGAACAGTATGAGGCCAATAATATTCATTAAAAAATTATTAGCAAAACTTATTTCTCCACTTCTGGCTAAACCTACAGCATTCAGTCAGAAACATCCTTTTGTGTCACATTCTGCAAATACCAAGGTAAACAGTCAATGCAGAATAAATTGTTCATTGTTCCACTAGAAACTAGCTATGAACTAGGTGTAAGCTCCAGTATAGTCAGGATAATACTCACTGAACTGAGATTTTGGAGCACAATTTACCTGAAACAAGGAAATTATTTTTCGTTAAAATTTTGTTCATGTACTTGGTTACATATTTAAAGATAACTTTTATTAGGTATCTAAGTTTTAAAAACTTTTGTTAAGAGTTTTGTGAAGTTTATGAAATTTTGTTGAGATCTTTGGTCAAACATTATGTTAAAATGTTACTGAAACTTTTAATATAATTTAAATACGACAAGAAGCTACTTTCTTCTTTCAAAGCCAAAATGAATGCTGTAGATTAGATAATATGGTTATTTAAATTTTTGATTTGGGCAGTCATCACTCTGCCAAGGATTTTAATTTGACCTGGAAAGGCTGGCACCTCTAGAGCTATGGTAACATTTGCTTCCTGCTCAGAAGCAGCAGAGAGCTGGATCTGGGGAGGAGTTAAACAGGAGAGGCTGCTGGATCCAAGTAATATCCAGAGGTTGTAATGTAATGTGAAGTACTGTCTGGACACTCTGACCCATTCCATTTGCTTGTGCACTGGATGTGACAGTCCTGTTGGACAACTGGAAAATAGCCCTTAGCTTTGTGGTTGTTCAATATACCTTCAAGCTGCTCATCTGGTGAACCTGTCAGTCACATTTCCCGTTGGAAATGCAGGGACAGAAGGACAGGGTGGCAGTGCTGAGGTTTCACAGTGTCCTTTCAGTTTCAGGTGCAGACACAGTACCCGTGAGGAGAATGCTCTGATACATCTTACACCACTTCATGGCTTCTGCCTGAGCCCCTGCAGCTTTCCACACTCTTCTGCCTTTTCCCAGCAGGTGCTCTGTATGTGGCTGCAGGTGCTCCATGGACATGGGGTGGCAGGAGAGATGTGCTCTCTTACACATCTTTGTGTGTGTCCTGCAGCAAAGTCCCTTGAGCCTTCCTCAGGAGACCTCCATACCCAGTGTGACAAACCCTGCTTGACAGACCCCATCACTGTGGGGATTTCATGTCCATAGACAGAAGTTATTTGTTTATTTAATATTAATTCCATGCCTGCATTCAAGGCAATGACTTTGTGCACATGTTTACTCCCTCATATATGCACACTCACACTCTTGCACCTTTGGGTCATTGTACATTTAGCTGGAAAAAACACATGTAAGGGTAATACACTGTTAATATTTAATCAAACTCTATTAAGATTTCCACCAAACTAATGTTCAGAAAACTGAACAGATTTAAAAATAAAGGGCAACCATCATAAATGGGGTTATTTTTTAAAGTCACAGGTGAACTAGGTTTATATAATGTAATATGTGATGGATAAAATACTGTAAATAAGATAATCTTTGCCATGTATCTTCATTTTCAGAAATGAAAAATGAAAGCTCTGTGGGGGCTCATACTGCAGATACGGTTCCCACAGTCTTCTGTATTGTTAAACAGCATGTGCTTGGGTTAGTTAGTGTCCCATCATAAATTCAAGCAAATTCTGACAAATCCTAAACAGAATTTAATTACATTAGGAGGAAGAAACAAAGGTATTTCTTAGGCTAAGAGTTTGCAGAGAAATGTAAGTTCCATCCCTCCTTGGGCTGTCTTGATGCAATGTAGGGACTGCAGCCAGCCTGAACCAAATCCTAGAGTTGTCAATGGGCTTTTTATCCCAGGTCTCTTGCTAAAAAAGTCACTTTTCTTGCAGATATGCTTTCAACTCCGTGACTGAACTGTGAACTAACATTGCAAAACACTGTCTATAGTCTCTGGTTCCTGACTGTACAGCTTCTGCTTGCACAAAGTCTCCTCTGAACTGTGGAAGGGCTGGTTGAATCTATCCAACACTTAGACCAAAAAAAAATTGCCATTTTTAATTTTGTGTGAACAAACACTTTAAAGCAGTGTATTACAGTTGACAAAAATGAAAGGAGATTTTCTCATGTAGACAAGTTTACATGTCATGTGAGTGACCACATTGACAGAACTTAAGATTTCCGCTTTCTTAGCCTCATCTTCAGTCTCTCGGGCTACAGATTTCTTCGGACTCCCAAGTTTCAACCATGGAGTTGAGCTCAATGCCCAAGTTAATCTTCTGCATTTGTCAGTGCTCTCTGGAGAGAGATGAGTTTGTTCTGTCTCCACCTTCCCAGGCACTGGCATGGTTTCTGTTGGAGCTGCACCACTGGTCCTGTTCCCAGCCTGCTGCTTGGCTCACGGGCTCTGCACAGAGCATTCTTTCCCTGAAAAAAGTCTAGCAGAGAGATGAGTCCATCCCTGGTGCATCTTCAGGGCACCACAACCCTGCTTGAGTGTTAACAACAGGGGAGGGCTGTGCCCAGCTCCCCAGTTTCTCCTGATGGCAAACTACCTAGACAAGAACATTTATTTTTTCACAGAAAGACATTTACCATATAGTTCCTCTGCACCCTAATGACTGTACTTCCTTCATAGTCCCTGCTGCTGTGCCCCAGAATACTCCATGCTCTAATGGATAAAACAGATCATTGCAATGCTGGCCTTAGTGTGTTTGTACTTCAGATTAAAGGATGTGGTTTTGACAAGACATCTGCTGAGCAAACCACTTTTTCCTTAATCTGCATGCTCTGCTCCTATCTGCTTAATCTCTTCTAACTCTCATGGCAAAAATAATCGAGCCCACAATCTCAGAAGCATAGGCTCTTAGGGGATTATTTATGGCACTGACCAATTTGGGATTCATTTCTTAGAGGGATTCTGTGTCTGGAAATCTAGGCACCCCTAATTTGCCTTCCCTTAAAACTTTTATTACACTGTCAGGAACTTTCTCTTTTCCATTTTTTTAACAGTAATTACTCTGTCAGATAAATCAGTAAATCCTTTAGATTAGATATTTTGCAATTGGACCATTTGTATGTGGAGTCTTCAGTGGTCCAAAAAAGGGGAATTTTCCTACAATTCCTACTTTTGACATCTCTTTTTTACATGAGTATCTGTTTTTGCAGCAATTGCAAAGGCCTGATATCTCTGTTGTCTTCACTTCTGTGTTTGGTTGGTGGTGTTTAGTGGGTTCAAAGCTGCAGTCAGGCAGATGGACTGTGTGTATGCGGTTTTTTTTTCTCTAAAACCAAGCTGAAAGCTTATAGTCCCTGTTCCATTATGATTGCACTTGTTAGCTACTTCATCCATGGATTTGATTCACGTGATTTTGATTTGGAGATGCCTTGAAAAGCTCCTTACATAAACGGGATTCTGTGTGATGCAGGAGTCAAATAACTGAGTGCCAGGTGAATGTGAGAAACCTGACAATCTCTCTGCACCATGCCCTGCAGGTGAGGGACATGGTCATGAAGGGAGTATGAATGAACAAGCTTATTCATGAGACACACAGGCATCTTCCATCAGCCAGTGTGACTTTGATGAACTGGATTTGGAGCTGGTTTCTTGAACTGGCTTAACTGCTGAGTCACTGTGTGTTGGTGGCAGAGGATGGTATAAATAAGTCCCAGCACCTGTGTCCTGCTCCACAGCTGACTGAAGACTGAACTCAGTGTAGTTATTTGCTCTCTTGATGTTGTAGTCTTCCCACATCTGAAAAAGGTGGGGCAAAAATGAACTCGCCTTTTCTGGAGCCTGGACACTTAGGAAGATCCCTGTGTAAATGCAAGTTACAACTAATTTTTCTTCTCCAATGTCCTGATCAGCCTATCTCTTAAGGGATGTGCTGAAACTTTTTATTCTCTTGGTGATTTATTTGGAGCTACAGATCCTAGGTGTTGTTAATGACATCACACAGGCAAGCAGATAGTCACACAAACAAAATAAAATCTAACTTTTCCGGTTTGTCACTGCAGTGAGGAAATATTCACATGCTGAACCAACTGTAACTCTGAGATGAGGAGGAGGTAGCTGGTATGAATCTGTGCAAGGAGGGTGGAAGTTGGAGGGTCAAACACTGGCAGGAATTGACATCTCTGCCTTTGATATGTGTTATCAATTGTGGAGAGCAGGAAGTAACTGCAATGGTGCCAGGAGCATGGTTGCTGTCCTTAATGACATATTTCTTTGGAGATTGCTGCATTCCTGGTTCATTTCAGAAAAGTGTGGCTCCCTGACCTGCTGTGCACACCCACTGAGTCAGGGCAGCAGCTGGGGCAGAGCACACCTGGCTCATGGCTCATGGCACCAGGTGTCTCAAAAGACCCTTGTCGTGATGCCCTCTGCTTTTCCTTTCTTCTCCTCTGCTGTTGCCATTAAACAGATACCACCTCTGGGCAGTGTCACACTGGATGAAGCTGGCTCTTCCATCCTGGCCATGCAAAGGTGAAGCCATGCTGGTCCTGGCATGCTCATCTGCACCTTTGTGACTGCTCAGTTTCTGCTGTAACTCTGTACAGGTGAATCGGCGCTGCAGGCACGATGTCAGCGTTTGGCTTCACCTGTTTTCCTGGCTCTGAGGAGAGCCTATCACCTTCCCCAGAGTGAGAAGGAAAATTATGTCCCTTGCTACTTTCTATGTTCTATAGAAGAATTATTTCTTGTGAAAGGGAGGAAAAAATGTTCCTCACCTTCTGAAGTGCTCTTACCTCTTAGATATACTCTCATGAAATGCTCCAAATGAAAAGCTTTTGACTACAAATTTTATCATTTAGCCAGAAGTGCCACTGTTGTGGAGAGGCTTCATTTATCTTTGCTTAAGTGTGGAGTCCTAATTTCTGGTTTAATCTGAAGACTATTTCAGACTTGAGCTCTTTGGGAAAAGGAAATGAAAGTGGGCTCAAGAGTCCTTTGTTTCTGAGCCCCTGGTTACCACTCAGTAAAATGCTTTTATGCTACAAATGGATAAAAACTACAAGGGTTCATTCAGGAATGGAACTTCTATTTAATTGATCCATTCACTATCCCAAAATTAAAGACAGGATTTATTAGGCTTTGACATATGGATTGAGTATGCTCCTTTTGTCTCTAGATGACGTTTTCCTCCTCTCAAGTTTAGCTAAAAATGTAATAGCCCCTCAGTTCAACAGATTCACAAACATCCTTTGTCTCTTCTTGGCCAACCATTGACTCTTTGTAAAGCCCAAGAAGGAATCACAGTCTCAATGGATAGTCCCCCTATGCTGTGGAGTAAGAAAACCAAAAAGGACTATCATGAATTATAAAGTTCACTGAGATACAGTGACTGACAAGAAGAGTAAGGACTAGCTCCTAGGCTTAGCTCTTCTAGGCTTTTCTTTCTTTTTCCTTCACAAAAGACTTTCATTACTGAGCCACAAAGGTTTTAATGGGCTGACAGTGTTTCCTGCATTCACAGAGTGATGGAAAATCTAACAAGTAATGTAGGACATGGACATTTTTCATGGCATCATGTTTTATGTTTGAATTCAGAAGTACCAGCTTCTTCAGATAAAGTTTCCCTCAAACATGTAAGATACCTCCTGTCTTCTTCTTGACTGTGCAAGTCACGGCTGCTGGGCCTGTTTGGAATCCACCAGGAGCAGGTTAATTAGATCCCCTCGTAATTTCTGTACTAAGAGGAGAAGCACTAACTAGATTCCTTGGAATGTGTGTGTGAGATTG
This sequence comes from Aphelocoma coerulescens, assembly GCF_041296385.1. Taxonomy (NCBI): domain Eukaryota; kingdom Metazoa; phylum Chordata; class Aves; order Passeriformes; family Corvidae; genus Aphelocoma; species Aphelocoma coerulescens. The sequence goes on from NC_091015.1 coordinate 29,309,613, forward strand.
AAGGCAATGTGGGCTAAGGTGGGCTTAGGGCATAGCCTTGCTTTTCCAGTCAGTGCTGTGCTAGGGGCTGAAGCAGTGAGCAGCCCTGAGTAGAGCATAACTAGGTTTCTGAAATGCACTGCTAACTGCCACCTCTGTCACTTGGACCCTGCTACAGAGTTACTGTTTCTGCAATGTCACGAGCTGCTGATAGCCATAAACTACATCAGACAAACCATGCAACACAAACAAAAACATTATTCATTTATTTAAGTTCAACCAGACACAAAAAATCCCACTGTTTCACCACCTTGCATATGTAGGATTTTCTTGCACATCTTCCAAGATAGCTGAGTCACCTCAGACTAAGACAGCTGCTTATGTGGGTTAGGTTAAGGTGCAGACCTCTGGGCTGTGATGCTGATAAGCCCTCTGAAAAACATCCTCCCACTCTGCCAAAGAGCTCTTGGAAGGAGCTTAAGGTGTTTCTCACCAATTCTGCCTTCTCCCCACAGCAACTCCAGCTCCCCCAGCAGGTTTCCCTCACCTCACAGTGAGACCTTCACACTTAAACAAGTGAAAGCCTCATCAAAGCTGCAGGGGCAGTAAAGCGCTAGTGTGGGCAATATAAATCCTGTTCTTTTGCAGTTAAAACTGGGAAACTCATTTCCTAACCTCACTTTCATGTTTGCGTGGCCCTTCCATTGTTTTGTGCTCAAGAGCATTGATAAGGACAAGATGCATGTTGTGGACTGCACTTTGCCAATTGCCTTAGTGCTGTTATGTGCTGGGATACAAGAGCCCTCAGCTCCACAGGTGAGAAGCTGTAGCCATTTCACCAGCGTTGCTGATTCCCAAAGTTACCATCTCAATTTCTGCTGGCCTCCTAGACAGCAGGGAAGTGCTTTACTCATCAGTCAGGGGCAGTGCTCAGCTCCCTTCCTATTACCTGTCCCTCTTGCCATTGGTACTGTGTACTAAAATGGTACATTTTTTGTCTGAAACCTCACTGTTTTGAAAGATATTTGCAACAGAGCTATCTCAGGGAGCTTCTACTTCTTGCTTTATTTAATGATGAGCCCTAAGAGTTTTGTTTAATTAACAGTATATCTTTTAGAAACAGGATGATCCTTGCAGGCAGATACCCTGACTTTAAAGGCTACATTTATATCACCTGTTTAATTAAGCGTGGGATTTGCCTAGGACAGCTGAAATAATTTGCCAAGAGAAAACCAGATTTTTCTATCCCTTGGACCATTATAGATAGAAACTTTGTTATGAAATAGGCAAATTTGCCATTGTAGCTTTAAAGTTATTTAACCTCTCCCCATTTTACCATCTGATTCTTTTAATTTAATATGGCCTGCAATTAGCTTCTGCAGGCTTCATTCAGAGGAGCTTGTTCAAAAGCACTTACCAAAAACCACTCCTTTGGCACCATTACAGGGAAATGCTTGAAGGTCTGGGGGTAAGTAGGGCCAACCCCCCTCTCCCCCCAGATAAGGAGGGTGAATTTATTTCTACAGTGTGTGCTTGTCACTTGTGCTAAAAATGAAGCAAATTTTTGCTGCATTTACTTCAGAGGAGCTATATAGTCTTATGCTAGAACAAGTAAGGTAAGTGTGGTGGTTGTGAGGATTCTTTTTCATGATGATTTTTTTAAGCTGTGTCAGAGGTGACACCAGGATTTCTTTCTTAGCACTTTGCAGGACTGAACTCAAACCAAAGCCTACAACAATTTCTTTTCAGATGTTGTTGGAACAAGTAAAAAACATTTTAAAATATGTCCAATTTTTTTTACAGTTTATGTTAAATTGCAGGTGTCAAGGTAAAAGTATCAGCCTCTCTTTTTCTTCTGTGAGACATGCTGAGGTTCTTTGAGTTGCTGAGCAATAGAAAGTATAGTTAGAGCTTTATATTGATTTTTATGTGAATCACATATACATGTGAACCATCAGATGCAGACAATTTAGAGGGACATTTGCTGCTTCCAGAATGTATTCAAATTGCTTGTTTTATCCAGCTATCTTGGTTATAAACAGTTTTCACAATGTTTGGTTTTGTTTTCTCATTTCTTTGCTGTTTAGCAATATTGAACCTGATGGAGAAACAGATTTGTTTTCTTTTTTTAATGATTATTATCTACGCTGATGACTTTTCCCCAGTAAAATGTAGGCCAATTGATTAATGTTGTGAAAAGTAATTTGTGTTGTTTTGTAAAGCTTGCAATTGTTTCTGTGTTGCTTTTATGTTAGGCTGCAGACTGTAAGCCTGATTTTAGGAGCAAATCATAAGTGGAATGAATACGTTACTGTGAGTATAAAAAGCTGTGATAGACCATCCAATGGTGCTTTCCTCCTGCCTCTATTACCTCTCTAAATGACAGGTCTCTCATTCTTCAACAAGCTTTCTTGTGAATGTCTTCTTCCCAGATCATGCCAAGCTGTGGCGTCTCTCTAAAAGTAGTCCTAGTAATAAAGAAAACCTACTCTGAACATTTTTACTACTATCGAGTCTGAAATGTAGCTCAGACAGAGGCTGAATTATTGCTACAAAAAAAATAGGCGTGAGAAGAATATTGTAAAATAAAAAAATAAACAATTGTATAAATAATAAATAAACAAATCTCCATTTAGATGATGCACAATACAAATTGGTCTAAACAGTCCTCTATTAATCTGTTTATATCACTTTCTCTCACATTTCTCATCCTAAATATTTTAAATTTGACATTGTATGAAATATCAAATGAATGCTGAGCAATTCTTCCTTGCAAGAACATAAAATGGAGTGAGCACTTTACATATCTAACCCAGTATATAAAAATATAATAGCATATGGCGCAAAATTAAACTGCTGGCTGCTGTTCCACTGAACTAAAAGGTTTTTTTGGTCAGAGATCAATCACAATTGTGTGTTTTCCTGTGTCCAAGTCTTAACATGGTGACATATTGGATAATAGTGAATCTGGGGTAGATACCCCTATGGCACACTGGGGGATGATAGGGCTGTAAAGCTACACCTGGATTAGTGTATTAAAAGTATGAAGGTTTGTTTACTGATGAAGAGACCAACAGGCAAGATGTACCCTGCCCATGTAAACAGTCTTAGGCTATAAAACAACATGGTGGGGCACACACACTGCTGGGAATGGTCCTCAAGGAGTTCATCCCTGTAAATGTCCTCGGGAGTGGCCTGTGAGAACACTGGCTCATATGGCCAGGGACCAGCCTGAGGGTGGGAACCGTGTCCTGCAACACAGAATTTGCCATTTTCCCAGTCATGGTCCCTGGCACTGTTTAATGCAAACCTACAGGTTTAGCATGATCTTTGTGCTGGTTTCACATCTGTTCTTGCTGTTCAGCTACAGACTTGGTTCACATCCCAAATTCATCATGTCAGACCCATTTGTGGTTTGAAGGATTAGAGCTGCTGCTTTGCCAAGTAGAGTATGGAGGGGAAGGATGACTACTCAGGAGGCGAGTCAAAGCTGAACACTGAGAGGCCTGGGCACACTTTGTCCTTTAAACAGATCAGGAAATATTAGAATGCTGAAGTACCACTTGTGATATGTACAGTCAACAAACAATCATCAAATTGCACAGTCTGGAAATACAATGTACAGAAAACAGTAAAAGGAGTAATTAAGTAGGCCAGAACATGGGATTATGTGGGATAGACATGCTTCTGTTGCCTCCATGCTTTTACTGCCTTTTATCCTGACTTCAGCTGTTTGTTTCTTGGGGGGTTTTTTCACAGTTTGGATTTTATTTGTTTTCAGTTCCTTGTTAAGAGTTTACCCCACCAGTTTCCACCCCCCACCAGTTTCATCAGAAACTCCAGGACAGCTATGTGTGATACCCACAAATAGACAAAAGACTTTTTCTGTAATCACTGTTTAATGGAGATTGAATTTAAAAAATCTACAAAATTGTTATTTTCTTCTGGAAAATGGAAATAATACAGACAGGATTGATTTTCAGTGGGCTTTATTTTTGGCTGATTCTAAGCAGAATAAATTAAACACTCATTCTTCTTCACAAAACCAAACTAAAAACCTCTGACAAGGCAGTTTGTATCATTACTGTGCATATGGAATTGTATTTTGGAATCAAAGACTACAATCTAAGGTGATCAACAACAACAAAAAAAATCATAATCATAAGTTCCAAGTAATTTTTCTATGGCTGTCTTTTTTTGACCATATCAGACAGTATCCTGTTTGGATTTGGTAGCTTAAAAATACTTCTTAATTTCACTCCAGTATAATTAAGTTTATTTGTTACTAAGTAGGTATAGTACCTATATGCTGGATGTGAACATAACTTAAATAGAACAGAAACTGAGGAAGTTACTGACAAGGAAGAATAATTATGCTTCTGGCCAGCAAAATATCTAGTATGTTTTGGAGGGGAAACAAAACCTCGAGGGGGAAGGAAAGGCAGCTAGTTGCCATCAGCAAATAAGTGGCAGGAAGTCATACTTCACATCGAACTAGAATAACACAAATGACACAGTGAAGCACAAGCTAATAACTGCAGCCATTTTGCTGGGGGCAAGTAATTGAGAGACATAGGAAGCAGTTTTAGGACTGCCAAAAAATACATCATTATTGGCTATTTGATGGGACATGTCAAAAAGGCACAGTCAGCTGAATATTAAGACACATTTGAATAGACATATCTGTAGCAGCTCAGACAATATTCTACAGATGGAGAGCTAATGCTCAGGAATGACATAAGCAAAGAAGACATTAAGGTATTTACACTCCACTTTAGCTCTGCTGTATCCATAAACTGTGAGCAGCTCACCAAGTCCCAGTGAGACAATGGGATGCACTATATGGGCTGTGCAGATTGCTGGGTCATCTCCTTCTATTACAAATCCATAATGGCCAGTAGCTAATGTGAGGATTACAAAGAAGACAAAAATTCTTACAGTCTCATAATAACTCCGTTCACGGCACTAGACTGTATTGTGTGTTGACTTCCATGTCTGCTTATGGATAATAGCTTAGAGGAGAAACAGCTATGAATATGGAATTATTCCATGTAGGTGTTCTTAGCACTGAAAATAGGAAATAAAACTTTCTTTTTCCAGACTATTATTTTTATTCTTATTATGAAACAGAAATATAACACATGCTTTTACAATTTTAATTTTTGCAACTTCCCTTGTTTCGTACCACTTTAAAATCAGTCATGCTTGGCTTTGGCTTTATACTGCTTATTTTATTTCTGTGATTAGCCTCATTGCAACAATGGCAGTAACTCACAAAAACAGTATCCACAAGTACACCTAGGAATAGTAGCATTGGCCTGCTGTTGGCCAGAACCTGGGCCACAACACTGGTTTTGCACCAGGGAGACTCCAATTGAGTGGTTTTTGAGTAGGCAGAATGACTGCTACCTGGTTTTGATTGTGCTGCTTTAGAGGAGCTGGTGTCCTTTCCTTCTCACAGACTGGGCTGGCAGGGAGCCACTGGTGGGGTATTTCTTTATGATGAGAAACATTTCCTTTTTAGGGTTATTTGGCTTCTCTAAATTTTCACTAAGGTAATTCCAGGCAGGTTTAAGTAAATGGAGCTTTTGCAATGTCTTTCATATACTTTGATTTCTTTCTGAGGAACAACACAATTTTCTCAACAGGTTGATTTTATGTACTGAGAGTTTTTGTTTGTGTAGGGTGCTGGTACTGGATGACTCAGAGGGCTAAGAAGGGGTGCAGGGACCCGGTGTCTTTGGAGCCATTGGGATGGTGCAGATTCCCATTAGCCTTATCTTCTTTTGGCAGTGTAAAAACCACTTCTAACGGTGAGTCAAGCATTAGTGATATTGATTACTAAGTGTGAAGGGCAGTTTGAATTGCATCTGGAACACTTGAATGCCACTGTTGAGCTGGCTGGGGAGGGAAGTGATGGCCCCTCATTTGTGATCTGCAGCCCACATGCTCCTCTGAGTGCCATTAAAAAGAAAGGGAAATTGAGGATTTATGATTTATAGAAAAGAGCATGGCTGTTTTGTCCTTTTCTTCCTTGCAAATATATATTGACTTGCACATGCAGGGCCATCTTAATCTAAGGTGCCAGGGCAGCAGGACACCACATTTCTCAAAGCAAGTGACCAACTTTAGAAATTCTACTCGACAGCAAAAAACAAGTTTTGGCTTTCCTTCATCAGCCATGTGGTTTATTTTAGCCCATAAGCTCATACAGCATAAAGCATGAAAATATCAGTCCTGTAAAAATTAAGTCAAGCACCCTCTAACAATGATTTGTCTTAAAACAGGGTCCTGTAACCTATGTTAATTCTGCAATCCACCTTAACAAGCCCTTAAAATAAATTCACAGAGCAGCATTTGACATCCTTTATTGTAGTATTTTTGTCAGCCTCTGTAGTCACCAATCCAGGGTCTTAAGACAGAACAGAATGTCTCCAAAAATTGGCAAATATGTATGAGACTGTTAGCACAATTTTTTATGCAGATATGTCCTTTTGACTGACTTTGCTGGCAAATACTATTGGTGACATGTTTGTCACTAGTTTTCATTGTGGCAAAATAAAAATATGGGTACGAAATTATTTTTAGAAATGAAAACTGCTGCCACTGGGCATCATTTTAGAGAGAGGATGGAGATATCATAATCTAACAGTATTAACTAAATTGTATTTATGCTGTTTTATTCTGTTTTGACTTAGAAAAATTGCTAAGACCCTTCATGACAGTATGTAAAAAAAAAATTGAAAAAGGGGAAGCTCTGTTTAGTATTGTCTGGTTGTCTTGTTTAAGGCACAGAAGAGGCTAACTAATGCAGGACTGGACTTTTTCATCACTTTTTAAGCTTTGGTTATTCTTTCCTCCTAAAACAAGACAGAGAGCATATGTTCAGTTTACCTATTAATCTCCAGCCAGCAACATGCAATTTGGAACCAAAATCATCTTGCATATAAGCATGAGTGCTGAAAGTCAAAAGTGCTAAGCAGCTGGGCTTTTATTAGTCTCATCTTCATCAAGTGTACTCAGCAAAATTTGTACAGTCAGGGTTTTGGGTTGTCAGAAACATTTTTGCTGAGCTTTCTTCTACTGTGTTTCAAGCCAGAGCTGTGTTTGCTACAGCTCTGCACTCTTCTGTTCATCATCTAAGTTTTATATATGTGGTACAACATCCATTATACAGCTCTGGAGGGGATCAGCACAGAGGTATGTGATCATTTTGTGTCCATGGGGTGCATTTCATCCAAGGACCTCTGAATTTTAAGTCTCCCAGTGGCTGGCAATTAGGTGCAGAAAGATATCTCTTTTATTTACATTGAATTACCAGTTGTGGGGACCAGAACCCCAGATTTTAGCTGGTATCTGCCAGCTATGTTGATGCTGGATTTAAACCACTTAAGAATAATCATGAATAAAATAAGAATTGTGAAATGATCAGGTGATAAAAGGAGAATTGTCCTCTCTCCACACTGGCGATTCACATATAAGTTGCAATTGTAATTTTGTAACAAGGAGAAGGAAGCTTCCCAGAAGAGATACAGCCTAAGAAATTGGTTTAAAAAAATGTAAAACGACAAAATCACCTTAGGTAATGCAAGGGATGGCACTGCTAGTGCTTGTAGATGGGATGTCTAAACTAGTGAATGGAGAATCTTATGTCTTAGAAGTATGAATTACAGGATTTTTGGACTTGGACTGTGCTAGAATGGCAGGCCACCTTAGGCTCTGTTTTCATTAACATGTATTCCCAGGTGTGTATGTATGTAAAAAGTTGCTATTTTGCATTTATAAAAAGTGAAATTAAGAACATCGTTATGCACCCTTTCAGGAGCTCAAAAGATACACACACACAAAAATAAACTTCTTAAACCTAACATTTTTTTATATTACTATTTCTATTTTTTTTTAATCTGCTTGAGTTTTCTAGGATTACACTCTTAAATCTTTGTCACAAGTTTTAAAATTCAATCAGTGCAGACAAAAGTGTCCATCAGAGTTAGTGTCCATCAAGGGGTTGAGTTTAAATGGAGCAGAGTGGTGTATAAATGGCAGAGAGAGCTGAGCTGAGTGACTGGAGATCACCTATGTAATGGGGTATTTAAAGAGAGACAATGACAAAGATCAGGGTTTTTTCTACAAATGTTAAAATTTTCTGGATATATTAATTTCCTCCACCTGTTAGCCACACATACATGAGTCAGAGTAGATCTGATACATTTTTATTGATATTAATGTTCATTTTCCCTTTTTTGTTTGTTGGGTAACATGAATTTTAATTCAATATCAACCTGTTTGCTCTCTAGTCATTAAGTATTTATGTTTAGGAAATCTCACTTTTAAAGTTTCTGGGGCTCAGATTCCAGCTCTGTTCAAGTTAGAGGTGTGCTCCCTTGACAGGCAGCAAGGAAAGATGATGCTCCCCAGTGTTCTTTAGATGAGTGACAGAGCTCTTTAGAAATAACCTACTATCTGACCTCCTTCTTTTCACATATTCATTTCCTGGCCAGACAAGCCCAGATCACATGAAGACACATTTACATTAGTCATGCTGTCTTGTTTCAAATGTGGACCAAACAATACCATGTATACTTCAGCTTTGCTATTACCTCTAAATATGAGTTGCCAAAAAACTTTTTGTTATCTTGGCTTGTGTAAAGTGGTTATGCTGTTTAATTTTCCCTCAGAAGTGCTGTGAAAATGTATACAAGCTTGAAACATTTACAATGAATTTTAAACTTGTAAAGGGCTTCTAAACTTCTAAGTATTGTTTAATTGAGATACCACTTTCTTTTTTCAGATGTAGATTTGAAGCAATATATCTTAACAAACATAAGACAGGAAAAACATAGAAATATGTATTGAACCAATTTTTTAACAATCAGCTGCCAGACCTAAGTCTTCTCTGTTGGTGGACAGTAAAGAACTAATTGTAGTTTTTCCTTTTTTTTTTTTTAAATAAGGGAGCATTCAGAGTGCTGATGCTTTGAATGAATTCCAGCATGAGTAATTACATCCTACCATATTTAAATATCAATTATATGTGGTCCTTTTTTTATTCATTTCCTGTTTCACATTGCTGGATAATGTTGCTGTGCACTGCTGAACAGTAGCCACATTCACCCTAAAGCTGGCAATGTTTCTGTGGCAGACAAAGTGATATCTCTATGTCTTAAGGATGATTCTCTGAATGCTTCCACTCACACTAATTTTACTCTGGGACAGCTTCAGTAGTGTTGCTTTGGCTTACAGCAGCATAAGTGTGTATGGGGATTATGATACAATGGCAACTAAATAAATACCAAATCATAGATAGTGCTTGATAATGCAGGAAGTTGATTGATAGAAAGCTGAATCCTGTAAAATTCACTACTAAATATTAAAAAACCCCTATCTTAGTATTTAGCCTCTTGGTTTTTTTCCTCAAGTTAATCAGGATGAATTGTGAATATGGACTTTCCACTTCAACCAATTTACAGAACATTAGGCTCCTGGTATTTGTACTGTGTGCAGCAGTGTGGTATCTGATACTACTGTAACTACTCAATAGCTACACTAAGTGCTATTCAATTATTCTTTTCATTGAATATTATGCCAAATTTCTCTGAGGGAAAAATATAAGATTCTGTGACCAAAAAAAACCCCCATATTTATTTCTGAGGGACATGGCTGAGAGCCCAGGAGTGATGAGAAAATCAAATTATTTTCATTTTCTTGCAAGCCAACTTCATGCAGAGCAGAAATAAAACCAGATGAGAGAGGACTATTTCAGTTTGACTTTGATGGTATTGTGAGCTACTGAGTCCTCTAAACTCCAGGCCAAACACAAATTCAAGATAACCATGCAGTATTATGCCCATTATTTGCCAGAATATAGGGTCTGATACTATAGTGCTGACAAAAACAAAGTGTTTTCTGGTTGGCTCTAAAAGAAGCTGGATGTGATAGTTAAGTGTTTGCAGTCTTGCTTTATCTGGACTTTGGTTCTTAAGAGTCATTTTTGTATATTAATCATACGTTTGGGTTCCACTGACGGGTATCTGTGCAGCATCTTTCAGATGGGGCATCTATAGAATGGGGCTGGTCTCAACACCTATAGCATGAGCAGAAATTCCCTTAGTTGAGACTGGCCTCAGCTTTCAAGTTAAATTGTTATATTCTGTTATATTTGTGCAGAAATTTGATCTCTCCTGGTTGCAGCGACTAAGCAAATATCTGCAGTGGAATGTTAGGGCCTTGATTTATAAAATTACAGTTTTGAAGTAATGCTTTATGCTTGTGAAATCAGATAAAGGGTCACTGGTCTACTGGCTCTGTAGAAATTGAAGGTTTCTTAGCTTAGACATCACCAAACTATCCTAAAAGATAGAACAAGATCCAACAACAAATTAAGGTTACTGCTGAAAACTGAGCTGTTTACCAAGCAGCAAGACAAGCCTTGACCTTTTTTCGCAGTAGTCTTTTAATGGACAAAAGAAACACTGTTTATTTTCCCATCAGGAAATTTAAATCCAAAATTCAAAAGAGGGAGTAGTGACTCGGTGACCTTGACTTGCATAGAACAAAGCTTCAAACAGAGTTAAACTGTTCCTAGTGAGCCTGGCTGGTCTTTTGACAGTAATCTTGCATTACTTTTGGTTACCTAGAGTCCCTAGGCAGAGATTTATTCTGCACTCTAATTGCAAATACCCACATAAGGTGGCAATCTGAGAGATTTATAACTAATTGCAATGATTAAAGTGTTAATTCTGAAATATCTCATATATACCATTTTCATGTTTCTATCTAGTAAGCAAGATAAATCTGTGAACAGGAACTTCAGTGCACATCAGTCTTGTTGACTAAAGATCATGTATTGAGAGTTTGCTATTATGTGAAGAAAATTACTTATTAGAATAATGGTTTTGAAGTTGCATACAAGGCTGGCATCCTTTGGATTAATGTATTCATTTCATATAAATTAAAATAGGGTTTCGTATTATGGAACCAGGGCTAGGTGCAGTAATGGAGACAATATGTACGTGCAATCCACAGATGCCCTTAATTTTGGACACCAAGAAGAGATGTACCTGGAAGTAGTGGATGAATGTTTGTACATAGCCTGTACATGTATAATATTTCTGTTCACCTAATTCACACATGGACATGTTTGAAAATAAACCCATATATCATCTTCCTTCTTTAAGTGTGGATGCTGAAAAGCTAGAAGCAGTGAAATTTTCCAGCTTTCTGCCAGCATCATGTGAAAATTTTGCTTTCTCACGCAGGCTAGATGAAAACAGTGAAGAGGTTTTTGTAAACCAAGACTTTATCTGCACCTGCAAGCTTGTTATGCAGTACTGTTATGGTACATTAGAGAACTATTTTGAAATGGATGTTGTAGGGTCTTAACCAATCATCCTGGGAGGTGGATGGTCAGAGGACCAATAACCTTATGCCATTCAAGTGAACCAAGTTATATAAATGAGTTTGTAATTTATTAAATAATTCCATTCTTCCTGGACCTGATTTATGTCATTATTCTCGCTGTCCCCAGTACAACAGCAACATTTTAGCAGAACAAGAGTGAGTTTCATTCAAATCCCACTGAAGCCCAATTGCACTGGAAGACAGATCACTATTCAAGCTGTCAACAAAGAAGACTGATGTTGGTCATAAGTCCCTATTATCTGATGTGGGCTTGAGTTGAGATACAGCTGTGATCAATGCTACTTAACTGTACCATTACCTGATGGCTCATCTACACGTGGTAGAACAGAGACCAAATTATGCTGAAAAGAACTTATAAATGTGGTTGCTACCTGTGATGCTACACTGATAAACAAAGCATCAGCTCTGGATGATGCATTTTTTAGATGTACTTGGGTACCACACCCAGTGCAGCTGTAACAGTGCAGGGATGATTGTGCCAGAGCCTGAACTGCACATACTGCACAGGACTAGTAAAGAGGTCAGCTGTGGAATACACCTCCTAACATTACCTCTCATCCCAGCAAATCTAGTTGATTATTGAGATACTGACATTTTACTAGTTGGTTGTGTATCACCACAAGCACCCTATAAGATTTTGTATCCCAATTTCTAGGCTTATTGTTTCCTTGCAACTACTACTGAGAATATGTTGTGCTGTATTACAGCTGGCTGACTCATAAACTGCCACAGCTTCTGAAGATCTGAGCTTGTACATCCTGAATATTTGTCACACTGTAATGAAATAAAAGCCTCTGAAATAGGTGAGAAACACATGGGCATGCTCTAAGCTGGCCAGAGGTGGTGTCTTCCCATAGGGTTGTTGGGGACCCTTGTTTTGTACCTGCTTTGCCTTACATGGAGCAGAATCTCAGACTCCAGGTGAGCATCCTTATTCCCATAATACACCACTCCACAGAGTACCTTAACTCTGATTGTAATGGAGACTTCATTTCTTCCCTGTCTTCTTCTTTGGGCTGGACAGCAGTGTCCCTCAAGAGGCCATTACATATTGCTATGATGCAGTATTTCAGGAGGATGTTGACACAAAAATGAGCCTGTGAATGTCCTATGGATAAAACTGCCTTGTTTTGGTTTGATTTTGAAAAGAAGTATCAAATATGACCATTAAGACAAGAATGAATGAATCTAAATTCTCTTTGTCTAACTCTCTGCTTAAAAACTTCATTATCTGCTGTCTTTTTTTTTTAAATCAGATTGTGCTTCTAAGGCTAAAGCATGTTGGATGCCTGGAAGCATTTCTGTTTTCAGTGAGAACCTCTGTTAACATGACTCAATCCCTTGTAAATGCAGACATGCACTCAGCAAATTTTATAAGCCCTGAGATGAATTTAGAAGCACAAAAATGGTGGAGCAGCCTAATCCTTCCTACAGAAGATAATGTTTAAACAAATTTACTTCATTCAATGAAACACCTGGGCAAGCTTATTTAATATAGTCTTTGCATTTAATTATCTCCTCTGAAGGGGCACTTGCCATATTTCAAAATATGATTATTTTCTTTGGTATTAATTATTTTAAGATCCTCAAAGGAAACTGGGAGAGAAATAGAAAAAGGGGGTCTTAATTAACCTGAGACACAAAAAGTCATCTTTTGGAATAGGGAAGATGGGAGATGGAACTGAAAATAAATAGTGCTTTAAAAATCATGAATAATGAAGAACAGCTCTTAAAACCTGAAAAGAATTCTGTAGGAAGGTGTTGTTGCTAGGCATTAATATCAGAAAGGCACACTTCCACATTAAACTGTCTTATGGAGGAAAGACAGTAATGGAAAAAAATATTTCTGTGAAGAAATCAATATGAACAAAATTACTGGCGGAAGTCAAAGAAGTGCAAAATTATGATATACCCAGAGAACAACACAGCCCAGAATCAGCTTCTTTAGTTCTTTTCTCATTTTGCTCCTGTGGGGATGGCATAAAGAAAGCTATTCCTTTTGGGAAGGATTTATTCCACAATATATTTCTGGCAAGTAGTTTTACTAAAAGTGGTATCACTGCACAATCCTATTACTCCTGTCCTTGCAAGAAGGAATACTGTATGTGCAAACAGGAGGCCCTGTTCTCCCCACCACAACTGGAACTGCAATAGGAATGGGGTTTGGATGTTCTTATTCTCGATAGCCAATTAGCACACTATAGCAACTTGTGCATAAGTAATTAGATCACTGGGGGGTTTTGCTTCATCATTACTCCATGAAATAATATTTGCTATGTAGGTTTGTGCAGGACAAATGTAGTTGTATGTATGTATCCTCTAAAAGTTGCTTTGGTTGCCTAGGCACAAGCAAGAGGGAATTGTGCATGTTTTGGGCAATTACTCAGCGTGGAACTTCTAGGTTACTCATTTAATGGTAGTTTGCTACTTGAAAGTCTAAATGCAGTCTTGCAAAGATAATTTTATATGGGCCTTAACCTTTGTAAGAAGCCAGACAGTACCTCATGCTGTTAGCAACAGATTTGCCTTGTATTCTACTGCTATGAACTGTATGTTCCACGCTCTGTAGGTGTGAAAAGGGATTAAAACTGGTTTTACAAAAGACATTCCTCTGACTTTTAATCTGTCAATTGTGAGGCAATCACACAAATTTTAATTTCCAGACAAAGTGAAAGCAGTTACCAAATCATACTCCTGCTTCACCTAGAAAACAAATTAAACTCTTTTATGCTACTTGCAAAAGTAATTCTAAGTCAGCTCTCACAGTTGAAGACAAGACTTGGTTTTCCCTTAATTTTTTAAAAGGCATGAGATTTATTTTGCTTTTCTGTAGACACTGTGTAGGTGGTTAAAATCTCTCTTTTTCATTGCTGATCATTCCAACTCATCCAAAAATGCTTTGTTGAGCTGAGTCTTGGTGTTGAAAGTGTGTGCTTTTTCTGGGAAACTTTTGAAATGATAGGAAATGCTTGTGAAATATTGAAAATAATGAGAGAAAAATATTTTCTGATCGTTTGTGTTCTTTGCAAAGGAATACATTTTCACGATCAAATTAAAATATATTGCTATTTTGTCACAGAATTATACTCAAGCCATTCCCAGAGACAGCATGGCAAGTAGCAAGTCCAGAGGAGGTCAATCAACATGCTCAGAGGGCTGGGATACCTCTTCTATGAAGCCAGGCTGAGAGCTAGAGCCGCTCATCCTGGAAAAGAGAATATTCTGGGAAGAACTTAGAGCACCTTCCAGTACCTAAAGGGCCCACAGGAGAGCTGGGGAGGAAATTTTGACAAGGGCATGGACAGGATATGGGGGAATGTCCTCAAACAGAAAAAGAATAAATTTGGATCATATATAAAGAATAAATTGTTTATTGTGAGGGTGATGAGGCACTAGAACAAATTGTCCAGAGAAGCTGTGGATGTCACATCCCTCGAAGTGTTCAAGGCCAGGCTGGATGAGACTTTGAAGTGGAAAGTGTCCCTGTTCATGGCAGGGGTGTTGGAACTAGATGATTTTTGAGATCCCTTACAAATGAAGCCAGTCTATCATTCTATGAGACCCATACTCCTCTCCTCTGTAAGGTGGCAGTGAGTTCAGTACGTCAGTCCTCTCTGAAATCATCCTTTGAATATTGTGTCACCATATTCACGTATGGCACCCTTGAAGATGGAAGTGTATAGAAATCAGAGTCTGTAAGGTCTCAAAGGGGGCAGGAGTTCAGAGCTGTGCTGTCCTGGAACTAGTGGCAGGGCCAGCAGCCGTCGGGCATGCCAGCAGGCAGGTGCTAAGGTGGGCTCCTTATCCGACATGTCGTGTGACTGCCTGGTGGATGGATGGTCCGCTGCCAGCAGAGGCCTCTGCACCTGCAGATAAAATCACAGGATGAGTCAGGTTGGAAAAGACCTCTGAGAAGATTGAGTCCAATCTATGACTGAACCACCACTAAGTCACATGTCTAGTCTTTCCTTAAACACTCCCAGGGATGATGACTCCACCATCACCCTGGGCAGCCCATTCCAACGTCTAGAAACCCTTTCTGTGAAGAAATTCCTCCTAATGTCCAACCTAAACCTCCCCTGATGCAGCTTGAGAGTATGTCCTCTTGCCCTGTCCTGTCGCTGGTTGCCTGGGAGAAGAGGTCGACCCCCCACCCCGCTCCAACCTCTTTTCAGGCAGTTGTAGAGGGCGATAAGGTCACCTGAGCCTCCCGTTCTCCGCACCCCGGCCCTGCCCGCTCACGGTGACCCGCTGGGCTCACGGGCGCTCGGGGGAGCTCCCAGCGCCGTGACACGGCACGGGGGGCGGCGGGGCGGGGGGGCCGGCGCTGAGGAGGTGGAGGAGGAGGAGGAGGAGGAGGAGTGGGCACGGACTGAGAGGGTAAAAGCGAGGGGAGGTGAAGGAGCGGGGCTGAGAGGGGAGGAAGCGGAGAGGAGGCAGGAGCGCCGCGGGACGAGCTGCCCGGGGCTGCCCTGCCGGGCCATGTCGCGGCGGGACGGCGGCGGGACGGGGCTGCTGCTGTGGCTGCTGCTGTGGCTGTGGCTGTGCGCGCTGGGCCCCGGCCCGGCCGCCGCCTGCAGCCCGCGCTGCCGGCACGGCGGGCTCTGCCTCGGCGACGGCTCCTGCCTCTGCTCCAAGGGCTACGAGGGCGAGCGCTGCCAGCACGGTAACAGCGGGCGGGGTGCGCCGGCTCCGGGGCGCCTCCGGGGGCGGCAGGCATGGGCACAAGCGCTGCCTTCGCTCGCTATCGGGCCAGCCCTCCGGCGACTAATCCCTCCGGGAAGGTCTGAGGAGCTGGGGCTTGGATCTGGTGTGAGAGGAGGGTAGTGAGGTGCCGGGGAGGACCTAAAGACGGAGAGGTGGAAAAAGAGAGTTAACGCATCCTTTGGTAAGGTGAGGCAGGGATAGCAAACTAATGGAGCCCAGCCAAGAGCCGGCGTGAAGACCTCACGTTGGTAAGCAGACCCCGCTGTCAGAAACGGCTGTGGGTCCGTAGAGAGCTTTTTCCCCCTTGGATGTTGAGTTAGAAGCTACTCACTAGACAGGCTTCGGTGTTCTATTCCTCCTATTGCTTTAACTGTGCATGCTTAAATACTCCCCTGGAAGTATGTAAGGAATCACAGAATCAGTCAGGTTGGAAGGGACCACAGTGGGTCATCTCGTCCAACATCCCTGCCCAAGCAGGGTCATCCTAGAACGCAATGCACAGGATTGCATCCAGATGGTTCTTGAATGCTTTTAGAGTCTTTATAGCATTCTAAGCCTCAGTAGCATTTGACTAGTATTTCTAGGTGCAATTAGTCAGGACTAGTCACTAACAAAAATCTCCAAAAAGTGTGTAGAAAGTAGATTATTTTCTGGGTTTCTTTTTATTTAGAATATGTTGTGCTTGTAAAAGTACTGTAGTTTACTTCCTGGATGTTACCTGACGCACGGAGTCATTTGTACATCCCCTTTCCACGGTAGGAGGCATAAAGCTAGGATGGAGTCTGTTCCTGTTAGTGTCCACAGAGAGACAAAAGTATTTTTGAAAATGCCACCTAATATGCAAAAGCGAACATTGGGAAGAAGAGTTTTAGTTTAAACCCTGTTCAATGTAACACGTTAAATTTCTAAATCCCTTTTTTAAAAGTTTAACTGTAGAGCTTGTGGCTATTAATTGCTAAAAAATCACTCAGTGTCAGGAGTTCCTTTGCTTTGCACGTTGTCCTATGTGAAGAGGTGATATAATTGTGCAATATTTGTTCTAATTTTCAATGTCTTTCATTTAAATTGCAATTTATTTTTTTTAACTCTGAGATGAGTTGCTGAAAATTTCATTCAGCAGTGTAGTTATTCATGGAGTGTTGTTTCATTTAAAGGCTGAGGCTAGCGGGTGGTAACAAATGATGTATAGCTAATGTGCTGTGCAGTGAAGATTAAAAACTATGCTATATGAACTGTTCCAAACAACTGTTGGTTCCTAGACATTTTGGGGTTTAAGGGAGAGGTAAAATATTGCTGGAGAGGCAGATCGGTTCTTGAGCTAGAGAGGTGAACTGTCTGGAATTGTTAGGGGAAACCACTGAATCCTTGTGCTCATAAGGCCATCAACGTAGAAAAAACATTGGGTAAATGAAGCTTCATCCCTTGTTCTGTCAAGAAAACCGAACTGAAAACTCTATGAAATGACACAGAAACAGAATTTTTCTTAAATCAGGAGCTCTTGTATGGCACTTCCAAAGAACTGAGAGCACCTGGTAAAAGTTAGGGAGAGCTGAGCACTGGCTGGTTTTTTCATACATGTCTCCATCCTTTATTTGCCTGCTAATACTCATTCTGCATGTACTAATGTGAAAAGTCCTCTATTCTTCAGCTGGGTTGCTTGAGAGTGCTATAAGTATATGGGGACAAAATCAGGGTGGTGTTACCCATCGTTCATATTTTCCCTTTTCTTCCCTCTGTTTCATAGTTTTCACCCATCCAGTCAAAGGATTAGTAGAGAACCCATCTCACACCAGCAGCTAACTCAGATGAGGCTCCCAGAAAGAGATGGGTTCTAAAATCTGTGTGTGAATAAACAAATGCTTTCTCAGACAGCAGGGCTGATTCAGTCTATGTTATAGGCAATTTATTTGCAATCTGACTGGATTTATCCAGAATTTTGCAAAATTGAGATTTTTATTTGTACCTTATCGAGCCTGTCCAAGCTGTCAGCAATGAAAAAGTTGCAGGATTTGTGATGATCATAGATGCTTTGCTCCCAACAGATAATTACAGTTATGAGAAAAGTTACATTTATCTTGGATGCTTGCTAAACAAACACTGTACATTTCAGAAAGGTCTCTGAAAAGCCAGCTGAAGCAAATAAAGGAAAAAAAAAAAGAGCGTGGGGGAGAAAGAAACCCTGAGTTATTTCTGGAGACGTTTTAGAGAAGAGATATAAGGAATAGAGCATGTAGTTTTTCTGAAGAGGAACATAGGAATCCAGTAAAGAGTAAAAAGTCTGATGTGTCATCTCAAGAATCACAAGATGCCTCTCAAGTTGTAACATCTTTTTATTAAATCATTTCTATTTATCACCTATTTTCTTACCTGTCATTTCTCCATTTTGGTTATCAAAAAGCTTTTTTGGCAGTCCAGCTGTGCTCCTTTTTAATATGGCTCTTTCTTCTGCCTGTTCTGTCCAGGCTCAAAACATTCCTTAGTTTGGAGTGCTTAAAAGCTTAGTATGGTGGAGTACTCCCTGTGCAGGGAAATCATTTCACCTTATCAGCAACGTAAGATGATGTGGCAGGTATATCTTAGAAAATAAGAAGACAGACTGATGAAAATATAATAATGTGCAAATTTCTTATATATTTGAATAGTAAGTTTAGTAAGATTCACCAATATTTATCCAACCTTTCTTTGTTGTCTGTCTTACAGCTACATGTTATCCAAAATGCAAAAATGGTGGAGAGTGCCTCCGACCTGGAAAATGCAGATGTCCACCTGGCTATGGGGGTAGATACTGTCATAAAGGTAAGACCCAAGCGAGCAGTAGCTTGGAAAGACAAGGAGTTTGAAAACAGACTAAATTAATTTGGGACTCCTTAAAGTCCTGGATCTGATGCATTTTGAAATAATGACCTTAATTCTGTAAATCTCTGACCTTACTGTCAAGACATGCATGGCCTAGAGGATGTGCATGCTTGCAGGAGGATGGGATGGAGTACATGTACTGAAATGTGTTGTGAGAGTTTTTTCCCTTGGAAAATACCCTGTTCATGTGCTACGTAAATATTCTATTCTATTTAGCTCTATAACAGATTCTGTCTAAATAATTTCTTGGGATGGTTGTATAGATACATATTTCTTCATTAGGTGGTTGAAACTTTTATGTAGCATCTGCAAGATGGTAACATTGAGGGCAAGTCACTGAAGATACGTGTGGCAACATATTGTTCAAACAGCAACATATTGTTCAGACATAATGGGAGATGACAGAAAAGGAGTAGCAAAGACCATTTTTATGGTTTTGTGAAGCCTATTGAATATAGGCATGGATTGGAAAAGGCAATCCAAGAAAACAGTTATGTTGTGCATGTACAAACTTGTGTTGTGAGGCAATGTGCTATTATAGAATCTCACAGAATCACAGACTGGGCGAGGTTGGAAGGGACCTCTGGAGGTCATAATTTCCAAGCTCCCTGCTCAAGCAGGGCTACCTAGAGCCAGCTGCTGAGTGCCATGTCTTTATGGCTTTTGAATATCTCCAAAGACAGAGATTCCACAATTTCCAGGGCAATCTGTACCACCATTTGGTCACTCTCACTGTGAAGACCTGATGGTGATTTTCTCATCCTTAATGTGGCTGGAAATGGTTTCCAGGATCAGTTCTTGTACTGCCTCACCAGGGATTGAGGTGAGGCAGACCAGCCTGTAGTTCCCTGGGTCCTCCTTGCCCTTCTAGAAGACTGGAGTAATATTTGCTTTCATCCAGTCTTCATGCACTTCTCTCTGTCACCGTGATTGATCAAATACAATCAATATTAAATACATTAACCTACATTGTGTGACAAAGTAATATGCAAACAAGCTTTGAAGAGCTTTTCCAGCTGTGGTGGATTTGTCTTTCATGTCCTTGCATGTTCAGTATTTGTGCAAAAAATCTGTTAGCTGAAGTTGTGCTCAATACTTGTGGTTGAACAAGATATTTCGACATTTTTTCTGCAAATTATCAAGCAGACATCCAAACTGTCCATTTTTATAATGAAGGATGGCTGTTTCTCTTCAGTACAGTGAAGGTGGTGTATAATATACTTTCATACTTGTGGAAGGAAGCATTTGGTTGTACGGAACAGTAATTGTGCCGCTTTCGAAGATCGTTCTCTCCACAGTTGATACCAATCGTATGTCTGGCATAAATAATGCTTCATTAATGAGGCCTTCCGGGCTTTGTTGTGTAGAACAATTCTGAAATGAGGAGGCTAACTTAAGTATTTGGCCTTTGGGAAGGCACTGCTTAACTTGACTGTAGTGATAGTTTCATTTGTCAAAGGAATATCCCCATCTCTTCTTCCTCTTGTTACATGAAGGTCCTGTCAGGTAAGAAAATACATGAATCCTTAACCACGTGATACTGGCTTACCAGCTGTGATTTGGAAAGCTTGATACAAATATGCATGTTAGTAGTTCCTGCAGTGTAGCTGATGAACAGTGGTGTTACTGGTGAGAAGTAGAACAGTGCCTTGCTCTGAACTGTTGAAATTTTAGTCTTTGCAGATATGATAAAACAAGTAGTTGATGCCAGATGAGCTGTTTAAAGACAATTATTTGAGGTCCTATGCTGCTTCTGAAATGTATGCTGTATGCTGTCTTCCACAGTAAGCTGTGAAGGAGGCTGTCAGAATGGTGGGGAATGCATCTCTGTCAATGGAGTGGTGAAGTGCCTTTGTGCTTCTGGCTGGACAGGATCAAGATGTCAGGAAGGTGTGTGTCAACATTCATGCAAATATTTATATTAATACTAAAACTGCAGCAACAAAAACATTTTAAAAGTATTAAGGGACTAATAAGAATGGAAATTGCATTACTACAGAAATGAGTGACCTACATTATGGGTACATACACAGATAAAATAATGTGAAATTATTTTGCATTAAGGTGTACAATGTTCACATTTAAACCAAGGTTCATAATACAGTACCTATATTTTTTTTTTTCCATTTCCATGGTCCTGGAAATGCTTTTGGAGTTAAAGAAGTTGAATATCTGGCCTAGAGGAAAGTGTGTTTTGCCATTTTGACTTGTATCATCCTGAATCTTTCATTCTGTCAGGATTCTTTTACATCAGTTTTATAAATCCTGCTGACTTACCCATTCTTTTTCTTGTAGCAATTTGTCCTCAAGGTTGTCGGAATAATGGAGCTTGTGTGGCTCCTGGGATTTGTAGCTGTCCAGCTGGATGGGTCGGTAGAGCATGTCACTTAGGTAAATGACTTCTGACATTTTTCATTTATCCTTTCCTCTGCTTGTTTGATTTACCAATCAAAGTGTTCAAATCTTCAGTGCCTAACAAAGCTTCCAGGGAAAGTATCTTTGAATAGTAACTGAGAGCTGCTTCCATGTACTGGGGCTCTTACAAGCATGCATAAGGAGTAGATGGCTGTTCAGTTTGGTCAGAAACACAGAACTTTTCCACTTTGAAAGAGCTTCAGATTTTGGTTGTCACCAAATTAATTACTAGGTATGTCTTATTGGTATTTCTGAAATATTGTCTGTAAACTGAGACCCCAGTACAAAGAACTGAAAATGACAGAAATACTATTGCTACTGGTGTGAGTTAGAAGCTTCATTAAATTTTACAGACATGTAAAATTGAAACTCACTTCTCACTTTGAGGATAAGTTGAAGAATCAACTCCAGGTGTTCTTAGAATTCTGAAAGCTGCCTGTAATCAGGATTAGTACTGACACTCTTGCTGAACAACTGCTTCTGTTTTCACAAACTTTGATTCACAAAGGCAGGCGATTATAAAGTCTTTAATCTACACTTCTCAGGCCTTGTACGCTTGTAACAGCACTGCCCTGATGCTAAAGGCAATAGTCCTGACACTACAAAAGGAAAAGGTTTTTTGTTTGCTCTCTGGGAGACTGAAAAAAACCTCGTGCAAACATTGGTTTTGAACTGGATATTGTAGGGGGCACGGTCTCTGGATTAAGTCCTCTGCATCTGATATTTTGGCATGGCCGTGGGAATTTAATCAGCTAGTGCTAGTTCTACAATATATATGGTCAAGCAAACATTAGCAAGTAACCTTTTGATGTTCCCATTGACCATCAGAATGCTTCTCTTTGTATTCATCAGAGTATTGAGATACAAGGTGATATTAAAAGCCAAGTGTGGGAGTTGCAGAGAACTTACAGAATGCTAGCTCCATTCCCTGCAGCTGCAGTAATGGTGGAAGTGTTCAGGTTCTTAATGTCAAAATAATTACTGTTCCCAAACTAACTAGATCTGCATCAAGTTCAACTTCTTTTGGTGTACATGCTCATAAACAAATTGCAGCCCCTGGCTTGTCAGCTGAA
Organism: Aphelocoma coerulescens; assembly: GCF_041296385.1. NCBI lineage: Eukaryota > Metazoa > Chordata > Aves > Passeriformes > Corvidae > Aphelocoma > Aphelocoma coerulescens. The sequence goes on from NC_091015.1 coordinate 29,332,064, forward strand.
CTGGTGTGTAGCAGGGGACAGCTGAAGCTGTGCCCACTCAGCCTTCCTCTGTTCTTGTGGGGGAAGAGGAGGGCAGTGTGTGAGACACTGATAGGATGTAGTGACTGTTTCCTCATGGGTGTGGATCCAAGAACTGGCTTGAATAAGTTTCAGCAGGAATTTTTATTGTTCTCTCACTTTTATGGGGGCAACTGTCTCAAAAAATGCCGATGCCTTAAAGAACAGAAATTATAGTATTTTAAAAGGGAAATTGAGCATGAATAAGACTAGATGTACTGTGCCTGTATTCCAGTGAAGGCCACGATGCCATAAATTGAGAGGCATTGCTTTTCAGTTCTTCCATTATGCTTTTATTTATAATGTCCCAGTGCAGTCACCAGGGAGCAATTCTGCTACCACAGTGAGACAAAGAGAAAAATGATCCTGTGTTGTGCTCAAGACATACTGTGTATCTGGTGTCTCATTTCAGCTGTGTGTAAACTGCCCTGCCAACATGGAGGGAAATGCATCGCTCCAAACGTGTGTAGATGTCGAGTGCCGTACTCTGGGCCACAGTGTACAAAGAAAAGGAAGGAATGAAGCAACTTCAGCCAAGATAAGCTGCATTTTTTTTCATGTAACCATACAGAGAGGAAGTCTGCCGCAGTGGGGGGACCTTAAAATAAACACGATAACTTGATTTCAGACAGCTTTTTGTCCTCACTATATTAAGTAAATGCTTTTCTATATGAAAGTATTGCTGATTGTAGGGAAGTTATTATAAATATCCAACTGTGTGCAGTGTATGACAAGTTTTTTCCTCATTTTTTCTTCATAAGCAGAAGTATTATGCCTTGGTCAGTACAGCTGACCTTGAAATAAAATTTTTCTTCTAATCGAGTACTTCAGAACAGATCTCTGCTCTTCTTTTTGATTTTTCTCCCCTTTGACTAGACTTATTGTGTTATAATTACATTTTTTAAAAGCACATGAAACAAAAATCCCTCAATTCAGATCATCAGAAGTGAATGTTAGTTCAAGTATAATTTGCTTTCAATGAGATTAAACAGTTGCAAGAGGAAACTTGCAGAGTTTGCAAGTCTCTGGAACATTACCAAACTGCAAAGCTTCTTATTTAAATCGTGGTTATCACTTTATGTCTGCTTCCTGTCCCTCCCCCCAGTCTGATCTGGATCTCAATCAGCTAAACAGTATTTAAATAAAAACCCCAACAACCGACCCTCCCCCCGCCCCCATACTTGTTCAGACAATTCTGCTGTTACTTTCTAAAAGCTTAATCCATGCTGATACTCTAAGAGTCCTTATCTTGACTACTTCTACAGTCATATTATCTGATCATCTCTCAACTTCCAATTATTTCTTTTCCTTATCCCAGTGAGGCAGGAAAATATACTTTTCTTCTGGAGACATTGATAATTCTATGCTATTCAAGACTGTGTTGTTACAGCAGCAGTATAATGGCAGGCTACAGACTAGCAGGGAGGAAAAGCTGTGCCTGTCACAAATCACATGTGTGGGGGATGTTTGTGCTTGCCTTCTGGAAATGTTCCCATTTGGCTTCATTTAGGTTTTGCAGCCTTTTGAATGGGCTGCAGATTGGACTGAGTCTCCTATGTTCACTGTTCCTTGTCTCATTTCTGCTGTTTCCTGAATGCTACTGTTGAGGAAGGTTTTGCCAAAACATGCTAGTCGAATCAGTCAACTTTCTGAATGATGCTCAGATCAATATTTATTTTCTTGAGACATTGATTTTCATTGTCTTCTAGATGAAACTGGAATAATTTTTTTTTTTGGTGGGAGAATTTTACTATGCATTACTTTAGTCCATTTGTCGGAACAACATTTTAACTGTGTTTAACTACCAGAAAATGTAGCTCTCATGGGCAGTAATTTATATGGACCTGTTTCTCCCAGGATTACAAGCCACTGAGCAAAGAGGCAAAGGTAATGGGGTCTTCTTAGTTACCAATTTTTTCTACAAGAGAGAACCCAAGCATGCAGAGAGCAATTGAAAGGCAGTGGTTTAGTTCCTGAGACTCCTGTTTCCTGTTACAAGCAATTGCTGTGTGGTGCAGTTGAGCTTTCTCCTGTGCTTTCTTTGGAGGCTGTTGCCTTTTGTTCAGAGGAAACCTGCTGCAGAGATGTTGTGAAGAATTTCTTGCAGGGACAGGGCACAACACAAGAGGAATGCACGTTTTTTGTGCTGCTTTTGCTGTGATACACTGGCTATTTCACACTTGCTGGTGAAAAATATGATTCTCATGTGTGGACCAAGACGATTTCATCAATGGTTCTGAATAATTTTATAATGATGATGATGATGATGAAATTCTGTGTCACAGTCCACTACATCATGCCATAATTTAGAAATTCAGGAGCTAGGCTGAATACATTAGGTGACATACTGCTTGTAGGGGAATGAATGGGACAAAAATTACTTGCACCAGACCCAAAATTTAGAATAAATAATCAGTACTATGTAAATACAAAGAGGCATAATATCTCAGTATTATTCCCAAAAAGACTGACTTCTCCTAATAAAGACAAAAGTGGCAGTAATAGTGACTAGAAAGTGGAAGAGATACTGGCATTGTCAGGAGCAAGAGACCAGGAGCAATCATTGAGAGGCTGTAACTGGTGTTTCTGAACAGGCCAAAACAAATGCTAATTTAGTTTTCTGTTTAGAAATGATTGAAGTAAGCAGTAATTTGATGCCACACAGAATGCAATGGTATATTTTAGAAATACTATTTGAACATAGCACCATCTACTGGCTAGAGGGTTTTCTGTGGGATTTTTTTTTGGTTTTGCTTTTAAGAAATATTTCTTCTTATGATTCAATTAAACTTTAAGTGAGTTTAAAAGTGATTTTTCTAGTTAGTTAGAGAAATCTTAGAATTTATTATTAATGACAGTCTGTGTCCCCAGATTATTATTTTTACAGTTCAACATGCATTTACTAAAAGAGCTGCCAGTAATTCTTGCCTTTTGTTTGTTTCCTGCTCGCTGGACGATCGAACATACTAGCTACAGCATGTAATTTCTGGAGATAGGTCTTCCTGTGGGGAGATGTCATACATACAGCTCAAAGGTCAAGAGAAGCAATACAGAACACACTAGCTCCCTTATTCATTAGAGCTAACTGCAACACCTTACGCAGATACTCTGGTTTTCACTTAACAACTGAAAAAAATTTAGCAGTATTGTAGTGATTGCATTTCTGATACTCTGTCTTTTAGAGTGTGCACGGAAAGGTGAGGTGTTTCTTCTTTTTAGTTTACTTACATGCACATTTTTGTTTATGTTTTTTCTTCTGCGCTAAGTGCTTCTGGCAAGAATGGATTTACTTGGTTTAGCTGTAAAATATCATTTGCTGGCTAAACTGAGCTGTGGGCAGAAGTTGGGGAAAATGACCAGATACCAGCATGTGACACCTTTATATGACAGAAACTGCATAAACATCTTTAGTTATTAGTAAAACTTTCTAACCTCTACATTTGGATTTATATATATGCACCTTGATGTTATGTTTTGAGAATTTAAACTTTGGGTTTTTCCATTTGGACAAATAATGGAGTGGGGGTAGACAATTTGTCAAGTAGCTTCTGTTTTTACACTTATTTACTTTAGGGTTTGTGCTGATTCTTCTTCATGAGTTTGCTTTTTTGGTAAATGTCAACTTGCTTTCTCTTCTTAGCTATGAAAATATATAATTAACTTTTGTAAAAAGAAAGAGCCTTTCACATAGGGCCCACTTGTGGTTTTATTTTAAAATCATAGTCAACATGACTATCTGTGGTATCTTCTGTGATACAAGCCCTTCCTTCAGAAAACATTAATTGTAGTGCATTTTAAAGACCTTTTCAAGATCAGGGGCAAAAATCAACATGCACTTGGGAGAATTTCTGCTGGCTTGCAGAGCAACTGCAGTACAACCAGGTAATAAATGGATGATGTACATAGGTATGATGCCTTGAAGTGGCTACCTGAAAACAGAGGCTAGACAAAATAACAGAATAAAAGTAGGTATTTATTTGAAGGGCCTTCAAAGGTACACCTTGGGAGTGCAAAGCCCACGAGGAGCTCCACCCAAGATGGATGCCAGGTCACAGGTTCTTCACACTTTTATAAGTTTGGTCCATTTGCATGTCAGGGTTAATTCTCCAATTATAATTTCAGGCAATGATGTCATTACCCCAAGTTTGCCCGTCCTCTCAAAGGCTTTTAGTTTACACATTCTGGGGCCTGGGACAATCAAGGTGTCCTTGAAGTACAAACCTAGAGAGGGTTTGTTATGTCTAACCAGCATGAGAGAACAGTAGTTAACAGGCTACATGGAACTTCAGAGTTACACACTAGGCAGTACAGGATTTGAAAAATATAAAAGTTAAAACCCAAGGCATCAGGTACCTTCCAGCACTCTTTAGTGTGTAAAGAAATCTTGCAAGAAAATTCAGTGAAGATGCCAGTGTACTGCATAATGTGGTAATCACTGCAAAATCTTCTATTTGATACAAGTTGCCCTTCATTCCTTCAGAGTGGAACTGTGTCAACTTAAACCCTTCTCCCCACTCTCAAATCCCCTAACTCTTTTGAGCCTAGTTTCAGGTTGCAATTCAAGCAGTTCTGTTAACCTCTGTACACAAGCCCTCTATATGATTCTGCATCTTGTTACACTGAGCAATTTTACTGTATTGTTGGCATGTGCTTTCTAATTACAGTGAATCTTGTTTCCTGTGTATGATGAACAATGTAGTAACAAAGTAGTTTCAACTAATCACATAATTACTGGGCTGTTTTGAAGTAGCTGTCTGGCATTTTGCATGTACTAATAATTTTTCTGCACTATGTGCTTGCCGGAAAACAGCAGAAATAGCACAGCTTAGCACTGAGCATTTTTAGCTACTGTAGCAAAACTCTGGACGTGCTTTTGTTCACACAGCTTGCATTTGGAAAATATAAAAGAAATAATTTCTCCCTTTAAAACAATTGAAAATAAATGGCAAATACTAACAGTTATGATTAAAAACTTTATTGTGCCTGAAATCCTAGAAATGCACATGTATGTATTGATTAAGTTTTGTGAATGAAGGATTGCACAAACTCATTAACCAAAGTACTATTAGCAGTGCTCCAGGCAGATGTTGTCTTTCTTTTTCACACAGCACCCCTATAACTGACACATGGAACAGCAGTGATTACACTATGAGATTATGTGATACGGGTGTGTTTGTACTTTAAAAACTTTTTCAGACACTTGTGGGTCCAAAGCATCATCCTGAGGCAGCAGTTCCAAGAGCTAGTCGGGTTTTGTTCATCGACATCTTTGTGAGATGTGAGAAAGGAAATGGCTCAAGAGGAGTAGGTTTTAAATAATATAACAGTTCCCAGATCATCAGGCTATCAGCCATGTGGATGCTTGATTGCAAGAAACTATGAAAACACTAAAATTTAAAATGCAAGTGGGAAATTGGACATTTTTAAAATACACCAGTCAGGCACTTGGAAATCCATCAGGTATCATTCTGGAATGATGCCAAGCTCTCAAAATGCCAGCTTACTTTGCAAGATGACTTAAGAAGACTATCAAAAGGTGAGGAGAAATCTAGGCACAGAGCTGCTAACAGCTATGATTTGGTAATCAGCATCCCAGAACTGCAGTAAATGGCAAAATTACCTCTATTTTCTTCCTGTTCAGAATTAGGGTATATAAATGGAATGTTGCTCAGGAGAACAGAAAGTCATGATGTTTATTTTTGGTTGAAAAAACCAAAGCAGTAAACTTCAGTGTCTTAGCTAAAGGGATGTTTGTGTCTGTTACCAGAGCTCACTTTGTTATGGCAGGAACTGAAATGTTTTTCACAGCTCTAGGACAATATAGCAGTCCTCTGTAGGAAACTTCAGAAAAACTGGAATTTTATTTTGTAAAAAACTATCTGGCAGCTGGTAGGTGCTAACAGTTCATTGGAGCAATAGGTAATGGAAAAAAGTCGTCTGTTAAGTCTTTACAAATACTTTCTGATGTGATGAGTATGGATGGCATGATGTACAACAAATTTCTCCTCTTATTAGTTCCTATTTTAAGATTCAGCATTACTGAATGCATTGTTAAATTTCCCTAAGAGGCTTGGGAACAAAATTTCCTCGTATTACTGACTGCCATCTCAGGGGCATAAAAGTCTTATAGACGCAGGAATAATTCAGAGGCTGGCTATTCAAATTTGTGACTGTAAGTAATGAAGTCAAGACAGAAAAGTTGGAATCTGGCTTCTGGCTGCAAAGGCTTGTCATAGATAAATCAGTCATTCTGCATCTGGCTGACTGTTAACAAGAAGGAGGCCTTGCCTTCATTGTTAGTAGCCCAGCCTCAGTTCAAGTTTCCCCTCCTTCCTTGCTATTGGCTTGTCATTAGAACAAGACTGATGTAAATACAAAACAAAGAAGAAAAACCAGTTCTGCTTTTTCTTCTGTCTGCAGCCAAATAGCATGTATGTAAACAGTGTTTATAAACAGAAGGTACCATTCACAAGCGCTGAAGTGCTACCTTCCTTGTGCTACCTACTTGCTTGAGTCACTCAGCAGCTGCTACAGTCTTGTTCCCTCAAAAGAAATTTCATAGTCCAGTTGACTACATCAACAAACTGCAGAATTTTGGGCTCAGTCATCAGATCTGGGAATTCAACGAAGACATCAGAAGCTGTGGGGTTTGTACATGAGGTAGCAAAAAACTATAGAAATACACATATGTTTTAATGACTACAAGATTGTTGTTTTGAAGCTTGACAACATTTGTGACTAATATGAATCTTTTAAAATAAGGCTTCTGAATATTCCTTTCATTTAAATGAACTCTGTAATTGCCTTCAACCCTTTTGCTATTTTGAAGTCTCATACATCCATGCAGCACTGCAACTGAGTTGCCACACTTCTTCAACCATGACGTCTTTGTACCTTGGAGAGAGAAAAAAGTATTAAAACCAGACTTTAATGATGCAACCCATTTTTATGATAAAGTTTATGAAACAATTTTAATGAATCTCTGCTGGCCTGATATGCAGAATCACAACATTAAGTTAAACTTGTGTATATTGTTTTTCTGTTTCATTAAGAAAATGTGCCATTGTGATCAATGTATGACAGGACACTGTCAGACTGACCAACAATATATATTTTCTAGACTAAAAATACACTAACTCTATGCAGGACATATTTATGAAAACATTTACATCAAAATTATTTCTCCCTTTGGGTAACATTTTGGAAATCAATATAGCAAACATTACAGTCATTGATATAGGATTTGTAGTTTCATATTTTCAAAATCTGTATGAGCACTTCCTTGTTTCAATTTCTGAAACATATCTACCACACCTCTCAATTCTGCTGGCACCAGAAATGTGTCTAAATACACTGAAATTAAAAGAATAGAAACACCACAGATGATTTAAGAAGAGCAAAATGCTTTTACTTCAGACATCACAAAAAAGTTAGTTGCAACAAAATGTTTAATTAACAGTGAGTGAGCATCAGCACTCAAGCAAGGGAATCCAACAGAAAATTGCATGACAAAACAGAGAAATGGCCATCATTTCCTCTGAAACAGAAAAGTAAACTTATTCTCAAGTTACACTTAGGGATAAGTCATACTTGTATAAAACAGGGATGAACTGACTGGTAGTGTAGTTAATTGGGAAAAGATCAGGGCTTGACTTGGTGCAAGCTGCAAAAGTCAGCAGTAGGACACTCTTCCCTAAAATGGGGCCGCATGCTGGAAAAGAAAATAGTGGTTATTGTCAAGAGGATAGTTATCAATTCCTACTGCATGGCAAGAGATAATCAGCTGAATTTGAAACAAAGGAAGTTTACATTAGTGCTGAGAAAAATTCTGTAAGTATTAGAACCTAAAAATTACTGGAATAGCTCTTAGGAATTCCATTAATTTTCCCTTGCTGCAGAATGAAAGGAAGAAATCAGACAAAATACACATTTGATGTATATCATGCTGCTTCACTGGACAAGGGTGGACTAGTTAATTAGCTCCCAGATCTCTGGTGTCTTAACTCTACACGTACCTGAATTTTCTTCCCACAGAGGACTCCAGTATAACCTGGACGACATGAGCACACGTTGGGCAATACACACTTGCCTCCAAACAGACACTTCTGGGTGCACACAGCTAAAACAAGAGAGGTACATATGAGGCTTTATTAATGAACAAATTAATAACTCCTTGGTGAAGGAAAAGTGGGTGCCATCACTATATACTTATTCTGTTTGCTTGTAGGAACCAAGACCTTGGAAGGCATTTTCACAGGGTAACACCCCCCAGCATAAGGACACTTAAAGGCCATGTGAAGCCAACAGTGTTCTTATGTCTATCCCATCCCCCTTTTGCTTTGATGCAGATTTAACATGAGAACACACTGAGGGCATGAATGAGACTGAGCAAAGAACACGAGTAAGGTGTTTTTTAGCACACCTTGCTATTTCAAGCTATTGCAACGGCCTCTCAGCAGCATACAACACCGGAGCAAGCCAACACATACTGCCAGGGTCCAGAGTGCCATCAGATCCTGGAGGGCTTCAGAAGGGGCAGAGCTATCTTTACTCTTTATCCTGCCTTTGACACAGATGTGGCTAAACTACATCCAAGGTATAGGACTTCTCTGCACTGCACGTGGCTGAAGCATTCTGAACTGTGCTGAAGCAAGAGGTTACAGGTCACATCATTCTTACGTGTTTGACACTGAATTCCTTCCCACTGTGGAGGACAATGACAGGTACTCGGCCCAATACACTCCCCACCGTTCTCACATTCCTGAAGACAGATTGCTGCACAAACATCATCACAAAATATGGTTATATCCCAAGTAGTTACATTGAGTTTTTATTCAGATTTCAGGATGCCCACGAGAGATTGTGCTGTTCATACTCAAGAGCCACATCATATTCACTCAAATATCTAGGGCCAACAGGATATTAAAGAAGAAAGGCAACTAGAAAAAAAAAATCTCTACAACCAAAACCCACAGTCAGAGGTTCTGCTGCATCACAGATTGCTACAAAAGCCTGAAATACTGAATTAAGACAGCAGCATTAATGAGCTTTATCTTTTCCAAATTTACCTTTCTAAAGCATACACCTTGGTGAGAGATCTTTTGTCTGTCATGCAACTGAATACCCGATGAATCAACACAAGAATATTTGATCCAAAGTTATTTTCTATGACCCATTTGCCTGCACATTTGTCCCTGCTTATTAAGCCATGATCTAACCCACAATTATTTTCATTCATTCATAGCTGACTATTTGATAATCAAATCTCTCTTCCACAGTGTCCAAGAATATCTCACCCCTGTAAATACTGGTAATATTTTTTTTTTTAAAAAAAAACCCTTTCCAATAATTACAGAAAGTAATACAGGAGAATTTATTTTTCCTCCATGCCATTAGAGAGCTCATTGCCCACATCAATTCTCAAGCCTCGGGTGGGTACTATGACAGACACTAACACTTTAGCTATGGGATTTCCACCATCATGCTGATTTTCATGCAGACTGTGCTTTTATCCATGCTGACACAATTTATTTATGCACCATCAATATCTTTATTAAGATACAATGTGACCCACAGATGTGCAACCATCACAGTACTATTTCTACCTGTCCCAAAGAGCTTGTACCCATTGCGTATTTTATTCCCATCACCTCCAACTGTTTCCACAGTTTTCCAATATTTCACGAACTTCTTTTTCTATTATATCTGGTTTTATGTCCTACAGCACAAATTGAATTTCTTTCACTTTTTTGACTCATCTCTTTGCAGAAATGCAGATGCTTTTATTTACACAAGAATCCAGAAAGAAACAAATAACATTTGCTATACAAGAATTTAACAGAATTAACAAGAAATTAACAGAATTTAATTTAGGTCTCATGATTTAGCCTAAGAACTGCATGGTATTAGTTCTCCATTCTAAATTTTGCTGCCAAGTTATAGATCACTATTTTTTCAATGTGTATAGATGTGTATATATTCTTAAGTTCTTTGGCACTAACTTTGTATAACTTGCATGGACAGAGTTGTCCTGAGTCACATACTACTTTTAAGGTATGGTTCTCCTGGTAACTACGAGGTACTTACGAGAGTTACATCTTTTTCCTCTCCATCCTGAAGGACAAGAGCAAATGTTTGGGCCTACACATCTTCCTCCGTTCATACACATTGGCTCACACACACCTTAAAATCAAAAACATCTGCTGTTTAATACATTTAACTGATTACAGAATAATTTATTGGGTATTTTTGGGTCACAGAAGATTTTAACGCTGGCTTACTTTTTTCACATCTTCTGCCTGTGTACCCATCAGGACAAGTACAGACATTATTTCTCATGCAGTGACCACCATTCTTACACGGAGGGCTGCACACAGCTAAAAGACACAAACAGGAGGAAAAGGCTGTAGTTTGGACTTTGACTTAGTGATATACTTTTGGGAAACAAGAGTGCAACACTAAGATTCTGACAGTTTGTATGGACAATTCAGCACTATCAGGCCTGCCTTGTAAAAATCATATTACTGTGTTTTGGTGCAAACATCAATAGTAAAGACAAAATCAGATAAAAAGGAGTCAAGGTTGGCAACTGTATGTGTACACAAGCAACCAGACTACACATTACATACAATGAAACTGGTTGAAAGCTGCATAAATGCTGAGTGGAATACAAGACTAATTTTGAGTCTTCATTCTCCTTGGACAGTTGTTGAATTAGCCATCCATGTAATTTTTGTTTTGCACCACTTCTCAGGTACATGACTTGATTGTTAATTTTGTGTCATAATTTTTTTCTCACAGATTTCCTCATAATAGCAATTAAGGAGTGGGGAGAAGAAAAAAAGAAAATATTACCATTCTGACAGTGGGCACCAAAGAATCCATGTGGACACAGGCAAACATCTGGCTTAGTACAGGAACCACCATTGAGACACACAGGATTACACATTGCTGCAGAAATAGGGTCAGGAAGAGTGGGAAGCACAACATCCAAATAAAGTCCATAAAATATATATGTCTGTTTCAAGAACAGGAATTAAACACCTAAGATAACTGCAGGTAACATCATTCCCATAGAATCTTTACACCAAATTAAGGCATCAGTATAAGACTTCCCAGAGGTGCTGCTGGCAGCAGAAGTAACATGCAGAGACACAAGGGAGTGTGGGGGCCCTGCAGCAGAGAGCAGCTGCCCATTGCTGCCACCTGAGCCATGCAGTTCCAAATTTCAAGCTATGGGAGGTCCTATGGATGCTTTTCCAGGAACATGGAAGTTGCAGGGGTGTTACCTGTACTGCAGGTGGGTCCGTACCACCCAGGTTTACACTGGCAGACGTCTGGGGTGAGACATTCACCACCATTTTCACAGTGCCTGCTGCAAACCACTACCATCCGAGAAGTTGGGGAAAACCATCGGAGAAGGCAGGGGAGGAGACAGGGGGTGGGAGGACAAGAAAGAGATTACAAAGTATTCTTGATTTGTTTTCCAGTTCCTTCCCAAAAATTAACACTGGAAGTAACATACAATTCCACTAGTAGAAGAGGAATTGCTAAACAGAGTAATCTAGTCTCAAACCCGTAATAGCTAGCACCAGACGACAAAGGTAAGTAAAATGTTTTCCCATGCAATTATCCATGGTCTGGTTATATATAATGTTAAAAATATAGAAATTTAGAAAAAAACCCCTCTAAACCAAATGGGAAATGCAATACTAAGAGACAAATGGACTGTGTTACATGATGCAAGAGCAGCTGCACGCACACAGTAACACGAGACTGACAAGCAAAGACATTAAAATATCACAGCTGGGGAAAACCATGAATCACTTCTTCAGGAAGACATCTCATTCTCTTTAGTACTGCTTCACAAAGAGCAGCTTTTTTTCTGTCAAAATTGAAACTAGAACAAGAAAACCTGAAAAAAAAGTCCTGGGATTTGAGGAGGAGACAAACAAAGGACTTTCTGAATTCAGGGTTAATAACGCAATGGTACCTTCAGGTGAACAATACATAAACAGCATGTATAAATTTGGATTCTCTGAAGCATAAAAATTATCTGTATAAAATCTACCCAAAATCTGGAGTTGCCAAATTGCAGAATGTATGATTTGATATGTAAAAGAATTTATGTGAGACAAAGAAATTCCAATCTTTCAGCTATGATCACAGCAAATTTTTCAATTTTCAGGCCAGGTAAAAGGAAAAAGACACCGTAATGTGTGTTCTGAATTCAATTTTCCTGTATCCAGTCTTTCTGACACACCATTCACTGACAACACTTCTGAATGTACCCAAGCATCTAATCAATCTGAGCTAATAAAAGTTAAAAAGCCATCAGGACATATGAAATATCTGTGTGTTTTTCTAAAGATATTATTACATACAAAATTTACTCAATTTTCCATGCCCATGAATCATAAAATTAAATTATTTGCACCTTTTATAATGCATGATGTTTTCAAAGTGATGTGCAGTTACATGATGTTCAAAAAGCTCAAGTATGGGAACCTTCAAAGAGGCACAGGTATTATGTCATTTGCTAGCACAAGACCAAGGGGATAAAAAAATCTGCTTTCTTGCTCCCGAAGAACAGGAAAAATGCCATTTATTTTTCTCTTATGCTCTTTTGCTTACTTGTATCACATCTTGGTCCCACAAAACCATATGGGCAGGTGCAGAGATTTCTGGCCAAGCATGTCCCTCCATTTTGACACGGTGGTTTACAATGTGCTGCAGATATAGAATTATGTTGTTCAAGAAATCACCTCTAGAAAGACGCATGGGCTGGTTATGCTTTATAAAAAAGCAAATGTTAATATCTGACAGTGAGCAAAAAAATGGAAATAAAGTAAGGAGATACATGCAATGCCTTTTGACAAGAGTAAGTAAGTATGCCTTTTGTCAATAGTACGGAGTCCCAACTGTGGTGGTCACCCTGAAGAAAAGAAAGCTGACACAATTTCCAGACAGTGCTTCCCATTCTTCAGGAGTGTTTAGCTTAGAGGCAACTACATTCACTGGTGAACTGCTCTACTTACTGTGAAGGCTAAATTTAGGAATATCCAATCATAAGCAACATTTACAGTGTATATCAAGAAAAGCAGGACATATACCAACATGTAACTCAAGAGTCCTGTTGCAGTGACAGTAAAATGAACACACCTTTTTGCTGGCAGAAAGAACAGTCATGGGAGTTGTTCGCAGCATCCTTTGGGTAGTTATGGATTTAAAAGCAAAAACTACTTTATTTACCTTCCTCACAAGTGGAGCCACTGTATCCTGGTAAACACTCACAGACGTTGGGCTTAATGCACTTCCCATGGTTTTTGCAATCAGGTCTGCATAGAGCTGGCAAAAAAATCAACAGCACTCTGCAAGTTATTAATTTGTGCATATGAGTTACCAAAGGCAAAATTAACATGCCATACTCACCAGCCTGACAGTTATAACCAGCATAACCAGGCTTGCATTTACAAATATTGGGTGCCACACACTCCATATTTTTGCCACAAGGTTGTCTACATCTTGCTGAAAGGCAATGAAGAAGACAAAGAAAGGAATAAGGAAAATGAAAGTAGCATTTCAGCACAATGTGTCTTGCCTAACATAGTGAACCAATTACAGAGAATCCATTGTGTCCCTGCCCATAAATGAGGAGTCTAAGATACATCAGAAAAGTATTTTTAAGTGCATCAATACAACTAAAAGCCTGTAGGCTATGCCAATATTAAGAATGCAAATGAGAAAATTCAATATACCACACTTTCCACTGATTATACAGTAACAATATACTTTCAAGTGATAAAGACATCTCGAGATTCTTTTCTTCAAAGCATTTAAGCACAATTATTTGTAATACCTCTGCAAGTGAAGCCATCTCCATAATAACCATAAGGACAACGACCACACTTGACACTTCCATCTTGACTTGGCTCACAGGGCACACCAGGAAAACAGGGTAAATCAGAACAGGTCACTGCTTTAGGAATCACTGCTTCACTCGATTCTTCAGGAAACATTTTTGGTGGAACAGTGACTTCAACAAGGGCAAAAGGTAAATGACTAGCTTTATGTTTAGCTAATAGGTGCAGAACTCTCTGAGCATTTCCACCTTTGAAGGCTTTGTTTGGCAAAGAATATCCTTTGCTTATACTTGCTCTGCTGCTAGGGGAAGTCTTCCTGTTGGTCTCAAAATAGCTGAAGGCCTTTATTTGTGTTCTTGTTTCCTTCTCAGGTGATGCAGCATGGCTCCTTGAAGAGGCAGCCTTCACAGCATGTACCGAAGAACTGTTTTCCGTGTCAGAAAGGTGACCACTGATGGTGCTCAGAGCATGAGCAATGTTTCCAGTAACCACAGGTTGTACAGAAGCAGTTCTCTGAGAATCAGGTGTCTTCCAGCCAGTGATTGTTTTTACTCTGGAGGCTGGTGGCATGCTGCTACTGACCATTTCTGTAGAAATAAATCTCTTTGGGACATCTGTAGAACTGGGAATATAACTTGACATTCTTAAAACCTTCTCAAAGGATGATGGTTGAAAACCTACAACATGTTAGAAAGAAATGGGGAAGAAGTATGTGAATACCATCAGACTTTTTTTCCTTTTGAGGGTGGGGAATGTTTTCTGAACAGATAAACATACAGCCCATTCATTCTGTGCTTCAGGAAGTCTCTCTTTGTGCTACATCAGAATGTAAGCATGCAGTAGAACCTAACTGAGAGAATTAGAGAAGATCAAGGTATTCTGATTATAACCATTCCTGCCCTCACCATGGCCTTTTCTTGGCTGGAAGATAAGGAGAAAGCACAATTTGTATGAGGCAGACAGCAGAGATTTTCCCATATTAGGTCAATAAACAGATTTACTGTCAGCAGATTATCAGCTCCATATATTGCTTTCAACTAGGTAACTGAAAGAATTTGAAGCAAAAATATTGCATATAGTTCATCAGTGTGTCTCAGCACTAGAAGCAGAGATAAAATCACATGTATTTAGATGCTTAGACACACTGATGCACCACAGGCATTCTAGGTGAATGAGCCACAGACTTGTAGCAAAAGTATTACCATGTTTTATTCTTCAAAATTTGTAATCAACTTTCTCAAAGTTTTTACTTGGGTTTTAGTAGTGGGATGTTTCAACTGTTTAATAAAGATCAGAGACTGACTCAGTCTCCTCATTCAAAAGAGTGCAAGATGAATGATAAGTTCTTCGTATTCTGCCCAGGGAAAGTGTGTGGTTTGTGGAAAGAAGTACAGCACTGTAATCCCAGACTGGTAGAATACTGTATATGTGGTTTTAGCATTATGGGGCAGTGGAGGAATGAAACCTTAATCCATTTATAACTAGAAAATGGTTTACAAAAGGTTAAACTTTACTGAATTGCAGTAAAGTGTGGTCTCCCACTGCTGAAAAGCAAACCATTTTGCAGCTGATGAAGAATTAGCCAGCACCGGTAGTGTAGTGAGAGAGTCTTCCTTCTACCCCAACAACAATTCAGAGATGAAGGGAAAAAACACAAAGAAACCCCCAGCAGGCACAGACCAGGAAATGCCAGTAACAGCATTTACAGAGTTTTGGAATAAAGACATTCACTTGCCATATCCTTCACCTTTGCTTTGAGTTAAAGTAGGAAAATGGCATTCAGCATAATGCCATAAACTTTTCCTTATCTCATATAACAGATGTCCCTATCCCCATGTTACCTATTTTTTGTCAGTGGTTAGTCACTAAAACAAAAGGCAACTGTAAGAGTGTCATACATCACACTGTTAATAAAATGACTTGACTGACCCAAGGGATTTGTTGATATTGACATTTCAGTCTCATTTTTCAGATCAGAATACAGCCCCAGTAATTAATAAATTGTGCCAAACTGAAAAATAAAGTGAATAGCATAAAACTGACTAGAACCTTTATTTGCCAGTTATATTCTTATCAGTATGTGAATCAGAAATTCCATTTTCTTCATGAAAAGAATCACCTTTATTCCCTCCAATTTCTCCTGTGGAATCCTTCCTTCCAACATCAGTGTCATCAAAGCTTTCTGAAAAGATGTGAAGGCACATTAGTAGTGCACAGAAGTAGCTACATTTGTTTAAATTTAAATAAATTACAAACAGAGTTAAAGTTTTACGACATAAAAACAACTCAAAATTCAGAAGGCAGATAAAGTTTAAAAATGTTTCTTAGAAGTTTTTTAACAGAGTATTTTAAAGATACAAGTTATTCAGTAATTGCATGTAAATACAATTTTGGCAACTGCCTTGACTTGGGTAAATAGTTCTATATTAATCAATCTAATATATTTTTTCAATATTTTATTAATAATTTATCATATTATGAAAATAATGAAGAAAAAAATGCCAAAAATATTCCACTGTATTCTACTTTGGTAAAAGAACGAGGGTGTGCTTTTTATATGTTTTTTTCTACACTGGAAAAAGTGTTTCACAGCTGTGTTGACCCAGCCATCAGGAGAGACACAGCCCTGCTTTGCTGACTACTGAGAAGAGTTCCAAGTTACTGTTAGAAACATGAAGCACAATCAAAGATACTTTATCTGAATGACAATAAGACAATACCATTCTTCTGAAAATCAAATAATTTTACCATGACATGACTTCCCATCTCCTTGCAGATTATTTGGGCATGGACCACAATAGTAAGAACCAAAAGTATTGAAGCAGAATACTCCAGGGAAGCAAGGACTGGATGCACATTCATCTACATCCTCTTGACAATTTTTACCTGTATTGAAATACAGATTTAATTTTTTTTATAATATTGTGGCACTAGACTCTGTTTATAAAAGTACAATGTAGGCAAGTGCTGAAATTAAAAAAAAGTGCAACCAGGCATTTCAGTCCATCTAATAAGAACAGCTGATTAGGTTTGCTATTCACATTTTTTATCTTATATCAAGTATTTTGCTTATTGTAGAATATGGAGAAGATGGGCTGTGGGAACTACATGATTATCTGCAGGAGGAATCTCCTGTGTTTTTCCATGTTGCTGAATTTACCTTTGCAGAGGAAAACAATGGAAATTAGCTTTCATAATGAACTAAAATAAACAACCATTACAGTCATGCAAGAAATACCTTGAAGTATATCATATATCTGTAGCACAAGACCATAAAAGTTCTTCATAATATAACAATAAGCTATTTATAATGAAAAATTGAAAAAGAAAATTGTAGACATGAAATTAAAAACTCCTATTTATCACTAAACATGATAAACACATGTAAAAAAAGTAGCAATTTACCTTGAAGTTCATGTGGACATTCACAGTAATAGCTGTTTACTCCATCCACACATCTGCCAATACCACACTGGTTAAGTTTACAGTCATCAGTATTCACTTGACAGAGATCACCTTCAAATCCAGCCACACACACACAAAGATATCTTCCACTTCCAGGTGGGAAATTAATGTTTGTCACACATGAGCCATTATTTAGGCAATCACATGATTTTACACTGACCTACAAGACACGCCCAATAAGACAGTTTTCTTTTTTTAAATGAACTAGCAATGAGTTCTATAAATAGATATTTTAAATATCTTATTAGTAGGTGTCATTTTACTGTAATATTCATTACCTCTATTTCTACCTTAGTTGTTGCATTGCAGTCATCTGTCAAAGAAAATGTTAATTTATGGACATTCATTGTCACAGCTTTCCACAAAAGGAGACCTGATGCAGAAAGACTGGCACCTTCTGGACCAGAATCCAATGTGAAATGAATAGCAGAGCCCTCTGGATCTGAAGCCAAAAACTGATATACAAAATCTTCTCCATAAAATGTCTGTAGCATACCCTGAGAAGTTTCAAGCACTGGAGGCTGGTTACCTGTAACAAAAGAGATATTTTCCTCTTCTAAGCAAAAGTCCCAATATACTTATAGAAATTAAAAGGAACATATCTTTCTACTAAAGAAATCCCATGTACTTATTTCTCTTAAATTCTAATGTCATTCAAATGGCACAGGAAAAACACTTGATATTTTCAATACTAGCGAGTGCCTGCTCCAATCAGGAATCCAGTCACTGCGGCAAAAACCATGAAGAGAGAAGGCATAACCAGTGTCTCAGCTGCTAAACTCTATCCTATTTCTATCATCCTCCTTGCAGAAGAGGTTGTGCTCCTTAGTTTCAGAGCATTGCCTCTGGTTTGCATTTTTCTCTCACTTCTGACTTTGTCAGTATTGAGTTCCAGTCCCAACATGGCTGTAACATGGAAATCCCTTGACTCCCTGTCTGCTGGATGAGTTGCGTTTCATTCCTTCCATTCGTGTCTCATCCTTTTAGAATAGATATATATATCTTGGCTTTCAGTACAAGTTCAACTGGGACAAGATTCACCAAGACAGGCACCAGAAGTCCCATTCAGGCAGGACCTTTCCTAATCAAGGCAGAGTCTATTTCATGAGTCTTTCATTCAAGAAGATGTGGATGGAATGATTGTACTTGCGATGTTATAGACCTGAGCTGGCAGGACAGGCTGGATGGCCAATATGAAAGCTCCAAGAAACATTCCATTTGATGAAGGGGCCAATGTGATATGTATATCCAAAGACTAAAATCTGAACCAAAAGAGCTACAACATCTAAGTTAGAACTCAGTACTACAGAGAAGGAAAATGAAAAATTTAGACTTAGGTTTTCCCTTCATAATGCAGTTTCTAACCGAACTGCAGTACAACAACCTCGGATATACTTTCAAGTAATTAGGCCACATATCTATGCCATCAATGTAAATGATGCACAGATATTAAATGACTAATAAATATGACATGTCCTTTAATTCACTTTGTGATCTCCACTTGTGTGTTATCAGAGTAATTTGTTGAAAAATACCTGTTATACCTTTCTGTTGAAGACAAATATACGTGGGTGTAGCTGTACTAAATATCAAGATTGCAAAGTGCTAATTAGACTGAAAGTTGTTAATTTTCATTAGTTATTTGTAATGGCTACTGCAGGAGAGTCAAGGAAAGAAAATTTTTAAAAGCCTGACTTTTACATAATGGTCTGGAAACAAAAATATAATTTTCAGAAACTAAGAAATGTCAGATGAAAACCGAGATCAAATGACAAGCTCAAAGTGAAACACTGGCCTAGTTAAACTTAAAACATCACTACTGCCATAAGCTTAAAAACTTTGCAGACTTTCAACTTCTTGGTATTAAAAAAGAACTATTTAGAACTTACTTTCAACAACTGACCATGTTAGCTTTGATAAGTCAGGTCTGCACAGTAAGCAAGGGCTGGTTGGATTTGTGTCTCCTTCACCATAACAGAGTCCATCTATGTTGCATGTTTTCTCCTTTTAGAGAAATGAAAATGTGATTCATTAATGTTTTTGGTTATCAAACTGGTTATGAATTTGTAAGTATCAAATAAAATCTAATCATTCAGCACTTCTATTAAACAGCTAAGCTTGTTTTTCAATCTAAACAACTGACAGCAAGTTTGGTTTTATCTGATAATTATATGAAGTGCTTTTGGTTTGATTTTTTACATTTAAAATTGCTTCATCCCAGCTCCTCTTTCTGTGCATTGAAAATCTCTCTTGGAAACAAGAACAGAGTATGGTCTGCTAATTTTTCTAGATTCTTTTTCTGCCTGAAAAAATGCATATTTTCATAATAGAGAGTAGTGAAACACATACCTTTAATGTACATAACCCAGATTCTTGTGGATCACATGTCTGACAGGCTCCATCATATAATACCATTGTTTTAGAGTTACTATAAACAAATCCATCATTAGAAATCTGCAAGGTGAACAGTAAAAATGGATTAACTGATACAGGTATCAGTATATCACTTGCATGTTCTGCCAGCATGAGCTTCCACTCATTAATAGACACCCACATGCAGGTTTAAAATCTCACAACAGTCATCAGAAATCTAACCAAACCTGCCAATGACTCTAGGCAGATTTTGACCAACCACATGTAAGTGTCTGCTTTAAGGTAAATTGAGTTGTTTGTGGGCTCTATTGACCTTATTGACTCCATCTGTAGGAGAGCTCAGGTATCTGCTCACACAGGGATGTACATGTGGCTGAGCTCAATTCTACCAAAGATGGATCCAAGGTCATTTGAAATACTCTAAGGTAACTACCTGGCCTTTACCTTCTACTCTTGAAGAATGTGTGTCTCTGCAGGACCAAGGCTGTATCTACCAGTCTCCTTGCAGGAGAACACAGCCAAATGACACTCAATGCTTAAGCTTAGGTGACAAAACTGAGACTCCCAAGTTAAGCAAGGTGACTTCTCCCTTTAGTACCATTAAATAAAGGATAATATCTACATGATGTGTCTTCACCTTAATAGGAATATTTGTAAGTGAATATTTGAAATTTCTGAGAGTACCTTTATTTGCCATCTGGCAATGGGTTTATCATCAACCACATCCATGACATCAGACTGCTGGCCATCATTTGGTAACTGGCAGTCGACAGTCCTGGCATTTTGGAAGGCAGCTGGCATAGTTAGAGGTTCTCCAGGAATCCATTGTCTATCACTATACTGAATGTTAAGACAGAAGATTGTTTTTTCATTGAAATACGTCACGAAAACATTTTTATCAGAGAAGAACTCCATGTGTATTGCACAGCATTTGAACAAGTCTAATGTGTCTGGATTAGAATTCAGTGGCAAATATTAAATGACAGTATTTGCACATGCAGATTTTTACCTAAGCCAGCTACTGTGGAAGAACAGGCAGAGAAGTCTTTCCTGCACAGCCCTTTGGCACTGCATTGCCAAGGACAAACAGTCCTTCCAGCTGGAAAGTAATAGGCGGGTGAAGCAGTGGGTAGTCCTCAAACACCACTGATCTGACGTGAAAGTGCCTCCATTCCCCTCTATCTCTGCTCCCACACAAGGACAGGCTTTAGTCAAAGGAACAGATGAGGGTTTTGGCAGGGCTCAGGAATCATTCTGGGTGCTGGGGCAATGCTGGCAGTTAGCCATTTAGCCCCTGTACAAGCCAACAGCTTGTTCAATAGTACAAGATGCCATCGACCTGCAGACTTTTCTTCTAAACTGCAGTGAGGACAAGGCATCCAAGGGTCCATCTTGAGAGTTCAAGGTAACAGAATAAGGGTGATAATACCATTTGACTGAAGCATTGATGTGGAAGTAGGGATAAGCATATGGAAAAAAAATAAAATGAGATGGAAGTAAGAATTCAGGCAGACTAAGAACCAAGAGAAGAGCAAGTAAAAAGAATTTTGAGCTTGACTAGTTTTTACTGAGCTGGCATATTTTTTTAGTTACTGGAGTCAATCAAGACATTTATTCAATCCCAACCCTCGCATGGAGAGTCATCTGCTGTATAGGCCTTGCCTGTTTTTTTTTCAGACAAAAAAATAAACACTTTTCTAAATAGATGCATGTGCTACTTCTGTTCCTATCAAACATTTTTTTCTTTCACCCTATACTCAGTTAAGGAATTCACAGCAAGGGTAAGTATAAAAGGTAAATGTTTCTAAATATGTAATTTTGAGTGCATTTAGTACTGTAACTGTTGAAATGTGATACAGTCTAATTCTTCAGAAAGGTTTTGTTACTAGCTGGAGGCAAATGCAGATAATTTTTACAGAAACAGTTTACCCTTGCAAAAATCAATTAAAAGGCCTTCAGATCTGTAAGCATTCCAGCTCATAAGGTTCACAGAAATTGAAGTTCAATGTAAAACAGAAGGAAGTAAAACTGTAGTTTTGTTTTGCAGAGATTAAACATACTCTCATCCTTTACATTTAAATTCTGTATCCCTATAATCATAGGTTCCTGGCCATTTCCTATTCAAACATCTTGTAAATTGCTTATATATTTGCCTTGAAAAATTTTTTTAAGAACGAACAACAACAGTCTCTGTACACAAATTCCCCTTAAGTTTACAGTGAGACATTTTTTAATTTCCTGTTCAAACCTGACCCATATCATTAAATATCCATGGCATTCTACCTCAGGGGAATGGACAACATATCAAAAACACCTTTATCTTTTCCTAATAGATTTATTATGTTTATAAAAGGCTATTTCAACCATTAGATTTGAGATAGAAATCTAGTAATGGCTTTAACCTTGCTGTCCTTTTTCAAAGAAGTGGTACTTCAATTCCTCTCCATAAACACTTAAAAATATGGTGATGTACTGGTTGTTACTAATAAGGCTGCCCTTGCCCTTTTCTGAGGGATAACTGCTGTATTCTGTTATCTCCCTCCCAGCTGCTGAACATTCCCATTATGTTTTGTATTTCTCTTATCATGGAGGAAATGGCAATCTTGCAAAGTTTTGAGTGTTTGCTGCAAAGTGCTGAGTGCCTTTGCTTTTAGCTTCCACTAAAGCATTGGGTTGTAGGCACATCAATGAATAATATGTTTGACACTTTGTCCCTTGTTCTCTAGGAAGTTTAAAATGTAATTGTCACTATTCAGGGAGACCTACTTGCAATTTGATGATTTCACATTTCAGGTTCAATGAGTCCCTGAAGCCATGTCCAAAAGCTCTCACTGATGTGCAGTCATACTGCTGAATATCGCACAGCCCAGCATTCTCCAGCTCTGTAATTTCTGGAGCCTGGTCTTGGAAGCAGAGATTAGACAATAAATGCTACCATGAGAACTCATTCATATGCATTCACATTATGCAATATGTTTATTTTTCTATCCAACCATGAAAACTATGTAAACAACAAAATCTGGACCCAGCTGAAGGGAAGCATAAACAGAAAGATTTTACATTGTTAAACTGAATCTTAAATTTAAAGCTAAGCTTCTGTCTTCTCTTACAACCTCAGTATTATGAAGCAGAGGAAATTCAGCTGATAGCAAACACTTGTGAATGCATGTTTTGCTTTCTCAACTATGGTTCTTTACATCACATTTCCAGATTAAAATTGAAATTAAACTAAGGCCTTATAAATAGAACTGGAAAGGAAACAGTTATGCAATAATTTATACAGGGATTTTTTTTATTACAAACTAAAAATCTCAGATGGAAGTTATTTCAGGAAATAAAGTGACAGATCAGAACACTCAAAACCAGTTTTTATGAAGTAAAACCAGCTTATTTTATTCCTCTTGAAGTCAAATATTTCTTATTATTCTATTCCCTCTTTCTCTATTTGCTTTTAAATAAGTCACTAAAACAAGACCACCATTGCAAACCAAAATAGAACAGGTTTTATTTTGGAAGAGTTTTGACTTTTGTAGTACTGTTCATATTTTTCCAGCATTATTGTTTAACTGAATTTTTAGTGAATATCTTACCTACTGAAAATGAAAAAAAACTGCCCAGCACTATTTGCTATACCTCTTTTTTCTTCACCATCATTTCTGCTCCCATCCCATCTAACAGTTAGCTTACAGAGATTTAACATGACCAAAGACAAAAACATCCCACTTAGAGTTAACAGACAGGATCACATAAACTGTAAAAATCCAGGGGAGGGATGGATGTGGAATATTTTCCCTGAAGAAGACAGCAAGTGGAAACATTGCTAGTCTCTTGGGGCTATACTCTGCATTGCAAACTGACTTTTAAAATCTGGCATATTAGAAACCAAGATCATGTCTTGTCCTTGAAAACAAGAAGGTTGAATGGAAAATAATTATAGCTGTAGTAAACTGGAACTAAATAACTGAGAATCCTTGTCCATGTATAAAAGCAGGAGAGAAAGGCAGCAAAACAAATGCACTTGGCACAAACACCAAGAGCATTATTGAAGCAAATCTCATTTTCCCTCCACTTACCAGACAGTATTCTGCAGTCATATGAGCTGTAGCCTTGAAAACATGCACAGCCCCATTCTGTACATTCCCCATTACCACTGCAGAGACTGGGACACTTTAAAGCAGTAAGTAGGCTCTCAACCGACTCTTCAAGTTCCTGTGGGTTGTAATTTATTTCTTCTAAAATTCTTTTCTCACATTCATTCTCCAACAGAGCTAAGGAAGCTTCTGCCCAACCGAGGTCATCTTTCAGCAGCAAATCTTTAACACACATATCGATGGCATCTCCTGTTCGCCGGCCAAGGAGGGCACCACAAGATCTTCCTATGCTAGAATTAGCTACTGCCTGCTGGCACAGGAACAAAGCACTAGATTCAGTGAGGCCTGAAGGTGTGGGCCAAGAAGGAAGGAATTTTTGGTCTGTGTCAGTAGCATGGTCCTCTGGGAAAAAATAACTATATCCCTCTAAATCTGTTTGGCTGAGACTTTGGAAGAGGAATACCGGATGGTATTCATAATAATTTTGGCGCTTCCCTCTACTTGTAGCAGATTGACTTTTGTGAATATGACTGCTGTAATGGTGTGAATTTCTCCTAATGTCTAAGCTTGAACTTCCTTCTCTTTCTGTACCAGTATTTCCCACTGAGATGGCAGAGAGACGCGAGTTTATTAGTGATGTTTTGTGAAGTTTGGTTTGATTATTCTGCCTCTGCAGAAGTGTAGATGAATCCATTTCATGTGTAGATGAACGTTTCTTTAAGCCTCTGACAAGATCAGCAGGACCAAGATATTCATCAGTGACATCCAGTCCTGGTATCAAAGAAAGAAATCTACCATTTTCACTTTCTTTACAAGGCAGAGGAAGTTCTGACTGAGTAACCACCTCCAGTTTGTTCACTGGTTGATATAATCTGGCATCTTCAAGTGCACAGTCACAGAAGACAATTTTTCTAGAGGATGTTAAAGAAGCAGGTGTCTTGTCAAACAAGCTCTCTCCTGGTAAAATTCTAGCGAGGAAAGAAAAAGATGAAACTGTATCATCTGAACTATTTTCTTTATGTTACTAAAGTATTAACGTTTTTTGTTCTTTGTTGTTTCATACATACATAACATAATGTTATATATATAACATGTTATATATATATATAACTATATATAACGTTATATATATAACATTATGTATGCTGTAAAGACAGCATAAATCTGCAGCACACAGCTATAACACAAAACCTCAAGAGTAACTAATGAAAGAATTGAGATGAGTGGATGTTTTCTGTACACCCCGATACTTTGTTCCAAACCTAATCAAAACAATCTTACATCATAGTACTTGAACACTTATTTGGCAATTCAGTTTCAATTTTCTCTTAAATTAATTATGGAATGCAATGATGACATTATAACATCAACTTAAAAACTTAAGGAGATTTTTTTTATTATTTTGACAAGTTTTTAAGACTGTGAAGGAAAGGTAGAAGCAAAAATGATGACATTTGATTGATCAACAGAAGCATTTTGTTACCTCCATTCCTTAATAAAAGAAAAAGGAACATTAGCATGGTTTGGGATTTCCATGCCACTGGCAGTGTGATAGTCATTCTCTGCATTTCCATCAAAGGTGCCACATAGTCCCACTGTATGTTTGTAATCTGAACTGGGTGCCCTAAGCGTTATGCTCATTCCCCATTCACTCACGTCAGCACGAACGAAAGCTCCAGAAGAAAACAAAACCTAAAAAGAGATTGAAGATAGCCTCATGAGAAACGTGAGTTTTTTATTTCACCTGTTCTGTAAGCAATTATTTACCACTTACTGTTACTTTTCTTCCTTGATAGGACTCAGTGATTCTGACATTGCTTCCTGTTGTGTCTCTATTTATTACAGATAAGTGTGGCTGTGATTCATGGAGCTGACCACTGCACATGTCAAATGCAATTATATCACTTCCTTCCTTAGCAACAAAGCCACAGTTGCAGGATGCTGGGTAGTGGAGACTTCCACAGTCCCACTGGCGAACATGAACTTCAAAATCTCGAGATGTACTCTTGTAGAGAACAAATGTTCCTGTTTTAAAATTGTCATAGACGCTGGAATCAAAAGAATAGCACATGATATCACTTTGGTTATGAAATAACTGTACCACTACAGCTCAACAACTTTATTTTCAAACAGATTTCTAACATTTGGTGAAAACATTGATAGGGAAACTCATTCTGCCAAGTCAGAAGAAGCAGTACAGCCCACAGAGCAAAACACAGCTTTATCCTGAGTAAACACCATCATATCTTCCTCTGAGCAGCGTTAAATCAAAAAACAAAACAAAACAAAACCACCAAAAAAAACCCCCACCTTATTTTTACAGCAGAAAAGAAGGATCATGAGTAGAATATATGTAGACAATGGCAGTGAATAGAAATAAAAGCATGAAGATACTGCCATTCCTCGATTTTTTTTAACAGTGCATATGGAGGGTACTTCTCAACCTTTGTGCTTCTACAACAGTACACTGCTGCAGCAAGAGCAATAAGATGCATAGCAGTGTGCATGTGGGGGCAGCTGCTGAAAACTGCACAAGTACCCTTGACAAAATGATTTAGAAAGTCACATCCTTTTAAAAAGGTCTGCTTTATTAAGATGGAGATGGGGAGTGCTTATTCCCAATGATCATTTAAGATGAAAACCATAAATAGCAACTTGCTTTTTTTCCTTAGGGTTAGCCATCTGTCCCCTGAAGCAAGGTTAAAATAGCCAATTTAATGATTCAGCAGCAAGAAAAAAAAAAAAAAAAAAAAGAAAAAAGAGAAAGAAAACCCCCAAACTTTTGCTGTAAGTTTAATAGCCTCTTGGCTACAAATGGCATTTGACAGTTGATTGTAGACTGGCAATTTGCTTTGTATATAATGGGCCAGCAGGCAAATTGCAGATGGCTGCACTACTGGGACTGCATTGGACTGTCCATAATTCAGTACATAATTTGTTTCCTCTGTTTGTAAAATGAAATAATTTATCCTTAAAAAGAAAGTTCTTTCCCTGCAGCATCATGCTTCCAGACAGATCACTTCAGTGAAACACTGTTTCATGAGAAAGCTTGATCACAATGCATTCATGGTTACTATGCCCAGTGAAGACATCCCTAAAATTTCCACTGAAGGAGAAACTGCAAGATCAGGATAACCCCACTGACTTTATTAGTAGCAGTAGTCAAACTTCTATCACAGAACCCATCACAACTTTTATTTCCCCTTCTGTTATCATGTGTGGGCTGAACATCCTTATTTGGAGGCAACATATCCTCCTCTTCTCACCCAGCCACTTGAAGAAATGTGCTCCTGCTGAACAAAGAATGTAAAACTCTCAGGTGTGGAGCTTGTGTTTGTTCAGACGTCTTTTGTGAACTGGAAACATCTTGAAAGAAAGAAGCACACCAAAAACAGCTGTGGCCAAGAAAGCTGTTTTCACTTCAAAATCCTTTTTGGCCAGTGACATGCAAGTGACAGCAGTATGTAAGTGACTTTCAATGCCACTAATAAACACAGCAAAATACTACACAGACAGCAGACAGCTTCCAACAATTCATCCTTACAAGGATTCAGATACTGACACACAGAAATAAGGAAACTATGCTTTTGTTTGGAAACACCTCCGCATGAAAAGTTTTGTCTAATCAATCATTTTATCATGGTTCATATTTAATATACAAACATTTTTATCTTTCATAGTCAACAGACTGCACAACAGACTACCACTCCTCTTGTCCATTTGCTTCATTCTCTTGCCACAACCGCAAAACTTGCCTTTAGAAATGCAAATATTACAAACCTCATCATGTCTGGCAAGCTTTTACCAACTAAAGCACATTTATCCTTATTGTCACAAAAAAAAAAAGTAAAACTCAGTATAATTGCAGAAAACTACAGCTTTGTATCACCAGCACAGATGTAGAATAAATATAGAAATAATTAAAGAAATAAAACACACACCCCAAAACCCACCCACAAAAAATCCCAACACACTTAAGAGCAGTAAGCCAGTAATTACCTTCCATCAAATGTAATTATATGAGGGTCAGTAAATGAGTAGCAGTAGGCAGTGGGTAGGTCCCTAACTGTAATCTTCAAAACAAAGAAACAAATTGTAAAACATGTCAGATCAGGAAATAAATGGACTTAGGCACATTATTTATCTTATTATAGTAGTTTACTTTATACTAAATATATTATACTTATAATCAATCTGAGTAATTACTTCAATATTAAAATGTAAAAAAAAAAATTCAAATTAAAAGACAGAATTTCAAGAAAAAATAAAGCAACTAAAATCAACCATTTAGAACTCTTGGTGTGAATCAGCAAGTCACAACTGAAATAAAAGCTTCATTAACACCAGCCACACTTCTGGCCAGTTTACAGAGCTTAACGTGAAGATTTTTAACCTGCATGCTTTCTGGAACATAGCCATTCCACAGGAAATTCTCACTGGATATAGGTTCAACTGCAATTCTGGTAATCCTGTCTCCATCCTGCATGAAGTCTGTCACAGCAGTGAAATAAATTACAGCTTGACTACAGATTCCATTATTGCAAGATTTCTGGAGAAGATCCACATGACAAGAAGAAAGAGCCAAGTTTAGACCTAACTGCTCTTTACCTGTTTTAAAGAAAATACATCATTAGTGAGTTCTTCTTCTAAATAAGTCACATGCTGCACATTACTGTTAATATAGATACTAACTTCTTTACATACACTTTCATAAATTAAAATAATTACTCATTTTTCTTGGGTTTGGTTTGGTCATGTAAAAAACCTCCTCTCTACCTCTTCATATACACACCCAATAAAATTTTTTTGCATTTCCCAGTTTGATAGACAAATAGGAATCATGATAGGCTTGCTAATGTGAAAAAAAATGGTTGTCTACATAGGCAAGGCTCCTCCTGGTTCACAGGATTTGTGCTTGAAAAAATATTACAGAAAATGGCTATAACAGTAAAATATGAAGACTTTGTGACTGCATAGATCATACTTGCAGTGCAACAGGTAAACAAAATTAACTGAATTATAAACTTTACAAGTATTACAGTATTCTGTCTATTCAAGTTAAAGAATGTGGCTCCAATATCAATGCCTACCAAAACAACACCTACAAACTTCAGCAAGTAATTCTTTCATATTTTCAGCAGCACCATACAGACTGTGAATCCTTTTTGTAATATTTTAGGAAGTATTTTACAGTGTCACAGCTTCTTTGAAGAAGGAAACCAGCATAGTATTTATAAAACTCCATTAAATATGCAAAATATAACAAAATCAGGGTAATACTCACCTTCATCAACACTATTTAATGTCAGTGAGATTTTGCAGTCACTTTCTAGCTGGCTAAATTCAGGACAAGGAATAGGAATGCTACTTTCTATTGTCAGTCTGTATTCCTTCCCATCTTCTGATATGTCATATGTTTCTGCATGTATCTAGCACAGAAGAAAATGTACTTAAAACGCAATCTCTGTGAGTAAACTGCAGCACTGCTTCCTAATCAGTTAGGAGTGCTTATTAACACAGGCTGAGGAGCAGCAGTACATTGAGAAGAGGCAGACACAGCAACCAGAGTCTTGAAGAGATGGGTAAAGGGGAAAGGATAAGGAAAAAGCAAGAGTAAAAGTTAGCTGGAAAGGTAAGGAGTTAGCAAACCACATTAACACCACAAAAGTTAGTAACTCCTGGAAGCCAAGACACAAACAGTTTTGTGTACTGTCTGGGTGGGGGGGGGGGGAAAGGAAGTGGGAAGCTACCTGCAGGCAGCAATTCCAAAAGAATTTGGAAGCACCATATTTCTCCTGGGATTCCTCTCTGCAAGCTTACAATACAGATCACCAAAAACATATAACCAAAAACTCAGTTAGAGATCAGTAATAGGGACCTACAGCTGAGCTTGGTAGGCTGGGTGGAATCCTGAATGCAGACTCACAGGAAAACAAAGATAACCCATTGCCTCTTTGCAGGGTACACTGCAGAACTGCACTTCCGTGAGAGAAATCTGAGCCCCAATCCCATAGAAACAAGCTCAGGCTAAGTCTTCAGGACTATACCCAATATGTAATGACATGCAGTACATCTTTCTGAGACTGGGCCATTCTTGGCCAGCAAATGGCTCTCTATAGCTCTATCCACAGTAGGAACTATCACTCGGCCTCTGACCAAGCAGCACAGCACAGCCCACCTCCCAGCTACCCGTATTTAAGCCCAGACCAGGCTGGCTCAGGGCTGTGACCTCAAACTTTATGAGCACAGTGCCAGTCGGCTCCAGCTGCTGGAAACCAAGGCCCACACTGTGTGTGCAAGGTGCCAATTCAGCCTTCCTGCACCTTGAGTACATGGGGAGCACACAAACCACTGCGACTCTCTTGCTTTTGGACAAATTTAAGTCCACCTCAGCGGACAACACGCTCTATTAATTCACAGTTAATACATTTTAAGTGCCTTCTAGTCAGATGACTGATTGCTGTAGCAACACTCAAAGATTACTACTATGTTATGTTTTTACAAAGTTACCTTAATCCCAGCAAAAAATTCCTTGCTCTCAACTGAAGAGCTTTGTATATCTGGCTTCTCCATGAAAAAAGCAGAACTGCTACAGTAGACCTGTAGGGTAAAACCAGAATAACAGAATACATTTTTGGTATGAAGTGGTCACATGAAGACAAAACCCTACCACCATGGGCTGGTTCGATGAATTCATTGGCCTATCTTCTGGTTGCACCAGAAGGTACCAGTTGCCAGTGGTAAGTACAGCTAAAGAAAAGAACAGACACAGACTGAGCATGCTAGGACCTTCTCCTGGCATATTCTAACAGCGGTGCAGAGACTTGTTCAACTAATGGCTGCATAGAAATCATATTTAATAGATACCTAAAAAATCTTTTCTGGAGCATTTCTGCAACCAATGATATCTGTGAAAATGTATTTTACACTTGCTTATATGTTATTTACTACATTCTTTTCCATTTCAGTTTTTGCCCTTTAATTTTGTTTAGTGACCATTAGATCTTAGATTATGTTTTTCCTGCTTTTATGGACCTGGATAATTTTTTTCAAGATGAGGAATTCAGTGTGGTTTCCCTCCATTGAACCAGTTCCATGCTACTGGACACTATGGTTTTGCTTTGGTTTTGTGTTCATTTTGGGGTTTGTTTTTATTTTGCTGTATCCATTTTGAGATGTGTTGACCACACATGCAGTATTTCTGATCCTGAAAAAAAGAAGAGATTCATAGCAGCAGGAGGTAGCTTATGATTGTGCCTTTCCTTTTGACTGTCACCAAGCCAACACTGTCAGGCAAGTCTTTGCGAAGTCCCCAAAGGATTTTTGAGGATTAACAATTGCTATTGCTGTCCATAAACCATCAAAGCAGCCTGGCTTTGGCATGAACATACATATGCACACCAATCACGGGTTTTTTTGTTTTATTTTCTCCAGGAAAAATTAACCTGTATTTTGGTATATATAAGTAAAAGGTTTAGAGATTTTCCAGTGCTTAGGCTTCTCAAAGTTACCATGAGAGCCTAAGCCCTCATTCTGGTACAATGGAAGGTAGGGCATCACACTGCTTTTGATGGCAGAGATTAAAACATATAAATCCTAGACACAAAACCAGTAAGCAGCAGCTCATTCAGAGAAAAAATATCTATCTAATGAATCAACAACACAGCTTTTCATAACCTCTGGCTCTTATAGCCTCTCACTGAGATGCAGTTGCATCCAAAAATCCTCTTAATTTACAGTGTTCTAATAAAAATTTACCTCCTGGAGGCACGCTGCACTGTATTGAGACAAACAGTATCAAAACCTTAAAGGCAGTGGTAGTTATAGTTCTGTGGTATTTACACATTCATATGGGCAGTTGGTGTAAAGTAGAGGCAGTAGGCTTCTGCCAAGAAAAATTATGCAGCAAGGTGCTGGACCTCTCTCTAAAAACTGTCAGTGTCTACTGAGCCATATTTGCAAATACACAAAGAAATCACATTAATGTTTTAACCTACTCTGTCTCCAAGTCTGATGTTTATCCCATCTAGTTCTAGAAGTGAGAAGGTATGAACTGCTGTTTCATGTGTAAGTTCTTCCTTGATACCTTCAGGAGAAAGTCTTGACCAAGTTACAATGAATCCAATAGAGCCGTTTGCAATAGGAATGTCAAAGGTACACCTTAAGTAGATGCTGCCTTTGATCATCTCTGCTACAACTTCAGGAACAGATGGAAGTGGTGGTGACACAGATGGAGATGATGTAGGAGCCAGGTTACCTAGTCAAACAGAAGTGTGGTCTGTGCTTTTTATTCTGCACAAAATCAGTATTGGATACAA
Organism: Aphelocoma coerulescens; assembly: GCF_041296385.1. Taxonomy (NCBI): domain Eukaryota; kingdom Metazoa; phylum Chordata; class Aves; order Passeriformes; family Corvidae; genus Aphelocoma; species Aphelocoma coerulescens. The sequence continues at coordinate 29,364,230 of NC_091015.1, forward strand.
TGACATTGACATATCTTTTGCCAAATAATACACTAATAATATTACCTTTTACATTTGTGGAAATACTACATAATTTCTTAAGAGAATCAAAGAAAAATGTGTATCTTTCTTCTATTAATTATTACATGGAGAAAAACTCTTTATGAGCTTTTGATTATATTCTAGCCAGTAGGAAGGTGCTAAAGAGGGGAAAAAAAGTCAATCCAAAAAAACTCAAGATAATAAAATATACTTCATTATTTTACCAGGCAGGAGAGAACAACAAGCAAAGCAATGTGTCTTACAGAAGAATAATTTCACTATTTATGAAGACAGTGGGGAAAAGAAAAAGAAAAATTAAAAAGAAAAAGGCTATTTAGAAAGGAGCAGAACAAGCAGCAATATGATTTGTAGATTCCTCTTATATTTTACTCCTGAAGAATCGAAGTAATCTGTCATTCAGCATAATTACAAGTACTTCTTGATATTTTGATATTCAAAATATTCTGAGAAAGAACTTTTGTAATCCAAGTTTGTCTGAAATTACCTCCCAACTGCTCACTTTGCAGCAAACCAAGCAATACCCTTGATAACATGAACGTATTTTTATTCAAGACAGAATATGACTAAATAGTGACATGATTGGGTCACAGATGCACAGAAAACCTTGAAAATCAAAACAAAATACTCACTGCTGCAGATGCCTTCAATTCCCATTCCCTCAGGATCACAGGTCTGTGGCCTTGCATCTGAAACAACTACAGATTGTTTTGACATTGTATATTCACACACATACCAAGTACATACACCAGTGCTCTTAGATTATAGACCAAATGTCACAAAACACTAATTGAAGTGCAAACTTGCAAAATAGAAGCAGTCTTGTAATCTGAACCATGTACAGCTATGACAGCAGTGAGCACAAAGCCTTGTGCTGGAAATCATCCAGGGTGAAGGGCACAGAACATTCTAACACCTCTACAACTTTTACTGCTGATGTGCTCAGCCAATACTTATACATATTGTTAGTGAATAAAAAGGAATGATACTATTCTCTTAAATATATATTTTGCCTCCCCTTACTCACATCTGAACACTTCAACTGTAACCCTGGACAGTGAAGTTCAGTGCAGACCTGCTTTGAAAAGAATCACCTTTCCTACAGAGACCTAAGGAAAAGTGCTTGTGCACTGCTATTGTTTTGTATTTTGAATGCTATAGAAAAATAAGTGGAACTTGGCTTTAACATGAGAATGCCAGTTAGCCACTTTACTCAAACAACATCGAAAGGGCAGCAGCAACACTGGAAATCCCATTCACCAAAAAGAATGAAGAACAGATTTTTCTGTTCCACACTTCAGTGGTGTAACGTTTGAATTCCATAGCATGTAGAGGACAGACTGAAAATTTGCCTCAGTTGTTTACAGCTATCAAATGTTAAAGAGAAAACACAGTACACATGGTAACCTAGATACAAAAAGCAGTACAACAGTACAATGTACTTTACATGACAACAACATCTTAAATGCATGGATTTAAACTCAAAATGTGTTTCAGATTTACAGCATTCAGCAGAGGCAAACAAGTTATGCTTTTTGCCTGCTTTGCTTTGAGGCAGTAAAAATTTGCTAGTTCGCTGTCTAGCTGTGGTTTCATATCTTCTTTCCTCATCATGTACCAGGATCCAAAGTAAATTGCAAGTCCTATTTTGCAGGAGTTCTTCATTGTTTCAGGCACATGCTTCCTGAACCCTTGGAGAATGTCTTAACAATTGGATCTAAAGGTGCCAACACGGCACCAGAAAGCCCACTGACAGATTTGCTGTTAAGCTTTTGAAAGCAGTCAGTAATAGAGAATATGACTCCAAGCAATACAGCATATGATGCATGAAAATATTGCTAGTATTTTCACAATGGTGTGTTATACGAGCTAACAAGAATTTCCTACTACACTAATTTGTCACAGTTTCACTGTATTTATAACTGTAAGGATTTAACCATGGGTTCCTTATCTGAAAAATCTGTCATGAATAATGAAATACTGAAGTTTTGAGCTGTGAACACCCACACACTTCTGCAGCACAAGCACCCAAGACAGTGGGAGACGTTGCAAAAGGTCTCCTGTTCTTTCTCATAGTACTAATAAAATGTGTATCAGTAGAGCATTTGTGTGTTGAATTTTCTTCTAGCAACAACATGTATACTCTCCAGAAAGATGATAAGAGTTACAACAAAAATATTCCTAACAATGCTAAATAATAACTGATATAAACACAGCTTGCTCAAGTTCTTGAGACAAAATTTACTCTGATACATAATTCTATGCATCTTAAGTAATGAATATTTCGAGAGTTTGAGTGCAATGAACTACACTGAATTTTGACTTCCAGATGTGTCATATAACCCCACCTCATTATATGGAAAATTTCAATTCTTGAGTTTCTGGGCTTTGAAAATTAGTGAGATGTTACATGTAAGTTAAAGAGGGGTGAAGTGAACCCACCTCATCATTTCAGATCATTTCTTCTATAGTATCCATATTGAAATTCAGGATTGCAAGAAATTTTAGCAAAACTATTTCCTGACATTTCCACTCCACCAAATATCAGACAGATATAGATCAGAAACACACCACTTAGCTGAGTTAGAGCATGCATTTTCTTACCTTCTGCACAGTACCCCATGCATCCTTGGGTGGGCTGCAGTAAGTAAACAAAGAAATCTCCACAGTTCCTCACCCTGACAGGGATTCGGAAAAGACAGCAGTCTTTTGAAGTGCTGGAGAAAAACTGCCATGTAGCACAAGCTGTTAACTGTTTGATCTCACCAGGCTGAGGCATGGATTCTGAGTCCCTCAGAGACAACCAGACAGGGGCTTGAGTCCCACAGTGATTCATCTTCAGCACCAGAGAAAAACATCAGGAAATGGTTAATGCTACATCAAACTGTTGCTGTGCTTTAATGAGAGGTACATAGGTAATTAATTTCTCCCATTAGCTTTTAGCAAAGTTCAGACAGTATAACAGAGGGATTGCTGACTTTCCTCCTCAAGGTTGAATACAAATGCACACAAAAGAGACCTAAGACCTTTTTTGAGCCTAGTGAATTTGTGTTTGTTTCTAAAGACAGGCTACAATTTAATGCCTGAAGAACTTAACTGGAAGCCACACCTGAGCGTTTTGCTCAAAAAAGCTCACAGTTGTGTTATGGCTTAGTGAGCTACTTTGCACCATTAACCTACAGTAAGTGACTGTGTGGATGCTATCAGAGCACAGCAAACACAGTGTAGAGCATAAGCACCCTGAGTATCAACTAAAGGTGTTAAAGCTGACACCTTTTATCTGCCCTTTGCCATCAACTGAAGGCTCAGCTAACCTGGATTTCTTCTTAGAGACATGGGCAGCTGATGCATTTGTATGTTTAAACTGGTTTGTATTAATTTAAAAGCAGTTAATTGATGGGATTCTAGTTTATTTTTTAAGAGACTGTGACAAGGAAATTTCAATTCATTAGAAAAATCAAGAGTAAAATATTCTAACGACATTTTCAGGCTTTTTAAGGAAGGAAGTGTTTTAAAAAGGGGAAACTAAAAAGATGAATCTCCTTAGAATATAACAGAGCTCCAAAATAAAGCTCCAAATAAGCTCCAAAGTAAAGAATTACACATCTGAAGCATTAAATATTTCAAGCAATTATTGAGTCTTTGGAGGCTTTCAGATGGCAAGGAAACTAATCTTCAGTCAGCTCTGTTAGTTCAAGCTATTTTAGGAGTAATCTCTTCTGTGACATGATGACTTTAAAAGCTCCACAGTTACTGGATTCATGTGGCTGCAAGTCTTTACACTGCTCTCACATGGCCTTCCTAAAACACTGGCCATCACACAGTTCCAGCTTTACAGCATGATAGCCCTGCTATGCTGCCACTGAGAAAATTTCTTTAGCACTGAGTAGAAATTACAGTTTTTGAGTCCTCTGAAAGGGATTTATCATCCTCTGCTACTGCCCATTCAGTGTAAAATTTTCAATGCTTAAGACTTAATTTTCCAGCTAACACATTTTAATATAATCAAGTTTTTAGAGAAGATAGGTACTTTGTATTGTTCCACATCAGTCCCCTTAACCATACTCTTTTTTTATACCTACCCTACTGAAAAATTCTTCACCAAAATATCTGTTTCTCAGAATCAAATGATTTGTAACATTACCTCCACGCACTTGGTTGGCATCTCAGCAGGCTTATCAAAAACCATGAAGCGATACCATCCTGGTGTTAGGGAATGGTCACAGATTAAATCCTGAATAGATGATTGCTGGAGGTGGGATGAATCAAAATCCACACTTCGGTAAGGGCTCTGCAGGATCTGATGTCCACCAGGAGAGCACTCAAGAACTGTGGAGCAAGAGCATTTCGAGTATCAAGATGAAATGCCTAACAAGTATTTTAGAAAAGATGTTAAGCATTTTTAAGTGAAAATAAGGATATGCAATATCATGTGAAACTAATTTTATGAAAGAATATATTGAAGTCTTAATAACAACAACTGTGGATGTTAGCACTCAGAAATTAAATAGAATTCATTATGTCATAACTTTCCTTCTTTTAGTGGACAGTAAATGCAATACTAACCACATAGGCACTTACCCTGGATGCAAAACCAGTGGGAAGGAATATGTTTATTCTTTCTACCTGGACTTGGGTTTTCGAAACCTGAACACAAATGAGGTGTCAGATATATAAGAATATAAAAATCTTACCTTAAGAGGAGTAAGGATTATCCAAAGGTCTTTGGATAGAATAGACTATTACTTTACAGAACTCCTCTGCATGAAATTAATTCCCTCATATGGATGAGAGTTGGATAGCTGCATGCAGTTTGCATGTATACATGCAGAACATAGCAAAAGTGTGTATGAAAATGGGTAGATGCTTGGTTAAAGATTTTAAGTCAATTTGCATGAATGACATACTAAATACGTACTAAATACAACTGCCAAACATATTTTTTGACATTTAAGTGACCTTGTGGCATCGAAAATTCTCTCAAAATTGATAGGTAAAATGAAGGATCAGAATATGAAGAAGTCTTTATCACAATTTTTTTTTTTTAATGCAAACTCATTCAGAAATAAAGCAGAATGACAGAATTTCTGAGTCTGATCAGGCAGCTGAGTTGACTTCTGTCAAAGACAGTGACAACAAAAGTTCTGGCTAATGGCATATTTACATGCAGAATACTGAATAGCCATTGTTGTTCAGGAATGTGCTTGAGAAGTGAAAGTAGGGAAAAATACAGTAAAGGAATGTTTATAAATAAGTGACATTAAAAGTATACCTATCTATTTACCTTGCTTCTAAAAATGGACAGCAACTGATGCTCACGGTGAATAAAATTTTGGGTTATACTGAATGATACAGTGAATCTTAATTCTTGCCTTCATTATGCTACTATTGACTTTAAAGATGCAGCTGTAAGCAAAGCTGTCTAATGCTACATTTTGAATATGAAAGCTCTGATCTCCAGTTTTCGGTCCCAGGTTTGTCTGTATTTGTCACATATTTGGCATGGTATAATTGTGTCACTGATTAGAAACATCTTGGCTCAAGTCATGCAATAATTTACTATCTTCCACATTTTTCATGTCATTCTAGATAACCACAGTTATAAAACAGTTTCAAAATCAGGTAATTCCCCACCTTTAAATGGAGAATATGTCCTAGTGAAAGAATAGACTTTATCTCTTTCAGCACAGTATGAGAATCCTACAGTCTTTCAAAGACTGAAGATTTAATCTGATATGGCTTTAGGCTACCCAGGCAGGTAACAATAGCTTTATCTTCTATCCTCTAAGGGCAGCTGGAAGTCAGTGTGATTGACTGTGCCACCACTGTGTTTCTGAGTTTCTTGTAGTAGCCTGTAGGCTATTCATGTCCATACAATTTGACCTTACAGGGAACTTACCCTTCACTGGAATTTAGAGAAAAGCTCTTGAAGAATCACAAGTCAGTCATGTGTGTTATTGAAATGTTTTCCAAGCAATCTACAGCACAAGCAGTTTACGAACCATGATGAAAGTTTCTTCCTGTCCTCTGTTTTTTACTGGAATTATCCCTTTCATACAGCACCCTCATTAGTTTTCTTTCCTGTAACTGAATCACTCCTGAAACAATTAATATCTGTTACCTTCTCCATTAATAAATCAAGCTAGACATGACAAGTCTTTATTTTCTTTTCTTCCACAATTTAATTAGATCATCGTTTGATAGATCTTTAAAACAGCTGACTGTAGTCACTTGTAATAGGGTTATAAATCCTACTAAAGATCAAATTATAAGTTTCTTATTATTATGCATATCACTTTAAAATGCCATCGAGCTCTTTATGAATCCAGTGTATTCTTTTCTCCTTTCTAGAAGTATGCTAATATTTCTATAGTTATTGTTTAGAAATCTTTTGTTGTGTAACACTGGTTGATTTTTTTTTCTTTTTTGTTCTGCAAAACAACTGAAAATAACTGTCATCATCAATAACACAAATAAAAATGTTGTGGTGGCCAAGCCCTCTTCCATATAAAAACAACGTTTTTACACACCAGACTGTAACTGAAGTGCTGTCTAACTTCAGCAACAGCAGAAACAAATAAAATTATCATATTTATGGACAGACACGCAAAAAATTAATGTCATGTTCTCTGCAAAAACATTACCCCTGCAGAACAGATCTGCTCCAACCAGAAGCATTTAAGAGGGAGTTGGCTACATTTTCCACTGAAATAATGATTTCCTTATTCAAGATGCCTTAAATAAAAATAGATTTTGATATAAGCATTCTTTCAAATATTATTCTCAGGATGATGAATACTGACTTTGCTGAAATGCTCCAAAAAAGCTTTGCCTGTGTCTAACACCCAGCAATTTTATAGAATCATGGACCAGTTTGGGCTGGAAGGGACTTTAAAGATCATATAGCTCCAACTTCTCTGACACAAACAGGGACACCTTTCATAGACTCGGTTGCTCAGAGCTCCATTTAAGCTGACCTTGAACATTTCCATGGATGGGGCAGCTATGGCTTCTCTGGGCAACCAGTTCCAGTGCCTCACCACCCTCACAGTAAAGAATATTCTTCTAACATCTAATCTGAACCTACTCTCTTTCAGTTTGAAATTACCACCTCTTGCCCTGTCACTACATGCCCTTGTAAATAGTGTTTCTCCATCTTTCTTGCAGGCTTCCCAATGATTCAAGTCTGACAAAATTATAAGGAGCTGAAAACAGGTTCTGATAGCTTGAAAATGCTAAGGAAGGTTACCTACAGGGCAGGCTTACCTACCAGCTCTGTCCAGGATGTGAGCAACATTAAATTAGGGGAAGATATGTGCGCTACTGGTGACTTGACTTCATCCACAATCACAAAATATTCTAACACGTTCTGACACAAAACAGAACACTCATGTATGTTTTAACAAAATTTAGCATTTACTTATGATTATTCCTAATGGAAACCTTTCCATATATATGGGATTATTATTTTAAATTTTTTTATGGACGTTTAAATGTATTAGTGATTTAGTAACTTTCATTTCAAATATTTGTGATAGAATAATGAAATTCTAATTATAAAATACACAAATGAATACTTGAGAAATAAGAGAAATATTCAATCTCCTCTGTAGATTGTGTACCTGTATTTTCACTTAAGCTAGAAGAGATACATGCAATAGGTTATCAATAGGTTATTAGGAGAGACTTGTTTCTAGAAAGTTGTAACTCTCCCATTCTTTTTGGAGGTACAGATACAACACACTGCCTGCTGAAAAAAGCAGTCAATTGTGGGAAAATATGCAGCTGTTTCCCTAGAATGTGAATTTACTTATCATACTCTGTGCTTCTTTCCACAAACACCCTATATATACTGCACATGGTTCTTTGACTTGTGTCTCTGCATACCAGGAAGAATTTGATTCCATATTTGCTTTTTCTTGACTGTTTTCAGGACCAGTGCAGTGAGCTTTGCTTTGATCCATCCCAGACTTCCTTGGTCCTGATGGATACTGAGAAATGTGACTCTAAGCTGCAACATCTTAAACACATGGATAGCTTTGTGCTAGAGGATGAGCGTTTTTGGAGATACAGACAAAATCTCTGCACACACTTCGAGGTTTCTACCATGGTTGCTGTAAACTGGGTCACATAATAGGTCCTCTGAACACCTTAACCAAAAGTCAGAAGTTTCTGAAATCAACACAGGAGCTCATTTACCCCAAGGAGATATTAAGCGGCTCCTGATGACTATCTCTGAGGCAGTCGGGTGGAAAATGAGTTCCACAAAGGAAGGGCTTTTCAACTTCCTGTTCACATCTCTATTCCATCCATGTGCAAAGAGGGGTCAGTGATTTTTCACCTGTCCAGAATGTTTCCAACAGGATGGAGCAGTCAGGAACTGAGGACTGCTGGGTACAATCTGGAGTAGAAACAGGAAAAGGAATCACAGCAGACTACAGACAAGCAAGGGCAGAGTGGCAGAAGTGGCAATCCAGTTCCTCAGGCACAAAAAGCTTGTATCTCCTGCTGCCCAAAGGCTGGGATCTGGCAAATGACCATTGATAAACTAACAGAGTCTTTAGTAAGCGCCCACTCTGTGAATGTGCTTTTTCTTGCATCTACTGACTGCAAAGGATGCAGCATACCAACATGCCAAGGTAGAAACTAGAACTGTGACTGGATTTAACAAAAGTATTTGTGGATCTAAACTCTTCCAAAATAATAAAATAGAAAAAAGTTCACTTTTTGGAAGAAGCTATCCTGGAACAACTTTTTAGAGTAAAAGAAGAATATAAAAATTAGTGTAGCTACCTAAAAAATACCGTATTTTCTGATGAGACCTATAAAAGAACATGAGCAAAAATGTTGTAGCAATGACAGTATTGCAATCCCATGGAGCAGGAAAATGGTGACTTCTACTCATGGACCAATGAAGAAAATCGAACCACAAATTAATACATCTTTATACAATAACCTCATTAGACTGGGCGTTAAAACCACTTTCAGCCTTTTCAACCACTCCTGTTCACACCCTATGGGGTGCTTTGCAAAGGTAGTAAATAATCACATAGACTTTATGAAAGAGTAAAATATGTGTTTACAGAATGTTTTCTAATAGTCTCATTGCAGTATGTTATCGTATCTACTCTTGATGTGGTTTTTCTATCCGAAATTTGAACTATACAGACACAGGTTTTACAGAGGTCCCAAGTAAGGATGCGCCAAGGCACTGCCTGTGCTCCAACAACAGGCGAAAAGCGCCAGGAAGAAAGGGTGGGAGACCCAGCACCCCCGGTCTTGGAGTTCCCCTCGGCAGGTTTTCCCCGCAAGTGCACTGTGACAAGGACAGTTCCTACGTTGACTGAACTTACGAAGTTCAGCCTCTTCCAGGGAAACCTGGGACACGCAGCCCCTGCCCTCGGCGACAGGCGATGCGCGGGCACGGGGAGCGCCGGCGCTGCCACCCTGCCCCGCAGCAGCCGCCCATCCGCCCTCGCCCGTCCCGCTCGTTCACCTGCCTGTGCCCGGTGCCTGTGCCCGGTGTCCCGTGCCCGGTGTGTGTGCCCGGTGTCCCGTGCCCGGTGTGTGTGCCCGGTGTCCCTTACCTCGCCGGCGGGCCCCGGCCGCCGCCAGCCAGCCCAGCACGGCGGCGCAGAGCCAGAGGCGCGGGGCTGGGGGGACGGCCCCCGGCATGGCCCCGCCGCTCCGCTCCGCTCCCCGCGCTCCCCGCCGCACTCGCTCCCGGCCCGGCCGCGGCTCCCGGCGCCTGCGGCCGCTCCGTGCGCCCACCCCGCTCCCCCGCGCAGCCCCTCCCCCGGGGGCCTCGGCCCGCCCCCCTGCCCCACCCGGCCCGGCCCCGCCAGGGTCGCCGAGGGGGTGTCCGTGCCCCGTCCCGGCTCTGGGGCCGCCACGGCCGGGGGCTTGTGCCCGGGCCGCTGTGGCATCCCCCGCCCGGGGCTCCCTCGTGGGGGTTCTCTGCAAGGAAAGGAAAGAAACAGTCGTTGGTTCTTGTCGGGGGATCCGTGAGGATGCTTTTCCATATCCCAAACAGGTCCAAAGAGACCCAGAGCAGGTTGGCATCGTGAGCAGTGTCCTATTGCCCTCCAACCCAGAATTGTATTTATTTTCTGATGCACAATAAACGCTGAAGAAGAGCCAGTTTCAAATTGGCCCTTCAATAGATCACCAAGAGTATTTTACATGTCTTTAACCTTTACTATATGTAACCTTCACTACCATTAATGCAGACTGAGTTTAGCAAATATTTGACAGTTCCAAGAGCCCATGTTTTAAGACTTGCTGAGAGATGTTCCTCTTCACAGATGTCTGTCAGAGAACAAAAAGCAGTACAAATCTCAGCATTTAAGATTTGGTGGTATTTCCCATTGTAGGCCTGAGGTTGTTCAGTCATTGAACCACTTGGCACACACCGAGCAGTACAGCAGTACACAGAAATGTTTCACATGCTCTGTAGCATATGTAGGCCTAAATCTAAAACATAAAAGTTGACGACACTAAAACACAGTTTACTGTCATCCACTGAACATCTGCCAGGCTGCAATGGTCAGCGAGGACTGCTTCCATGGGGTGCTGACCTGGGTGGCTCTTTGCAGAGCAGCTTTCCCTGCAGGAGGAGCTATCAGGGACTTAAGGAAGAGGCACAGCAGCATTGTGGGCGTAACCTCAGTCCTCTTTTGCTCACATACCCTGAGCTTCTTCATGGCAAGGAGCAGTTCAGCTCTATGATGATAGTGAGTTTTTAAAGAGAATCACTGTCACAGCCTGAAGTTGAATCTGGTGTCTTGGATTCCTCTCAGTTCTCCAAGGCTGATAATTTTGTCTCAAGGATTTGAGGAAATTTTAATAATGAGTTTTCTTAATTGTTTACTCATCTCTCTGGTTTATTTGTCAGCAGATAAGACAAACTTTTATCCTGAAAAGCTGCATATGTCTGAAATTAGTTTGGGTTTTATTTTTCATTTTTCCCATGCCACATATTTATACAGAAGACAAGAGGAAAGAAAGAGGTATTTTACAAAACAAGTTACGAAGTCAAGACCTAGAAAGAGAGATGTGAGAAGCTTTGACAAAATTTAAACACTGAGCTACTTCTTTGACCCCTGCTAGTCATGATGGAGTGTATTTACAGGAGGATTAACACCTTTTGTCATGGATCATTCAGGGGATTGAAAGAGGTGGCAGTAATGGCTGCGGGAGTACAGGAATCTTTCATCTTTTCTAGACTGGTTTTCCTCTGCCAGCTCCCTCTGCTACTATCAGCCTTGTGGCCTCTCACAGTGACAACAGAGAAAGAGCATATTGTGCTTAAAAGAGCTGACAACTTGCCAAAAGTACTACTCGGCACTCATGGTGACAGAGTTGTGTCAGTGACAGCGAATTTATGGAAAACGAAAGTAATTCTAGGGCAGTCTCACGCTTATAATAGGAGAATAGGACTTTCCAACAGGTTAAATTTCAGATAGTTTGTGTCAGTAATTTCCATAGGTTTAATTAAATAAATCACAGGCTATGTAAAATTGTGTTGCACTACTGAGAATCTCTTTCATTTACAAAGGAATGTGAAGTCAGGCTGCAATTTTGTATGCGTATATTACTAAATAGCAGGATGCTTGGGAGGAAAACCAAGACCACAGAATGAAGAATTTAAGATACTATCATGGTTATGTAGTCCAAGTCATTACTTAATATTCAACTGAAAACATGGCACAGGGAGGGATGATATCAATGCTAGGGAGCATTTAGACACTGCAGCACAAGGCAGCATTTCCCGTAGTGGATTTTATGATTAACAACAAATAAAGAGAGATTTAAGGTTGGTTTTGAAAATTATTCCAAAGCTAATTTAAGAGTTTAGTAATATCAGCCTGTTCAGTAAAGCTTTTAAATATGTATTTATTTTAAGGTGGATTCCAAAGTTCTGTCTATGAATAAATTAAATTCAATTTTTGAACAAGCCTGAGCAGAAGTACTTTTGCTGAGTCAGGACTGTCTCATAAGGGAGGGAAGAGCATAGTGATTAGTTGAAGAAAAAAGACGTGTTGGATGACAAGGAACACAACTTGGGCAATGCTGAAAATAGAGTTTAAAAATTCAGATAACAAAGAAGGTAACTCTGCTGATGCTAAGTTCTTGGATTTGCAACTAGATTGTTCTGGTTTAATAGTTATCTGCATAAGTTCATGACTGTGCAGCTCTGGTATGTGTGCATGGGTAACACAAATCCCAGAAAAAATGGTCAAAGGGGAAAAAAGGGAATTTTTTTATAAACACAGCCAACATAGCAACTTTGTCATTTGACACTTCTATTGCTAACATGCCAGTGGGATGTTTTCAGCAGTGCACCTTGATCATCCACTTAATGTATACAAAATATATGTCTTATACATTATTTAGCATTATCATTGTCTCACATTGCATTTGGGGGAACAGCCCAGAGTGAGCATCAGGCAAGTGTATAGCAGGTTGATTAAAGACTATTTTAGGTAACTAAGTTAAGAAGAACAATCAGCAGCGTTTGCCAAAATGTGTACCAAATGTACACCAAATATGTGTGTAGCTGCTTGGGTGTAAACTGGAAATGAAAAATCACCCCTGAATTTTAAAAGTAGCTGCCTCTAGACAATGCCACAAATGTTTTTGCTAGTTGTATCCAAACCCTCAACTCGAAGGTAAATAAAGGTATCACCTACAAGAAAGGCAGTACTTGTGGTAGGCTCCTTGGAATAACAAGTAATTAGTGTGAATGGTAGGGCACAAGAGAGGGGAAGCAGAGTTTGAGCGCTGAAGGCAGCTGGGTAGGTGGATGCTGTCCTGAACAATGAATCCCCAGCTCTGACACTTACAAGTTCTTAGCCATGTTTTGTAAACTCAGGTAAACAGAGAAGACTCTGATTAAGCTTAAGCTAAAATCGCCCACTATATCTGATTAATTATAAGCCTTTTCTTTCCAACTGTGTAGCTAAGAGTACAAATGGAAGTCTTTCTTAAATGAATCCTTTATGCTGTACCATTAAGCCTGTCTGTACTGTAAGGCGAGGTAAATCTGAATAAACCCTTTAAATCTATGTTGCTGTATTTGTTATCTGTGCAGAGATAGAGCATGGATGATAACTCCAAATAAAGCTGTGAGCAGAACTTGGAAGCTGGGAGAAATTTCCCTGTAAAGCTTCAAAGGGTTATTGCAGTATTGCCAAGTGCTGAATGTTTCAAAAGAGTTTCCTTCAGCAGATAACACCCCTCCTGTAAGGAGCAGATGGCTGAGAGATAGCCTGCAGCCCTAGGCAGATCCAAAAGTATAAGAGAGGGATGAGTTCTCTTGCTTTTTGCCCCTTAATGTTTTTAGTTCTTTCTGTGTGTAAAAATAATTTCTTTTTGTTTGTGCCAGTTCATATAGGTGGATGGTAAGTGAACTCGTCCTTTCCAAAGCAATAAATTGTTAACATTCTTTGTCTAATCAATTTTGCCCTTAAAGTCAAATTCCAATCTTCCCTTCAAATTGTAGGTTGTGTGACTTTTAACTTAGCTAAGGTTCATTTGATTTAAAAACATGGTTTAACAGCTCTGAAACTAATGTCCTGAAACATCACTAAAACATAGGAAGACACACTAAGACACATTGCCAGTCCCAGTTCAGAATGAGATATTTGGGATATCCCCCTTCCCTATCTTTGACACCATATAAGTAGAAACAGATAAGCAGTAATGGTCATGTGCATTTATTCATTTCAGTCATTCTGTGACTAAAACTACAGCATCACAAGAGGTTAACTTTACTCATGTTTATTCTGCTGGCGGCTTTTTCAGAAAACTGAGGGGCTTTTGAGTGACAGTTGTTTTCCAAAATGCTTTTAAAATTTGTAGAGGGTATTTTTTAAACTGCCATGTAAATGTACTCAGCATTGACAGTCTGTTTAACTTTCAGAAGTAATGACATCTTTAGTAGGTTTTAGCCCTAATTCTCTTTTATATTTGACCTCTTTTGTACACTGTATTTGACTTATGCAGTAAAGGACTTCAGTTTAAAAATCTAATGTAATTTGGCTTTGATAAGCAGTATAAGAGTTAATGTAAATCATAGGAAATCTGTCTCCAGGAGTTATTAAGAGTCAAATAAAATCAGTGTTAGGCTTTCCATTAACTTCAATCGTCTTTGGATCAACCACTTACTCTTTTTTTTTTTTCCTCAAGTATTTTTATACTCTTAATTCATGGTCTATCAGCTGTATTTACTCAGAATGTGCCAGAATATTTTGAAGTCTGGGAAGTCCCTTGGCTAGTGGAATATTAATGGAATTATCTTTATTTTACGCATAATGAAATGTAGCACTGACATGTAATTACATTGATAAGCTAAGTATGATACAATTCTCAATTACTATTTCTTCTCTTTCTGTTTTCCATGCAAGATAAAGTGAGTGTACAGCTCACTTTAGTAGCAATTTTTAAAAAGTAGGACACCATAGAATTCATTCTTTACCCTATATAGAGTAAATGCTGCTTGAGTAAGGTGCAAAACATTGATCTTATACGAAATGGTGTACTTCATATTCAGTCTTACTGGCTTTCACCTATTTGTATTTGCACTACTATTTTTGATATTTGTGAAATAAAAATTAACATTACTGGGTAAAATCTTGACTAAGTTATATGCTCTTCTAACATGCAGATGAGAAAAAGTATCCTTAAAATATATATCTTATGCAGATGATAAACAAATAATAGAATATTTTTCTCAAATTCTCAGATTACCTTTGTTGGTATCTGTTGGGGCCCTCCCCCTGCCATGTAGTTCTGGGAGAGGGGCCCTGGGGGGAGACACGGGATTTCCCTGCCCCTGCTCAGCCTCATTCCCCATTGGTTGTTTTGTGTTCCCCTGCGCGGGCAAGGACCCTCCGGTCCCGTGATTGAGCTGTTCCTGGGCAGAGCTCCGGCCATGCGGCTGGAGAAATAAACATCTCTGAAACATCTATCAAGAATCTGTCCATACATATTTCTTTTTCACGGGCCTCGTTGTCTGATACATCGTGTGGAAGTATCTGCACTGTAACAAATGGTGGTAATGCGAGCGGAACAATCCCCGATCCCTAAGGACAGTGACTGATTTGTGAGTAAACTCTGGAAACTGGATTTCTCTTCTTGTTTTTGTTTTGCTGTTCCATGTCTAAACTATGGAGGAACTGTGGGAAGACTCTTGGCTCTCAGAGCCGCATATGGACATTTATCTTGAACTTGAAAAGATTCTTGAACAACGATTCGTAAATTTTAGCTTAATTCAAGCTCAAAAGGAACTGAAACATTTCCTTTCATGGTTGTTTAAGAACTTTTTCTATGTTTCTTGGGATTTAATTCTTACCAAAGACTTTTGGAAGACCGTTTGGACACAGTTAATTTTTGAGTCAAAATATATGCCGATGGAAGAATATTTTCGTGAATATTATTTAATTACCGAGACTGTTGAACAATGTCAGCTATGTCTTGGTGAAGGGAAGTGTGCCTCAGAATCCGTGGACTGACCCAGGCCACGTGCACCGAGCGCTCTGCGAGCAGCAGCGAGGCAGTTCCTGCACGCAGGCGGAGCCAAGCGAGCCGCAGTGTCGGTGGCGGAGCAAGGCGCGGCGGGAGCGGCGGGACCCGGCAGTGCCCGCCCGGCCCCGCGCAGCACGTGGTGGAGCGAGCCCTGTGAACGCCCAACCGAGAGGGGCGGCGCGCGGGCGGCGGCTGGCGGCAGTAGCGGCAGAGTGGAGCCATACCCAGCCGAAACGCGCGCTGGAGCAGGGCACGGGGGGGTCGTCACTTGGGGGCCCAGCCGAGACGTGGGCACGGCCCCAGGCAGCGGCAGCGCAGCTGAGAGCAGAGGCGGCGGAGCACAGAGAGCTGAGCAGCGCGGCCCGGCCCATGCGGCCCCAAATGTGACCCTGGGAAGAGCATGCAGGCACGAGCAGCCCTGACAATTCCAACACGGGACTGAGCAAAAGCGAAAGAGAAAGCAAGAACGCAGCGAGACAGAAAACAGCAGCCACTCGGAAAAAGGAAAAAATCACCGTAGCTAACATTTTAGGAATAGTAAAATGGTATAATGTTAAACAAAATTATGGTTTTATAACAAGATGGGACAACCAGCAAGACATATTTGTTCATAGAACTGCTATTAAAAAGAATAACCCTGAAAAATGCATCCCAAGCTTGGGAGATGGAGAGGTGGTGGAATTCAAAATTGTGCAAGGTAGAAAAGGGTTACAAGCAGCAGAGGTCACTGGGCCTGATGGTGTTCCTGTAAAAGGCAGTATATATGCTAAAAATTGTAGTCATGTTAGACAATATCTCCATTATAAGCCCCCCCTATAGTCTCCCTTTCCTAATCCTACCTTTCCCTTTTACCCTATATCCTATTACCCCCAGTGTATTCCAAATCTGTTTTTCACCCCATGGCTTCCCTATACAATTCCCTTTCCCTACAACTCCTCTCTGATGCCGAGGGGGGGATGAAAAGGGGGAGGGAAGAAATTAAACCCTCTCCTGCCTCAGTTTCCCCACAAAGCATGCCCAGAGAGTCCTGTCTCCCTTCTGTCAGCCTTAAGATGTTCCAGAGAATCTGTTTGGACATTTAAAGACTCAAGAGGGTGGCTTGTTTTATTTTGAAACTGTTCTTGTTATGTTTATCCAGTTGTTTTCAATGTTAACTTTAAATCTCTTTTGTTAAAAATAAATGGGTGAAATGTTGGGGCCCTCCCCCCTGCCATGGGATCCTGGGAGAGGGGCCCTGGGGGGAGGCACGGGGTTTCCCTGGCCCTGGTCAGCCATTGGTTGTTTTGTGTTCCCCTGCGTGGGCAAGGACCCTCGGGTCCCGTGATTGCCTCAGTTCCTTGGCAGAGTCCTGGCCATGCGGCTGGAGAAATAAACATCTCTGAAACATCTATCAAGAATCTGTCCATACATATTTCTTTTCCACGGGCCTCATTGTCTGATACATCGTGTTGAAGTATCTGCACTGTGACAGGTATCAAAGGCTCTGATCATGTAGACACTAAAATGTGTTCTAGTAAAATCCCACAAGAAGAAGGGGGATTAAAAATCTCCCAAACCCCATATCCTAGTGCTAAAAGCTGTGTTCTTTCTTTCTTGGCCTATAATTTCTCCTCCTAGCTTTTACATTGCATGTGGGAACAGCTTACCAAGTAATGAGTCAGTAAGGTCACTGAGCAGCCACCTCTGTCTGTGTCCAAATACAGACATGGCACCCCTGATAAGGGGCACATCCTACCCACATTCCATGGCTATTTGATAATGGTGAATATATAAATAAATAACCTGTGGCTGGCCTGGTAGGAAAAAGATGCAATCCCGAAACCAGGAAAAGCACATTCTTTGCCTTTGTTTTGTGAAAAGGCCTCTGTGGTCTCTCAGGGAGGGAGTTCACAACTGAGGATCATAAAAAGAAGCAAGCACATGCAGAGGGTTCCTCAGCTTTTACCATTGCACTGAGTTAGGATGGGACTTTCTGTAAGCCTTTCCCTGCATTGTAGAGAATAACAGTATATTTATTGACTTAATATAGGATGGCAAGAACAGATGCCCTCTAAAGGAGCAGAAGCACAGATTATCAGTTAGCTTTATTGCATGAGGTTCCACTGGTTTTTGCTGAGGGTTTCACTCAGCATGCCTATTTTCATGTGTATCTTTGTACAGTAAGAAAAAACAGAAGTGTCCTCACAGAAAGAAGCAGATGTGATTTTTTCCCCCTCCCATTAGGCTTTGCTGAGGCTTTAAACAAGTATTTTGAGGAAAACATATTCCCCTGCCTCATTCTAATGGAAAATATGTTTCCTGTCTGTTCCCCAGATAAAATGAAATCTTTTTCTTGGATAGGAGTAAGATATCTCACTGCAGATAGAATCTTCTTGGCACAGCAAATTATGAAAATGATTTTTATCATCTGTAGTTTGAAGAAACTGGAAGGACAATCTCTGTCCGGTGCCCTGTTAACTTCCCTCTCTGGTGGTTTGGTCATCTCAATTTTTAGGTTAACACCATTGGTTTTTATTATGCTTAAAAAAACAGAGCATGACTTGATCTGACAGAAGACTATTCAGACGGGAACAAAGCATAGACCTTGTTTTGAAGAAGTGAACAAACTGTTCAAAAACTGTTTTACAAATTCATGTGAAGTAGTGTTGCTAATTTGATTTCTAAAAAATCAAAAAATCTGAAAATCCACTAAAATATTAATTCAGTAGTATACCAGATTTAAAAGCCTTGTGTTAAATTAATTACAATGAACTGTTTTGAGGGCTATTAATCTGAAGAAATGAAGAAATGAAGAAGTGTTAAACATGAAGAAGTGTTAAACTCAGCTACAGTGTCTGGCTCAGGAAAACCAAAGCACCAGATTGGACAAAAGTAATAACAGGACAAGGAATTATTTCACTTGTGAGTTCTGTTTTCTCTAAGCAGAATGATATTGGTCCCTCTCAGGCACCGGTACTGACCAATACATGGTTTGATTTTTGTTATGTTCATAATCTTTAGTAAAGGGTAGAAATGCAAAAAAAGGGTTGCATAAAATTAGAAGGTAAACAGCTACCTAACTATTGCCAGATTTACATGGGGAACCATAGCTGGCTTGTGAATCTATACCTCAGGTTTTTAAGCCACCAATAGGAAGGAACAGAAATGTTGTGAAAGGAAAGCTATGGTGAGAGATACAGCAAAAAAAAAAATCATATTAGCTTAAAATATTAATACTCATTGTATTGGAAGTATAAATAATTATGGTAAATGCTATGTAATTTTTTTAATTTAATATCTCTCTGGTAACTCTCTCAATGTTACTGTAACATGAAGATTCTATTTCACTACCTTTCTTCCTCTATGGTTAGGAATTTTGATATGAACTGTATGAGACAATTAAATGGCTTATGGAGACAGAGCTTTGAGTAAGGATAAAAAAAAAACTTCTGTATTCTGACATTTGATACTGTTAATCACCTCAGTTTTGTCATTTTAGCAATAGATCATAAGTAGATTGAGAATGAAAGCCAGATGGTCAGTGGGGGAACAAATAAATCCTTATGGCTTCTTTTTTTATGATACAAGTTTTGTTCCAATGACTACACAGGGCAAGAATGAATAAAACAACTTCATCAATAAAATCTAGACTGAGCGATTACTACTACTTAAAAAACCCAACAAACCAGCTACTTCATTTCTCCAGTTAGCACAAGGCTGTAGTGAATCTGCTTCCCCCAAACTGTCTCTCCTACAAAGACTATGTGTAGACATTTGTCTTTGCCTTAGTCCTTTCCTAAACCCTACAATTATAACATAACTTCTTGGAGTTTTTTTCCAGTCAAAAGCGCACCCTTTCTGTATCATACCTGTCTGGCTTCACAGCTGCTACGGTTACATCTATGGTCCCAACAAAGGTGAGTTAAAAATGAACTCCTTCTTTGCGTTCCTTAAGCAAAGATTCGCTCCCACCTGTTGGAGCAACTTATCTCCCTTGCTGTAAAAAAGATAATATTTTTAACCTGAGTTCATAGGTGTTGCATAATTACTAATGTCAAGGTGTCATATACATAGTATCATACAACATGTCTTCAAACTTGATAGTACTCAGAAGACGTCAGCAGCTTGTGCTCTTTCTGATTGAGGAAATGTGACTTTGACAAATACCTGAAGGTTTTGATAGGTGACTAGAACAAAACCATAAACTCCTATGTCTTTTCTGTCAGCAGTGGAAAGGCTAGTGCTGCTGAAAAACAGACCTATTTCCTGCCATACCTCAATTTAAAGTTAAGTGAAATTAATCATCTGGAAGAGCTTGGAGCTGCAGTGCTTTAAGGAGTGACAGAATTAGTGTCACTGTAGCATCCTACTGCTATTGGTATTCTAAGTCTTCATCTTTGTAGGCCTGAGGTATAAAAACCTAATATTAAATAAATGCGCCTTATTAATAATAATCTCCTGTTAGGCCTATTGTTCTATAATACTGTTCAATTTTCAACTCCTTCTTTGTATGGCTCAGAGACCACCCAGGGGCTTGGAGAGTACTTTCAGCACATCATTGCTGAAACTGTCACATGAAATCAACATAAAAGATATCAGAAAAAAACCTGTAAAAATCAAAGCCAAATGATACTGTTAAACTACATCAATGTCTGATTGCAAGCTGGGGGAGAAAGGCTGAAAATAATAGAAAATGCTGGTTGTTGTAATAGTCTCTGTTACACTGGTGGGCCTCACGGAATTACATGACTTTGTGCTGATAAAATTTGGCTGCAGGATTTATCTGATTTTTATGCAGTTCCAGTAATTAGGAAAAGAATTTGCATTAAGTGGGTGTTCTTTCAGTCCTGCTTGTATGTTCTTAGCTTTCCATTGCATATAATACTTTCACAGAATCCACAATCATGAATTTAAAATACAGTCTGCAAATGTAAAGATGAAAAACAAGGTAATTGAAAGCACTGGATAATAAAAGTTCCCATATCTTCAACAGCCCTCAAACACCTGTTAAAAATTTGTTTTGGAACCTGCCCTGAAATGTAATGGAAATTAATGCTTACAAGTCCCTTGTGAAAATGTAAAATATCACAGTTTAAAGCTTCACGTACAGTTTGATAGATCAAATGTATCTCAAACACATCTACCGTGTCCCACCAGGACTATTCCAAGCTGATGCCCTCTGCATTCCAATGAAAAGAACAATTATCCTGGTCAGTGCTGTTCTTTAACTGTCATAAAGCAAATGTGATTTGTTTAGTTACTAGGCTAACGTGATTATCTCTCAGAAATGAAGATGTTTAGAAGTAAAAGCAACTAATGCAATGAACTATTTCCTTTCATTCAACTGTATTTAGACTGGTCTATGCTTACATATATTACAAAGGAACAGGGTTTAAAATGCGTTCATTTTTCTCTACTTGTTCACAGAAAAAGGGACTGTCAGTCAAGAAGAAATATAATGTAGGGGAGGCTAAAAGATTGCTATTTACCTTGTATAGAGTGACGGTCTTAGAACTAAGAACATATTTTTAAGCAAACATCCTCTGTAGCATATTTTTCCCATGCAGTCCTTAATAACCTCCTTGGCTTCTCTTTTCAGAATACTGCTGCATATGTAGAAGCCAGCTCATCTGTAGTTTGAGGATGGAGGGTCATTTTAAACTTCAGAATCCATTAACAGTATGTTTAATGAAGTTAAAACATTCAGTCTTTAAGCTGTCTCTGCACAGGCAATCTAATCAGTCAGACCTTACTCACATATTTCCTCTTTGATGACACAGACAATCTAGAGCTTTTACATTTGCTGATTTGCAAAACTAGGAATTCCCCTTCTACAGATCTGTGACTCTTTATGATGTTCTGACCTCCTTGTTTCCAGACTTGCTGCAATGCTAAGAACAGACATCCTGCTGTTCAACTGGAGTCTTAGCATTGTGTATTTGAAGATAATCCCTAGACCACCAGCATCTTTTCGGCATCTGTGAACATAAAGGTTATGACAGTTGCCCCTTCTGACTGTAATCTTTGGTTTTACAAGAATTCTACTAAAAGGCTTTCAAGATATGATTACCTCTTCCTGCTTTGTGTGGTATTGCTAAGAAAAAAATATTAGACGTTTTAAAAGCAATATATTCTGCTGTGTTTTAAAACCTTCAATTTGCAACTAAATTATGTACTTAGCTTTACGCACTTGACTTCTTCAAACTATTTAACAGCTTACACTGCAGCACATGTTTAAGTGTTTGCAGGATCAAGATCCACATCCTCTCTGCACCATTAAATGTTTTGCAATTGAAGAGTGGCTAGATTCCCCAAGGGGTTGTCTTTTATGTATAAATGGAGAACGTCCATGGGTTGCATCTGGGATTTATCATCTTGTTTGAGTGATCTAATCTCCTTAGTGTGTATGTGTGTACTCGTGCACTTACATATGTAGACATGGTAATGACAAGGATAAGCTTGCTGGGGGGGAAAAAAGCAAGCAGGGAAAGGAATTGCCAAATATTCCTTATAACATTTCCCTCCATTCTGTGGAAATTTTAAAACATTTTGTTTTCTGTCCAGCTCTATAAACTACCCACTGGTTCTGTGTATTCCGTTCTGCCTAGTAAAGCTCTGAGCAATTTTTAATATTGCAAACCATTAACTAGGATTTAGTTTACAAATTAGAAAACAAACCCACCAAAAATTCCTTTTCCTTTTTTTTTCTCATCTTAAATTCCATCTCTACTTCCCTGTGCCTCCATTCAATTCTGGTGTGAAGCAGTTCATCATAACTTAACACATGTGTGTATATATTTATAAATTCATATACGGAATATACTTGTGTGTGTCTGTGTAAATGCATACACATGCACCTTTCACATATAAAACATACCTAATGATATTGGTGGATATAATAGGTTCATTGTTTTGTCCTATGGTTTAACTGTAAACCTGCCTAAAGCAACTATGCATAATTTTTACTGCATGATATCATACAGTTTTGTGTTCCATGTAAGTCACACTACAGACAATAAATTTTAATATATATGGGGTCATTTTTTGCATTCATGACCTGATATTACGAATTCTCTCAAAAGATTTTTAAAATCTTCAATAAGAAAACTGCTGGGTTTTTTTTTTCTTTGTCTAACCTTTAAGAATCACAAAAAAGGTTACATGGATAGCTCTGGAAAGTGTTGTCCAGTCTTAGAACAGCTGAAGTACCATAGAAACAGTGTGATCTTCATCTCCTTGTACATGCCATGGGGGGTAGAACTAGATGATCTGTAAGTTCACTTCCAACCCAGGTCATTCTACGATTCTATTATTCTAAGACGAAAACCTACTGACATGTTCCTTTGGAACATGAAAACCAGCCTGGTTAAGTACTTTGTCTGGGAAATTCTGTTTCAGGACTGATTAACTCAAATATGTTTATGCCATTTACTTATAGGTGTAATATTAGATTGGTAGAAGCCCCAGACAAGTTAAAATCTGTCCTCTTTTCCTTCTAGCCACTGCAGACTTCCTAAACTATGCTATCCAGTTGTTCCTAAGAACATTCTTTTCCCCATCTTTTGTACTCTTGTAATGTGATATCTTGCTTCTAAATGCAACCTCAGCTTTTGAACATAAATAAAATATGATTGTGGTTTGTCACTGAGCTGGCACTTGGCAAAGTCAAGAGGGAAACATTGCTGAATCTGTTATTGACCTCTACTCAACTGTAGAGCTGGGCAACTTGAGAGCTTTGAACATAAGAACTGTAGACAGCAAATCATCACAGATGGAAGAAGTGTAGTGCCACTTCATCTTCTCCATGCCAACATGTTCTTTGGATTCTGGAAATTCAAGTATGTGCCATACAAGTTTCAGTAAAAGATTCAGCTGTACACACAGACACTATTTTCTTCTTTCTTTCCTCTTTGATGTGTATATGAGAAATTTAAACCCTAATGCCCAGCATTTTCCACAGAAAATAAACATGACATTAAATTACACTGTAGTAAAGAGGCATTTCTGCATAATATGTTTCTTTCCTTCTCATTCAACAACATAAACTGTATTGGTGTCTATGACTAGTACACTAGAAAGCTTAAAATATTCTTATAAAACTTGAAGTAGATAGTTTTGTTTCCACTTACAAGAATTAAGGAGTAATTTTATTTCCTTGAGGACAACTCTGATAATCTTTATAGTAGTAGAATAGCTGTTTTGTTCATCAGGTACGGGATCTGAGGGATCAAAATTAAGGTATTATATTGCTTATTTTTGTGATAACACTTGTTTAAGTCTACTTCTTGTTCTATATTTTTCTGTCACATACTAGTAATTATACTTTCTAATAAAGTTACATTTTTTTCTGTGTCATCAATCAATTCTGAGAAATTTAATTTTCTGTAAGAATGGCTTTAGGAAAGTGGTACCATCTACAGAGTAGCCATTAGCATATGTAAATGAAAAAACACGGAAAAGAAGATGAGATCTGTCTGTGGGCTCTGAAATGATCAATCTCTGAGACAAGATAAAAGAACAGCTCTCCTGTGGGAGACAATGACTTACTTCTTCATGATAGTTATTTAATGTCAATGTACTATATTTGGATAATAAATAAGAGGAGTTCCCCTGAGCCTGATTGCTTGTTTAATGTGTTCTCATATATAATTATAAAGAGAATTAAAAGCCAAGCTGGTGTGTGAGGCAGCAAACTAACTTTACCACCCACCAGTTCTTCCCATGTCACTGGCTGCTCACCTGGCAATGCGTCTGTTGCTGACACAGAACTTTTTATCTGAAGGCTGTATTTGTGACACATTTGTGACACATTTGTGAACTTCATTTCTCTAAAAAAATAGTCTTTAATAACACAAACCATCAATTTTTTTTCTTATAGAAGATGTTACTAGTACATAGTAGATACATAGTGCAATAGCCCTTAATTCAGGAAAGTAAAAGAACCTTTAAGGACTGACCCTACAGCAGAATTAACTACAAATTAGATAGCCACCACTGCTTTCATCAGATTTCAAGTGGGATTAATTTTGCTTTAAAATAAGAAAACAGTAATCTTAACATCCCAAATCTGAAAGCCACCTGGTACCAGATGTTTAAGATGTGCAAAAATAAGATGCTAAAGTCCCCAGAAGCTGTTTGACTTCCAATGAAGAGCTAGGTATTTACATTTAGCTAGAAACTCATAATTGTAAGAGTCTGTCCCACAGTTGCTACCGTGTGAAAGCCAGTAAAAAGCAGTGCATCATTTAAGTCTTATTAAACCATCCGTATCTAATGATACAAAAGCCTCGTGCTAACTTTTGCAGAAATGACTTATGCTGCATTCCTTCCCTTTCTACACTACCAAGTTATGCAGGTACACATTGAATATGTGTGTTGGTTTGCACGGCCTGGTTTTTGGTAGCAGGGGGGCTTCTGTAAGAAGCTGCTAGAAGCTTCCACCACGTCCAGCAGAGTTGATCTCTGATGGCTCTGAGGATGGATGTGCCCCTGACCAAAGTTGGGCCAGTTAGAGATGGTGGTAATGTTTCTGTGATGACATATTTAAGAAGAAGATCAAAACAAAATGGGGTGCAGTTTTTTTCTAGCCAGAGAAGAGGAGGAGGTGAGAACATATGAGGGACAACAACATGGTGACACCCAGGTCAGGGGAGAAGGAGGGGCAGGAGGTGCTCCAGTGCTGGAGCCGAGATTCCTCTGCAGGCCGTGGTGCAGACCATGGTGAAGCAGCTGTCCCCCTGCAGCCCATGGGTCCAGGGGGATGCAGAGATCCACCCACAGCCTGTGGGGGACGTGCCCATGCTGGGGTGGGTGGATGCCTGGAGGAGGCCGTGTTCCACGGGGAGACCCGGTGGAGAGAGAGGGCCCCGCTTCCAGGCTGGAGCAGCCTGTCCTTGGAGGGCTGCACCCCGCAGCAGAGAGAGCCCCGGCGCAGCAGTTCGGGAGGGCCGTGTGCCCGTGGGAGGGGCTCACGCTGCAGCAGGGGCGGTGCGGCTGCTGCTCCTGAGAGTGGGCCCACGCCGGGAAAGTTCAGGGAGAACTGTCTCCTGTGGGAGGGACCCACGGCCTCACAGGGGAACACTCCTCTCCTGGAGCAGCGGAAGATGTCCAGTGATGAACTGACAAAAACCTCCACACCCTGTCCCCTGCACTGTCAGTGGTAAGGAGGGAGGGGCTGGGGAAAGAAAAGGTGTATTTAAGGGCTTATTTTACTTCTTATTATCCTCCTCTGATTTTTGTTAGTAATAAGCTCATTTTGTACTTCTAAGTTGAACCTGTTTTGCCCTTGGAGTGTTTTTCTCCTGATCTTTATCTCAACTCATTGACCCTTTGTTTAAATTTTGCTCTCCTCTGCCCATCTGTAGCAGGGGAGGGTGAGTCAGTGGCTTTCATGGGTGCCTGGCATTGGGCCAGTGTCAAACCACGACAATATGGAAAAAAGGGATATGGAAATACAGGCAGGCAGAAAATAGCAAATAGCATACAACATCTCGATCTAAAAGCTGTGAATATAGGAATGTTTTCCTAACTTCTCGCTTCTTTGGCAAACATGCACAAGAAGGAGAAGTTATGACTAAGGGAAAAGTCGTTTGCAAATATGAAGCCATCACTGTTTTCAAGCAATCACCACTTCCTTGTGAAAACTGGGCAGATTAGCAAAACTGTTTTTATGTAACATCCTAGTAATTTCTTAGGGATTTAGGATGTTAGCAAGAACACTCTGTCTTCCTTAGAAAACAGTTATAATTGAAATGGCATTGGTTTTGTGGAATTCAAGGCCAAACACTTACTAAAAATCTTATTGTACAGGGGCTCATTGGGGTGGAGTTAATTTTCCTCATAGCAGCCCATACGGAGCTGTGTTTTAGATTCATGGCCAAAACAACGTTGTTGGCACATCAGTGTTTTGGCTGTTGCTGAACAGCACTTGCACAGCGTCAAGGCTCTCTCTCCAGCTATGCCACCAAAGGCCAGTAGGCTGAGGATGGGCAAAAGATTGTGGGGGAACACAGCTGGGACAGCTCTCCCCAGCTGGCCAGAGGGTCCGTATTATGTCATGTTCAGCAAGAAAACTTGGTGGGAGTTTTTCCAAAGTAGCTTTTGCATCACTTGCTTTTTTCCCCTCTCTTCCCCCTTCTCCTATTCATCTATCTTTAGTCTCAAATTTTCTTACTTCTGTTCTTCTGATTCTCTCCCCCATCCTACTAGGGAAGGGCTTATCTGCCATCTGGAGTCAACCCCCTACACTTAGCTAAAAGAGTGTGTACTTCTAGCTTCACTGTTTCATTGTTTGGGATTCTTAGCCTCAGAATAAGTTATGATGAAGCTGTTGGCAATGACAGACTTAGGAGACCTGGTCTCCTAAGCATCCTACCTGACAAAAACCCAGATTATTGCTTCACTGAAATTTCACAGGAATTAAGGTATTTTTCATCAGGGAAAATTGTTTTGTTAGATAGGTTTGCCAACCTGCTCTAATTTGGACCTGATTTTTCTTGTTCCATGCATCCACAGACTTCCTGTTAGGAAATGGAAGGAGTTGAAAACAGGCACAGTTGGGGACCTAATTACAGCATAATTACAGACCTGTCCATGCTGATATTTTGGAAAGCCTCAGAATGAGTACAGCATAGTTATCTCTACCTCACTGGAATTTTATGTCACTGGACTTTTATATCATTCCCTCAGAATATGTTATCTGGATTTATGACCAATAAATTTCTAAGCCTACTGCCATCCCACCCACGCCAGATAAGGAGCATGCAGTGATGTCCTGTGGTCTGACTTTTCCCCTTCCACACATTTCTGGATATGAAAGGCAATAACAGTTCTAACAAAGGAGACACGGCGTATTATGCATCTCCTCATGAATCACATGCAGCAACAATTAATAGAGCTCATTTTCAAACTGAAATATGCATGAGTGTAAGCATTCATTACTAATGAATGTGACTACAGATGCATGTTTAAGATGACCGAGTGGAATTGAAATATGTATATTCAAAGCTGAGATCGGGAATAAAACCACAAGATTTCATAGACAGAGAAGTATACAGCTATCTACAAACAAAGGTACAAATCAGGTTTCCATAAAGATATTTTATTTTACCACAGAATTCAAAACCAGAGAGGTTTGGCTGAGTAGAGGCTACAGAAAACTTTCTAGTTGTTTCTAGCCCTTCAGCTATTTCCAGTTTCACTCCTAAGCCTTTTTTTTTTTTTTTGGCATGTATAAGATAGGTGAAGATGTATTTTGTACAATTTTGCCTTTTCTTACATCTATGCGTTTGTGTGTTTTTGCCTTATATATATATATAGGTAAAAGATATTCTTAGACTCATAAAACAGATGAAGGACTTGACTTGCCCACAGATATTTCTAAGGTTATATTTGCTGCAAAATTCAAATTAAGCCTATCATGTCATTGAATGGCACAGCAGAAGAACAGTTTTCTTTTTAAAGGACCCCATAAAATGAAGAGGCAAAGATCACTACAATATATATAACCTGTTTACAAGGGCACAAGAGGCTGAACAAAATTTTCTCCCCAGTCAATTCAGTTGCTGCTGACACTGTAATAATAGCAAGCAGTGACTATGAGATGCACTTGCTTTTGAGTAATAAGAGCTGAATGGCAAGATAAGCTGTGAAGTAACACATTGCTTCATTCAGTAAGCAGTTTGCCCATTTTTTGAGCCCTGTATTGCAATCCTCCATCAGCACACTGTTTTTCATCAGCCCTGGAAGTACACTGCCCTTTAGTTTGTACTCTCATGGCCAAAAAAAGAGATGGTAGGGAAAACACGTACCCTGAAGCAACATTCTACATTTGAGTTGGTTAAGAAAACAAGCCAGTTTCAAAGCCATCATTACTGTCTAAAGATCATCATTAAATTTGTTTTATAAATTGCATCCTTCACAAGAAGTTACTTGTGCTCCAAATCTTCACAGCATTCTTCATGCTTCCTTCATTTCTACTTAGTCCTATTTAGAAGGAACTTTTGAGATATGTGAAAAGCTGTCAAAGAATGTGATTTTATTTTTTTGAGAATAAGGTTTTCAACTAGTTAAATACTGACATCTAAGTAAAAAAATACTATAATGTCTAAGGAATAATTTTCACATCTATCAAGTATTCAGAATTTTATTAAAGTCACTTCCAATTAGAGTAATTATTATTTTTCTTTCTAGGAAAAGGAAATCACTGTATGGGGTAACCTCCATGTTCAGACATTGCTGTCATTTAGATCTAGTTTAGAAAGTCACACAAAATTAGTGATTCCTATACATATAATAAAAGAAGTCTTGCCTGAAAAACTTGTCTTTAAGCTGAGTCACAAGATTTAAAAACAATTTCTCACATATTTCATGCAAGAAATTTTTATTTAATGTGATTTTTAGTCCGCAAGATTCTTTAAAATATCCCATTTTTCACATGATGGTAATATTTACTCCATAACTGTTTACAGTGAAATAATCTAAAAACTGGGGGAGGTGTGTGTGAAAACTGTTGATACTCTTCCAGGTTTGTGGTAGCTCTTAAAGAGCCTGGGGATTCTCCAGGAGACAGTGTATAGAAGGGAGAAAGAAATATTTCATGCCATGCTTTACATGAATTGGAATGTTCGTAATCAAAATGGTTTTTCTTATATTTTTGTAGAATTCTGCCCTAAAGCACTCTGTGTACTTGAGAAAACATGACACAATTGTCCTCATGATATTTTGTTTGCAAATACTTCTAGAGACAACTTAGCTTTCTGACTGAAAGGTTCTCTTATCTCTTACGTTTTTTACAGAAAAATATACACAAGAGGAAAACATTTTAAAAGGAGAATGCTATCTTACCAATAACAAAAATGTAGCTTTTATTTCATTAAAGTACTGCTATGAGAAATGGAAGATATCCAGGTTTGTTTGGTTTCTATTATTTTGTTATGTTTTTCTGGAGTGTGTGCTTGAGAAACCTGTGATAGCAGAGCTTTTAAAGAAATAAACAGATGTTTTTATTTTCTAGTACAAATGAGTCTCAGCGGCTTACAGCCATCTCATCTAAGATTTCTTGAATGTTTATTCAGTAAGCTTTTATGGAACAGTTTTTACTGAAAACTGCCTTCAGCTAGCGCTGGAATAACAACGAGCATGCACACACGCATGCAGCTCCCCCAGTCCTGCAGAGCTGCAGTGTGGGACATCTCCACTCACAGCCACAGTGCCAAATGCTTGTGCTGCAGAGTGCAAGGTGGACACACAGCCAAGGTCAGAAAGCACGTCTTTGTGTTGAACTGCTGACAAAACGTGCTGCTCCCAAGCAGCTGAGAAATGTTTTTCTACACAGTTTCAATGATATCTGTTAATCAATCCCTTGACCCCTCTAGAGCCCGTGGACTACAGTTACAAAAACTTCATGAGAAGGTAGAATAATATATTCTATGCACATATATTAGTGAAAACCTGTAAAACTTACCTACAGATTTATAATCGGCTTATTTAAATACAAGCACTTTGCAGATATATTCTAGTACCTCATTTTCTTTCATCAAGGTCTGCCTAGACAGTCATAGCTATTCTTCAAGATTTAAAAAAAATCGAATTTATACACATTGTTAAAACTAAAATGAACTTACACTTTTACATTAAGCTCACCGTAAACCATAAACAATTCCTTGTGTTCATTGAAAGATGTGAATTTTTCCATGGAACGAGACACGAGGTCTCATGCATGATGCTTGATTATTGCATTTACAGGTAGCAACGTTTTTCACAATTTTAAGTCACTATTGTGCTCTATTAGACTGGAAATATCTTGTTAAATACATTTTATTTTTACTTAGATAAATTTCCACAGACTGGAAAAGTGGTCACAGTATTTACTGTACAGAGAATACATCCAATGTGAAATCACAGCTGAAAGAAAAGGACTCTGGATGAACAAGTTTAATGCTTTTATTCCAGTAGCAATGCAACTGTAGTGTTTGGAATTTTGAATATTTTTGTAGAAACCTGAAAATTTTTGTAGAACATTAGTGAGATTGCTTTGCAACAACTGATAATGCTTACTTAAGCTACTGTAAGGTCCAGAAAGAAATGAAGAAAGTACTGAAGGTGCTGAATTTTCAAAATCTAACAAGTAAAGCCAGTTGAATCATTCAAAATGAACTCTCTTTGGTAAAAGGAAGATTAGGTTAGGGAACATCTAAACAAACTGGACATAATTTTTTGGGACTGTGTGGAGAGCAGCCAGATGTGCTGAGGGAGCTGGCCAATGTGTCAATTGTCTTTGAAATGTAATGGCCCTCAGGGGAGGTTCCTGAGGTTGGGAGGAAATCAAATGTCTTCCCTGTCTCCAGGAAGTACAAAAAGGAGGATCCAGACACTGTAGGCTGATCAGCCTCATCTTGACTCTTGGGAAGGTGGTGAAGCTAATCATCCCTGTAACCATTTCCAAAACCAGTAAGAACAAGAACAAGAACATAGGCAGCAAGGATTTTCTCAGCAGTTTTTCTCGAGCAACCTGAGGCAACCGAAGTCCCAGCATTTCAATGAAGGACAAATTTCCTCTTGTCTCTACTGAAGTATGGACATGTCTAAGAGTATTTTCTGACTGCTGTAGTTTTTGCCTTGATGCAGAAGTTTGGATTTCAATAATAGTGTTCACTCAAGCTTAGGTTCACTCCGAGTTCACCTAAAAAAGCAATGACTATAAAATTGCCCCTGTCTAGTCTGGATCTAATTTGAGAGTAAATGTCAGACTACATTGTCAATTAAAGGAGGAAGGAAACTCAGGCAGAGCCCACCAAGTTACTCATATTCCCAGATGCTGAGTGTCAACTGGCAAAATTTGTCATAGGAGCTTAACGCACTGTCTTTCTTGGTTATTCCTTTGTCTTTGTTAGTGACACGTGAGCAGTAGCAGAAGGGACACTCAGAGCTTTTAAAATAGCTTTTCACAAAGGCATTTCTGTATTGTTTTCTTCAAAAAATTTTTTTAATGAGTGTCAAAAGCCCAAAGATTTGACAATGCAGGAGAACAAGTGACTTTGTTCAAAGAGACTGAGCCAAAGTACTTGACAAAATGAGTTAAAATTGTTAAAATTTGCACCATAATATACACTATCTTAAGAAAAAAGTGCAATGCAGAGGAAACTACACAAGACGTAATTTTACATCAGCATGCTAGTGTGTGTATTCAAAAGTTTATACTCCTTCACAGTCTGAATTTTGTCATACTTATACCAATCAGATAACCATTTGGATGTGCAACAAATATTTTCTCAGATACAAAAGGTGAAAATGGGCAAGAACTTGGGTTATGGCAGAGTTGGGTTGTATATTTGGTAGCAGCACTGAAAACTGTAAAAATTATGGCTCCTTTCTCTGTTCAGCAGAATTTCCCCTTCTGGTGATGTTGATACAATTAACGTTGAGTGCTGTCACTAAAAGAAGTTTAATCCTTTTGCTGCATTGCAGTCATATGGTAGATTTTTATAGCTATAACTACTCCTGCTTTATCTGTTATCCCAGCAGGGCCTGGCTGAGATAAAACAATATTGCACAGCAGGGCTGTCTCTTTACACAAAACATTTCATTGAGGGTTTCGTGCTATCTCCTACTAATCAGATTTCTCACCGAGGTGCCTGCCCACCCAAATCAGTGTGGGCAGTGGAGCTGCCAGGTTACCACTTTCCAAACAGTTTAATGAATATCTACCCATTTATGTTTGCTTAAGAAAAACCAGCAGGGTGGCTTCATGGGGTGGGATTATTGCCTCTGCATCCTGATGTTCTCGATTGTAAATTTAATTTCTGCTTGTGCAATGAGTTGGTAATTGTAATCTGAGATAGTACATTTGACTTTGCTGCTCCTGGCAGTGGAATCCCATTGAGTCACCTATTCCAAAATCATGTGCGGAGGTTTCTTATAAACCTAAATATTGCCTGACATGAAATAGCCTATCTATCTTCAGAGCAACAGCTGGCGTGCTGAGGATATATTCATTCTCACTCTTCTGCACTGCCTCGAGGATATAGTGCTGTACGCTAAAAGAATTGGAAAATGACATTAAAAATATTATTTGTAGAGATGGTACTTGTTTCCACAGATGTTTTCAGTCCTCTTTTCTAGTTCATAGCATTCTGCACTTTTCTTCTTGTTCTTGTTTCTGCAGTAGTACCCATGATGCCATTTAAAAACTTTCATAAACAATGTTTGTTGCAGAATCTTTCATGTAGAACTGTAATTTCCTTTACAACTGTTCCAATATAGGTCATTAGTTACTTCTTCAGCATATTATCAGACAGCTTTCCTATCAGAAGTATTAAGAAATTAAACCAAAAGCAGATGAAAAATGAATAGCAGATAACTTGGATAGGTTCTGAAATACCAATTATTTTGCTGTCTGGTTTATGCCTTGCACAGTACACAGTGCAGAATTCAGTCTCATCTCTGTATATAATTCCAACTTTATTATTAAGGACTTAGTTCTGCAATTGCTTCTGAACAGAACTCCCATTTAAGTCCCTGAACATGCATTCATATTACAGAAAAACTGAAATATGATTAAAAATATGATTGAAACATGATGCCAAATACAGCTATAAACAATGGTTTGCGAAAAGAGTCATACAAAAGAATGCACTTAGCCTATGGGCTTTCATCTGATCACAGGTTCCTGTAATACAATAAGAATCATATAGCTTACTTGCTTGCTTGCTTTTCCTTTTTTTCCCCAGTCTATAAGGTCCAATTACATTTATCTCTATCTCTTATTGTGGGATTTGCAGAACATTAGAGGCACAGGCATTCCTTAGCGTACTGTCTCATGGAGAGAGAGTTTGCTTTGTTTGTGACTAAATAAGTATATTAAACATTTCAATGTGACTATCCTGCCACAGAGTCTTGGACTTCTCAGATTGGAAGAGTGACTGAACAGAGCAGTCAAAAAATAGAAGAAAGTGTTGATGGGATACTGTTTTAGAAACTGCAGAACTCCACTAAACTTTTTAACTGCCACAAGCAGCCCTGGAGCCCTGATGCAAGAAACACTGAAGCTGCATGAAGAACAAATCTTCTACACACTGGTAAGGTCTGCCTGAGCTCCTTCTCCAGGCTAAACAGTCCCAGCTCTCAGCCTCTCCTCAATGGATGCTCCAGCCCCTTAATCATCTCCATAGCCCTTCACTGGACTTGCTCCAGTGTGCCCATGTCTCTCCTGTATGGAGGACCTCATAGCTGGACCCTGGGTTGTTATACCACTAATAATTAGAAGGTAGATATGAAGGAAAATAGAACAGAAGCTCCAAAGCAACTTTTCAAAATGATCACATGACCATCAAAATCAATATACCAGAGCTGTGGTTTCAAGGGCTGAAAAACTTACACACAAGTAACTCTTAGAAATGTGAAATAACTGGGGGTGTTCTTAGGAGAAATCAATGGAGACCAGAAATCTACATTGGATATTTTGGATCATCTTTGCAACAGGAAGATTTAGAAATAATATTATACTGTTGTGGTGCTGCAAAAAAGAAAAAAAATTAATCAATCTTTTTACTCAGTATTTTCCCTTTTCCATATGTAGTGGTTGAGGGGTAAAGACAATAGGTAACCTACTGTACTCCAGGAAGCAAAACCAGAGAGAGGAATAAAATGGACTTTCTGAATTAGTTAATGAGTATGCTGAAAATGTCTGTCTTTTCATTCTGTTTATAACTTTTTAAAAAGATGCTAATTTAGTTTGATATTATAGTTTGATATTGAATGGCAGAATGACAGAATGAATGACTGAATGAATGAATGAATGAATGAATGGAATAGGAAAAACACAACACTAATGCATTGGCAAAAAGGAAACCCAAATCTCAAGAGGAACTGGAAAAGAGAAATTTTCATGTTTTCATGAAAGAGTCACTCTTTCTAAATTCCTAAAGCCCATGTTGAAAAGCATAAAGTAGTACATTCAATTTCCTGGGGTTTGGTAGTTGCTTGTAATAGACCATCATGGGATATATTTCCTTTTCATGTACATTCTGAGCTTCTGGAATAAATCAAAAATATTTTTTCTTACCTTCCAGGACCATTTTCAAAGGACACTAGTGAGAGATGCTGTCAATTTTTTGTTTGTTTTCCCCGAATTTAAAAATGAAGCTCTTTGTAGCTGCATATATCATTAAGGAAGTAAAAATTATGAGTACCAAGGTTTTTTCCTTCTCTTGCTTAAGAAGTAAGATTGAATCTTCCAAAGTCCAGAAGATTTCTAGCTTTCCCCTGAATGCTCTGTTCAGCATCAAGGCAAATCCCAAGTTAAGCTATCAGAAACAAAAAACAACAATGCCTTATCTAAAACTTTCCTGCAGAGGACACAAAAAACACTCAATAAACTTTAACAAGTTGAAGTAATTCTCTGCAAAGGAGATAGTCAGAATGTTCAAAAGTCTGTAAGTGCCAGGAAATCCATTAACTCTCTGTTATCAAAGGGCATCATCCCACAGTATGCCTATGAAAAATTGAGTATGTTAGAAGAAAATCAGTCACAGATTACACAGACTCTTACTGTCAAAAGAGTATAACTTGAGAAAAAGCTGACGTATGCAGTTAGTTTCTTTCCTTTTATGTTCTGATTAAATGTTCACTAATGTTGAGAAGAATTCTCTCATTCATTTTCAAGGGACTTGACTCCCATACCCAGAAAGATTTCTGAAAATTATGAAAAAGCATCTGAAATTGTGTCATTTTTTGAATCTAGAACCGAATTCCTACCCTTGGCCATGTACAGTGGAGTAGTGACTGAGGTAGAAGAATTCCAAAATTTTGAGTTTTCTGG
The DNA here is from genome assembly GCF_041296385.1 of Aphelocoma coerulescens. Lineage (NCBI taxonomy): Eukaryota > Metazoa > Chordata > Aves > Passeriformes > Corvidae > Aphelocoma > Aphelocoma coerulescens. The sequence goes on from NC_091015.1 coordinate 29,399,595, forward strand.
GTCATGTGCCAAGCCTCTGATGAACTCTAATCTTTACAGTAGGATCGGACACTGATTAAGAGAAACTCAAAGATCAAACACCCATCAAATCTCACTGTTTATATAAAATCAATGAACACCTTTTTACTCTGGAAACTGAACTAAGTCTCAAGTCTTATTGCTCTTTCTCCACGCTTCCTTGGTGGGTGGCTGTTTAAATTCAGCACCTGAAATCTTTTGGCACAGCATAAATAACCCCTCTAGTGAGCTGTCATTAGACATATTGGTTTTACTCCCCCCTATACCTGGTTGGTATAAAATAACACCATCAATCTTGTAAAAAGGATGCCTTGTTTTACTCCTCTAGCCCAGTTACCACTGCTGTCTCTCCATAAGTCATGAATACTCCTAGCACAGCAGGAACACATTAATGATTTATTTTTTCTGAGGAATACCCTTATTACAAATGATTTTGTTACCTTGCTGGGTACTCTCACTGCAGGACATTGCTGCTAATAGATCCCCTTGAGCATTTGCAGCCTACATTCCTCATTTAACTGGATCCCAAGTGCTGTGCATGTTAAATATCTCATCTATTATCTCTTTAAGCATGAGATTTCTGTCACAATCTCTTTTGTTGACTAGGCAGTTTCTTGCAGAAGTAAAAACAAGGCAAGGCTTTTCTAAAATTAATGGGAGAAGTTGCTATTTGTAGTTATTCTTAGTTGCATGCAGTGACAGGGTCATATTTAAGGAGAACATCAGTTCCAGTACCTCTTGTCTCTTCCACTCTGTGTGACTTTTCAGTTTTCTGAAACACTGGATCACTTCAGACCCTCCTGCTGTCTTCTTTTATGTCTCTCAAATTGTGACAAAAGAAATTTGGGCACATTAACATTCAAGTAAGTTTTATTACAGACTGCAGTAGGGACCAGAGTGAGTGCCAGGACTGATTGCTTTTAAAAATTCCTAGGTTTTTGTGTTCTGCAAAATTTTCTTTATGGATCCCCACTAAAAGACAGATGAAGTCCTTAATTAGCTGAGGTGAACATTTCATAGGTAAAAAACCAGAAAAGTTCTGGATGGATGGTAGGTCTGGCATTGGCACAGACCTACAATTAGTGGGGTGCACTGGATTATGCACGATGGTGACTGTCTTTGTGGTATTGAAGGATTGAAAAACAGTAAAACATCATTTGGGTTGGGAATGAAGAATAGCTCTGTGCCATAAGAGTGGTTGGTGCCTGCCTGGTGAACTTGGAGGTTGTTGTTTCTTTTGTTGGTCTTATAGCAGGTGTGCACAGTATGTAGCTGGTGGGGAAGGGGTATTTATCATGTGTATGGCACATGCAATCCAGTTGGATTCTGTCTCACATGGTTTGAAAACCTTGAACAACCTGGTCTAATGGAAAGTGCCCGTGCCCATGGCAGGGGGATTGGAATCTTCACAGTCCCTTCCAACCCAAACCATTCCATGATTCTATAATTCTGTCATTCTTAAGGACAGTAATGTTGTGAAAGGCCTATGCTTCATTCTTTAATAAACAGAGAAATTTCATTTCTTACTTTATAATTTTTCCCAGGGTATTTTTTATTGTCCATTTTCTTCCATGCTTTTGCACATGCTTCTTTATAACAGTAATTGTAGATGATGCTTGTGTGTGATTGGCCAGACATGAAAACCAATTGCTACTAAATTTTAATGTACGTTCTTCCAAAATAAGATCTTAACAAATCTAAGTAAAAGTGTTGGAGCATGGTTCTGTATTGCTGGATATGTGCAATGCTTTCCACATTTTCTTCCTCTCTACAAAGAATCAGAAAATATAACATTAATTCAAAACAGGTATGGGACGGTATGTGAAAACAAAGAAATACATATTAACATTATATTGGCACTCCTTATAAAAAGAAACTTATTGATAAGCTTTCCATTTTTCCAAGTGATGTTAATTCAAAGGTCCTATTCTAGAGTTTAGACTATGGTAACACTTCTGTTCGTGTATGGAAAATAAAACCTAAGATACCATATTTCATTTACTGTATAAACAAGAAATATAATGAGGAAGACTCTTCAACTTTGCAGTAACCACTGAGAAATTGCTTTCAAAGTTTTCTTGGCACTTTAGTCTGTTTCTGAAGTCCTCACACTTTTACAGGTTTTGTAATGCAAAGAGACAGGAAAAAAAATACAATCAAAACCCAAAAAACACAGGGATTGTGGAGCTATGGAGAACTGCCTAGCAGGAAGTCTTCTTGTTTGTATGCATAGTTTGCAGATTTTACACATACCTTTAGAATATATCTATAGGGTACATGGCAGATGGGCCTCATATGTGCTGCTGAGCATTTTCTCTCCCTTACCACTCTCAGCAGATAACGTAGGCAGGAATGGCTGGCAAGGGAACGTGCTGCCATCGGCCACAGCTGATGGCAGAGCAGCTGAGAGGCAGCCACAGCTCTGTCCCTGCATGCTGCAGGACAGCCAGGCTTCAGAGCCAACTGACCTCTGTAGATGAAGAGGAAATGGGCAGCCAGGCTGTCACTGCAGGGAAGGGAGGGGCTGTTGTATTTTGCTGAAAAAAAAGGTAAGGGACGAGGGGCCTGTGCATACTGCAGTAAGGATGGTGGCTAGAGACATGGCAAAGAAACCCCAGCAAGGCAGTGCATCAGAGTAATGCTGATCTGTGCAATTTTCTGACTCCAGAATAGCAGCTGATTCTGGCTTGTCACACAATAATTATATGTCTGAGTCAGGAACACTTTAAGCTAGAATAAATTCCTTTATGGTTGGATTTCTGTAACTGTAATTGTCCACCTTTCTTTTCCAAAAGAAAGTATTTACCTATATTTAATTAATATGCAATATATTTACCTGATATATGCTAATATGCAGTTTCTGAAATGCATCATGACATCACAAACTGTAATCACAGAGAAGCTATAATAGCATTTATGCACTATCTTTAAGAGCAGTGAGCTACCTCATGGAGCTCATTTCCTCTCACTGGGATCCAAAACCTTGGTAGGTGTCCTGAAACCAAGACAGAAGGTAAAAGAGACATACTGGTTTCCTCCTGGACTCACAGCACCTAATCTTTCATTCTTTTTTGTTTTGGTAGTGATCACTGAATTCTCTAGAGCTTCTGCCATATTTGTCATTTTTCTCATATGTAAGAAAAGCTGATCCATTAAATGTGTATATTATCTACAAGTTGAAAAGTTTTGATGGTGCCTCAGGTATATAGCACATCTTGGCTCCCCAACTCCACCCATTTAGTTGGAAGAGTTGTAATATTCAGTTGTAATTCTGAAATAGGATGCAGAATAAGTTTCTTTTCTGAGATGCCAAATACACTGGCTTTATTGAAAACGTTTCTGCAGTTCTGCATTTACCCTATATAAGTAATATCTAATCTTTATTTAGTGAAAACAGACATTGACGCTGATGGCAGGAAGGAACTTGATAGAGAAAGAATGTTTGGTTTGGATTAAGGTGTTTTTTTTCCTTTTGTATAACCTCTTTCCCAAAGAAAAGACTCATTGAACGAGTAGTGTTTCCTGGGACAGAGTCATTGTCTTTGGTTGAAGATGAAAGAATGAGGGATTAACAAAGTAGATGGACCCCATGGTTCTCAAATAATGGGCTTTTTTTACCAGAACACTTTGCAAGAGTCTACATCCTGTTAGACAAACAGTGTTTGTTCTACTGAATCAGGCTCATCCAATGCAAAATGTAAACATTTGAAATGGAAATTGGATTTCTTAAAATATTTTTTGTAACATTTAATATAAAACAGCCCCTTGAAGCACTGACAATCTCTATTCCTCATCACTTCAGTGTTGGTTTCATGTTTCATTTACTGTGATGCCAGCGGGAGAGCAGAAATATTTCTGCTTCCATCAAAAAAGTTTCCCCTTCTTAATGGAATACAGGTAGAAGGTATAGGCTAAACTGCTGGAAATCAACAGAGTAACAGGGAGGTAACCCTGGAGTGCTGCTGAATGCTGTTCCAGTGCTGGCTGTGGCACTGTGCCTGACAGCTAAAAGCAAAAAACACATGTAGAGTCTTCTGCATAGGAGACATGCACTGAGCTTAGAGACACTGAGAAACACTGAAAACAAGACTTTGCTTGAAAAACCTTACTGTTCTAGGGATTAGGTGCAAGCCTGTGTTTACAGCTGATACTTATGGGAGCACTCACTTGAAAGCACCTGGCCCTTGCCCTGGGCTTTGCACTACTTTTTTGTCCCATGGCATACATATAATCTACATATTCATCAAATAAAAAGTGCAAGAATACCTTCATTCAAAGGAAAGTGAAAGGTGCTACTGAATTTCAAAGGGAACCATGTCATAAAATATTATTAGACACATGCAAGAACACCTGGCAGCTAAAGCCTACTAATATCCTGGGCAAATTGGTTCTGTGTTGTGGACCTTGATTTGGATCTCCAACTGATCATTTCCAAAAGGGCTGGAAAAATGCTGACCTAAATTTGTGGCGTTATTGCTGTTTGAAGATGCTTGAGCACCTAGGAGTATGTGGCAATTGAAGCTGAGCACAGGGTTCTTGTGATTGGTGCTCTGGTCATAGCTCCAGATGTTCTGAAGGAACTGAGTTTCTGTACGATAAAAATTGTTTTAAATGGCTGAAAAAACACTGGGCAGGAATTAGTAGTTTTAAGAGGCAGAGGTTATCAGTAAGAAACACAGAAGTCTGCACAACTTTCAATATAAGCATGAGCTAGGAAAAAAAAGGAGAATAGGAACATGAAAATTTGCTGATGATCCAGATAATTCAGGGTAGTCAAAATGAAATGGACTGTTGAGCTTTTGATGGGATACCCTTCCTTCTCAGACCAGGGTAAAAGAGCAGAGGAGGCTGCTGTTCTCTGCTAAGTTCTTTATTTCATAGTCTCATAGCTTTCTTGAAGGCAGAGTTCAAAGGGGGTTACATGATAAAGGCAAACAGCAACAGCAGCAGCAGGCAAACAGCAGGCAGAAGACAGCTGCTTCTTCTAATTCTAGTTTCTTCTAATATTTTTTTCTTCCAGAAGTGTGGATTATATTTGTTAATTGACCAGTAAGATTAACACATGATTCTAGTTTTCCTTTTATTAACCTATCCTGGTGTAATTCTAACAGTCATAAGTCTTATACAAGTTACATAGGTATTACACAGATTTGTGTATGCAGTTTCTATCAGCTCTTACTGTTTATGTGAACACTCTATCTAAAAAACTTGAACAGTAGAGTTCTATCTATGTTTTGTCTAAAGTAAAGAAATTCTGTGAAAAGGTAACTGCTGCAGTAAGAACTGTGTTTTAAGGTCTCTGCTGCAGCTTTTTAATGTTTAAGGCACTTAGCATATACTTCTACAAAAAGTTAAAAATCTGTATTTCTATTTCACTTTGGTGTGGCTTCATATATCTCAACTTGTTCAAAGGTTTTAATTCAACCCATGTGCTTTGGCTTTCCTCTGGGCCTGGGTCCAGAGAAGCTTTCACTCCAACAATGGGCCATCAGGAAGTATAGGGAATGTTTGGGTGGGGTGGTAAACTGGCAGATGAAATTTTGCTTTGATACATGCAAGGAATGAACATGGGACAAGGCAACAATCTTAACTGTACCCAAAAAGTTCTTAGTTATTGCAACTCAGAAAAGAGAACACGTTACTGTAGATGGTTCTCGGAAAACACAGTTTTAAAGCTCACTTGCAGTCAAAAAGCAGCAAACAGGATATTGGCTTTATTGGGAAAGGAGGAGAAGACCTTGCTATGAGTGTGCACAAGCCCATGGGTGCCCACATGTTTCAGAGTCGGTGTGCATTCATGTACAGTGAAGGGTGATGAAGTCTGTGTGCATTCATATACAGTGAAGGGTAAGGAGTAGCTTCCTATCAGGGAACAGCCCCTGTGAAGCTGGGACTCTACTGCTTGGAGATGAAGTGACTCAGGTGAGGAACATGGTAAGGATTTATCAAACTTGTGTGGGATGAAGAAAACAAATAGCAAAAAAATTCTCAGAAAACAAGGACTAGAGGGCCTTTGGTCAAATAACCAAGTTTCCAGTTAAAAGAAAAAAAGAAAAAAGTATTTTTTCCAAGCTGCATAATTAAAACAATATTTGGCCTACCAGACTTTTAAATAGTTCAAAAAATGAATTCTAGAAATTTGTCAAAGAAACCCATCTGAGCACCATCAGTGAGAGATTTGAAAGACATCTGCACCCAATGTTAAGACTGACAAAACTAGGAGGATATACCAAGGACAGTGTCAGTTTAAACTCATCCCATTTTTTTCTTATGCAATTTATTAGTCCTGCTAGAAACAAGATTTTCTGCATATATCTGTAATTTTCCTGGAAACTTTGGACCTCACCTAAATGTATGCTTCCTCTTACATTACCTGACCAAGACATTCTGTGTCTCAAATGCCTTTAAATAAAATGTAGGCAGCTACACCCTGACTTTGGGGTGCCTGATTACAATAAGATGTAAGACAGTCAGACGCTACAGGTGGAAACACCAAAGTGAATGAGCAACCCCACAGGGCTGCTGTTGCAGTTTTATGCTAACAGGGATCCAGACTTTGCTTAAGATGAGCTTTGGTGAAAAAGTGCAGGTTTTAATCTCAATGACATTTGGTAGTAGATGTCTTACTGAGACATTGGAAATGTCCATGTGTTGAAATATGAGAGACAACTGAAAATCAATGAGTCAGGTTCTGGAAACCCTTTAGTGGCATTAGTGTGATGTTCTGCTCAATCTAAATTATTTGTGCTATTAAGTCAACCTGTGCTCCCACTACAATGTTTCCTCATGAAAGCAAACAGCTGCTTTCAATTTGGAAGTGAAATTTAGCATTCCCATTCTTGTCTCAGACTTGTGATAAGATGTTGTTTTAAACAGATACGTATTTTATTTACTCCATTTGTAAAGGAGGATACTTCTTAAGACAGCTCACCATATAGCAAACCCAAAAATTCTCTAACAGAAAATTACAAGCAATATAAAATAATTTTATTAACCTTTAGCTTGAATAGGTAGCAAGAAAAAAATAAGGTTCTTGAAACCTATTTATGTAAGATGTCAAATCAGAATGGCTTTTCCTTGCATTAAAATACATGGATGGTTAAATTTTGTAAATGAAGTTGGAAAAACAGTCATTAGAAAAAGCAAACTATATTGTTACACTCCATAATTAGACTAGAATTAGGGATATATCAAAGACTATCAGTAAATCACAAATGCTTTTCTTCAAAACTAAATATTGCTGGTTTATGTACTGAACTGTATCTTTCCTGGCATACTATATGTCTGTAACTTTGCTAACAAGTCAAAAAGTGGCCTCAGGAAGTTGAAAAAGCAAATCTCAGATACATCATCCTTGTCACAAATTAAGTTCACATTTAACAGGTGTTTGACGTCAGACCAGGCATTGCTGTTGGTTACTGAGGACTAATTTTTGAAGTGCCCTTTGCCATGGAGCAGTAAAAAGCTTTTTCTGATGTTCACAGGGCTTAGTTATGTGGATTTCAGCTGTATACACAGATAGGCAAGAACAGGAATTACTCAGCTGTGAACTGAATTCAGTCATGAACCAGTGACCTGTCATAAATCTTTTAACAAAATTAATTGATTTTAAGGTCTTTGACATAGGGAAGATTTGACTATTCCAGTGATCATGATACAAGAAAACTTTCTAACTTTGAAAGGAAAGGAATGGATAGTCGATTTATTTCAAAATTACACAATATACATAATGTAAAGCCTGCAGTGTGTTTTAAAGGAATATAAAGATTGTATTGTGATTTCCAGATATATCTTTCAGGACTTGTGTTTTGCTGCAGAACTGAAAAACATAACCCTACCATCTCTATGCCTGCAACTTGTCCTTAAGAGTATTCAACTGAAATACATTGTGTGAAATTCTGGATTTATTAGCCAATAGAAAGGAAGCTGCAAGACCTGTGTGATAGGAAACAAGTTGTGCTCTTTTTTTTGAGTAAGCCTATTAATTCCTGACATAGTAAACCATAATTTCATAATAGGTTGGCTTGAGAAGCTGTTGTCTATCCAGCTGTGTCGAGACAGCTGTTTGTGGGATCTGGAAGACTATCCTGTTTGATTCCTATCACTGAGTAATCATGTGGGAAGCATATTTTACTTAGATGTTAAACAAATTCTGAAGCCTTGGACTGGGAATAAACTGATTTTGCTTGAGCACAAATCTATAAAGACCTTTCAGTCTTCAGACCCAGCCCATGTTCTTTTTACTGCACTTTCATGCCTGGTTGGGGCAGATATGACAGGAGGAGCACAAGGGAAGTTGTGCCTCTAGTGAGGCTGAGTAATAGGCACAGGAAACATTACTACAATGAGTGATATGGAGACACATATATGGCCTCCATAGGAGGACCCACAATTCCATCTTCCAGGACAATGACCTTTGCTGAGTGATGGAGGCAGCCCATTAGTTTTTTAATCTCTTATTCCTGGTTCTTCCAGGAAGGATGATTTCTTGGTGGTTGTGCTTCACTAGGAGAAGTAACAAAGGGCTCTTCTGCTGCCTTCCTTTGCAGCACTTCTCTAAAAATTAGGAACTATGGCTTCAGCTCTGCCCTTCTTTCCTCCCTTCCACATGGCGAGGATGCACAACAAGTTCTTTGGTGGATGCTGCTTCTGCTTTGTACGTGTAAGGCAGCATCCTATCTGCAACTGCACTTGTCTTGAGCTGAAGCTGGCACAGAGCCAGGTGTGAATGAGATTAATTAAGCAAGCTAAAGGTTCTGACCTTTCCAGAGGCTTAACCACAGTGTTACAATCCTCTTCGCATATCACATCATATCAATAAAATATGTCTCCAGACCTGGGCATCCTGCAACATACATGGGGTGGAGAAGTGAGAGAATACCCCTACCCCAAATGGAAGTATAACTTATTTGAATCTGTTGACTTTTTTCAGTTTTGTTAGAGGTCAGAATTATGTTCTGACTCCTAGACACTAAACCTGGAAACTGGGCAGAAAGCAGGTGTTTTACTGTCAAAAAACATACTGAAATAAGAAGTCACTACAAGGCTTTTCTTGTGTCTCTTTTGTAATGGTAACAGCTGATTTAGAAACTCAGTCCATCTCTAGTTCGTTTTTCAGTATTTACAGATCAGGAAAAACATCTCTGTTGTTCCCTGTAAGGCCAGCAGTAACCCTCGGTGGCAGCTGGAGGCAGAGTGATACCATTCAGATCAAAGTCTCTGTCAGTCTGAAATAGATTCTCGGAATACTACACTGAACAAACAGTAAAAGGAATTTTCTGAGGTGGAAATATAATTTATCTATCTCAACATCCTTAAATTAAGTCAACATCAGTCATGTCAGAAAATTAATTTATTGTCATTATAAGTTATGATTGTCATTATGAGTGGGATTAGGAGACAAAAAAGGTTTTCCTTTAACTTTATCCTGGCTTTTCTGTGGTGTTGGAATTTTTCCACCATGACCTCATCATAGCAGACAATTTAGGCAGAATACTTCTTATGAATGTTTATATTATATCTATGCTCTCCAGATTTATAATCCAGAAGAAATCTGGGCCTTTCTGCATCCATCAGACCTGTGATACATGACCTGCCTGTGCACTGTCTTCAATACATACTGCTGATTTCGAGCTTTCTGGTATCTCTACTTCTGTGTCAATTCCACTTGATTATGCAATGCATTTTTCCTCCCAGAAGCTAAACACCATTATTCTTGGGAAAGTGAACTAACAATAAAAATGAGGTTTTCAGGTATTAATATTCATTCCAGCAACAACACTTAGCTACATGGCTATACTCACAGCTCTTTTTAGCCAGGTCTCTCTGCAGGCATACTGTGCAGATGAAGAGTAGTTCATCCAGGTGAAGAGACGTCAGCACAGACGCACATAAAAGAGCACTTCCACCTTTGCTAACTTCTATTTTCTCTTTTACTTTATGAAAGTGATTTTGTTTCCATTCCATTTCAAGATGGAAGTGTCCTGCTGTTTTCAAAGCTCTGTTAATATCTTATTCATCTGTACATTCACCTGTCCTGATTCAAAGCAATTTGAACTCAGAGAAGCTTTTGGTTTTCTGCCATACCAATTGCTGTTACAGAAGCTCTGCATAAAGCCTATTATGAATTTTCAGATGTTTACTGATATGTAGTAACTTCCCTCATTGCTAGTAGTTTCATTCATTACTAACATTCATTGCTAGCATTCATTAGTACAACCTATTTTTTCAAGATGCAGCACTGGGGAAATATTCCAGAACATCTCTAGCTGGGGGACATAATTTGAAGCTCCCAGAACATGAATTGCTTGCCTTTTAAAGTGAGGGATCTTTGCAGTTGATCTCTTGCTTAAAGAACAGCAGCTCAAATTGTGTCTAGTGAGGGATACACACCCAGATAAGCCTTGCCTGCCAGATGATGCTTCCCAATCTGGATTTAGGGGTTACTCTCCTGTGGTTTCACTTGTAAGCTTCCACTGAATTTTGCTTCACTGCCTTGGCTTTTACTGCCTAATCCTCTGCATCAGTCCTTACTAAAGGGAGTTTGTCAGCCAACCATACAAGATCTAAAGTTTCTTGTTACAATAGACTCTTGATTTTTATTTGATCTCTATTAGCCTGAGCGTGTATCATCATTTGGTTTGAAGGGAAAATTTTAACTTTATTTTTTGACTATAAATATGCAGTATTGTGAGTGCCAAAGATGCTGCCCTGTTTTATTTTTATATAGATAGGGTTCATAAAGTCATAGAAATAAAGATGCTCAATGGATAGCTCTTCCTTCCAAATTTTTCACTACCTTTTTGCCAAGACAACTAAAGTCAAACTCTAGTGTATGTTGTTGCACTTGCATTACAGGAGTTGCATTTGGAACCAGAGCACACACAGAGATACCAGGCATAGAACGCTGTTATCAGATTTGGCACAGCAGTGCCAGTACTGGGCACTGGCAGGTTTTAATCATGTATCACACAGGTTCATGTTTTAGGACAAGCATCTCAACTCATTAAGGCCCTTATCTGTGTAATTAAACTCATATTTATTCAGAGAATCTCTTAAGTACATGGTTGCATTTCACCAAGCAATGGGGTTGACATTCTCAAATTAGTGGCTAATTGCTGAATGACCAGTAAGATAAAATAGTAGATAATAACAAAATTTTTTGACTGTGTTGCTGTTATAATCGAATTGCAAATCACTCTAACAAGTGGTCACTCCTTTCAGTGAGAACCATGCAGCTAATGAGTGAGACATTTGATAGAGGAAAGTCAGGAGGATACAAGGTGAAGCTGTAGCAGATGCAGTTTTGTGTACAAAGAAGTGTGTATGAGTTCCACGTGACATCAACATCTTTGAGATGATACAAGGAAATATTGAAATTGAACAGTTTCAGACAAGGAAAACGTTCACTTGGGAGATTCGTAGAATCTGGTGTTTTCTCTGAAAAAACCTGCATTTGATAGGACAAAGTACAAATGTGTTATGAAGAACAGCTTCTTGCTTTCCCTTCCTGCATCTGCACCAGTCCCTGTATAAAGGCCCATAAAGACATGAATTCTGGAGTGGTTCACTAAAAAATGCTGTACATCTAATATCTCAACATTCAGCTTAGTCAAGAAAAAAGGTGCCCAACCTCTGCAGAGCCACCAACAGATGCTACACGGTCCTACCACCCCTGTGGGGGGAGAGAATAAAGTAAAAGAAGACAAAAACCAAGGGACTAAAACAGAGACAGAAGGAGAAATAAAACTTTAAATAATCAATAGAAAAATATGTTAAAGTTGGCATTTCAGCAAAGGGTGGTAAAGACTATGTGTTTTCATGGTTCTGTCACAAGGGAACTCTAATACAGAGTTCATAAGTGAGATGGTGCTTTCAACACTTTTCACAACAAGAAAAGCCTGGCAGAGAGCTATTTTAAGAGAACAAAAGTAACATCTGGGTGTTGTTAGATGAGTATTTTCTTTTGAAATTTATTTTATTGCTAAATAAATAAAAGCCTGGCTTTTTTATGCAATGATCTGCTCACATCAGTCTGGCTCATTATTGTTTTCCATTTATATTTGGAGGCTAAACCTATTGAAAAATGAAAACAAACTCCATCCACCTTGATGTGAATACATAGCAGGTCCTGCAATGTGACATATTATCGTAATAGGTTGAATTAATGATTTCTGTTTATAAATGAATCTGATTTAGAGCTGTGCATATACACAATCTGAGTTTATATTCAGCCTTTGGAAGCAGTGTATATTTTTAACACTTTTTTAGTAATGCAAATTATACTTGATTTGGCTTCTGAAACACTGAACAAAGACTCTTGTGAATCCAGAACTTTTAAATCCTTACTGTGTGGTTTACAATTTAGTGTGTTGAAAAATGATTAGTCTATTTACCTGAAAGAGTCCTGGCTGTTTGAAATAATATCTTACCTCTAATGGTAGAATTTCATGTTTATACTAGAGAGCATTCAGGATTGCAGATCTTCATTACAAAGACAGTGTTCATTTGGCTGTGTCATAAAACTCTGCCTAGCTAAAGGACTTTAATGGCTTAAAGTTATTCAGCAGAGCCAATATAATTATTTTCATCTGTTAGAGAAATATGGGGATTACTGGAAAATTAATTTGTAAGAGGAAAGGACTTATATAATTAATTATCTTTATTAAGAAATTATTGAATTCTAGTAAAAGAAAATTTTGACTGCTGTTTAAGAAATTAGTTTCCTACCAGTAAAACCATCTTGCAGAAAATTATTTTCATTTGTATTTAGCAAATGACAACAAATTAATGATCGAAACTGTCTTTCAAAGACAATTTGCATAGAACATTTATTAGGTCCCTACTCATTCACAGTGGACAGAACCAGCAGGTGTTCTCTTGCTTACTGTCTGCAAGTCTGGAGGTAGTGCTAACAAAGGCTGTTCTCAGTTCCTCCTCCCATACCACACGTCTATGCCTATGATGCTCTCTGGGACTCGGCCACTCCCTCTTGCTTTTCTTGCAACCCACTCTCTCCTCTGCCCAGTGTACTGCCTGTTAAAGATAGTGGTGTGTGAAGAATCACCAGGATGTATCCAACAGAATATTCTAGGAACTATATTGCATACTGCTCTAACACCCTCAGGTTAGGTGCCTGGCTGTAGAAGTGATTCACAAGACTAAGACAGAGCATACGGAGCAGGGACAGTTGGATTCCCAGGTTTCAATTTGCAACAATCCAGTGGGCTGTAGGGGCACCTAAATCAAGAAATGGGATTAACCATTTTTTTTCTAGTGTTCTCTTTCTTATTTTAAAAAGAAATATCATTCTTGGATATATTTCGTTGAGATTATTATTTTGTTACAAATTGCTCCTAATTTGTGGAAGTTGGTCTGAGTCATAAATATCTGATACAGATATACACTTCTGCGAGGTTTAAAGAAGACAAAGTCTGTAAAGAGATGTTAAACCCTTGTTTTCCTGGGTGTTTACAGATATTTCCCAACCCTCCCCTACTTATTTCAGTGGGTGGGAATGACTCTGTAATTTTGACTGAAATAAAACCCTCATAGACTAGCAGGTTTTCAGAACATCTATTATATTTTATATGTAGTTCATATGTTGTGCTTAAGCTCATTAAACTATTTGTCGTGCATGAATGTGAGGCACTTGAGCAGGCAGCCCAGAGTAGCTGTGGATGCACCATTCTCATCTGTCAAATTATTTAATCAAATAAATATAATCTATATATTCTGAATCATTGTGCCTATCTGTTATAGGGTCTAGCTTTTTACTAATTCAAAATTGAGAGAATCCAATCCCACTGACTCCAACTCAGAAAAGAGAACATTTCAGCAGCAACTAGTGCAATGACTCAAATCCATAGCAATGTAGATTCCCTGTTTTGGTTTTGTCAGCAATTTTAAATTAAATCCTGTTCGTGAAGGATTTAGAACTTGGTGAAAAGGCTAAGGCTGTAACTTGGCTTAGACTGAGGTTATGGGGTGATAATTGTTTTAAGGTGTAGGAACACTAAATATGTACAGGTGATAATTATTTTAAGGTGTAGAAATACCAAATATATACAAGCTGATTTTATACACATATACACACATTTAAATTTGTGGTTCTTACTGGAGAGGAGAAGTGTGAGGGGGAGGAAATTGCTGTATAGTTTAAATTGAGCTGTAGAAGGACATTACAAATCATAAGAGAATATTTTGCTATTATTTCTACTGCTGACTTATTGTGTGTTTATTTTCTCAGTTCCGTGTCATTTGGAAACAGCAGAATGAAAGACTGCTATCAGAATGGATTAGAAAAACAAAATAATTTTTCTTATGATTTTATTTTTAATGAGTCTCTTTCTAAATTTTCCATTAAAAATAACTTTGTGGTAATTGTTACAGTCAGACCTGATGAGACTTTTTATCTTTGTGTCATACAATATCTTAAGATAAACTATAATGAAGATGTTTGAAGGCATACCCAGATAAAAGGAGAAATTTATAAGGACTCAAATTTGACAAGTGTTGCTACTACACTGACAAGTGTTTAAGGTTTTGGGTTTTGTTATTGTTGGTTTGTTATTCTAGATATCCTGGCTGTTTTTCATGTTTATTACACTTTCAAGAAATAGGAATTTGCCCTGCCAAGACTTTGAGACTGTTCTGTTTTTCCTTCATCTTTGTGAAAGGAATGATGATAAGGAGCAGCACAGAAAAGCCTAAAATAGCTCTGAGATGGCTTGCATTTCTCAACTCCATCACTGAAATGCAAAAGAGCTGTGTTTGCATGACACTGAATATGAAGACTAATTAGACACAATGGATGTGTCACCTTGGCCTGGGCCTGTAGGCATTGATCCTGGAGTTAGCTGGGATATTTCAGAGTTTCATTGCCTGGTTTGATGAACAACTACTCAGAGTGAGGGAAATGAAACAATTATTTTAGTGTAAACCAGGATTCATTCTACTCAGTCTCTAATAAGATTTGAGAATTAAGAAGTGGATTTATGAAATCTGTAGGCTTGTCCCTTACTTAAATGAGTTATAGCAAGGAAACACTAAGCCCTCATTTACTTTCAAACAACACTGTATATCCTACTTAAGGAACAATGAAATATTACCCTGTTATCACATACTGATCAGCATTTTACACAGAATGCAAACTGCTATAATGTAATCTTTCTTCCTGTTGCTCTAGCAGTGGTTTTCAATAATTAATTCTGATTCACATTGCCTTTACAATGACTTCAGTGGACATACTCCGATTCTGCATGAGTGCAGGGACTTAATCAGAACTACAAACACCTTTTTTTCTGATTTTTTGAGCATTGCTAGGATATATCCCAAACAAGGACCCTGAATCTTTTTGTCTTAGCTGACACAGAAATACAGGAAAAAAGTAGGTCACTACCCCAAAAAGCTGAAAGCCTGAAGAAAGATTCTATTTCTAACACAGGCTGGAAAGTGGTGATAAGAATTAGCTGTTTTCAAAATCAAAAGTAAATTTCCTTTTTTCTTTATTTCTTTCTCTGTTTGTTGTTGTTGATTCTTTGGAATCAACACAGCATAGAACAACTAAAGTGAAAAAGCCCTAAAAAATCAAAGAACACAACATGCTCCAAAGGTCATGCTAATGGTCATGTCAAGGGATGTGTTTTTTCTTAGAGTGTTGGTTTGACTGATAATGTTATTGGACAAAATATATTTAATCCCTTTTTCTTTCACCGTTTAGAAATAATGAATGGGAAGATTTTACTTTCTTTTCTCTCTTTCTTTCTGGATTTTTTATCTCTTTTTTTTCCCCCTGAAATACCTTCTCTCAAGGTAAAAAAGTATAGGTACTGTTGGCTACAGCTCCAGTTTTCAAGGTTAAATCTGGTATGATACTCCATCTGTGCTTGTTTGTCCCTAAGACGATTCTGCAGTTCAGACTAGGATCCTGACTAGCTTTACTGCTTTTTCCAGCTTGAAGTCTTAAGGTCTCCTTAATCTTTTCTAAGTCTACAAACAGCTTATATTTAGCTGAAAAGATGAGGTGGTTTTGTGTAGGAAAATGTCAAGCCCTCTTGCTTGGTAGAGCAAAAAGGCTTACTCTTTGGCTATCCTGGGTTTTAAAACGCTTTTATTTTGCAAAGTAAGTAACATGCTGCCATCTGTTGGCAATGAGAAATTACTTTATTTCTTAAGTGATTTAAGGAATACAAATCTTCAAATTCTTAAGGAATTTTGTTTGATGTTATTTTTTCTTCAATTAAACTGTAGGTATCTGAGCAGCATAAACTTGCAAAAGACCATTCAGTTGTATCTTACTATTTACTTCAAGATCCCTGTGAAATCCTTCTCACTTGAGCTGATACCAAGTCCTATCACAAAGCTCAACTATGACCTGAAAATTCCTTATCAGCTAAAAGCCTGAAAAATATGAATTTCCTTAAAGACACCGAAAAATGTGCACCCTCTCAAAGGATTTTGAATGTTATTCAAAACCAACCAAACAAAAATGTATTTTCTCAGATACTCTTTTGGTCCTGACTCTGAAAAACTGTAAAAATATAAATGTAGAAGGACCTGCATGGAAGTGCTGTATACTTCAAAACATTTAAGGATGAAAACTTTTGTTCTTTTCTTTGGTTTTGAAGTAGTATATTTTTTAAGAAGAAAAACAACGGAAGAAATGTGATAGGCTGTAGGTGATTTGTACTGCTGAATTTTGATTCCTTCTTCATCTCCAATTAAATCCATTATGTACACTGTCATATCATCTGAAGAATATCTCTTTATAATTTCATGATGGGACATCAAAAAGGAAAAAACCCCAAGTGGGCTCTGTTTAATCAGCTGAGAACCATAACTCAGTTCAAATTTGGCCTTCCCTGCTGGAGTGCTGGCCAGAGTTTCAGTGATGCAGTGGCATTCTGCAACCAGAGAGAACAGGTTTTACAATGAAATAGCTGGTTGAACCAATGTAATGTCCAACAGCACATAATGACCATTTGTTAAGGTGAAAGTGTGTATAATGTGTTTTTGATTTATAATTTATACTTCACTTGCACATAAGCAAATAGAGAAAGCAGTCTGTGTGTATGTGGCTAAGTAATCACACCCAATTATACAATCCAGGCCATTTCAAGTGACTATTTCAAGGCATGTGTAGCAACTGTTAAACTGTTCTGTTGGCAGAATGCTTGAAAACTGAAATACAAATGGAAATTAATTCTGCTATCCTGACTCTTGTGCTGTGACTTACACTGAACAAGATGAATCTTTAGGAAATACTGGGGTTAATACTGATGCTGCTTTGTATTCAGTTGTTTTAGTAAATATGAATCTGCTCAAAACACAGGACGTCATCAGCTCTTAGAGGTCATAAAAGTATGTTTAGTAAAACATAGTTCCATCCCTTAGGATAACTGGCGATACAACACCACTGTTTTGTTTTCAAATTACTGTTTTCTTTCCCTCAGCCATATATTTTCCTTCTAATACCCTTGTTTTCTAGCATATAAGAAAAGCATATTGAACTTGTGGCCTTGTTGCTAGGTTTCAAGCTGCATTTATGCAGTCTACTGAGACATTCTTCTCGTTTTTGAATTCTGAATCAAGTCCCAGGGCAACAGTGCCCTGTTTCTTAGCAACACAGATGGGTAGACTGTATATTCCAGCTCCTTTGTACAATGGAAGAATAAAAAATTCCCTGAGTAAGGGCATGCTGCAAGTTCATTGCTTCACTTACCTTCCCCTAGAAGAGAGGAAAGGGAAGCCTTCTGTGGTTGATGAAATTCAGCAGATGAAATTTGTCTGGAAGTCCCTGTCTTTGAAGAGTGGTGAGTCTATCTTTTCTGTTCTCTGCATCTCTCTGGGGTCTGTATTCACCACTGTGCATATGGATCTGTAGGTACTTTGGATCAGTGAGTTTCAGTTTCTAAGATACAAACATAAGCATCAAAATCAATGGTAACAAAGCTGGCAGAGGTGGAGTGTGTGAAAGTACGCAGAATTTTTTCTCTGGTGAAATTAATGGACAGTCAAAGAATTGCATGGCTTTAGAACCTCTGGGTGCAATACCTTGATTTTAGGAAGGAAACTAAGGCTGGAGAAAATAGGTAGAGGATTGAGAGGTAAGGAGGAAATGGGAATTCATGCAACTAACAAGTTAGTGGTGTGTTACCCTGTGTACAAAATGGAAAAAAGTTATCCTTTTAACATAGTCCCTGCAAAGTGTTAGGCAGTTTTGAGTCTTTTTGGCAACACAGGCAAATTCTGAATTTTGCTGCCTCCAGACTGTGGTACTAACATTGCCATGGAGACGGAGGAGTACAAGGGAGAGGAAAAGGGGCAGAGAAGGACACACAGCTCTGCAGAGCTGAACATTTCTGCTCCTGACACCTGTGGAGGGGCAGGTGCATACATCGTCTTCTCATGATGGCAACAGCAACAATGCAAAGTCTCAGATGCTGTAATTTTGGCACAGACTAGAAGAACAGAAGCACTTGTGCTATTCGTCCTGCTGACCTTGGCATGTAACTGTTTTACCTGGACCTAAAGCTGGCCTGGTCAGTCTGCCAGTATCCCAGTTTAGTTGAAAAACAAGAAAAGGCTGCCTTGCATGTATAAATTATAAACTGTCATTTTTTCTCCACAGTTTATTAAGTCATGAGGTAAACACAGCAGCTGGCTATGGTGGGACAGCTGGTTTTCCTGTAGACTGCCCACATACACACTCGATGGGAAGCCTGGGCCACCTTAGAACACAGAAGCAAAGTGCCTACCTAAGCCTACTCACCTCCTCCTAAGCAGGAACCAGGCCAGGTTGCTTCAGTGTTTGGATAGCCTGAGTATAATCTGTGATGTAGAAACTGAGTTTTGGCCCCTTCCCAAAGGCTGTCCTGCAGCAGGGATCTGCTGCAGCTGGAAGTGTTCCAGCCATGTGGTCCCAAGCTGGAAGGAACCTGTCTTGGCAGCACGGCACATCTGAGCATGGCCTGGGAACCAAAATCACCTTAAAAAAAGAGCACAGAAATGTGACCTTCCAGAAGTAATTTGTGGGTACTTGATTTATCTCCAGTAAGCTGCCCTCTCAAATCCTTGTTCAGAAACACAGCTTTATTGGTAAGGACATATTTCCACATGCCCTTAACCTTCAATGGACCATGACCTTCTTTTAGAAAAAAAACCCATTCTATTCTCAGAATGAACAAGTAAAAAGAAGAGAAAGTTGTAATGTTAGAGCTTTCCTTCAGGTTTCCTGAGCATTGAGTATTAGAGTAAGAAAATATGGTTTGTATTATGTTTTGGCCTGCTGCAATACCCCTCTGATCCATGTCTTTCTTCCAGATTTTCAGGGCATAAAAGGGGCTCTTGTGTAAGAAAGGTAACAGTCTGGGAGTGGCTTTTAGATCACGGAGATAAAACAGAAAACATGGATAAGGTAGTATCTGTGTCTAGTTCGTGCACAGAGCTAAATTCTTTACTGCCTATTTAGAGTGTTAATGCTGCTCCAGTTGTCTTTCATCCTGCCCAGGGGCATTCTTGGGTGTAGGAAAGGGCCTTCCTCTACCTCTGGGCAAAGAGAGGAAGCTCGTGGCACTGGCTGATGAGATAGCCCATGGCAGGATGGAACACCTGGGCACATATTAGGATAGTAAGGGGGTAGCTCTAATTAATGTTATGTCCTGGGTGTGCCCAGGAATGTAGAAAAAGATGAAAATGCATCAGGAAGGATGGAGAGCAGAGCTTCAACACTTCCCTCTTTTGAGGTTCATTTTGTCACTTCTACTTGTGCAAAGTGAGACTAGTGTGCACCCAGTTGTGCCCCACTATAACCCCAAACCCCTGCTGTGCTGTGCTCCCCTGCACGTGCACAGGTTTAGTCTCCTGTCAGGGATGTATTGTTTAATGAGACAAGAATTAAAAGATGAAAAAAGAGTGTATTTGTGTTGTTACATAGTGATGAGTATTTCAGGCAAAATAAATTCAGAGCTCCTGTTCCTACAGGCTGGTATGAATGTGTAAATTCTTAACATCCAAGCTTTTGGATTCAGATGGGCTTTCCCTAGGGTCAGGAGTTTGCTTCGGCAGGTAATTTTGCAGAAGTGAAAGACAGAACCAAGAAGCAGTACTTCTTCATCTAAGCACAGGTACAACATAATATTAAACTACAACCACACCTTTATCTTCAGTGAACGTGCTGGGTTGTGCAGACCGGCATAGCCAGACTGAAAGTAGCAATCAGTAATAAATGTTCTGTTGTATGTGTGTGTGTGTGTTGAGTTTTTTCTTTTTCTTTTTGCCAGGGATTGCAATATTTGAGAAGAAAAAATTAATCATCAGGCCATTATGCTCATCCTCCACCAAGAAGAGAGAAAATTTTTATTTGAAACTCAAAGAAAATTTTCTGCAAGCCTTGACGGGCCTTTCTCACAACAAACTGCAGTGCAGCAATCCAAAGCCAATATCGATTTATGGCTGAAGCAACTTCCTGATCTTAGCTACTGGCTCTATAAGTCATCCAACCTTCCTCAGAAGCCACAAGGAAAGGGAAAAGGGGAACTGAAGCCAAAAAGGAGCTCTGAGGCCACAGGCATGTAAGAGCTTTCCAGGCTTAGGTCCAGGCTGCTCTCTCCTCTTCTAGAAAAGAAAACGGACTTGCCTCAGTATGGAACCACAAAGCCCAGATCTCCAGGGACTGTGCAACTACAAAAGGCATGCCGGGGGGGCACAGCACTGGCCCAGTATTGCTCCTGCACACCTTGCTCCTTGGCACCATCCACGCGCTGGGCACCTCAGCCTAGGAAAATGCTGATTTTACTGCTCTGCTTAGGTTTAGGGTTGAGCTTAGGGTTGGGGTTGAGAAAACCACAAAGCCCAGAGCTCCATGGACAGTGCAACTACAAAAGGCATGCCAAGGGGAGCATGGCACTGGCCAAACATTGCTCCTTCCACATCTTGCTCCTTGGCACCACCCATGTACGAAGGGACTAACCTGATTTTTATTTATGCCTCAACTTATGTTATATATGAGGTGAAAACTTACTTTAGGCACTGTACTTGAGATGGAAAGGAGCCCAGTCCTGGGGGGACTTTGTCTAGAAGCCAAAAGGGAGAGAAAGCTTCCATGACTGAGCTTTAAGTGACTTCCCCTTGCAGGTGGGGTAGATCACCTGTTTCCCCAGAAAAAATGCCAAGTAAATTGGGCTTTGGGAGGAGCCTTAGCACATAAAAGCTGTTACCTGCACCACACTCCTAGGGCTGCCATTTCCCGGTTTTCTTGGAGGAAGCAGGGGTTCGCTTGGAGGGTTAGCTCTGCCTCCTTCCTGCCTTTTTCTCGCTGTGGTGCTGCTTCTTCCCTAGTTGTCTGTCCTGTCTGCACCTGTCCTGCCCTGCTTCAGTGCTTCCCAGAGGTAGCTCGTCCCCGTGACAACCCAGTGCTCCGCTATTTCCCCAACGGGACAGACGCCGCCTGCACCCAGCCCACCCCCACCGCCGTGTCTCCTGCCATGCCCTCAGCAGCCAGCCCATTCTGGCCAACACCATATCCTGGCTCGCCACCACTTGGAAATAGCGCCCAGCTGGTCGCAAGAGCCGCACAGGCTCACAGCTGCTCGCAGCACACACGGTCCATGTGCCGGACAGACACCTATGGGGCACCCCGAGGTGCAGCAGCAAAGTTGTCCTTGTCTTCTGCTTCTCTCTCCATCTCTCGTTTTCCTTCTCTGTACACTGTTCTATACCCATTCAGTAGGAACATATATCTTTCTTTATCAATAAATGTCATTCCATCTCATGTCATCCCATTTCATTGTTTTCACTTCAATTTGAAATTTTCTTTTTTTTCATGGCATTTCATTTCATCAATTTCTTCTGTCCCTTCACCTCGCTTCCTGATTTCAAGATTTCAATGAGTATAATTTTGGCAAGTTTCAGTCCTTTTCACTGCATGTCATTTCATCCCACACCATTTGGTTATAGTCACTCCTTTTCCAAATGTTCTTCTTTTTTTTCAATTTTTTCAATTTTTTTCCCAATTCTTCATTTCATGAAAGGAAATGAAATCTTGAAATCAGAGAACAAAGTGTAAAAAGCACTCTGGAAAGGAGATATGATAAAATCAAATGGTCCGAGGTCCTGAGCCTGGAATCCAGACCTGGGGTCAGGTTTCAAGAGTCAGGAACCAAGGGTCGAAGGCTGGGGGGGCCAAGGGGCCAAAGGTCATGTGGTCAAAGGTCATGAGGGCAAAGGCCAAGGGCCTAGGGGTCAAAGGTCATGGGGTCATGGGTCAGAAGGGTCGGGAGGTCTAAGATTATGGCATCAAAGATTGGGAGGTCAAAGGTCAAGAGGTCAAAGATTGGGGTGAAGGGTCAAGGATCAAGGCTCAAGGGTCAGTGGTCATGGGTACCAACCTCCTCCCACTGCCACCCCTCATTCTCAGACTCTCCCCTCCACTCACACCACCCTCCACAGCACAGACCCCCCCTCACAGTGCCTCCAGTGCCACTCCTAACCCCACCCTCAGCACCACCCCTAACAATGCCATTTTAGGGTTAAGGTTAGGGGTTAGGGTTGTGTCTGTGGAGAATTTCCATTTATGAAAGGAAATAAAATCTTGAAATAAGAGCAGGAAGTCGAACAAACACTCTGGAAAGGAGATATGATAAAATCAAATGCAACTGGAAAAAAAAAAAAGAAAATTTGGAAAAGCAGTGGCTGCAACCAAATGTCTTGGGATGAAATGAGGTGCAGTGAAAAGGACCAAAAATTACCAAAATTATACTCATTGAAATCTTGAAATCAAATGAAGTGAAGAGATAAGAGAAGAAATTGAAGAAATTAAATGTCTTTAAAAAAAAAATTTGAAACTAAGTGAAAACAACGAAATGGAATGGGATGACAAGAAGTGCAGGGAAATGGACCAAACCTTGTCGAATTGCTAACTCATTGAAATCTCGCAATCAAAGAACAAAGTGTAACAAACACTCTGGAAAGGAGATATGATAAAATCAAATGCAATTGAAAAAAAAGATGATCAAGATTTTGTAATAGTAAATAAATGCTAATTTCTCTTAAAACCCAACAAAACTTTTCTTTTTGAGTAATCATGTCTTTTTTTTTTTTCTCCTCAAGTCTTGACCAGTAATGTAAATTTGCAAAACCAGCAGAAGGGAAAAAAACATAATGTTTTTCCCACAACCCCAATGTTATGCTTTCTAACATCACCACTTCAAATGTCCTGACTCTAGCAGGATAATTTATAGCTTCCATATGTCAGGAAATGTTCTCAAGGTTTCAGAACTTTCCCCAAGTTCCATATCAGGAATGCTTTAATAACTTGACTGGATCCAGAAACTAGTTCCAGAAAGTCTGATAACTACATGACCAAGTTATTTAGCTGAGAGTCTGAAATCACATTTCAGGCTTTTGTTACAAACCAGGAGATTTTGAGAATTTTAATGTCACCAGTCAGTGCTCTAATCTCAGGACTAAAGGTTTTCTTTGGTAAAATTCTACCTGAGTGAAACAAGTATCTGTAAGTCAGCATTTCTGGAAAGAAACAAGAAAAAAGCAAAAAAAGCAAGTTGCAACCAAAAGTTTCCAATATAAGTTCCTGGTAACAATAAAACATTTGAGGTTCTTTTTGGGACTCCAGAAGTAGTGGTGAACTCCACTATGAGGTCTGGAGGTAAACAGCCCATATTGTTTAATTGCTTTGACATACCATTAACTTTTCAGCTCACTGAAACTTCAGGCTACTTAACTCTAGCAGGCTGTAGACTGAACAATAATCCAAATTCACAAGAACTAAGAACTGCCTCTACAAGGAATTTTACACTTTGTTTTCCCCTCCACAAAAATGTTCCCTGGGGGGAATCCTTAATGACTTATTGTCTGGAGTTTAAAAGGAAATGATCAATCTCAGTGGAAGTTCTCTACATCAAAAATATGCCTAAGGACTTGCAGCATTGGTCCAAAATTCTTAAGTATAGACTTGATCCTAAACAAACAAAAAAGGGCAATGTCTATGTTCACTTAGACTTTCTCACCATTCAGGCCAATGGGACATGCTTCATTAAATGGAAACCAGAACTCAATCAGAAAAGAATTGGAAAGGCTAATAAGAAGAGAAAGGCAACATAAAGTATGTAAATTACCAGTTTACTGTGTTTTCTCCTGCGTGTGTGATTCTCTCCTGTGCAGTTCTGATGTGCATCACACCCATTAATTCACAGATAAATATTCAATACAATCAAGTTTTCAACATGTGTCTTCACATACCATTTCTTTTCCCTCCCTGATTTCACAGGGCATTCATTATGTTGTCTAAACCCTACATTTTCATTTTATCTTGTTCAATTAATCAAAGAAACATATCTTCCTATTCATGCAGATGATACTGATACCTTCAGAACATGACCGTTGTGGATTTTCCATCTTGTATCTCACAAGAAACCATTAAGATACCCATTTCAACCTGTAAAGATCAGGGGATATTGTCAGTCAAATCTGCATAACTAGCAATGTAGTCATCCTTTTAAGAGTCAGCCTTGTCTCAGAAAGATTTCAAGACCAATGTGCTGGTGTCATATCCTGTCCTACACTTACCTGACTCTGCAAAGTGTAGTTTCCTGAAGAGCAGAACTACCCACAGCCAAACTGACAAATTCCTTTTGCAACTTGCAGAAAATATTACCAGCTATTTCAAATCCTATCCACTTTGAATTCAAAATCACTTTTGCTTCCAGACAAGGAGAATACATATCAAAGAGATGATATGTCATTGATGTTAAATTACCATCATCTTTCAGCTTTCCTGTTAGGCCTCTCAAGAGTTCTTCAGCAACAGAGAGATCTTAAGATCGTTGTAATGCAGATGACTGCAAGGTATGTTAATAATTAATTAAATTCACTGGAAAGACTTGAAAAATAATGCAAATAGCCATCTCAGCAGATTCTATGATTCTGCAATACATATTCCAAGGAACTGCATCCCATGTGATTTTAGTATCACAGCTCCTTTTTCTAGAAGGGTGTTCTGTTTCTGTTATTATTCCTTTCCTGTATTGTAACAGGAGACCACTGCACTCATTTGAGATTGCAGTTCTGGTGATAGGAGTTGTGTAAATAAAGAACTTTAGGGTAATGAAAAACTGTAACTCTTGTCAGCTCAACAGCCATTAATTAACAATTAATTAAATCTCCTAAATCTTGCATTTTTCTAAACAGAAATTTTACAGGTGTATTTTTACCTTACCTAAAAACAGCCTGTAAAGTTTACTCTACAGCTAACTTCAATGTTCTTTGTTCTAGGCATGGTGACTTTTCTGATGTTAAAATATATTTTCCTTTACAACTGCACTATGAAGCTAATTTACCAAATTTTGTGACAAGTTACCCCAGAGATCTTTTCAATCTGAAGTTAAAGCCACAGCATTTAAACAGAGGTGAGTCCTTCACAACAGGCACATTTATTGTGTTAGAGAATTTGGTAACATTACTTCAACAGTAGGGAGTGGGAATAAGAGCGCAGAACCCTCAAACCTGTCTTAAGTGGCTTTAGGTGAAACTTGAAGAGTAAACAGTAGTTTTTCACCTGAGTTTCAATATCAGAGAAAGTCCACTTCCAGGCTCTAAATAACAGACTCAGATCACAGGAAATACACTAGTTTACTCATGCAAAGAAACTTAGATTTAAGGACACCTGATACAAGCAGGATTACTAGCTGAAAACTGCTTGTTAATGTTGATTTTTCTGATAAGACTG
This sequence comes from Aphelocoma coerulescens, assembly GCF_041296385.1. Taxonomy (NCBI): domain Eukaryota; kingdom Metazoa; phylum Chordata; class Aves; order Passeriformes; family Corvidae; genus Aphelocoma; species Aphelocoma coerulescens. Next base: position 29,425,357 of record NC_091015.1, read on the forward strand.
CAATTTCAGCCTTGTAATCGGGGGGTTATTGCCAGGCAACTGATTCAAGTCCAATGTCTGCTGTACCCACTGTGGATACAACAGTCCATATCTTCATTCCTACTGTGGTGGATGGTCCATAATGGGGTGCCTGCTCTCTAGTGTTGCTATAGCTTCCCCTCTTATAAGGAGAGCCTCTTTGAAAATAATTAACTACACATAAATTAAAGTACACACACATACATACCATACAGCTTAAAACACTACTTTCTTTGTACACACAAAGGCAAAGGCAAGGCTTCATCCACAGCAAGGCCATGGACAGAATATTTTTTCTTAAAATGTTTACTATATATTTCTGAGGGCTCCTTTTTCTGGATCCTAGCAGATTAACAATAAGCATAGCTTTTCAAATCCTAGAATCCAGACAGTTTTTCCTATTGCTTATAAATACTGTTTGCTTAATATTTTCAGATCCTAGACTTGAACCACTGAAAGGAAAGCAAAAGGACTCTGATAGGAGATTTCTTACATACAAACCTCATGAAAGCAAGTGGGATCCACAGCTGCCACTACCAAAGAGTCCCCAGCCACCTAAATCTGCTTCATTTACAGTTAGTCGAACTAAAAGACAGCTTCTTGCTTTTCTCTGCATCAAAATATTTTGAAATAACAACAATAATATATTACTAGTTATATTTATTTCAGAATATTTTGAACCACTGAGTCTTGAGAGGACAGCTGGCATATCCTAAGCGAAATGTTGTTGTACTACATTGTATCTAGGGACACAGACCATTAATTTCCTTTAGATTTTCAAGAGTGTAATTCTTTCTCCAGCTCTTGTTGAGAGCTTCAGTGGAGTTGGAAAGATAGTCTGTTGTAGAACATTTTCTTATTTCATCCTTTAGCAGAAAATTACACAGCATTGCATGTGGTAATTCATTTTCAGGAGTCAAAATGTCCATATTAGACTGTTCAAAGACAGACTATTTCAGAATATGCAGGTGCTGGATGGATGTTTTTACAGCTTACATATATACACCAAACTCTTAAATGTAGAGATCTCCAAACCACAATACCTCTGCTTATAAAACAGCTCCCAATTACATTATTGAGGATTAACAAATAGAGCATTGAGGGGAAAATAACTTATATATAATTGTAAATACCAGCATGGAGCAGAAAGACTCTAAATGCACTTCGTCTGGTATATTAGTGAGTATTTGACCTCTTTCCCTTAGGTCCCAGTTTCTGAAATAGCATGGAAATCAATATTATTATCTATTTCTACTTAAATTCATGTCTAATTCCCTCTCTATTGTTAAAAATTACTTACCAACACTTCCAATTCACTAATTCTTTTCCCTAACCAGCCCCTCAATTATCTGGAGATAAAAGAAATGGCACAGCCCATGAAGTTTCTGGTAACTACAGATGAGTGCCAACATGAGCTTATTTTGGAAACTGCCTGTCCTCTGCACCCAGGAGCTGGTGATCAGCAGACTGTGCCAAAATAAACCCTCAGACATTCCCTCTTCCTTCAATAGACACATCTGCTTTGCTCTTGATTCTAATTACTAGGAATGGAGTGCTGAAAGCTCCACGCAGTCAGGTAGTTTCAATTCCTTTTCTAAGCAGTGCGTGTGGGTGTTGAATGCAACAGGGGGGAAGCACTTTTTAGTCATAGTCTGCATTGCTGAGGGCTTTGGAGGTGTATCCAGAGCCATATTTGGATACAAATCTCTAGACTTAAACTGTGGGTAAGCTGTGTGGTAAATGCATCCAGGAAGTGATTTAGCGTAGAAAGTTGCATATTGGATCATTTTGCCTTTTCCAAAGACAGTGAGCTATACACCACTGTGGAAAGCTAGGGACACTAGTAAGAATCCCTCATGTAAGGATCTTCTGGCTCTGTGTGCGCTGTTGTGGAGGTTGGCATTTCTCCAGGATTTCCCAGATGCAGCACTTGAAAATAAAAATGGTGTAAGATGTTGACAATAAAAAAGGGCATATTTTTTGTTCAAGAGAGCTTCCTGTCAAATGCATTGTATCTCCAGACATTGTTTGAAATTTGAAGTTCCCCAAATTTCAGTTTGGAAAGGATAAAGTCCCCAGTCTGCCTGTAAATTACTCATTTCCTGAATGCCAGGCAAACCCAGCCCAGCGAAATGTGCTTTCTCTGTGCATGGCAAATGAAAGGCTTGGGACAAATTAAAATCCAGAGGTTGTTAGGATCTTGATCTCTTGTTGGTTGACATAATAGCTTTGTATCTATAATAAACATGGATAATGATAAAGTTTTAGCTGGTCTTCCCCATAGGGATAGGAGTGACAGTATAATCAAGTGACACACTTGGAAGTCCTTCAAAGGAGTATTATTGATTTGGTCTTTTTACAGATGGGGAAAAGGAGGCAGACAGCAGGTAAATTAATTACCCCAAAAGCATGAGGGAAGAGTCAATTTCAGACAAACTCTTGCAAGTAAATTTGATCTCTTATAACACATGTGAAGGCACTTCTAGTGCTCCTGAGAAAAAGAGGAATGAACTTGTCTTTAACCTCTGTGCATGACACCTCATCTTTAAGAATGTGGGTGTCTTTAAAAATGTGGGTGTCTTCGTTATGACCCACAAGATGGAGGTAGTCCCTTGTGCTAGTCTGCAGTGGAGCGTGAGATGCATGGACACGTTACAGACACTCATTTCCTGGCTTAGGCAACTTTACTCTTTCACTTAGAAGAGTCAGGAAAAAAACACAGGGCTGCTCTGCAGTGAGGAGAGTGCATGTTGCTGGAGACCCAGGGGTGCAAAGGTTATTAAGGAAACAAAAGTGCCTACAGTAAATCTATGCATGGATAATCCTCTTTACTCTCAAATATACCATAAGAAATATCCTAAGAATATAAACTGAGAGTTTCTTGGAAATGCTGGCTTGTTTTGTTTACCTGCCTTGCTTATGCTAAATACCTTTACCATATGTGATATATATAAGTAAGAAAAACCCAACTATTCCTGTTAAGAACACTGTGAAGAAGTATAGTGTTTTCTTTTCTTCCAATGGCACATCCATGCAAGAAAGCAGCTTTAAGAGCATTACTGCTACTGACAGGACAGATATCTTACTTCCAAATTCCTACAGGGGTGTGACACTCAGCTGTAGCTGTTGTGGAAGGCAGCTGCAGTGCTGTTAGCCAGCTGTGCAGGTGGGAGCCCCCATTACCCTCCCAGGCTTACCAGTACAGTGCAATGGCTTGATAGGAAGATGCTGGTAATGCTGCTTTACAACATGGAGATTGAGAGGCTCTCCAGAGAGCAGTTCTGCTTGCACTGCAGTGTTGGCTTGGTGCATGGCAGCATCCAGCAGAGCCCAGCAGGAGTGCAGTGTCACTGACATTTTGCTGTGTCTCTGCACCATTGCCCATTGCAGCAGTTTATAGGTACATGTGGAAGAAGTACAGCACCTGAGCAGAGACAACTCTTCATGCTGGCCCCAGATTAGCATCAACTTGTCCCCCTGTTACACACTTAAATCCTTTCAGAGCCCAAAGGGGCCCAAGACTGCCCTGCAGAGATGTTTGCTATTCAGGCTGATCTCCATCTCCTCTGACACACTTTGCAAAGGTCTTAAACTTCAGAGGAAGCAGAGTGTGGTTTTTGTATCAAGGGTTGGCTGAAGTGGTGTTCTCATGCCTCAGCAGTTAGAGATACAGGCAAAATCTTTTCAACCTTTTTACTTTTGCGTGCTCATTGTGGGGATGAAAGTGCACTGTAAATCCTGCTGACAGCTATGTCAGCCTTTGGGCACACAGTCAACTTCAGTGTGAACACCCCTCAGCCTAGTGTACGAGAAATGCACAGTAGCCATTACCAAAAATGTCACTGACATAAAATCTGCTCCAGTCAGTCGGTATTTTTCCATTACCTTCAGTGTGCTTTGAAACAGGCTTAATGGAGGTGAATTCTTCTGTTTTAGGCAGCACTTATGAGCTTGTTCCTTTATAAATTCCTTTATGAAAACATCTACAGCTTATGTAGATGCAGAGAGAATGTGGGTACTTTCTGAAATCCTAAAAGGAAGAAGCAGGTTTACAGGCTAACTGTAAATACTGTGATTTCATAAATGACCAGAAGGAGCAAGTGTTATACAAAAGTATGTTCAGACCTGTCATCCACACATACTGACTCTATAAAGACAAATGAGTAGATTCTGTAAGTTATTAATACTAGTATTTTGTATATGTATAGAACTTACGCTATATATCTTTATTATAAAACAAACTTTATAACAAAACAGATGTCAGGGTCTCTTCTGAGGACATCCTCTGCCATCCCCCATATACTTCAAATTAAATATTATCTCTAGAACTGTTGTACTTTGGGTTAGATTGCATCTTCTGTGATTTCTGGAATTAACGAATTATTACCATGCAGACTAAAATCAGTGTTTGGTTTACACACAGGACTTTAAGAAAAGACTGGATGTGGCACTTAGGGCCATGGTCTAGTTGACAAGGTGGTGTCAGGTCATAGGCTGGACTTGATGGTCTCAAAGTTCTTTTCCAGCCTAGTTGATTCTGTGATTCTGTGATTCTGTGATTCTGTGATTCTGTGACTCTTAATTCTCATCTGTCAGTACTTCTGTAACTTTGATTACATTCTTTGCCATGAATTTATGCCCAAGTTCAACTAAAAGACACTTTTCTATATCCTTCCCCCATCTCAAACGCATATATTTGAAAACTTATATTTGAAAACATATATTTGAAACACACACCCAGCATGTTCAGGTGGTCATCAAATTGTAAGTACTTTAAATGGTTCTAGGATTATACTGGTCATGTTGAAAGTGTTAATATCCTTGTTACTCTAAGCCTTTGAGATACCAAATTTTATGCCTTTCCTGTGGAACAAAATCAAAAAGACACGAAGTAATCAACTAAACAATAGATGAAAAATCTAACATTTAAAGACTTATTTATTAAAATTTTTCTGAGAACTGATTTACAAAAGATGGTAAAGATAGCAGGTTGGTTTGCAATAAAAATAATCTTGTATTGACCATAATTAAAATTAATGTACTGGAAAAAATGGAACGAATAATTTTCTGCTAGATATTTCTCAGCTCCATTGAATGTTGCTTTGAGCATTGCATTATACCTTATCATGTTGTGCTGATAGCAGTGGGGTAATTTTATTACCTTAATAACACAACTGCAGTTAGCTAACACTGCACTATTTAGTTCATACAAGGAAGAAAAAATATTAATTTGTTTTAAATAAGGGACTGTCTTTAAAAAGGCACTAACTGCATCCCAAAAGACACATAGAAACCTGTGCAAGGCTAAATAAAGGAGTGAAGCCAAATAAAAAATGTTGTGGGATGCCTCTTTTGACTTAGGTAAGACTAATATCCTCTTTTCCTTTGACACCAAACACTATAAATCTCAGGAAGTGCTGGGACTGTTCTGGCTGAATTTTGTGCACACCATGGTGAAGGACAACAAGCAGGGATGAGACTGGGGAGAAGGGGGAGCTGTGGAGTCATGAGGAGAGAGCTTTGGAAGAGGCAGTGGGATGTGCACAGCTGGAAAGGCAGCTGTGGCTGCAGGCTGCCTGTAGAGGGTTCTTTTCATAAAGAGCCAGTTTAGTCTTAGTACCTCGGGATTTCCTCAAGTTACAAACCAACAGACAGTGTGTGAAACACAGAAACTCTATTATATAACTGTTTAAAACATCAAGCTTTATAACATCAAAGTGCTACTTTTCCTCCACAGAGGCCTTTTCTTAGATGCAAAAAGTAAATCAAGGAAGTGTCTGTCATGCAGGTTGTACTACAATTATGCTTTGGAAAATAAACTTATGTGTAATAACATGCTCCTTAACTGACTCTTTGCCTATCATTTGTTACTTTGTAAAGAGAAAGAGTTTATTTTCACTTGCTTCTTACTTGCTTATTTGAAGAAAATGGTATCCAAGTAGTGAGGGTACATCTTTGATGTTCATCTCAAGAAACAGATAGGAAAACAGCAATCACCTAACCACCAGAATGTCAAAACTCAGAGACAAAAAAAGCTGTGTTCCTGTGTGTTTTTCCTGTGAGGATAATTGTTCTTGTTGATGGCTACGTACTTTTGAAAGTAAATAACAAAATGTTACGAGCAAAAGTAACTAAAAACAGAGAAAGTCAAAGGATAGCAAAGGGATTTTTCTGTTCCCAACAGAGGAAATTTCTGACCTTGTCAAAAAGGCAAGGAAGGAAAGGGGATATAATGGCCTGTACTGGAATGAATGTTATGATATAAACCCGTCCCTCTGATTGCATCTTTAAAATCTGGCTGGCATGGCCCGTGTGATACATGAACCCTAACATGCAGGTGCTGGGTAAGTGCGTCATGCTGGCTACCTTGGATTCAGCGAAGAAAATACTTCTCTTGAATCCAGGAAGGACAAAGCCTTAAGTGCCTTCCATATCTGCACACTCTCCATGCACATAGTTTTGTGTTGCTGTGTCATTGAACAAAAAAGAGCACAAAATTTATAAATTTATTTATTGACTTTACTGTGATGGGGCTTAGGGGGGTTTTGTTTGGTTGGTTTGTTTGTTTTGGTTTATTTTTTTCTTAGCATCACACAGGATATCACAGTTTCACAACATTGTAGGTCTCTAAGACTGGGCATTGCCCATTCTTTTGTGGGACTGTTCAGGATTTTATTTTTAGAAATAGGAATCTGAGAAATGTAGCCTCAGAAGTCATATAGGAAGGGGGAATGTTTGGGATAGAGATAACATTTATGTTTGGCTTCTAGCAGGTCTAGTCAAGAAGGCTTGGAAATGGGACAGGAAATGCCAGAAACCTCAGAGCATTGCACAGAGATGGTGGGATGGGATTTAAGTCAGTATGATAAACTGAAGAACCAGGGAAAAGACCTAAAGTACTGACCTGGAAGAAAAGCTAAAGTCTGCTTGGTATCTGTTCAACAGTCTTATTCTGGAAGTAGTGAATTCTGTAGCTCTGTTTGGGAGCACAAGCATATACAATCTTTGTTACAACCTGCCCCAGAAAGGGAGAGTAAACCAGGTATTTGATAATAGATCCCTTGGGGTGTATTACAGTGAAACAACACTGCGTGACCAATTTTTATAAATATATATCTGTAGGGTTTATTTTAGAACAATTTGGTTGCAATGGAAAGCACTATGTAACCATTTTGGTTACTATCTATAATAATATAAAAGCATAAAAATAGCACTTAAGAAAATTTATAAAGGAAAAGAAAGAAAGGATAAGAGTAAAAAGGTATGTAGCTACCATCTGTGGGTCCAGCAGCAAGACTTGGTTGCAATTTTGATGAGTGATGGTGACAGTCCTGATCCATTGGGGATAGGGGAAGCCCACAAAACACAAAGGTCAATGGGTTAACATACTCTTGGGTTTGGTGGAAGTGCCCAGGTACCTCTTCTTGGGCCAAGGAGTTTTACACTGTATGATGTAACACTGTGGATCATGGGGCACTTTGTTGGTCTTTGATGGTTTATGACCCCTTCTAAGACATTACAGCTGCCTCTCATCATCGTAGTTGAGTGAATTATGGCCTCTGTGTGAATGTCCCGGTATTTCCCCAGAGGGGAGTTTTCACATCTGAGCCAAGTACCTAAGAGAGAACCTTGGCATGATAAAAAGCACTATCTCAGCTTGCAAGATCTGCTTGTTATTGGCCTCTTCCTTTAACTGGCTCAAACCCCAGGTTGTAGCCTCCGTGGGGGATGTGCATCCCTTCTGCATGCGGGTGGTTGCTTTGCCCAAGGTCAGCAGAGCACTCTGCTGCTTTTGCAAATGGCCAATTGTTTTGAGTCATTGCCATTAACATCCCAGTCTCTCATGTATTATTGACGTGAAGGAAATAAGGGGATGACAGATATCGGAAACATTAGGTTTTAAGACTTTTTTTGTGAAAAAATTCATTTATTCTGGGAACTATGCCTAATGCTAGCTAGGATTGAGAGTGTGTAAATAGACTGCACATTTCACTGTTTCAAATCAGTTATGTATTTTACCCTAAGTTTTATTTTATCTGGTATCTGGTGATTGTCCAGATTTGACAATCACATAGGAAGAGGAATCAGGAGAACAGGGTCTGCAAAGATAATGTACTGTGTCCCTGAGGATAACAGGCTTCTTAAAACAAGGCACTAGGAAAGTGTATTGATTCCCATAAGATTAACTTTTTCGTTGGCATCTAGGACTGAGGGAGGTGTATGATTTACCAATCAGACTTCAGCTGATAGGAAATATGTGTTTTTCAGACTTTCTCTCTTGTTCCTGATGAGTGGAAAAAAAGCCTAATATATTCCCCCATGCCTTTCCTTGTCACTTAGACTTATGAAATCAACTTCAAAATAAATGTTGTGTTGGCAGGTCAAGGCACCTTCATGTTTTCTCGGTATAGTGCTAATCAGAAAACAAAGAGGTTGGGTCCTTTTCCAGTAAGTATGTCTCAGACTCTTGAAACAGGAATCAGTCCCAAGTTTTGATTTCAAATAGATCTTTCTGTAGACCTCTTGATCAATATCAAGATCCTATCTTGAACATGGACTACCAAGAGATAATTTTTTTAAAAGCTGCCTCCAGCAGGATTGCAAATGTCAGCAGCTTTTTAGAAAATTAGTATAGTTTCAATACCTCAGAGAAAAGGAAGAAGTTAATTTTATAAATCTGGTGCCCCTGATGTAGAAACAGATGTATGAGTGCCTTTGTTCTTCAGAGAAGTTTGCTTTCAAATCTGCTAGATTCAATGGGCTGATCCCCAATAAATGTCTATGATCTTAGAAACTACTGGTTCAATTGGAGAGGGCTGATCAAGGAAGTTTTGCTGCCCTGTTGAAACTGAAGCAGTGCTGAGACTATTAACTTTAAAATGCTGTAAGAGGACTTTTGTTAGTTATCTTAGTGTGCTGGCAACTTGGCTAATACATAAATGCTGACACACAGTAACAAAGTTCATAAGTCTCAAATGTGTTGTTCTTGGAGAGTTTAAAACCACTTCCATTAATGAAAGTATAACAATACACTTGTGCTTTAAGAAAATAAATGTGAGGCATAAACACTTTCCTATATGAGCTTAGTGAGAACTGGATATTTTGAAGTCCAGAAAATGTTTATTTTCTCAAGCTGGTGTACCAAATTTAAGAAACCTTCAAGCAGACTTTTTCACAAAGTCAAAAAAAAGAAAGTCTTCCTCTTCTCTTCCTCCCCTTCTTTTCTGCTTCAGATATTTGAGTGACTTAGGTGAGTGTTCATGGTCAGTGAATTAAAAACTGATGCAAAATTTTAGAAGTTATTTCAAATTTTACGTGAATGTCAATGAATGTTTTAAAAAAAATTAGCTTCAATACACAGTTTCCAAATCCAGAATAAGTTTATGTGTGAGATTTGATGAAAATGAGGAGCTACTCTGTATTTAAAAAACAGCCATACCATTGCAGTGAACTGTGGTATTCTGAAAATTTTAAAAAGCTTAACGCAGCTTAAATCCTATTTATATTCATGGTTAAATAATCCTGTTTTGCCTAGAACAGAGAATCTGGCCTATTCCATGGATATCTACCACTGAAATCAGTTACAATGAATGATCTTATTCCTTCAATAAGAATTTAGAGGTACTACTTGCTTAATGGGGGTAGAAGATTCACATGCCATGAGTACTCTGCTTTTCACACCCAGCACCTCTAAATGCGTAAAAACATTGGCATACTGTCTTCATGCAAGAAAAAAAAGCTATCTCAGAATAACTTTATTTCAAAACACAACTGCAATTAGAAACTTTTAAAAAAATATAACCTTTCCTGAGGATCTTAGTTTAACATCACACAAAGATTACTCCTTTCTGTATTGATTTCAGTAACCTTCTCAGACAAGTTAGTATCGAGGAAATAATGAGGGAAACATCTACTATCTAAGAATGCAATGAAATAAATAAAACTGAAGTCTTCCCTCCATTTAGATAACTACCATCAGTTTTACTTATTGCCACTTTTCTACAGATTTGATTGTTATCCATTCCCTCTTTGAGAGTAGATGCCTAGAAGAGCCACTGGTGTATACAGATGAAGAAGATTGTTTTCCCTGGGTTCTCTGTACTCTCCATATTGCCATATCCAATATTTTAGGCACTCCTTCAACAGATTTAAGGACCTCTTGATGAAGAATTTGAGCTTAGTAGACGTTGCATATCTAATAAATGGGTCCAGAAGATGACTGTGCTTTCTTCAAATTTTTCTTGAATTCTTGTTTCTGAGTAAAATTCTCTTCCTCTTCTCTCTTCTTCAGTTTTACTTAGATGCTTTTAACTTTAATTACTGCACTGATGGTAAATGGAAGTGTGGCTGTTTCCTTGTCCCTCTTTTCCAAGTATTCAGAAATAACTTAGACCATCATAAAAATCTGTAGCTGCAATATAGAAATAAGAAACTTCAATTACCACTTCTTAGCACGCAAAATATAATTAGGAAATTATAATCAGACCAAATTCAGAGTATTTTCAAATTCAAAATGGATATTCATACTCTTTGACACTTACAGAATATCAGTCTATGCAGACAAATTCTGTAGTTACCTTACAGTAGGCCTCTTTAGGTTATGTATTTGAACTTTTCTAAATAATTAAATACATAAATACAGAAATCAGGGTTTAATTACCATCCATCCTTTGTAATGTTTGTTTCACAAAGCAGTGTGCGCCTGAGTCCCAGCAATACTGTGGAAAATGATAAAAATGTGTGAAAGAGGTTTTTTAGCAATAATCAAAGGTATTACCTGATATAAAATAGTCTTGTTTTAATTAAATTTTCTGAATAATACCTTCTGGTCAGTACTTCTGAATATTTCTTAATAAAGAATGGCCTTTCCATTTTTTTAGTTTCAGTAAACATACACTGATTCATTAAAATTTGTACTTTTTGGAAAGGGATGGATATTTTCCCCATGGAACTTGAGACCACTATATCTAAATAAAATAAAGCAAACCTAAGGATCATTGAGATGGTCTTGGTGAAACTTACTGGGCCACATAGAGAACAGCATGATTTATTCCTTTGGTAGACCAAATGAGCACGTAATGTGGACAGGATGATTAATCATAGATGGGAATCATGGCAGCACTTCTCCATCTAGATAGCCAAGCTGGGTAAAATTATGAGCCTGAAAATATATTTTGCTAAATCTTATCTACTCCCATGATCATCACATGAAATGTCATGTCATAGGAACATAAAGGAGACCTTCTGTCTTTTGGAAGATAGGTGATTTTTGAAGGAGTGCTTCAATTCCCTCTCTCTGACTCCTTGAAATATAATATATAATACTATAATACTCTGGCTTGAGATGAACATAAAATCAGAATTTCTTGATTAAAAATTTATGCTGCTCACTGAATATTTCAAGAGAAGACCATAAGAAAAATTCAGGGAGCTATAACATACTTAATAATTAACACTACACTTCTCAGTACCCCAGTGTCAAAAATGTTTGCCTAGATTCTCTGACTGAAGCCAACGTTCAGATTGCTTTCTCTACATGCACCACTTAGTCCCACTGTTGAAGAATGAATTTGGAGAGTCAGAGCTTCTCAGCTGCTGGGCATGTGGTGTCCTTGCCTGCACAGATGAGAGTGGTGGGTGCCACTGAAGAATCCCTCGTGGCCTGTCCAGGCAGCACAGGGACTGCCACAGAGAGTGAGAGTGCCCAGGCAAGCAGAACAGGACGCAGGTAGGAGCCAGCCAGCTGCCAAGTGGTGCACACAGTGTAGCTGTGACCCTGCCCTCTCTGTGTCTCAGACACCTGCCTCAGAGCTACACACTAAGGCCCTTTCTGCTCTAGACTTCAAGGATTAAAACCAGATTCTTGCCTTGAAGGTAAAGGAGGACTTCATATTTTTATGCCAGGTTTTTCATACCTCTCATCTGGCAGCCTCATAACTCAAACCTTGCCAATTAGGAGGAAAGCTAGGTTTCAGTCTTTCTTCAGCATGTTCTCTCTGGTTAAAGCTGAGTTACCACACAGGATGGAAGGATGATGAGAGAACAGAGAGAATTAGCAAGTGGTAACCTAATTCTACAGCTTGTTTTGATAACTTGGTTTTTAAAGGTGTATGGTCAAATTCTCCTTCAGCTCTTGCATTATCAGTAATCATTATTTTTTAGATTAATGTTGGAGTAAGAATTTAGCTCAGATCTTTGAACTTACTTATTCATTTAGGATAAATCTGAAATTACTATTGATTCATAATTCAGCAACAGAACAGATGAGAAGAGAGGTTGATTTCTGTGACTCTTTGGACAAGAGTGTGGTTTTGACACACATACTCTGCGTACAGCAAACTTTGTCATGTGAAACGAGGCAAAACTAAACATTTGTAATCCCCTTATTTAGGTAGGGTTATAGAGGTCAGGAGGGTATTTGCCAGTTGTGGTGAAGAAGAAATAAGCTTTGTAGAAAGAAACACGTGTAATATTTGAAAATATTCTCTCCCCACATTCCTTTTCATTCCTTCCATTGTTAGCTCCTGGAACTGTAATACAGGTTTTGTAGAAGGACTTAACCTTAGACTTTGTATAAACTGAAAGTTATTCCTGCTGGGAAAGATGCTGGGGCTTAACTTCCGGGACCCTTTTTGGGTTCCTTGTGTATGTCACCTAGAAACACCACCTGTGTTTTTGTGAACCTTTCTGCTGACTGGGACAAAAGTCAGAACTCAGGACATTGCATTATGGTATTGTGGTGTATACACATGAGCCCTGCATATATGCAGTCTATGACAACAATACTTTGAGGGAAAAAGATCCCTAATTCAATATAACAAAATACTCAGGAAATAAGTGAGCAAAATTAAATGGCAAAGTTCTTCATAAATCCTTGAATTCTCTAAGTCATGCCAAAGCTTTAAATTCAATACATTTGAATCTACTTTTTCAAGGACTAGGTGAGGAACACGAACATCTTCCAACAGTCCTGTGTGATCTCTCAGGACCTAGGAACAAGACAGGCATTTAAAGATGACCATACCTCAAACAGCACAGTTGAGCAGGCAGAAAGCTCCATCTTTACCCCATAACTGTATTCCTGGGCTGTGACAGCAGACAACTGCTGTATCCACCCTTCCCCCCGAGGAAAGGGTATGAAGCAAAATTATTTCTCCTTGCTACTACAAAGCTAAAAGAGTGCTAGGCCTTTGCCATCCTTCTGAGAAAGCCATAGTTTATCAGCAAGATATAATCCATAGTAAATTAGAAAAAAATTATTTGAAACCTTAAGGTAGTCTAAAATTCCATTACAGTGCAATTTCTAATGAGCATAGTAATTACTACGTGACCAAGGACTTCTGAGTCACAAAAACAATGTTACTTTTAGTCCTCTCCACTTCAATTACTATGTCAAAGGACGTGCAAAAGCACATAAAAACTAACTATAAATATTCTTTCCAAATGTGCAACTTCTAAGATACTTCTCTTTTGTTTCTCCAAAATTTTACTTTTGATTAACCATTTTAGAAAGTTTTTAATTATTTAAAATTTTATGAAAATCTGTTATGTTAACAATGTTAGGTTTTGCTTTTGCTACAAAAAGTGGATAGATCAAGATAGAAGACAGTCCAACTTTAATTAGAAGTGAGATTGCAAAAGCAAGATTTGCAAACAGTCAAAAATTACATTGAAGAGTACAAACAAGTATCCTGGCACTTAAAATACAAACTTCAATCCAAGGTTTTCTTTTCCAGCAGCCAGTAAGTGATTACATAATCCTAGTAAGAACAACTCAGGCATGAGAAAACTCTGCTGTCAGTACTAACATCCTTTGTGTCTGAGTAGTGCCACAGACACTGAGACAAAACAATTAAACTGCTCTTGTGTCTTTAACCTTTGTCCATTGGTGTGTGATACTGGGAATGGTCAATGCTAAACAGTGTTAGCATGCATCCCATGCCAGCAAGAGGCATTCCACTTACAGCAGCCTGTAGATTTAAAATTTAAAGCTGTAATAAGGAGATATAAATTTAACGAACCTGTCCTGTGCAATCTGTGAATGAACAATTTTATCTTGGCAAGACAAGTAGAACTTGTAGGAGACATGAGGCTGCATAACACTGCACTGGTTTGAGCTCCTGTATGGGCAAGACAGCACAATTGCAAAGTGAGTTCACCTAGACAACTTCAGAAGAAATAGTAAACCCCTACAGTTATAGAGTATGTGGTAAGTTCTACCCTCACTGGCTGAAGCAAACTAATGCTCAACAATGCAAAAAGGCATGCAATTAGAAAAACTGCTTAGTGTAATTAAGTGAGTAAGAGTAAACAGAAGAACAATTGGCATAAATGGGAAGGCAAATTTAACAAATCACTTTTGAATATTTCAAAATATTTCTGATACCATATTGAAACTGGAACTGCTGGAATTTTTTGGCTACTCTTCCTTAATATTTTTTCCTTCTTCACATGATGAACATCTTGAGAAAGGTATTTTATTTGGGAATTATATTGTTTATCAAACAGGCTTACTGCAACCCTGGCAGAATGAGGGATAAAATACTTGGCCATGAACTTCTGAAGATGCACCATGTTCAGCTGGACCTTAAACAAAACAGAGCACACGCAGTTTACTTTCTTAAAGAGTGAGGATAAAGCAGAAGGGTGCCTGTGCACATCTGTCTGGCAAACTGATGATAGGGTGCCCACCAAAATGGGAGATGATAGTGGGTACACACAGTGTAAGGTCATTTTTTTTCCTCAAGAAGGTATAAAGAGAAGATGGGAAGATACTTACGCAAATTTCTTAGTTGTGGTGTGCTTTTTTTTTTTTTTTTTTTTTTTTTTTGCCAGCAAAGATGCTCTCCAGCTGCTTTGTTGCATTTTGCAGTGCCTCTCCCACTTGCTGAGGAAGCTCTGATCTGCCTGCGGGTGGATACTTGCACTCTTCTTGTATTAACTTGATAAAGCAACCCAGTGGGGAAATGATGAGCTTCAAAACTCATCCAGGTGGATAAGGTGATGAAGCTAAACAAAACCCTTTCTGAAATTTATCTTTTGATATACTGACAGCTTGCACTGTGTCTACCTGTATTGTACCCAGACTGATGTACTGTCCATCAATATCAGATGGCAAACAGTGATTTGCTGTAATTTTCATATTGCAATGAAAACTGCAATTGCCATGTTGATGTACCAAACATAAAGGAGACAGACAAGTAGGATGTGGGTTTAAACCTTTTGGGCTGCTGCTTAATTTTGGAAATACACCAGCAGAACTCTTTAAATTTTCTGAGAAAGGGAAATTTATATAAATTCTGGGCTTCATCTGGAATCTTCAAAAAGATTTTTCTCCCCCCTAGAAAGATTCCTATCAATATTGAACAAAATAAGTGAGATTACTGGGTGAATGAGAGCTGTGCTCTGCCATTCCAGCCGCGGATGAAAAAGCGCTGTGCCGCAAGTGCAAGCTGTAGAAACTCTTTGTACTCTGGTATGAGCAGTTCCCACAAACAAAGCAGATGTGATAATTATAGAAGCCAACCGCACAGTGCTACAGCATCCGCAGACACTGGTTTAGCCCACTTGTACTTTTCTTTCTTGTCCTTTATGGGGTTTTCTCCTATTATTTTAGAATAGTGAAACTTTGTTTGCAGTGAGGGTGGCTAATTTTTTTATAACGCCGTGCTACGGCGCTGGGCACAGAAGCAAAAGGGATTCTGGGTGAGTTTGTTTTACAGGAGTGTTAAAAACGAATAAGTAACCGGCAGCTCAGCCGCTGGAAGGGGTGGGACAGACGCATCCCTTCGCAGCTGCTCCGCACCCGCCCGGGGCCGGCCCCGCTCCGCCCCACGCGCAGCGCTATAAACAGGCGGCGCGGGGGCTCCGCGGCTTCTCCGCTTCCAGCCATGGCCCCCGAGCGGCCCCCGCCGGCGTTCGCCGAGGCCGGGCAGCAGAGTGGGCTGCAGGTGTGGCGCATCGAGCGGCTGGAGCTGGTGCCCGTGCCCCCGAGCCGCCACGGAGACTTCTTCGTGGGGGACGCGTACCTGGTGCTGCGCACGGAGCGCCGCGGGGCCAGCGTCGCCTACCGCCTGCACTACTGGCTCGGTAGGAGCGCGGGGGACCGGGGGAGGGCCGGGGGAGGGCCCGCAGTGCCCACCCTGCTGCTGAAGGGCTTGCCGGGCTCCAGGGAACCGCGGCAGGCTTCCCCGCCCTTCTCAGTAGGGCTGCGGGTGCGAGGCTTCCAAGCGGAGATACTCGAGGTGGAGGCAGAAGTAGGGCTGCCACCAAGGATCAGGGTGATGCCAAGCGTCATCCCTTGCGATGCTGAGGGACTAAGTGGTGGGACAGTGGGGTGTGGCAGAAAGGTGAAAGCTCGCTCTCTTTGTCGTGTTAGTTTGGAAAAGTGCTGAAGTGTTTAAGTCAGAGCTTGGCTGCACTCAACAGAGATTCTGGAGTGAAATCCTGCCTTCACTCATGTGAAGAGTTTTCTTGCCTTTGTTTCCACCTGGATGAAAATTTCCACTTGGACATCTCCCTGTGGTGGTGTTGCCCTGATTAGTGTCTGGGTGCTGCCTTTTTCAGCTAGATTAATTTTGCTTTCTGATGATACAGAGATCACGTGCAAAGGCACCAGGTTTTCTTTAAAGCTTCTTTAATATCAGTCTGACAGCCTGCTGGCATTGGAACCGAGCTGATGTCTTTTGCCTTCCACCTTGACTAGCACATTTTACATAAAAACTGAAGTCTGACACAAGGATGTGTTTTGCGTGACTTCCTCATCTCCTGGAGATTTCTTGTGACTTCCCCATATGGCCATAGAGTCATCCTGCCACAGTGGTTACTGTTTAGCTGCCTGAAACCTAATACTTTTTTCTTGTTTTGCCAACAAGTTTGTGTTTGTAGGCAGTCATCTCAATGAATACAAATAACGATAGGTGTATTAACATTAATATGCTTGAGTTGCTGTAGTTCTCATTGTACTTTTGCATGCACTGAAAAATAATTGCAGATAAAGCTGGGATTGTTTCTGCATAAATGTTTGAGCCTTGAGTTCTGCATGTGTTAGGAGTTTTCCAGCTGGCAAGCACATAGTGTCTGTCTCTGGTAAGAGTATAATCATAGATGGCAGTGTAAATGAATTTCTGGCAGAGGCTTTTCTGTGAGTAGGGCTGCTAATTAGTGGCAGGGTTTGGCTGTGTAGACCTTTGTTAATGAAGATGGAACTACTCATGTCTTAGTGAAGGTGTAGTAGACGCATCAGAAGGACATGATGTAAGTTTGCAGCTTTTGGGAAGGGAAGGTAGAACAGTGACTGACATTTGCAGCAATTAAAACCTCATTGCTGGTGGCTGAAGAGCTTTAGTTGTTCACATTGATGCACATTTTGTGCTGATGCAGTGCTATCCAGATACTCTAAATGGCTTTGGGTGATCTGGGCACCCACTGTTGTGCAGCTGGCAAGGTGACAGCAGGGAAGCTCACTGCTGGCAAACCCCTTCCTGCTTGCAAGATACTTCAGCAGCAGGGGGGTAAAATCTCAAACACTGCTGCACACTTAATAGAAACAGGAGACCAGGACTTCAAACAAGGTGTGTAGGGAGGGCCAGTCACAGCCAGGGTAAAAACCATAGAATTATTTTGGTATTTTTGACTGATTCACAGTGCTATTTCATGCACCAAACTTTTCCCTTGTAAGCAAAGATTGTATAACCTGTGGGCCAGGAAGATCACATTAGGGTCTTTCTGAAGACTTCCCATAAGTGTCTCTGGACAGCTGCAGCAGTGACTATCACTCAGACTTTGGGATGAAAGAAAGAATTCTTGTGATGGGGGAAACACTGAAGAACAAGGGCCTTGCCATTTGGTGACACTACTCCTACTCCTGCTAGTTATCTGTAGTATGTTATTGTGGCAGATGCATACAGTGGCTGTGAGTGTGAATGGATTCTGACCAGCAAAAAAGACCCCCAACATCAAATTTTCCTATGACATAGTGGCAAAGGTCCCCCTAATTCCTTGCTTAGGCACACCCAAGGGATTAAAAGAAGGTCTAGACCATGGAAGGATGGTCTGTGACCTCGATGTACTGAGTCTTGAGCTGTGACTGGCATTCTATGGGTAAAGTGACCCCACACAGTTTTTCTGCCATGCTGAAGCTTCCTGTGGGAAAGCCAGTGTCTCACATACACTGGCAGGCTGTTGAGGTTGGATAATTTCTGAGCAAGCTCACCTGGGTGTATCAACACAGTTGGCATGGGCAAGCAATCAGTGTGGATCTGTGTCACTGCAGCTGTACCCATTTTTAAGGTTGCCCAGACATCCTGGCTCAGTTGTCTCTATTGGCACTTGAGGGATGCCTTGGTAGCTGAACTAATCCTAAGGGAGCTGTCTGGACTTGAAACTATCGCTGGTGCAAACAGCATGCACTGTGCCAGCATGAGACTACTTGTGGGAGTGAGATTGGCTATACCCCACTTAGTATCTTTAATAAAATCATTCATGGTGTCTTTTAACTATTTTTTAACCCTTGTTCCCAGAGATGAAGTCATAAGATCTGTCCATGTGAACCAGGATCTAGTTTGGTAAAAACTTGTTCTTTTTACTTTATGCTCTGGCTTACTTATAGCTGTTTGTGCCTTAGACTGTAAGGTAAATCTGGTTTTCATGCAAGCTTGAATAACTTATGCTTGGACTGGTGCTCACTTGATTTTTTTTTTTTTAATGGAGTTTTACTGAGTATTTTATTGCGTAACAGCTATGAGACCAAGTCTAATAGTAGTTCTTATCTCTGTTCAAAAAACATTTTTCTTTAACCCTGAACCCTGTTAATGCAATTGCAAGTAATAATTTAGAAGGATCTAGTCTTAATGGATATGAATACCCCTATTTAGAAAAAGAAACAAAACACCCCTAAAACCTCCAAAACCAACTTTAAGGTGGTACCCAGGTCTGAGAAAGCATGTTGGAACATAGCAAGTTCTTCTGTCATGGAGTGATTGAGGGCTAAATGGAAGGATTCCTTATTCTTCTATAATTACTGAGAAGCCTGGTTTTCTAGACTTGATTCTATTTGTGCTTTCCTTGAAACAATTAAAACTGCTGAAAATGTTCATCAGAAATGTATGGGCACTCATTAAAAGCTTTGGTTTAATATACAGCCTGTTTTCAGCATGTACAGGCATCAGCACACAATGTAAAGAGGCTATTTTGCCACAGTCCTGGGAAGAGGCTAATGTCTATAAGGTACAAAACAAAATGTGACCTCATGAAGCAGATATCTGAGTCCCAAAGCTGCTTTGCTTTCTCCCAGCTGTACCAGGCAAAATATCTTGCTTGCATTATAAGTGTCAAGAGGACTGCTTTTGAATTAT
This sequence comes from Aphelocoma coerulescens, assembly GCF_041296385.1. Lineage (NCBI taxonomy): Eukaryota > Metazoa > Chordata > Aves > Passeriformes > Corvidae > Aphelocoma > Aphelocoma coerulescens. Next base: position 29,444,730 of record NC_091015.1, read on the forward strand.
TTCAGCTTTTTGGCTTGGTGAATTGTTCTTAGCATAAATATATGGTTTACCATCCAGACATGACCTTTCTTTCTTTCTTTGAACTTCAGATCAAAATCCAAAAAATCATTATGGCTGACACTTGCTGTGCTAAACTCTATTAAATTATTCTTTCATTTGAAGATTCTAAGAGAAGATGAACTTCACTACTTTTCACTCTTTTTTCCTTATGAATGCAGTTCTACAAGTAGTCAAAAAATGGCCTGGAAGATCATGTTATTTGGTGGTGAACAAGCTTATGATTCAGTGCTTTGTTGCCACATAAACATGGGTTATACAACCTGCTGCAGGCAGTGCCCAATTGTTGCAGAAATAATTTCTCCAACAGAATTCAAAATTATATTTATGCTTTATTGACATATTTCCTCTTATTTCAGGGAAAGAATGCACCCAGGATGAAAGCACAGCTGCAGCTATCTTTGCTGTTCAAATGGATGACTATTTAGGAGGAAAGCCTGTGCAGAGTAGAGAAATTCAAGGATATGAGTCTACTGAGTTTGTGGGTTACTTCAAAGGAGGAATTAAATACAAGGTAAAGAGTCTGTCAAAATACATTCTGAAATTGTAACATTTTTCCCCACATAAAAATCAAATGGTTTTCTTTGTAAATGGAGATTTTAAAAATAGTTTCTTAATGCTTTGTGGGTTTAGATCTGAATCACCCATCTTAAAGTGTAGGAGTCCCAGTGTTTGTACAGAAAGCAGCAGCTTGTTTGTCAGTGCCTTTTCTGATCTATGAAAACCTTTCCCATTTTTTTCCCCCAAAATAAAGCTGTCCTGAAATGTCATACTTGTGTGTTTAAGGGAGCTCACAGTAGGGACTCTCTGTGTCTGGGAGGTGTTAAAACTCACAGAAATAATTTCTGTCTTGTAGACTGAATAATTTTGTTCAAATGCAGAACCCAGTGTGCTCAAGTGGTTAGAACCATGCAGAGAGTGGAAAAGACCAGAACCTCACTTGGATCTAAAAATGTTGCTTTTGCAGTCCTACTGCAGTTACAATCTCCCAAACACTTTTTTGAAAAAATTTATCTTTTAGAAAGGTGTAATGTCAGTGTCCTTGTGTCACTTCCAGAAGCTGAGTATCTGAAAGGTAACTTTTTTTTTTTAAACATCTGTGGGGTTTTTTTAAGAATAAAGTAATGTATCTCCTGAGAATGTCTCCACAGTAGAAGTTCTGGGAGCCATGGCTCATTCAGCCTTTTTTTCCCCCCATTATGAAGGTTTATAACTTCTCACTGTCTACACAACCAAGGTTTTAACTCTGCATAAGTGATGTTGGCAGTGACATGCCCAAACTTTTATGTTTTAATTTTTTTCTTTGTCATTTCAAGAGCCAGTTTCTGTTCCAACCCAAGGTCTGGGTCTCCCAGAGGAGGGGAGAATGCTGCCTCAAAGAGGCAGACATCCAAGACAGTTTACAGGATTATGCTTATATTTACACTCACAGATCAACAGTTTGCTCTCACTTCCCCTAGTGTGGTACTCCTTGCCAGGTTCACTCTGAAGTTGTAAATATTCCTTCCATAAAATTACAGAGCTGCTGTGGAATTGTCCATCCATCTACATGTAACCAGGGACTAAAATCACCCGGACCTCTGAGATTCAAGTTTGGAAAACTTCAAAAGGAGCGGCATATTTCTCTGCTTTTCCTCAGTCCTTGACTTTTGTCCTGACAATGGGGTTCAGTATTACCTCATCCTCTGACAGTGGCTGGAGAGTGCAGTAAATTCTGTGCTTTCCCTGTTTATCTGAAAAGCCTTTGAAGGAGGGTGACTTCTGTTCCCTTGGCTAAATGTTCACACCTGCCAGTTCAGCAGCAGTGGTGTCTGTCTGGTCTGTGGTCAGCACTCTTAAACAGTACATTACTTTGGCTTGCTTCTCACTGCATAAACTATTTTTTCCACTGCTAGCTCCTCATCTGTAGGAAAAAAAAAAAGTAACTTTGCAGAAATCAAACTGAAAATAAAGCTGCCTGCTTTGTTTTGTTTTATTCAGGCAGGTGGTGTTGCCTCTGGATTTAATCATGTCATTACTAATGATCTGAGTGCCCAGAGGCTGCTGCATATCAAGGGCCGGAGGGTTGTAAGAGCCACAGAAGTCCCCCTGGCTTGGACCAGCTTCAACAAAGGAGATTGTTTCATTATTGACCTCGGAAATGTGAGTATTTTCTAGAGCAAAACACTGAGAAGTAAAAGCTGCATCCCTTCCAAGGTTTGCGTTATCCCCTAAAATGCAAAACTGATTTTGTCACTCATGTGAACCAGCAGAAAGAATCTACTTTAGAGAATTAGTTTTATTGTCACACCACTTGAAAGGTTTCAGACTGCCCTAAATGTTTCCTGGAGTGTACAACAGATTATCCATCAAGAAACAGTTCTCTTTCCCATTCAAGGCATTGCGATTTTTCACTACTAGTGTTTGAAGAGCTTAAACAGCTCACTATAAGTCCAGTTTGAATTTTGCAGTCTCTACCAGATGAATGGGATCAGTGCTAGTGCTCAGAGCAGAACACAGATTCAGCCATTCTCTTTAGACCATTTCTTCATAGTCATCAAACTTTGATAGTGACAGTTGACCCTAAAGAAATAAATGCAAAAGTGGTTATAAAACTACTTGAGTATTTCAAGAGATCACTTGAGAAGCAATGCCATGCTTCAAGGCTTTCTGCTGAAAACAAGTAGAGACAGCACAGAAGAATATTGACAGAAAAGACAATTTTGCTTGTTTCAAATGACTTAAAGTTTAGTACTGTCACCTCAGAGTACATGCTAAGACTTTCTGATACTAAGAGAAGCAGCTGGGATGTAGACCACACTAATTAGATGCTAGTTACCAATTTGAAATTATTCCTATGCCTGATATGCTCACACGTAATGGAAAGCATGTGAAAGGAAATTATGAACTTCATCTGCAGTTGATTTTAACTGTACTGCTTCACAAGGAAGAGGTCAGCTGCTTCAAGATTTCAGTGTTCTCCTGACCTATTGAAAAATGGGCTCATCTGAATTTACAGTGTTCATTTGGCTTTTTCCTCTGAAAAGCAGCCCCTAGTGTGACAGTTGAAGGTAATCAGTATAGCTACTTGATACCGATATGTCTTTGATTTTTATTATGCTTCACAGCCTTCAGATGGAACATCAAACAGTGTTTTTTGAATATTATCCTAGTCCTCATATGTCAGTGTGGTTTAATAATCTGGAACACCCTGGCGATCAATATCCAAAGTAATCTCTCAATTTTGCCACTTTGCATAGAAGACTCAAATCATCTTTTCCCTTTCAGAGTTAACCCATGGGAGATGCAAGGTTTGGAACTAAACATTGCTAGAAAATGCTGCTTTTACAGTAAGGCTGTGATCGGGCTGGAGTTTTCTGGAGTTAACCTCCCATGGACATGCTGTGGAACTGGGTGTACTCCATGAATTCCACTTGTCCTGACCCTTACTGTGCTGCAGTTACCCAGATGGCCTTGAGTAATTACTCAGGCCACACTGCAGGTGTGGCAGTGACACTGATGAAATGCACTATGGGTGTATTGCAGTTTTACATGTATTGCTTGGGGCCCATCCCTTTCGGTGAGAGGAGAGTGCTGACACCAAACAATTTAAATGTAGTATGGCTTTGTAGTCTTTACCTGGCACTGAATATACATTGGGAGCCTTTTACTTTTTTTAGTGTAAGGTCACTGGCTTCTGATCCACTGTTTGACAAGACAGAGGTCAAGCAGCAGTGCAACAATGTGCCTTTGTAGGAAGAAAGACTAGGTGTGAACAATATCTAGAACCCTTTTTTTTTTTTTTTTTGCCATTCTATGGGAAATGTCAGTCAAATCACATGACTAAAACAGGTCTTGGTCTTGTCATGTCATTTGGATAAGGGAGATGGGTTTTCTTAGATGTACTGACAAGTTAAGGAAAAAAGTGTTTTAGCATCTAGATATTCATAGTTGTAGGTTATTATATAAACCAGACCGTGCTTGTGGGAGATGAAAAGGCCGTATGTGCCATAGTTCAGGATTAAGATGTACAAGTCTAGTGAAGTACCTCTAAATAAATGAGAGATAGAAAATACAATGTCACAGGAGAAATCTTGCTCAAGTTTTCTAAGAGCTATATTTCAAGCTGAAATAACTGTACTTCAGATTGAAATTTTCCATGACTAGAGGCCCATTGTAAATGGGCGAGGCTTTATGAGTCTTTACAGGAGCTCTTAATTGAATTTAAGGTTCCTTTGAAGAAAGAAAAGTATTTTGGCTAAAGTAGATTCCCTTGCTTAACAGTTGAAATAAAATTAATCTTAAATAGGATTGCTTTTGAGTCTTGGGATTTATTGCAGAGCACTACAGACTCATTGTCCAAGAATAATGGGCAGTAATTTCATAAAATAATGAGCTTATGGTCAGTGATTTTAATATCAAATTACTGTAGTGTGTCAAATAAGATGAATTTCCAAGATTTACTTTCCCCAGTCTCTTAGCTAACCAGAAGGATGGTCTCTATGGCATTGAAAAATTGCTTGTGCTGTTCATTTCCTGTTATATTTTATCAAGCCACTTATCTAATATAATAAAAAAATTGTTTCACTTTTCCCATTGAGTTCAATTACTGCAGTATTTTAAACTCATGGTTTGAACAGATAAGGGGAAATTATGAAAGGTAATAATAATTAGGAATAAAATCATTACTAATCACTAGGGTTTCCTTGATAGGGATAATGCTTTAAGCGAAAAGTATGTGTGTGCATTTCCAGATAGGTTCACATATTTACAGTTCATGTTCTGATGTTTATCTATACCTAGATCATAGAATAGTTTTGGTTGGAAGGGACCTTTAAAGGTCATCTAGATCAATTCCCCCTGCAATGAGCAGGGATGTCTTCAAGAAGTTCAGGTCACTCTGAGCCCTGTTCAGCCTGATCCTGAATGAAGGTTATTCTATCTTGATCCAGTCTTCTAAGTTATTGGACTCAAACCTTGGCTGAAAATAAGATTAAAAAATAGTGTTGTAACTGCCTGTCTCCTGACCCCTCTCTTAAAAGTGGTCAGGATCCCATGGGGCTGTATCCGGTGTGCACAACCCACACAGCACCTTGGCTGATTTGTTACTAAACCACATTTACAGCACTTCAAATACCATGCCCAGGTCTCATCTTGCCTCCTTTGAACTCTCTTGGCTGGAAAATAGATACAAAAGGCAGAGAAAGCACTGTCTGTGATATGAGGGGAGTTATTATCTGTGGGTAATGTGTGAAGAACTTTTAGTCAAGCAGTCGTCTGTAACACTCTGAACTGAGAGCTGTGACTGTACTGATCTTCCTGTACAGTGACTGAGTCAGGAGAGTGTTGGCATGCCAGACCTAATTTAAGTTGGGGTTTTTTTCTACATGGGATTTCCACAGCACCTCTTTGATGAACCTGGGAATCTCTCTGTAAGGGAGCCTTTGGGGCAGGCAAGACAAGTGCAGGGCAGTTGCTGAAAGGCCTAGAGTAGAGCACACTTTGCTTTGTTGGGTGCTGCTCAGTGCATCTTGTCCTGGTGTAGCTCTGCTCAAGGCCTTCCAGGAGCTGTTATCTTCTGCCACACAATCACAGAATATGCTAAGTTGGAAGGGACCCACAAGGATCATAAAGTCAAACTCTTAGCCCTGCACAGAACAGCCCCAAGAGTCACACCATGTGCCTGAGAGCATTGTCCAGATGTTTCTTGAACTGTCAGGCTTGGTGCTGTGACCATTTCCCTGAGGAGCCCATTCCAGGGCCCAACCACCATCTGGATGAAGAACTTTTTTCTAATACGCAGACTAAACTCCCCTGATACAACTTCAGGCCACTCCCACAGGTCCTGTCACTGGACACCAGAAAGAATTGATCAGTACCTGCCCCTCCTTTTCCCCTCATGAGGAAGTTTTAACTGCAATGAGGTCTTCCCTCAGAGTCCTCTTCTCCAGGCTGAAGAGACCAAGTGAACTCAGCTGCTCCTCATACAGCTTCCCCTCAAGACCCTTCCAATCCTGTCCTGAGCTATTGCTGGTATCCCACCTGAGAGGCACCAGGATGGGTTTGACAGTTCTTGGTGGTCTTAAACTGCCTCACCTTGCTCTGTGCTCCTCTTTACCTCCAGATGCATCTCTCTCTGTTTCACCCCATCCTCCAGCCACCTCCCCTTAGGCACAACCCATTTTCTTCCTTCATCACCAAGACAATTCTCAAAACAGCAAAGAGCAGGAGAGGGCATGGAAAGTGATCACAGAGGGCAAGGAAAAAGATGAATCACTGTACTATTTAATGAATAATGTACATAGAGTTTTCCAGGCTATTTTAGTTCTTATCTCAATGCATATGTAAATATACTGTATATGTGTATATTTCTGATAAGATGTACTAAAGTCTTTCATATCTTTTTGTCATCTTTTGTCAATTTTCTTGGTTTAAAGTGGGAAGGAGACTTGTCAGTATTGTGAAATATTGGCGTATACTGGTGATTTACAAAATTGGAATGTTGAGATGTGTTAATAATTTGGGTAGTTATCAAGACATGCAGCAGAAGTAATGGGAATAACAATGAAATAAAGCAATGTGAATTGATCAGCTGATTTTATTGAAAGCTTCCCAACTCATTATGGGAAGCCCTGCTTGTATGAAGGCTGTCTGAAGTTGTATCCTTAGTGACCAGCAAAAATATCCTCTGTGCATGTGTTTGGATAGAGCTCTGTAAAATGTAAGGTTTGATTGTGTGATTAATCTCTTGATGGGAGACAGCAGCAGTGCCATGAGCTAGGTGACTGCAGAGGGCAGGCAGAGGGATGTGCACTGCTCAGCCACCTTGAAGAAATTAAGAGACAATTGTTAAAATAAGGGGGTGAAGGACAGTGTGTGATAACTACCACTGAGGTTTGAGCTTGGGCCTGATTGCAGCTGGAAAGTTTTGTCAGTACAATAAAAGTTCTGCAGACAGAACATTACCCTTCTCCCAAAGGAAGAGTGCAGATGGGTGAAGTGACAACTATAGCTCAAGCTAAATGAAAATTGAAGGTAAACTGTACTCAGTTGTCCATTCTTCCTGTTCCCATAATGGTGGTTATAAACTGATTTATAAACAGCCAAGAGGTTGCTGGTTTGAAATTTAAGAGCCCGCAATGTTCTTAGAAACAACTTGTGCTATCTAGCAATCAATGTGTATAATTCTCAAGGGCTTCATGAATCCAAATGAAAATTATGAAGTTAGAACTCAAAAGTATGAGACTGAACAGAGTTCTCATGTATCTGTCAGTATGTTCCTACTAGAATACCTGGCATAATAAGCAGGTCAAAAGAAGAAAAACTGCTGCTGTGCAACAAAAACACTAGAAGAAATACATCAGGCAAAAAGGCTGGCTTTTTATGACAGCTGCTTTTCATAACAACTGTGAACTTGGTATAGATTAAATTATGTTTACAAAAAGAAAAGTAACTTCTGCTTTTTAAAGATCAAGAGAACAGATACTTGCTTTATGATTAAGACCACGAGGTATGATTCAGCATCACATTGCAACCTTAAGCACAGTTGTCTTGGTGGCTTCTGTAATCTTCTTCCCTCACTATCTCTTTTAGCTTCTTCTCTTCCATTGGAAAAAGCAGTTCACAACAGACATATTAATTGCTTTAATAAAGTCACTGTTAAGGTATAAATAGGGCTGGAAGAGCGGATTCTTGCATTTTATCACTGTATGTTTCTAGTTGCTTTCCCTGGCTCTAACAACTGACTCATGTTGTTTTTCCATGCACATGTTTCTCCTACAAATAACCTCTTCCCCAGTTTCCCCCAGCTGAGAATTAAACTATTCCTCATGCTGTAGCAGGGAGCTGCCAAAGAAGTAGCTGAGCTTGAAGAACTAAAGTGCTTTGGTTCTTTATTAACTTTATAGACTTATTAACAGCATTAAAATATTGCTCTAACTATACAATGTGTATCTTGATAAGCAAGCATCTTAATTTTTCTATAATTCTGTGAACCAGTTACTCCAGCAGGGTAAATGCCAGCATTCTGGAAGTTGCTATAGTCCCAAAGTCATCAGATGGAGAAAAATAAAATGAAGTCCTTTCCCCCCCACCCCCACCTTCAGTTAAAGTATTCAGAGTATGGATTGTTTTTCTTCATACTCTATGGACTGGAAAATTTCCCCTCACCCCCACTTGCACACAGAAGAGTAGCTGAACCAGAGGTCATCATTTAAGCTCCAGGTGAACTGGACATACATGTATCCACAAGGATTCAGTTAAGTTAGTTTACTTCCTGATGTTGTAGGAAATCCAGATTTTTGCTGCTTGACCTGCTGTTGTTTAGAATTAAGATCATCCTGGTATTAATGCCTTAATCCACTGTGGTATAGCAAGGGCTATTCCTAGTGCATACTAGCAAAACAGGTGGGAGAGGAAAAATGAATGTACTGAGTGCATGACTGTGCTATATCTGACTTATTTTTAGTCTGAAAATTTGTTCCATTTGAGTCAAGTGGGAGACTCCAAAGACTGGTTACAAAGACTCTATTGTAATTTTACTAGGGCCAGGCTCATGGTGGCCTCAGAGGTATTCTGACTGAATGAATTTGAAGTTTGTTTTGGATTATCAAAACTCCACAACTTTGAATGGTTCACTGTATTACAGTTTCAACAAATGTAAAAGGTAGATTTGATAGATATGTGAAATGAGAGGGATTTTTTCTCTGCCTCTATCAAGAATTCAACACTCAAGAAAGAAAAAAATGGAATAACTTAAGGAGAAAAATGCCTTCGGAGGTCTATATTAATCCAGTTGAATCCAAGCATTCTTCTTAATACATATTGTTAGTTCCTAAAAAGCAGCCTGAATGTCAATGAACTGACAGAAAAGAGCTGCATTCTAGCTATTTTTGTTCAGTTATTTTCCCCACCATGTGGACTTTGTTTCCTTGATTTAGCACTTTTCTATACTTAAAAAAAAATTTTTTAAAAAGCTCCACACTCTTGCTTTAGGGCTTCCTGTTTTATTTCCAAAAACTTGGTGTTTGAAATACAAATACCGATGTAATATGCCACTGTTTTACAGATAGTTAAAATTAAAGGCATTAGAAGTATTTCTGTTGTTTGCAGTTCATATATAAACTTTTTCCAAGTTTATTTCTATTTTGTATTGTCATTTCTCCTTTAGACATATTAAGTTTAATTACAGGACTAGATTTTTAACAAAGTAGAGTTTCAGCTAAAAGGAACTCATGCCTTATCAGAGCAGCTGTTCACTAATGACCATGAAGAGTCTCAGCTGAATGCCTTCCAATTATTTTGATAATATCATTATAAGATATTTGTAAAGCTTTGCCAATATTCATGTATGTTCCATCTGCCTCTAGTGTTGCTGGGCTTTTTCCTCTACTTCCTTCAGGAGGTGAGTACTGGGAGTGCTGGCTCTTTTGGGGACCCCTACATCACAGCTGCTCTCCTCCTGACCCACCTTTCCTTACAAGCCTCATCAGCCTTTCTTCTACCTGCTGTAAAACCACTGCAGTGGCATTCTGTGATGTGGTTATTTGCCCAGGCTCTGATCTACTTCTGAACAGCAGCAGCTTAGCCAAAGGGAAAAGAGGAATTAAGGCAATTATAACTTTTACAAACATTCTTTTCTTGCTTTCAGCCCTTTAGTCTGAGTTGTGGGGGTAAAGAGAATGTAGTATGGCATTTCACAGGATTGAGCAGATTTAGCTGAAGAGTTTTCTTGCTTTGAGTCCCTCTGCATTAGAGCTGTACCTCTGCTGCACCAAATGGTGTGGTTTAGAGAAACAAAAGACATCCTGACTGACAGACATTGAGTCAGCATAACTTGCATCATGACAAGATGAAAAGGTACACACTATAGATTTTATCTGTCTCTCAGCTAAGAGTGGTCTTTTTTTTAACTGAGGTGCAATTACATTCTGAGAGAGTGTTCTGGTGTATATGTGGGCAAAGGTGGGCAGGTTTAAGGTGTATCAGGGCCTCCAAAGAAAGAATAGAGGCATACCAGCTTGTGATACTTGGCTTAAATTCTTTCCTTAATGAAAGCTTAAAGTTTATTTCAGTATTTTAAAGTTAATGAGACGAACATTTCACTGTTATTTTCCACCTAAATTGAAGTTTCACCACAAACTTGTTTCAAATTAGAATTTTGAAACCTATTTAATTTATTTAGCTTTTAACTGTCTCTTCATGTAAGAGAATGCAAATCAGCAATTACAGTAGGGGCCTGGAGATTAGTAGGTATTGCAACAGACATATAGGTTTAAAACACTTGCATGTTTAGGACATGTTTAACTAGAGAAAAACTTCTTCATGGATTTAAGCTTCTTGGCTTTTGCTGTTATTGTCCTGGCTATGATCCACAGAAATGACCACAAAAGATCCAGAAAAGAGAGTATATTTTCACTCGCCTCCAGATTAAGGAGGCTGCCAGTTGAATACAGAGGTGGCTATGGTTTAGAAGGGAAAAATTTGTTTTTTATGTCACTTCTGAAATAAGTGATTTTTTTGTTTGTTTTTCCTTCTCTTGCTCTGCATGCCATTTGGGGCTGGAGCAGGAAGCAGGAGGTGTACTTTCACAGTCCCCTTCCATACAGGGAAAAGTGCCAAGGTGCTCTTGCTCAGGGTTACACATGAGCCATGCATAATCATCCTGATGCACAACTTCTGTATAGAAGCTAAATGTTGGGTCATTTTTAATGTGCTGTAGAAGTCTCATGTGACTTGCACAAGGTCACTCTGCAGGCCAGAAGCTATTAGGAGTAAGAGCAGTGAATTCTGACACTGTATGGCTAAAAGACCAAACTGTGTCCCCAAAATGTGCATTTGTGGGGAGACCTTGTTCTGACGACAGTGTGCGTGGCACAGACCCAGCTTGCCTTCCCAACCCCACTCAGGAGCTCTAGGGTGGTCATTGTGAGTATTCATTATAACATTTTCTTGCCCTCAGTTGTTAATTGTCCCACTGTGATCTGATAACTATATTGATAGCAACAGACATTAATATAGGGCATCTCTCTCAGAATTCTCTTTAAGAGGTTTAAAAAAATAAATACTGCTAGTGCAAACTTCTGAAAATAAACTGGGCTTGGCACAGGAATTACTGATGAATGAAGCTCTTTTATTTTGAGAGGAGTGAACACTTGAAGTCTGTTTTCATTTTAATGGAAACATTTTTTGTCAACCTGCCAATTCAAAATAAAGTTAGCAAAGCAAGCCTAAAAATAGTGAAGGTGTAGTACAGCTAGGAAATTGTGAAAGTAGTGAGTGAGCTAAAGCTAAATATCATATTTTGCCCATAGTTGAGCACTTTATATGTCTAAAAAAGAAATACATAATTAATAAAATATGTCCCAAAAGTTAAATGATGTGTTGGACATAGTTAGATAACTAAATGACTGTGTTTCAGGTAAATCCAGATCTAAATATTAGCCTTCTCAAGAAGCGTCTTTAACTTCTAAAAATCTTTTTGTGGCTTTAAATTGTTGAAAAACCCAATCTACCTAGAGGATGAAATGGATAAGTTATCAGGAAGGCAAACTTGTAGATATTCGGCTTCTCTACTGTGAGGCCTCAAAATCAGATACATTGAAAATGAGATTATTATAGTTCAGAAGGGAAAATTAACTAAATCCAAGCTCCTGAAAGCTTCTAGCACTGAATGCTTAAGGTATTTTAGTGATCATAGTAAATATATGACAATATTGTATACTTCAGGACACTTTCATGACTTGTGGCTGCTTGCTTCCTTCTATTGGATTATACAGTACATGAAGTTTAACTTTCAGGCTTTTAATAAAGAATAGTGTCTTTATTCTCTAGTGATAAAAAATAATCAGATTCTTATTTCTCTAGCTTTTACAATATGTGTTTTTTAAATAACCATGTTTTCAGACACTACCTGTTGATTCAAGTGGTGGTTTATGTGGAGAAGAAAACGTGGAACATGGACCCCATGAGGAAAATAATGAAACCTGCAAATTTAAATATCTGAAATCCATTACTGGAGATATTTAAAGATCCTTCTCCTTCCTCAGGCTCATTTGAAACCTAGAGCCTGTGGACTGTAGGAGAGCTCGGTTTAGTCAGACAGGGAGAATAAACTGTGAATGTGGAGTAACTTGGGTGCAGTGGGGCCTTTAGGAGATGCTAGGAAAAGAAAATGTGAATTTATTGTCCAAGAAGTAAAGGTCTTCATAATTTGCAGTGGCAATTTAAGTCTCACAATATCCTTTGCGGTCAGTACAGCAAAAATATTTATTTTGTAGATGCAACTGCTTGTTTGAGGTTCTATCACCAGTTACCAAAAACCAAGAGAAGGCCAATGGGTACAACTGAAGCTGCACTTTTAACCTTTCTGAATGAGCAAGCTCCACCAATTGCTGCATCAACACTGAGATAAGGCAATAGCTGCCTTACCTCTTCCTCTAGTTCTCTATTTTATGACTTCTTTCTCTTCCTTATTGCTTCTATAGGCTATGGGAAATAAAGAATTCCCATTTATTGCTGCTATACTTTGTGACTCCTGTTTCCTCGCATAGCTGCAAATAAGCTCAGTTAGTAGGATGTAGGCCAAGATGAGAATGATGCTAAGGAGTCTGTGTTGTGGAAAGTCTGCATGAATTTGGAAGAAAATGGCTGAAGCTGTGCATGGCAATTACAAATGTATTAAAAAATCTTCTCAGATTGGAATGTTTTACTTTCTACACATTCAGTTCTCTAGGAAATTATTTCCCTAAGTATGAACAGACATTTTGTTTTCCTGGGGAAATGTAGAAAGTTGGATTTAAGATAAGGTTGAGACCTGATGCCAGCAATGTCTCCAGATTCTGGATACTTGGTAAACTGTCAGTATTTAAATCAGAACTTAGAAGCATTTTTTTTTACTTAAGCCTACAGTCAAGTTGTTAAAGGCAAGCTGAAAACCTCACAGCTTTTGTTGCATGACGTGCAAGTTGAAAGGGATACAGTTCTGTGAATCTGTGGTGTAATCCTGAGGAAGCTTAAAACTTTGTGTCTTTGAAGAGATGCTTTTGAGGGGAAGGGAGGTTGGAAGGGCACAGTGAGATCACTGAGATCTCATTGTGGGGTTTTTTTGTGTCCAAACTGGTGAAAAGTAACTGTTGGAAGTTACTAGCACTGTTTTGCATGCAGATGCCATTAATGTTAGCTGTCTTCTAAAAATTTGCATCTGCTAGCAATGAGAAGCTGTGTTTCATCCCTCACTTGTCTCAACCCACCATTCCAAGTACTGTTAAAGACCAACAGTGGTCAGCAGAAAGAGCTTGATTTTTTTTTTTTTTATGGAACAGATTTTCATCTCAAATCTAAGTTTTATACAGTTGTACATACAATATAAAACTAAGCCCCAGTAATTTATTCAGTGATGCGTTTGACTAAAATTTGCATTGCAGATGAACACAAACCAGTTCAACCTTTTTAAAAGTTGAAAATGACTGTATACCTTTATTTCTGTACTATTTAAGCTATTTGATAGAGTCATGTGAAGAATCAAATTACCTTCTTCCAGGAGAAGGTGGTGGAAGCAACCAGCCAAGATGAATAATTTCCTTGTACTGGCTCCTTCCAACCCAGCTTCTAGCATCCCTGCAGCTTATGTTCTGCCTTTTGTTAGTAATTTTCATCAAGACTGAAATCTAAATTCTTCATTCTGAAGTGCTTCAAGTTCTGGATGAATAATGGGATTTGCCAATGGGCGTCCATGGTCTGTGTGGCTGAATCAGGTGACCTGTCTTAGGCTGGTTCTGGTGGCTCTCCTTCCTGAGAGGAGCCTTGGGAACATGCTGCATTCTGCAAAGGGTCAGCAAATAAAAAACTGGATTGAAAGATCTAACTGTACATTTGAGTAACACATACAACCAGGATCTGCCTTGAGATTTTGAAATTAATTTGTTTCTTGACACAGATAAGTACCAGCACTGCTGAAGTACCATAGAAGAGGAGCTGACAGATGTAAAATTTGCAGTAGCAAATTTAGGATTTTCTGGTTCTTTAATTAGCTGAAGCTGTATCTGTAATTGGGATGAAACTAAGTCAAACCAAAACTCCAGCTATTCTGAGCTCAAGTGATCTCCTAGTATGTGGAAGCTAAATTATATTATGTAAATATCTTGCATATTACAGCATCACAGAATGAAATACATTGGAAAAGACCTCTGAGGTCACTGAGTGCAACCTTCAACTGAACACCACCCTGTCAACCAGACCACAGCACTGAGTGCCACATGCAATCTTTTCTTAAACACCTCCAGGGGTGTGAATCCATTTCCAATGTTTATTCACCCTTTCTGTGAAGAAATTTCTCCTAATATCCAACATATATCTCTCCTGGTGCAGTTTGAGACTATGTCATAGATACTGCAAATATCTACCTGACTTCTAGAAAGCATGTCTGAAAGATCTAGATTCACTGATGTTCTGGTGATTTAGATCCAGTAGGATAATTTAATAATTTTGTTGTGTTGAATCCTATTGCTAATGTGTGTGTTCTCTTCATTATTTCAGGAAATCTATCAGTGGTGTGGCTCATCATGCAATAAATACGAGCGGCTGAAGGCTACTCAGGTTGCTGTTGGCATTCGGGACAATGAGCGAAATGGAAGGTCTAAATTAATTACTGTGGAAGAAGGGAGTGAGCCAGACCAGCTCATACAGGTATTGTAATGTGCAAACCAGTTGCTGACATAGCTCTGAATTAAAAGTTTTTGCACCTCAGGAACTAAATTGGATTAGGCTGACACTAGGAATACAGATAAAGGCTATAGTAGGCCAATTTATACCTCTTCCTTCCTTCCTTATCCAAGCAGTGTTAAGTTAATTGGTCATTAGAGTCTGAGATAATGAATCATCTGAGAATACTTTTACAAGAACTAAATGTTTGCTTTATTGAGTTAACTGTACAGTGACTGAATTAACAGCATGCCTCATACCTGAGGCATACTATCTGCTCTGTGTGAGGAATGAGCATCCATCTGGGACAGCACCAAACAAGGAAAGACATAGGATTACTGTGTATAGAAAGTAAGAAATGTAGCAAATTGCATGTTGATGCAGGGGCCAAGCACACTGCTTTGCATACTTCTGCTCCTATTTCAAGATTGTACGCACCTAGCCTCTAGTAACCCCAGTGAGCCCTTTCCTTGTATGTTTAGCAAGTTAAACCATTTACTTAAAACCCCCAGATTTCAGATACCAATGAGCTGATCAAAGTAGAGTGGAAAAAAAATTTCCTAGGCCACATACTAATAAAAACATTGCCACTTGACATTTGTGTCCTAAATTAAGCTTTTTGCATTGGTTCTAAAAAGAAGGAAGAGGGAAGCAGGGTCTCAAAGCAGTCCTTCAATAAAATGGACTATGTACAGCCAAGATATTGTCTTGTGCTCCAGATTAAGTTCAGGAAGTAAAGCCAACGGTTCATGCAGGTGTGCAATTATTTTTTGTGGTGCTTACATTCAGTGTGGCATAACTGGTTACTGCCTGAGCAGTAAAACAGGTGCTGAGCCACCAGCCCATGGCCATGCTGGCTGTGGTGACCCCTTTGGGTGGACTGTCCATATGCTTGCAAAGACCTTTTTTCCTGTGCCTGTGAGTACAGATGTGGCTGTGTACAGAAATAGAGGAGGTGGCACCCAGTGTACTGGATATTTTTGAAGGGGGAAAAAACCCAACCAAACAATCCTCTATCTGGTTTTTTACTTCCTTGTGCAGACTTGTCACACTGGCTCTGATGCGGCACGTATTTTACATGTATAACTCTTTTGGAAAGGGCACAGGTTGACAATTAGGTAGCAACCTCCTGCTCCTGATTTGAATCACAGCATTGGGTTACATCCTGCTGCAGCTGTGTCTGGGTGGCACTGGGACTCTGCCCCTGGCCTCAGCTGCTACTGCCAAGCCCATCCTGTGGGCCTCCACTGGAGGCTCTGCACGGAGTTTCTGATAAGCTCGTGTGTGACTTGGGAGCATTGATCAGAGCAGCTCCCTTTGCTCCTCGTATCTGGCTAAAGTGCAGGTGCAGATAACTTGGACTTCTATGCCACCCCAGCGAGGACACGGGCCAGCTGCAGGCTATCTCCCTGCTGTCCCCCTCCATAGGCCCTGAGGGGCAGGGATACACTGCCCTCACCCCTGCATCTGTTTGCCAGACTTTCATTTCTGTGTAACTGTTGTTTTGTAGCAACGCTGACACATGATTAAGAGTAGGAAAACATGAAGGTTTCATTTGGATACTGTAATGCACTGTTCTGGTATCAGGGAATAAATTCTTTCTTCTCTTGCACAGCAGTGTATGAAGAAGTTTCTGCTTTTCCTTTCAGATTGTGAATATAGAGGCAACAAAAATGGGTAGTTCAATGCAATTAAATTCATTGCTTTTATTGCCACTACCATGGTGAGCCCAGTTTGAGTGAGTGTGTTTGCAGTCAGGGATTACCTTCTAGCCTGCATTGTGCTAGCCCTGCCTTTGGAAATGCTGCTTCCATAACAGGGTCTGCAGCTCAGCTGTGGCCCAGCTCTGAAATGTGCTGCTAATAAGTCATGAGGGTAGTTAACCTCACAAACATGTAAAACCTATTAATCCTTATTCCCGCTCAAATTTTATCCAGTTCCTGGTGCTCTTTGTTTGGATTTCTCCTTCCTCCCACAAAATTGTCTCTTAACTTGTTGTTACACTCTCCCAGGCTAACTGCTGTTGAGCTAAAATTGTGTTTGTTTCTTCCCTCCACATCAGGAAAGGTGGATTTTTGGTATCTCCAGCTTTCTTAGACAGAGGTTTATTTATTTTCTAGGGAAAAGAATTGCATACTTTAAATACTCATTTTGTCATCCAGTATGCCACTGAAATCAGAATGAGAATTCCTAAAATTATCTCCTCTGACAAATGTCAGGAATGATTCCCCTTCCTGCGAGCTAGAAATCTGCTTCCGTATCAGTGGCCAAACTTGCTCATGCAGTTCCAGTAGAAGCTTCAGGCATGGGCTGACATACCCACCACAAGTACCAGCAGAAAAAGCCAGCAGTCATCTGATTCCTGCTCCATAAGCAGAGTTGTGACACCCAACCTGAAAAGCAAGACTTCAGTGGCTACACCTCACCATGGAGGCAAGGCACAGGCTGGCTGAACTGACCCTGCCACACTTCTGTCCTGCCACAGGAGTAGCAGAGGCAGCAGTGCTGTGATGAGGAGTGCTTCCCAGCCAGCCTAGTTTCCTGCTGGGAGCTGTGGTGCCGTGGGTGAGGTGAACTTGTCTGACAAGGGCAGTTACCTGCTCCCAACTACCATTTTTAGCAAGAACTGGGAACTGGCTGCACTGCTTGAATTTGCCCATGGGAGAGAACTGTCTGGGGCTGCTGTAGGACTGGATGAATTGCTGTGACAGACCAGCAAGATACAGCTTGCTCGCCCTGGGAAAGGAGAATTACTAGAAGCTGGGTATGTGAGTAATTTTGACAGCAGCAAGCCACCACAGGCCACTTGGGAACACAGAGTGACCATCCTGTGCTTGCAGTCTGGAAACACAGCATGTCTGGAAAGCTCAGACTTGCAGTGGGTGCACAGAATTTCTCATAAGATACTTCAGGGATCACTAGAAGTCTGACTGTGAAGACAAGGCAGAAGATTTCTGTGCAAGCACATCAAATACATTTATGGATCTGGCTTCACCTCCATGTTTGCATTTTAGGTGAGGTACTGACAGGCAGGTTTAAATAAGCAGTGTTGTATAAGGTTGCTGCCTTGGAAAATTAAAAGATAAACAGACCACCTTGGACAAATTGCTGCCATTGCTGTGACTGGTCAGCAGTCTCAGCAGAACACAATAAAATTCACCAGATGCCAGCTCTGCTCTGATTTTTGTGTGTAAACAGCTGAATGGTTTCCCATTCTGCTGAATCTTAGCCCTGAATGTTTGATTTGTGTTACAGGAATTTTTTCACCTTCATGGGACCAATCCAAAAACAGGTCTTAGCAATGCTTGACAGAGTTTGGTAGCTGTAGAGTGACCATGTTAGGCTTAGAGCTACCTACACTTCTTTTTTTTTTTTTTTTTTCTTTTTTTTCTTTTTTTTTTTTTAAAGCAGGAAGACTAAATGTATGATTTCAAAGATAACCTAAGACCAAAATCCTCTAGTGTCAGTTGCTAGCCCTGTCTGCCCCCTTGGGTCCACTGTGCTGACACTGATACTCATCCTTCTGATTGCTTGCAGTGGTAAGCAGATATCTCACAGCACCTCTTTTGGATACCCAAGAGATCACTGAGGACTGAGAGAGCAGCCAAAGTAATAGGCAGCCATGCTCAGGGTGGGCAATTTTCTAACTCTAGCTGGAATCTCTGCTCTAAGTTTGAAGAGAGAACAAAACTGGAAAAGCTGTATTTTAAAAAAAGTTTACCATAATCCCGTTATTTAATGTTGTGGAGCAGTGGCAAACTGGAGAAACAAGGAACCAGAAACGACTGTATTTGTGAAGATTTCTAGTCAGCCAGCAAGCAGAAGGTGGCGTAACTCTAGAGATGAAGTAGGGGGGAGGGGAAAGTCTTAGTATATTTGTTTTCCTATATTGTTGTAATTTGAAATATTAGACACCCTAGAATATTTTTATATTGATAGTACTTTCTGCCTATATAGACTCATCTGCCTGTGATACATTTCAAGTATGCCGTGGAGGTGTGTCAGGCTGTAGGGTATGAGAGCCAATGGAAAAGTAGGATAGACTGAGTTTTACCTAAACTAAGTGTTGAGCCTGCGTCTGCCCCTTCTAGTTAAACATGTCATATTCAGCTAACACTTGTCAAGATGGCTCTGTTTTCTCTGAGCCTGATTCATAGAACTGCTTTATTGTTCCCCTACAAATTATTCCCTTAAAACTGCAGCTCTTGGTACCACATGATTGCTGTGCATTTTACTGCTGAGACTTTTTGTTGTGGTTTTGTAAAGGTTTGTGATTTTCATGATTGAAAACAATGAAACCTGAGAAATGTGACAGCTGAGGTCCAAAACCACAAGAAAACGAATCATCATGTTAGTATGCATCTTTGGAATCACTCCTCTGCCTTTAAATGTAAAGCTCCACCACATTTATTTACTCAACGTTTGCAGCTGTCGTGTGCTTGGTTTTGTGAGCTTCTAGTGCCCTTACAACAGATGGGTCCAAACCTCTCATAAAATACCTGTGTAAAGATTCAGCTAGTGTAAATACTGAGCAACAGGGGGAACCTCTTCTTCCTTTCTGATAAAGCAGCCTTTCTCCTCCCTGCTTTTTCTTTAAAGCCCCTAAGCAATGCTAATCACGAGAATTCCTGAATGTCATTGTATTCAGTGACGATTGTTTTTGCCTATAGTGTGGATAAATATTACACGTGAATGGTCGGATCGTATGTCAGCCAGTCACACCTTTCTGCCTGAAAAGGGGCTGGCAGCACTATGCAGTGCTAACTCAGCCCTGTGGATAAAATCCCAAGAGCACAGACAATAAAGAGATCCCTTTGCAAATGCAGGTTACAGAGGCTGTTTCTCTAGAGACCCAAATAATGCAAACATAGTGAAAATATGAAGCTCCAGTAATCCTTAAATTAACTGCATAGATATCTGCCCATATGGACAGAAGAGCAGCGTTAAAAACTATTTTTTACAAACTGAAGATAATTTCTAAGGGACCATGGAGCACAGTGAGGTAGCTGGGGAAAAATGAGGCGTGACGTGACGTGAGTGGGTGTGAGAGTGCAAGGAGGTGTTGCTCTGAAGAAGCGGGGCAGGTTCCTGCAGTCTCTGTCCCTGTCACGTGGATCATTACATAAGGCTGGGAGAGCAGCATGTGCCCCACTGGTGAAGGTACTGGTTTGGTACCTGCTCCTTTCCCAGAGCCAGCAAGAGCAGGATATGTCATCACAACTCTGCAAAAGCAAAAACTCCTCTTGCTATTGTCAGCATTAGCATTTCTTCTTGTTCCCTTGCTTTTGGTTGCATTATGAGCTCAAGTCATGCCAAGGGGAGGTTTGTTTGTTTTGTATACAGAGGAGTGGAGGAACAGTGGGAGTCAGGGTGATGCAAGAGGAGGAAGAGGGGTAGCTTCTTAGAATAATATTCTATTCTATCTTTTTGTGGACTAAAAACTCCAGGCATTTGTTAGGGATTAAAGAATTGTTTAATCATGTAGCCTGTACACAGTTTTACTCAAATGCTACCTGCTCATAAACTATGAATTGCATATAACTGGTCCAGCCTGACCTGTTCACCACCAAAAAAATGCCCAATATGAAAAGTAAGGAAGTCCTATCTATGGCTTTGGAAATATGTAAACCAAAGTAATGTCTTTTATTATCTAAATTGAGACAGATAGAAAAAATAGACATTATTCCAGGGAATTTTGTGAAATACTAGAAATGAAGTTCAGTCCCAGGGTAGAGGCAGTATTAAACAGTCACGTACAAAGGAAGATGAATGCATTGAGAGAGGGGTGAGGACACTGGAAGTTGTACCACACCCCAGAGCAAAGACTCAGTAACACAGCACACAGAGAAGTTAACTACATTTTCATGGGAATGCGAAGGGTTAAAAAAGCTAATGCACAGCAAATAGCAGAGCTACTAGCTGTAGTTTCTAGTAGATGCATTGGCTATTCAAATGAACAGATAGCTTTCTCAGGCTGCTATGAAACTACGGGTCAAATTTACCCCTCAGGAAGAGAATGTGTTTCTTCACTGGAGTGATTTTGGATATATGCAGGTAACAGCAAGCATTTGGGTTCTATCATTTTGAGCAGTAAGAGTTTGTTGGATACAGCTCAAAATAGTCCAGGAGAATAAATCTACAGGGGTAAAAAATCCTACACCTGACTGTGCACCTTTCACAGCAGCACCTGTTCAGTCTGAGTAGTGGCAGTTTACCAAACAATCCTGTGTTTAAATGAACTTTATGATGGGATGGGCCCTGAATGTGGATACAAAGTACAAACACCTGCCCGGCAGGGTGCCAGCTTCAAGCTGTCAAAACCAGGAGTCCTGTTTTCTTTACAGCCACTGAGCCTATCTCCTTCATTAAGGACCATCCCTTTTCTTGATGTGAATTTACATATAGATGATTAAATTACACAACTCGTACTGAGAAAAAACATGCATGGCCTGGATTCCAGTACAGCTGAGCATTTGGCCCAGTGTTTTCCCCAGATCCAGACAGAAAATCAGGAGGGGTTTTGCCAGGGAATGGCAGAGGCTGGTAAGGAGGAATCTCCCAAAACAGTGAGAGTTACCCATAATATTCTTCAAGCTGCAGTTTTCAGTCTTGGCTGCCTGAAGCCAGGTACTTAAATGACAGGGAACTGAATAGGAGCTCCAGGTGGCAAACACATTCGAAAGCTGGGCTTCTAATTAAGTCTCTAAATATGAATTTCAATGCCTGCATTAGAAATTTAATTTCAGAAAAGAAAATGTTCAGGTGTATCATACTGCATGGCATGAGCTAAATTCTTTATGAACAGCTCTACTAGCAGATGGTTGAAAATCTAATTTCTTATGCTAGGAAAGTTGCTTCTATACTAGGTATTCTAGTGAATTTCTAAGATCCTAATGATTTTCTGGAAGCGCTTGCAATCAAATTATAGCAGTGTCTCATTTGAGTTCTTGTGAGTGAGAAAACCACTCATCTTTGTTATGTTTCCTTCTTTAGCAGCTGTAGTACTTGCAGGCCTACCACGTAAGTCAATTATAATCTTATAATTACATGTTAGAATATGAATAGAGTTTGTAATGGCTTCTTTCCTTTCTGTGCTATACTATCAAGAAATCTATTGATGAAAAAGTACTATAATTTTCAGTTATTAAATAAGCATAATTAAGAGAAGGCTAAAGACGAGTTGATAGCACTTATCTCCACGTGGGGTTGTTAGTTCTTATTTCAAGGTACTGTCTTGCAGCAGTGGAATTTCATGGAGAAGATCTGAAAGAGTAGATTTTCTTTGCTGTATAAAAAGCTCAGAGATAATTTTTTCCTGGAATCCTGTATCTCCCTAACAGAGATGCATCTTGAAGGTTTTTTTTTTCTTTTTTTTTTGCAGGCCTGTGTCCTCTCAACCCCTTGCAGAGCAACTGGCCTCTGTGTGCAAGGTTGCCTTTGAACTGTCTTAAAGTGGAAGTTCTGTAGTGCAGGAAGGGCTCAGGGAGGAAAAACTATGTAAATTGTTTTGCTGAGTTTTTTAAAAAGAACTCCACAGATTGCTGTTCCATGTCCAGACCATGTAAAACTGGAATAAAAATCCTCTCACATTTGGGCAAGAGTGAAGCACAGCTGTATGGAAGAAAGCATCCCATGTGTTGTGGGATCAGTTCAGTATTTTCACCACCACTGAGCATGTGATGCTGAAGAATTATGTAAATATAATTATTGCAGGTACTGCAGAGCAGGTTGCTGGGGCCATGTCTTCTGCTTACACAACTGCCTAGGACTGATATTGTCTGGCTTTACCTTTAAAAATAAAAGGTAGGTAAGTTAAGATGGATTTAAATACTGCAGTATTGAGTGCTGCAGCTTCTAACTCTGAAGAACTGTAAATCATAGGTGAACATTTTGGCTCCTTTACACAAAATTTTAGGACATGTATGAACTTAAAGACATAAATCTGTTTGTAAAGGGCACCTAAACTAGCAGGAGGAATTATTTTCAAAGAGCTAAGAAGGATATATCTCCTAGACAACCAGGTGAAAGGAACATTCTTGCTCTCTCTTTCTGTCCTGATAAATATTTAGTTTATTTCAAGCATCAGCAGGAGTCATTGGAGAAAATCCATCAAAATATTCTCTGAACTGGTTTCTTAAACATGAGAGTCCAATCTGTGCTCTGTCTTGGACTGAATAGTTTGATGTCATACCACAGTGGATCCCCTGGCATACCTGGTCTATTTGCTGTATGGGACTGGAAATGCTGAGCTTGTGAATAGTCAGAGTTGCACTGCAAAAGTATTCCAATGCCTTCAGGTAGATTCTTCTACCTTCCTGTCTCATGGATTAAGTGCTGAAACACCTTGCTGCAGCTCCTCTGCTCACCCTGATGCTGCTGTGTATCATGGCTGCCTGCTGCTCTTCTTAACTGCTGTGCATCCCCTGGGAACACTGATTTTCTAGCAGGGTCTCTGGCTGCCAATCGTGGGCTGCTGCCTCCAGCTCAAGTTTCATGGAGTGTTTGCCATGCTCCTCTTTTTACTCCCGTATTGGCATGGTCCAGCCTGCCACAGCCTTGGGACCAGCTGCAAACCTGGAGGCACTTAAGGAATGAAAAGCTGAGAGTGTTGTGGATTTTATCAGATAAATATTCTCTATGTCTGAGGCTCCCTGTTGGCATTAGTTACTGATTTATTTCATTATTATCCAACACATAAGCATGCACTGTCATGCAGCACATAAGATATTTTATCCACAAGGCCTCCAAACAGAGATCTTCAAAGCTGCAAAGGCTTCAGTGTGTGCCTAAATTTATGTTCCAATAAAGCAGAAAAAATGGGCATCTCAAGTACATGTGCAAGTCTCTGCAGGATTTGGGTCCCATATTTAATACTACTCCTGGAATCAGAGGATGATGTTAACAAAGGAGTGAGATTAAACATTTAGGTAGGAAGGATTAGTACAAATGCAAAAAAGATGTGGAGGTGATTGATTAGTTCATTTTTAATTATGCTGCAGGTAGGCAGGTGACGAACAGCTCAATTCTCCCATGTTCATTCAGCAGCAGTAATGGTTAGAAATATACTGCTGCATTTGCATGGTTACTGCCATTCACCCTCCTGGTTTCTTTAGCACGGAATCGCTGTTCATCTTGGAGGCAGCCTAAAAGCCAGATAGTTGAAGATTAGATAGGGGATTTCCTCATTTCATGCACACCCAGTCTCAGAGTAAATAACTGGCTTAGATACTGCCAGCTGTGCAGTCCCAGCACAACAGAAAGCAGCCTGTTTCACCTCGGAGTGAAACGATGAAAAAAATCAAATTTGTACTCTTAAGACTGATCTAGACGCCTTTTTGTGAGCATGTTATCCATGGCCAGTTTCACAGAACAGACAATTAATGTTAGAATGTTGTTATCATGTGAGTAAAGGCTTTATATTCAAATTATCCCAGACAGATATGCAAACTTGCAAATATTTTATTAAAAGCTGCCAAAGCCTAATGCCCTATTTTTAGGTAGTTAAGCTCAGAGCTTTGAAAAAATTATGCTTTTCATTTGAAATTCCTGAGACAACAGAAACTGGCTAAAAGTGTAGGCCATAATTTATGCATCAAAAGTGCCATGAGCAGCTGATGTGTTTTTCTGCTTTATAGCAATCTGAATTCATACAGATCAGATTTAGACCTTAATTCCAGAAAGTCCTTTTGATAAATTACATGGTAAACACCCAGAAATTAACAGCATTCCAGAACTATCTGTTGCCATAAACCATCCTTTTGCCCACTTCTCAGTGCATTATGGCTGTTTCCATCTTATTTTCAATCTGTGTTCAGGAGGGTGGGAGGTCGCCTGCTCAAGGTGAGCATGTGATGAGATCTGTTGTTCCTGGAATTGCTAGTGAGAGGCAATTTCAGGCAGAAACACTGTGAGCAGTTCAGTGAAAGGAGAAGTTTTTCCCATTGGGAGTGTAATTTTTTGTAAGACAATGAATGTTTGTTCAAAGTGATGAGAAGCGTTCCAGGCTATGATAACCAGTTAAAATAAGCATATTTGGTTATTCATAATCTGACCAATGTCAAAAGTCATTTTTGTCTGGCACAGAATCTCATCAGCAGTGGTTGTGCTCTGGCAGAGGAACCAGTAACCCAAAACAATTAGAAGTTAAGCTGTGGCCGCTACTTTAGCACCAAAGCCCTAAAGCCACCTTTGCCTGATGATCCTCTGCACTGGTACCCAGGGTCAGCCAGATGGTTACTAGCTTGCATCTTGTTTATCCCTTCCTATCTCTGATAGATTTTTTTCCTTTTATTGGCTGCTCAAGTACATACTTGAGAGAATACTTATTTCAGAGAGGTGTTCCATGTAATATTGTTCTCTGCTTTGAAGGCTAACAAAAGTCTAAGCCTTTATCTACCAATGAGCTCATACTGTGTCTGTTCAGACCTTCATAGTGGCTACATTCTTTCTCACAGCCTACATGTGTGCCTTGAATTTGTGGACCAGGATATACTTGCTTATGTCAAACCGTACAAGAAAGTAAATGATGAACTAACTACCCTGACTGTTTTCCAAAAGTATTAAACAATAAATAAACTGTCAGGTCATTTAGACAGCTTTGAGCTATGTCAATTTCTTGCTTTTCTTTCTATTGCTCTTAGCATATAAAGATGGGAATTCGAGTGGTATTGAGATCTGACATTCAGGATCACAGCCACAACAAACAGTTCAGTTTCAGACCCAGAAACCTAACCCAAATTGTGTACATGAAGAAGAAAATCAAACACAATGCTAGTGTACACAAGTTAAACTGTATAAAACCGGTTTTCTCTCTCAATTAACCTTCACTTGACATGTTCTTCAGGTATTGTTTTCCTAGGTGGATTTTCAGCCTCACTGAACTCCTTAAACCTCTTGCTCCCATTAAATCAATATCAACTATTTTATGATGCAGAGCTGGCTTCTCCAGTTATGACGAAAATATTTGCCAAATTTCTTCTAGTTACTTTATTTTAAATTATTTACCTTGTCACATTCTTTTAGATTAAAAACATTTTGTCTGTGATTTCTTCTTTTCTTTTTTAAGGGTGGAGTTTCACCTCTGAGTAAAACCATTGGCTCAGTATTTTGCACTTCTCTGAGGGGGTGCAGATATTCACAGAGAAGAGCTTGTGCACATGCAAATATGAAACAGGTTTTGCAGGCAGGATAAGCTACGTTGCACTTACTACAAGAGTGAACTTGAGCAATTGTAGAGGAAGAGATATTCTGTTGGTTTGCATAATGGTATTCTTGTACTAACCTATGAGTGTCAACACAAAAGTGTCACAGAGCTTAAAAACCCGAAAATATTAAGATAAATGCAGGCTGACTTCCCGTTATACACTTTCAGACAAGATCTGAAGGTATGGAGTTAATTAATACTTTTGCTAAGACAATGCTAAGCCCAAAGAATGAAGAGGATGGGACATGGATGTGCTTTCAGGGCCCCTAATTACTCTTTATATTATTGTTACTGTAGTAGTGAATAATGATAGTATGATAAACATAATAATAATGATGATGATTTAAAAAGTGGTTTCAAGGCCTGTGTATGCACCTGTGTATTTATGAGATGTAAGGCTGAAGATTGCTGATATGATTGGACATCTGGGGAAAAGGGTGGCTAGTTTGTCTTGTGTCCCCAAGAGGGCATTGCTGTTTCCAGGTGTCTAAGGTGAATTTGTGGGTCTGTTCTGGGCATGTTTGTAAGTCAGGGTCTCACACCTCAGAGAAAAAAGGAGAGCCAGCCTAAGGCTGTCAGTACACTGGGCCAAGCAGTGTCAAGACCCAGAGGAGCTGCCTGACTGTACAGAGAGGATGATATGAGCTGAGTCCTGTGTATATAGCTACCACAAGATCTGTGTGAAACCAGGAGTGTATGTAGGTGAAGTATCAGAAGACCCAATGTCCTTCAAATGGTCTGTTGGTATAAGTCATTTTATTGGGGTACCTTGCTGCAAAGCTTTGGGAGCCTTTGACTGCAGTCTCAGCTGGTGTGACTTGTCTTCTTTTTGATCCATCACATGAGAATTATCTGTAGAAAGGGAGGTGTCCCGGAGTTCAGCCAGCATGTGCTTAGGTAATGATACAACCCAGTTCCAGCATAGCAGTTAGCTGTTGTTCAAATACTGTTGTAATCTTATTGATAAAACTATTTATGGTTGTAACATGCAGACATAGACATGTGGAGACATAGCATGGGAATCTGCCTTAGGAGGAGAAAAGACAACTTCACCAGAAGGCATTTCTTTGGGAAAGAACTCAACATTTTTTCAGCATTTTTTCATGCTTCATGTTTAAGCGCAGAATTTTTCCTTCCATGATCTGTCTCTTCCTCCAGTCTATAAGACAAACTGGAAACAAATGCACGTTGGAAACTGCATAAATTGTTCCTAGCAATATAGATGTGTACTGATGATATATATTTCATACAATATCACTTCATATATTGAGTATATACGTATATACATATATATACATATGCTACATGTCTTCACAATTGGTGCCTTCACAGGCTTTAGGCAATTTAACCTTGTATCATCTTCTGGGTTTGATAACACATGCAGGTACCACTAGGGATTCAGCTCAAGGCATTTTCTGACAGCTGGGTTGGCTGCACAGCCCTCCTCACAAGTCCTGTGTTTTCTTACCTGGTGGGAAGAGAAGCGCAGTGTGTCCTTCTTAAAAGGGTCACCACAATGCTTGTAGAAGGATCTACAAGCAACTGCGACGTAAAATGCAGGAGAACGGAACACTCTCAAAGCCCTTCTCCATTTGTTTTTGGGCTCTTCTGAGAAAAAGAATGACAGAAATTAGTAACTTGTATTTTCTGCTTGCCTGTGCTGAAGCACAGGGCTTGAGAAACTCTCTTTGGCCAGAGAAGTTGCTGTGCAAGCTGCTGTTTAATGAGTTGTGGATGGGTCTCCCTGGAACCATAATGCCTCTACCCTTTCCAGGGCAGATCATCTCTTACCTCTAACTGCACCTGTGCAGAGGAGGTTCTGACCCCGCTCCCTGGATAGTACCAATGCGCTGACATTTCCTAAGACCAACCTTTGTGAGTCTGACAATAATTCTCTATCTAGTTCAGAAAAATGTTTCTGCATTTGGTTTTAAGACAACAACAGGTCAGGTCAGCAATCTAACCTGTGCTGGGCCCACATTCAAAGCCCAATTTTTAAATTAGAGGGACTGCTTACTTTAATTGCTGCCAGACTGCAGCACCTAGACCTTGCTGTGAATAGAGAGGCTGCTTCTGTCAAGATGCTTTCACAAACACCAACAGGCACTATTTGTTTAGAAATATTCAGAATGACACTTGCATAGTTAAACAAAACAAAAAAAAAAGGCATTTTATATCACTCTGCATGACTTACAAAGATGCTGCAAAATAATTGTGGTGCCACAGGTATTCTATATGCACAGCAAGGGGAAACACTGACTTTAACTGTGTCAGAAATCAAATTTTTGGTGGGGTTTGTTTGTTTCTTTTGGTTTTTGTTTTTTGTTTGTTTGTTTTGGGGGTTTTTTGGTTGGTTGGGGTTTTTTTGTGGGTTTTTTTTCATTTTTTTTTCTTTTCCTGTAAATGCCTAATTAAGCAGAGAACTAGTACAGACTTCTGAGAGTTTTACTAACAGGACTCTTTTACCCTCTTATTGGCTACTGGAAGTCAAATGTTATAAAACCCTCAGACTTGTTCAGTGTCTGTTAAGGTAAAGATGTGTGCTTGTTACTTGGCAATTTTGTGACCCTGGCATTACAAAGACAGGTAGGAAGGGAAACATTTTTAGAAAGCCGGTGCCAATAAACCACATGTGCACACTGTTTTAGCCATTCAGCAGCACAGTGGCACTCTGCTGTGGACATGGAGCCCTACTTGGCCTACACAGTAGCAAATCTGCAGCCATGTAGTGTAAATTCATGAAATGCTGACTGATAGCTACTGAAGAGCTATGGGTAACATCTTTCTTAAACACTTAGGGCATTGCTTTCTTGTCTTCAGTGAGTCACAGATAAAATTTTTTAGCTTAAACTGCAACAATCACACTTGAAAAGGCTATTTTTATTTTGTTTTATTTTACTATTTTACTGACTTTACCAGGTCAGAAGACTCAACAGATGGCAGATTTCTATTAAATATTTATTCTGAATTGTTTTTCTTTCCATATTCTTTGCAGCTGTATGCTTTGTTGGGCTTCCCCATTATCAAATATTTACAATGCTTTTGCACGTGTCTCCATGTTATATTGCATAGCATGTTATACAGAAAGTGCAAAAGTTCATAGGAAGGCTGGTACTGCCCCTGTACTTTATGTTAATATTTAGTCTCTCAGACATATCAATTACTGACTTCACTCTGGGACAATTTCAGAGAAATCCATAATATTCTGTGTGTAACCTTTGGATCTGGCCATAAATGAATCAATAAGGAAAGATCATTAAGAAAGAGTAACTAGGATTTAATAATGACTACCTGACCTAACATATTCTTGATGAACCTAGGTACATTTCTTGTAGTGATAGTTGTTACAATACTGCCCATGGTGTAAAACTACCACAGTGTTAAAATTGATATTCTAGTGGTAGAGCAAGAAAATGTTTTTCTCACCTGATAAATTATTTTCAAGACCCTAGCTAAATTTTTCCCCTTAAAATGAGATTAAGAATCTGTAACTTTTAAGATTATTAGTGCTCATAATCTGGTATTTTATACTGTTAATTGAAATACTTTATAATGTCAACTAATATATTTCACTCTGTCAGTTTTAATTTTAGTATTGTTAAACATTTTAAGAGTAATGTCATTCCAAAAATTATAAGATGTGCTTGTCAACAGTTTCAAAGTTACTGGGAAGAAAAAGGGAAGACAGACATGTAAACACACACATAGAATAGGATCACATACACCTCTCTAAGTGCATTTAGTGGAGTATAGACAACCAGCAAGTTGACCTGTGGAAAAAAAAATCATGTAGGTATAAAGTTGCTGGAGATCTGACATAGTTTTTAAAAATTATCTGTATGTTTGTGTTGACCATGAGTTTGGTTTTAGATTGTATTATATATAAAGATGATCCCAATTATTCAATTACAGCAACAATACATCAATATTTACATTAGGCATTTATAATATGTTAGGCATTTATGCTACAGCACCTACCCTCTCTGCTTTGAATTTTATTCCCTTATACAGGTTTTAGGGAGCAAGCCAGAGCTGCCTGAATGTGGTGATGATGAGGATGAGCTGGCTGATATCACAAACAGGAGAAGTGCTAAACTATATATGGTAAGTTAGTTATTTATTTACTTACAGTTAGGTATGCTCAACAGTAGTCATGCTTTCATTCATTCCTTCCTCATATATGGAGTTCTGGCTTCATTTACAGAACTGCTGTTATTTTAGTTTATTTGCAGCCAATGGACAAGTTTCTCAAAGGATGTCAATCAAGATAGTCCAGGTAATTTGAGGGGAAAAAAAAATGGATTACATTTCTGTTTACTCAGGAAACAAGCATGGCCTATGAACCACTCAGTGCAGGTCAAAGAAGAACTAACTGGTCTAAAATCATCCTGTCTTCTTAATTCTAACAGGGAGAGTTTTAATAGTCATATATGATTTAGTTATTCTTAGCAGAGTTTAAGAGACAGACAGTTGCATTACATTTTATATATCTATAACTTTATTCCTTTCCCCATCATCGCTTACCAAGGAGGATTTGGCTAACAAGTGGCAACACTGGTAGCATGGAGTGCTACTGGATCCCCATGTGTGTTACCTTTTGTAGGCACTGTTTACAATGACTTTGAAGCTGCAGTGAAGTGTGAGAGGGGATGAGTCACTTCCTCTGCAGCTCCTGCACCACACTGACCACAGGATAGAGCCGCCTCTCTACCTGCCTCTTACATGATTTTTCCACTACCTATAGGTGTACCTGGGGTTTACAAGAAGCCTGAATGTGGTGATCATTGTCACAAGGCCATTTTTTGTCATAGTTGTCTATGTGTTGTGTTTAGTTCACATTAATTATTCCTTTCATACCAAAAATCTGGTGCATATTTCTCTTCCTAACAGCGGTTTAAGGGAACAAAAATGGAAAACAAAAGAAGGCCTGCATAGATGATCAGGACCATTGTAGTAAAACATAACTAGAGAAGGGAAAGTGAATTTTTTGAATCCTAAAAACTCTCTGAACTTTCTCTGGATATCTAATAAATTAGTCTAAGTACATAGGTCCTGCTAACAGAGCTCTGCTAGCTAGATTTAAATGTGTTGCAAGATAACAGTGAATGTCAAAGGCAGGAGATGGGTCTATGGTGAGCCTTCAGAGTAGGTATAATAGCTGATTTTTATTTGTTGTGTGCAGTGGTAATTTCCTCCTTGTGCTTCCATAATATAAAATCTAAGATAAAATGGCATATTTTAAATCAATATTTAATTATGTAAGGAAATAAGGACTGCTAGAAAAGTAATTACAATAGCAATAATCTATTTTTTCTAGTAACAACTGGTCTTTTCAGCTATACAGGAGGGATTTTTAAAAGGTTTTGAAGGTCTACATGAACTTATGGTGGTGGTAGAGGTTACAAAGCAGATTCTGCAACAGGTCTTACATTAGAGTTTCCAATTAAAGAACAGTAGATTATAAATGTAGGCATTTCACCTGTTAGTGTCAGTGTAGGACTATTTTATTAAAGTGCTGTTGTTCAGCATATACTTGTACCTTTGGCTTCAGTGTGAGTTGCTTAGCAGCAGGGACTATACCAGTTCAGCCAAGCATGTAGTGGGGGGCTGAAGAAAACACGGATTTTTAAATTTGAGCTGTTTAAGTGGAAGTGGAAGACAAACAGATTTATTTTAAGAAGCTGCGAGTCAAGGATCCAACAAGCTTCCTAAAATTAACACTATATCTCCCTCTATTGGATGTAAAATGAAATGAAACAAAAAATAATGATCCTTAGCCTACTTTACTTTCCAGCAGTACACAAATTTCATATAGCCATATAGTTATATAGGAATGGCAACTGATTTTTATAGTACTTTTGGGAGCACAAATTAATTTGGCTGTAAAAGCCAGAGTTGATCTAAATCTGAAATTACTGTTTTCTTAGGTGTCAGATGCAAGTGGATCCATGAAAGTGTCAGTGGTAGCGGAGGAAAACCCCTTCTCTATGGCTATGCTTTTGTCTGAGGAGTGCTTCATTTTGGACAATGGTGCTGCCAGGAAGATCTTTGTGTGGAAAGGTAAGAGGTCACTTGTGTTGCAAATGCAGAAGCTACACAGAGATACCTAAGGAGTTGACACAGCACCCTTGGGGCACTAGCAAGGATTTAATACTGGCTGAACACAGAGCCCTGCACACAGCTCTTGCCTGGTGCAGTCTGTGAACAAGGGTTGCTCACTTCTATAAGGGCCTCAAGACTGAGTCTTGTCTAAGGATCCTATTTTTGAGACATCTGTAAGCCTGGGAGATTAAATGCTTATGTAAGTGGCAAGTACAAAACAAATATAAATAATTCTATGAGTTCTGTATATTGTCATCAAATCCCTATCTTCTGGGACAAAATCTGGACACTGAACATTCCATTTGGGTAGATCTCTCCACAGAGGTGTGAAATTGAAAGGTGTGTGTCCAGGGCATAAACTAAGAGCATAAACTTGCAAATGCTTTGATGTCTCTTTTTCTCTTGTAAATATATCTCTGAGGTATCATCAGTCTGCAATTGCTTTGTCTGAATGTTTCCCTGAAGAGGAATACTACTACTGCAGAATGAGGTCTTGACACCTTATAGCTGGATTGTTGTAGTGCTGCCATTAAAATCCAGTGCTGAGAATCTCTTTTTTTTTTTTTTTTTTTTTTTTTTTTTTTGTATGAGGCAGCTTATTAATTATTCTGTGGCATTTGTGTTTTGTTTTACTGCATACAATACCAAATAATTACTTTATGCACTTGTCAAGCCTCTCAAGTCAGCCCAGGAAGCATTGTAAGCATTTTGCTTGAAAACTTTATTTGCAGTTAGGGAACCATCCTTTAAAAGAAAACATTTGGGAAGCGTTGTGCTCAGATGGCCTATGGTCTAGCTGACCCCCTGATTCCCAATTGTAACTGTATATGACAGCTCCAGAAGAACCAAGCCAACAGGCTCAGGCATAAAATAAATAAAATATGATTTAGGCTCTTTGACTGTGGCCCTGTGTGCTCCTGTGTGCATCCTCACTTTGCCACTGCCGGTAAAAATAATATGTGGAAAACCTCCCTTGGACTGTGAGTCTCACTCCTGCACTGGAGACTGCAGTTTTCATCTCTGCTGGCGATCTTCAGGCCACTAAGGTGAGAAGTGTGAATTACTTCGGCAATGGCCTCATTCAAAATGGGATACAATGAATGCCTTATCAGAGCACCTGATTAGACCAAGAGGTCTTTGGAATGTAGTCACTGCAGCCTGCTGGGACACAGACCCGGTACACAGTGTCATCCCACAGAGACTTCCAGACATGTCTAACACGGAGCAAGGCTGAACAAGGAGTAGTGGATAGGGAAATGGATAAATTGCAAAGCCCAGCCAGACAAAACAGGAGTTTCTTTTACTCTTTTGCACTGCCTGAAGAAGTGGAGGCAGTTCAGCTTTATTGACCATATTGCCGCCCAGCAAAGGAAGAGTCAGAGAAAAAACCCAGGATACCTTGAGCCAAGCAGGTATTGTTAACTTATTAACAGGTTTTTATTCTTGTAGAAACACTAAGCAAAACAAAATGCCCCCTTTTTCTCCCTTTTTTTTTCTTTTTTTTTCTTTTTTTTCTTTTTTTCTTTTTTTTTTCTTTTTTTTTTTTTTTTTTTCTTTTTTTTTCTTTTTTTCCTTTAAATTGACTGTTTTCAAAGCTACTGAAGTACTGTTTTGGCCGTTCAACTTCACATGAATCTTCTCGCACATGCTATGTCCAGCATTTGTGTTTGTTCAAGACTGAGATAAGAGCAATGTCAAAGAGAACCTGGCTCCAGGACCTCTTGTTTTTGAAGGTTCTGTGAGCTTATTGCCCTTTCCCACATACTGTTATCCTTCTGTTTTAATCAGGCAAAGATGCTAACCCTCAAGAGAGAAAAGCTGCCATGAAGAATGCTGAACAATTCATACAGCAGATGAATTATCCTGCTAACACACAGGTGCGATCTATTTATGGAGGTGATACCAGGAGAGCATGAGTTTTGTTAAAGACATTGTTTTTAAGTCAGCAGAAAAAAAATTTTTAAGGGCTTATAAGACATAAGGGCAATATTTCACTAACATATAACCTAGAAAATTTCTGAGTAACTGTGCCAGTTTTGTTTTCCTTCAGTTTGATGTGTCTGCCTTCATTTCAGATTCAAGTCCTTCCCGAAGGAGGTGAAACACCAATTTTCAAACAGTTTTTCAAAGACTGGAAGGATAAAGATCAAAGCGATGGCTTCGGCAAAGTGTATGTCACAGAGAGGGTGGCTAAAATTGAGCAGATTGAATTTGATGCTACCAAGTTACATGAGTCTCCCCAAATGGCTGCCCAGCATAACATGGTAGATGACGGTTCAGGGAAAGTAGAGGTAATGTTTGTGTTGTGATAAATTGTATCTTATCTAACTAATGTATTCTGCTACTTGTAATGGGCTAAGCTGCTACTCTGTGTTTTAATTTTTATACTGTTGTTTACATTAATGCTACATTAGTGGAAGTGTTACTTGTAGCATCAGAAAAGATACTTAGAAGCAGAAGGTGAATATCAGCTGTATGCTGGGTTGTGTTCTTTTGGTGCCTATGAAAGATGTACCAGTCATCAAGAGAAATCAAACAGCAGAAATATTCCCCCTTCTACACAATACCTTGTAAATAGATACTTTAAATATGATCCTTAGTCTAAAGAAGAAACTTCAAGCTCATATCAGCTTGAAATCTGGAATGGGAAGACTTGCTCTTGGAGTCAGAAATCCATTCTATGTCTTTATGTATGTATCCAATCTGGTTTCTAGAGGAACCTTCTTTGTCCCTAGTGTGTCTCTCAAGTAGCCTGGATTTGAAGAGGAAAGATTACTGTACAGTCTTTCTAGATCTCTCCATCTTTTTCCCACTTCAGGACTATCTTTGGACTACACAGGGCTGGCATGGCATTGTATCAACATGGCCTGTTGAATGAAAATTGCATGTTGGGCTTCTGGAAGAAAAGAAGGGATGAATACCTACAGTCTCATTGGTGTATTTTCTAGTTTCTGACCTCACACTTGGGATGGTCCATAGGCTTGAGCAGCCTATTGTTGACTGGACTGGGCTGTAGTGAATGAAATAGGAAGAAATCTGCCTAACAGTGTGTTATCTTACTGCAGTGTGCCTCTCCAAAATGATACGTTAGTTTTATGATGGATCATAATGTTGTGCCATGTCATATGGTCACCTTAAGGTGTCAAGAAAGTTCAGCATAGCATTATGAAGTGATCGTGTGGCACTAAAGCATCAAGACAAAAGCATATTGCAGTCCCTTGTTGATGGTTGCCATTCATTCATTCAGTGGGGGCAGGGTGTATCTACCTCCTTCATGAAGAATCCTCCCTGTTTCTATTCAATAACACTTGGGAACAGAAAGGACACTCAAGGGATAAGATAGTAAAGTGCTTTGTGAAAAGTCTCAGGATGAAATTCAGCAGTCTCCAATGATTTCCCTGTTTCCCCAGATCTGGCGTGTGGAAAGCAGTGGCCGAGTTCCTGTGGGACCTGAGACATATGGACAGTTCTATGGGGGTGACTGTTACATTATCCTCTACACTTACCCTAGAGGGCAGATCATCTATACCTGGTATGCTTGGTTGCCTTCGCACAGGCCTGCAGTGTGTGGATATTATTTTATGTTGGCTTTATGTCCTTTTGAGTAGAACACGTGTAAATGTAAGATTGTTCACTGTGAGTTTGTCATACAGCATAAACTCTGGGTTATTCTGAAGCTGAACTTAACCATTGTCTTTCTCCTTGTCTTCCTCAGGCAAGGAGCCCATGCTACAAAAGATGAACTGACTGCATCTGCATTTCTGACTGTTCAGCTGGATCGGTCATTAGGTGATCAGGCTGTGCAGGTTAGTGTCTTTTGGATAAAATCAAGCAGAGCATGTGATATATGCAAATTTAGATGAGAATTGAAAGGAGGAGCTAGCATTTAAAGACTGGAAATGCCAATTGCTCAGGTCTGTATCAAGCCAAGCACCATGAGATCCTGTTAAAGGTGCCAGAGATTGCCCACTTGAATAATCCTTCCTGGATGCAGCTGTCTAAAAGAACACAGATATGCCAGAACCTAAAACTGCCTTTTCTTTCCTTTGATTTCCACTCTTTTAAAATTAGGTTTCAGTCCTGACAAGACTAGGGTCCTACAGACCCTATGCATGGCCAGTGGAGACTGAATGATAAGACTGTCCCAGGGCAGCTCACTCCAAAGCAGGATTCTGACAAGTCAATAGCCCTGTGGCAGCTCCCCTGTCTCCTTTTGATTATGGAGGAAGTTGTGATCTTTAGCCCAGACAAGACACCTGACTTTTAGAGGGCCAAAACTGGGAGATATGAATGCCACATGACAGACAGAAGAGGAAAGCCTGCTGGAATTGTGCAACGGGGTCTGACTTTTCCTTGCCTCAGTGAGGAACATAACTTGGGTTTTCTCATCCCATAGTGCTTGCAGCTCCATGAAAGCAGGATACACATCCTCACTTCCAGAAATGGGGTGTGCAAGGCAAGGCACAGGACACTGGCAAATAAAAGGTGTGAATAGATAAGGTAGTCCTTAGCTTGACTGGGTGTGCTCTCCTTACATCACTGCTGAGAAGTGGTGGGTAGGTGAAGACCTGAGAGGTCTCTTCTCACAGAAAAGCTTGAACTGTAAGATGACAAGGGACAAGCAGAGATTTTCTAGGCAGCAGGAGATAATTCTGTGATTCCCATTTCTTATTTACAAAAGCAAAAGGCTTCCCTCACCCACCAAGGTACAGTTAATTCAGATGGCAGCCCATACTTTTAGCCTCTAATCAGTTATGATTTCTGATTGAAATTATATTAAGGAAGGATTAGAACACTTTTAGATAATTACTTTTTGAAATATTCCTAACGTGTGTTCTATATTTGGACAGTGTCCAGCACAATGTGGTCCTGTCTCATACCCAAGGCCAGTGTTAATCTTAAAGTAATAACATTATTACTACTAACAACTGCAATAGTAAAGTGCTTAAAAAGTGTTTTTATCAAAGCTGAAGAAGATCCATTTCACTGCAGTAGATGTGATCCCTAAAAGTACTTTTAGCCTGCAATGATCTTAGGAATATATATGTGTACATATCCCTATGTGCATATATATACACATGCGTATGTATGTATGTGTGTATTTTTATGCAAATAAATAGAATATATTACCTGTGCCTAACATCTCTATCAGCATTATTTGAAGGCTTTAAGTGTGCTGTTTTGTGTGGTCACTAGATGGCACGACAGTACAAATGACTATTAAAAAGTTGGGCTTGCAGGAATGTTTCACTGCAATTTGGGGTTTTTTGAGTTTATTTGGATTTTTGTTTTTTGGGGCTTTTTTTGTGGTTTGAGGGTTTTTTTCCGTTTGTAAAATCCTGCTGCAGTTTGTCCCTTACAAGTATATGTATCCTAGGTGATCCTTATCAGAGAACTGTAGCAGTCTATCTGCCTGTGAAATCAGTAAAAGCACCTGCTCCTGCCCAGCTGCAGCCGCCTCTCTGGGCACCCTGGCTCTCAGCTGCCCCAGGCCTCACTGAGGGTTCTCCACGTCTCCTACTCTGCTGGCTACACCAGCATGTCTCATTCCCTTTTTTCCTTTTCTTTCTGGGAATGAAAGGCAGGGACTTGCAGCCCTCTACCTTGGCCAGTGGCACTGTTATAAAGGAAGATTAAATGGTTGCATACAAATAACTTTTACCATACATTAACCTAAAAATAGTCATTTTTCATATTCTTCATGGCACAACACAACATCTTTTACATCTGTAATGGAAGTTCATTTTCATCATCCACGTTATCCTCTGGATGAGAAATTTATGCTGCTCTTTTTCATCTTCTTGCAGATAAAATACATACAGAAGTAATGAATAAAATGAACAAACTTTCTCTTCTGCTTAAATACAGGGCACTTAAACTTCCAAGATAGTTTTTCAGGAGAATTAAGTAATTCTATAAAACACTATGAAATGACAGTTCTTTTGAAAATGAGTGATGTTCTTATTACAGTAGATAGCAGCCATTTTCATCAGCTAAATATTGTGTTAGAATTTTGAATCTCATCTTTGTGTCAGCGTGATTGACAAAAAAAATCTACAAATGCTCTAACTCTATATGTCTGTAACTATATTTTTAGATCTCCTCAGCTTGCTATTTCTCATTTTTGCTAACATACTTAGCATTGTTGGCTAAGATCCCCTAAGCTATTCAGCAAAGACCAAAAATAACCACTTGTGTCCTTTTATTTCTTTTACTGCATTTCTCTACATATGTACAGATCCGAGTCAGTCAAGGCAAAGAGCCTGCACATTTACTAAGCTTGTTCAAAAACAAACCACTTATTGTCTACAAGAATGGGACATCCAAGAAGGAAGGTCAGAAACCTGCTCCACCAACACGACTCTTCCAAATCCGCAGGAACCTAGCAGCCATTACTAGGATTGCAGAGGTAAGGTCACCTGCTAAATAAACCAGCCATTCCTGGTGGGAATGATACAGCTGCCATGAGCTCCTCTAACTAATCTTGTTGGGGAGTCACATCTGTTCGGAACACAGAACTCCAAATCCCATCCACTGCTCTATTTGACAAACCCACCCAATAAACCAAAGAGAATATGCTGTAGCTGGCTGGAACCAGTCTACATCGTTCAGAGGAACTGTAAGAATACACACAGTGAACAGTCAGTTGACAAAGAATAGACAAGAAGTCAGCAACCCCTACAAGATGGTCTTTCCTACTGCAAACAGTCCCAAATTTTGCCCTGCAAGTCAGTTCCCTGACTTAAGTTCTTCTCTAATTTGTATCAGTATGAAACTAGGGAAGAATTGAAGACCAAAAGCCTAGCAGATTAACACATGTCTACACATTTTATATAAACATGCAAAATAGTAATTACATTATTTGAAAATTTGAAGAATAAAACAATCTCTTTTTTAATCTAGGTTGATGTTGACGCAATGTCACTAAACTCTAATGATGTCTTTGTTCTGAAACTGCCAAACAACAATGGCTACACCTGGGTAGGAAAAGGAGCAAGCAAAGAAGAGGAACAAGGAGCTCAATACATTGCCAATGTTCTCAAATGCCAAACTGCTAAGATTAATGAAGGCCAGGAACCAGGTTTGTATGAGGCCACATAGCTGCTAATAGACAGCTGAGAATACACAGCACTGCATGGAGACAGTAGGTTTAGATGCGATGTTAGGAAAGAATTCTTTACAGTGAGGGTGGTGAGGCACTGGAACAGATTGCCCAGAGAAGTGGTAGATGCCTCATCCCTGAAAGTGTTTAATGCTGGGTTGGATGGAGCTCTGAGCAGCCTGGTGTACTGAAAGGTGTCCCTGCCCATGGCAGGGGCATTGGAACTAGACGATCTTTAAGGTCCTTTCCAACCCAGGCCATTCTATAAATCTATGATCTTTCTAGTGATGCCTTTTCCTGGTCTTAAAATCAAGAGTCAAACATGTTTAGAAGGGGAAAAGGGATTTTACCTTGGTGTTTATTTTAAGGATCCTTAGGTGTACACGTCCAGGTCATATGCATCGAGATGCACCCTGCCGAATATCCCCCAAAAGATCGGGTATAACATTATAGGTTTTACTAATTAGCATATCTATCAGAGATTCCCCAATGAGAGGCTCAAGTGAGCCCCCCTCCCCAAGGAGCCTTCCCCTGGATGGTTCTATCTTGGTTTACAGAATGTGTTCTGGAGAGGACCTTGGGGTCTGGGGCACACTGATCCCTAGCTATGAAGCTTCTAAAATGTTTAGTCTCTTAGCTTGACAAACAAGTCCAAGAATGTAGGCAAAAAGCACTAAGAATACAGAAGTTATAAAAAGTTGTAAAAGGAGTATAAAAGAAAAGGGCAAAAAATCTTCATGGCATCACTAGGTATGCGACTGATATTGGTATTTTGACAAACTGCAGGAAGTACTGTAAGAAAATGCATTCATCTTTGAGATTGTTTGGGAATTTCTGAAACACTATCTAACAAGCTAAAACATCAAATGTTAAATCAGCTGGTGAATAAATTATATATTATGTATTTTAGAGGAATTCTGGAAAGCACTTGGAGGTAAAAAAAAATACCAGACTTCAGCACAACTCTTGACAAAGGCTGAAGATCATCCCCCTCGCTTGTATGGTTGTTCTAATAAGACTGGCAGATTTATTGTGAGTATATGATGGGTACTTTCCTCTCTGTTTAACTATATAGTTTCTGGTGTATTTTGCCTTGGAAATAAGTGGTCATTAAATGAATTTGGGGATCTGGCTTAGTCAGCCAGGCTTGGCAAGAGCTAGAGAGTGGACATTTGGTGCTTTAAACTATCCAAATGCAATGAATGAACAGAATAATTAATACTGCAGAAGTTTGCATGCAGAGCCTGCTTCAGCCTGGAAATAGAGGCTTGCAGATGCAAAAAGATAAAGTATTTTCCCAGTCGAAAGCAATTTAATTCTTGCAGAGCATCACCAGATTGCTATCAATTTGCTGAGGAAGTGCAGGTCAGTGCCTTGCCCCTTATGCACTTGACAGTGGTGGCAAGGAAAATAAATGCTGCTTGCCAAAAATCCCTAGCAGTCTGAAATTTTCCATAGAGATTTAAGATGTGTAATTATGCCTTTAAGGTATTGGCCTGTGCCCAAGGAGCTAGGAAGACCTACTTCCATGGCAGAAACACCCAGAGCTATGCACTGCATATTAAGTCTGTGATTCAGGCTTAATTACTTACCGTATTCTGGGAGGGCAATGCTGTGTCACCATTTGGCAAGGACACACTCAGTTTTAGGTAGGGGACATTGCTGGAAGTCTCCTTAAGGCACAACCCAGTCATTTGGAGAGGGATAAAACAAATAGGATCCTTTAATAAGGACTTTAGAATCTTATGAGAATAGCAAAGTGTATTCTAACAAGCTTCTAAAATACTCCTGGGAAATACAGTAATAGGAACTAACCTCTCTGTAGTAGTCTGCTGGGAGCTATGGACGTACTTTTTATTTTAAATTCCCTCCAAATTTTGTGAAATCCCCTCTTTCCTGTAGCATTTCTCTAGTAACTGAATCACCACCATGAGAGGTCCCAGAGAGGCAGGTCAGACCACTCTGACCTTCTGGCCACCATAACACAGGGTGGGGAAAAGGAATGTCTTTTTCACCATCTGCTTATCGTCCCTTTAGCACTCCCACATGACCACACATAGCCAAACCCTTGACAATCCTTTAAGAGCTGAAACCATTAGCTACATTATTATCTCTCCTTCTCATACCGAATAATAATAAACTGCCTTTTTATCTGCATGTACATCCTTGGAAGAAGCAAGCAGTCTGCCTTTTCTTTGGGGACTAATCCTCAATGGCTTAGTCAACTGTAATGTCCCATTGTCAAATGGCTGGGAAGCTTGGTTGGATGTGAGTTTCATCACTGAGCTCACCCACTGCAAATTCAAAGCAGTTTCTTTTCCTAATTAATGAATGTAAGCTGCATGAATGTATCAGCTGATATCAGCTTGGTTGGTTCAAGGTGCTCTATGGAAATGTTCCTGTCTCCTTCTTGTGGCAGACCTCAGTCCCAATTAACAATAGTCAACAATTACAGTGTAAGTCTTTGCCTCTCCTTAGGATATCAATACCAATATACCAAATACCAATTCTGAAAGACAGAGAGCTGATTTTATAGGACATGACATTATGTGATTTGTTTTCTTTCAGAGAAGCCTTAATGCATTCATCAAATCAGTTTAGGGCTTGATCCTGTAGGAGTGAAAAGAATGGTTCATCAGCCTCTGCACATTATAAAAATATCTTAGGTCTTTGCAAAATTGTATATCTTGATAAATCATTGAAAACAACATAAAAA
The DNA here is from genome assembly GCF_041296385.1 of Aphelocoma coerulescens. NCBI lineage: Eukaryota > Metazoa > Chordata > Aves > Passeriformes > Corvidae > Aphelocoma > Aphelocoma coerulescens. The sequence goes on from NC_091015.1 coordinate 29,486,589, forward strand.
GCCCCTCTAAACATATTATCCTTTCTAGATTGAAGACGTCCCAGGAGAATTCACTCAGGACGATTTGGCTGAAGATGATGTCATGTTGCTGGATGCTTGGGAGCAGGTGAGCTGTGTACTTGAGCACTGCGTTTGTGATAACAAGGATAGTTTATTCTTAATCACTTAGTTCATAAGATGGGAGGAACAATCATCTTGACAGAATGGAAACAGTTTTATTTTCTTTAAATCATACCAAAAGGAGCTATACATTTTGAGCTATATGATGTGCTAGTGTGCACACATGTGATTGAATTTCCAAGCATAATGTGAGGCCATGGCAGGCACTTCTTATTTAAACCAATGGAGGCTGCATGAGTACATGAGACCTAGCAATGTTTTGTGTTCTTAATAGCTTCTTTGACTTTATCACAAAAATTTACTGATTTTTTTTTAAAGTTATTGCATTAAAGGTATTTAGAATCCACTAAATCCATGTAGCAGGAGCACCTACAAAAAGTCCTAGTAGAGAAAGGGGAAACCTACTAGACCCTTACAAAAATTACTCCATACTAGAAACTGAATGGAGGGTGACAGAAATAATCTCTATCATTTCCCAGTTCACTGAAAACTGAAAATGTGGAGAGCTTTTTGAATGACAGGCAAACTCACTGCAGATTTAGGGAATGGATCTGTTTTCACAGTACATTCTCTCTGCCCTTCCTCTCCTCTTGGAGGGAAAGGGGAGAAGGCCCATGCCCTATTTGTCTTCTTCAGCCAAACCCTTAAGGAACAAAAAGCTGAGGTTTTTGGAAATAAGAAGGAATGTCCATGGTCCATGTGGAAAGGAGTGATAGGAGATGGTGGGGGAAGAGCTGGATGGATAGTTGGGACATACCGACTCAGATAAGAAGTCTTGGGACATGTAGCTGGTTTCCAAGAGAATCCCTCAGAGAAAAAAAAAAGGGGGTGTGGGGGATTGCAGATCAAGGCTCTGGGTGCTGGGTTTTTCAGTGGGCTATCTAGCAGTCACCCAGGATAGCACAGATCACAGAGCAAAAATTTTGATGTGTACACAAAGCTCAAACCAGAGACAGTATAACTACCTGCACCCAAAGAGCAATTTCCTTGGCAAAATATAAAAGATATCTATGGAAAAGGTAACTGGAGTTCCTTTCATCAGAATGAATAAAGGTCTGGACTTCCAGTGTCATAGAGGGCATAACTACACTTTCTCACAAGGGAGAAAAAAACATCAGTTGTGGTTTGTGAGAGCTCTGTATCTCTGCAGTCTTTTCATAGTGTATATTCTTTCTCCTAGTGGAATCAACTATTTTGCGCTTTACCAGCTGTACACAACATCTTTATAACACCAGGGGAGTTATATCTTTCCTCTGTTTGCAGGTTTTCATCTGGATTGGGAAGGATGCTAACGAAACTGAGCGACAGGAATCCTTTAAATCAGGTAAATCAAATCAATTTGGCAGATTTCTGAGTGAAGTAGCATCAATATTACTTAACGAAGAGGAAAATATGATGTAGAAGAAATCTAGTTATGTTTTCTGTGTCTAAAAGTGTTACTGAGCTTACTAGGATTTAATACAGGAGAGGATTATTTTCACCTTTAAATGCACTTTAAAACCCTGTAAGTTTATGAAGGATAAAATGAATCAAGATAGCATTATTGGGCTGCAGAGACTTTTAAATAATATGTAGGAAAGCCCAATGAAAAGTAACTGCACTGAAAAGAGAAGGAATTTAAAAGGAGGTCCCTACTAACCTCTACCCTCAATAATGTATACTGAGAAAGGATTGCCAGCAAGTCCATTTAGTGCCACCCTTCACTAAGTTAAATTTGCAGGAGGAAATTCCAATTACAAAACAAATAGAACAAATCAAGACAACTTACGTGGCATGTACCTCCTTGAAAAACCATGTGTCATCCTTGGTGTGACTTCCCATAGCTGAACTATTCTGACAAAGTTTGTGCTGAAAACCCTTGCATGTATTTCCCTGGAGCAGCGAGGGTTACCTGGCTGTGTTTCTGTATTGATGTCATGTTGGGATGTCAAGGGAAACTACACTGGCTTTTACATGGACGAAATGGGAACGAAGCTCGTGCATCCTCACAGCACTAGCAAATGCTTTCTCCTGTTTAAGAGCCAAAACCCACCTGTATGGCAACGAACTGATCAAAGAGCAATCCCTCTGTTTTAACTTCATGGAAAATTCCTTCACTGCCAGCTGGGAAAAATCAGCAATTACCCGATCATCTCATTGCCTTTGAAATAAGTAATTGAATACTGTATAATAGCAGCCCTATGTTCTTTCACTATGGATTTTAATGTATTTTTTATACCAAAGGAATGAACTAATATATTCCATGTTTTATTTCCTCTCTGTTTTTAGCCAAACGCTATATCGAAACAGATCCTTCTGGCAGAGATAAAGGAACCCCCATTGTAATCGTGAAGCAAGGGCGTGAACCACCCACATTCACAGGCTGGTTCCTGGCTTGGGACTCCAACAAATGGAAGAACTGATCTCTCCAAGGAGACTCCAGCTTCAAGCCAAAGAATGATCAGAGCCCAGCTACTTTCGAGTCTTTTTAAGCATAAGCTTATGCAACAATATGATGCATCTGTTGTTACACTTTCCTGAGCTTTGATGTATTTCTGTGAATAACCTAGAAATTCTTAGCACTGGAAAGGATAAATAATTGTAAACTGGACAAATGGGGTAAGTGGGCTTTCCTAGTAGTAAATATAGAAAGTGCTGCCAATCTTTAATCTTAAAAGAAAGAAACACACTGTCTTTAATCTATTGATTCTTCAAAGAGAAGCTGTGGAACAGTTTATTTTAATGTGCTGAACTGGACCAAATTCTGTCTTCACTTAAAAATCCAAACTAATGCCACATAAATTCCTTTAGATTAAGGCCAATATAATACTGTGCAGAATTTGGCCTGATAGAGGACTATCTGTTGCAAAGAAAGCATCTGATTTAATTACTAGGCCCACATATTGCTACACTCACTGAAAATTTCAGATAATGTCTGATCCACAGTAGGAGTTGTGACTCACAAGCGGCAAATAATGGATGGATATTTTGAGAAAGCTGTGCTTAACATTTTTGTTTACCTTGTTAATACATTTATGTGTGGAGCTTTAGACTGAATACCGTTAGAGTATGAAATCGACAGAGGTTTTTTTGAGGGACTTTTTAGTGTATTGTAATGAATTCCTTTAGATTTATCTCTGAACCAGCTCCAGCTCCACCAGGTCTTTTTAACTAAAGCTCTTAAACACATTGTAGTGCACTAGTGCTTTGAAGTGGAAGCAAAAGTAACAGCTTCAAAAACACATACTCTGCCTTAACCAGATTGCTCTTAAGCCATACCTCACCTCAGTTGCCTTACTCAGCAGTACTCAGTTCTTCTTCAGCATGCAGACTGTTCACCTTGTCAGGTGCAGGATATCTTTCTAATATTCTGTGCAGGTCTTAGACGAATATCAAGCACATCAAAAGGAAGGAAATCCCTGGTTTCGGTAGCATTTCTGGGAATTTGGAGTGTGAATATGCACTATAGAATATGGCCTTCTCTTTTCTCTCAGGCACACTTGGGCTTTTTTTTATTCTGCTGAATTTAAGAATACACTTTCAAAGTGGTTTTTATTTGTAACTTAGCCAGAAAAGTCTGCTTAAGGGCAGTGGGAAAACTTCTTCAAATCTTTAGCACTGCTTTGATCGCTTATCCAGTAATGCTTGTTTTAAACAATTTGTACAGCTGTAAATCATATCAATGGGGCTTTTTAATGACAGCATTTCAGTAGTTTTATTATTCTTATAAGTTAGATTGGAAAGTGAAATTTTAGACATTTTTGTACTTTTTTAACATGCTTGGGATTTTGAATCAGGGTAATGCAAAAAAGAGTGAATTTAGTCTGAGCTTGTAATATCAATGACAAAAGAATTGTGAAGCTAAGAGATTAATCATAGAAGTTAGCTTTAAACATTTGTTTAAATGTCTGCTAATATAGCTGGGCTGTATCTGAATGTAATTTCATTTAAAATAAAGTTACAAAAACCAGTATTCTATATGCCAAGCTGATCTTCCTCTCTCTGACATATTGCAGGGCAGTGGTGTCTAGCAAGATTTCCTGAAAACCCAAGCAGGTACCTTCCTTTTTAGATGGACAATGCAGTGAGAAGTTACTTGTTCTTACTTTGGTGCCATTTTATGCAATGGAAGCTTAACTCTTCTCAACAACTTGACAGTTGCAAACCTAAGTGAAAATCAGAGAACTGGGTGCTTATTAGATTGTTATTTTCATCCTTAAGAAAAAACACCATTGTTGTTATCCAACTCTTCGGTTTTATAACTTTTTGCTTGCAAAAATAATTGACTACAGAAATAACTACTTTATAAAATAGGAGGAAATAGATTTATGGGTTTTTTTAAAGGATATGTCTTGCTTTTCATTTGTGAGAGTAGATAAGATGTCCTTCTCCTGCTGGAAGGAGCACAAAGACCTTTTCAATGTCTCAGCCACTGAGTAGCCTGTAATTATCTGATTGTCGTCTTCAACACATACATATGATTCTTCTCATTTTTAAATAATAACAGTTATAGTAGCTTCTGAACCAAGGATTAGACAAGATTTGCCCTTCTTGTACATAAACATCTTCCGGAACACTGAGGGCTCTGAACTGGCACAGTCTGCCAGTATATTCTCCAGCACTATGAAAGCCTCTTTTCAGTTCCCTCACATGAGACAGAGGAGCTTTTGTGGTTTCCTGGCCTGGGCTTTTGAGTTTGTAATACATTGTTCTGGCATGTTGATTACTGATGTTGAGAAGAGCATTGAGAACTCATAAGGGAACAGTGTTCTCCACTAGGCTTTAAGCACAACAGCTGCTAGCAACATTGTTCTTGGGTTTACTTGCCAGTGAGGAAGTTTATTTTTCATACATATATGCACAGTACACACAAAGATATATTTCTTTCTCTCAAGAAGAAAAGAAGGAAGGAGGACAGACAGACTATGAGGGCTTGGAAATGTTAAAGATTAAGTTGTTTTCAAGAAAGTATTTAAGCACATAACTTTATGAATACACATAGCAAACCTATCTGCCTTGTTTTCATAATAGAAAAAATTGTGCAGATCTATATATAGTTCAAGTTCCTTCAAGAATAAGATATGTCTTGCAGTATTATCACACAGTAATAGTATGTTCACTCTACTTGTAATGGCAAAATTAGACCCTGATTTAGGAGTTTCATTATGCTATCAAACAGAAAGCATTCATGTTCTATTGGTTGTAAATACAGCATCATTTTTCATCTTTATTTCATTGCAACAGAAAGGTGTTAGGAATCCATAGAACTAACAGGACATCATAGTACTAGGTAGTATTTATATTACACAAAATACCATAATCTTAGAGCACAACTACAGATTATGCACAGGACAGGAGCCAGCTTCTGGAACCAGTGCTCTAAATACCCATTTTGACCATAGCACATAGTGCTATAAAGAATTACATCTGCTGTAAATGATTATGTTAAATCCAGCTGAATTAAACTGAACGGTGTGATTTCTTGCCAGTGCAGACTCACACAGGCTTCAACTGCAGCAAGAAAATTACTGGAGATGGAAGATGGTAGACAGTGGGATTATGGTACTATCACAGGAGAACTGAGGAATCTTACAGAAAATATTTTGCTCACTAGACTATAGCAGGAGATGCTCTCAGACATCTTTTGGCATCTTTATAGGCTACAGGAACACTTCTTGTTATGAACTTTGTAATCTTCTTGTCTTCATTTTTACTGAATGTAAAAGAATTTTTAAAAAAATGGCCTAAACAAGCCTATTCCTTTCCATGGACTGAAGTTCTTCTGCAGAGTCAACTTCTCTATAGGAAAGCTTTGGAAAAAACTTTCAAACTTTGCTTTAGAATATAGCTGCTTCATCAGCATCTCACTGAAGTTCTGCCTTTGTGGCTTAATTGAGCCAAGTGCAAGTATATAAGCCAAAAAATTATTATCTAATAAAACCAGAGCTACATAATACTTTGCTGTGCTGACTTGACAAATCCTTGCATTTTCTTTTTTAAAGACAATAATTTTGTCTTTAGATAAAGAAATAGTCCACTTTTCCAGTCTTATGGCTAGGAGTTCTGGTGCTAAAATCAAAGGAACTTCTGAAAACACAATCAGATCTTTATGTACATGTCCTTGATGTCTAAATACATCCTCTCCTGACTGGCCTAAAGTTACTTTGACCTTCTTTGCCTATTTGCCCATTACCTTATGCTAAAAATGAACATACTACACTCACTTCAATTAAAGCTATCAATGTGCAAGGAGGAGAAGGGCTGACCAATGGGAACTGGGAGACTCACCAGGGCATAAAATTAGTGGATGATTGTTTTGGCCCTTCTCCCTCTGCATGTCATTTTCCTCTTGACATTAAAGCATATTTGCATTGCAGGGAAAAAAAATTGCCCCTACAGAACAGAATATGTAAGCTGATTTCTACTTTTAAATAACAGTAGGAAGAATTATTCCATAATTCACCTTCTGCATAAGCAGAAGGTGAAACAGTCTATATCAGGCTTCTTCCTAAACACATCTACTCTACCACCCTGTGAGTGTTCTCTCCTCAAAGGGTTGCCATGAGTGTACTGAGAACCACAACACTGTACATTTTACCGCCACATTTAATCAGTCAGCAGTGAAATTTGGGCCTCTGTGCACATGAAATGAAAGCATTAGGTGAAAGCATTGATTTTTATTGTTTGTTAGACTGCAGATCTTTGCCTCAAAAATTAGTCGCATGGAGGCAAGCAGGGGAGACTGAAACAATCTGAACAGTATCCCACTGAAAGGCCCAGAGACAGACATGTTTACTTTTGCAGCAACAATGCTTTGATTATTTTTTAAAAAAGCCTCTTGACAAGTGCTGGAAGAGCACAGCTCTCCTTGCTGCTCTTCAACAGATATGAGGTGACTCAGGGTGATTTACCAGCATTTGGCAATATTAACATCAAGGCTGGATGCAGTCAGGTGATTTTAGTATCATTTGCCCAACAGTTGACCATGCTTTGTGCTGTCTGATGCCCTTGCTAAAGAAGAAGCAGCAGCGACAAAAACAATTGTGATTAAAACAGATCACTGATTGGAAGATTGCAAACTTCCTTTGGGGCTTAGATTTTCACAGCGGTGTCTCAGAAAGGTCACAGGTTTCCTGTAATGGGCCTTGCAGTACAGAGCTCCCATTTAGCCAGCTGAGTGGGCTGCAGATATCTCTAATGCCACCAAAAATTGCTGTCCTTTCCAACACTAACCAGCTACTCTCCTACTGTACTTGGGTAAGAAGTGGCAGTGATGTCCTACCAGCAAGGACAGGCAAGAAGCCCACTCTAACAATCCCCTACTCACTTTCTAGATAGGCCCAGTGTTGGGGTTTTAGGAGCTCTCCTGGTTTGTTTTTTCTGTTAAAGGAATTTTCCCCATACGCGTTGCTACGGGGACAAACTGCTGAATACTTAAGAAAAACAAAGACCTAGCCATTGAAGGTGGGGTGCATCTGGCTACTCTATTGTTTCACCTGGGTCAGTCGGTCCCTGGCTGTTTGGACAGAGAGGGAGGCTGCTTCCTTCGGCTGCTTTTTCCTTCTGCCAGAGAAATCCCAGGACCCCAAGCCCGCCTTCCCTGCCCCGCTGGAAGCTGGGCTGTGGCCGCCCTGCCCCCGCCGTTGCTTCGAGCCTTTGCTACGTTGTAGCCCTGCTCACCCTGCCTGCCCAAGCCTCCAGGGTGTTCTCCATTTGGATACACCTGGTCTACCATCCGGGATTTGTGCTTGTGCCTGCCGTTCCAGCCTGCCGCTCCAGCCTGCCATTCCAGCCTGCTGTTCTGAGGGTCCGGCCAGACACCGGGATTGGCTGCCCAGCGGTTTGTGAAGCCTTTGTTCCATCCCTTCCCGGGATCCCAGGGCACCAGAGCAGCCGCGTGCTCCCCGAGCTCGCTCCGGAGCGCCCCCTGCAGCCGCGGGGGAACCATCGCACCTGCCCTGCTCACCGGGAGCCGCCAGCGCCCCTGCCGGCTGCCAGCGGAACTGCACTCGAGGGGAAAGGGCCCGACAGCCGAGAAGGCCGGGACTGGGTTTGTGATTGTTTGCTGGTACTGCCATGGTTATTGCTGTTTGTTGGACTGGTTATACACTTATAGATATATAATAGTAAAGAACTGTTATTCCTATTTCCCATATCTTTGCCTAAAAGCCCCTTAATTTCAAAATTTTAATAACTCAGAGGGAAGGGAGGTCGCATCTGCCATTCCAAGGGAGGCTCCTGCCTTCCTTAGCAGACACCTGTCTTTCAAAACAAGACACCCAGGCAGCCTTCTGCTGCCAGACTGTCCCATCCTAGCATTTGCAGATGTGCTTCACCATCCAAATAATCTCATGTGTGAATTCCTAAAGCTCAAAGTGATCTTTTCTTAAGATTGTGTGAGAAAAGGTGATGAAGACTTGTCTGATATTCAAAGCAGCAAACAGGAATTCTGATACCTGTATTTTCTGTTGTCAGTGTGAAATAAATCACTGAATTTCAGTGCTTCTATTCTCTACCGATTAAATGAGGATTTCCTCAATCTTTTCCCTGTTTATTTAAGCTGCTCTGTCTCTTACCGTGTGTTTGTACAACGCTTGACCTAGTGAAGTCACTTCTCAACACTGTCATCTTGTAGGTACTGCTCATAATCCAGACAGCTGCCCGGGTTATTGGTGCCAGGCTGCACAGACTTGCTCAGAGCAGGATTAGACAAGATGAGTGCAATGCCTCAGAGACCTGCTGAAGAATGGGTGCAGTTCCACCAGCAGTGACATTAGGGCAGCAGAGGAAGGGCAGAGGCCAGTTCAACTGAGAAGTAAAGCTTTTATATTATAACACAATGTAAGCTAAAATAGATCCCTCACCCCCACAGCAGTGCTATTCAGCCTTGACATTCCATTAAAGCTGTAGCTATGGGTATGTCTGCATCAGGTCCATAAAAATTCCTCTCCAGATTGGGAGCAACTGCTCTGGGGATTATAAGTATGAAGCAAAGAGAAGGCTCTGCTGTGTTTACAAAGAAATAGCAAAATCCTCGGGTGTTTCTTTACTTCAGCTTGGAAAGTGAGAACATTTGCTTTTAAAAGGGATGGCATCTTGTCTGATCTCCCATGTCCTGAAATTTTTCTGCTGCTGTTATTAAAGACAGGAGGTCTCTCTGCAGTACAGCTCGTTTTGTTTCTGGCAAGTGTTGTTTTGTGGTTGACTTAAGGACTGTGGCTGTTGATAAGGTACTAGATCTTTCTTTTATTATTACTGAATTATATTGGGTAACAGACACCCACTGACATGGCTTCAATCCAGAGACTGAGCATAAGGAGTCCTGTCCACAGTCATGGGTATGAACTGAGAAACAAAAAGTACCCACTGACTACAGATAGAGGGATGAAGATTACCAAATTTCTTGTTTATTTTGAGGCTTTGGTTTCACATTTAAATGCTGTCTCCATTATTCAGCAAATGTCTTCTGGCTGCTGCTGTTGGTTTCACACAATTTCATCACTGTCCCAGTGAAAGCTTGGAGTTAGGGCCTCTGTGGTGACTGCTAATGGCTATTGTTTTATCTCAACTCTGACTTATCATAGGTCTGAAAAATACAGAAACACATATATGCTTTATGTGCCAGACTGCTGTGCCTTCAATCAATCCTCAGCAAGGACTCAAAGATGAATGATTTATAGGGAGTACAGTGGTGCTAACCTAAAAATCCCTGTATCTACAGTTGTGCTGAGATGAAAGACTGTACAGATGCTGGTGTCCCTAAGCAGAAGGGCAGGGCTCTTTAAGTGACCCTCAGCAGGCAGAATCTCTCAGATTTAGTAAAAGGCTTTCACAGAATGACCTATGGCTTCAGAGGCATTCCATCAGTAAACCAGGAGGAAGGGATATAACCATTTGTCATCTTTAAAGCTTTCTCATGCTTCCTTTGGAGATTCAGTTTGGGGTTGCATCTACTCATGTGCTGAACGTATCACATATTTATCATATCACTTGCAATCTGAAATACAAAATTTTCAAAGCATGCAGACTTCCTTAAATAGATTCTTTCTGTTTACGATATGTCCATGCTTATTTTTTCCTTACATAAGGAGGCATTATTTGTTTTATTTTTCTTTTCCGGCAGTAGAAAGGCTTTGAATGGAATAATTCAATTAGAAAAAAATTGATTATGTTCATAGTATCCTACTGCTGCTTCCGCTCCCTAGAGTCCTGCCTGGACTCTTCCCTAATCTATGATCAGTCCTGGTACAGGTGAAGAGGAAGGCCTTCAAAGATGCGATGAAAACTGCAGAGCTTACCCTTGCAGCACTTCAGTTACTGGCTCTTGCAGTATTGCCTCCATTCACTGGGGTTCAGTAACACAATTAAAATCTCAGCTAAATAATCTGTTCCTCCACAAGTCTGTTTATTTGCCTTCCTTACTTTGTTTAAAGCCTGCTAAGTAGTGTGGTGTGGCCGTGAGAGCCAGAGAAGGGGAAACCTATATTCTGATAAAATGCTGTGATGTCAACAAAAGGCTTAAAAAAGCATTTAAAAATTAATATTTTGGCAGAGTTTTATGTGAGTTTACAATTTTAGTGGCAGAAGCTGTGCCAAATTCTCTGAAAGGCTTCTCTTTTTCAGTTTTATGGAGTTGGAATGTATGATGTGGTTTGTTTGAATCATATTCCCTGGGAGAGGAAAGCAAAAACAATTTTGTAGGGACAGGTTTTATAAGGCCTTCAAAGTGAGCTTACTGTTGCTTCCCTCCAAGAATTGAAACCTAGGAGTGTGAAAGAAAGCATTCTGCCTAGCACCCCCATGATTAGCTTTCAAATCAGTTTTCAAGTGACTTAGCTTTTAACGTTTAGCAAACAGTAGGCCTAATCTTGCAATCACTGAAGTAATTTTGAGATTTACTGTTAACTTAAAAAGAAGACATGGTGAGCTGATAAGATTTAAAAAATCCAGACTACAGCTGAGCAAGGAGATGAAATTACTCCTCCCCACCCACACGATGTTTGTCTTCCCTGAAACCTTATTCTTTCATCCTCCTCTCCTTGGTTTGTTTCTTCTTCCCTCTTTCATCTAATCATAAATACAAACCTGGGACCTCCCTAGGATAAGGGTTGGTTTCTTTTCTGCTACAATACACTGTAATAGGCTCAGATTTCACGCTGAAACTCGTAAGTATTGTAACTGAGAAGAATTACTTTTTTTTACTTTTTTTTTTTTTTGGCTTAAGTTTTAGAAACTGCAATAAATATCCAGTACTTAAGTATAAGATGTCCATCATTTCTCAGTGGAAGAGACTGAAACCTTCATGCCACATTTCAGGCTAGCTGGTGAAACTGTCCATGGCCCTGGAGGAAAGAACTCATTTGAAGGCACTGAAACTCTGTAGTTCTTATCACTGGCAGCCAAGCAACTCTCTTGGGGCTTGAGAAAAATCCAATCTAGAATGCTTAGCTCTCACTCATATTCTGTGGACTGAAGTTTACTTTTCATACCAGAAATCAAAGCAAAGGAGTATTTGCTCTTTCCATTCCCTCCTGTAAAGCTGATTTTTAACACTCTCTTGCTTCAAAACAGAATTTAATGTATTGGTCAAAATCCAGAAGGGACTGGATGCAGTTGCCACACAGCTGGCAAAGCTCTAGGACCTCCTGTATCAGGGCTTGTATGTATTACACTTGGGAGTGCTGTTGGAATAGGGGCAAATGCAGGTAAGTCTTAGCTCAAAACTCCTAGTGCCTTGGGAGTCTCCAACTGAAATCCACTCAGAACTATGACCTTTGCAAGCAAAGAATTGGGTCATATGTAATTTTGAGTGAAAATTTATGTTTTATTTTGCTAGCCCACCTTAAGTATTTCACTGTGCACTTCAGATGCCTATTGACTAAAAAGACAGGTTAAAGATCCATCCAGTGACAAAGTTTTTGAAAACTCACAAATGCCTCACAACTATAGAGCTAAAATGAAGTGCCTGGGAAAGACTTCTGGTAGGAAGTGAAGCAAGCACTGCAGAGAATGAGAACAGTGGACTGCACAGATGCTCAGTGGGCTTTACCAGACTTCTGTGGTTTAAAAAGACCAAGTTAATTTATTTGTTAAAGCATGCATTTGTTGTTTTTCTTCAGAAACATTGTTAATCTATTAATTACCTCATTAAAGATATTACATTTGAGCTCAGTTATCTGACTAAAATTAATAATAAATTGTTTCTTTATTTAAAAATTAAAATAAAACCCTTCTCTCTATCTAGGGAGCCAGCAGGTCTCTCTTTCCACTCATATATAAAACAGATGCTTTCAGAAAGCCAGAGAGTAGTTATACTCCATAGTGTTTGTTCTGTATGTGACCAGGAGTTATAAGGAGCACTCGCAAACTCCTATTATTAGGAACACTGATAAATTACCAAACAGTGGTTGGAGAATATCAAACAGATTGTTTGTGGTCTATGTCATTGTCTCAGTGGGGACTTCTCTTAGCTGTTGCCTCTGAGCACCAGGCTCAAGGACCTGTGACATTATCACTGTATTACGTACACTATTATACACTGAAGCAGAGACTTTAGATTTTTCACAGCTCTCCTGAGAGCTTAGGCATTTCTCCCATAAAATTTTATTTCCACACAGTGCAATCTCTGTGAAATCTGCTTCTATTGCTGCTGTGCCTTTTTAGGAGAGAGGAGCAACTGAATTTCCTCTCCAAGGTGTGCACTTAACTTGATTTACACGAAAACTTATTACAGATCAACAGCCTGCTCGTTCTCACAGTGAACCCTGTATATTGGGTGGGCATCACCTCTCAGTTGTTGCCAAAATGTGTGGGATGTGTGGATGTGTGGGAACATATCCAAGAGCCAGCTGTGCACACCACACAGGCACAGGCTCCCTGCTCCAGCCAGCCACAGGGACAGGCCAGACCCTGCAAATTTTTGTGACTGTCTTTGAAATTCTCTCATGGCAGGTTTCAGTGCACTATACTTGCCACTTAAGCATTTAATTAACCCTATACTAACTCCCCCTCTGTGAACTGAGTGCTGTGTGCTTCTTCCTGTCCTGGCACTTCCTTTTGGATATATGTAGCACCTGAAGAACAAAGCATAGCTTTTAAATAAGTAACTGTTGCAAGCAGATGGATTGTTAGGAAATAACTGGCTTAAATGAATGTTTCATCCCATAAACACTTAGTCAGAAGCTTCAGTCAGGACTTGTATCTTTTTTTTTTCCACTACAGTAAATTAACTGAGATACAAATTTATCAAAGAAAAACTTTCTTCGTTCTGATGTCCAAGGTCTGTTTGTTTTTTCCTATCTATTACAATTCCAGCAAACGTCAGCACCCTTATACATGCTAAAGAGTTATACAATATTTATAAATTTCTTTAGAAAAGAAAAATATTTAATTGCAGTTTTTTCTTTCCTTCATTGCTGCTCTGTGCTAGCAATATGTCAAATAGCAGTAGTTATACTACTAACATTTCCATTATTATTCTGGAGCTGGGAAAACACCTTCACATATTAAATCTGTTTATGCAGGGGCAAAATATAACATGCTGCTCTTGTATTTGTAATTTTGTAGTACTTTTAATCTGCTTGCAAACTGCTCCCATTGTAAGAAAGGGATATATTTAAAAGCTCTGCAACCCTTTTCAAAGGGAGCAATGTGAGAAGATGGCAGCTGATACTGAAATCTCAGCTTGACAGAATTTTAAACTGTTTAGAATTACTCTGAAGTACAAAAACCCCCCACCTCTAAAGTGCCCATGGCTTTTCTGGGGGAAAAAATACTGGGGGAAAATAAAGATCTTGGAAGCCATTCTCTAACTGACAAGATTTTCAAACAGTAGCATTAAGTAGTACTGCATTCTCAGCAAGAGTGTGATTGACTCAAGTCAGTAGTTCCAGAGGAAAAAAAAACAAAACAATAAAAACAAAAGTGCTGTCACAAACCTGGGGCAGGAGGTGGGGAACCTGTTGCTGAGGTGAATATAAGTCTTTGATCAGTACACAACCATTGAAGAAAACATGCAATCCAAGGCTAGGTCGTATGTAGTATCACACATTGAACACTGGAATTGCTCACGGTGGAGAAGTCTTACCTCATATACTGAAGGATTAAAGTATGACATATTTTGTCCATTTATTAAATAAACATATTTGATGGGGTTCTTTTAGCACCAGCTGCTTAGTGAAGTGGGGGTGGAAACCAGGGGTTCCTGTAACAAAAATGCTTCTTTCTACTCTTTAAAACCGGCCCATAACAAGTCCTATGACCAGATTTGGATTTTGTGACTATAAACTTTGAATCATATGAAAAGGGGATCGATGTTTCACCTCTATTAATTACACTCTGCTATTAAATGAACAATCAGTGTGGCTGAGAGTTTTGTGATTCAAGTCCTTAACACAAAGATGCTGTCAGGGACAACCCTTCTGCTGTCCCACCCTGTCACAGGAAGAAGCTGCATTACTTGCACAACCACATGTACACAAAGTGGTCAGACTGTTCCCCATGTTCTGCAAACATGGAGTGACCACCACTACAGCCATCCCATCAGAGGATGAAACAACCGAAATTCACAGAGCTTGTAAAGTGGAGGTTACAATTTCAGTTACCCTGAGCCAGCACTTGCACAGAGTGACTAAGAACATTAATGAGCTACTACAGTTTTCCTTTCAGCTAACACACCTGAACAGAATTGAAGATGCAACAAAGTCTGACTGTCAGTATCAAAGAAGAGACTTTTTGTTTATTTGTTAGCCTGCTATGTGGCATTATGTTTATTTATGAAAATGAAAGCAGCAAAACATAGATGTTAGACTTCATGTAAAGGTATGTAGGAAATGTGAGTAAGTTTAATTAACTGGTCTAATCAGAGTGGTAACTTAAATCGTAACACACAGTGACTCCATCTCCCTACTGCTCTAGGCTTTGTTATTTATTGTGAGGAAATAAATTATATTTTCTACCACCAACTACTTTTTAATAATCAAAGCAAAGTAATTCATGCAGCACGTAAGTTATCATAAAAGAATTCAGCAGATGTAGCAAAGACGATAAAAGGCTTCTTTGTGCAAAACATTTTGTACATCAATTTAAGAGATAATTTTTAAGAGCAAAACCTCATGTGTTGAAATTTGTCAGCTATTTCGTTCTTACTGTTCATATTCAAGGGGGTTCTCAAAATTCATGGTGAAACTGCTGTAATATTTTATATACCATATAACAAAGCATTTCAGAACCATATGACTATTCAAAACAGTACTTTTTTAGCTCTAATTTGAGATTTAGGGTATAGTTAAAGAGAAGTAACTTCAATTTTTGAATGTACAACCGAGAGACAGTTGGTTACTGTAATAATAACCATTGCTATTACACAAACATTAACACATATTACCCCAGCCTAGGTCTGCTATGTCATTGTACTGAAATACAGCTGATTTTCTCTTTCATATACATTGAGAAATCTGCTCGATTTCCACATGGAGCAGCAATAATTGGTGGTGTGAGGTTGCTAACACATCTCTCTCATGAAGATGGGGCATTGGGATCCCATTGCTATATGTCAGCTACCTGTAGCTGGCAGTGCACAGTCCTTGCAATAATTCCATTCTTCTTATGACTTCATTCCTTTGTGTCTGACAACTAATTCAGCTCTCTGACGCAGCAAGTTCCTTCCTATCCCTCCTTCAGCCTTTGTTCATATTTGCTTCTGTCTTTTACTGTTCTATAGTTCTGGCCGGCCATATCCCTCTGCATCTGCACTATGCAGCCTCAGGATCATTTGTCTGATGTTTCATTTTTCATTTGATTTGCATCAGATTTGCTACACACAACACATGGTGCTATTATAAAACAACTCTAAGATGATTAGCTATTGCCCTGGATAATAAATGTTATTAGCCTGTTCTTCAGAATTATGATACTTAATGAAAATATAAGGAATATTGTGCTTATCCGGCCATGGAAATTCTGGCCCACTATCTTTGCTTTGGAAGGAATTTCTCATCTGCTGCATCACTAGATGTGGCTGTATAACAACAGTCATATCTACTTGAGTGGAATTTAACTTTAAAATGACCAGTACAAATGAAGGCTCTGATTTAATATCCTGCTACAGTGAACCTCTCATGAACTGCTAGCTTTTAATTTCCATGAATTGTTATTTCCAGATGAAAGACAATCTATTGTGAAGAATACATGCAGCCTTGCAAGTAGATGTTTGATGATCCTTTGCATTTTTGATACCTGGGCACTGTGAGACAGCTCCTGCAGTGAAGGAGGTGATATGTATTAAAAGGTAATCTAAGTCTATGCTGAATAATAATATTAAAATTTCCAAGAATCTTATCTTTCCACTGTATGCCAATTCTTTCGTGGCAACACTTCAACCAATTTCAAGGTCCATATCCCTAATAAGGACTATCTAAGTTTCACAAAGGCAGTAATAACTGCAGCATTGGAAGCATGACCCTCTCAAACTTGCCCTGAACCAAAATTACCCCTGTACCATTAAGGAATTAAAAAAAAAAACCAAAACAAAACAAAAACCAAACTACTTTACCATAGTGAAAAAGCTGCATGTTATGCAGGTACTACTTATTTTTCTTGAAACAAAAAGATTTGTCCCAGGCTCTCTTCTGTGCGGAAAATATTTACAGCATATATGTACGAAACCTGTGTAGAAAATAATATATTACGATTTACACTGGCAAGCTGGTATCCAGGAAAGGGGAGAAGGTTTTTAGTCCAGAGAATCTGAAGTTGCAGTTGTTTTCATGAGCTAAGGAATGCTGAGCCAGAAAGAGCTCGGATCTGTAGACATTAGATAGGAAATGAGAAAAGTATCAGAATGTGAAATTACCCCAACACAGAAGTTAGGCACCTCCTTATTTTGCATTAAAAATTCTGCACATGGCTCAAGCCGTTTTCCATTGTTTCTTCTTACATGCATCTCGCAGTTATTTTTAGCTGTCATCTAAGAACAGCCCACTCCCCCCATTTAGCTACACACTTGAAAAGAAAGTAAGTACACTTCTTTCTGTACACCTCCTTCATTCAAGGCTTCTACAGGATAATCAAAGCCTTGCTTTAACCTTACCTTCAATTATCAGAGGTTGAATGTGTCAACTCTACTACACTCCCACTAATTTAGATACCATTACTCCATAATACCTGCCCAGTCTGCACGTTTGACTTCTAAAGTAGCATGGAAGTGTATGGGAGGAGTTGATCCACTTGGATTGTTATTTAATAGCTGTTTTGCAGAAGTGCCTACAGGCATTAATTAAGATCAAGGTGCAAAGAAGACTTGCAGTAAAAAATAGTCTCAGCCCCAGAGAGATCATAATTCACTTCATAGCAAGTTACAACAGGTAAATGCGAGAAATTAACTGTAGGGAGTGTCCAAGCATTGTCTGGAGAGCATGGATTATTTTCATGTATATATTTACAAATACAGGTATGCTCATGTTGTTGAAGATGTTAATTTCTGTCTAATCTTAAAATGACCTCCCTGATGTCATAAAACTCTTTTTCCAAAGAAACGCGTAATCTATGAGATTCCTTCTCCACCTACTGTGCTGGATATGCTATACCTCAAAAAAACCATCAGTTCCATATCCCTCCCTTTTCAACACAGTATTATGTACTGACTGCTTTTCAGCAGAACAAGAGATTAAAAACAAGTCTTATACATTTTATATTTAAAAACAAAATACCTTCAATGAGGGTAGGAGCTAGCCAATATCCATCCTCATGGAATTAATTGTAAAATGTATTATTAGGAAGCTGTGTTAAAGTTTGAACGGATCTTGGCAATCAGACATGAAGGTTTAGAAGACTGTAATATCTAATTGGCTTATTTCTCCACTTAAAACAGGGGATAGTTAATTTTGTAGGTGGAGATAAAGGTCAATTTGATTTATTTCAGCTTGTCAAGCTTTATGAATAAATCTATTATCTGCACTAATATTCCTTAACAAGGTATTTCTAGCTGGTTTCCTCCAATTTTAAATTACTGAAAACCATCCATGAAATAATTAAGGCCCACTTTTACTGTCATTATAAATGTTTTTCTATTACACTGTATGCTGTGCAGTTCTTTATGCTATGCAAAAGTAGTGTAAAATACTGCCAAATCAAAAGCTTACCAGTTGGCCTTAGGGGGGTAGTAACTTACCCCTCCTTTCCATAGATGTAAAATCATCTTTCTATACAAACAGGCCACTTCCTCCAAAGAGAATCAGCTGCAAGATCAGGATGTCAAGAACTAACAAAGATAAAAGCAGTGAAATATTAATCTCAGATGTAAGCAAATTAGAATTTTGCTATTTTTAGTAGGACTAGAACAGGTATCTTAACACTTTAATAACAGGAAACATTGCCTACAGCACACGGTAGAATTTTTGTTGCTATTATATGTCCCATTATTACTAAATTACATCTCTTTTATACAAAATTCTCTGTGATTTAAAATATGGAGTACAATACTTTAAAAGGAAAAAAAAGTAAATATGATTGTCTGAATATTCTTATAATTTAACACTTTTCATCAGCCACATCAAGAAATCTTAAAGTCCTCTAGAAAAAAAGGCAAGACTAATATTGAAAATGCTGCTTCATGTCTTTTACTGAAACCCAGCTGGTCAAAGATTTGGGTGGTTGTCCAGAGAAGCTGTGGATGCCTCATCCCTGGAAGTGTTCAAGGCCAGGCTGGATAGAGCTTTGAGCCATCTGGTCTAATGAAATGTGTCCCTGCCCATTGCAGTGGGGTTGGAACTAGATGATCTTTAAAGTCTGTTCCAGCACAAACCATTCTATGGCTCTATGATTGCGATAGCGAGTAGAGAAACATACACTTGGACTGGTAGACTAGAGCAGCACAACAGCTTTAGCTAACAGTTAAACATATGCTTTTATCATAAAGATTGGTTTGTTAAATTTTTATCTAAGGGTTATAGATGAAGTGTACTTTTGTAATATGCTCTGCTCTGATCCTTCTGTGTGCTATTTTACACACGCAGAAGTAACCATCTGCATTGCCACAGCTGTGCAAACGGCAGTGGCAAAGGTGGGAAGTGAAAAGAGCAGTGGGAAGAACAGAACCACGGTGAGACAGCAAGAAGAGTGGAGATAAAATACTCCTCCAGGCCTCCTCTAACACCTGTATGCTCTGGGAACAGTAAATGTAGTAAATGTGTTATCAGACACTCGTAATTAGTTCTGGGAAACACTTAACTGCTCAAATCAGTCTGAGATATGAAAATGCAGAATTACTTAACATATTCCCTGTGCTGTGGGAAACCTTTCCTGTAACTAAGCCAGGTATCACTGTGTGTTCACTCAGACCCGAGCACTGCTGCCATCCCTGTGCGCCAGGCGTCCATCAGGACGGTGTCATCCACTACGTTACACTCGGCCCCTCCCGGTCTGTGTCTCCGGTTTCCCGGGGACAGGCCAAAGGCACATACAGCACGTACGATGACAGCACAGAGCCGGGCCTGGGACACTTTTATTTAAGCAGCACCTGCGAGGCCGCCCGCGCTGAGGGCGCTGCCGGGGCCCTCAGCGGCGCAGGCCGGCGCGCGCACAGCGCCGCTCCCGCCCCAGCCGGGCCGCGCGCCCCCGGTAGCGGCGCAGGTGCGCGGGGAGGCACCGCCCGGCGGCCGCCCGGGCCGGCAGGGGGCGTGCTGAGTGACACCAGCCGCGCCCAATGAGCGCACGCTCTCCCGGAGAAGGGGCGGGGCACCGCAGCGCCAACGCCAGGGCGGCGGGGGGCGAGATGGAGTGACAGCACCCCCACCCAATGAGCGCACGCCTTCCCGGGGAAGGGGCGGGGCACCGCGCAGCCAACCCAGCGCGTCCCAGGGCGGCCGCGGGCGCGGTGGAGTGGCAGCACTCGCGCCCAATGAGCGCGCGCTCTCCCGGAGAAGGGGCGAGGCGCCGGTCCGCCGGAGGGGCGCTGCCGCCCGCCGCGGGGCGGGAGGGGCTGCCGTGGGCGGAGGGCGCGGCCGCGCTGGCTTTCCCCGGGCACCCCGCGTGAGGCAGGGGCTCCGCCTCACGGGGGGTAGAGGAGGAGCGGGGGCCGTTCAAGGCAGGGCGTGGGCGAGGCTCGGCCCGAAGCGCTCGGCTGCGGACGGTACGACTCGGGTTCTCCATGAGTGGCCGGCGCCAGCGGCCAATGGGCGAGGCGGAGCGCGCCTTGCTCCCCGCCCCCCGCGCGCGGTGGGGCCAATGGGAGGCCGCGGGGAGGGGCGCGCGGGGCTAGGCGCGCGCTGGGAGGCGCTCCCACCACCAGATGCAGGGGAGAGGCGTGCGGGCGGCGGCAGCAGCGGGGGCGGCAGTAGCTGCGGGATCGGGAGCGGCAGTAGCTGCGGGATCGGGAGCGGCAGCAGCGGGAGCGGCAGCAGCGGGAGCAGCGGCGGCGCGTGGGCATGGGGTCGCGGGCAGCGCGCGCCTCCCCGCGCTGAGGGACCAGCGGTAGGCGCGGGGCGCGGCGAGGGGTGGCGGGGGCGCAGGTGCCGGGCGAGCCGCAGTGCCGGGAGCGGCCGCAGCCGCCGGGCCGGGCGGGGCGGGGGACTCGTGGCGTTCCGCGTCGCGCTGCCCGCGGCCGCCCCCGCAGTCGGGGCGGCGGCGCCGTGGCCGGCGCGTTGCGGCCGCGCAGCCCCGGTGCTGGCGGAGCGGGATCTTACGTCGCTTGTGTCGTTGGCAGGATCGGAGCGCAGCCGCGGGAGCCGCCTCTGCTCGTGGCAGCCTGCTGTCACCTTCCCTTCTGGCAATGGGGAATGGACTCTCGGACCAGACGCCGATCCTCTCCAGCCTGCCTTCCTTCCAGAGCTTTCACATCGTCATCCTAGGGCTGGACTGCGCTGGGAAGACGACGGTGCTCTACAGACTGCAGTTCAATGAGTTCGTCAACACTGTCCCCACTAAAGGATTTAATACGGAGAAAATCAAAGTGACGCTGGGCAACTCGAAGACGGTCACTTTCCACTTCTGGGATGTGGGCGGCCAGGAGAAGCTGAGGCCGCTGTGGAAGTCGTACACAAGGTGCACCGATGGCATCGTGTTTGTGGTGGACTCCGTCGACGTTGAGAGGATGGAGGAGGCCAAAACAGAACTTCATAAGATTACTAGGATATCTGAGAATCAAGGAGTGCCTGTCCTTATCATTGCTAACAAGCAGGACCTGAGGAACTCTCTCTCCCTTTCTGAAATCGAGAAAATGTTAGCAATGAGTGAGCTGAGTTCTTCAACACCCTGGCATTTGCAGCCTACCTGTGCAATCATTGGAGATGGACTTAAAGAGGGACTGGAGAAACTACATGATATGATAATTAAGCGAAGGAAAATGTTGAGGCAGCAGAAAAAGAAAAGATGAGTTTTTTTGACCTTTCTATTTTAAAGTAGTTATATGGTCAAAATTTGACGCAAGACAGCTTCCAAACCCAGGCCTGCCTGTTTGGATGCCGTTAAGCTTAATTACGTTAAACAATCAGTTGCACAACCTTGCTGTGTGGAGGAAGGCTGTGCAGTTGTGGATTTTTTTTTTTTTTAACTAGTCTCTTCTGAGTTTTTTTGGCTCTGTATTATTTCAGATGCCCTAATAGATGATGTAATGCTATCAGGAAATGGATGGGTGGGTATATGTGACATGGATGTCTAAATAGCCAAATAAAATGAGGGTTTTCTGCTTAGTGTTGTACTCATATGTTTGAGAGTGCCCTCTGCAAGCAATTTGCGTTGGAGGTGTTCTGTGTTTTTAAACTTCTACTGCTCG
This sequence comes from Aphelocoma coerulescens, assembly GCF_041296385.1. NCBI lineage: Eukaryota > Metazoa > Chordata > Aves > Passeriformes > Corvidae > Aphelocoma > Aphelocoma coerulescens. The sequence goes on from NC_091015.1 coordinate 29,508,457, forward strand.
TAAGTGGAGTGCTTAGGTGAACATTATACAGCTTTAAAAACATGGATGAAGCTAGTAACCCATAATTTCGTTGAGGCTGGTTTTTTTACCTTGTTTGAGGATTTCTATGAAAGCTTGGCTACATGTGTAGGGTTTTTTTAATTTGGCACTTTTTGAAATTGAATCATGTTCAGTTCATATACTTGAAACTTTAAGTGCTGTGGATTCTTCAACTGGTAAAAGAAAGACTTTGACAAGTAAAAACTGTAAACAACACGATGGAGCATGAAAAAGTGGTTTCCCAACATATAGCATGTTTTTTGGTATGTAAGGTTTTTATTTTTTAGAAGTAGCCATTCATCATTATACAGTGCTAATCAGGTTTAAACTGTTACTCAAAATTAGTAATTAATTTCTGAATGGTGAGTATTATGTCCTCCTAGTATCAAAAGTCAATAAATTTCAGTAAAGGAGCTATAAAGAACAACTATGGCTGCTGTGGTTCTAACCAGTGCAGCATTCTTTGCCCTATTGGTGACTTTCCTGGCAATATAACATACTTATAATGAAGTAAAGATGGAGTTAAAATTAGCAGAGCACATCTTGTATCTCCCCAAAATACCCCATTTTATTAAAGTGGTATTGCTATGTCACTTTCAACGTATGCTTTTTTTGTTGTGACTCTTACAGTATTTTGTGGTTAGGAATGTAATAATGCTTTATACACTCAAACATTAGACACTACCGGGTGCGGGGGTGGGGGGAGGGAAAGGGGGAAGAAGATTTTCAAGATGGGCCTGTGTTCTGCTTTAATTACGCTTTAAGCTGTTCTTGTTTACAGAGTGTGCAAACAGTGTTAACTGGGCAGGATAGTGCTTGACAGAAAAGGGAGGGTAGTTTTTCTTACTGGTACAGAGCTTCAAGTGACTCTCTAGATACTTGGTTAGCAATTAAAAGGGCTAAAGCAGAGCCTGGATTTTTAAAACTAACTTTAGTGGTGCTGTAGAAATTAACCAGAATGTTAGATTATCTTTAAACTTTTGTTGGAAATACCAGATTAAAAAAAAAGTAAAAAAATAGAAAAATCAATTTCCTCCTCTCAACCAGCAAAGAAATACATTTTTCTTACCTGCTGCCATGTATCAGGAGGATGACAGCTACAAACCTGAATGTCAATCGATGTAATTTAGCTATGTTTAAAAAAAAAAAAATCAAACTTTTTAACCAGCAGCTGTTTGACCAGGAGGTAACCAAAAATGCACTTTAGTGTCTTCAATAACTGAAAGTGACAGCTGTTTGTTTTTTTTATGACATCTTGGTCCTTTTTGAATAAACTGAAGTAGCTTCCAGTGGAGCTTTTGTATGTTGGTTATATATGTACCTGCACTGGTGACATTGTAAGTCACTTACTCAAGTAATGTCTATATTTATAGAAATGTGGATGACTTCTTAAACCTCAATAAACAATTCAAACAAGCCTGCAGAGAGGCGTCTGACTTCTTGTACTGCAGTGGTACATTCTTACCAACCTCTGTGCACATAGTTCTACTGTTATTTCTACTGAATCAGTATTTCTGTTGAATAACCAAAGTCTTAAAATGTGGTGAGGCTTATAAATGTCACGGTGTTAGAAGTTGGAGGTGTCTCATTGAAAACTTTAGATCAATGGTACGTCTCTATATTCACGGAGGAAATACCAGCTGCAGTGACTCTTTTCCAAAGTGATGGCTCCTGCATAATTTGAAAAATCTTGTATATAACTGAACCTATTTTGTGTTATGTGCAACACTTAATAGGCAATGTTGGGCATATATCACATGTACTCTCAGGTGGTACGTGGTTTAGTGTCTTTAGGCTCATGTATCTGAAGCTGTCTGAGGGATTCATCTGCAGTTAAGCCTTGGGTGAATTTTCTTCTGGGATGTTACAGCAATGAGTAGAATGTGTCGATATGGGAAGCTTCTAGTTAGTTTCAGGACACAAGCATAGACAAGAAAAACTTTGTTTAGCCTGCAAATGAAAATGGCTGAGTTTGAACAAGAATACCCAATCTTCTCTCTCAAAACACTGATATTTTGATTTCTGTTTATGTAACTGATGGTACATCAAAATGTTAGGTTACTCTTAGTCCTGAGGAAAAAGCTGTGTTAGTGACGCTGAGTCCTATGAATGTGGTGTATAACTGGTATAATCTTGCTAATATTTTCCTTCTTATTGGATGCACTGTACTCCTAGGCTAAGGAAGGTGAGATGGCAGGCTGGCTCCTTGTACCCAGTAAACAAAGTGATACCAAATAGTAATTGCTTTATTTTCAGTACTCATTAGGCTTCTATTGGGAATAGGTGAAAAGGCAGACTGCTTGAAAAAAAAAAGAACTGTGTTTTGTTTTGCGTATTAAACATGCTCGTGTTTTATCTGGTGGCAGTCTCCCTAAACTCTTCCATGCATAAAAACAGCACTGAATGATTTTAATTACAAAGACTTGACAGATCTGTGCTCTAGCACTCTGGAGGAAAAAGTGAGAGAAGGTAGAGAGTACTGTTTCCAAAATGTCCTGGTTCTTCCTGTGTTAATACCGACTTGGAAGTAGAAGACTCTAAGGGATGAGTTTTACTTTCAAGCTATGCTTTTATCTATACTAGAACTGTTTTGCTGGGATTTTACAGTGACAGTTCTGAGAGTACAGTATACAAATGTAGCTGTACCTCTGAAACTGTGTTTTGTATTACTATGATGAAGTCTTCCAGCTATGAACAAAACAACAGTTGAAGGAGAGCATTCAGTATCTGAACTGATTGAGTTTCTGCTGGCACAGTCCTGCCAGCCTGGGATCACTTTCTTCCATATGATTAATTGTTCAGGCCTAAATACTTGTGTAAGAAAATCTTTTGAGTAGCTGAATAAGCAAGTGTTGTTTTGTTACAATACTGGAGTTACAAATCTTAAAATTGAAAATACTTTTTGCCAAAAGGGCTACGTGTGAACGCTCTGTTCTTCAAGATTTCGGGTGACTGTCTTAAGCTGCTTCTTTAAGGAGGTAAGGAATTGCATCCGAATTGGAGCTATTGAACCAACTACAAGGTCTTGTCACCTTATCATTTGGTTTAGCTTACAAAAGTTGGCATGACATTGCCTCAGCTGTTTATGCACATGCAGTCGTTTACAGTTAACCAGCCTTCAGGATGTGGTCTCTCTTTTCTAGCTGTGAGTGTGTTAGCTTAGGACTGTCAACTAGGAAAAATACTGTGGGATGATGAGGCTTCAGGTTCTAACATCACTTTTAAGTTGCATTGCACTAAATGTGCATTTATATTTGAAAAAACAAAAGTGAAACATCCTGCTTTTCGAATTTTCATGTTTTAGTAAGATATGATTGATCCTTTGTGTGGAAAGCAATACCCACAGCCAGCCCATGCTTCCCAGCCTGACTTGGGTTCTCCTGTACCCTTTCATGCAGCACTCTGGTCCTGCAGGAGTTCATTACCCAGGACTTTTCAGTCAGAGACCAGCAAGGAGCTGAAAGCAGTCAGGTGGGGGCTAGCTAAGCCCTTCTGGACCTCAGCAGGTCTGACTGAAGGCAGTTTTGTCTTCTTGGTGGGCGACGTTATCTGTATCTTGGATCATTTGTTTACTAATAGCAGAGTGTTAATTAGTGTCTGGCTGAAACTTGTTGAAAGGTGAGTGTCATTCTCGACATGGAGGGAGGATTTAGATACTACAAATTGATGCTACAAAGGACTTGGTAAGGCAGAGTGTGGAAAACATAGGCAATCTGCATCCACTACATATAGGTCACTAGTCCTAACATGCAGTCGTGAGTCAGCTGTCAGATTGCAGTGCATGAAGGCTGGAAAACGTGTGCTCATAATGCTGCCTAACTTCTGAGAGAGAAATCTAGGCATGAATCAGTGCTTTTAGGATCAGTGTTTTCACTTTACTGACTCATCTTTGAGAGGGTCACAGTTTACAGCCCGCTTTGATAGATTTGTGTCCCCAAGCCAAAACAACCCTTGTTGCTGCTGGAAGGGATGTGTAGGGAGCTGTTTGTTTAGTCTGGGGGATGAGGAAAGCTTTTTTTTCTTTTTTTTTTTAATTCTGACTGACATAGGTATGTGAAGGCCTGCCCCTCATGCTGCTCTGCAGGCTGTGATTATTTTTAGGAGTGGGATGAGACTGCAGAGCTGTGTGAATAAACTGGAGGGAAATACACAGCCTGGCTTCACAGCAGGGTGATGCTAGGGGTTGTCATGTGGGCTCCCACAGCCATTCTGCCTATCTGAGAACAAAATAAAGCACCAATACATAGCTGGTAGCTTGCCCTTCTTTAAAGCATTAGTCTTCTTAAACCAGCTGTAAAGAAGCAAAATTGCAATTTTGTAGACCTACCTGACAAAAGACCTACATAGCAAAGGAAGGACTTAAGTTTTCTTCCTGCCAGTGTCCTGTTCTATTGGTGCTGGCTGGGACTGAGAGAGGGACCTCTGGGTGAGTGGGTGATGCCACCTGCCTGCTCACTGCAGGGCCAAGTAGTCACACGCTGATTTTATTCAAAGGCAAACCCAAAATCTAAGGAGAAGAAATAGGCAGGGAGGCTAGACAGTACTTCCAGGCTAAATACCTGCTTGCTAACAGCTCAGAAAAGTAAGAGAGAGTAATCCCTGAGCTTTGAAGATTATGGTTTCTTAGTTCCAGCTATATTTACAAAGCTGCTCCACTGAATTAAGAGCTAAAGATGACAGAATAGTTAGAAAGGAGAAGGTCAAGTACAGTTGTTGCCTGTGGGGTGAGTGGAGGGAGAGAGGATTTGAAACTGTTGGGTTTTCCTAGCTTTTCAAGACACATTGAGCCCTAGGGAAATAGATATGATTTTAGACTGCTTAATTGGTTCAAAATCTTTATTATTTTATACACTGTAGTTTTCCTATTGCTGAAATGAAACAATACCTCATTTAAGAAAGTCCCCTAATCACTGCATTAATCTCAATTGACAAAAGAGAAAGCAGGGTTGTTGAGTCTTGTTAAATGTGCTGAGGGCTCCTGGCTGGCTCACAAGCTGCTGTATTTCAAGGCTTTTTCTAAAAATACCAAATGGTAGAATTTAGGTCAGACAAAGTAAAGGTGTGAAGCCTGGTACCTCAGACACTGCACATTGTCCAGAGGTACCACCAACCCTGTAACTGCTTATCTTCTGTTACCAGTTTAGGAATGATAATTTAGGATTATTTCCTATGGAGCTCAACATTTTCATCCTTTTCCTGTTTCAGTGTCATTTGCCTTGAAATTTTTAACAGGTTGTTTTGATATTAGAGCATCAATGAATTGGGTGTCAGAAGGATGAGTTTGTGAATGGAGAGGATCAGGAAAGAGTGTTCACCTGTGCTTCAATGACTTGGTTACATAAAACGAATCTTTTTGTAAAGCAGGCTTAACGGGATGGAGATGACCTTAAAGAGGGAAATTTTCGAAAAATATCTTCTTGTTTCTAATAAGAACTGAACTACAATGGTCTTACAATTATTGTATGCTGTTGAAGCCATTGGCTGCTGTTGTTCTCTTGACACCAGTTGCACGATGACTTCTAAGATGCCTTCAACCGTTTGCAGACAAAGAGTGTAAAGTCTCCACAGTGGTTTTGAATATATATATCTATGATGTATGTTTTTAGCTGTCTTGAGGTATTCCTGTGGGTCAATTTAGTTTCTAATAGAACCTTGATTCTTTGGGAAACACAATATATCAATATATCTGCAAACACAGTTTATTCCTATTTGGTTCCTCTTATAAAGGATACAGTAAAATGGCAATCTATGGATTATTAATAGCACTGTTTCCCTTGAACTCCTGCCAATTAACTTCTATTTGAATCAGATATGTATATATATTCCATTGTCCTTGATTATACTGTATTTTGTATAGGAGCTGAATTTTGCTAACCATAGAAGTACTAGTCTCCCTGATTCTAATTACCTTAGAAAATTGACTTGTACATTTAAAGTCACTGTAATTTAGCTGTAATCAGTCATGTTACACTGGAGACAAATGGGATTCATGGACTGCGCCCAGACTGATGCTTTCTGACAGCTCTTCTATTGCCACATCAATACTCATCCCTCACTGTGTGCTATGGTAGCACTGGTACCAGCAAACTGCTTCTACATGGTTCAGTGATTGTGTTTCTGCCACTCTGTCATAGAACTGGCTTATGTACAGAGTTTGCTTATGTCCTACTGTTGCTGTAATCATGATAGGAGACAGAAAAAATTCTATACAAAGACTCAGCTGTACATTGAAACTTTAAAACAAATAAGCCAAAGAATGTAGTTTAAAGTCCCAGAGTTAATGCAGGAAACTGGAAGTTTCAGACTGAAGATTGGTACATCCAGCCCAGCCACTGATCATTGGTCATTTTATTCCCGAAGTTTCTTTATCTACGTGTAAAACAAGAATCTCATAGTTGCTCTTACATTTAAATTCATGGTTAAAGCTGAGATATTAGGATATTTAGAAATACAGTGAAGAGGAAAGTAATAGACTGCGACATTAATTCAGATTTTTCAATTGACTTGCAATGTATTTGTGTTCAGTAGTTATGCATCAGGAAATCATACCATTTCAAAAGTAATGCATTTTAGAGTTTAAAAATACAAGTTCAACATACTGTATTAATAATCTCTGACTGCATGCACTTCAGCTTCACAGAAAACAAAAATATTACCATAGTTGAAAATAATAATGTACTTCATATACATCAATGAATAAATATTCATAAACTGTATCAGTTTATGTTTACCTGATTTTTGTTTGCATTTGACCATAGCTATTAAGCAAAAGTGGTCAAAATTATTTGGTTTTATGTCTAAATTAAATTGGGATGAACATATGGGCTTCCAAATCAGGCATATGAGTATTTTCAAGTAAAGGTGATTTGCAAAGATATTGAGTTAAAATAACATTGTCTTAAAATAAGCTTTTATTTTGAATAATTACAAAAATGACTGGAAATGCCTTTGAAAAAGTAGATTTATTTTATATAGTATACTGAGAGAAGTATGTTAGTGTGATTTCAGACCTCAGGATTCAGAGGGTCTCCTGTTCTCGCAGCCTTTCTTGGCTGTAATGAATCAGTCTGCACAGGATGTGGCTGCTAACAGATGATAATGCAAAGTGAAGGGCTGGGCCATGAAAAGCCCCAGGGTGGCTCAGCGTGGTGCTGAGTTCTCACGAAGAGCTGATTGCTTTCCAAAAATAAGAACAGGAACTAGGGCAGATAATCCATGTAATATGCACTTTCCACCCTTACCCCTTTGCAACAATTTATTATTTTCAGTATTATAGAGCTTTACATGTTGATTACATATGTAATCCATCCAGACACCCACATCTACCTCCACACACTTCTGTTGTATTCTTGCAAACCCTGTTTGTGAGAATTTCTCTGGGATCCTGTTTTGTGGGTGTAATTTCAGAATATATAAATAGATTCACGTTTTCCCATCTTTTAAACCCAAATGTGACTGCAAACATGACAGTACTAGAAATATGATACTTTGCAATTATTTCCTCTGTTTTAAATCTTTCATATTAGGCTAAGGTAATCTGAGCTGTTTGAATTGCATGTGAACCATGCTGTTGTGGTGGCATTACTACTGCTTGGAGTTCAGGTTGTGTCAGTACTTCTTTAATAAATATAAATCCTTATTTCAGAAGCTTAATAACATAACAAGTCTTGAAATTTCATACTTGTCTGAAACTTGGCACAGAGTATTAATTTTGCCTTTTACCACATTAAGTAAAAAAATATATATTTATTTTAGAGGGGAATGTAAATAAACAAAAAATAAGTTTGTGTTTTGCTGCCTCTTCTATCTCAAAGAAGTTTTTAGTTTTGTTTATGAATTGAAATGGTCTGAACTTGCAGCTCCAAATGGAAACCTTTGAAATCTTTTTCTTAAGTTAAAAGTCGTAACAGTTAGCATTTGCAACTCAGGCCTACACACATCACACAAATTTGCAGAGCTCACTCACAGTGAGTGAAATTCTCTCATCAGTGTCAGCAGAGCTGTTTCTGTGCAGTAACAGTTGTAAAATTGAACATGTACAGAGAACAGAAACACGAACCTGCTTTTCCTTTGTTTTTTTTGATTAATAATTTCAAGTCCTCTCCTTAACAAAGTACATTTTCTTAGTAGTGGTGATGGTGAAGTAAATCAAATGCAGGTTTTTCTCCATCTTGTGGGACAAAAAACCCCACACTTGTAAAATTTCCAGGCTGTTTTCAAAACCGTTAAAAAAAAATAAAAATTGGAGCAGCCTCTAGTGTCAATAGAAGTTGAATCTTTTGATGTTTGCTCACCCCATCTCGATAACCCTGAAATTATTCTGAAGGTAACTAAGGGCATATCTTGCCTCGGTATAATATCTTCTTGCATAGATGTACTTTTTTTCTTAAAGGCAGAACTAATACAGAGATCCTGTCTTAATAATAGCTTTAGTCTGACCTAAATCACTCCTGGCTTTTTTCCTTATGGATTCACTTAAGCCTCTGCACAGGGGGTATAGAATCCGGCTGTTTGAAGCTGCAATACTTCATTCTTCCTTTGCATTCATTTCATCTGCACGTACATGCCTGCACAAAGCACTCTTCCTCACCAAGGAGCACTGATCAGCTCAGAAGACTAGACATACTCTTCACTCTTGCTTTGCCCAGCCAATTTTATAAAGGGTACAAAACCTCTATAGTTGAAAAAAACCTCCATTTTTCTTTTTCTCCTTCCTGTCAGTTCCCACTTTCAGTGGGATGGCCATAATTAGCTACTTTGTGTTGGAAAATCCTTACTCACTTCAAGCACTTAGGGTTAAGTTTAGAGTACTTCCAATCAACCGGATTTCTTTATGGGAATCTCACCACATCTATAATATCCTTGCAGAGGTAATGTGGTGTGTTTTCAGTATAATACAGTCAGGATTCAACTTACTTAATATTAGAGCTATAAAAATTAGGTATTCTTTTTCAATTTAGGCATCTCTAGGTCTTTTTACAATTTATGGAAAGAAACATATTTGTTTAGGGTGTGATTCATATTAGTTCAGGAGCGGTATCTAAGGGAGGTGAGATAAATCACCTGGTGCTGTGGCTTGTTTCTCTCTCTGCTCTACAGAAAGCATAAGCTGATTAACTCAAATATAGACACCTGCCTTTTACACCAACTGTCTATATTTATATCTGAAATGATAGCTCCAGATCTGTGCCAGCCCCTCTGCTGGAAAATGCAGGTGTCTGCCATTTGAAATCTGTGTCAATCTATGGCAGCTGAGAGCCTCGTTCAGTGCTTTGCCATAGCAAACCCATCCCAGTGCTTTTGGGTGTTGGACAATAGCAACAGTCTTTGTAGAAGGAAAACACAAAGACCAGTATATTAAATAATATGTATTTTACAAAGTGCAGTGAAATGTTTTATTTACCATGAAGACCACATTTCACAGTCCAGATATTCTTGTTAGAGAAATTGTAAACTAAATTACTTCCTCTTAGAGTGTTTTATGTCTCAGTAAATCTACTTTTGCATGCTAAGGTAGATTTTCCATCAAATTCAGTGAGTGGGAGATAAGGCCATAGAATTGTACAACAAAACTGTCATCTGGAAAACCCTCTAGAAAAGCTTTTAAGTATTAAACTTTGTTTCTTTTGCTTTAGAAATGCAAGTAGATCCCCACCTACTCACTGATACTGTAATTGAGCCTAGCAGCATCTGCACCTGCTTCTGCATATGTTGGGAGTTGCAATTGCTCTGGTGTGACCACGGAAAGGCTACTGGCAATCAGCCTGAGATTGTTAGAGGGTGAGGGGGATTTGCTGAAAGAAAGTTTGCTAGCTGGTCTTTAGGTCTGACTCGAGTATAGAAACAAGGTCTGAGTACAGAGCTCTGTGAAACAGAGGAGATTGTAACCTGCTATGCTGGCTCCAGGTTTCCTTCCGTCTAATAGGGTATGGGTAACTGAAAACCTTTCTGATGAGAACCCCCTAACTTTGGGGAGGGGGAGTATGAAAAAGGGGCTTCTTTGTCCCTGTGTTGTGGAAGTTGTAATAGTTTAATATTTTCCTTAAGTATCTATAATGGTCAAACTTCTTGTGGCCTAAAAGGTTCAAAATCCACTACAGATAATACCCTGGAATTGCATACAACTTATTTCTTTAGGAAACCCAGCTGAAATGCTGGAAGCTGGGGTAGAGGGAGGAAGATACCTTGAAAGTGGAGATTTTAGGGTATGGTGCTATGAGCTTTGGATTTCAGCGAATGACTAAACAGCATATTGTGTATTCCTGTCAGCTTGGGGAAAGTGTGAGACTTTGTTTTGTTGATGTAATTGCTTTTGTCTTAAAAGAAAGCTGTTGTGCAGGCTTATGGGGAGATTTACATCCCCTAAATCATCCTATCATCATGTGAAAGCACAGTGAGGGCACTCACTGGGGGCTTATCTCTGATGTGAGACCAGGTGCTATGACATCCTATCAGTTATCACTAGAGAGAAAATAACTGTACATAGTCTCCAAAGCAGATATTATCTGCTTCCCTAAACATCCTGTTCACTCTGTGTATTGTGTGGATTAAACTGTGTTGTGAAGACATCGAAACTGGGACTGAGACTCCTGCTGGAAACCTGCATTGTTCCTGTTAGCTGGCCTTCTCTCTTCCATTGAAGGTGTGCTTATTAGAAAGCCTTTACCTATTGCTTCTCAGGCCTGGGGCAGTGAATCAATAATGCATAACGTGGCAAATTCAGCACTGGTAAGTGGTTGCACTGGCATTCAAAGAGCTTTCTGTTCTGAAGAAGAGAAGAGGGGTGCTGGGTATACTCCTGTAGAGGACTAGAAGACCAAGAAGGCTGCACTTGAATGTTTTGGGTAGAGGGGTTAGGGGTTTTCCTGTTGTTAGGATTGGAACCCAGCAAGCATTCATCTCATTTCTAATATGGTGATTGGTGGGCCGTTGATATATGTATATATATATATACATTTTTTTATCATGTTGTAATTATTACAAACTGAAAAGTAGAGATGTGGGAGCCAAGACTTAAACCAGTCAAAAAAAAAAAAAAATACAGTCTGCAAAAGGATATGATAATGCTTGGGAGCTATTGTTAAAACAAAACAACAACCCCCCGCCCCCCGCAAAAAAAAAAAAGAAACCCAATCAACAAAAAAAAAAAACCAAAAAAAAACCCCAAAACCAAAAAACCCAAAGAAACCTTCAGCTAACAAGTGACTCAAGTTTTGTTTGGTAGTAGTAATACTTCATGGAGTGAGTGGTGTGGGTTTTGCTGGAGCATTTTTTGATAAGGTTTTTTCTTGGTTGTTTGGGTATTTTTTTTGTAGGGGTTTTGTTTTTGTTTGTTTTTTGTTCAAAGTGAACTACAGTTGTACTCTTTCTATCCAACCATTCAGTTCAGTAGCCTTCAGCAGTAAAGCTCCATGGATGCCATCTGGAACAGGGCTGTCTGGTGGTGAGCTTGGTAGCAAGCACAGGAGAGCTGCTTTTTTTCGGCATGCTGAGCTGATGGAGGTGTCAGGTTACTTCTGTTGCAAAGCCAGAGCTTGTTACTGGCAGCCAGAAACACTCCTTTTAACAAACTAGCGTGGCTTGAGTTCTGTGAGTCTGCCTTACCCAGCCCCGTGGTGGGACTCCCCCAAACAGTGTGTTCTGCACAGTTAAAAGCTCTTTCAGTGCCAACAGAAGGTCACCCGTGAGTGAGGATCCAATTTTGTATTCCCCCTTGCATCTCAGGCTCCTGTCCCCTGCAGCGGTAGTGTTGGACTCTAATGCATTTCCATCCGTGTACTGTACTGTGACTCTGAAAAGCTCCATTTAAATCCTGATGCAGATCAAATAATCCCATATCCAAGCAGACTGCTACATTTTCTCCCTCTTTCTTGCCTTTTAAAAGAGCTCAAGGAGAACACTGAGAGTATTGCAGTGACCCTGCTACTCTTCCGTAAGGAATGGAAAACCAGGGTAGGATCTCTTGAGAAATATTTTGATATGGAGAGTAGTGACTAATTTATTGTTACTGTGTTTAAAGAGCCTTTTGCCTCACTTCTTTGGTCAGCTGTCAGGGTGTCTAGAGCTAGAGACTGTCAGTGTGGGTGTCTCTGGCCTGCAGAGCAATGCTACCCTCTGACTGACCAGCCAGCAGCTTCATCCGGCCTCTGTGAGCTCCGAAAGGTGCCATGCTGCTCACAAATCTCTCCTGTGGAGAGGGATTAGAGCCACTCTGGCATGAGCTATTGGTGGGGTGGCTATTACTGCTGGTGATTGGGGCTGATTATGGGTTTTCTGTGTACCGTGGTGCTCTCTCTCAGTTTGTGCTGGTTTGGTTAAATGATCTACTTCTTGATGAAGTTAACATGGAAAAAAAGCAGTGACTATTTCTTATGATTCCCATGTAGATACTTTCACCCGTGATTCTTTGGCTGATAGGTGTTTGGACAGGCTTTGGTTACAAATGGATGTATGCTTTCCTGCAGGGAAAAGGAGAACAAAATGGGAGGGGTAGGGACCCTCAGGAAGCCCGTGCCTCTGGGTGGTAGGGCTGGAGGTGCTGCCCTTTCCCAGGGCATATCCCAGTAAGACCAGCATCACCAGGCTGTCCTGCCTTTCCTCAGCAAGGCCCCGGGTCTCCTGGCAGTCCCGTGCCAGCACACCTGGAGTGTAGCCTTGCTGCCTTGCTGCGCTGCCACGTGCAGCTGCGGCTGGTGGAGGAGGCCTTGCGGTCCAAAGTCCTCTGCTCCCGTGGAGCAGCCTGGCCTCGGAAGGGGTGGGAGAGCCCAGCCTGTGGATTCAGGAGTCTGAGGTGTGCCAAATGCTACAACAAGCTGGTGTGTGAGGTGGCTGGTGTGACGCTTCTGCCCAGCGCCTCGGCAGGCAGGGCTGGAGACCAGCTCCGTGCAGATCTTACCCTGTTCTATGGGGGATATTTGCAAATGACAATAAATTGTTCTCACCTTGGACGGTGTTCAGATAGAGATACCGGGCAGCGGCCAGCCAGCCTTCCCCTTCCCCTCCCCCTTTCCCTCCTCCCTCCCCCTTTGCCCCTCTGATAATCAGCGGGGAGCAAGGCACTTCCTTTGGAAATGCAAAGTTAAGCCTTGCCCTGAACAGTGCGTCCTATCGCATCTTGTGACTCTGAAACATTTACAGATCTTATCTGCAAGCTCTGAATTCTCTGTAACATAGTGGGAGATGGATCTGTTCTTACTCACTGCCTGCCCAAGGCAGGGGGACAGATCCTAGACATGTGGAGAGGTCCGGTCTGGGCAGCGTGTACTTGAGAACTTTAGCTAGTGCTTCAATGAAACACAGTGCCATTTCTGTGGTTTGCCATGAGTGCATGGTCTTTTTGTGCAAGCTGCTTCAGTGTCTCCTCTTGCAAACTTTTCTGTCGCTTCCAAGTATTAACAGTCTCTAAATTTCTTCACTGTGATGAAGCAAAAGGGACATAATCCAATGGAGTGCTGCTCCTTCCAGGGGAATATTGTCTGGATAAAGGCCTTCCTGTAACCAAAGTTTGCTGTCTTTTAAGAATGTTATTTCCAGTATTAGCATTTCCTCATCCGTGGTTTTAATGATTTTTAAAAGTAATTTGGAAGGTTTATTTGATCTTTGGATTATGGTGCATTTATTCCTTAAGCTCAGTATTAAGGCTAGATTTTATTTTATTTTATAAATGGAATCTCTGACTTGTGTATATGCATAGGATGAGGCAGAAGAGTTTGAAGGTTTTTCAAAAATGTAAACAACTAGATTCTTTGGCTGTATCTTTGGTATGAAGTATTCAATAAAACTGTTGATTTTCATCCCGTAGCTGTGCTGGCACACTTACCTGTACAGCTGTATTGTGGTCCTCACAGTGAGCTGCTCTGGCTTCAGTAAAATTCCTGGGTTATCTTCCAGTTTATCAATTCAGACTGCAGCTGGCTGGACTCCATGCCAACACAACTGGAGGGGATTGTGCAGAGAAGATAGTGCCAAATGGTGGGAGTACCTTAAACTAGTGCTGCTGTTGCTGCTGAAGAATTCTGGATCATGAAATCAGGGCACTGATGTTTGCAAAGTAGTAACAACGTGCACAAAACATAATCCAGTAAAATGGTACTTTGTTTGGAAAAGCTGAAAAAAAATGTTACAGACTTGAAAGCGTGCCTAGACAGGCATCATTGGTCTCCCTGGCTGCCATCACCGAAAGAATGAGCTGGAATTGTTTTAAGCAGAAGTAAGAGGTGAACCTTAGTTCTTAACAGTGTCTGCCTTAATCTAAAAAAGTTTCTTATGAGTCCTGTTTTGATATTTTCTTCTGTCGCTGCCCAGTGTACTGATGGCACTTTTTTCAGTCTCAAAGCAATGATTCTAAGTTTCTGAAAACTGCAAGGGTACACTTGCTATACTTATATATGGTGATTTTCTCTCTGATTGATCAGAATACGAGCTTGTTTCTGCAAAACAGGAGGAATTTTGTAGGCTAGTATGTTATAAGCCACTTCTAAACCTCTAAGCAACTGTCTGGAAAGTAAACAGGGTAAAATCGGAGGTTGAAATTTCTTATTATACTTTAAAATTTCTGAGGTACCAGGAAGTTTGTGAGGTCGATTACAAGATGAAATGTCTGTCAAAAAGTTGGAAAATATTTTTTGAGGTACTTGAGGAAGCTTTTGGGTTTTGGTGTGGAGGTTTACTTGTGGTTTTTTTTTTTTTGTTTTGTTTTTTAGGTTGGTTGCTTTTGGGTTTTTTCTTTTCCTAACCTTCACGGACAGAAGGATTCAGTACCTGATCCTCTTTTGAAGGCTGGCAAGTAAAGCCTGGAGGCATCACGGTGGTTCAGGACAAGGAACTGTCTGTTCTGAGGGTTAAATTGTGGTACCTCAGCCTGATTGACTATTTCTTACTGTGTGTAAGGAAGGCAGGCCTTGATCTTAATTGTACCTATGCTAGTTCCTTTCCCTCTTCTTGTTCCCCCACCAACTCTGTTAGGAGAAAACATGATACCTTATGACACTATCTGTGCCTTATTTATGCCTCCCCTGATGGGGCAGAATTTTAGAGTCTTTGCCAGGAGTCTGAGAGACGAATGGGACTTTCAGCCTTCTCTGCTTTCAGATAGTTGTTTATTAAGTCTTATCAGAGAATAGGGCCACTTAATGTGACCCAGACATAGCACAGAGCAGAGAGTGCAGGAGAATGCCAAATTATCAAGATTTACACAGTCTTTTAAAAGTAAATCACCCAATGAAAAGTTAAAACGAAAGATATTTTCACTTTTTCGCCAATCAAAAAATCATTTTGTCACATACACAGGAACTGTGGAATTCTTTATCCAATCATCCGAAACTACTTCTACTGCAGAATATGGAGTAGTAGAAGAAGCAGCAGCAGCTCTGGAGAACAACAACAAACCTCCATTTTGAAGTTTTTTGCTTTTATCTATTTACTACATTAACAAACCCAAAATCTCTAAATTTTTCACCCTGTGACAATCTTACATTATATTCTATCACCTTGTTCACACCAGTGTAGATTCTAATTCTTCCCAGAGGATAGGTAATTTTCTCCAAGGACGAAGGTCAAAAACAGTGTTGACCAGGGGGGTAGAACCCCTCAAATCAGGCAGAGAAATAGTCTCTGCACTCTGGGTTCCCACACCTTAGAAATGTCATGCTTAACTCATTGCTGGGTACCTACTCTTTTTGTCTTCAATTAATGTGAGGTTGTTCAACATACACTGACTTCAGTGTTAAGTAATATTGCAGCTTAAATTCTGATGTGAAATTATTTTTCTTCAAACTTCATATTCAGTTTCTGAAGTGATATTTGTAGAATCTAGTAGATATTGTCTACTGACAGCTTCAACTCCGTTCTTGGCTAGAGAATTTAAGACATGTATGAAAGCTTATGGTGATAACAAAGCAAAATGTCATTTTTACTTCTATTTTCATTAAATTTTTGAATCAAATGTTTGAAGTGAGACATTATTTGTTTGGCTCAGATGGTGTTTATTTTCCTTTCAGATGGAGGTGAGCTGTAGCTTCTTTTGAGGTGTATATAAATAACTCTTTAAAAGATGCAGTAATGACAGTGTTATTGGTTACTGTTACTCTGTCGAGTTCTTTGATTACCTAATAATCCAGAAGAGGAAGGTGCAATTGATCTCCCCTGACACCAGAGCCTTGCCATTCTCTTCCTTCCCCAGCTGGAGGAGCAGCCCATGAGGCAAGAGGCAGCAGGGGCTGGAAAAGAGCCATGTATCAGAAGGCTATGGCATCTGGACAGGTCGAATAGCTGCCTGTGAGGTGCCACTTCCAGGTGGTTTGGGTGCTCTCACTCCAGCATGAGGAAGTGCTCTGGCAGAGAGAGGGCATCTGTCTGTCTTGCTGGTCACACCTGAGCCATGGGAACTGATGACTCACTCTTGAGGCCTCTCTATCTCTGGTGACTGTAAACTGGAACTTACACAGAGGAACTCTGTCTTTTGCGGTAAACCATCGTCTCACTTCCTGTGTGTGGATTTATTAGGGCTTAAAGATGTGTGGGTGTGTACTTAAGGAAGTTTCAGCTTCTTCATTCTCTTCTAAATTAACAGCTTGTTGTGACAGTACTAGGAGCTTGGGCTGTCCCCGTTGAATGCTGCATGTTCCTTAGCCCTCCTGGCAGTGCTGCCAGCTGGGGGAATTGACTGCCACCCACAGCATTCCTCTACCCCCTGCCCAGTCAACCTGAGGCTCACCCACTTGCCTTCTGTGGTGCTGCCTATACCAGGCCAGACACCTGGCTAATAAAAGAAAATAGTAGTAATCCATTCATTGTTTTATGAATGCAAACAATCACAACTCGTATTTGATCCCTCATAGAGTTTCACCCAGTCTTGCTTTTTCTATATTTATTTAGACAAAAAAAAATATATAGTGATGTTCTGCTACATTGTCTAAAGTGAAAACAGTTTTAGCTGAGGGATGTGGTTTGTCTTTAAATCTGGCTGACTTCATTGTGATTTCTGTGTCTGTTTGGGTAGTGGAATGACAACAGATCTTGAAATTTCTGAAAACAAGCCTGCTGAGATATAAAATATAATAATAATAAAAAAGAACTGGTATGATTCTCCTTACCTTAACTGTGTGTCTTTTGATGTACAGGTAAATATCTGTTATGTTCTGCTTAGTCTGTTTTGTATGATGTAATTTTTTTTTCTGGTACACTTCAGAAATCAGGAATTTATCCTCAATGGAATTGACTAATTGATGCCATAATCTTGTTACATGAGTAGCATGTCTTAAGCACATCAATAGGCGACTTCACCATTTTTACCTATAAGCCATGTCTATTAAGAATTGAACTTACGATAGTATAACACCATTTGTTAATTGTTTGGTAACTCCTAATATAAATAGATGTTCATATATACTTTGCAAGATGTGATCATTTCTTTAATACACTCAGCCTTGTAAAGCAGAATTTATTAACGGTAAACCATATATATATATATACACACACATGGAGTTTCTAGGGACATTCTATTTGCCAACCATTGAATTCAGGTTTATTATGATTAGCTAGCTACTCTTGGTGCCTACTCAGAACACACCTTGACATTAAAAAGTACCTGCTTTAACATTTACAGACTACTTTGCTAGACTTGAAATTAGTGGGAGGGCATTGAGGAAAAACAGGGATAGCTGGAGGAAAGAACAAAGGCTATGCTTGCGTGGTTGTGTGGCTTACGTCACTTTGTTAAGCAAACAGGGTGGTTCTGCTAAGCCCTCTGACTTTGTAGTTGTAAGGGTATGTGCCTCTTGTACCATGCCAAACCATCCCACTGATAGAGAAGTTAAATTGTTTTCCATCTACCTGTCATCTTGCCAAAAAACAATGCGTAGATCGTGATGTGGGGGATAAGATCAAATGTAAGGCATCAGTAGTGCCTTTGGGAATATCTCCCTCACTCCTTCTCGTGGGAGACTTGCCTGCTTGCTGTCCCCAGCTGTTAGTCTTATCACTGCACTGTTAGTATTTCATACACCTGTTCTTTATGTAATCTTTTCTGCAGCAATCATTCTCTGGTAGGGGGTAGTGGATGTTAAAAAGGCAGATCCAACAAGGATGTAGTTGTATCTCTTACATGCTGGACTTTGTGTTTCCGCCTTTGAAACTTCAGCTGGCAAAGCACTGATGCAGAATGACACTTTGGCATTGCTGTTATGTGTACTGGTAGATGTGATTGCAACAGACAAAAATGCTTGTGCTGGTGTAATTTTGCTGGGGAAGTAAGTGAAGTTAAAGCATTATACTACAATAAAAAACCTTTACTCGTAACATGAAGTTGCAGATAACGAAGGATCTTTCAGTTTTACTAGTCTATCTTGTGTATGTCTGTGATCTTAGCGGGTCTTTCTCATCCTACCTAATCTGAATCTGATCATATAAAGTAATGTGGATAACCAGTTAGAAAAGATTAATTTCAAAGGGAAGATTGTCAATTTTTCTTGAAACAAGATGCTTCTCTGGAAATCTCTTTCCTTCCAAGGCTAGTGAAGGTGTTTGGGACCAATGCTGGTGCATTTGTTAACAGTGCTATAGCCACTTGCATGTATGGAAAAGTCTTTGCCTGTGCCTTTCCAACATCCTTAGCCTGTCATCTGCCATGGTGACTACAACGACTTGCTCCCTCAATGTGTTACTGTCTTGGTGTTACTGCTCTACTACGACCACGTGCCTCCCTGGCTGTATACAGTGGACTTGGGGCTTGTCTCCAAGACTCATTTGTTGACCAAGTCTGTTATCACCCCCTGGAATGTGCTTGGGGTGGCTCTGGCACACCTGGGAGGAAATGATGGCCACTTTGCCCCCATACCATATACATTATGGCACATGCCAGGGTACAGCAGAGGCAAAGTCTTTCATCGGTATCACAGGACTAGGCCAGGCAGGGGTAATAGCCCAGGTCTGCTCTACATAGGCCAAGCACTGCATGTTTCAAAGAAAATGGGGCATGTAAGGAGCCTGAACAAAACTAAATAATGAAGCTGGATTTTTAGGAAAACTGTGGGCTTTGCACTCTTCCTCGGTCAGTGCACTTAAAATAATTAATTCTGCTTAGTTCACTTCAGACAGACAGGTAATAGTATATCATCTTTGTTGTTGAAATTAAACTGAATTCTGACATAATCTGTCTTTTCTTTATATCTGAAAGTGCTGTGGGCTCTGGACTCCTTGTAGCAGGAGCCTTGGACTCCTACTTGCTCTGTCTGATGCAAATCACTACTAATGGTGTCCAGCATTGTGTGCAGGGGCAGCTCTAGGTTGAGGAAACGATTCTAGATGAGCTTAGCTTGCTAAACCTGGCAGCTGAATTATGTTAATCAGCATTCCTTGCTTAATGAAAACCAGAGTGAGTTATTGAAATATCAGTCGCACTTCTTGATGCCACCTCAGCTGATGTGACCACGTTTTGGATGTGATCCGAGATCTTTGCTTCAGCACTTGCCTGACAGTCATCCATCTCTTATTTTTCCTTAGCTGTGAGGAGGTGCAAGTATGTATGACTGTTACTACAGTAACGCTGTGATTGAATATTCTAGTAGGAATGTGTTTATCTTAAAACCTATATTTATCTTTTTATGAACAGTCTCAATTTAGCTAAGACCCTTTCAAAGTGAAAGTTTAAATTTATTCCACTGGAAGATGCTTTCTTGTGACAAACTTAGAAATATATTATGAACAAATTGTGTGTGCAGAGGGTGTGTTGTTCAAAGAATGTTCTTTTTAAAAATGAGCTAGATGCCTGAAATATCTATCTACAGATAGCAGTAAAAACTATTAAACTGATTTTCCCAACCAGAGCAATACAACAACAGAATGAACTAAACTGAAGAAGCCAAAACTGAACTTCTGGGTCTGATTTAAAGTATGAGGCCAAAAATATGTATTTTACTTACTTGCATATGCTTGCATCAAGCCTTGAATTAGAAATGGGAACAAGGAGCAAAGGAGTGGATGGGAGCCTTTCCACTGATTTCAGCAGATGTTGACTCAGGTTCTTGTTCTATGCCCTCTTAGCAGAAAGACTATCTCATGTAAGCAAGCTAAGGAGAACCACATCCTATCTCTTTCCTTACATCTGTATTAAGTCTGTGGGCCTGCTACAGCATGAGCAGAAATAAGCAATCCCCTGAACCCTGTGGGCTATCTCCTTGTTAAGTAAATAGTGCCTATCACAGGTGGAGCTTTAGGCTATTAACCAAACTTGTTGAGCACTGGGAATACTAACGAGCAACCATCGTTGGCACTGATGGAGACAGGATTCTCAGGCTTGTGAAGGCTAGGATTGGTTTTCCTTGGGAGGGGTTTTTGAGTATGAAATCTCTTGTCCTTGGTTGGCCACTGTATTTTGTTTCACTTTTTGAACCCAGACTGTTTACCTTTTTTTGAGAGAGATGTTCAGGTGTAGAGTGTGGGAATATGATTTATTGCAATTCATGTAGTCACTGCTGTCTTTGTTCTTAGAATTGAGACAGCAAGTACATTAGAACTTGTAATAGAACCAGTGCTCTGCCAGTTAGTTGATGTAACTGGTCTAATTTGTATGAACATTGTACTTAAGACCTACTTATGGACCTGCACTTCATTGTGCAAAGGGCTATGCATACACAGACCAAAATGTCAATACTCAGCCTTGAAATTTAAATAAGATGACTAGGAGTTAGAGGAATACAGGCTGATGGAAAATGGGAAGAACAGAAGAGAGCAGTGAGCAGATGCTAGTGTGCTATAGGGACACATGTAAGACAACCATCCTTCAGAACTGGAATGCAACTACATCACACAGGAAATGAAAAAAATGTGGGGGCTATTCCGCCTTCTGAGGTTTCCTACTGCTGTCATCTAAAAGAGACCCATTCTAATAGGAATAAAGTGATTTGAATATTATACTGGTTTTTTGGGTTTGGTTGTTTTTTACCACAAACTTAAAATACCTTAAACAACTATGCTGAAGCCTCTTTACTCATAGGTTTTGTCTTGGAGACTGGAGTGGATAAGAGAGTTCCAGAGAATGTACAGGAAGAAAATGGGGGATTTTATTAACTTACGTTAATGTTTGCTTTTGTGCTAATGCTTCTGACTTTGGAAAGAGGTGTTAGTAGCCTGTGAGAATTCATGCAGGTGCAGTGGCTGCAGTCACTCCCCTGGGAAATGATTTATCAGCAGCTTAAAGCAATAACTAAAACAGCCACCTGCCTTATGCCATTGCAGTTGGCAGTACTGTTATTGTGTGAAGGTTGCCATATGTGTAGAGAGGCTGTGGTCCCTTTCTGCCCTATTCAGGAAAGAACTGTGCTGAAAGCAGAAAGTCTCTTCCATGCTCCTTGAAACTTTAAGTTAATGATTTGTTTGACTGACTGCCTTGCCTGTAAGTGCATTGTCGGGTGATCTTATTGGAATGACAGGGCAGGAGAGCTCTTACCTCTCCTGCTATTACTGTTTAGATGTGTAGGTATTTCCTGCAAAGCCAGACCAACAGAGCAACTAGAGCCTTGCTGTGCAACCATCTGTAGTGCAGGAAAGCTAAAAGTTCAAGCTGTTCTGCAGTTTGTATAGTTTACTCTTTTGAACTTGGCAGTATAATCTCTTCTGCATGTTTGTGGATTCTGCTTAAAGCCTCCAACACACTGAAGTTTTTTTATCTCAAAAAGTAAATGAGAAGAAGGGAGAACAGAGTGCCTCTGAAAATCTTACTTCAAGTTATTTCTTCCCTGCTTTAGGTAAAAGAAACTTCATGAGAGGTTGTGCTGGGGTATCTTCTTGATCTTTGGACAAGAAAAGCCTGGATCTTGTCATTCATGATCATTGAATCAAATTCTTGCAGGATGCATGGTCCAGCTCCCAAAAGCACAGCCAGCTCTGAAGTTGGGTACAGTTGCTCAGGGCCTTGCCCTTTCAAGCTGAGCGTATCACTAAAATTCAAAACCACTAAAACACAAGAAGTTCCACCTTAATATGAGAAAGAACTACTTTACATTGAGTATGACAGAGCACTGGAAAAGGCTGCCCAGAGAGATTAGGGAGTTTCCCCTTCTGGAGATATTCATAACTCACCTGGATATGTTCCTTTGTAACCTGCTATAGGTGACCCTACCTTGGCAGGGGGTTTGGACTAAATTATCTCCAGAGATCCCTTCCAATCCCTGCTACTCTGTAATCTCAAATGATCGAGATATACAAAGGGCAGCTTGGGCTAGTGTTTGGTCATCCTTATTTTGACCCCTTGCCTCCATGACACTCAAGGGCTTCTGATGACTGACTCTTTCAGCCCAATTAACAGTCCTGCAGTTCTCTACCTTCCTTATATGCCAACCATCCATCCCATACCTCTGACTTGGCTGGTGTAGGTACTGAGGGAGACTGTTGGGAAGGTGTTGGGAGAGCCAAGGTGAAGGATATCCACTGCTCTTTGCTTAAAGTTACCATTTTCTTCATAGAAGGAGATCATATCAGTTGAGCATTATTTCCTTTTGGTAAGTCCCTGTTGCCAGCTCTCCATGATCTTCTCATTTTTACTGTGCTTAGAAATGGCTTTGAAGACTTGTTCCACAGTCTTTCTAGGGGCTGTGATAAGTCTGTGCTCTCCCAGGATAATCCTTCTCGAAGAGGAATCTGAACTTTTTGCATTTCTGTAGTAATTGGAACCCTCCTGAAAGTGCCATGACCTTTTAAAGGTGATTGAGGATGGCATCTCAGTGGTGTTGGCCACCAGTCTCACTGGCCTCATTTGTCACATGAGTCCCTAGGACCAGACAGGTATTCAGTCTGATCTCCCAGGCACTTCCATTAGGCAGAGGAACCAGAAAAGCCTGAGATCAAACCTCACCAGTAAAGGCCTTTTCTGCTTCTGTTATAACCAAGTTCCCCCAGCCCATTCAGCATCAGGACCATGTTTCATATAAAATTCCTGTTAATGTCCCTGTACCAGGAGAAGACCTTGTTGTTTACTCTTGCACTTTTTTACTAATTTTGTCTCTGAGGCAGCTTCAGCTTCTCTAGGATCCTCCCTGTATTATTCCTGTTTCCTTAAGCCTTCTGCTTTCTGTATGCTTTTGTGACATCTCATCAACTCATTCAGGGATGAGTTTAGTTTTTTCAAAACTAACAAAGTAAAATACCTGCTTGGGACTTTGCTTGAGTGAAGGCAATATTTTTAAGATTAAAACTCGGAGTAGCCTGACAACATGTATGAATACTCAGAGCTAAAGTAACTTGCAGTGCTTGAAACAGAAATCTTGTGTGGGCTGATAAAGTATTTGTGGATATGTAAAGGCACTGCTAAAGGTGATCTTCTTTTTGATGAGAACTTATGAATATTCACTCCCTTCCTTTTCAATTTTAGTAGCTATTTCCTATTGCAGCCTGGTTTGTATTGAATTGTTGGGGGTGTTTTCTACACCCACTCTTCAGGTGTTGCCAACTCTCACAGGCATTAGTTCAGATTAAAGGAATTGCCAGGCTATATTGTCTGAATTCCTTTGGACTTACTCGTGTTAGCCTGAAGGAGGAGCGAAGGAAAAGCACAATCTTAAGGGCTTCCAAAACCACAGCACAGGCAGCTCATACTGGTGTGGTACCGGGCAGGACCATGGTCGGTGTTACAGCCAAGCTCCAGATGAGTGGTTACAAGTCCAGGAAGCAATTATTGCACTGCTGGGGCTTCTCTCAGCACTCAGGAGGAGGGGTTTAGCCTGTGCACTCCTTAACCCACTGACTTGGTTTTGGTCTCCGTACAGCCTGCTAAAATGCTTCTGGCTGCAGAATCTCCTGCGAGTAGAGCATGAAGGAAAAATATAAAATTTCTCTGAGCTAGAATGAATATCAAACTGAGTTGTGTGTTCTTTGACAGATAGCTCTGTTGGAGATGAATGGCTGAATGAGAGCTTGGAGCTGTAATGTGGCTCTTAGTGCTTGAGCATGTTTTACCGGCAATGAGTTTAGCTTTATTTAGCCTGGGAAAACAGACAATACTGTGATGTCCATTTTATAAATCTGTTACTAGAACTGACTTTTTTACAGCTTCTGCTGCCTTCAAGGCTGCTAGAAATCCCGAGGATGAAGCCAGAAAGAACATAATCTGTGGAACTGTGATGCTGAAGCAGATTTGCAAACATCAATAGCGAATAAAATATTCTGCTTAAAAACATAAATCACTACAATCTCTGAAATAGCTGACTATGATAAAAAGGCAATGAATTTTTCATGAAGTACAGCAATAACACCAGATGGTTACTGGGCTTGTGGGAGAATCTTTCCATTTCACATTAATTCTGAAAAACAGTGAACTAAAAACAGCATGCAGTAATGAACTGGTCACACACAATGTTAGTTTGGACCTAAAATAAGTGGATGGAGTCAGATTTTTTCTAAACTGGCATATTTTCCTGGACTTTACTTGAGATCTGGCTCCATGAGTTCTTGTCTACACAGGTCTCTCTCAATTTGTAGATGGGTAGTGTTTGGTTTAAATTGCTTTATGCTGACAGAGTTGTCTTCTGTCCTTTTCTTATCTTGTCAAATCCTGCTATAATTAACCTGCTTTCAAAGAGATATTACTTCAAAATAGAATGGATGAAACCACTGTAAAAGCTCGTGTGAACTTTACCCATGTCATATGAGCTACAGTGGTAGTGTCTGCAGTGCATGGTTTTGTTATTTGAACATCATGTTAGTTTAGCTTTGTACTTTCCAATGTTGAAGCAACATTTTTATTAAACATTGGTGTGTGTCTGTTACTTAAATTTATGACAGGTTCTAGCCAGGAGTGTATTATGTCTAGCATGCACTGCCCTTAGTCATGCCTGCTGACCTGTTTTGTCATCCCTAGTAGGATAACAAACTAGAAATCTTAGAGTAAGAGTACAAATTGCTGTTGATGTAATGCTTAGCGAAGGAGGAATTTGAAGCTCAACTCTGTGACCTGTCAAAAGCAAAGAAAAATGCTTAAGGATTCCTCAAACAGAAAATTTATTGTCCAGAGCTTTTTCTCCTTCTTTTTATTTAATTTTTTTTTCTTCAAACCTAGGTCATATTCTGGATTTCCATTTGGAAACCTAAATTAGATTTTAGCCACCAACCGTCATTTTTGATTATTCTTTTTTCTACCTTTTTATTAGTGGCATCTCAGCCAGTTTAACAAAAACAAAACGTGATTTTATCTATCATACATCTGACCACTGTACTTCTGAGTTGTGGGAAATGGTTTTGAATATGTGGTTGCCTTAAAAACAAGTAATGACTGCCTTAAACTGCTGCAGAGTAAGATTTAATGAACATTAATATATATGAAGTTTAAAAAAAATTTTTTTAGTCATGTGACTTTACTTATTTTGTTAAGTGCCCTTCACAGTTTACCCCCCCTGTAGAAGAGCCTTTCTGTGGAGAATTTATCTGTGTGTACTTTGGCCTTGTCAACCTGCCAACACAGGGGTGTGTCCAGTCTTGGAAATGAAGCTTGGAGTTCTTACTTGGCTATGTGGTGGCTGATATCCACATGGAACAGTACAGGTCATGTCAGCTTTGAGGAGAAACAGCACAGCTACATTAACCTGATGCTATTTCTCAACCAATGTGCCATGTCTTCCTGCTAAAGTTAACCAGTGAGGTTGGCTGACACAGCTTTCTAACTAGGGGTGTTCTAACTAATCAAGATATACGTTCCTGAATATACATTTCAAGAGATACACACACTGATGAGTGAGTACACACATATCAAGGCAAGGTATAGTTTATGTTCCTGCGTATAAAATGGATTAAGGGAACTGAGTCTAAATATTAAATTATAACATTTCTTTAGATTAACCCCCAAATTATATTAGTCAGATGCCACTGTACTCTGCTTGTGTAGGAGGTTAGCATGTGTGGCTTGGTGAGTGGAGTGAGGAGGGGATAGAGGGCCCTGATATCCAAGGCTGGATCTGTAGAATGTGCCCAGGACTGGGCTGGGAAGCAGGAGGCTTGCACAGCCCCTCTGGAGCAGGTGAGGCACTGCACCAGAGAGCAGATGCTGTCTCCCAACACCAGCAGTTTAGGGGCAAAGTATTGAACTCTATTTCATTATGGGCTGTTTCTGGCTACAGACTTCTGGTTTGGTTGGTGGTGTTTTTCTTGCCTTCTTTAGAGTATTGTACTGCAATATTATATAATCATTCTTTACAAGCCTTAGGCATGCTGCAGAGCTGGCCAGCTTGGATCTCAAAGCTGGGACTATGGCAAGAAGTGCTTGGAGCTGCAGGGAGAGTACTGTGTCCCCTTCCTTTCAGGAAGCCGGCATAGTTCACGTGGTGAAGTGTGCTATTATCTGAGCTGCAACTCCTTGTTTCTGAGTTCATGAGTCTTACCTAAAAGCAACTGACCTGTAACTCCTGGGTTTTCTTTTGTTTAATCTAAACCACCTCAGATATGACCCCGAAACAAAATGAACAGGAAGATTTAGGAGCAGACTTGACAAAGCCTATTAAAAAAAAAGTGAGGGCGGGGGGGAGGTGAACTGAAACTGTGCCAAGCAGTTATGGAGGGGTGAATGGACTAGAACAAGAGTGGTTTGGAATAGAGGAAGCTGGGCATTGTGCAGGAGCACACTTACAAAGTAGGCAATGCTACTCCAGTGTAAATATGTGCAACATGCCTCTCCAACCCGGCTCTGCAAGATTCTTGTAGGCACACAAGGTTCAGAGCATTACCATACAGTGGTGTGCCCCAGCAGAGCCAAGCAAATAAAAAAAGCACCCTGTCAGTGTTAGTCACTGTGGCTCTATCTACGTATGTATGTTGATGGTTGCATATACGAGCTGTATTTCAGATGTATTTAAGTCTGTGTTGTAACTGTCTTGAAATGTACTCTGAAGATTTTATTGTCACACTTAACTGTGTAAAATTAGTAACAATGCAACTGTTCACTGCCAAAGTAATTCCACCTTAAACAAAACAAACCATTATCTTTCTCTGTCTACGTTCTCTGGGTATAAACACAGGACTGCTTTTGCTGGCCAGAGAACTGGCTATTTATAGCATTGCAAAAAATCTTTCCAGATTCTTGTTACCTATTAACAGGCCGTTCTTTTTGATATGGGCCAAAATAAAAAGTCACAAGGATCTAGAAGTGGACAGACAGGGAAAGGCTAGAGAATCCTGATGGATGCAGCATTTCTTTTGTCCTTTTTGCTTTTTGGCAGTTGTCCCCAAGTCACAGTGCTGATCTACAAGATATTCATGAACAGTTCTCTTGTCTTGTGAAAATACCCTCTGAAAAGCTTCATGATTCAAAAAAGAGGAAGATAAACACCTCTAGGGCTCTCACTGCTCCCTGATATCTTGTTTTACTGATGAATGCTGATTAGCTGGGCCTGAGAAGTAGTGTTCTCAGTAAAACAAATGCAGGCAGAAGGAAATGTGTTGTTATGTTGCTCTCATTTAATGTTTCCATTTTGTTTCAGATTTTTTTTTTCTTTTCAAAGTCATGTCTCTGTCTCTGCTTGCATATGTAAAAATACTGTACTTTAGTGTAAAGAAAACATAGCTGAACATCTGAAAATCTGTCTAAAAGTGAAATGAGACTTTCTGAAATAATATAGGAGAACTTTATATTTCAACATCATACTCCTGACCTCTGGCAGCTGTTTAAAGCATACTGAAGGAATGAACTCGTGGTGTTGGTGGCTCAGAGCTCTTCAAAAGTAATTTTCAAACAATGGTGTGAGTATATATGCATATACAAATACACACACGTGTATTTGGGGGAATGTGTGTGTTATGTGGCTGCCCCCCACCTCCCCTCTCCTCGATCCTTGCATGCTACAGCTGCTGAAAGCACGGGGGCCGGGCGGCTCCCGGTGCCGGCCCGGGTTTCTGTGGCCCTGCCGAGGTCCCTGCTGGGGGAGGGAAGGTGTGTGGCTCCATTCACTCCTCCTGAATTGTGCAAGAAGAGCGTCAGCATGAAGTCAAAGAAAGAGTCAAGTGCACTGATGCTATAAAATGTTTTTTCTTCCAAGTGTTTTTTTTTTTTTTCCTTCCTCCTCCCTGACCTTATCTAATTTTTTTTTTTTTTTTTTTTTTTAAATCCTGGCAGCTCCCCTTTCCTCTTCTGCTATGACAGCATGAAACAGGGCAAGTGTGGCCTTGGTGGGGTTTTGAAATCGAAGCGCGTTTCCTTTCCCACTGCATTGCGCTGAGTCAGAGCGGCCGAGGGCTGTTCCTGGCAGCCGCCTCACTCCGGGCTCTCGGGGCCGCGCCCGCTGCCACATCAACAGAACACTCTGTCTGCTTACGAGCTCTGTACTTCGGCCAGTTCGTGGCATTTTTTCAAAGCTGTTCTATTGTCGTTTTTCCTTTGATGTGCAAAGCTGGGCAGGAGCGTGATTGCCTGTTTCTGCAGCGAAGAGCTCGAGAGACAATAATGTTATCAGAGCATGAGATGAATATCCATGTAATGCTGTTAATATTCAGATAGCAGCGGCTTTCAAAAGATAATGGAAGACTTTCAGACTTTCAGCCAGGTTCTTCTGCTTGTAACATGTAGGCTGGACTAACCTGCTGAAAAAAAAGCGATGTATATGAAATTTCTGACCTTGATTTAGTGTAGTCCTTAAAACAACCAAAACCAACCCAAACTCAGCTGTTTGTATGGTTCTGTATGTAATTAGGCAGGTAATGAGAGGAAGTTCCACATCAAACAGATGCGTGTCACTGCCCACAGCTAAACAAAGCAAGGAGCAGGACTACAGCTAGTGCTCTTTCTTAAGGGAAGCTGAGGAAACTGTGGTGAGCTAGAAAAGCCTCGAAAGAGTTAAGAGCAATACTGTTGATTTTCTTACAGGGGAGAGGTTATTTTCAAGCTTTTTTCATTAGTAGAATTGGTGTGAAGTGTACAGGCACAATGCCAGGTTGGAGTAGGACCACTGCGCTAAATTTTTAGGATAAAATTTTTAGGAGCACAGCCTTGGGAAGGACATCTTTTAAGCCAGTGGGAGGTCAGTGGAAAGATCAGAGGATATGTTCACAGCTTGCTCTTTATACAAAGAACATGAAGCTCCAGCACTATCTGCTGTCTTTGCAAACCACCCATAACTCTGGTGACAATCTTCAGATAGGGTATTTTTGATTTTGATTTGTTTTTTTGTTTTTTTTTTTTGTACCTAGATAAGGTGGGACCAGTAGTCTTCCTTATTGTTTATTAATGTTACTTTTAGTTACAATTTGAGAGGTAGGCAAACATGTTTTTCTAGATGTTGAATAGGTACATTGCCTAGATTTTTTTTTTGCTGCAACAGCAGCACTAATTGAAGCAACAAACACATCCAAGATCTGTATTAGACGTAGAGTAGACTACTGGTGCCTTTGTAGTTCCCTTGTCCTTTGGTTCGTAGAGCAAGGGAGTGAACTGGGAACCTGAAGTACACTTTTCTGTGCAGACACCAGATAGTGCTGAGACACCTGAGTCTCTGAAAAACCTAATCTAAACCTGTGAGATATTATTGTGTTATGTGTGCACAATAGTTTGGTTAGATTTCTGAGAGGAAAACAAGGCTTTAGGACTATGCCGTCTCTAACAGCCATAATCATTAATAATGTATTAAAAAGAAGGTTTATAGCCCTGAGGCTATCATCTTAATGCATAATCTCAGAAATGTCAAGGTGACTCAGGATGATGTGATGGACCATGGCATCTCTGAACTGCTCTGAAATGTGTCATTCCAAATAGCACGTGTGGTGAAATGCACACGGCACTCAGGCAAAAAAGGCTTTTTTGCCCTCCAAATCACAAACACTCATCTCCTTGGCAAGGATACATAGCAGCAAGTGTGTATTGTCTTTGCTTTCTGAGAATGTGGGCTTGTTTTTATGGTCTGGAGCTAATTTGGGATATGAAAGATTCTGTGGGCAAATAATAATCTAACTTCCCCCTTTACTGGGATAGAAATACTTGCTCATGTTCATGGGGGGGGGGGGGGGGAAGTATGGCTCAAAAAATATCGGGGCCAGTAGGGACATATTTGCCACATTGTTGCAGTCTAGCTGAAAGTTGATACAATTAACAATGTCTGTCTGTGTTAGTTTTTGGCTGTGTAACTGTACCTCTCTCTCAGATAACATTATTCTTTTGAGGACAGCAGCGTCTGTTCACACAGTGGACTAACCAGCACTGTGTTCTTATTTGTAAATTGCATTAGAACAGCTTTGAGATCTTTCCTGGGGTCAGTGCAAATCAAAGTTGAGCACCGATGCCAAAATCTCACATCTATTGTTTGACCAGTGGTGTTATTTTTAATTGGATATTTTGGTGACACAATTCAATGTTAAAAAAAAAAAAAAATGAAGCTGGTGATGTGAAGGGACTTGTAGAAAGAAATTAATTGGAATTATCCAGACTATAACAGAATGTTTTCTAAAAAGGGTAGTTCATCTGAATGTCTTTGATTCAAGTATACATTTGAAAATTCTTAGGAAATAGCACTCCTAGTAGGGACCAGGTGGTTGAGCCACTCCTCCTACCCTGTGACCTGATGCTTTCATTTTATTTTTATACAGAGATTTTTAACAATAGCCTTTTATTATGTTTAGTGGACTTTTTTTTCTTTATAATGGGCTCAGCTTCCTGAGCAGCAGAACATCTACCTCCCTTGATAATTACCCTGTTTCTCTCAGAAAGCTCTTCTCTTAGAAAGCTTTACTTTTCCAGCACATTATGTTTACGCCATAAATTTGATCTGCACTTTGCGTTCTAAGTGGGTTAGTCCATTTTAGCACCAGCTGACTTTCTAAATTAAAATAGCCTTGCTGGTATAACAGAGCAGGTGCGTATTTGTTGAGTCTGTAACAAAACTGAAATGGACCCTTGCCACTTTCAATTTTTTATGATAGAGGACTAACACCTAAGTTATTCTTGGGCTCTGTGTGTGGTGTGGCTGTGGCTGTGCAATGGGAAATTTGTCTCTGCCTATTTTGTGTTACAGCGCAAAGTGACTTTGGGTAGTGTTAACGCGAGTCAGAGCTCTGTGGTAAACATCTGGCTTCTACTGAGTTAGTAGCCAAGCTCTCATTAATTTCTAATTTCTATAGAGTCAGGCTTGTAAATCTCTCCTGTTTTTTCCCCTTCCTCCTCGGCATCTGACACAAAGGCACGTATGAGCACATACCTGCCTATACACTCTGTTTTTAAGCCAGGTGACCATGTTAGCTGAGGTAGTGCCATGCCTGAGGCTACAAAGTCATGGTGAAAGGTTTTCTCTGCTAGGTTGGGCTTGGTGCTGTCCTAACATGCTCATGCAGACACTTCTTTTCCAGCATGGCACATGAACTGAAAAAACTCTCATCTACTTGGCAGAAGCCTGTAGTATGCAATGCAAACAGATCCCTGTCTGCTGTCCAAGTGAGTTATACACCAAGTCTGCATTCCTCAGTTCTTCTCTGTAAAATAATGGTAATTCTTTCATCCTTTTGTAAGATGCTTTAGATGAAAGGTGTTTAATTGATGTAAAGTGTAACTGTTAGGAATGTACCTCATCGTTTCCAGCTGCTCATGCTGCTGACATACAACCCAATTCTTTTCCTCTCAGGCTTTACTCCAGTGAGAAAGAATGAGTTTTGACTGCTCTTCAAGCAGTGATGTCCCAAGTTCATGACACTGCTGCTGTTTTACCACCCTAATGACTGACCTTGATTTTACTAATGTTTTTCCTAATCCTGACAATAAAAGTAATTTTTGCTTCTGATGGTTGACTCTAAATGCGTTTGATTAACTATCAGTTAAACTGAGGCTTTGTCTTTAGTTAGGAGGCTTTCTTAGCAAGAAGCATTGCTGTTTGTACCTGAAGCAGTGAGGTTTCTTTTCTTTTCCTGCTGGCTTAGTCTCATTGAGATTGTGCTCAGTGAGTGTGGGGATAGAAACTTGTTCTAAAGGCCATTCATGCATCAGTAGAGTCTTACTGTAACCAAACTGCTTCTGCTGCTCCTTTAAAAAATTTCTTTGTTTTCTTTTTGGCCAGGAAAGGTTGCTGCAAGTGCAATAAGTAACATCCTATCAGACAGTGTGTTTAGAGCAGTTCTAAGTGTCTATAAGTTTTAATTAGCTGGTTTTAGTCCACATGGCACAGATAGCTCTAGGACTTTTTATTTCCTACACATTCCTTTCTCAGAAAGGCATGGATGGTAGTCACAGGTCTTAGGAGTGGTGAGGAGGCGAGATGTTACCTTCCTCTGAAAAAACCCCAGAGAAACACCACCCACCCCCCCACCTCCCCAAAAAACCCCAAACCAAAAACCCAGACAAAAGAACTTCATATATAGTCCTTTCTAGCTCTTTTTTCTTTTCTCCCCTGAGCTGCTGTTGTGAGAGACCTGTTTGTATTGCAAAGTAGCAGTTTGCTCTTGGCAGGTTTATAAGAACTTGAGGAGAGGAGAGCTTGAGAGAGGAGTCATTATCTAGTATCTGCCAGCAGCTCTGGGAAGAGAGAAATGGAATTTGGGTCTCCCTGAAGGTGTCTGAATTAAGAGAAATGCAGCCTTCAGGTACTTGTTATGTATAATCATATAACCAAGGGTTAATTAAGAAAGCCCCTGTGGTATTTCAAATGTTTGAGGGATCTTGTAAAGCTGAGCAAACCAGGCTTTGGGATGGAGAGTGAAGTATTAAGAGGTAGTCCCTTGGGACCTTGGGACTCTTGCAACCCCACATGACTCTCACTTTCAATGGCTGAGCTTGCTCTTTTCTAAACTGTGACGCAGGTGTTAAAGCAAGAATAGGGAAGTATTAATGCCTGATAAGCAGCACTTTGCAAAGTTGCTAAGTAATTAAATTTGAAGCAGATTACCCTATTCACAGTCTGAATGCTAGCACGTATGCTAGGATGTACACTAGCACACATTCAGTCTTGTATAAACAGTCACGATATTAACTAATTTACTAGTGTTTGTCATAGGGTGTGTATTGTTTTCTCACCAATGCCAAAATGCAGGCTAGCTCTAGCAGCATAGGATGTATTAAAAAAATGGCTGAGGCTATGAGAATTGGAGAGGTAAAACCTTTAGGTACCATTAATTCACCGTGAGGAGCCCATATATATGGAACTGTATCCTCTGCATCTGGCATGCATCAGGTTTTTGAGCATCGGCTTGATTAACCTAGAAATCCTGACTGCATCCTTGAAAGCAGCTGCATAAGAATAATCTGTATAAAAGGAAACAGTCCCCCTTGTAGGAATATACTTCAGACAGCTGTGGAAATTCTACAGAAATAAGGCTCTGTTGTGGATTTTTTTGCCTCATCAGATAATCTTGACAGAAAATCCTCAATTCATTTGCCTAATGACATAAGATAATTCAAACACCATAAAGCACTCCAGTGATTTCTGCTTTGTCTCTAGCTGCTGTTCTAGGAGGGTACAGGTCCCACAATGTTTGGTTACATACACAACCCTAGGCCTTGGATATGTCAACAAAAATATAAAGTATCTGGGAACTGATTTCCTCTATTAGTACAGTACTGTGAAAAACTGTAAATTTTTTTTTATTTCCTAAAATACAAGCTTCTTTAGCATCTTACCTGCTTAAGCAGATGAAAAGTATCTTCACTAATGATATAGTGGCTTTGAAGGTGGAAAATGCTTTGGTTGGTTGGTTGTTTTCTCAATGCCAAATACTTCTCAGGATTTCTAACTGTCTAGGATGTGATATTAGGTTTTGTGGGGTTTTGTTCTTTAATAATTTACTTTGATCTCATAGTTTGTTTCCTAAGTTTCAATCAGTAACTAGTTAATTCTGTGTCACTCAATTCTCAGTTGAGATCTGTGTGTTAATAAAAATCAACATCAAGTTGCAGCACAGATTCTCTTCCAGAAGGATGTTGAGCAAGACAGCAGCAGTGAGCTGTGCTCAGGAAAGCCTGTCTGAGAGCACGTAGCTGGAAGCACGGGGCTGCGCTTTCTTCTGTGCTGCGCTGCTGCACACACCATAGCAGGGCTCCAGCATCACAGAACTGCAAACTCAGGCAGATGTTCTTTAACAACTGTGTTTGATGTGTGGTGTTTATGACAAGTAAACTCGTTTAAACTTGTGTTCAAGATCAGTTGAACTTAGATCCTACAATCGAACCCTCCCTCACTGTACTCTGCTTAGTCTTGTTACTGTCTTCACAGTAGGAACTATTTCCAAAATTACTGATGTGAGCAGGGGATTTTCCCTGACTTTAACAGAGATTGGACTGGATATCTACTCTTATTTTATGCTGGCTTTTGAAAACAGTTTTAGCCTGACAGAATTTGTGCAGTCAAGATTATCTTCAGAACTACAACAATTATGACCAAAAAAGGATCTTACTGTTATCTCTTAATATTGAATAAAATAAGAATACACCAAACATGCAATGATAGCAAAATGTGTTCATGGAAGGTATAGGCACAGAAAATTAAGCATTTCTCTCTGTTTTGGCTCTTTGGTCCAAAATATACTCTTCTCTTGAACCCAGCCCTGCCAGGTATTATTCAGGGAAGTTGTAAAGACAGATTCTCAAACCTGTCACTGATGGGGAGAGATGTGGAGGATGAAGGTGGGGAGGAAAGAATGTGAGTTCAAATTTGGCAAAATCTTGTGTCTTCAAAAGCTGAAATTGTGAAGATTTACTCTATGGATTAGCAGCTGTCAATTTTTCATTAAAACTGGTATCAAGAGACAGCTATTTGCAGTCAATTTGCTATGAGCAGGATTTAGTTTTGGAAGGATGGTTCCTAGTCAGTGTAGCTCTGCTGTTTTGCAGGTGTTTCAAGGTTACTTATCCTCACAAGGTTGAAGCTGCAGCTAATTATACTGTTATAAATTCAACATGAACTTCTTGTATACTGTAGTAATCCTTATCATATTATTCTATACTTAGAGTGAGCCAAGCAACAAGAGGAGTGTGCTATCCATCTTTTCTATTTTTTTTTTTTAATCATTCCAGAGAAGGAAATAGTAAGTGGATAAGAAGGATAGGTCAAACTCGGTATCTGTCAGTTGTGATGATGTACTCTTCAACAGCACTGGGTTATAGCTGTTCAGTGATAGGACCTCTGGCTAAAAAGGAGGTTAGAGTACTACAAAAGAAGTTTTCTATAGAGTTATGGATATAATAAAAGTGACCTCAGTTTTATGGGAGTGAAGAGCAGAGGTAAGGAGAGAACCCAAGAAAACGGTGGGTCTACCTCCATGGAGCAGACAGTGGGTGTTTCTAAGGAAAGTGATCCATGCTTTCCTCCCAAAGACTGCACTGTATGGCCCAATGCCACAGGCTGGGGTGGCAATCAGGCAAAGCATTCCAGATGCAGGCTGTTGCCAAAAAGCCTTTTTGTTTTGTTAGTTGCTTGCAGACAGGGAGGGGGCTCCAGGCTCCTACATCAGTGCACGAGTACCTGGTCAGCTCTCATGTCTATTGCCTTGAGGCAGCACCTCTCTCTTTGGGAGAGATGCCTTCAGAAGCTGTTGGCTGCTGTTTAGTGCTGCTGAATAACAATCAGGTATTTACTTCTTTCTTCCTATTTTCTTTTGAAATTATCTCCTTTGTGGCCCTCAGCCTTTCCACCCCACTCACTCTCGGTTGTTATCTCTGTTTGAACCCTGTTCCCAAGGTCTCTTTCTGGTTTTGGTGAGGACTTATTAGGATATATCTGCTTGCTTCTCTCCTACGTATTTTTGAGATGGACAGTAGCCAATGTCAGATACCACAGGGAAAATATAAAGATTCTTCTAATACTTCTTGTAGCTCTGGAGGAAAAAAAAAATCATTGCTTTAATGTAAACCTCTTCTCATGAGTTCATTTTTCACTTTCCCCTGCTTTCCCCTGTTGCCCTATTTGCTTTCCTAAGGGCACTGCCTCCCACCTACTGCAGGTGTGAGGCAGGTGTTCCTTATGACTGAAGATGGTCCATTTGGGGCAAAGTCCCCACCTGCTTTCAGAGCATGTTCTTCAATGTCAAGTTCAAAGGATGGCTTGAAGGTCAGAGGAGATTTTGTGGGTGTTAGTTTTTGGTTACATATCTGCATCTTTGTTATAGTAAATAGGAAAGTAAAATTGAGGGAAGTACAGATAGCTGAATTCTTGACAGCTGATTTTGAATGTGTTTATATATGTGTAGAGGGAGGCAGTTTCATGAAAATGAGTCTATGAGGTGAGATAGACTTAGTTGTTAATGTTGGATAGCTGGTGCTGGTTTTGGCTGGGGTAGAGTTAATTTTCTTCGTAGGGGTTGGTTTGGAGCTATTTGTATTTAGTAGGTTAGTATGGAGCAGTGTTGATTATTCAGGGATCTGTCAGTTCCTGCTGAGCAGTGCCTACACCGAGCCAAGGCTGCTTCTGCTTCCCGTTCCAGCACAGAGCAGCCAGGGGTGCACAAGGATTTGGGAGGGGGCACGGCCAGGACAGCAGAACCCAAATGGCCACGGGGGTATCCCATACCATCTGGCATCATGCTTGGCAATAATGCTGGGGGGAAGGCTGTCTGGGGAGCTACTGCTGAGGGACTGGCTGGTTATTGGGAGCTACTGCTAAGGGACTGGCTGGGTATTGGTGTGTTTGTAGTGAGTGATTGTTTTCATTTGCACCTCTTTTCTTTCTTGGGTTTTATTTGTCTCTTTTTGCTATTTTCCTTTAATTATAAATTGTTGATTTTATTTTATTTTATTTTATTTTATTTTATTTTACTTATTAATCTGGTCTTATGCCAACCCATGAGTTTTCTCACTTTTACCCTTCTAGTTCCTCCATCCCACTGATGGTATTGAGTGAGCAACTGTGGGGTGTTTAGTTGCCAGCTGTGGTTAAACCGTGGCATAGCTATACCTGATGACTTCACTTTGTCTTATACTGGAAACTTTTTACTTAACTGCTCTTGATTTTTCCTAGAGAAGGAATTTGGCTTGTCTTTTTTTTTTTTTTTTCTTTCTAGTTTTTTTGTGGCATGGAGGCTGTTCCCTTAATTTTACTTTTTTATGGGTATCAATGACAGTGCTTACACCCTCTGAAAGATGAAATTTAGGAATATTTCGATGATCAAAATGAACAAATGCACCAATTCAATGGGTGTGTAAAATTGTATTGTAGCAAATTTTTTAGCCTTCATTCTAAGTCTGTCTCAAACTGACTGTAAAACAGAAACATGTCCATTCCAAACTCATTGGTTTCCTTTATTTTGCAGGATCTTGACATGCATTATTTCACATATGCAAACATGCTACCAAGTGTCTGAATACATATTACAATTTTCTATGGAAAGTCAAGGTCTCTGAAGACAATTTATTGTTAGAGCTGAATGGAATTAGAAACTGAAACATAGCAATGCTACAATGAGGACAAATTTATACCAAGGGCAGCTCCAAAATTATTTGCATAGCTTCAGTTGTTTTCCGCTACCTGGAAACCTCAAGAGGCTGAATAAATTCTTACATACTCGCAATTTATAAGGGCCATAGGTATCTTTAATCCACAGTTTTCTCTTCACAGAGCTATGTTTTCTATTTCTGAGTCTGGCCTCCTGCTATATTTGTGGAGATAAGTAAAGTTTTTTTTCTGCAGTATCTTCGGGTGTGCCTGAGAAATGTTTTCTTTTGATAAAGAATTTTTTTCAGAGCAGCCCTCACCATAGAAACATGTTTTCAATTTAATACTAATAGGAAGTTGCTTATTTTTTTAAAAGTTACAAAAAAAATAATACCTTCTTTTCTTTCCTAGGCACCTCAAGATGGTGATTTGCTAACTTGCCTGAGTAGGACCGTAGGGGTCAGGATGACAGTACTCCAGGTTTGGAGGTCAGCGTGCTCCATTTGTGAGGCCACTGCTGATAGTGCTGCTCCAACAGGTTTTGCTGAAAGCACTTCCCTATGTTCCAGCCAAACATCCTGCTGGTGAAACTGTGGTGGTCAGAAGTGCTGGTGTGACTGGAGGGCTCTGTGTACGGCACTTTTGGACAGTGCAGTTGTGTGAGCTTCCTGACGGAGCCCCAGTAGCTCATCCCCTTTCTGCCCTGCACTGGAGCTGCCTGATGGCACACTACCTCTTGTAGCCACCCCTGCAGTAAGGAGAGAGCTCACTTGCATAATCCCCCTGTCCCTTTCTTACACAGGGAAAGAGAAGAGCGGGTGGGAAGGGAATACACAGATGAAAATCCTGGCAGGAGCACCTGAGCAGGGCTGTGCTGCAGCACTGTGATTCAACTTCTGTGTCTCATCTCTCTCACCTGGTCCTTAAAACTGCTCCAGTTGGTGGTCTGGCCCCAGACAACAGCAATCATTGTCATGAGAGTCCTTTCAGTGTCACTGGTTTTGATCTGCTTCTGGCTGCACAGAACCCAGGCTGCAAGCCTCAAAGTGTGGGGCTCCTTCTTAGGGATAGTTCCCTGAGCAGCTTTCCAGAGAAAAGATCATTTATTCCCAAAGGTATTTTCTCTGACTTTATAGAAAAGGCATTGATCTGCTGCTGCTGCTTGCCTAAGAATGATTTGAAAACCTTTGATATTTGAAAACTGAGCTGTTATAATCAGGCAGATAAATCGTGCGGGTAGCTGGGCAAGAGTGTTCAGTGTTAGATAATACTCCAGAAAAACCCTTCACTTCCTCTCACAGTCCTTTTCAGCAGGGCTGTTCATGTAGTCTGTGACTTCAGTTTTGGATAAGGTAACTATGGGAAGTCCTATATATATTGAGATTACTGCATCAAAATTTGCTTTTTCTAAATGATCTTCAATGTTTGTTTTTAATTTACTTTGAATGTCCACCTTGGCAAACTTACTCTCCCAACTATTTATAAAATATGCCTGCAAACAAACAAACCCCTGAGGCTCAAATTGAAAAGTTTGTGCAGACTTTATTGAATTGTGTTTACTTTCTATTTGTCTTATATTTGTTTATTCCCTTTTATTAAGGTGCTGAGGTGGTAGCTTGGAGCTCTCATATTTTATTTTTCACCTCCTTTCTGCTCTGCATCTCAGGAATGCAGGGAAGAATATATAGGAACTGTGACTGAAGACATAATTTTCCTTTGCTTTGTGTTCAGATAAACAGAGTTGTGAATTTCATAAAAATGTGAAGTCTGAGCTGTACTGTGCTTTCTCCCATTCCAAAATCTCCCATATCCCACATTGGTATGGGATCCATGGACTCTGTACCTGGCCATACTTTCCAGAGTTCTACCATGGGATACTTGAGTAAGAATTAATGAATTAAGACCTCAGGAACTTTGTTTCATGAAAAGAAAATCAAGACAGATGTAAGGAGAAGACAGTTGCAAACAAATAACCTCAATTCTTAGTCTTGAAGGTTGAATAATTCTGTATGTATTAGCAAAATAAATTACAAAGCAGATGTGCACAGGCACTGCATCCAGAGGGATTTAATTTTGCAGCTAATTTATTACTTGTTTTCATGTCAATTGGCTTGTCAGAAGATCTGCTTATCTCTTATATGAAGTCATTCTTGCTAGATGCTGTTCTCTGCTAACAGAAATAATGTTTTTTAAGTCAAAGAATGAGATCCTGCAAAGCCCATGAACGAACAGCCTAGCGCTGGGCAAGCACCATTTACCTGGCAAAGGAACGTGCCTTTTCATTTGTATGTGATTGGCTTAGGTTAAACTTTTCCCTGATGGTTCATGAGCACAACATTTCAGCGTTTAAGGTGAAGGGACAGGACCATTTAAAGCACAGGGTGCTAAGGAAGACTGGCTCTCGGGCACTGGGCAGGAGGCAGATGCTTGTCTTGCTGAGTCATTGGCTGTTTGGGTTTTGTCCTTAAAGCTTCCACTTCCCGAGTCAGGGAACATGTAATTAGCACAAGGTTTGTCTTTTGTCTTGTAATTGTACTGTTGGAAACCCAAGAGCTCTGCACTGTTTCAGTGCACCTCCCTAACTTGAATGATGCACTAAACCTGAAATACACTGTCAAAGGGTTGGAGTTTTTTTCCACCCACCGTGTATAGTAGCCGGGGCTTAAAGGAAAATATGGTATGTTCCTCAACTTGCTGCAAAATTATCAGAGCTGGTTTTCTGGGTGCAAGCAACCCTGCACAAAGTGCAGCAGGGTGTGCTGGATGGCCTCCTTCTCAGCCTCATGGCAGCACCCTGCCGGCACTGAAGCAGAAACCCACAGCTTGTTGTACCCCATGCTGGAAATGCAACAGAACTTAATTTCT
Organism: Aphelocoma coerulescens; assembly: GCF_041296385.1. Taxonomy (NCBI): domain Eukaryota; kingdom Metazoa; phylum Chordata; class Aves; order Passeriformes; family Corvidae; genus Aphelocoma; species Aphelocoma coerulescens. The sequence continues at coordinate 29,548,668 of NC_091015.1, forward strand.
GAGATGGGGTTTAAGTCTTTTTCTTGGTGGCAGCTCTGTTAAAGCATTTTCTTTCAAATTATTAGGAGCAATAGTGTGGCCATATCAGCTTGTTCAGGCATATGGGTCACTGCTAGAAGAGTCAAGCATGAGGGGACGTGGACCTAAGGTCTCCCATAAGACCTACATGTGAAATTGAGTTTAGTTTACTTAGCAAAACTCTTAAACTCTCCATAGGTGAAACTGATGATTAATTCAGAATGTAGTATCTGGTAGCAGTTCAAACTCAGAAGGCCATCCAACTGTTATTCTGTTTAGGGGTTTGTTTTTGGTTTTGTTTTGCCTTTATTTGTATTCATTGCTGGCACAGTAAAGGAATGTGAATTCTTTCTTTTGTTTTTGCTGTGAAGCCTTGCAAGCTTCTTTGTCCAAAGAGGGTTTGCTGATTTCAAGTGAAGCAGTGCTCATTTGAGTGATAGTCTCTTATTTGCTTCCAGAGAGGTGCAGATATAAATAAATTAGTCCTGAATTACTGTTGGCAACCCTTTGTTCACGTTCAGGCATGCTCCTGGCACTCATGCCTGCATGCCAAAGAGTTCTTGGCTAATACCTGTCACTCTGTGCAGGCATCATGAGTTACCAGTTCCTAGACTGGCTCAGATGGAAAGGATAGTCTTTCACCTCCTTTCCCTATTAATTACAGGGCCATGTATTGAATTATCCAGAGCCCTGCTAGGAGAGGTGGCTGCTCCCCTAGGAATGGAATGCTGTTTGCCCATCACTCTGAAAGCATCCCTTGTCACCTGAGGCTTATGGTTAAAAATAAAACCCTTATACATCCGGTGTATTGACAACAGATATGTGCTAGAGACAGGTGTGCAGAAACAAAATAATTCTTTCCTATTTCCAATTAATAAATTTTAATACTTTCTCCTCTGTATTTTATTGACCTGCAAAGTTTTTGAGGATACTCGTGAGAAATATGAATGCTTCATGCTAACACTTTATTGAATTATTGTTTTGCAATTAAGATGTTGCATGCCCCCTTTCACATGGGAACTGGATAATTCGAGTGTGTACTTGACATTCACTACCCTGCTGTAAATTTCTTCATCAATTAATTATTCATGACATTTGTTTTAGCATTATTTCTACCAGGTCACTGACCTCTCCACTTTTTAAGTGGAGAGGAACGGATTGATACCATTTGGATCAGAGTAGAGTGTTCCTGTCAGAGTAATAACTTCCCCAATGCTTAGTGAACTGAAAACAAACCACAGAGTGGATCTTCTGCCTAGCAGGACCATGCTTACAGCAGTGTAGAAGCCTAGTTTGGCACAAAAGGTGTTTTACCATATAAACCTATAAAACAAATGTTTCAGTATTATGATGAGTTTAGGTGATCTTATTCAAATATGAAAAATCTCCAATATTAATAAATTTCTTAAAACACAAAGATTGGAAGTTAGGAATCTTGGAAGTAGGTGGGTTTTTTCATATGTGTGGTTTTGTTTCTCATTGCAGAGAAGACCCTAAAAAAATATTAATTACTCTAGAACTTTTAAAATTACTAGAAACCAAGAAAACCTAGTTAAATTATAAAAGTTTGCCTCTGTAATATATTTAAGTTCATATTTAATATAGTGATATAGGTGCAAGTGGGTTGCTGTGATTTTTGTACTTGAATATGTTTGGTATGCTTTGCGCTGGTAGTGGAAAGACGTGGGATTGAAATGAAGATGTAGTAGGACATGGAAGGCAGGAGAAGAAAGGACTTTTTGGAAGGCTGACTCCTAACATACAGAGGGGAGCTGGCCCAGAGCTGAAACTCCAAAAGAAATGCACACCAGCTGTGCGTGACAGGGCAGGAGGTCAGTGAAAAGGGAAAACAGCAGGAAAAGGCATGAAATCAACAGGTAACACTTGTTATTCAGGAAAGTTCTGGGAACTCTGCTTGCAGCAACTGTGCAAAAAGGGAAAGCAAATGTTCTTGGTGATCCTGATATATCCAGCAAGAAATGTGCAGGTTTTGCTGAATAACTTCAGGCATGTTTGATCTTAAGTCCTGTTGGAAGAATAATTTGAAAGGTCTGGTTTGGATGAGACAGAAAATGAATTTTGTAATGAAGTAGTGATTTGGAATGCTATTCACTCACTAAGAGATCCACAGGATACCTCTCTACACAGGCCAAAGGGTATGTGTAACTTCAAAATGAAGTATATAAGAGACAGAAAGGGACTGACTTAGATCCCTTTTTATGTTTACAAATAATGAGCTTAGAATAGAGCTGTTTATCTTTGCTATGTTTATCTATGCTATTTCCCTCCCAAATACAGTTAGTCAAGATAGTATAAACTATTTCTGTTACTCCTTCCTTGCTGCTTGCAGGACAAACAGTGTTATTGTTGGTTTTTTTTTAACAAACTGTAGGTCTGTGATTAGGTTCTAGAAAGAAAACTAAAATTACTTAATTTTTTGTGTGCATGGCCCTCCCTCCCCCCACCAAGTTTAACTTTCATATCTGTCTCAGAGAAGAAGCTTCAGTCCCCAGGTCAGCTGCAGTTTCTTTTGGTCCAATGTGTACAAAGGAGCAAGACTGAAATTTACTGATTTTTTTTTATTATTTCTTTTGCTGTACTTGCAAATGAGACCCACCTTATTTAAGACAAACTACTTGATGGTTTCACAAGGGTTCTCCACAAATTTCTCCACAAATTTTTTGCAAAAAGGAGCTTTGCAATTTATGGTATGAGTGCACACTGAAGATCTTTGTTGATTAATGAGGAGGAGAGTATGATGGAAAATTACTTAAAACTATAGCAGAAGTTTCCTTTCCCTTCTTCAGCAACAATGTTAGAAGTAGTCATATGTTTCTCACTGCTTTAAAAGATATCCTGATAGCAGAGACAGGCATATTGTGTTCCCTTGAAGAAAAAGGAAGAACAGAAACTTGCTTTGTTCTTTAGATAAGACAGCTTCTATTCTATCTTTTCTACAGAATCTGGAGCTGTGTGCTGGGGGGAATGCCAGGGACCAGTTAATCTCTGCCTCTGTGCCAGTGTGAGGTCAAGTGTACCCAGCCCTCCTTAAAACATGTCCTGCTAGTAGTTGAAAACCTTCAGGAATGATTTTTCAGTCCCGCTAGCTTGTCTTAACTCTGTGTTTCATGCCTTTCTCAGTGCCTTCAGAATTCACTCTAGTATTTAATTTGAGTGGTAGTTATTGGAAATCAAGCTAATGTTCTTGTTTTCCTTTTCCTAGTGGCTATGAAAAATAATTGCTTTCTGTCTTATTTTATTTTGAAAACTCATATTTTATCTGCCTCTGGAATGATTTTTTTCCCCAAATTAAATATGGCAGTTGTTTGGTGGTTTTTACCACTTCTGTTTGCCTCTGAATTTTCCATATGAAATTTTGTTGCAGAAGACATGGGGTCTAGCAGATCAGGTCAACTTTGCTGAGGTTTTATTAGAGCTGTATACTGAAGATATACACTTGTAGTTATAGTATACTTGTTGCTTCCAGTTTTGGATTTCCATTCTAGATATCCAAATGCTATTTCATTTCACTCTGTCCTTTCCAGAGCCCTCTTGCATCCTCTCACTTGGTTTTCCTATACCCCTCTCCAGGGTGTGACTTTTACTGTAGTGTTCCTCTGGTTTAACATGAACAGCTGCTCAATCAAGAAGGCAGAGGGAGTGCCTGCTAAGTGCTAAAGGGAAACTAAATTCCTTAGCAGCCTTTTGACTCCTGCATAAGGGTAAACAAAAAAAAAGCACACCAGGCTTTCCTGTGGGATTCAGGAGGGGCTCAGAGGTGTGAACACCATCAGACCGTTAACGATCATCTTTAAAATTTCGCCCTGTGTTTCCTACACACATCTTGGTTCTCATGGCTGAGATAGGGCAGGATTATTTTACTTAGTGCCAGATGTCTCTTTCTAAAGGTTTTTTAAATTACTGATGATATCATATCACCTGTGTAGATTTCGTGATTAAATATGACTGTGGAAAAACAGTGTCAATGTTATTTCTAGTTTGGGATTCCCAATCAGTCCTTGCCTTTGTTCAGCTACTTTGCACTTCCTTTCAATCCAATGTCCTGTGCTCCTTATTAGCATTTGGCAGCAAACATTTGCTTTTTCCCACCACAGGTATTTATTAAATCAGAAAAAAAGCTAGGAAATCCCCCACCACATCTGTGGTCAAGGTTTATTATAAAGGCTTAACATTTGTAAAAGATACACCTCAAGACATTCCAAGGGATGGCTGTTGTAAGGAGAGAAAATTGACTGAAATAAGGCTCTTTTAAGTGTCTCTCTCTTCAAAACAGGATCCCTTGCTTATCCCTGTATCCCTGTAGCTACCGGGAACAGTGGCTGTAGCAAGAGCAGAACAATTTAAAAATTTTGGTTGCGCTCCTAAGTGTTGAACAGAAGAAAATATTTCACTTATGCTGCGTGAGTGGAAGAGCCAGTTTCTCTCCCAAGGAGAATAAGCAGAAAGCTGAACTGAAATTAGTCATTGTTTGTTGCATTTGCATTCAGCAGGAGTGCTGTGCATGGAGGGCCTGTGTTGCTGAATCACTGACTGCGGTTTGCTTTCCTACAATAGCGCGAGGCGATGGGTATGAATAATGCTAAGGTCTGAACGTGTATAATTCTTATGCTGTCTTTATTCTCATGGATATGTGGGACCTTGCCATGTCAACAGCAATTCCCCTCTTCTCTGCTTCGTCCCCATCAGTCATTTCTAAGGCTATTTGCATGTGAATCCCTATGGGCACCGCTGGCAACACTGGGGCTGACCTACTAAACGTAGGTCTCCTAGGCTTTCAATCATCTTGCCACACATAATAGCTACATAATCCTGCCTGCCTGCAAGAAAATGACCTGTACACTGAAGGAAAGGGCAGATGAAGGCTCTTCCTCTGGTGGTGAGCAACAGATCTCACAGAAGCTATGAAGATCAACTTCCTGATGTGCTGATACCATCCACTAAATTGCTCAAGGTGTTGACTGCACTCATTAAATTAAGAAAGGGCAATATGGACCCTATCTATTCCCCTGGGGACTCCTCTGCATTACCCTGCTTTTGAACTTGTATCTCTGCTGGCATTCACAACTGCTTAATGGAGTCCATTCTTCCCCCTAAGGTAGCTGTGTTATTAGGTCTTGGACATTAGACATCACCTGACAGCTAAGCCAAAGTTTGGCTGCAGAAACCTTGTCTGAGGGTTGGTTGGTAGCACAATATATTAGTGTGGAAGGTGCAGGTTTCAGGAGGGTAACATCAGAAAGTGTCACACTAAACACTGTTGAGGATTTGGAGCTCTTATTCCTGCAGAACTGGAATTTCACCCGCAGTCTTTAATAATGATTTCACCACAGATAGGAATGAGAAAGCAGACTTGTGGCATTTGTAAAGTTTTTTTCATGTAGAGGAGAGTGCTGTGAGTGCAGCTGTTGCTGGCAACTAGAATGGCTTGGAATTAGGTTAGGCAAAGTGGCATTCACATAAGGAGTGTGTGTGGGGAAAGATTTGTGAAAAGCAAGTTGTAGGAAATTGTAGCAAATACTGTTTGGAAAAGTGTCTTGAGATTCATTAACATGGAACACAATTAATAGTCTGCTTGTGCTGAAGCACTTGTGGTTATATAACAAATATAGGCTTAATGGGACAATAGGTAGTGCTATCTCAGCAGGTTAACTCTGCACCGTGGAGCAAAGAAACTAAGTATGAGCTGATAGTTTTGTACACTGCCCTTATCAGTCTTTCTAGGCATTTCACGGCGCAATCCAGTTCATAGCGTGAGAAGTTAGGGGCGGTAGCAGTTGTATTTTTTTCACTTTTAATTATAGGGTTAATGAGTCCTTGGAAGTTTTAGTGAATGGAATGTGCTCCTGGTCATTTTCCAGTTGAGCAGTGAAAGTCAACAAAGCTTATTTTTCAAGGTGTTCACTTGGTATTGTTTGAAATATCGTGAGAGGGTGCTCCAGAACAGTTGTCGGAGTGCAAATGAAAATGTGATGGATAGATAAAAATAAAGGGTAAAATGATCAATTTTACTTCTTCTAGAAGCATTTATTCTTGGTCTCCTCATGGAAGAGTCTTTACCAACTTTACCAACTGTGGGGGGGGGGGGGGGGGAAAAGGCAAACGCCTAAACTTTGAGGTTATGAAGTCTGCTACCACTGCACCTTCTGATACTAAGTTTTTCCAGGTCCTGGATGTTGACCACTTTCTTCTAAGCCCCTCTTTTCTTATAGGGTTTCTAGAGACTTTCTTTTTTTCATGACACAGTTTTGGTGAGATCTATCTATGGATATAATTGGGGATTTTATTTTCTGTTCTAGCTCACCTATTTAAAAAAAAAATGAGGGAATTTTAACTTTATTAGGAACCAAACTGACTTTTCTAGAGTTCTTGTGTTGGTTGCACAGAAGCATTTTGATTCTGTGACTTGGGAGATGTTTGATAAATTGCTTATTCATGTCAGCTTAGGCTCTGAAAGTAATAGTTTAACTGATATCTTCAGTTTCTGCATGGAAAACCTTGTAATTTTCTTGTAAAAGAATATTCTTTTCCTGAAATAACTTCCTCAGCGTTTTTGAGTGGGTTTCCTGTGATTTTTTTTTTCCATTATCACTGGAGTGTGAGGCTAGCTGTCCTACTCTTCTAAAAGTATGACTTCTGAACAATAAAGTATGGAATATGTGAAATTAGTAATAAAGTTGCTGATTTTTTTAGCATATCTTTTTTTTTTTTTTTTTTGCTAAAATACATTACAACACACATGTAAGTAGATGGTAATGGTTTAGGGATTTTTTTCTATGGTTTAAATAAATAATTTGGACTGCCGATTTTTTGTTTTGCCTGCTCTGGGCATGGCTTGGGACAATAGAGACTGTTGTCTTAAAGATGCTTCAACTTTCACACACAAATATTCTCATTTACTTCAAAGATAGTAACAACCTGGGGAAGTCATAGTTCTGTTTCAAGTCTTTGCAGAAGCATGGTTGTTGTTTCTGTTCTTTGAATCCTTGGAGGATATGAGTTCCACATCCTCCTTGAACAAACTGTTCTAAAGCTGTTCTATGCTTGCAGGTAGAAGTCAAATATTATGTTGTTTGCAGTGCTCCAAGTCCCTCCCGCTACTCACGTCAGAAATAACACATTGCAATAACCACTGTATTTTAAGAATGACACAATTTTTCATGCTCACAATTCTGTTCCATGTTTCCTGCTCTCAGCCCCACAGGTTTTTTGAAAATTGAGGAATTGAGTGCCTGTCAAGTTACTTGTGCTGTATCCTATTTGGGACAGGAAGGCATACTGGATATTAGCTTGTGTTGATTATCATCCCTTTCCCTGTGGTCAGAGCAGCAAACTTCATGTCTCAAATTCACATGTGCATTTTGTCTGTATGCTTAGAAGCTATTTTTAAGCCAATAGGGAAAAGTGAAGTTTATAATTGTTAATTCTAGAAGTAGCTGATAAAAATTAGAATGAATTTACAATGCATTCCAACAACCAAGACTCAGTCCTTGGAATATCTCATTGAAATTCTTCTCAGGATTTATATTTATGGAGAAAAATAATGGGAGGTCAGATGAATTCTTTATAATTTTGTAAACAAGAAAACAGTTCCCAAACAACAAACCAGTCAGAGAGAGAATAAGCAATGAATGGTTAAACCTGATATTATTTAACAGTCAGCAAATCATCTTCCTTCTGGTCATCTTTAAAGATGACAATATTGTTCTAAAAATATTGGAAATGTACCTTACTATTGTTTGTCTTGTGAAAGGAGGATGTTGAAAAAGAACAAGTAAAAGAAGAATTTCTTCTGTTTTGTGCATATTCTGCTACCTACCACATAATGTCAATCTTGAAGACAATGCCTAGATGGTATAAAAAGACAACTGGAAAGCATGAAGGACCTTTATGTTTTCTGCTTTGAGCATGTTCTTTCCAGAACTTTAATGAAATAAGGTAAAAACTAATGGATTTTTTTTTTTTTTTTTTTTTTTTTTTTTTACTTCCTGGTGGGAAAAAAGGGTATTTATAACATCAAAGATTACCACAAAAAAACCCCAAAATCTGCTGGTTCAGCCATACAATCCAAAGGAACTAAACTGAGTGCTGAGTATTTTGTAGGCTGTGATATTTCTCTGTAGGTAGTACCTGGCATCTTTTTTTCAAAGGATTTTAATTCCTCAGGTTGTATGGTAGAAGTGATGCATCCATTTTACAGTCCAAGGCCAAATGTATGCTTTTTCAAATGTGGTATTAATATCCAGGTGCTTTTTATTACCTAAGTTATCAAAAGCTACACAAATTACTGAAGAAAGTTAATTCTTCATTATTAGCCTTTCAGGCTTTGTATTTCTCTGGTGAATAACTGGTTCTCTTTCACTGGAAAAACCTGGTTTGTGCAAGGATTCTCCTGGGATGCTGTGCTTTCTCCTGGAAGTGAGGACTCAGGAGACAGTGCAATGCAGGATTTCTTCTCTGAGAAAACAGTGTCTTCCTTTGTGATTGGAGGAAGTGATTCCTGTTTCCATGTTATTTCACATGCTGTGACGATGGCTAAATCCATTAATTTGTATAATTTATACTAGACTAAGGAGAGAGAATAGTGTTAACCAGGCTGTGCTTTCTGAAAGTCCAATAAAAAAAACTTCTAAACCTTTAAAACAAAAAAAATTAAAAGCTGTGTGTCAGAACTCTTGAAATGCTTTTGTTCTTCTAGAAAGTCTACCTTTGCCAGTAAATGTTTTAATTTATTAAGAATGATCTATTTCTCTTTTATTCTGAGAACTAGTTGGTGTTTTTTCTCTTTGTTACTGAGTCTCCTAAGTTCTCCTTCATTTTTACTGAATATTCTGTCCTTTAAAGGGAGAGTAATTTACAGAAATATTTAAACCATTTCTCTCTTTCCTAATGAAATGCCATTTACACAGACCCTCCTTGAACAAGTGTCACAAAATATGTATTTTTTCTCTTTACCTGTAACTTTGAGCACTCTTTGATATTTTCAAATTTTCTTCACAACCATAAAGTCATAAAGCTAGAACTAATTATTTTCAAATCAAAACTAAATGAAAGCTGAAGTGTTCTTGTAGATATCCTGAAAACAAAATTTTACTCCCCAGCAAACTCTAGTTATAAGATTTGCAATAAAATGTTAGCAAGAAGACATTTAAGGGTGATTTCAAGGACTCATCATGAGTTGGCATCCAAGCTATGAGTTAGCCTAAAGAATTCCTCCAAATAGATTCCTGTAATAAATTCACTGCAATACAATAGATAAACCTATTTAAGATAATGCTTGTTGTATCTATATGGACACACAGGACCAGGACTTGATAACCTAGTCCTAAATTTTAAATTAGGGGTAACATTGTTTGTTACATTTAATTATTTTTCCTAAATATTGCTGGTGGTAGTCTTTCAGCACCTCTTATATGGTTCCCTTCCAAATCTCTGCTGCCATGTGTAGATATATAACAGAATAGCAGACTGTGGCTGTGTCCCAAAGGACTGTTTTCTCTTGGTAGTTCTTTGGAACTCTGATGAAGTTGGACCATTTTTTGAAGAGCAACACCTGAGTGGGAAATGCATAACGTATATCCTATGGTTAGCATATGTTTCCTGTGATGAATAGTCTGAGAAGGTGGTGAATTTTAGTCAAAATATGATGCCACAGGACCAGGCCGTGCTGGTTTTGGGTGGCTAAGACAGGGCTATATTTTGGATTTGTGCTGAACCCAGGGTTGATAACATAGAGATGGTTTTGTTATTGCTGAGCAGGGCTTACACAGAGCCAAGGCCTTTTCTGCATTTTTACTGCCCTGCTGGCGAGGGGTCTGGGGTGCATGGGAGGTTGGGAGGAGACAGAGCTGGGACAGCTGACCAAAACTGACCAAAGGGATATTCCAGACTATATGTCATCATGCTCAGCATATAAAATGAGGGGAAGAAGAAGTTTGAAGTGATGCCATTTGTCTTCCCAAATACCCATTATGTGTGATGGGGCCCTGCTCTCCTGGAGATGGCTGAACACCTGCCTGCCCATGGGAAGCAGTGAATTAATTCCTTGTTTTGCTTTGCTTGTGTGTGGGGCTTTTGATTTCCCTATTAAAGTATCTTTATCTCAACCCATGATTTCTCCATCTTTTACCTTTCCAGCTGTCTCCCCAGTTCTGTTTTTGGGGGAGTGAGTAAGTGGCCCTGTTGGGTTTGGTGGCTGACTGGGGTTAAACTATGACACATTTACAGGTAAAAGTAAGTAACTGATCCAATCCTCAGGAGAGTAAGTAAGAGAAGTATCTACTATTGCTGTTGAAAACTTTTTTTTTAAAGGTTATGATTCTGATAATTCAAAGAAAAAACAGCTGCTGCTTCTCTTGAATATCCTCTGGCATCTAAACCCTGACACCAGCTTTGCATGTCCTTTCCCAAGCATGCTGAAGAACAAGAACTTGTTTTGCAATATAAGAATAATCTTGCCCTGACTTTAAGAATAATTGTTATTCAGTTGCAGCTACTGAGGTTATGTGCCATTTTTATCCACTTACTATACAATATCATCTCATCAGTCTCCTGATGCAGAAAAATCAAAGATCAGGTCTCTCTCTTCCTTGGTGTTCAGTCATGTAGTTGATATGGACTCATTATTAAATTGTTTTATGGAAGAAAAGTGGGAAGCAAATAAATGCAACACAATGAAATCTATTATCCTAAAGATATAGTGTGTGGGTGCATTTCCCCTCTCCCCTGTAGTGTAATGTGGAAGTATGCCTGGAAACCGCAGTTATGGGACACAATAAAACACCAACAACTTGGGATAAAGAAACTGGTTCTCCTCTGTCAAATGAACAAAAGCAAGGGACAGTCTGCTTAAGCAAACATCTTGGATTGTGGCAGCAGAACTTGAAAGACTGGACCTGCCTAACGACAGTCTGCATTTCCTTGCCGAATGAATTTGTACAAAGCGCTAATGAAGACAAGCAGTCTATTTAGGCGTGCTGGAAGGCTCCCATTCAGCTAGCAGCTGGCGTGAATGTTGTCAGTCAGAAGACGCAGGCAGATGACAAATAACTGAATATGTGGAAAAAATGAGACGACAATGAGCTGATTTCTCATTAACACTTCTTTTCTTTTTCTTTAGATATTATAAACACATTATTCAGGGTTGGCTGTAATAGCCTCCTAAATGCCAATAAGTCACGCTGAAGAAGTATGCAGATGGGAAGCTGCTGCTGGCTGGGAGGACAGTCCCCCCTTCACTGGAGCTGGGCACTTTGCATCCCAAGGTAGTCACAACACTCTGTTCTCCCAAAATAAATTCTGTGGAGTACAAGAAAAGAAAGTCCGATGTAAGCAAGGTTGCTGGGAAGCACTAACAGACTTTTCTTGCTCTGATTACAAAAAAAGCACCATTTTAATGAAAACTAGGGGAAGGTTTACTATCATGAGAAGAGTTGGCAGAATACTTTAAAGTGCATTATCAAAATAGAACAGCTTACTATATTTTTTCTTCAGTCTTCACAGATTTTTGCATGTTCTTTTTCTTAGAATAATGGAAACTACCAAATAACTAAGAATTAAAAGCAATTCAAAATGTTGAAGAATTGCCTGGAGAGGCCTTCTGCTGTATATCAGCAGTATAAATGGCCCTAGACTGCAGTGCTTCGGATTCAGCCTCACATCCAGTGAGACGAACAGGACTGTTGGGCACAATGGTTAATTATTCATTCTAGAAACTGGAATCCAATACAATCAGAATGTTTGCAGTGAAATTATGATGCCTTTAAATGCCTGAAATCTGTCTGAGATTTGATGTTTGGTTCCAGTATCTTGCCTTTCTTCTTCCCCTTGATCCCTGTATCTGTCAGACTTGCCTTGCACCATCACAGTTCTTTTTACAGTTTGGTCCTTGATATAAATTCAGGAGGTACAAAGCAGAAAGGTCTCACACTGACATTGTGTTGAGCTGCTGTGGGTTTCCTACTTCTTCAGTTAAGGCAAGAGATTGTATTGGGCTACACTTGCCCTTGATATCCATATCTGACATGGGACTTCACTGAAAGTTTAAATCCTAAAGCAGAACACAGGAGTTTCTGCTTCCTAAACTCAAGTGGTCAGCTGAATGTGGCATTTTTTCAATATTTACAAATCAAGTGTTTATTTTGTATGTGGGACTTCTTTTTGTTTGGTTCTTTTGCTCCTTTGGTTCTTTTGGACAATGGCTCTCAAAGTGGTTTTTTTTGTTATGATGTAGGCTCTCCAGTTTAACAGGACAGAAAGGTGTGTGTGTGTGTCTGTTCATACACATAGATAGATGGTCTATCTTGTTGCTTATGCTTCCCTGCAGAGAGGATTGCAGTGGTCAGCTGATAGATCCAGTCCTTCCATGTGCTTCAAATCCACCACAACTGATTCAAATTATTAGTTATCCAGCATTTATAGTGCTTATTTTCTCTCCTTTCTGTGTACTCATCAGTAGTCTGAAATGCCTACAGGCACTTGAAAATCCCACTTGGCTCTTATTTACTCTTATGAAATCATGTTGAAAATATAACCCTTAGCCATTTTACATCTAGGAAGGAGGATGATACTTTCTTTAATGAAGGAATTGTTCACAGCTGGGGGAATGTGGTCTGCCCCAGTAAAACCCAGCACGAGGTTAAAAACCAACAAACCAACCAAAACATCGATTTATTTGGCCTCCTTTCGGTGCACTCACCTGTGCTTGAGTGTTGAGTCTCTTTCACCATGTGGTGGGAGGCACCTGCGTTGGCTGCACAGTCATGCTGTAGAGGTGTTTATACTTTTCTGACTCTGGGAAGTTCAAATTTTACAGTGCACTAGAGATGATATAACTTCAGACTGCTGCCAAAAGGCTCCTTTTGTGTGTCTCCTTCCCCCTCTCCATGTAGGATTTCTGAGTACTGAGCCAGCCGCGCTCCAGCCGGAGCTCAGGGGTTCAGGCTCCAAAAGGGTGCATTTCTTCTGCCCCTCTCTGCACTCATTGCTGCTTATAATATTTCCACATGCCTGCACAGAGGCTATCAATAGGAGAGAGGAACTCAGGCACATTTTTTTGCAGTACCTGATCAGGAGGTTCCTCTGCCAGGCTCCACTTCCATTTGGGTAGGTGCTGGTATGACCAGACCTGGTCATTGAAACTTCCCTTTCTTCTATTCAAGTTGAATTTTTGATGCGTTGTGGCCTTATGAATACCCTGAATGACCAGCGATAAACAAAGCAAAAAAACCAAATACATAGAAAAAAACCACTCACACCCCCCCCAACTCCTTAGTTGTAAGGTGTTTTTCTCCTAAAAAGCCCAGTGTTCCTGAGAGATACTAACTGGTGCTCTATTATATGCTGGCTTATGTGGGGATTTAGATCTCTGCATATTTTAGCAGTGTCTGTATCCATGAACACACATCAAATCAGCCCCTTTTTCCTCTGTGTCAAAATACATGGCGACAGTTCGTGAAAATAACACCTGCCAACAGCAAGCACACCAGGAAGTGAAAAAAGAGCTGCACTGCAGGCACTGAACTGCTGGGCCTGGTTCAGCCTTTTGCAGGATGGCATTTTTTTTGCACCATGAATGAGTAACATCTCTTCATATTAAGTAATGGCTGTTGCAGTGTTACCTTTTTAAAAAGTTTTTAAAGTTGGTTCTGTGTAATTTGTAACAAAACAGACGTAGGCCTTTACTAACTGTGCTGTTAAAACACCTTCTTTTGCCTTCATGATTTTTTATTCATCATAAAACCAGTTCAATTATTTTTCAACATTTTTGTACCCTGAAACCCGAGACATATTGGCACTGTGAAAAATAAGCTTGAAGTTATATCCTATCCTCGGATAACTTGTACCCTGTTTTGCGAAAACTGTAGTTCATTTTATTTCTATCTAAATGATGTTTCTCATTGATTTTAGCATTGCACTCTGAATAGCAATTACATGGTTAAATAAGTATATTGAATTTATATTAATCAAGAAAATAAGCAAATCACAGAAATAATGAGCTAAGAGGAATGAAGATACAGAAGGATGCGTATGGGGTTAAATCCCTGCCTAGGATGGGCTTTCTTTGCTTCCTGTTTCTGTCATCAACTGCTTGTGTGCCCACCTTTTAAGCAAAATAAATGTAAAATAAACTGTTTGGTAGGTTTTTTTTTTATGGTTGGTTGGGTTTTTATCTGATTTATTTGATTGCAAGTTCTTCAGCTAGAATATCTTTCTGTTGATGCGTATGCCAGGGAATACATTCTGGAGTCCTAATTTGGCTACATACTCAAAATAGTACTGTAATAGTGTTTAAAGATATCATGATGGGAAGATATAAGTTTAGCACTATACACAGCAGATAAATTTTGGGAATGCTGTTGCTTTTGTGTTATGGGTGATGTTGATGGCATTCCATCATTCTGGCTATCCATAGACACTTTTGTTCTCGTTTTGTTTAGAGGAGTGTTTTTTGTATTCATTTTTCCCCAAAGGAAAAATGGTTGCGCAGCCCCGGAGAATTACACTAAGGGGAAATTAGCTGAAGCTGGTCTCATCTGAAACATGCCTACAGCATTATGAATTCTGTGGGCTGTGCCAGTGTGTGGTTGAGACTGTCAGGAATTTCCCAGGTTAGACTTGTAATTTGCAAGCAATTTTTTGAGTGATGATCCTGTAGATCTAAATATCTCTATGGTACAAGCAGTGGAATAGGATAAAATTACTACTATGAGTGTGAGGAAAAAAGCATATATGAAACAAAGAAAAATTCTGGGAAGTGGCTGATTTTGGTGGTAAAAGAATAGACAAACAGGCACATAAGCCTTTTGTTGGAAATAAAGCAGAAGCAGAAAATTTGAAATTTTAAGATACAAACTCATTGTAGCTTGTCAACAGGAATAGTGCCATGAGGAATTTAAAAAAATAAACCTTTTCTATTGCAAGAACTCAGTCTGTCTGCAGTGCATGTGATGTGATAAAGGATTTTCTTTTCTGTGTGGTCCCATTTGATTACAATGCTAGGAGAGCCTGGCTGCAGTCCATATATAATTAATTACAGCTTTGGTTTTAGTTTGCAGTAGGGCCAGGCTGCCTCTGCCCCTCGCGCTTGTTCACATCTTTAGATATCTTTCCACCATGCCAGCTGGTGAATGAATGGAGCTTTTCACAGCGAGCCTAATAGGCATGAATGGTTGAGTCATTGTCCTTGCTGGCTCTCTAGTTAATCTAGTGGCAAACAAGGTTGGAGCTGCTGCAGTTGACATTCTCTTTATTGCCTGCGTTTTCAGCGTAAACACTGAGTGTAAAGGGATTTCATCTTTTTGCCAACTTGTTTCTGTTTCTTGCTGGTTTTGGAAGGGATGTATTCTTTATGAAGAGGTAGCAGTAAAAACTTGTATGTGTTAGGTTCATTTGTTTACTCCTAGTTTCCAGCGAAGCAGACAGTTGAATGCCTCTGGTTGTGTGTTTAGGTTCCAAGTTTTACAATTTTTTTTTATTCCTTCTGAGGTTCAATTCTTTGTGCATTGTATGTGAAGTTAAGGTACACCAAGCTATTGCTTAAATTCTTACCTGGTTGCAGGGATGTATTTCTGAACTCTCATTCATTTTTGCAGTATACAAGCTTAAATAAAATTTTAAATGTAGGCTTATTTTCTTACAGATAAATGCTATAGATATGAAAAAAAGATTAATTTTTAATACCCTCCTGATAGATACAAAAAGCAGAAAATGTAATCTGACTAGGAAATTCTATAACAATAGAAAATGTCCTTTCTATGAGTATTTTCAGTTAATTTGACAAAACCATTTTTTTTCTGAAATACTTTTGATACTCCTCTTATTAAATACTAAAAGTTAAACTAACTTTAGATAGCATGTAGTAAAAAAAGCTGCCAGAAATGTAAATAAGTTCTATATAGTATTTGAAAACCAAGTGTATTTTCATAAATGTTTTTGCTTTATCATGATATCTAAAAAGTTGGAGGCTTTTAAAAAGCCTTTTCTGAGGTAAAGGAGGAAAGAGAATGTGTGTTCTCATTTCCCTATTTTCTAGTTCTGTCAAAATCATAGAAGGGAAAGTGAATCAAAAGGACAAAACCAACTTCCAGCAAAACTGTTCACTGAGGGTCTTGTCATTTATGGAGCCAGGAGACAAAAATGCAGTTCTGGTAGTTGCTTTTCTTCTGTAATGAATTGTGTGTAGTACAAAACCAACCAACCGAAAAAAAAAACCCCAAAACTAAACAAACAAAGAAAACAGCTCAATGACCTCTTCCTAGCTGTCCTACAGGAGAAAACTGTTTTGCAATGGGGAATGCTGTCACTGTAGTAATGTCCTTCCACGTAACCCGTGTGTGATGCAGGCATGCAGGGAGTAGCCTTGGCACTGTCAAGGGCCTTTAATGTGCCTGGGCTGATCAGTGCCACCAACAACATTGCTGGGTGGTCATTTCATGCTCTGCTCTCCTCTAACCTGGAGAATCCTGGAGGGAGGGAAGTATCCTGAGCAGCAGCATGGGGGTGTCTGGGCTGCCAGGGAGAAGCAGGATGTGTTCCAGAGCCTCTTGGATAGAGGAGCCCTGCTCTGTCTGTGCTTTATGAGATGATGTTCAATTGCAGTTCTTGTACACTTGCTTCCTTGTTTTAACAATAAACTCCCAACTTTCTGGAATCTCCCTGGGCCTCTACCTACCTCTGTAGTTATAAACGAGCAATATGTTTGTGTCACAGTCCTTAACAGGCCTAATCTCGATTCACACAAACATACTGCAAGTTAAAGGGTTTGTCTGGAGCAGATGCTGTCAGAACTGTACTGTAGAGGAACTGAGAGCAAAACTCTCATTAACGCTAAAGGAGAAGTTTGCCTAATTCCCTGCTAACCATGCTGAAAATCTTCCCCAAGAGACACAGTTTAACAGTCATAATTTAATTTAATTTGTATTAGCCCTCTTTGCCTAACTAAAAATGTATATAAAAAACCAGAAGGCACAGAGAAAGGAACTGTTAAACTCTTCAGTATTTGGGGCTTGCTATGACGTTTCACCAGTGCGGTAAGAGCAGGAAGGAAACAGCCCATGTTGACTTTCCTGTCCATTGATCTGAACATTAATTTGAACATTAAATTCCCCCTCCAAATATTTGAGTAAAATATGAGTATATTTTCCAGAATAAAATGGGGGAGTGGGGTGCAAGGGGGCATGGAGAAGGATTCATTCCTTGCTTCATTCTGTGGGAGCTTCCTCAAGAGCTGCACACGTGAGGTAGCCTGTGTCCTTCAGTCTTGCTGTGCGCCCCTTATGTCTGATTAGCTGTCTGTTCCAGGAGTCTCTGTGACTAAAGGTCACAGGCTAAATATCATTTTGTTCTGTATTGGGAAAGTACAATTTGAGACCTGATTAAAAGAAAAATCTGGCATCCAAAGCTGAATGATACTCATAGAGATTGCTAAAATCTCAGTGTATGAAAGAAGCAATTTTTAAAATTTTGATTCTGCCTTTTCTGCAATAAATATCTACTTGAGCAGGCATTATGTTCTGCGCAGGAGTTTCCTGTAGAAGGTTCACTGCAGATTTGTTAGCATTAAGGAATACCTTGGAAGGATTAGGATAAGACTCTTAGCAGGCTAATTCTCTAGAGGACATTCTTGATAACATGTGACTGGCTTCTGACTTTTGACCTTACCCTTTAGAGTGCTGGCATCAGGATAATTATTACAAGGCCCCAAAAAATATCAAAATTTTAAAATATTCCCTCCAATTAAGATTTTGTTGACATGGAAATGAAATATGACATATGCAGAAGTCATTATTGGTGGTGATACTTCATCGTGACTTAAAAACAGTGCTTTTCAAACCTTGTATCTTGATCCAAAGAATAACCTTAATTGAAAAATTATTAATCAAAAAAGATTACAATGAAAGCAGAAATGAACAGAGTTCTGGATCTGACTATTCCTGGTCCACTTCTGATTTCCCCGTCTTACCCGTCACCCTTTGATTCACACTGAGGAGGGGATCTAAAAGATGGTTGCCATGCATTCATGCTGCAAGACATCCCTTTTTCTTCACTGTCAGCACTGATGCACCTCCACTAGTGCAAGCTCAGTCCACTCTGAGGCACTTTCCTGTAACATTTGTGGAGATGAGCCAAAAATGTTTACATGAGGTTTAGAATTAAATTCTAGCAAGCACCTGACATGTTCCCACTTGTTTCAATCAGGGCTGTTCCTGAGAGAACAGCAGCTGCCATCTTTTTGGGAGAAAAAAAAATACTGGTCACACCCCAACTACCCTTAGAAATAGACCTTCAGAAACAAATACAGAGCAATTCTGCATTTAGTATTCCTATGCTGTTTAAAACAGAACTTTAAAACTTTTTTGCAGGTCTTTGACATTTTTCTTTTTTTTCTATTTTTCCCACTGAAAACAATCATGTTTGTTCTGTCTAAAGAGAAGATTTTTGTTAAATCCCCTTGCAAATGGTCCCTGATCTCTGTTTATATTTCCAAATCTTTCTTCCTTGCCAGCAGACTGAGTTTGAGGGAGGAGCAGAATCACTATGGCAGCATAGGCTGCTTCCCAGACGTGTCAGAGAAACCTGCCAAGTTTCTTGGGTTCATTGTGAGTGGCGCTGAGATTCGCTTTTGTGTTTGTCACGTAATCAGTTGAAAATAGCAGTATTTGAATGAGGATTTCACACTCCCTTATTCTGTCCCTGGCGGGGCCACTTGTGTTTCCTCGTCCATGTCAGTCCTGTGCTTGTTCCTGGGAGGATGGAAAGGAAACAGCGGGGCACAAGCCTTCTTAATTTGCTTCTGAAGACAAAGGTCTCATCATGCCTCTTGTACTGGAGCACTGGTACAAATCGAAACAGCAGTCCCCTGAGAGTGTTCAAATAGGGTTTTCTGGAACTGCGACTCATTTGTTTTCTCATTGGAAGGTCAGAAGGGCTCAGGGAAACTGGTAGCAGCAGATCAGTCCTGTCGACACTGGAAGACCCAGCTGTTTTTTTAAATTGTGTCAATGGTCAGCACTCCTAGCAGAGCAGTTATTGCTGTTCAGCCAGCCAGTCCTCCTGAGAGCAGAGAAACTCTGAGTGATAGATGCTCTTCTTGTAGGCTGTGTTACTGCTAAGTGTGGAAAGCACTTCCACAGCTTAGGCAGGATGCGCTTACTTCAATCTGTCAGATTTGTTTCCAAGCTCTGTTTTAGGGTCATTCTTTCAACTTTCAGCTGAGAGATGCTGGGAAGCCATTCCTGATCTTGGGTTAAATACTCTTGCAGGCTGAGGGCTGTGGGAGTGGGATAATACTTTTGAAACACCTGCCCCTCGGTACCGTGCATCCATGAGGGTTTGATTTTTGTGTTGTCCTCACAAGTATTCAGCTCTGCAGTATGGACAAGTCCTCAGGCTCCAGATGTGTCAGCTATTTCTTGTGGTGATGATACCAAGTCAAGAGAATGATGTAGCACCTTTTCTCATAAATGCGCGTGCTTTGTTTTTGGGATATCCACTGCAGAATATACATGGTGCTCCATTCCTGTACACCAGGTTTTGATGTGTGCCTGTGTTTTAATTACTTGATGCACCTTACAGGCTACTCTGTTGATTCCCTATGAAATAGCTGAGTTTGGAGCCAAAGCTGCCTCCATTATATGCTTTAGAATTATTCTCCAGAGGTACCCATTTCTTTCTACTGACTGTAGGGGAAACTTAAATTCCTAGCATAAGTGCATTGAGTCACCCTGTTGGTCTGAATACCTTTGCAGTGCTGAAGTAAGTCATCTGAATTCACCCCATAGTCTTTGAAGTGCCTAATTTAGAAGCTTTTGTTGCATTGCTCATTTGTTACATGCCATTTTTCTCCCTTTTGCAGCGATAGCAACAAAGAAACCCTTATTTCAGTGCAATTCCATCAGTTGTGTATAGAAATAGAACAAATACTTGGGAAATCAGAACAGATCCCAGAAGGGCCTTGTGGCAATTTCTATTTCAATGTCAAAAGGTGCCATTACATAACGCAATATCTCTACCAAAATTAATAATCTGTGATTTAATGCAAGACCTTTTGTCTTTTATCTCTTAAAATTATATAATAGATGCATAAAATTAAAATAAAAATATTTAAAAGAACGATGTTTGGTTAATGAAGCTGTGAAATTGAGGCCAGTTTCTGATGCACAGCATCAAAAGTTTTCGCTCTTGTTTTAGCAAGCAGTAAGAGGCAGGGTTATATTGGCTGATCTGATCCAGTCCAGCTTAATATTGTTGTAATCCCAGCTGCTCCCCCTGCTCAGTTTCAATTTACGTTTTACTGGGCTCTGCCTGGTCTCCTTTCCTCCTTCCCTCTGTCTAAGACTGTAGACAGCTCAGGGAGGATCACTGTCTGCTCAGACAAGCATGGACACGAAAGGTCTCTGCACTTTTCTTGCCTTAGATTCATACCCCCGCTTTGTAAGAACCTTTCTAGGATCTCTAGTTGTTATAAGAAAAGAGTATTTTTTTTTTCCATTAAAAAGTGCTTTCCATATTGTTTTTCTTTTTTTAACCATGATTAGATAATTCTCTGGAAATGTGGAGGGGTCTCCCTTTGTTCTAACCAAAGGCTTTAGCCATACTACAAAAGCTTCTCTGTATAGGGTTTTTACAGCCTGTAAGCCCCTAATAGGTTTCTTTCTTTATACAGCTTTTCCAAGGAGTTATTCTGCTTTTACTCATGGCTGTGGGGTTGTTGGGGCTTTCCCCCACCAAAACTTTTGAGACAACTACCTGCATTAGCTTCCACCCCTGGCTCCCTCATTCTCAATTCCTTCTTAATGCTTCCTCACTGAGAGAGTGTTTTCTTTATAAGCAAGGAGCAGCCCAGAAACACAGCCCTGCAGCTTTTACTCACTACAACTATCATATGTACCTCCCTGAACAGCCAGATTAAAGGAAGCCAATTTCCAAAATGTTAAATGTTAGCAAAGATCACCCAGCACATGCTTGATGTACCATCTGTTACAAACAGGAATGAGGCTTCAATGGAGGAATAAAGAGACTAAATCCTGTTTCTTACTCTGTGCTCTGCATATCCTGCCATAACATGATTTTTCAAACTACTTCAGGTTTCCTTTGCAGATTTGACTTTCAGCCTTTTCTTAACATATGCAAACAGACTTTGCAGCTGCTTCTGTACCACATCTCAGGCACTGGTCATCTCTACTGTCCTTCTAGCTGGAAGTGTGGTGCTAGGAAGTCCCAGCTGCTGTTAGAATAGATGAAGTTAAGACTCTTGTAGGAAGAAGCAAAAGTATCTCCTACCTTCCTAAGGCTCATTGTATCCAGGGCTTCAGGTATATCTTTGCAATTCTGAACTGGTCCTCTTGTTATTTCCTTTTGGTCTTATTTTTCTTTATCAGATGATGGAGGACAGACAGCGCCCGCAGTAATTCTATTTACAATGAATTATATGCCCCAATTGCAATAAATCTCAGACTACATTGTTCTTTGGCATCCAAGTATACTGTGTTGATGCTATGAAGAAGGCCAAAAACCCTGCAATGAATCTAAGTCTGTTCTTCACATAAAGGTATTTCTTTGGCCCTTGCAGTTGCTGTCAAGTGGGTAGCTGTAGCCTGACTTCCTATTTTCATCCCCCCTCTCTCTTTTTTTGTTTTTTACTGAGTATGTTCTTAACAAAAGAGAACATGGCCAGCTCTCACATGGGAAGCAGAAGTTCAGATTCTGGGTGCTGTTTTACAGTGCCTAGGACTAGTGATTTTGTTTTTTACCTGCCCATCCTACAGGTGTTGTGATGAGGATTTTCAACAGACTCCCCCTTTCTCTTACAGATTATTTATTTTATGTTCTTCTAAGGCAAGCATTCTTCTAGAGGGTAAGCATTTCACACGAATTGCCCTTTCAGTAAAGGACTTTTCTATCTTCCTGTGCTCCCCTGCTCTCTAAGCCTAAGGTATGGTGCCTAAAAGAACAGGATTCTGTAAAATAGAAAGCGTGAAACCACGTGTAACTGCAGTGCATGTTTTTGACAAATCTGAGGAGAAATACTTAAAAACACAGAAAGATCAACTGCTGTATGCATGGCTTCACTGAATCCTGATAGTACAGGACTCCTTTGCACAGAGAGAGTGCTCTTTACATCAGCAGTAACTCAGGAACTTCTGCTAAGGGTTTTGAGAGAGGCTAGACAAACTTTTACAAAATTGTTATTCTGAAATCAAGTTTTTTTGAGGGTGTGTATTGTTGTTGTTTTGGTTTGGTTTTCTTTTTTTTGCAGGTCAGCTAGGTAGGCTATATGCCAGAAACCAAGAGGCTACTGGAGCATGAAAGCAGTGTTTATGGCTGTTGTTTATGACCCTGATAATAGCTAGCTTTCCAACTACTTCTACTGTTAGGAATACTCTGTATGCAACTGGAATATAAGTATTTGTGAATAGAACACAGCTACTTGCTTTTACTATATCTATATAAAAAGAGATCTATCGTTCTTGATAGTGAAGCTGCCTTTCTTTGGATGCAGAATTTTACTTTGCTGCAGTTTGAGGGACCTTCAGTCATGCTCTTACAAAAGCATTATCCTAGTTATAGCAGGCTTGTCAGTTAGTAGATGCACGAGAGGTAGATGAGAGCAGAATCCAGGTTGTCCTAAGTACCGCACCTTACTGTCAGCATAAGGGAAATTGTAGTGCCTTCCTATGTGGTTACAGTAAGACTTGTACGTCATTAGGAGTTTTGCCAGGGGAAATCCGTATGTCTGACACTTTTAAGAGATCAGAGCTACATTAGAAGCTCTTCAGTTGCAAAAAAGCTGTTGAATCTTGTTGCTTCAGACGCAGGGAGAAAAGATTTTTGTAGCATAACTGAATGTACTTCTGAAGGTTAGAAATGTGCAGCACTGCAATCCAACACACCTGCAGAATTCCTGGAGTCTGCAACGCTTGAGTGGTTTCTGTAAGAAATAAATTATAGAGCAGCTCCAAATAAGGGGGGAACTGGAAGAGTCTTTTTCCTGTGTTTAGAACAGAGTCAAAGCAGACTGCAAAAGTGAAGAATTTTTCATACCACTTCTGAAGTCACAGCTCTCGTTTCTTTCTAGTATGTAACATACACTGACAGATTAATTTCTTTTTAAGTGGTTTATTGTTTTTTAATGTCTGTTTTAGATGTGGATTGTCTATCCTGAAAGGGATTACTGCAGAACTGGAGAATCAGTCCCATAGGATAAGAATTCAGCAAGGGAAAAGGATATTTCATCACGATGCTACAATATTAAATTGAATTAATTGCTCATTTACACTGCTGGCAGAAGACTGTAGAATGTGAGAGGTGCTGGGTCAGCAAGAGGAAAAAAGAATGATGGGAAGGAAAACTTTATCAGTTTGATTCTTTTTTGTATGATTGCTGCTCCCAAGTGGATTAGAAGAGTCCTACTAGAGGAAAAGAGGGTGGGCAGGAGGGAATTTCCAATTAGAGATATCCCCAATCTTGTTTATAAACAAAATTAGTAGCAAAGCAATTCTGATCTGGTTGAACGAAAAAACCCACTTTGGCATTTCCCCCTACTCATCTCCTTAGATGCTCTTCATAAAATCAAATGATTCACTTCAAAATGAAGAATAAAACTTATTTCATAATTTCCTTGAAACATCAAGCTGCTACAGGAAAGGACTGGTGAAAATAAATTGCATTTGCATCTCTCACCGGGATCACACATGGCAGCCAAAGTACTGTCACTGTTTCAATATTAAAAGACTACCAAGGTTTTGTCCCTGGTACTGCATCTTTATGTCCCTGGTGTTGATGTGGGTGGTTGTGTGATAACACAGAACAATGAAAATCCTGAAGAAGGTGTCACATTTTTACACACTTGAAACTGGTGTAGGGAGCAATTGTTGTGTTAATATTTGGTTTTGATAAAAATGACAGCCATATCTAGACAGATGTGTTGAGTGAGTCACAAAATGGCAGGTTCTGATATAACACTTCTGACAGGGAGTGTTTTCTGAGTGCCTAAGGTGAATGTCTGTGGTGTTGCTACTTTTACAAGAAGCTGAGCAACACACCAATATCCAGTCCCTCCTAGAGCTGGAAAATCTATTCTATTAGGAGGAAAAACCATGCAACTATTGCTAAGTTAGTTCCATGAGACAAAGGGTTTAGCTGTTATATTCTGGCTTCTTAAGGTTTGTGTCTCTATCAATTTTGTGATTAAAGGGGTTTGAATTTGAGGGAGTCTTTTTCTGGTTTTGAGGTGTTTGTCTTCCTCCTATAAGAATTCCTGGATTATTATGAGGTTTTCTTTTCTGTTCTCTGAAATGTGTGGAACTTTTCACCTTTTGGTACGTTTGGTTGAAACTGGCCAACATGTCCTGGTGTGTGAACACACACGAAAAATCAGGCAGCTTGGAAAGATGTAAATCTTCCAGGCCAGTGTCAAGAATAGGAATATTTGCATTACATTTCATTTTGCCAAGCTGGAAGAAAAGCCATTGTCAAGATTGGCTGGTAGCTTTAGCCCTCATTGAAACAGCTGAGCCTGTGTGTCTGAACCAATTACTATGGTTTTAGTGGGATTGGGCAAAAAAGGCAGCTCAATTCAAACTGCTTTATTGGCATGACTAGTGTCACAAACTTTGCCAAAAGGCATGGTGCCACTAGGGATTTGGGAGATTCAACACGTCAAAATGATTTTGGTCTTAAAATAAGTGCTATTTGATACTTGATTCTGCAATGATTAGAACTGGAAAAGGTTTAGATCTCTGCTTCTGAACTTAGGGGTTTGGATAAATGGTCTTAGTACTGGCCCTGTAACACTGTGTCAGTCTTTTTATCTAAAAGCTGATAAAGGCCAAACAATAAGGCACTTTCCAGTGTCTAGAGAGAGTCTAGAAAACAGAATTGGATGGAGGACACAAGGTACAAATCCCCTAACAGGGTCATTTCTAAAACTGAAAGAAAGACCAAATCCTTACAAATCGTCTGTTAATTTGCAAGTAATTGCTGTAATATTTAAATGCTCAGTTAGCTGTGATACTTGGGCACTGTTTAGAATGACAGTACAAAGAGTTAAATCCTAGTTTCTTTCAACCCTGTATTAAGGCAGTATTAAACAATGCCCCAGAATAGTATGTCAGTTGTAACCAGGCTGGTTTGTACTTCTGGGAGTCTAGTGTTGTGTGGTGGAAAATGTTAAGCTGATAAAGAGTAAAGAGCTGCACTATTTTAGGCTTTCTTATCCAGTTAGCTGACTAAAACTGTTTTATAGCTAGAACAGAGCATCTGGGCTGGTATACATAGCATTCATCAGAGACTCTGAATCTGTGAAAAAGAGCAGGGAAGCAACAAGCTTGGAATAGATTCTGTCAAGCCCACAACATCTGAACAATTTGTAGTTAGAAAACCCCACTGCTGCTCAGAAGTCACAAGTATCTGCCAGTCCCTTGGGATTTTTTTTTCTCTGTGAGCATGTGCTGTTTTTCTGAAGTTCCTATGTGCTTTCTAAAAAAATAGTGGAAGATGGAACATACTGTACTGAGCAGCAAGGAAACGAAGCCAGCATTCAAAGAAGAAAAACAATTCAGACTGGGATGCTTTTTCTATCTCCCAATTTACCATAGTTTGCATATAAAAAGGACGATAATTTAGGTTGTTTTCTTTGTTCCCTTTAAAGTTATAATGTTAATACCAGGTGACTGACTGACGGAACCCTGTTGGTTCCATCTAAAACCTTCAAAGAGGTCATGGAGTTTATAAAGGATTGTCAGCCTGGGGCAGGTCATTTACTAACTGTAGGACTGATGTATGCCTTAATCTTGTGTGTGCCTTTTAACCCGAGCTGTCTTCCAGTCCCTATAAAAGGCTCGGCAGTGTGATAACGTGCATTGGTTTCCAGATTCTCAGTATAGCAAAAATCCAGAAATTTACCACTTCAATATCCTTTCCTTCAAAGAGCCCTTGTGAAGCACTTAAATTTCTGCTTTTGGTCTTATCAGAGGAGTTTTAGCTTCACTGATGTTTACTAGAATGGAGGAATCCTGAAACAAGATTCGCATTTGTCAAGTTAAAATAGACTAAATTTAACTAAAAATACTTAAGTACAAAAAAACAACGTCTTTTTTTCCTTTTCAACATCTAAATATGTTATAAACTGCTCAGTTACATTCATAAGAAAACTGTAAAGAAAGTAATATGAATTTCTGCTTTGGGTTAGCTGTGTAATTTTGGGTCCCTGCTGATATAAGTTTTATTTTCAGATTCCAAATACTTTTACAACTGAACTTGGATATAGCACTCTTGAGGAAGTAATTTTCAGATTCAATAGATTTTCAGAGAAAGAGAAAAGTATTTTCAGGGAAACAGAGTGGAAGATGTTGAAATAAAAAGGCGCTATAAGTGATAATAGAGTGGGCTGATGGCCTGTGACATATCTGCTTTTGGTCTTGAAAGAAGCAGGACTATGTGGAGGGGAAACAGGGTGTTGGATAGAAAGAACAAAAATCACCTTTGGGGGTTCTTTTAAACTTGCCTTCTTTATAGATTTTCACTGCAGACATTTGTTCTGACCTTTGTTTTCTGAGCATTCCAGTGTACCAAACTTGTAGGAAAGCCCTTGATTTAAGAAAATATTATTGTTCCACTCTTCAGCCTCCTCCCACTGCCTGGCTGCAGGGGTGAGATGGGAAGAGGCTGCAGAGCTTCAGTTTTGCATGACCCCGAGGTCATGGGCAGCCTTGATGGCCTTGACCAGACAGTAGCTATCAATTGGTTGATCATCTCCAGTAACTGCTGTAAGATGTGGCTATATGTCATGTTTTAACCCCAGTTAGCCACCAAGCCCCACAGGGCTGCTCACACACTCCCCCAAAAACAGAACTGGGGAGAGAATTGGAAGGGTAAAAAATTGAGAACCCATAGGTTGAGAAAAAGGTACTTTAATAGGAAAATCAAAAGCCCCACACACAAGCAAAGCAAAACAAGGAGTTAATTCACTGCTTCCCATGGGCAGGCAGGTGTTCAGCCATCTCCAGGAGAGCAGGGCCCCATCACACATAATGGTTACTTGGGAAGACAAATGCCATCACTTCAAACATCTACCCTTGCTCCTTCTCCCCTTACTTTATGTGCTGAGCATGATGTCCTATCGTCTGGAATATTCCTTTGGTCAGTTTTGGTCAGCTGTCTCAGCTATATCTCCTCCCAGCCTCTCATTCACCCCCAGACCCCTGGCCAGCATGGCAGTTGGAAAAGCAAAAAAAGGCCTTGACTCAGCAATAACAAAACCATCTCTCTATTACCAACCCTGGATTCAGCACAAATCCAAAACACAGATCCATACTGGCCACTGCAAAGGAAACCAACTCTGCCCCAGCCCAACCAGCACACTGGGGCTGACCCAGCTCCCCAGAGCAGTCTAGGGTCTGGGAGTTGCCTGAAACCCTGTCTCTCCAGGAAGCCTTTCCAGCTGAGGACTGCTCCTCTGGAGGTTTGCCACATCTGCTTCCTCATCTGTCTGTGGGCAGAACTGATCTCTGAGCCGCTCCTCAGACATATGTAAATATAGACACGTTTGGTTTTTCCCACTCAGCTGTCCTGCACGGGCTGTGTAGATTAGGCAGCAAAATGCTAGTAAAGAGTGACTGCTTTATTCCAAATAGACACCACATAGCACTGTGAGTTCACAGGTTGACCTTCATTTATAAGAACACCACGAACAGTGGCTGTGGAAGGTCATTTTCCTCCCTGTGGAAAAGGGTGCAAAAGTCTGTCACTTCAGATGCTAAGCCTGCCAGGGATGGCATAATGGTGGCAGTAAATGTTTTTCTTGGACATGGCAGTGGTGGTTTTACCTCAGCCTAATGAACTGGGTGTATCTGGGGGTATCTCTGAGCTGGCTATTTGTTCCTGGATCAGTTCAGCTTTGAAACTTTTCCTGGTGTGGGCTGTAGCCCACCAAGGTACCAAGTGACCCATCCAGGCTCTGCTTCCCCTCCAATTCCAGCACTGAGGTCGCTGTCAGATGAGTACCCTGCTGCACTCCCACTTTTGCCATGTGTGGCAGGACAACACTTGGAACAGTGTCTGCCACACGAGAGCATGAGGTGTAACGATGAATGCCCCATCAGCATCCATGCATGGCATGGCATGGTGGCCCTGAACTGTCAGGCTGTCAGTGAGTGGATGGCTTTTCAGCCTGGTGTGGGAAGGGAAAGACATTGCAACAAAACTTCTGTGAGTCTTGAGAGCTCAGCCTGAGCCAGGGGCTTTCCTTGTTCCTGTTGTCTGCATGTGGGCTCTGGGCCTGGCAAGATAATTACTCCTTTCCTTGGCAATTTTTTTCTGATCTAAGTGCTGTAATAAAGAGTTACAGTCAGTGCCCTTCATAACAATGTGATGGGGACTTCTAAGGAATGCAATCTTGTTTTAGCCAGGTGTAGCTGGAAGGTGTCCATCTGCACTGCCAGCACCTCACTGCTGGTGTGGGAGGGGAGGTCGGGGTGGCCATGGAGCTGCAGGCAAATGGATCTGGCTGGGAGGAGCAGGCTGTCCTGGGATCAAAATCAGGGACCGTGCAGAACTGAAAGAGGCTCCTTGTCTGTATGCCTACCCTGGGGGGTTTGCTTTTAAAGCTGTCATGCAGTGAGCCGTTCTATTTTCCCCACCCTATTGTAGTAGCTGCTGCCAACCTCATTTAACAAGTACCTTCTATCTTTGGCCTGCTGCGGAGTGGGAGGGAGGACTGGTTACCACTGTGTCTGATCTGGTTAGTTATTAATCCTGGTTCTTGCCTGATCCCTGCTTGTTACAGAAATAGCATAGGCTTTGAGATCACTTATCAAAACTGCTTTTTATTTTTTTTTTTAATGCAGAACTAAGTGTTCCAAGTAAAGCAACAGCAGGTGCATGGGAGAGATGGAGGATGAAATTTTTGGGGAGAGGGAAACTATTTATGGGATTGAGTTATGCATTAAAGAGCTTGTTCTTATGTTTGAAACAGAGACAAGTGATGCCACCCCATTCTTAGGGACCTGTTCCTGCCAGCAGGGGATTTTGCTATTTGCCTATGATCCTGTTCAGATTTTGTACCTGCCCTGTTGTGAACTTCTAAAAGGCCATTCTTTGCTCACCTTCTACAGACTCCTAGTCTTGTCCAGTGTTGGAAGATTTTCTACTTTCTGTGGCTCTCCAGGAAATTTTCTTAAACAACAAACCCCAGCCACAGGTTGTTGTCTGAGGTGGGATAGAAAGCTAAATTTGGGGACCGTGGTTGAAGGTAAACTTCAAACTGGACTAGAGAGGCTTGGAGGATCTCTTCCACTAAGGTTTCAAGCTGAGACCATGGTATGGATTTTATCATGATTATCAGATGTAAAACACACTGAAGTGTTACATTTGTCATTTTGCGTGTTGAATAGGAACTTGTTGACTGAGACAAAGGAAACAATTATAAGACTGAACTATCCAATAGTTACTTGGTCAAGGGATGTATTTAGATTTTGTTGTTGTTGTTTTCTGCTCTACTATCACATGCCTTGCAGCATGCTGTCCAGAATAACTCTCTGTAGGAGGATATTAACTTGTCTTTGCTATATGGAAATTGAGATGTAGTTTCTATTGCATTTGAAGAAAGGGGAATGAAGCTGCTTGTGACACAGCTATTAAGTTTTCTTTTTTGCCAGTTTGCCCTTTTGTTATTGACTAATTGCACCTGGCATCAACACAGTGTAGTAAGGGCTGTAGAAAGCTGAATTTTGTTAATTGGAAATATCCACAGCTATTTTATTAAAGCAGTCTTTGCCAGCCAAACTCCATGATGTACATGACTTTGTCTAGTTTTTCTCTTGAATAGTTGAGACCTTGGAGTCAATGTAATTCATTGTGCTCCATGTAAATGAGGCTGTACTAAAAGACTAAGGGGTGTTAACCATGCAGGTCTGAGATGAGGAGTCTGGGGGAAAATGATCATGTCTGACTGATAGCAGCTACCCACCAGGGAAGTCCCTGGCCTTCATTTCTGCAAAGATATGAGCATAAATGTATTATTACACTCCTAAAGAGCCAGAGGAAGGAATTCTTCTCCCTGCCCTTTTTTGAGATCACTTAGGTCTTTATCCTTCAGCCAAGAGCAATTTTTGCAACAATATGTCTTCTTGAGGAATTAGCGTCAAATAGAGGGGAGGCAGAACTGTTAATTGCAGGCAAATCAGTTGGGGTAAAAATGCAATTAGAAGAGACACTGTGGGAATTGCAAATCCCAGGCACTCTTTCTTTATACCAAGATTTTCTGTATTCTGATTCATGTGTTCAGACTTGCCAAATTACCCACTTGGCAAAGCCTGTAGCAAAAATGGGAATTTATTAGCAATTTATGGTAAAGACAAGGTAAACCTCTCAGGCATCTTATGTCAAATTTCATCTGCTAATGCACTTGTTTAGGTTGTGCAGACCTACCTATACCTTTATTTTTAAAGATATGCACTTTCAAGAAGTTGACAGGACTATTCTATGAAAATGTCTGTATAAAAACAAGCTTTCAGGTAAGAATACTTCATGGCTGAAAGATCACTAAATGGAATTAATCACTTGTTCACCTAAAGCAAAATATGGTGCCTAAAAGGGTAGGGTCTGTTACTAGAATAGATGTTTTGTAAGTACTGTTCTTTTATGAAGAACTTGATTCAGAAAGGTTCCTGTGTAGCTCCATTCAGATCAGGTTTTGTGCAGATACAATTTCAACTCAGGTCTGGACCTCTGCATCTCATCACCACAGCCATCTTTTAGAATTCATCTAATGCAAAATTTAAAAAAAAACAAAACAACCCAAAACATTAAAATTTATAGAGACAGAACTCTGAAATGAAATGCATATAAAAAAACATCTCTTACCTTACACAAACATTAACTCATGCAGCTGAAGTAGTGAAGCTCTTACATCTCTCAGATCCTTCCCCTTCCTTTCCAGCATTCAAAAAGGTTTGGGTTTGTTTTTATTTTTGTTGTTTGTTTGTTTTGGTTCTGTTTTGGTTTTTTGTTTGGGTTTTTTTTTTGGTTCTTTGTGGAGGTTGAAGAGAAGATTATTTCTCCTATGGAGAAAATAATGAAAGAAATTTGCCGGTACAAACACTCCTTTCCAAGCTCTTGGGACTCTGGCTCCCTCAAATACAAATACCTTATAATTCAGGATGGGATATACAAAATTTTGATTTTGAGTTCAGTACTTATACAACTAGAGTTCTAGATCAGGTCTGAAGAGATACTAAAATGTTCACAGGCTGTTCACAGGTTTACTAATGTGTCCTCTGATAGAAAGGGTAAATGCCATGGCATTTGCAATCCAGCTATCACCTCCAGGCATACTGTTTAGGATTGTTAAAAAACAAACCAGCAAAGAAACCTGGGAAGGTAAGAGTACTTGAGAATTGATCTGTGACTGAAGGTAAAAAATGTAAGTTGGCTGGAATGTAATTAACGTCATGTTATGTGGAACAGATTCACCAAAGAGTGAGTTCTGATCTCCAGTCCTTGCCTGATTCTTGGTAAAAAACTGAATGGGACACTGACAAAATATGTCCATCTAATTTTGTATGAAATGCCAGAGTATAATGAAAAGACCTGTGAAGAAGCTGAAATACTCTAAACAAAAAGAACAAAAACAATGTTTGAGAATGAAAATTACTGCTGACCAGTACCTGCCCTGGACTCTGCAAGAAGGACTGTTTCAGGGGTTTGGGTTTGGTGTTTCTTTTAGTTGTTTTGTCTTTTGTTCTTCTTGTTTGCTTTAAAATATACAGTAGATGGTATGGTGTCTCTAACTTGCATTTTGGCGTTTGAATTCCATTTAGTCACCGTGCCTTTTCTCACACTGTAGTCAGAAGAGGGCTGCAGCTTGTCCAGGTACACCTGAGCTTGACGTACTAGTTAAGAAATAAAGATTTTGCAACATAAAGCATCTTTAACTCCAGAAGACTTTTTATCTGTTTCCACATGAGAGGTGCTGTAGCTGAAGCATTGCTGGTGCTTGCTGGTGTGATTTCCTGCTTGGCTGACACTGACAGAAGTCAGTGCTCCTGGATGCCAGAGGTCCACTGACTCACCAACAAAAGTTTGAGCTAGTCCTATCCCTTTTCTTGAGCCAGTAGTAAAGTTGCACAGACGCCTGCTGAGTTGAATTGCTTGCTGATGTGGATGAAGGGTAGTTATAAGTTTGGACTGAGAGTAGGGAGGGTGGCTTGCCACTTCTCACGGCAGCATTGTCTTAAAGCATCAGAACAACAGTGCCCTGAGCTGGTTTCAGGCTGACTCAGACAAGCCTATGCAGGGTGTAGTTACAACTTTGCTGTTTGTGTGTGCAAACCCGAAATATTAGGGATGTCATGGCATGGCAAGAGAAAAATTCAGACTCAAGTAGTATTAATGATGCTGGATTGTGCTTGGTGCTGCTTTTACAATCAAGCTGAAAAGAAGCAATCCATTTCTCTGCTGCTATAGCAACTGAGATTTAAACTTGTCTTCTCTTGAATGTAATCCAAAACATCATATATTGTGTGCCTAGGATTGATGTCTAGGAGACAAAGGGTGCCACAGATGACTTTGAAGAATGTGCTGTGGCAGTTTAAGAAGTTACTTCTTGCACTTGTATCTTCTGCTCTTCTGTAGGAATTTCTGGTGTCCACACTGGAGCTGGCAAAGGCAAAATGTAACCACACCAAAACTACCTTAAATCAAAATCTGGAATATTATCTTAGACTTGTAATAGCTCTGTCTCATGTTTGCAGGGAGATTTGGCTGCTGACACCCAACAGGGTCTGAACTGTCCCCATACAAAAAGGTTGGGAGGCAGAGCTAGACAGAAGTCTTAGTTGGTTCGGAGCTGTCACACTTTACACTGAACATTCACAGACTCTGGCATCTGAGGTGTGGATTTCCACCCCCTGTGGCTACCCCTGTAACAAAGCGCAGCCATTGTAGAGGGTGGTGTGGGACAATGGGAGGTACTCCCAGTAGCTGGCCCAGCTACACCTGCCTAAGAAAGGAAGCTGGAGCTGTGCTCTGTCAGACCATGTGGCGTCATGCCTGTGGTGCAGGCACACATTCCTGACTGCCAGTGCTGCTTGGGGAAGGTAACCTTTCTGCAGAGGTGTAGAATAAATAGGGTCTGCAGGACCCATATAATTTAACTATGACAGCAAGGGCCAGATAGTGTTTGCTTGTGGCATCTCTGGATGTCTCAGAAGGCTGCAAATACCAGGGCTGTGGAGCAGGCAGTTGTCTTGAGTCACCTGTGCTGAACTACTTAAAACTCTCCAACATGTAATACTGAGGAAAACTACTACATGTCTACTCAGGGTAAGAGGTATTAAGGTACAGTCTAGTATCCTACAACCTTAATTCTGCTGAACTCCTTTAATTTGGAGTTGCTTTCCTTCAAGGCTTCAAGCAAGGCCTTACTTTCTTGAGTAATCCACTCAGCTGTGCTGAGTAGCATGGTTAGACTATTAGAGTCATACCAGAGCAGCATGGGTTGGTGCTATCTGGCAAAATACATGTTCAAAACTGGGATATGTGTTTGAGACACTTATTTACCATTACCGAAAAATCTTTGATTTGCATTCATTGTAATGAAAGAGTTTCTGTGGTCAAGACTAAGAAAACCAGTGACACTGTTTTTGTACCTCTCTGTTTTAATGGTCCAGTTCTTTTGATTAGTACTTAATTTTGCATCAAACCCGACTAAATTGATTTCATGGTTAAAAAAAAAAAGAGCAATCAGAGTTGTATCCCTAGAAAACCTCTTTGAATTGAAGGTCTGACAAATGTCTTAGGTGATATTCTCAACTCTATGGTCTTATAGTGGAAATAAGGTCCAAGAGCAAGTTTTGCAGTAAAAAGGAAACATCCAGTCATTTGTTGTAGAAGTAACTAAAAAAAAGACTTAGGCTCTTCTTCTGAAGGGAGACCATTTTGACAGAAAATAACTTTTCCCAGCATGCATAAATATTTAAGTTTTCTAGCATAAAATATTTACAATGGAAGGAAAAAAGATACTGTCTCCATTTTCATTTTTTTCCCCTCACAAATAAGAGAAAAAGAAAGTTTGAATAATTCAAGTAATGCTATTGAAACAATTACAATGTTAGCTTCATGCCTGATAAGTATCGTATGTATCCTTACATATCATATGTAGGGGGAAGAACTGCAAACTCATTTTGCCTTGTTGGAAACACTTATGATCAAGGATTGCTGAACAGCCTTGCAAGGGTCAGTGCATGATGGATTGCCAAGTCTGACAGTTCTTACAGATATGCTTGGCACTGTTTTAAGTCTTAATTTCTTTCCATTAAACTTTGTTATACAAGGGTTGGATGATGATGACTGCGTCTTGTGGCTGGGAATAAGAGTGTAGGAGCTTAAGAGAGCTACAGTTCCCTTGCCCTTCCCCCTCTGATTATCCAAGAGAGAAATGCACTTCTGCCTTATCTTGACCTTTAGGAAACAAATGGCTTAGTTGTTTTAGCTAATGACTGTGAAAACCATATAAAACTCATATATGCTTTTAGGAACAAAGAAATATTGGGCAGGAGCCTCCTTTCTTCTTTGCTCCTCTTGTTAGAAAAGCACTCTCCGAAGAAATATCTATATGGGTGTTAGCTCCTCTGATTGTCTGTTGGCATGTAAGTACCTAACCTCAAAGTTCTCTAAGTGTGGAATCATTGAAAGATTGGGGTCACAAGATACCTTAAAGGTCATGTAGTTCCAACCCTCCTGCCATGGGCAGGAACACCTTCCACTAGAGCAGATTCCAAAACCCCGCCCAACCTGACATCTCTAAGGTGATTTTATTTTTATTTTTTTTTAAGGGAAACTTGAATCTGTCAAAAAGAAATAAACACACTCTGAGTTTACCTACTGGGCCAGGTGCTTTGGGAGTTTATGCAGAGGAATTGTAGACCCTTGTGCATCTGGGGTGGGAGCCTGGTGCTTGGTGGCTCAGCCCAGAGTGGTTCTGTGGCTGGTGAGATCATGGAGAGGCTGGGGTTGCGTTGTGGTCTGGTTTAAAGCTCAGGACTTTTTCCACCAAAATTCTTTATGTAACTTATCGCGATAACTCTAAAAACCTTTTAGAAATATTTGTTCCGATTAAGGCAACACCTGTGTATCTAGCTTAATTTGAACAAATATAAATTTAGTATGCTGTAAATCATTCTCACATTTTTCACTTCAGAAATCAGACTGTTGTTTTTAAATCTTTATACTTATTTTGTTAATATGTTTTACCTGACTCTTCTAAGCCAGCAAAATTCCAATTTTCCTAGTTCCTTGATAAATGCAAGTAGAATTGTATATTTTCCAAATTCCCTCTAGAAATGCTACATTTTTGCAGACAGACTACTTTTAAATGCTCTTCAATATAAAGTGGAGATTTTTAAAAATAATATTCAGGTTATTAAGCTACATTTATTTTTTGCCTCAAGTAATTCCATACAGCTATTCCCTAAGTGCCAGAGACTACAGCTAGCTGGAGGGAAATCAGATACAGTTTAAAATCCCTTCATGAATTATTTTGTCGCATCAGTGACAAGAATAACCTGATAAGTAGTGGCAGTTTGTTTGTCAAATGAATTCCAGCATGAGGCCTTCTAGAAAAACACAATGAACACTTACAGACTGAATGGTTGACCATAAAGATCCTGTAATACTAACCCCCAGATTTCAAGGCTCTGTGTTCTGAGGTGCATTCCTTTAATTAAGGAACCCAGGCTGACTTTTTTCCGGGCTCCTCACCTGGCACCTGTCAGATGTTTTGTCATCAAGTCATCCCCTCCCCACACTGTTAAAATACTGAAGAAAAAAATGAGCAACCCCTAAGGGTAGAAGAATTTTAAGCCCTGTCTCTAAAATTTGCATTAATGCAGACAATTGTCTTCCTCATTGCATGGAGGGAGAGCCAAGGACTGTGTTATAAGAAAGTACTTCACTGAATTCTTATAAAGTGCTTAAGGACAGATTGCCCCTGATGTGATCACAAAATCACAGAATGGCCTGGGTTGGAAGGGATCTTAAAGATCATTCAGTTCCAACCCCCCAGACATTAACAGGGACACATTTCACTAGACAAGGTTGCTCAGAGCTCCATCCAACCTGGTCTTGAACACTTCCAGGCATGGGGCAGCCACAACTTCTTGACAGTAAAGAATTAGTTTTGTGGTACTTTCAGGATCAACTGTAGCTCTGTTTTGCTGGAACTGTTTGGGATTATTTTAATGCAGCTAGGAGCAAACTAGTGATATAATACCCAGGGATTACAGTGGAGATTACTGCCTTTTCCCTTTCCTCCCTGCCCCACAGAAGATCAGAATCCACGTGAGAAAGAAAACCTGTCTAGCATTTCATTGCATGAATGCTCGTGATGCCACGATGATTTTTTTCCCTTTTCTTCTATACCCCTTTTACACCTTTTTATAACTTCTGTATTCTTGATGCTTTTTAGCCTACATTCTTAGACTTGTTTGTCAAGCTAGGAGACTAAACATCTTAGAAGCCTTGTAGGCATCAGAATGCCCCAGACCCCAAGGTCCTCTCCAGAACACGTTCTGTAAGCTAAGATAGAACTGTCCAGGGGGAGGTTCCTTGGGGGAGGGGGGCTCACTTGAGCCTCTCATTGGGGAATCTTTAATAGATATGCTAATTAGGAAGACCTATAATGTTATACCAGATCTTTTGTGGGTGTGCACTGTGGTGTGCATTGGGGTGCAGTCCACCTGGACGTAGTGCACTTAAGGATCCTTAAAATAAATACCAAGGTAAAATCCCTTTTTCCCTTCTAACTGTGTTTGACTCTTGATTTTAAGACCAGGAAAAGGCATCACTCAGTGGGAAGGACTGTCATATCAGTAAGGCTACTTCAGAAGGAACAAGAAAGGCCAATTACTCCTAAAATATTTTACTCATTTTACAGCTGTAAAAATAATGACTCAGAGATTTGAACAGAAATCTGATTGTTTTGTTCTGAAAAATGGATCCTCTAAGGCGCTTACATTTTCTGAAATCATCTGAAAGTTTTGAAATGCTTTTGTGAGCAATTGGTAGTGGATCAATGAACATCTCCTGATGTATATCATGGCCTCACAGGTGGTTTTGCTAGAGGGTTGAGGTGGGAAATGCTGCAGTACAGGGTGGGAGAGGAGCAGAGTTGGTGGCTCCATGCTTCAGCTGGGTCATAGACCCTGGTGTTGTATGCAAAACTGCTGTAGGCCAGCAATATTTGTGTCCCAGCTGAGGTATATCATATGGCAAGGCTGAAAAAGGCTATGTAGACTTTAGGTTGTTGAGTGTTTGACTCATTGATCCCTCTCCTCTCATTTGACACCTCTAGGCTATTTGCTTCCTATAGAAATGGCGTGTGCTGGGCTTATATGGATGGCTGCTACCTCTGTTCCCAGCAATTTACTGCTTCATAGTGTCACCAGATGAACAATTTGCCTAACTTATGGAAAATACCATCGTTATTCCTCAAAATCTTGTTAAATATTAACCAAGACGAGGAACTCAGTATGCATGATAGGAGGAGATATTTCCTGTACATTCAGTGCTGAATAAATAATGATTCTTAATGCTATATTGGTGTTAAGGAGTTTTTTCTACCAATTTTTGTAACAATAGGACAAATTTTAGAAGAAAAAAAAAGTCATCTGCTATTGCATCTTCTAGTCTTCCATAGTACACTCAATCTGGTCCTCAGCTTTGAGCCTCTGGACAATTCGAGCATTGACAATTATTTCAAAAGGCTTTTCAGGTGCAACAGAATGATTTTGACTAAATGTGACTCTCAGAGTGAAGGGAGTCTAGTTCTGCTCTGCTTGAAAACAGGCAAACCAATGATGCTTTGACAAATATTTCTCTTGGCTATGAAAGTGGGGAGATGGGAAAAATACTTGGCTAGTCTAGGTAGTGCCTCCATTGTGGATGCAGATATGTACATGGATCTTGCATGTACTTGTGTATCAAAGTGGCACTAGAAACACTGAAGCAGAACTAATTTTAACTGAAAGAGGTAACCTTATTTCCAGTGTAATTTCTACTCTAGCAGATTACTTTTCTACCTATCACGCAAACAGGACACCATACAAAATGGTTTTGTTGGATGAGAATGGGTGTCTCTAAATATTTTAGAAGCTTATTTCCTGGAAATGTCTTGTAAGTGAACATCTATTTAATGTTTGCTAGGGTGACTACATTACAGGTGTATGCATAAGCAAAAAGACTGCACTCCTATCTGATATGATGGGGAAGATGATATCGGCATGAAGCCAGTTCATTTGCTGACACTAAAAGGTTGTCCTTCCTTCTTCCCCTTTTTTTCTACCTGTCTCCTGCACCCAGCCTCAAGGATCTGTCTTCTTCTTCTGCGTTGTCCTTGTTCTGTGACTTGCCAGAATAGTTGGTGCTTAAATCCACTACCTCAACAAAAAGCTGTTAAAAATTTACGCATATTTGGGTTTGCTTTTTATAACTTTTTTTTTGACTGGACTAGCGAGTTGAAGCAGATTGTTGTAAGGATGGGTGTGTTTATGTCAGTGCAGGGAACATGAAGTTGGAGGTGAATGGAAGAAGATGTGGAGGAAGGACATTCATCTTTCTGCAGCTTTGAGATGTTAGACTTGTTCAGTCCAGTATTGTGTAATAACTGTATGATGCCCTAGGACAAAAATAACTGAGTAATGCTTAGTTTCAGCTTTAGACAGAAACAAATGAGGGGATCATAGAAGGATCACCTATTATCTCTTGTTTCATGGGTTTAATTTCTTTTCTGTCTATAATTCAGCCCCTGTCTTATAAATAGCATCTGGTAGTTACTGCAGAAAGCATTAGCAAATATATTCCATGTAAATTGAATTTGTTCTATGAGTAATCATAGTGATCAGATTAGTTTTCAGTAGAATTTGTTATGTAATAAAGCTTTGTCAATAAAACTGGTTGTGAAAATTCTGGTCAGTACAACCTCAGCATGCAAGTATTTGCACAAACATCTACCTGTACAAGTGCTTGAACTAAAATTGTTCAAGTCCCATTCCTGAAAGCAATCCCATTGGGAAATAGAAAAAAAGGCTTCTCTCTTGTGGTCATTTAGTAACTAATATAAAAAAAATTGGTGTTGAATATTCAGTGGAAAATCTACTAGCTGAAGCCTGTTTGTCATTATTAAAAGACTGGCTAAAAGAAAAAGCTAGAAAGAGCAGAAGGGTTGTAAATAAGTCTGAACTCTACAAAGATTCCTGGCTTGGATAAGTCAATGCTGCTTCAAGTGTTTGAAGGGAGCTAAACCAGTTTACATCAACTGGAATGTCTTCCATTTCCACTGGGGACTTGTATTTGTTTAGCTGCAGTTCTAAAAACTGTACAACTCATTAACATTTTCCTAAATTATTCAAGTGGTATTTGGCCAGTTTTGTAAATAGCAAATTGATGTGAGCAATTAGAAGTGTGTTCACAGAATTCATATAACTTGGGAAAAAGAAAGTGCATTTCACAAGTTTGGATTTAGGCCTTGTTCAGCAATTTTAAGTAGCCTGCTTTTTGCCTAACTGCACAGACTATCTTGGCTTTCAAGTTATGGCTGTTTAAATGCAGTCTTTGGGGTTTCACAGTCAATTGGCACAACCGTTTTCCCCCTCACTCTGAAAAGGCTTGTCTGAGATTGCTCACAGGCCATTTAGCTGTCCCCAATTCCCATCACAAAAGTAAAACAGGGTAAAGCTTTGGCCAGATCTGGGTTACGAAAGCATTTAGATTGACATGAAGCTTTGTTGGCTGACGTGTTTGAGGTGAGACACTATTAACTTGTGGAGGGTGGGGAGGGAGTTCCCTTCATCAGTGTGGTTTCACCTGAAGCCTACAGAGAAGTCCTATCTTAATCTCTAACAGTTTCTGTCTTTCTATCAACTGCTTCATAACATGATGTGATTACTTCAGAAGAGGTGTCTGGGGGTTGGTCTCTGATGGGTGTTTGCCTATAGAAGTGGAAGATATCACTCCTTCCTCCATCTGGGTTTAGTGGGGGGTAAAGGAAAGTGTGTGCTTGGCTCCTGCTCCTGGTCACTGCCTGGCTGGTGTCTGTGCACTGCCAGCAAGGCAGCCTTGCAGTGTTGCCACAAGTAGTGAGCGGGGACCCAGGCATGTGTCCTTTTTTGCCTACTCCCATCAGCAAAGGATACTCTCTGGAGAACGTCAAAGTCCACTCTCCTTCATGTTCGTCTTCCCTTCTAGTTATCGTTTCAGATTACAATTATAGAATAGGCTTCAAGCAGCATTTAATAACTCTGAGGATTCCAAATTCAACACAAAATAGAAATGAAATATAACTTGAGATATAATCTCATCAAGTAGTGCTAAATTGGACAGTCCTTAGGCAAACACCTGCTGCTTTTCCTTCTTGGCACATTGTTTTTGTCCTTCACTGGCTGTGTTCTTGCAAGGTCTCTGATGGAGAGGATATAAGACATAGTTCATGTGTGATTAAAGTTTTATTGTATTCGATTTTTACTGTTAACATTTTTTCCAGTTAATCATCTTCCTCTCTGTAGAGAAGAAAGATCAAGAAAGTTTCAAATATTGGATTAATTCCAGATTTGAATTATTTTTATTGTCTTAATATGTAGCGTTAATTTTGTGGGCAATTGAGAAGATCAGTTCGTAGCTCACCTAGGCCTACATTTGCCACAAGAAGATACTGCAAGTGGAGTACACTTGTTTTTTAACAGCATTTTTATGTAAAATGCAAGCAGCACCTGCTCTTGTAGCTATTGGGCAAAATATAAAAGGTTGTGACCTGAGATATGAGGGAAGAAAGTTCTGGGTAAGACCTGAAGTAAGCATAATGCTGTTGATGGGGGTACTTAAAGGTTCTTGGCCCTTTGAGACAGCTAAATTGAGCAGTGCTGAGACACTTCTTAATTTGGCGTTTCCTCATGCTCGGATTCCTCCAGCTCCTCATAAGCAGCACAGCTTTATTTGCAATCCTGGCTGGTTTCTCCTACCATGCTGGTGTGTTCATTGTGCGTGTACCTCTGGCTATCAGTACTCCAGTGCTACTGGAGGCAAGCTAATCTCTCTCTGCCAATAATAACTCTGCTTATAAGATTGCCTT
The DNA here is from genome assembly GCF_041296385.1 of Aphelocoma coerulescens. Taxonomy (NCBI): domain Eukaryota; kingdom Metazoa; phylum Chordata; class Aves; order Passeriformes; family Corvidae; genus Aphelocoma; species Aphelocoma coerulescens. Next base: position 29,589,826 of record NC_091015.1, read on the forward strand.
CCAGTTGAAATAGTAGCCCTTGGGTTTCTGCTGGAGAAATTGTACAATGTATTTCATTGGATTCTGTTAATTAGCATGGCTTAAAAAGAAGAAAAAAAAAAAGCCCAAACTGTTCAGCAATAAAAATGAGTGATGCAGAGCTGTGAGGCTGGGACTGATAAGGGTATGATTGGTGTGTTTGCTCTGCAATTTCTCTGTTATAAACAGCTTTGAGTTGGAACGACAGAGTTCAGGAGCTTTGTATAAGCCCAGACCTTTGGAGGTTAAGGGAATGCATTCAATCCTCTGGTGAGATAGTTGTGTGCATGAAGATAGGCACATTTAGAAAAAACCCAGCCAACCTTACCCTCCTCCGCCTTGGAGCATATCCACAGATAAGAACCTCACTTTTCTCAAAAATTAACAAGAATCTCACTCTTCTTGAAGATGAAGATTAATAGCCAGCCTGAGGGATGGGTAATATTCTAAATTGTCTGTTTTTCAGAAAGCAAATCATGCCATATACTTGTTGCTTTCTGTGCTTGGTCTTTGTGACTAGTGAAGTTCTCAGGCCCAACCCCCTTTTCAGGAAAGGTACATTTAAAGCACACACTGTTGATTAGTGGAGTCACAAGTTATGCCTTTTGTTTTGGTAGAGCACTTGATAAAGTAGAAAGGTGCATTGGAAATATTTACCAGAGGTTCAGTACAAATCTTTAAAACCGATCCAAGAAATTAATCTGTCTCTACTAAGGCTGGGCATGGGAGGAAGCATATTTAAACTTTGCACTCAGATGATGGATTTTCCAGTAACATTAACTTCCTAAAAGTCTCTTTTCTCATTATGTTTTCCTGCTACTTTCCTTTAACTAATCTTGCCTAATCTCTGACAAGTAACTACAGCTTGTGGATGTAAACAGAGAAAAATACTAGCTCTTATTTTCTCATGTGTTTTTTAGTTAAATTAGTAACATCTGTGCAATATAAATTAATTTCTATTCACAGTGGGCAGTCTTTACTACTCTGTTTCAGGATAATTATCTAAATGTGTGTAAAATCTCGTCCTTGTCTAATGTAACACTACTATGTTTAGGCTGGTTCCTTCAGGAACAAGTCTAGTTCTTCCCCTTTACTTTCTTCTTCTGCCTACTTCCTTTTTGAGTGTTAGAGGAAGAATTGATGAAGAACAGGAACTAAAATATGTTTAAGTTAGAGCTGGTTTCGATGAACTTAGGCCTGGATTGCCTAAACCCATGGTGCTGCTGGTCTGGAAGTGTTAGGGTGAATCTGGCTCTCTCTGCACTTTGGAGCGTGATTCAGACCAGGGCAGTATTCAGTTCAGTAAGCAGAGAGCTCGTGCAGTTTGCTCAGTGACTATGGGAGACCAGACTAAACATGCCAGCCAAGGTGTCCTTTCTTAGAGGGGTTAATTCATCTCTGTTTAACTGTTTCATGAGACAAAAGCCAATGTCTTGGCAGTGACTGGTTTTTTGGTGACATTTTTTCTGTCCCTGGATTCAGGTTGCAGGAGCCCTGCTAATGCACAAAGTTGGGTGTTTTGGACTTTCATTGGTATTGGGAGTGATGTAAGATATCTGTGGGCACTTGGGAAGATAAATTCTCCAGTCTGTATTAGTGGTCATCTTGGAGGTGGTAATATATTTTCATCCAGTAGTGTTGAATTAGTCCCAAATTAGTACCTCTCTTTAAGAACAGAAGGAAAAGAAGCTATTAAAATATTTTAAATCACAAAAAATTGCTTTTCTAAAAGTGTTTAAAATGTGCTTTAAGCTAGGGATATTCACTAATGAGGCACTGAGCATTTGCTAAAAATGTACATCTCTTCTTTGAAAGAGAAAGTAGTATCACTTTGTGAAAACTCCTGAATATCCAAAACATATTTCCATTCTTTCTCTCTTTATAAACATGTTTTTAATAGGAGAAAATCATAACCAAACCCAGCATGAGTTTTCAAATGTAGCTCATTGCATGGCTGCCTGAATGCTGGCAGGAGGGAAGGAATGAGCAAGGCATCAACCTGTTTTTGGCATCAACCCATAACTCTCATTTGAAATAGTTGTGAAACTAAAGATACAGTTTTAGGATAGCACTAAGGAGGTAGAACCACAGGCTATTGTTCAAAGAGGCTGTCCTGCTTCCCTGCTCATTCCTGGTATGCTGTGTGCTCAGCTGCTTCCCTTGTTCCAGCACTAGCACTTAACTGTGGATCTGTTCAGGCATCTCACCCAGCAAACACACGTTAACACTGGCAAGGAAATGAATGGTCTTTTGCTTTGATTTCCTAAACCAGTGTGTTATGGGTGCAAGGAAACCAGGGAGTATGAACATGCAGCATGGGACACATGCATTAATTATGAACAATGGAAAACTCCAAGAGATTTAGCTGTAGACTAAAATGCAGACAGAGGGGATTTGAGTCAAATCTGCGGATTTGAGTCAAAGCAAGGAATTCAATTTGGGTGTCCCACTTGCTCTTAAAGAACACAGCTACCGTACTATTGGGTCATTTGAAGAATGCATTGGTATACATGTGGCTGAAAACTAGGGTAAAAAAATTGTTTTAACTGTGCTAGATTCTTGACAGTGAATCTCAGTTATATAAAATTTAAGTGGTTATGGTGTTTTATTATTTATATCCCTCCTTCTCAACACATGACTTCTTTTTATGAACTAAAATTTAAGCACACTGCATGTGTAGAACTCAAAAGATGCTCACACACATTATTTCAGTATACATGCTAGTTTCAGGTTGTTTCATACTTTTAAAATTTTCCTAAATATCCCTTTAGCTACTACAGTTAAAATGGAAAAGATGTTAGATTTGAAGATCAAATTCTGCCATTCACAGTGGAGCTGAAAAATTTGTCTATTCTTTATTGCTGCTAAACATGAAAAAATGATGCACTTCATATTAGCGTTTTGCTAGAGTTCCTTTGTACAGGCTTTTTGCTTTGGCTTGTTTTGTACAGCAGAAGTTTTTGCTGGACATTTGGTCTTCAGCATGTAGTGTAAGGTTTTCTCTTTAGTCATTATTATCACCTTTTTACACTGTCTATATTAACTGTACAAGCAGATGGACAATTTTGTCTGTTTTGATTGTATTTAATTTAGCCTAAGTTTGGTTGCTGGCCAAGTACTCATCACCTGTGGATCAGACTTGGCAGCCCTTTTGTCTCTCAGCCAGATATTTTGTTCAGAGGATTATTTCCTTTTGAAAGGCCACACCAAAGTAAAGCTGAAAAGCAAATAAAACAGACTCCTGGATTTCAAATAACAAGAACTGCTGAACATGTAATTTCTCTTGTTTTGGTCCTTTCAGGATCATCATTCAGTGCTTTTATTGGCATAGCTGCCAAAGACTAGGACATAAACAATTTGCTGGACATTACCTTTTTTTCTTCTTTCCTGTTCCCTGCGTGCAGGAAGTTTAACACAGTACATCCCGTTCTCTTAGGATGGGCCTCCGATTATTCTTAATTTCTTAAACAATTTATGAAATACTTAAGTAATTGCTTAAATAAAAATAATATGTCACAGACTAGTAACAGTTGTATGAGACAAAAAAATCAGCTTGTGCTATTGACTGTAAAGCATCCTGGCTTGGATCCAACTCCACTGTTCCTTACAGCAGTCTAATTTTGATGGAGTGACGTCTCTCTATCTCTTGTTTGCAATCACTGAAGCTGAGGGAGAGCTCTCACATTTTCCAGCACAATTGTCCCAGAGGGTGTTTTTTCTCTCCCTGTCCACTGCAGGGCAGTTGCCAGTGTGTCTGGAAGAAATGATTAGGAAATAGGGAGAGCCTAATGGAGCATTCACTCTTTTAAATCACAGCTACACTGACTGATGTGACCACTTCGTGTCATCAGAAGATCACTCGATGTTAGACTGTGTCTCAAAGGTCCTGTCACGCTTGTGTTAGATCAATCAGCCTGGGTGATATAGTGTAATTGATTGAAAGAAGAGGATCTGGGCTTAACAATGAAGGAAATTAGCTACTGATATTTCAGCATAAGCATGATATCTGCATGATATGCAGCCAGACAAGGACAAAGGGTTTATTCCAAGAAACCTTGTCTATCCAAAGAAAATTATTCTTTTAGGTGTCTATCATTAATTTTATTATCTGAAACAGGTCTTATGAAAGAACAGGTTAAACGAGTAAAGGATGTTCTATTTTTTTCTTTCATAAATATAGCTTATAACTTACAATATTAAAAGTGTAAAATGTGTCTCTGAATGTGACTCATATCTACTACAGTGGTGGTATTAAGCCAAATAAAGAATTTTTTACCTATTTGTTTGGGGAAATTCTTTGTCTATTTAAGCCATAACTCTGGAAAGGAAGTTGTCACAAGTAGCTGATGTAGCCAGCACATTCCTCAGATGGTATTAACCAAAGCTTCCATCCTAGAGCCCATTTTGTACCGCAGTTTTTACACTGGTCAGTGTGCTTCACTCCTGTAACAGGTTTGTCTGTTTCACTCTTTTTTCAAGTAGACCTGGAAAAATCATTATTCTCATCATTTTACTAATCTAATTCCTTCTGCCTGTCACTTTTACTCTGCCCCAGTAATGACACCCCTCTCTTATTATGCTCTTGTGACCTAGTGTTACAAGACATTTCCCTGGAGTCTCCTTTTCCCTGGCCTGGCAGAGGGGCTGCCTCCAGCATAGGGGTGTCCTGCCCCTCCTTGCTTTGCCTAGCTCTGACAAAAGGTTAATAAAGCTTTTTAGACATCTCTAAGACAGGCTACCTAGCCCACTGTTTTCCCAAAATCATGGCAAGAGTGGCTACAAGGGTTGGCTTGAGGCCCAGCCTTTTCCTTAAAGTAGGATTATTGCCACCACTTGTTCCAATTTTGGAAACTGCCAAGGCTGGAGTTCCTCTGAGTACCCTGGGTAACCTGTCCCAGTGCTGCATGGCCCTCCTAGATTTTTTCATTGTAGTCTCTCTTGGCGGTGAGTTTTGTGTGTGTGTGTGTGTGTGAATGCTCAGTGTGTGGCTCTGGTCCATGTTTAGCTTGCTTACCACTGCTCACAAGAGTTTGTTGTCATCTGTATCTGCCCTTCAAGCCATAGTAGAAGCTCAAGATGGAGCCACTGGGACTGCTTCTTCATGAAGCATGCAAAGGTGCAGCTAACCTCATTTATCTGATTTATCTATTTTGGCTAAGACCTGGTCATGCCTCTACTTCAAGGTGTCTTGTCTTTGTGGTACAAACAACACTTTAAAATTTCCAGTTTGCGTAGGTTATTTGCAGGCCAGTAATGACCTTGGACAATTCACGACCTTTCTTTGCTATAGAAAACAAAGATGTCTGGAAATGGGAATATTAGGCAGGGATATTTAAGGACAAAATTGCTGACTACCATAGTTTCTGCTGATGAAAGAACCTGGGGCAGATAAAACTATTTTGTCAAAATGACTATTGTGGATGTGTTTTGTTGCCCAAAAAATAAGCCTTGAAAAGGCAAGATTAGCCACCACACAGAGAAACCTAAGGCAAGCTGCAGGTTTCTAGTATTAGGTGTATATACTGAATGTAAATGAATGTATATACTGAAATTCTTAGAGTTGTACAACAAAATCACTGGTAAAGTGGTTCTGTGGTCTCAAGATTTACAAACCCTTCCTTTCACTGACTTGTGCATTTGCTCTTACTAAGAAAGGGCCACTTTTTGACAGGTTGTACTGCGCTTTGCTGTAGTTCTTCCCCCAGTGGGGTCAATGAGTTAGATCATCTGGGAAAGCGGCAAGGTACTTTTGCTGCTGGCCCAAGCCCCTGCTGTTACAAAAGCATCAATACATGGCAACTGTCAGAAAAGTCCATTGTTACTGTAAAAGCTTCTCTGATTAGTCAATCTTTTCTCCTTTTATTCTGGAAGATGGAATTAGGCACAATGGAAAGAGAAAGCCTGAAATGGGTCAGTTATTTACAGTGCATTCAGCCTTCTTTTGTGTCTGAAAAGATTTTTATTTCATTTTTGTATGATTAAAATAAAAGGCAGAGGAAGCTGCCAGGGGAAAAAGCTCAAAATTTTTAGTAACTGCTTATAGCGACGTAAAAATAGTATTGCAGCAAGTCTACTAGATATAAGTCTTGCTGAAAAAACTACAATTTAAAAACCACATTTTTAAGCTGTTTAATAGTCTACTCTTTCCACAGATTCCTGTTTTCACACTTCCTTATTGACATAAGGATATGGCTGGGGTCAGTAGCAATTTGGGAAAGAAAGCAGAACAAATTTCCTGATTGCCATGTGATGGTACATCTGCCATTTCAGTTTAAGCCAGCATCTGAAGCTACTCCATTTGTAGGCATTTGGCCAGATTCCGATCTAACTGACATCGTTTTAGTGTGGTAAAACTTCTTTGTAAATCAGGGTAACTCCAGTGTAGTAACTCCAGCTGTGTAAGAGAAGAGTAAGGCCTATTTTTACCATTTTGAATGATGTTTTCAGAGTCTTAGCAGTTCAGCTGAGTCTTGTAGTTATTTCTTATCTGTTACAATCAATCTACTTGAACTCTTTCCCTGTGGTGTCCCGTTTTACTCAAATGTTGGGCATAGAAGACAGGATGCTATCAGATGTGATCTGTATCTTGAAGAAAGCTCTGTAATCTGCATTTTGAAAGTGGTCTTTACAGGGTTCAAGCAAAATTCTAATGTAAGGAGGCCTTAGTGCAAGCATTTACAAGCTGTAGGTGGAGCATCCATATTCAGTAAAAGAAATGCTCTAATATAATGCTCTAATAAATGACTGCCTTTTCGACAAGCAGTTGGGTTGTATAATCCCCACAAATCTGCTATTTGCTGGTGGTCCAGGATGTCTGTTCTGACTGTGATTGGATGTGTTTGGGAAGGGGTGGGGGTAGCAGTGTAGTCTGGTCACAGGGAATGGTGTGCTGTAGCATCGCTCACTTGAGTATAACCATAACAAGAAACTGAGGCTAAGAACCAGGTTTTCTATATTGAAATGCCAGTATAATCAGATGAGATGAGGTATAGCCTGGACATGGTGGAAATAAAATATGTTCTATCTGAATAACTGTTTGGAATAATTTACTTAATCCCAAATACTTTGGTTCAATAGGTTGATTAATAAATAAGAAAGTGTAAGTACTCTGAAAATAAAATGCTTGAGAATAAATAGAGTTAAAATGCCACAAAATATCTCAAAGGGATTAACACTGCCATTTATTACATTTCTCTGGGAGAATTTGGACCAATCACTCTTTTGGAGCTATTGGCCAGGTCAGTGACATTGCTTGTGCTGATCAGTACAGCATGACCATTATTACAGACCATTCTTTTTTGGCACAACTGTCTGGATTCTAAATATCAAATGATAAAATTTGGCAAAATCTGATAATGCAAATGTTTCTAAAGGCATGCAATAGAACATGAAAGAAATTGTCATGTCAGGAGATGGTAAATTACAGAGTGGTCCACTGCTATCTTTCACTGTGAGATCATTTCAGTTTAATCTTGCTTTAGGCAGGTTTTTTTTTTTCTCCTCAGCGTATATTTATATTTCTGCAGCTAGGATAGGAGCATGCAAATATCTGAGAGTTTTGTTAGGGTTCTGTGCAGATGCAGCTCATTGTCATGTGTTGCATGAGTGGGAGAGACTGCAGAAACTGATTGTTATCACTGACCCCCATGTTGTTTCTTCACTGTGCATTTTGTACCCAACTATTTTATCATTCCTAGAAAGTAATTTTATAGGCTTTTCAGCAATAATAGCTAGTGAGACTTTCTATTAATTCAGAAATGTCTCTTCCAGGCTATTCTATGTGCTATTGGTGCTATTACACTTTCTGTATTTTATGTAGTGTTCTATGCAGACATAGCCATAACGTTACTTGTTTTTTATGTGATAGGAAAGGCATATGGCCATCTTCATTATAAGTAATGCTACGTATTAAAAAATCCTTGAGGTAGTTGTCAAGGGTGAAGCTGTCTTTTTGCTGTATTTTAATTTTCTGGTTGTTGTTTTTAGTTTCAGATTTCTTACATGCTTTCTAATTTCTGAACCTTTATTAGTTCAAATTCGACGTCTTTTCTTTGCAATCAAGTAACCAAGTGTGTATCTCTTAGAAACAAAAAAAAACTTGCATATAATCTAATCTCAGGAGCTGGTACCCTAATGAAAAACTGCAGCTGAAAGTTTCAATGTCTGACATTCCCATTTTTCTGTAATTAGTTTCAGTTTTTATTCTTGAGGTATTTTCATTTAAACACAAACACATCCAAACTGTTCACAGGAAATTCTGTTTAATATTGAATGTAATTTTGAATTTATCTTTGACAATTAAATAATGTTTGGAGTGCTGTATTCAAAAATCAAACCGTTCATTTGAAGGTTTTTCCTTGCCCTTCATTTTTCAAACTTCCCATCCAGATTACACCAATAGTTAGCCCCAAACAGTATACCAAATGATTATAGCAGATAAAAAGGAGATCCTAAGGATGTCGTGATCTTTGAAATATATATGTCTTGGAGATGTTTATCTTGCTCAAGGTATGAGCTGAGTGCCTGCAGAAAATGTCTTAATGACATGGAAAACTTCCTCCTGTAGGAGGGGAAGAGCAGCTGTATCTATGCTCATAAAGGGAGTAACTTGGGTAATTTCCTGAAACTGAGATCAGAAATTAGCTCTGGGCCTTTTCGCTAAATGCTCTAAAGATAATCCCATAAGGAATCAGAGGCTGCTGCATCAGTAGCAAATATTTGAATATTTCTTCAGATGCAGGGTCCTGGGCCTGTTTGTGTCAGGGATATATTTATAATTTGTTTATTTTCTTTGGCTGAAACAATTATACAGTGATTTTGTTTTTCTGTGTTCAGAGAAAGTTAATTTGCAGTAGCAGTAAAACTACAAGTGAAAAGATCACTCAAATAGAAGAAAATTACTTTTAGTGTTTCTTTTATGAGATTAACAAGAAATTTACTTCTATGGGGCTAGTTGGGATAATTTTGTTGTTATCATTTTTCAACTCTGTGATGAATGACTGAAATGAAAAACTTAATTAAAACTATTAAAAAAAAAGGAACCAAAACCCTGCTACTGCTGTTTGGAAGTGTGTTTGTCTCAAGGTGTGAAGTTGATAGATGAAGACTCTATGATAATGAATTTGGTAGAAGTCAGTGGACAAGAACAAGCAAGTTTCACTTTTTAAGTTTTTCGGTATTTTTCCTTTTGCCAACTAAAATTTGATTTTTTCATTAATATTCTTGATCAAATCACTTCTAGGTGAATAGCAGTAAAATTATTTAAGTTTACTAGCTGAGAAGGTTAAGAGTACCTCAATCTACAGCATGTGGCCATTAATGTTGTTTTACCATTGTGAGTAAAGGAATTGAGAGGCTTTGTGTGTTCTTTTCAGAAATGTACGGTGTAGTCATGCTACCACTCAGTGGAGAAGGGTATTTTGAGGTTTGGTAATTCCTCATGGTGTGCTACTCATATCTGAGTTGGTCCATAGATCTAAATTCCACAAAGATCCAGCCCAGAAACCTTTGAAGGGAGTAGAAGTCTTGTTAGTGTTGAAAGCCCATTTTTCAGCCTAGACAATAAAGTTTGTAGCAAGGAGATGATGATAAAGAAGACAAAAATTATCTCCCTCTAGAGCTGGAGTTGAGTCATCCTGCAAATAAATGCTTCAGCCTTGTACTCAGGGACACCATCATGGATGTTGCACATGTGACAGTACTAGGTCTAGTGAAGGAAAATGAAAATTGAACCTTAAGAAGAAGTAATTAATTACTTAAAAATATATATGATATTTTGTTTTCACCTTAGTTCTTCAGGAAATGCTGATGCTGCTGAATAGCTCAGCTATTTGAAAGGATGTGTCGTCTTTCACAGTCTGATTTCTATTGTGTAGTAGAAGAGAAAATCTTATGTCCAGGAGTGCATTATCTAGAGGTTCCCTATGAAATGCTGCATTTCGACCTAAGTTATACAATCATATTTTAATTGTCTCCTCTTACTATTTCCTGATATTTGGATTAATGTGGAAGTGTTTTGAATACTTCTGTTACCTCAGATTTCTGGCCAAAATATTAGAAATCACCATGTTTATCTGCATGCCTTTTACAAATTATAAATAAGCAAGTCTCATGTGAAACTGTGTCCAGACACAGGTAATGGCTATTTCAACAAGCTAGCTGAGCCGCAAGGGAGGAGCGAACCTCGGAGAAATCATTATACTGATTCTACTCATTATGAATGCTTTCATCCTGATTATGCATCATTAGAAGAAGTACCATAAAACTAATGTACCTTCACTTCTTCCATGAAAAATGTAACGGAGAATATGTACTTAGATGTTTTAACTTATTTTTGTTTCCATCTATTTCCCATTACATGGTGTTCCTTCTGTTCTTCTCCCTGATTCCCAGCTCTGTTGGTATCACTAGTTTGCTTCCCTGAAGATTTTCAGATCCTTTTTTGGTCTGCTTTAACTCAGTTAAAGAGTAACAAAATGTTCTGTTGCTTGGTGTTTGTGGTTTTGTTTATTTCTTTTCTTTTTATCTGTTTATTCTGATTTTTTCCCCTGGAGTTTAACCTGGTTCTCAAAGATTGTCTGGTGAGCTGATAGAAAATTAGTGGAGGAGATGAGAAAGGTGGGAAGAGGTTAGAGGAATTGTACCTTTCAGTGGTCTAAGCTGTTACACTGCAAAGGATGACCTCATACTTCTGCATTTCATCTTCCCTTATGGGGGGGATGTATTTACAGCAGCAAAAGCATCAATAAACAGCATAATGTTGATCCTAATGGACATATTTTACTTCCTTTCTTCTATTTTTTAACATGCCTCCCTTTCTATATTTGATGAATAAAGGGACTATTTTATTTTTCTGTGAATTTTCCTGTATATCACAATGTCTTTCTTGAAAATCAATCGTAACTCTAATAGATTTATTCTCATTAATGTCTCCAAAAACATCTCTACAGAGAAAACCCTTTGGATCTTTCTCACCTTCTGCTCCAAAAAACCCCCAGTGTTATGTATAAGGTTCACTTTCAGACCAGGCTGGATTTTTTTCGCTGCATTCATTTCATCATTAATATGGTATCCATGCACATTGGTTAACCCTCGACTTCATAATTTTAATGAAAACAGTGTAGAAAAAAACCCCGAATATATAATTATTAATTGTTGTTTGGGAAGTTCTTTGGGATGCTATATTTGGAAGAAAGCCAAGCACAATAAAAAACTTGTCTATTGACAGGAGGAGATTACCCATCTTTATCCTTTTCTGCTTTGAAGACCATCTCAAAATATATGACATATTGTTGTTCAGCTAAGCAACCCAATGTTTGTTGTGGTAATCTTCAGCTTAGGTGAACTAACCAAAGTTTTGTTGAGAAAATTAAATACAAATCTCATAGGAGCTGGGGTCCAGCTGAAGTTGCTGGTATTCTATCTTGACAGAAACAGGAAAATGAAAGAAAAGACTTATCCAAAAATGTCTATCTTCCAAAAAAATTCTGTTTAGTTCTGCAAACTGTTCTTGGTTTTGAACAGGCAAAATTTTGCCAATCATCATTCGACCCAACAAGACCATTCTGGCCTATATGTTGTCGTGCTGATTCTAATGGGTAGACCCCCCAGCAAAAGTCTTAAACATTGCAGGGGGATGGTAAAATAATATTTATTTCCTAAAGGCAACTTGCTGACTATTTCTGACCATAGCATATCCTGAAATACTGATGACTTATTGAAACTTCAATGTTGAGTGAAGAAGGATAAATATGTCTGTGGAATATGTAGTTTACACCACTTTATTTTTTGCCAGCAAAAGTGAGGTTCACTAGAACCATTTATAAGTTAATCAAAAGTAATATTTTAACCTTAACAGCTCATTTTCTTGCTCAGAAGTAATACAAGTATTTATTTTTAGGAGTTATAAGGAGTTATAAGCACCAAAGAGCTACTTTTTTTTTTTTTTATTCCTTTGAAAGCAAGAAACTCTTAAAGAGCATTTTGAAATATCTGTGACACCAGTAAGGTTTGTTTTCTTGTGAAGATGTACCAGAAAGTTTATTTAAATAATTTCAGAAATAAAACCAAATGTAGCAGATGACAGGGTATTTTTATTTATTTACTTTTCAAAATAAATCCAAAAGTGGTGAAACACCAATTTAAAAAATCACATTAGATGGAGATTTTGTTTTCTAAGGCCACAGCTTACGTTTGGGAGATGCAAATCTAGAGCACCTGATGTCCTCCAGAAGAGCCAGCCTTCCGTGTCTCCAAACTCACTCAAGATCTTCAGGAACTTTAAAGGGCTTCCAAAATGTTGCTTTGTTTACTCTCTTTACAATGACAGGCACCGGTGAATCAGGTCCCTCTTCTGTTTACACCTTAGTGCTCATGAAATTGTGTGTATTTAACTGTAATTTCATTACCTGCACCTGTGTATTATGCCAATACATCATTCAGCAGGCAATAATCTAGAGAACCATTATGCCACTGCCCTAATTTATAAAGGTCAAGACCTGATGCTATTTGTCCACAGAACAAGTGTTTGCCAAGCAAATTGGTACAGATTGAGTGAGCTGAACTTTAGATGGCACCATTAATTTTGGTATGCATTACTCATCAAACTAATAAAGTAAAATTGCTTTCCCTTTGAGCCTTGAATACCATGGCCATTATTCCTATGCTGAACTTTAAATTAGTCTTTATTCTTCATAGAAATATGAAAGTTATTTTAAAAAATAACTTTTTATCATGCTGCTGCTGAAGGATAGGTCCAAATAAATTTGGATGCCTTTCTCAGTTGGAAAAGAAGAAGATTATGGCCCAATGTAGGGAAGAAATACCAGCAGCTCATTTTGTACATCATGAAAGACACTTCTTAACTTGATGGTTACTTAGTGAAACTACTTGACCTTATAAAAATAATCAGGTAGTAAATGTGTCATCACTGCCTCAGTTTCAGGATATGAAGCCATTATTGTTAATACTGCTTGAAACAGTACAGCTTCACTTGGAGTACAATGTCTGGGCCAAAATATCTCTGTCTACACAGACCTTTAATACATGTACCTTTAAAAGGATCTTTGAAATGCTTTAGCAGCTGATGTAATTCTATGTCTTATAGACACTCTAACTGCTTCTAACCAATACCAGAGACTCAAGCCCAGAAATTGCATTTCTTCAGGGCTATTAAGAGTTTTATCTAGATAAAGTGAAGAAACTTATGAGTAAAATCCCTAGTCCCCAGGTCTTTATCACACAGTCCTTTTTTACACTTAAGACCAAGAGGCAAGAAATGCCTAGTTCATGCATAGCCTTGGTGTGTGTTGTCTGCACAGACATCACACTGACAGCAAATTATTTGATATAGTGTACAGTATTTCTTTAAGAACCCTCAAGAAAAGAATTCCTAAGAACGGTGTTCCAGCTAAAATGTAGAAAAAGTGCTAGAGCACCAGGAATTTTCTACAAGGATGTTATTTCATTCACAACTAGTTTTGTTGGCCCAGATTTCCAAGTTTCAAACATGCTCAATGAAGCAAAACGAAGCTCCAATGCTGAGTTTATGACAGAGTTTTCCTCAAGAAGGTATCACAGCACTCACAAGCCCTTCCTTGTGTCCCACATATCCAGACATCCTTACAACAACATAACATGGTGTCAACTGCCTTGGACTACAGATGAAAATACTGCTTAAAATTATTTTGAGATCAGGTTTGTTTGAATTTGGCTCTGGGATTCAGTAAATGCCCAGGCAGCTGGGCCTCAGTGCATAACTGAGAGGGCAAAATGAGGAAAACAGAGTGTGTGATAGCTTATTATTTTTTATTTGCTTTGATCTTTTGAAATATGAAGTTACCAGCCTGAAGGTTACATGATCCATTAGTTCCTGAGAGATGTTTTGCCATCCCAAAAGAAAATATGTTGGCAAAGTAGTGATGGAAATGTACATTATTCATTTTCTGTGCTCTGTGGGTAAGTGGGAGATTCAATTTACCAACTCTTTGCTCTAAGAGGATATGATTTATTTAAAATTCAGATCTGATTTCTAAAATCAAACCAAAAAAACCACCTTTTTTTTTTTTTTCAGAATGGGGCTGTGAATCTCAGAACATATTTTATTCAGTTCTACCTAATATGGCTTTTGTTACATGTAATATTGTAACAGAAACAGATTGCCCAGAGAGGTGGTAGATGTCCCATCCCTGGAAATGTTCAAGGTCAAACCAGATGGGACCCTAAAGTACCTGATTTACTGAAGAGGTATGTCTCTGCTCAAAGTAGAGGGGTAGGACTGAATGACCTTTAAGGGTCCCTTCCAACCCAAGCTGTTCTATTATTCTAATTATAAAAAGATACATCTTTAGTGATTGCACAAGGTTTGTAGAGTTTTCTGAGTGTCATCTTGCATTTCAACTCTTCAGTGCACTGATATTCTCCTGAGCCTGTGGGAGCCAGAGCAACATTTTGCTGAAACTTGTTGATTTCAATGCCTTTGTACATTGTTGCTTTAGGATGCATGAATGGACAGGAGTAGACTGTCCCAAGCCTGGAAGCCCTCTGCCTATATTAGTGCACAAATTTCACACCCTGAAGTGATAAGCTTGGAGATCTGCTTTGTCCCAGGAGTTGCTGGTTTGATTACAAAGTTGTGCTCTTCTGAAAGGTACACAAATTTCTAGCTCCAATATATGAGATTATCTCAAATGAACATATATGTAAATACACATATTTATAAAACTATACAAATATGCACATGTGAAAGAGATAGGATGTGAAAAATTGTAAGAGTAGAATAAATTGTAAGATTAGAATACTATTTGTTGAATCACAAATATGATCTAAGAAAACCTTACTATTTTAAAAAGGAGCAGCTGCAGTGTTTTTTTCATTAACAGATGCACCCCATACTGGTAGGACTTTTTCCATCAGGATAATGTGTCAAGAGTAGCGAAGAAACACATTATCTGTACTACCACTTCTTACTTAATTCTGTTTGCTACGATTTAATTGAATAAGGAAAGAAAAGTAACTTAAAGCACTGTATGCATGTGGGTAGTTTGTTCCCTAAAAGAAATTTTAGGCATACTTTTCTAGGTTTTGGTTTGTGTATCACATCTTTGAATTCAAATTTAACAGAAGATAAACTGGCTTTGATCATGAGGATTGGATCAACACATTAGTGCTGCTACATAAGTGTATAGGGATTTTTGACCTTGGATACCACTAAATGCTGCTCTTTAGATTAAGCCCCCCAGAGTAGATTCCTTGTTTAAAATGCTTCTAGAGGTATTCAGGGGCTGTAAAGTTGCAGTTTTTGGGAGAAAAGTCCTACCATTTAGTTATGTCTAGTCTATATTAATGTTAGCAGTTAACTTGGTGCAACATGTGTAGACCTGTACAGCAAAGTAGTTGGATGTGAGGAACTGATTGTGCAGTGCGTATTATTTACGGTTTCATTTTGGGTAGCTGTAGTCTGGTCCCTTAGACTGAATGTCTAGTAGAGGATGGAGCATACTGGATGCCCTCCTGGAAAGCATCTTCCAGCTTATTTTCTCAGAAAGAAATCCAATTCATGGCAACACAAAAGAGAATTCAGGAAATGGACATTACTAGGAGATCTGCTTCTGCAGTGCCATCCTCATTTAAGTAATAATTGTCGATATATCTGTACTCCTGCTTAGCTCTGTCTTCACGTTGCAAATGGATCTATGTGATAATGGTTGTTTTAATTTTTTAAAAATTTTTATTTTCCCTATTCAAAATGCATCAAAGGAGCTGGGCAGGAAGTGGTTCCTGATTCTACAAAGTACTTTGTGACTACACTTTTCCTGTTTCACCACCCAGGATGAGATTGGCAGCTTTTAAGTGTCTTCATGAGGAACTAGGTTAAGGGAGAGAGACTCTCTGAAAACTGTTAACAGCATATTTTCTTCTGAGAAATGTTGGTCTCCTGAGAAGACTTTTACTTCCAATGAATGAATTTGGCAATTCCAACAAAAAATGCTGTATCAGCTTAACTTTTCATTGCAGGCTAATTATGATGATAAATGAACTTTGTGAACTAAACAGTTTTTTGTTGCAATTCTGAGTTTTACTTTATGATTAAGAACCAAAGCAGTACAAAGCAGCTGGCTTTAGGAGAACCTCATCTCAGTAAATACGTAAAGATGCCAGCTAGTTGCCTCCAGTACTCTTCCTAGCATCATCTGGTGGTATAGAAAGACTTGCAGAGATAAAAATGGAGTCACATGAAATACTAATGTAATTTCAACTTGCTTTCAATAAAACTTGTTATTGAAATCTAGTATGTAATGAAATAGTGTTAGTACTGACCTAACTTGTCAGCCATATATTGAATATTTCATATGTAATAATGATTAATTATTTAATAGTCTATAATAATATATAACCATATAGCATTACTGTCACTGATGAGCATGAAGACTCTCATTAAGAAATGGATGTCTCTAACCAGTATTAAATTTATTTGTAAGTTTTCTCCTAAAGAATATATAATGAAATAGAACCAGAAGAGATCATCTGTGCTCTCTGGGTGATCTTTCAGAGATGCCATTTTTACCAGTCTTTGTATTGATCTTTCTCAGTATGTGCAGACTGGTTTATGTTTCATATATGGAAAGACTGGTGATTCTTTAGCTTGTTATATGTGAGAATCAATAAATGCAGAGCTGAACATATTCAACCAGGAAGGTAATTATATACTGTTAGATGTTGTTGGTTATTTGTTTTTTGCTGTTTTGTTGGTGCTTTTTTCCTCACTAAATTAACGGTGTTAAAGATACCCGCCATTGGAGACAATTTGTTTAGTAGTTTGGTTACTAAGGGGCTCCTCTATAAATAGAAGTGTAGTCACAAGATGAACTGCTCCCTTATAGAGGAAAAGCACTGAAGATTTTATGTTTGGAATTTTATTATTTCTTATTCTTGGTTTTGCTCTTGTCTATGATTACCATAGAGTTTACCAGAGAACCCCTACTGTTAAGGTTTACTTCAAAGGAGATGGGAATGCTCCAGAGATGCCCCCTTCCTGGAAATGTTCAAGGCCAGGTTGGATGGGGCTCTGGGCAACCTGGTCTAATGGAAGGGGTCTCTGCCCATTGCAGGGGACTTGGATCTAGGTGACTTTAAGGTCCCTTCCAATCCAAACCCTTATATGGTTCTGTAATATGTTTGAACTCTCTGTTAAAACTAGGAGTTCATGTTTTTTGGATTGATTATGCTTAAGGTTAAGCAAAACATTTTCTCTGTTCCTCTGACATGTTGAGTACTTTATTTCAGCAAGGTACTTGTACTGTACAAGTGGTGAAGAGATGATACTCATAAGATTTTCTGTTACAACAACAAACACTTCTTTTAAATATATGTGATATTTAAATAGCACTGCCTAGAACGTTAATCAAAAAGCAATTATGCCTTGGCTTTGAAGTGCTTTGCCATGCCTTATTTGAGTATATGAGCTTCTGTATCTGTGCATCTCCTGAGGTCTACAGTAGGGCACAATGGATTGGTGGTCCCTACTTTTCCTAATGTGCAGATGCCAATCAAAATTGATACATGTCTAGATTAAGAGACATGTACGCACATGCTATCAAACAGGATTATTCTGAGTTGATACCTTTTGATTCAAGAGTTGTTGTCTGCTTTTTAGGACAGATGTCCTGGTGGTGATCTGAAAGAATGTTCTAAAACATAGCCCCCTTGAGTTAGAATATGGCAACTTCTCCTTTGTCAGGAAATATAACAATGGTTGTGGATTTATGGAGGAGGAATTTCAATCCAAAAGTCCCAAAAGAGCCACAGGCTGCCAAGATGTAAACGTGAGTGCATGTTTGTGTTTTTCTCACAAGTTTCTTTGTGTTGCACTGCAGAAAATGTATTGGTATGCAGTGGGACTGAAAGCATCTGCTTACACATTTTATTTTAAGACAGTTTTGTTGCATGGTCTTGGAATGAACTGATAAGACAAATATTAGAAGTTGCAACATCTTAGATAATTTTGATCAAGAATCCAGGTAAACTAAACAGAAAAGATACAGTTCTGTGAGAGCATCCCATGATTTCTTTTGCTAATGAGACTTGTGTACTCAGACAAATCCAGTGATATGTTTGGGGCCTCCAGATTTTTCTTTGGCAAAGCCCTTTGTAGCAGCACAACCTGAAATCAATCTCAACACAGCAAGGAAAGTTTACAAGGTTGCTATTAAGTATGTTATTGACTCTGAATATCTTTGACACATGTCAAGATAACCAGAGTAACCTTTGGTTACTTGCTTGTTGTCATTGCTGGGCAAGCCTTGTTTAAGAGAAAATATTCTGTATTTTTCTTTGATTTCAGTTGGGTCATCAGTGTATCTCCCATCCTTGCTGCCTTCATTAGCACCCATGCTGTGAAGTGATTACTGTAGGTGAGGAGATTAAAATCTTTCTTGTGAGGTTTCAAATGCGCCCTCACACTTCTGAAATATTTTTAATTAAAACCTCTGAAAACTGTATTTACTCTTTAAATTCAACACTTAGCAGCTGTAGTGAGAAGCAGACCTCTTCACAGGAGAACAGCTGAACTACCTGAGAGAAGACAGAGCTTTGAAGAGATTGCATATGCCCTAAGAGGTCAATGGCTAATTTGCTTCTGATAGAGCTTTCTAAAGCAGTACAAGCCACTTAGCTGCATTCATTTTAACAGCTCTAATGTGACTAAATCTCCTGTACTGCATCAAACAATGGTTGCAACATCCTATGTCCTTGTTATGGCACATTCAGTGGAGAAGACATTCACTTCAGACATCAAGTGGGCTGCGGATCAGTTCTTGTATCAAGATGATTAGTTCCTAAAAGTTGTAAAAGAATGGCTCAAAGATGCACTGACAGATCATGTTAGATTCTTCTTGAAGTGTCTGTATTTAAGCTGCCAGCACATGAATGATACTACTTACGCCCTTCATATGAATAGATAAAATTGCTGTTATCTGCAATGGACCCAGAAAAATGGTATCTCTTTTCTAAGTTGAGATAAACTGTATTAGGACAGAATATAGTTTACAGGAATTCTATGTGCTTGTATCAAGGCTGTAAATTAGCTGTTAATTGGCAGTATATTGAAATCCTTGCTATAGAGAAATCCTGGAGTTCATCTAAAAGAGACAGTCACCTCCACACTCTGCTTCAGTATTAGCTTGCCTGGGGAGCAGTGCTCGCATTCCAGAGACGGTGCACTGACAGTGAGGAGAGGCAGGTAAGGGGGGTAGTGGGAACAGCGTCAGACATCAATACCCCTCTACCACCCCCACTCCTTTGTGTCTGGGGCAAAGACTTTTAGAGGCATGACAACCTGATTTCTGGTGCTTCAGAAACTGGAGTGTTTTTCAGTGCATTGTGGAGAAATGCGTCTGTTGCCTCTTTGTGCAAATGGCATGAGCCACATAACCTGATAGGTAAATCAGTTCCAGCATGGCATGTGTTGGACTGTTGCCTGGCAGTTCTGTGATAGCATGGAAACTATGTGTAAAATTGGAATAAAGAGACAGCTGGTGCAGTTTTTCATGTCTGAGGGAAATCTTTATTGTTGACCAGCATGTATTGCATCTGTCATTTTATTTTTTGACTCAAAATGATAAAAAGCATGCCGTGGCGTGTCTGTAGCTACTCTGCTGTTTTATTTATAACAAACCAAAGAACTTTGTGACATTTCAGTGTATTAAATACACAAATTAATCTGTTGACAAAAAATAATTTCCACTTTTTCCTTGATATAGTGGTCTATGTTTTACTCTCTTCATAATACAAACCAAATTCCCTTATAAATCTGCGTATTTTTTACAAATTGCTATAGTTTTACAAAAAAAAAAAAGTTTCCGCTAACTTCCTTAAAATATGTAACTTACAAATTAAAAAAAAACCCAAAATAGTCCTCTGAATGCTTATCTGACTTCATTCATATAGGAAAATGGAGAATTTCCTAATGTAAAATGTACATCATCGGAGTTGGCTGTCAGTGACAGAAGTGAACTATAATATATATTTTCTATTTGCAGAATTTGGAGCATTTTTTTGACAGTTGCTACCTCACAGCCATTCAGTTTCATACACTTCCTGGCATACCATTAAAAATCTATCATTTATAGCAATCTGTCATCAAAGAAATCAATGGATAAGCTTTGCTGATCCTGCATTTCTCCTGCAGAGCAAGACCATGTAACAGAACAACAACCCAAAGAAAATCCTGTATTTGCAGCATAATTATTAATTCCAAACAGACTATTGGAGCAAAACTGCCAGTTAGACATGAAGCTGGTAGATTGTGCAGTCCGAATTCTGAAATATTCTTGTTTTGAAGTGCCAGGACCGCATCATATAGGAATTTTTTTTTATCTGTTTAAATAAGAAGTTTGTTCTTGGTTCTCTCATTTGAACCAAAGGTATTCTAAGTACTAGCTGTGATCTGTGATTTGTTGGGATGAAAATTCTTTGGAACACAACATTTAAAATCTATGGTTTGAGATGTTATTCTGCAGATTTCTTTTGTTCAGTGGGAGAATAAATTACTGACTTTGTAATAATTTATTGCGTTTTCTGACATGTAGCCCCTGAAAACATTTTCTGCCCTAAATCTATCCATGATGAAGGCAAAAGAATAGTTCAATATGAAAATTCATGTGTGTAAGACGTTAAAGATACAAAAGGAGTAAATGGGGTAATACACTATAAATTAGCAGCAGGTATTAATCTATCAAAAATTTATAGAAAGGAACTGCTTTATACAGAAGGTAATGCCAGGAATACAATCAACCTCCTTGAAAAAAGGTCTCAGGGCTTTCCCAGAGGAAACATGATGACTAGTGACTGTGTTTTCCTTAGTGTACTCAATCTGTTATAGCTGACTAATAGTAAATCCTATGTGCTAGAAATAAGAAACCTGCTAGTATATGTTTTAACAGCCTTTATTCTGGGCTTTTCACTTGTTCTGCTATGAGAAATAGTGTCTCTTAATACTGAAACAAAAACCAAGGAGCAAGGATAAGGCAACAAGTTATAGGTAATACAATAAAGACCATTATTTTTGTGCAGGGTTGAAGGGCATCTCCTATGAAACTCTGACACTGCAGAGCTTCCAGGAATTAAAATGAGAAATCTGCTGGACTTAGTTTCATTTGTGGCAGAGCAGTGGGATATAAAGTATTTAGAGACCTAATGCATCTTGTGCTGGCCTTTAGACAGGCTTGTTATATGATGGTAAGTAATAACTCAGCTGATCTTTTCCCTCAGAGACCTCAGGATAAAAAATACCTCATTTTGCTTTCCAAAGCAATCCTTATGGAAGGCCAAATATTAGTCAGATTCAACAAAAATCCCACTCATAGTTCCTTACTGTGAGTACCACTTAGAAACCCCTTAGAAGAGGGTTGGCCATTCCTCTTTGGTCAGGCACCAAATTGAAAAAAATTAGACAATTCATGCCCAAGACTCTGGGAACAGGCAAGCTGAGATTTTCGAATACCAGAAAAATGTGAAGAGACCTTTCTGCAGAAAAGTGGTGCAGGGATCCTAAATCTACGGGGAAACAAAAAGAATTGGTAGGCTCATTTATTGTGGTTCTTTCTGTATCTCTGTGCTGGTGTTCTCAGTGTGCTCCTGTTGAGGGTCAGTACAGCCAGCTCACACTTCTACAGCAGGGGTGCACGTGTGGCCTGTATTGACTGTACCCAACTCTGAGACACATTGTGCTTGGGGCTTCTATTTTAGCTGTATGTGTAATACCTAAACATACCTTTGGACAAAGCACCAAGGTCTTATTGCAGATTTGGCTGCCCAAATTTGGGAATTAAAATTATCCTGAATTGTATCCATGTAATAACATGGTTTGATTGTCACTTTTAATATTTAAAAGTGAATGAAAGCTGCCATAAAAGGTAAGTGAAATGTCTTTAATATTTTTTAGTTGATGGATTTATTTAAAAATAAAACAACCTAAATTGACATTTCTCAATAAGAAAGTAAATGGCAATCACTTAAGAAGAAATACGAAGCAAGAAAGAACACACATATTTAGCACTGTGATCAAAGACAGGGTTTAACTGTGCACATTAGCTAGATGCTACACTATCTATATTTCCATTTACTCCTGCATCTGCAATTTTTTTTCCTGAAAAGTATAAGAAATAGAAAGCTACTTATTCCTCAATAATACTTCTCTAGCTCTTTAAGAGGTAATGTACGATAGATGATTTGCTCCAACACACCAAATTAAAATTAATGAAAGAAATAAATAGGAGAGAAATGTAAAGTTGGATGAAGGAAGAAAATACAGTAAACAAGAGCATGCAGTGTGCAAATAAAATTTGGGAAGGATGGTAAGAAGAGTAAAGGAGGAAAGGAGAAATTATAATAGAAAGCAGAAATTTCGACAAATTTGAGACATAAAAACGATTAGACAAGCAAGAAAAATAGTAAGGAAGTTAGAGAAACGTAAAAGCAGTGTGCCCCAAAGGTGAGATTTTCAAAGAAAAGGTGTGCAATTAACCAGAGTAATAGAAGTTGGACTACTATAGCAGTTTGCTTAGTTTGTTAACATCTCCCTCATCTTTGTCATGGTAGTTGTTTCATCATAAGAGAAAGAGCTTGTTAGAAAATCTCTGGTTAAAATTTTACTGTTTTTTTTTACTGGTAAGTTGTCAAAACTTTTTTTTTTTCTATTGAAAGGGATAAAATCTGGCAAAATATTGTTTGGAATTAGGGTCAGAAAGAGAAAAAGAAAGTGTATTGCCCGCAGCCAAATGGTGAAAGCATGACCTGCTAGCATGTCAAGACCTGACCTTCAGACTGAGAATTTAAAATTGTCTGCCACACACTGAGTGTGTATATTAGCTGCTGAGCTACTGGCTTTTTGTGTTTTGGTTTTTTTTTTTTTTGGTTTTTTTTTTTTGTTTGTTTGTTTGTTTTGTTTTGTTTTGTGTTTTTTGTTTTTTTTTTTTTTGTCTGGGAATGGCCTTTCTTTGTTTTGTTTGTTGCCTTTTGCACAGAACATTTGAAAAGTTTGGATTCCACACTGAATTCTCAAATCTGAATTGACTTTTTTCTTTTTTGGATGGATGTATTTGGGTTTTCACGTGTTAGAAAGAACGAGTACTCCCATTGTTTCATCAGTTGTATACAGAGCGTCATTGGGTTATGTTTTTAAGTGTCTATTCTTCACCCTAATTTTACTCTAGAGGTGCTTTGTTTATGTGCTCTGTTTGGAAGCCATGAGGTGCTTCACACACTGGGCTGGTGTGAAGCACCTTTGGCATTGGTAGCTATGTTTGGAAAACTGTGTTTTCTTTCTGCTTTAAAGATAGCTTCCTGTTTTCAAGTACACTGTGTTTAAACGTAATTTTGCCTCCTCTTAGATATCGAACCCTCTTTGTTTCTCATTATCACTCTCTTTTTCTCTCTTGTCCAAAGTGTGTGTTTCGGTTGTTTTGATTTTTTTTCCTACAGCTCATTTATTTTTCTTTAGCCAACACCCTTTCTGTAGGCCTTCATTCTGAATTTAGCAAAACCTCTAGATTAATTCACTACATTCCGCAGGCGCCTGCAGGACAGGAGACTGTGGAAATGAATGCTCCTCATTATCCTTTTTGTGTGTTTGCCAACCACTGTCTTTGGTCACAAACTTTTTGTCTCATCCTTCTTTTTGTTGTTTGAAAGGACAAGTTATGTGTGTTAGTGTTCATGTCTATATAGGTGGATACACACATGTAAACACACAAATATGTATACATGTATATTTGTGAGTTAAATCTCTTCCCCAATAATTCTCAGTTAATAGCCTGCTCAGTTAATAGTCTACAGTATTTACTTTTCTGGAGAGTAAATTGAATGCTTTGAACTTGTTTTGCTTTCTCTGGAGTTACTAGAAGGGGCACATACGTATTTGGCTGGCCTTCAAAACAGTACCAAAACCCTTCTAATTACTGTCATTGTGTCACCACCTGTGAGGCAGTACCTTGAAGCAGAGTGGGTGTGCCATGCTTTGTTTTAGCTTAAATGCTATTAACAGGGAAAGCACAGAAAGAAGTGAGCATGTAAAGACTCCCGAGTACAGTACAAATACCTGGGAGTGCATGAAGTTTCCCAGGGTCAGACTCATTGCTCCCCAAGCAGAACCATTTGTTTATAAATGGAATAATAAGTATTTTTTGGCAGTCTTCCATCTGAGGAACGTGTAAGAAGCAAGTGTCAAGCCAAATGCAAGTGTTACTTGAAGCCTCAAATTATACTTGAATATGCAGTTACAGAAGGTTGTTTTGAAACACCCTTTGTTGCAATAAAGTATCTTTCAGTCTCAATAGCTCAAAGAGCTGATGATCAGGGTTTTGCAGACTCTGACATGGTTTTTCTGTACATTTCAACAGCATTTTACATTCAACAGCTGGAATGATGAGGTGCTATGTTGACATTGTGTTGATGAAAATTTGCTTTTTTGGGGTGAAAACCACAGCCGTGTTTTCTTGAATGATAAATAAAATGTTGTGTAAGTGTTTTACTGTGTTTTTCTAGCTCAACACAGAGCTTCTTCATTTTGAGAGCTTCTGTTGGCTGTGTGTGGGAGGCTGTCAGGTGGAGAAACCCTACCAACCTTTGTCCTTTTGAACTAGGTTGCAGAGATCTTGCATCAAATCCTGGTGCTCTTGAGTCGTGTGGTTGAGTAAGTAGGTGACATTGTTGCATGGTGAAGTAGGGCTACATGAGCAAAGTAATATCCAGCTTCAGGGAAATGGTCAGGAATTGGATGTACAGTTTTAAGGAAGTGTATTGCTTTGTATTGTCATGCAGGAGGAGGAGGAGTCCAGGCTTACCCTGCTCCAATCACTTGTACAGTTCTAATTTCTTTTATTACTTACCTTCTCAGATCGTCCAGCTTATTTTTTTCCTGGTTTTAGTACCCCACAGAAGAAATGGTTTTGTAAGAATTGATCTTATTGAAATTGAGGTAGGGGCAGGAAGAGACAGTTGAGAAAGATAAAAGGCTGATATACACAAAAGAAAAAGGGAAGTGTATCAGAGGTCCTGAACCATTTCAAGTCTTACTTTGCTTAAGTAAGGTCAGTTGCAATGTAGTTTATAAAGACTCTCACTGAAACTTATAATTAGAGGTTACACAAGGGCAGCTAACATTTCAGAAACAGGTAAGACATCTGAACCAACATGCCTGTTCACTGAAAGGGAGCAGCCTTAGGCTCTCCTGAGATCATTGCTGAGCAACTCCCCAGATTTCGATTAAAGGCCTATCCTTCACCTCTCTGCAGGCCTCTCTTTTAAGAAAAGGATATTTTCTCACTCTTCAAACTTCTGATTTTTTAAAGGTTCTCAAGCTTCTCACATTATATAAAATGTTTTAAAAACTGGCAAAAAATAACTTCCCCAACTTGGGGAAAAAATCCATTCTGCATTTGACCTCTGCTTCTTGTTGTGCTTATTAGTATTCTAGTTCTCACACCATGTTCTCTCAGTGACAGCACTTACCCCCATCTCAGCTGATGAAATTTAGCTGCATGTTTTTCCTTTACTCTTTTTGACAGCTGCTGTAGAAGCTTTACAGCTGGGAACATTGAAATCACCTGCCACCATGTTGCTTTGCTTTATTTTTTCTTAATTTGTTTTAAATTAAATACTAGAATACTTGGTGGGTTTGGGATCTGAGAGTGCTGTGTACAAATTTTAATTTATCATCACAATCCCATGTTTTTGGGGGTAAACTAAATAGCCCATCTGCCCAAGCTGATAAGGCACATTACCCGCAGAAAAAAGAACCTGATTTAACTTAAATTGATTGAAACAGATAAAAATGTCCTTTTCACTCACTTTTGATCTTTTTCTTCTTTCAGTCTTTGGATAAGTAGTGAACCCATTGAACCTGTTGTTTTGCCTGTTCTCACCACCTTTTTTTTCCACATGAGTGTAACTCTGAATTCCTTCAGCACGGGCAGGAGAGGGAGAAGGCAGTCTCATCTGGGGATGACATTTTGGGAGCAGGCTGCTCCACTCCTCTTCAAAGGACAGTTCCTAGAACTATCTCTTCCAGAGGCTTTTTGTCCCTCAGAGCTCAGACTTGCAATGCTAACCAGAACGTGTATCCACATTTAACTCTGTGACGTCTTTTTTTTTCTGAAAAAAACCCCCATGACAATTCTATATTGACCTGATTTGCTTAACTTAAATGAAAAGAAATGTTTTCATTAAACTTAATGGTCTCTGTGTTAAAATTAGGTTTACCTACACAATAACATCGCAATTTTTCGGTCTTCTTCTGCCTTTTCCTTCCTTCACAAAACTGCAAGTATCCAATTATTTTCCTTTGTTTAAGTCAGAATTTAAGTGAGAATTTTGCTAAGTTTGTGACCCAGGAAATAACAGATCTGAATTCATACATCTCCCCTTTCCAGAGGTGTCATCCAGGGCTGTATAATTGCTACCATGGGGGCAGGTTGAGGTTGTGCCTGCCCTTCAGTAACAGAGCAGTATTTCTCTGCGCATACTTAAATTCACTCTTTTTTCTGGGAAATATCTTTATTTCCCCACCATCTGATGGTCCCAATATGAAATGAGTCTTATGTAGTTTGGATGTAGGCCCAGAAATGTGCATCTGAATAATCTAGCTGCTTTTTAATATGAATATTAATTTTATAGGAACAATATATGGGGAACAATAAGGACAAGGGATGTGGAAATGTGTAAATGAAAATCAATGCAGAATGTCTGTATTTGCACAGGAGGTAATTTGCTTCTTGCTGTATTTTCTGGATTTATTCTGGTTTGAATTGAGACCTTGCATTTTTTTTTTTTTTTTTTAAGCACTATTTGATGGGTTTATTTCAAAAGACAACCGTGGATTTTAGAGAAATTCTACCTATGGTGTCAAAACATATTGATGTTTGATACATTGCTATGACCTTGTGCTAAAATTTTCTTTGATTTCTCTTACATGATTTTCATATTATATTTCACTTTGACACAGATTCTGCAGCCTGTGAAAGGTGAGATTTTCCTAGTAGATATGTTCACAGAAGTGACAGTCTCTAGATGATCTTCTTATTTCCAGCTCCCAGGGTAAATTGAGTCTTTTTCTTCTTTTATTCTTGTTATAATATTCTAGAATATTAACTCATCTTCTTAAATCTACACTGACTCAAAACTGGGAAAATTTTGCCACAGGTTTACTAAATGTTGTGATTTAACTCCCAAGATAAAATTGCTTGTAAGTGTCAAGGCTGATCCACGTGGCATACTGTTAATATTTGGAACACACTGCCATAAGCAATAACAGAGCTAAATATTTTAAAATACCATAACCAAATAATTGTGGACTCTTTATAAGAAAGACAACCTTGGATCCTCATTATAAAAATATGTGCTCACATTCTAGTCAGTGTAGGAATATGCCATAGCTATCCTTGTACTCTGTTCATTCTCTTCTAGGCATTTTTGCTCAAGTAGAGTCAGGAATTTTGTAATTTGGCTGGAATTTCTAGATACATTACAGGGCTATAGCCATGTAGAAATCCCAATACACCAACACAATGTGCACAGGGAGGTTTTGTGATGTCCTTCTAATGAACTTGTAATTCTGGTTTGTGTAATGCATTTGTACTTCTGCTTTGTGTCAGATCTGCTATGTGTGTCAGAGAACTCAGACTTGCAGTTCTACACAAAGCACATGTCCATGTTTAACTCTGTGACATACAAAAGAAAACCCATGACAATTCTATACTGGCCCAAGCTGCTTAACTTAGAGGGAAATGGAAACTCAGCTTATAAGATAAAGATATACTGAACACTGAATCCAGTCTTCCAATGGTTGAAGCGTTATCTGAAATGCTGAGGTGTTGTGATATTTTGCCATTCTTCTTCTTTGAAACAGATATCTTGTTCCAGAATGCTGTATATTTCAGTGACTGATTGAACTAAGTTACTGTGAAATGAGTATATAATTATTCACGCCCCTACTAAGAGTCTAAGAGTGGGATGAGTCTTTGACAGCCTGTTTTTTTTTTTTTATTTAATTATGTAACAATACCTAATTATTTCTCAAGCAATCTACTTGTAGTCTAAATTTAGGAACTGTTTTTTAAGCCAGCTGTTCTCAGTAAAATTGAGAACTAGAACTGATTTAGTGGCTTAGTGAACAAGAGTAAAGATTTCTCAAATGTTAATTTTGTAGTGTTTGAAAATCAAATTTAATTCCCAAAGAGTTCAGCTTGCTCAGAAATAAGAATAGTAAAACATCTGTAGAGCAGAATGGCAAAACTCAAAATCTAAGGTAGAATAATTTATCTAAGAAGGATAATCGGAGTAAAATTTTGGAAATTTTTCTCTAAAAGACGTGATTAGATTGTGAAGAAACTGTATTTTTAATTATTATTATGGAAACAATGAACAGTTGCTGAAGATGATTATTCTTTAAAGATACTGTAGTCTTTGCCGTTCAAATGGTTCAAGGCACTGCTGAAATTAGTTTTTATGCCAACATGGCTTTCTGTAGTTTACTTTTTCTGGCAACAATAGACTATGAACATACGTGTTGTATAGTACATACACAGTTGAGTTAGTTTATTTGTAAAAGACAGCCTCTTTACAACATTTAGTGTGCTAAACGGATATGTAAGCAGTGATTGCTTTATCCTCCAGAGACCCTGTAGCACGCACAGCTATAGTAGAAAATCCTAAACAAGAATTTTTCATGTGTTTTGCTACTATCATTAACTATCAAGTTAGATTTGTGCAAGGGAGGAGCCCCAGCTGCTCAGGAAGTTCTGTACACCAGTTCCAACTCCTTGTGACAGTTTTGTGACTAATAGGGCATGAGACCATGCTCAAGTTCTCAAACCAGAGGTGTGCTGCTTGTAGCAGAAACTGGAATGGTGAGACTCCTGCAGAGATACTCTTGTGTAATGAGCTTGCAAATGGCCATACTTCGGCTAAGAGGGTTGTTTTGTTTTTTAAAAAACCCTTTGTACTCTCTGAATAAGGGGCATAGGATTAGTGGGACAGACTTCATGCCTTATTCTGAAGAAAGGGAAAATCACCATCTGTGGAAGTCTAGGAAGAGTCTTACCCCTCCACAGATGTACGTAACAAAGAGAGAGGGGCAGAGTACCGAAACCTCAGTCTTAAAAAAAGTGCACTGTTGTGAGGTGCATTTATTTTACTTATGTATTTATTTTTAATTAGACCAGTTCTATAGAATTCTAAACATCTGCATAGGTTGTCTTGATGGCTGGTACTTTCAGGCTTGGATTTGCTTACCAAGCAGAGAAATTAAAAGGAAAACGAAAGCACTTGTAGGCCTATTTTCAAAGGACTTGTACTTAAAAATAAGGAACCTGTCCTTAATATCTTAGAAATGTTTATTTGATAAAGAACACATCACTGAGTTTTTCTCCTCTTCTAAGGCTGTTTACTAGTCCTATTTCCCTTTCAACCACAAAAACCATACCAAAAAAATCATATTGCATTATTGCATAGTTTTAACCAACTGTTCAGCCTCTGGTACTTCACAATGATTTTCTTTTGCCTACTGAAGATAACACTGCACCAAGGAAAAGCTCTTTCCCTGCAAGCCATATTTAATCCTGCATTGTTAATAAAGAGATGTTGAGATAATTGTAATCTGTACAGCTGAAGTACCGGATATATTGAGTTCACCACTCTTGTCAATGCTACTTACCACTACAGTAGATATTAGAAATGTGGACTGTACAGACAAGGGCATGAAGGATATATATTGGAAAGAATTTGGAATGGTAATTGCAAATAATCTGCAGAAAAACAAAGAATCATCAGGAGTGGGTGTGCAAAGCGGTCGTGATCCAATTCTTATGTACTCATGATATATCCTATAATAATAGCATACAATGCTCTAATCCCTTTTAAGGCCATATGGAGTCATGCTGCTTTGTGTTGAGAGCATGGATCTAGTGTTAAACGTGGCTGGCCTGCTCTACCACATTCTTCCAAAGCAGTAGTTAATGATGCGTGCACTCCTAGGTTTGTTTGTTTGTGGTTTGTGTTTTTTACTTTGTTTGTTGGTTTGTTTCAAACTTTATGCTGCCACTCTGGTGTTACTGATTGACATTTTGAAATATATTACTGAATAAGACCAATGACTTTAATTTTCTTTTAAATTGATACCACTAAATGAAAGCTGTCTGCTAGATCAATACTGCATTTCAAAAGCAAGTTTAAAATTGTCCCGCACAGGTTTTATCTCTGCGTTTTAGATGCCTACACAGGAGGTGTCTGCAGTTGAACTGACCATCTGATGTGTCAATAGGCCCACGCTCACCTACAGGCTCAAGGCAGGCACTGGTGCACAGCAGGACACAGCTGCGAGCTCCATCTTAGCAGCAGCCTGAGCACCTTCTTTTATCCTGCACGTCCTTCTAAGGAGGAGGGGCAGGAATGCCCTTGTCTGGCAGCACTGCCAGATGCTTGTGGGAAGGCAGAAGGGGTTTCCTGGTGTTGCCTTTGTACTGCAAGGACATTGTGCACTGTGCTGCAGGCAGCCTGGATCTTTGTGTCCAGACAGAGTCACTGTAGACAAAATGCTGGGTGCTGACAATTAAATATACGGTATAAATATCAACTTTGGGGTAGCTTGCAAAATTACCCTTCCTGTGTCTTTTCTGCCTAAACATGAAATCTGCCAATGAAATCTAGGAGAACATTAATTGTGCTCCCTGATCACAGCACTGAAAGGCCACTGACTTCAGCACCCTTCCAGCATCAACTTTTATTTTGGCAGTTGCTAAGGATCTATTGTTCATTATTCTATCTTTACTCTGCTGAACAGAATCCTTCTGTTGTAGCACCAAATAGTCTGCAAACTCTCTATCACCAAGTGGCCGTGACATAATGAAGATTTGTTTTATTTTCTTTCCTGCTTCCGTTTGTAGAATAAGTAAATTTCTGTCTGTGAAGGTTAAAATACTGAAAAAGCAACCTTCCTTAACTGCTGTTGTTGGGATACTGTGGAATGTGTTTCCATAATTCATCTACTTAATTTTGGCTGGAAAAAATGAGGATTTTTTTTAATTGAATAGTCACTCTTTCTAGGATATAGTTCCATAATTTTATAATGATGTATTGGCAAAACAGAATAAATAGAATTATAAGTTTGGGTTTTTGTTTTGTTTTGGGTTTTGTTTTATTGTTTTTTTTTTTTTTTGTTTTGTTTTGGTTGGTTTTCTGTTTTGTTTTTTTTTTGGTTTCTTTTCCTTTTTCTTTCTTTTGCTGCTATCTGAAGTTTATAAGCTTGTGAGGTGGGCATTTTCCCTCCCTCCCCGACTTTCTGAGACTCTGCAGTGCAAGAATTTAAGCTCCTTCCTCTCCTTTCTTCTTTTAAAAGAATTTGTTACTATGGTGAGGAAACCATGTAGCATCTAGAGCTTCAGACTAAATATAGCTATTTTCATAATTCATTTTAAGTATTGCACCAATAATTTGCTGGAGTAATTCATATTACAGCATTTACAATCTATTTGCCCCAAATATATGCACATATACATGTGTAACAAACATCCTAGGAGCTCAGGATGGCAAACCAACCCTGGCTTTAAACCAGGATCCACTTCTCCTGAATCCAGAACTAGCCAGGTCTAAAATAGCATCTTTTCACATTCTTAAAATGATCTCCTGGTAGATGTAAGGGAGAGGAGATATGATTCTAGGCTTTCACAATTCATTAATTTTAGTCACTTTTTCCTTTATTTTCATAATGGGCATATAAACATAATCAGCATGACTTACCAGATCAGGATTATTATTTAAAACAGAAGCTCGAAGGGGAAAATAGTGGTATTAAATATTTTAAAAACCCAGCAAATTTTAAAGCATAATTGGTACTCTATAGGAAGACAGTGCTGAATTGTAAATCATCACAGTCTGGCAACAATTTTTTATTGAAGGTGTCACTCATGCAGCTCCAAATAAAACTGGGAATAGACTTTTCATTTTTCTGTCTTGTTGACTTCAGTTATATTAGAAGTATTAATATATTAGTACTCTTGATTAATTGTGCTAGGATTGCTTTCTGGTATGTATTTATAAACACTTGCAATAGTATACATAGAATATTTGGATGGATAATCCCTTAAGGTAAAACTATATTCATAAATAAACTAACAAATAAACTTTTCAGTTAATGGCTACTAAAGATCTTACTGCATTAAACAGAGTATCTGAATAATTCACCTTTTTTCCTAGTATGGATAATGAGTGTACTGTGAGCTCAGAAATATTCTTTCCAGCAGAATGGTCAAGAGTAGGCTCAGGAGGGCTCAGCTGATGTATTTGCACTCTTCATCAAGTACACTGAGAGTATCTGAAGGATCTGTGTCTTGGATGGCATACAATATCACTTAGGAGAGGCTGAAGGAATAATTCATGACTGTGTTACTGTTTTTTGTGCAAAGGCTTTCTGAGAAATTATCCTGTCAAAAGTCTGCAGTTGCCTGGCAGTGAATCAGACTTTCAGTTTCTGGACAACCCTGGTGCAAAAGACCCAGCAGGGCACAGTTTTGTGTCAGTGCTGGGTGAGGTGCGATCATCCCCACCTCAGAGGGATGCTGAGGGCACTAGGGGTACCCGTGAGATGGTTGTGAGGGAGAGACTGGGATGTCCAAGCTGGAAGCCTTGGCTGGTGGGATGAGGCACAGCCAGGGACTGAGAGCAGGCTGTGCACTTGGACAAACTAGCAGAGAAAATCCAGTTCTGTTTTACTGGACTAGGATTTTTAGGTGGATGTTCTATTGAATAACTTGGCAGCTCCACTTATCAGCCAGAAACTGGGGTGCACACAATTAGTAACTATTTGAGAGACTGTGCTCATGACCTCTTTCCCATCACACATGAGCAAGATGAATAGGACAGAACCTGAGTTTAGAGAGGGTCATTTAGTCACCCCAACCATCAGACTATCCCTTTTCTGCTTTCTTTCCTCAAGCACAGCACACTTTCCCCCTTCAGCGTCAAATAAGTCAAAAGTCCCACACAAATCTCAGCTCCCAGGGCTCTCTGGTCTTGGCTCATACCCAGGCAAGAAGAACTTGAATGAAACCACTCCAGTTATGCTGTGTGACCTTAAATAGATCTAATGGAAAGGTGACACTGGAAAGGACCAGCCTGCTCACCCTCCCCTGTGACTGATGACCTGCTGTCTATTGATCCAGAGATCTTGCTGATTGTTTTTGCAGGCTGAATCAGTTCAATGCATAATCAAAGAGAAGACAACTTTTTTTTTTTTTCAGCAAGGTTAATTGCTTAAATAATTGAATATTTATGGTCCTTTAATTTAATGGAAGTGGCAGGAGGGCATACCCCATCAGAGCAGGAAAAAGAGTTCTGTCAGAACTTCTGCCTTGGGTGCAACCACGGTGCTCCACAACCTTCCCACGTGTGCTCTGTTGTGGGTGCATTTGGCAAACCCTGAGAAAATAAATGGGTACGATAAAGATGAATTTCAGGAATTTCCTCACTAATCAGGAAAACTTCTGGCAAAGCTGTGATGAGCAACTGTGGTGCTAAAAGACAAAAATTGCTTCTATTCAGCGTGCTCCAATACTCCCTTTTGTGAGCAATGTTTGCAGAATTCCAATTTAGAAGAAGTTTAGGTGGGCTGTCAGTCACTCTTCATTTGATTTGATTTTCTTTTTAGAGATATCTGAAATATGAAGCAGACTTTCTACTTTAGCTTGCCCATGGCGACTTCTGATGTATAACTTCTCTAGTTTGTCCGTATTTAAACCTGGGATATGTCAATGACGGGTGTGCTAATGGAAGCCACTCAGATAACAAAGCCCAGAAACAAGCCCAGATTTTATTTTTGGACAGTAGACATAGTAGTGCTGTTCAGTGACATAACCTAAGGAAGAAAGAAATAAGAATGACCTGCTTTTAGAAGTACAGAATTTTTCTGTTCTTTTTGTCAATATGACTTGATCTACACCTGTGATTTTTGCTAGTGTAAAAAGAATAAATAGTTTAAGTTTGCTAAAACCTCCCTAATTTTGATGAAGCTTTTAGGAAAAAAACACATTAATCTTCTTGGCCTTAGAGCACATCAAAACTCTAATTCTGCTAATATTTTTATAACAGTCTTGTGAACGTTAGTCTCAGTGAGCTAAAAGAAAAAAATGTAGCTGTTTTTCAAGATCTGTACTCTTCTCTTTACTCAACATTGTAGATGTAACGTAAATTATTTGTAAATGTTGTACTGCAGTATTCCCATTTCATTCTTGTCCTAGCTCATTGCTTTTAAATGTTTCATGACCGTATTGTACTTACTGATAATACAAATACACCTAAAATCAAAGTTTAAATTAGTTTTTCCCTTTTCTGTAATATGTGAACCTGGCATCAAATCCACAATGTTCTAACTCATTATTCTGTGGCATGCAAAAATGACAGGATAAGTGTTCTAGTGCAAGTGGTCTTATGCTTTCATTCGGTCAAACCCATCAGGATTAATGACTGAATCAAGAATAACAACAGAAATAGGAATATGCTAGCAAAGCATATCAAAAACGCTCTTTGTGCAAATATGTTTCTCCATATCAGATGTTGGCAGTAGTTTTATGTTTGTAGGTGAGTATCTAAGAAAATGTAATTATAGTAGAATGGTAAAAGTTCCAGACTTTAATCCTAATTTAGCTGAAGCAAATGCAAATCTTACAAAGGTCTGTAATCCTTTAAGGCCATCAGTTTTGGGTAATTAGAAACTGCTAAATTTTATCTCTCATAAAAAGCGACCTTTATTTCCCAAACTTAGTGATCTCACAGCATATGAAAAAGTTTGCCTTAACCAACTTAATGTGAATTTCAAGAATTACCCTGAATTTTTTGCAGAGTTGTGTAGAGGTTACATATACAGGTTGGGTGTACTTTGCTGTTTGAGGAGGAAACTGAGATGAGTCAGTGTTTCATTTCCATTGCGAAGGGGGTGTGTTGCTCCATCTCTTCTCCTGCCTTTTCCTTCAGGCTGACCCCTATGTCCAACTCCCTGGTGGCTCTGGATCTCACTTTGTGAAGCCATTTAACTCAGCAGCTCCATAGGAAACTATCCATGTTTTTGCTGGGTTACTTTTCTACCAGGTTACCAAGATGATTTAATTCCCAAAAAGGATCCATGAAACAGCAGAGAAGATATGAAGGAACAAGAGGAAGTGTGCAGGCAGGAGTGGTGAAAGCTTTGGAGGTGGGAAGCTTTCCTCTTTAAGGCTGCAGACTGGAATTGCCTGAGCTGGCAAGTGAAATCTCACCCCTTGGCTGGCACTTGCCAGCCAACACTTTGCTCAGCCACTGTTCCCTGATCAGGGCAAATCCTTTAGAGCTGTAAATTTTGGAGTGGTTTGTACTGAAATGTATCTTGGGTGGCAGGAGGTGATGACTGAAGGGCAGCTCAGGGAAAGGCTTGTGCCATGCAGATCTCAGTGCATCTCACAGATCTCACAGGGCTGGCTCTGCTTTCTGGGCAGTTTGGCTGGCTGGTGACTGAAAAAGCTGCTGTCTGCATTCCTGCGAGATGAAACTTCACAGCTGTGTTTGCTGTTGGGCAGTAGTTCCTGCCTTGAGAGCTTGCAGCTCTTGATATCAGCTTTCATACCCACAGAATTTTTAGAGATTTTTTTTTTCTCTTTTTAATATTGACTAAAGGAAAGCTGCGCTCTTTTGAAGCATTTTGTGTAGGGAGAACAAAAAAATAAGAGGCAAATTCTCTCCAGTGCTGTCAGAAACAGAATCATCCTGTAGTTAAAGAACTC
Organism: Aphelocoma coerulescens; assembly: GCF_041296385.1. Taxonomy (NCBI): domain Eukaryota; kingdom Metazoa; phylum Chordata; class Aves; order Passeriformes; family Corvidae; genus Aphelocoma; species Aphelocoma coerulescens. Next base: position 29,625,642 of record NC_091015.1, read on the forward strand.
CTGTAGCATGTTTGGATCCCATAACCCAATGATGTTTGCTTTTTATAATGTTTAAGTCCTTGCCTGCATTAGGCAGAAGAACTCGATCTTATTTCCCTGTATTTCATGTAGGAGCCATAAGTGAAGGGAATATTGTTTAATTCAATGTTAGAAGATGTCTGATGATGTGCTTTTTGGCCAAATAATTCTCCAATGGGACTATAAACCTACCTAGGGCCTAGAGATCTAACATAAAGAGATATGTACCTCCACAAAAAAAGATATTTAAGATGCCATTTTATTCCCATTATCACCATTATTGTTCAGATAATTCCCACCCATGTGTAGCACTAACTTCCTTATTTTCACATTATCATGAAATATAGACCTAAGGAGGAACATTCTGAAGCTGTGTTTACTTTTTCTTTGCAAAAGAGACAAAGTATCTCTGGAAAATAGATACTGTTTTCACATACATCTGAGTAAACAGGTTCTTAGTATAATTTAGAGCACAGAAAATCCCCACACCTTTACAGTTTTGGGTAAAATGCCTTTCTGTTTTCAGGGTAACAAATATTGCTGCACTTTTAACCAGATAATTTACCTATTATTTTTTATTGGGATGTCTGAAGGGTTACAATAGGATGAACATATGATTAAGGTAAAGTCTGAAAGTGACTGTTCTGCAGCTCTACCCTGTTTTTCCTTTTTTACTAGTTAATTTGTCCATGAGGTTAAATTGATTTTTAAATTATTATTATTACTATTCTCATGTGGAAATTTTCAACCAGAAAACCCTACCCACTGTCTGGTTTTCATGGTATTTTAATGCAAACCTTCAATTTAATGAAAAACTGCTAAACTTAGAGTATTTCAGACTAAATATCACAAATATCAGATTTTTTTTAAAAAACCCTCTTTCTACCCTGAAAAGTTTTACTGAAAAGCAGTTGAGACATCTTTAGTTAATCCCATTCTTTGTGACTTTAATTTCTAACCTATAAGTCAGAGTAATACTGTCTCAAAAGTCTTCCTGTGTGAGATGTGGCTGCTGGAGTTGCGTGGCCTGAGGCCAGAGGCAGGAGATAGAGTTCTTCTTTTCAGACTAGAGAAATTTGGTAAAAATTTAAGTAAGGTATGAAGCTGTCTAGAATTTCTTATGCAGAACAAGTGGCACCAGAGTCTGCAAATGGTCACATGGAAGTCCATAAGATGGTTGAGAAAGACCGGAAGATGGAATGACCATGTATGTGGCCTTTAGGATGCGAAATTTTGGCAGCTTGAGAAGACACTGTTTTTGCAGTGCAGAACCTCTTGGCTGCAGCCCTGAATAAAAATGTAGATGCGGTTCCTCCAAACCCAGATGAGTGTCCTGGAAGGAACTAAAATATTAGAATGAGGTGTTTCACCCCAAGAACCTGAAATGCAGCCTAGCCTTCAGTGAAGAGACAGAACCCATTGTAATCAGGCATCAAGACTTGAAGCTCTGAAAAAACTTTTGTCTTGAGGTATTTCTTTGGTAGCGAGTTTTGTTGGGTGGTGGGGTGCTTTGGTTTGTGCTTGTTTGCTTGTTTAGGTTTTATTTTTTGTTTTTTCTTTGGGTTGGTTTGGTTGGTTTGGTTTTTTGGTTGGTTTTTTTTTGTTGTTCTGAAACTGTTTTACCTGGCAAAATGATTGGTGCAGGAGAGAGCTAACGATTTTCTAATATCCAGCTACCCATGAGCCATCCCTGTATATTGCTTGGAAATTGTCCTCACAGAGCATGTTTTGAGGCCTAACAGACTGTATCAGGTTTTGAAGTGTTTGAAGATCTTGGGATAGATAAGGAGTAAGAACACTTAGGTGTTGTCATTCCTTCATCTCACTGTTTATTTTTACAATCAGAATTAGTCTTGTTAAAAAGCCTCGTTTAGCTTCAAAGTACAGGTATGTCTCCTCCTCACTATAAACATCTTGACATTAGGAATGAACAGACTGTAAGAACTTTTCTGCAGAAGCAAAAAAATTTGCCTCAACAAGACTCAATTCATAATTATGATTTTCCCCATTTGTGACATTTAAGTGCATCCATCTAAAAGACAAAATGTTTTACAGGTTAATTAAAACTGAACATGTCTTAATAATTGCTTAGAAAAAATTGAAACAGTTTGGAGTAGAGCTGGGATTCTCCCTGTTCCTCTGTCCTTGGTTTCCAGGAATTCCTGGTAAACCCTGTAACAGGAGCAGAAAGGTTACTGTGCAGAAGTGGCTTGGAGAGTTTAGAAGTATAATTTTTGTTTTCTGACATGTGAGGTGTCCTTAATTTATTTAGCGTCCTTAATACATGCTCTTTCTGTGCTGACTTGTGTGTCCTTTTCATACACTTTTAGAGATTAAAGGCCTGTACTGGAGACAGAAGTGAATATGTGAGGACAGATATTCTATTAATTATCTGCATTTCTGTTTCTGACTCAGTAGCCTCACCGAAAAGCTTTGCATTTAATGTTTAATTTATGTTGTCACATATTTCCTTTGGAAATGACAGCATAGAAAAGAATTTGGTTTTTTATAGAATACCTAATTTTGTAGTCATTTCAGAAATACATCTAATGACTGGAAAGACAAAGACTTGGCCTTTAACTGCTTTGCGGTATCTCCAATTTAGAATTTTTTATCTGTAGGAGGGCAAAGGAATTGGGAAAATGCACAGAGTTGACGCATTCAGTTTACATTTTGACAGCAATGTTACTAGCACTGTTCTAGTTTGTTGTGTTCTAGATGTTGCTTGACCTGTGCAACACTGAAACATTAAATTGTCCCTGTAGATGATAACCCGGTTCACCAACATTTATGGGGGCATAAGGAAATCGCATGAGTAATATGTATGAAGTGCAGATATGATATTCAAATCTCAAACAAATATTTGAATTTGAGGATAAAAATGGACAGTGCAAACAAGGCAGCCTGGCCAGCAAGACTGAGAGAAATCTGGGGGTAAATAGTATCTCATTAGTGGTTCTGTCCTGAAAATAGTAAACTCCCTAGACTCAATCTGATGGCATATATTATATATGAGACACCTTTACTAATCTGAGTATTAGCCGAGGAAGTGAAAGGTCAAAGCTTGATCAGATACTAAACAAAACTTTAAAAAATTGTGTTGACAAGATGAAAAACCATCAAAACCAAGCCAAATAAATTTTTTTCCCTCTCTCCTTTACCAGTGTTTTCACTCACTGGCTAAGATGCATCCTGTAATGGCTGTTGGAGGACTGTGAGTGTGGCAGAACAATATATATAAAAATACAACATGGAAGAGAATGAAGTGGGGGAACTCTAAAATCTTCTTCACCTCTGACTCATTAATTAGGTACCTGAAGAGCATAGCATCATTCGTATGAAATGAACTCAGGGTTCTTGTATCAGTTTCAATCAGTATTGCACTACTGCTGTTTTGTACATATTGTATTTTTTAGGAGTCTGCTCATACAATATGGAGCTTTGTTCCAAACCCAGGAAAACAGGGAGGAGTCAAACACTGTGGTTATTATCTGTCCTCATTTCATTTCTGAACAGAGATCTACAACTGTTGCTGCCATGTCAGCTCCTGCTTTCAGATGTTTCTGTATTTATCTCATTGTGGACAACAGAAGTGACACAGTTAAGGGGAAGTAATGACTTTTTTTGCATGTAAAAATCCAGGTGGAAAGAACCGTCGAATCAAATACTGCTTTCACATGAGCCTGTCACGTTTATGAGGCAGAGCACATTTAGGTCTGGCAGGTGACCATGTTGTCTTAATGGCACAGCACTGGCAGAGTTGCCTGGCAGACAAAGGCATTATTCACATTGCCCTGTAACTTTATTATAACAATGCCATCACAGCTCCATGCTCGTGGCCAGAATTGCTGTACCACTGCTTCCTTCTCTACTTTTGGGTAAGCATTGTGCCTTCCAGGATAAATGTTAAAAAATAACCTCTCCACTGCTATCAGAAAGATCTTTGCAGGCCCTTTCCCCCTGGGCCTCCCTTGCCCACGGACCTGTTGGAGCAGGAGACTTGTGCATTGACTGGTCAGGAGTGTGGCTCACTACCTGGGAACCGCAGAGTATCTTCATAGCAGCTCTGAAGATGAAGCACAGGTGTGAGTTTTAGAGTCCAAATTACCTTTTGCATAGTGGCCCCTGGCTACTAGCTTGTGTAGGCAAGTTTGTTGTGCACCAGGAGGAGAAAGGAAAAAAGAGCCATACAACACACAAGGAGCAAAGGAGGACTGATGGTGCAATGTGGTGTGGGCTGCTCCAGCTGTGCAGGCAGATGTGTTTCCAGCAGAGTAACTCTGTACTGGGTGTGAATCCTCTGAGGAGTTCAGTAGGTCTGTGCTTGCCTGTGAATCTCTGTCTTTCCTTCTGCCTTGAATAAAGCAATGAGAGTGGAAGGTTTTAGACCAAGAACAGCAAAAGCAACTTTTGGACATCACTGTTCATAAGCCCATCTTGCCTGATTCTTCCCTTTGCCAATTGAAACAGGATTTCATAAGTTGCCTTTTGAACAGATCTACTTATTTGCAAAAACATTTTTCTATCAGTTTGCCCTGCAGGCAGGACCACATTGAAAAGAATAGTTGGTTGGGTCAAAAGGGAAAGTTATACTTCTTGATGAAGTTTGTCTTGGAGTCTTTACTGACAGAAAAACACATACAACAGATTGGCTGTGCCAGCTGGGGATAGGCAGTTTTCTTTTTTTCTTCAAGTGGTGTCTTAGAAAATATCAGCACATGTTTCCAAAATGCTGCATCTCTGAGGGTAATAGATCTTTTATGAGAAGGGCTCTCAGAGTTAATGTCAGTATTATAGGAAAACATTTCAACACTCTTTTTACATGAAAAGTGATTAGATGTTCTTTATTCCTTCAAGTGTATGTGTTTTCCTGCTGTGTTTTACTTCTACCCTTATATACATGACTCTTCTCTGATTGTACAGGCTTGTAAAATAGATCTTTCAAGTGCTCTGAAAGGCTATTCAAAAAGAATGTTGTAGCATGTGCTGTCTTGCTAGTGGTGGAGTCTGAATAGAGTCTATAAATAACTAAATGCTGTGATGTTTCAGTAATGACTATTTTGTTTTATTCACGTGGCATCTGGATTTTGGATAGTATTATGCAGCCCTTATTCACTCTTGTGATGTAGAATTTTGTCTCACATGGTTAAAGATGTAGCAATAAAAAGGCAACATTTTGGTTTCTACCCTGAGAGAGAAATACTGCATGTAGGATTAAATTGTACAACTTTGTTGTGGGTTTTGTGAATTAACTTCAGTTTAGTGATTCGGAACAATCTGGGTCTTAGTGAAAAAAATTCCTTTGAAGCAACTGGCAGTAGTTTTTTAGTCCTCTTGAGCTTGTATTTTGGGGACAATTTGGGAGCTATTTACTGAAAGATACAACCAGGTGAATGAGCAACAATGTATTTTTAATGGGATAACCAAAATTTGTTTTTGCTTTGTGTACAATACTCAAAATTCTTGAGTGCATTGACTGCTTTGTAATTCTTTGTACTAAACTTGTACAGACTTGCTGGGATGGCTGTGTGCTATTGTTGGTGCACTTTTGCTTGTGTTAAAGCACTGAATCCCAGAAACAAGCTATTTTAACTTTGCATAATAGTGACCAAAGCTTGTAGTAGAGAACCTTCTAAATTGCAGATGAGTTGAGAGCTAATATTGACAGACCTTCGAAAAGCATAGCACTGAATTTTGCTCATAAAATTCAGAACAATGTTCAAAATAAGACAACAGGAATGTGTGCAGTGCATTAAAATATTTATTTTAAGATATTTAGTGCAGATGTAAATGTTTAACACCAAGAGTACACTTATGGGGTTTTCCACGTTCCTGTTAAATTTTAGATATAAGTTATTAGATGGTGGCAAATGAAAAGGGAGCAAAACATCGCGTTCTTTATAGCTATGACTCAATTTTTAAATTATTCCATGGTGTGCAGAAGCACTCCCCTTTCTGGTCCATAGAACTGAATGTTGCCCAAGTTAATTATTTCACATGAGAAAGGTCCACACTGGAAAGACATTTTTCAGGTGGAGGATGTGAAATACATGCATATGAGAGTCACTCTGGAAACCAGGATTTTCTGCTCATCTTTCAATCTCTCAGAAACAGGTAAGTGACAGAGATGCATTCAGTTGTAGCAAGTCTTCAGGGAAAACTAAAAAAAATTAACCACATTTAGTAAGCATCTCATTTCCAAAGTGTCCCTGCAGATTTAATCTGGTACTGAGAATTCATAATTATTAGTTCCTGTAACAAAATTATCTTTATTGTGCTGTATCAGAGCCCTTAAAGTATGCTGCAAAGTGTGTGTTGATAAGCAGGTGCTTTTTAAAGATTGTGGAAGTCTAAATAAAGTCTATCATTTCAGGTTGTAAAAATCTGTGTGCTCCATGACAGTCTGCACTGCTAATTTATGTTGTGTTACTAAACTTTATCCATCAAACATAAGCATGTTATCTTTCTCCCAAAGTGTGCATTTTAATGTGAAGTAGATGAAGAAATTCTGAGGAAGGTGCCATTGGGTGCATGTACCTGCACTATGAACTCTTTGAAATAGAGGGGCCACCAACCACAGGCTGTTCACGATCCCTCTGAGTGCATCTTCTGGGTGACTGGTGTCACCAGTGCTTCCAAACACCTACAGGTTTTGGGCATTCATCAGAAGAACGGATGAATGTCCTTTTGTGAAGCCCAGTGATGTGCTGTGCTTTATTGAGTGCAGTGGACCCAGTATGGATGTGCATTATTAACATTCATAATGATGAACCAAAATGTGCAGTTGACAAGACTTGCATTTACTTATATTTGGTTTGATGGAGTAAAAAGCATTTAGAAGATATTTCATTGATCTGAAGGAAAATGAAAGACTTCAGTAAAAGCAATGGCAGTATCTGCATTGCCTTGAAGGGGCTGACACCTGCATGTGTACTTCTGTTTTTATATGGATTATTTAAATAAAACTCTCTTTCTGTGGCTATTCTAGTTTGAAAATCAATGCTGTGCTGAAGCTATAGTCTGGACTGTGAGAAGCTCCCAAATTGCCCTGGTACCCTGATCAGTACTCTTTTAGCAGGCTGTGTTTATAATGTGATCTGTCGTTTTTTTAATCTAAAACTTGGTGTTGCATTGGTTTTCAACCTGCATTGTTGAACTATATTTTGAAGGAATAATGTTTTGATATATCTAGCTTCAAAACTAATTTATTTTCATCGTCTTAGCTCAAACTGAGTTTTCTATCATGTGGTGGTACAGTGTGTAGCAAATTTATTGCTGGAGGCAGTTTGAGGCTATCCATAACTTTGTCACTGGGAAAGAGACAGATGGATTTTCCCTGTGTGTTAGCAGGATTGTGGAAGTTTTGACAGTATTGAGTCTTTCTTACTCACTTTTGCTCGTACTTTCAGGTGAGTAGATTCTCCTCATGGATTAGAATGTTTTAATATGAAATCAAAGTCATTATGAAATGTATTTCTTGTAGAAAGTAGTGGATAGGAGAAACACGTGCACAGCACCAATAAGGCTAATGATCCTTGTAATATCTGGTGATTTATGCGAATCTGTAGCTGCCATCCTATCTCCAGTCCACCTCCACTTACTTTTGAAGGCTTGTTCTAGGGCTTAACCACACTTTTTCTTAAAAGCACAGTCAGAGTAAAGAGATTGCAAATTTTTTATAATCTCATCTAATTAAGCAGGAGGATAGTTGATAAAAAAAAAAAACAACAACACAGTTCTTCACCAGTTTCTTAAAGCCTTATTGAACTTTAGGCAAGAGAATATTGCAGAATAAGGTCACATTCCCAGAACAAAGCCAACATTTTGACATAGTCTGATACTTCTCTCTCTCTTGGAAACATGATTAGTTGTGTTCTGGAGACTGATATGCCCGAATCTTCTGACTTATTGGCTCAGCTGCACAGAATGAGCGGTTGTGACAGATGGGTACTGCTGGAGAGCCAAGCTGTTTGCCATGTATTTCCATGGGACAGGAAGGTTTGGGTAATGATCTTCTGTAATGATTCTTTTATGCTTTTGAGTGCCTGTTTTGGAATTGTTCTTTAAAACTCAAGTAGGTCACTCTTTGAGATGCTTTGGAAGAACAGCTCAAGAAACCTCCCTTTCCTCCCTCTTTCAAAATGGTGGCATAGCAACAATGAGCAGGACTGGAGCAGGCATTAGGTCCTGAAGTTGCTTGAATCTATGGGAGTGGGAGCAGACTGAGTAAATGTTCAAATGATGGGATGCCTCGCTTGACCTAATGTACAGAAAACAGCTGAAATACTAGGAGAGCATGTCCATCACCTCACTACTCCAATATGAAATATGTAACAGAGGTATTCTGTGGGAGGGTGGAGGCAAATGCACATGTGTATGATTACCTGGAGTCTTGAATGAAACCTCTGCTTCATTGTCAGCTTGCACATGGCAGCACAGAGGCTTCCCAAAGTGGAACAGACATTGCACACACTATGCTGTAAAGCTGAAAGAAGGGCAGACCTCTGAAAGTACCTCAGCTCATGCTGTGCCTTTTGCATATAGAAGAGCCTTCTGCTTATTCTGACATATAATTTAGAAAACATTGCCCTACTTTTCTGTAACCTGGAGCTCAGAATGCTTTCAAACTGTCAGGCCTTCTGCATGGAATGGGAAGGCAAGCAGTGATAATACTCAGAGATCCTCTGTGTTTTGGAAACAAACTGGAGACCTGCAGTAGTATTCAGTGAAGTTTGCGTACCCACAGACAACCTTGAGAAATGGAAATGCTGCCACTGATTCTGTAGAGAAAGAAAAAAGATAAAGGAATATATTCTGTTTGATTCCAGAGGGGGTCCTTTGAAAGAACATGATTTCCAAGTCTTCTTCTATGGACAGACATTTGTTGGATTTAATATTTTTGCATCTCTTTTCCTGTGTTTTTTCTCATTTTTCTTTCCAGACCCATACAATCCAATTTCCAAGGATAATACCCAAGATGACCAATGCACATTGCCATATGCTACTGTTTGTTTAAACTTTGAAGAAAATTACACTGTTGTCTTTTACAATGTTTTGTCTACATAGACCAGTATTCTTATTTCCAGTTATTTCTCTTATCCATACATAGAAGATGGAAGGATATATTGGAAATGCTTTAACAGATTCATCTCTACATAGTGTTGACTTACGTGGTCAAAAAGATCAGTTAGCAGCATCCAAAAGGAAAGAAGTAGCTTTCAGATCATCAAGTGGGAGACAGAGAAAGAATTCACTGTTTTAGACAGAAAGCTGAAGGCAAGTAAGTGGATATAGTGGAAGATCCTGGAGGATCTGTAGGGGATTCTGACATGGTCACTGAGAGCTCTCAAGAATGAGGAGGCCAGGAAAAGTGTGTTGGCATTTTTCTCTTGGGTGCTGATATTTATGGAGTTAGTTAAAGGATGGGGAAATTCTCAGCACTTTTATCAAACATGAACATTTTTCTACCACTATTGCATGACCACGGGAATCAGTGAGCTGAGAGTGCAGCAGGAACTCAGTCCTTAAGAAACAATGAGCAAAAGCCATTTGAAAGAGTGCGAAGTGATGTCAGGGAATTGCATTGCTCCTGAAATTGCCTACAGCAACTGCAAGGTCCCTTCTTAAAAAGATGAGAAATTATGACAGTGACATTAAAATGAATACTGGACTCTGCTCAGCTGAAGGACATGTTCTGAGCCCAGAGCTCTATGTGAAGAAACCCCAGTTCATCAACTTGCTGAACAACCTGCTGGCCAAAATATACTTGGGTTTGGTGCCTAGAGGTTTTTATTTTGATGCAAAGTGAATGTTTTGGCAAACAAGTGAGTAGAGCAAATGAATAAAAAGGACTGGCAGATTATATTATGATCCCAGTCCTGCAATTTCAGGGACTTGTAGAGACCCTCAGGAGCTTTGTGGATTTTGAGTAGGATTCATTCAAAAAACCCCAATGTCCCCCCCCCCCCAAGAAACACATCCTGGTTTTAGGCAGCCAGATGTTTCATCTTGTCAGTAGAGAGTGACAGCCTTCTCTAGCATTGAAAAGAGTGTTGGACTTCATTCTACTATAGCCTTAAATAGGAACATGGAAATCCTCTTCAAAAAATTATATTGTGTTCCACTGACAATAGAAGGAGATGATGTGAGTAGCACAGACTAGATAACAAGCTTTTACACCATAAACATCAGGCAAGAGGAACACAGCCCTTTGATCCATCTGTTCTCTTTTTCCATTTCTCTAGTGGTGCTTCTGACATTGACCAGAAATAAATTCTGCTCTTAAAAGAATTTACTCAAATGTGTTCAGGGAATGTTACATCCTGATCTTTCATAAACTTCATGTTCTCCACAAGATAGCAGTGGTGCTACTTCTTTGAAGTATTCCATGGAAAGAATTTTGTGTTTTGGGTATTTCTTTTAATAGATTTCATTAGAACTGTCTCTGTTTTTTTGCCATATATTGGTAATGGGAAAGACTAAAACGAAAGTAAGAGATTTGAGTAGAATAAAATCAGAAGCCTTTTGTAGTTTTCTAAGAGAAATGCATTTTGGCACAGGAAAATGGGAATACAAGAAGCTTGGATTTACTTCACTCATCAGTCAAGCTTCAAAGACTTACAAGGAAGAGAAAAATCTGCATGTCTGGCTGTCTGACATAGAAGTAAGATATTAAAGGTTGATAGAATAAAAGTGCTTGGTAAAGAAGCTTAGTACAACTTCACGGCAGAAAGTCTACAAATGGTTGAGATGTTTTCTTAAACTTTTCATATATTGTGCAATATTTATTATATCAGGCACTATGTGTTAATTTTTCTCCCTTGCAATTCAGTGTACACATTTGGAAACACTTCAAAGTACCCCAAATTACAGTAGTTCTTCAAGACAACAAGGCTAGCTTGCTTAAAAGTTTGTGGTTTTTCTTCTGGAGAGGAAAGTTAAAAAGGAGCTCTCTTGCTATATTTTTGATGCTTAAGATTGACCATCCTAATGGCTAGGACCCAAGGATCACATTTAATATTATTTCCTAGCTTCTTTGTACTGTATATTTGTAGCTCATGGATATGTGTGGTGGGTTGACCCTGGCTGGCAGCAAGTCCCTTTGGCCAGCTGGGATGGCTGTTCTGGCTGCTTCCCCTCCCAGCCTTTTGCTGCGGGGCACAGTAAAAAAAAAAGAGTGGGTCTTGTTGCTGTGTAAGCTCTGTCCAGCCATACCTAAAACATTGATGTATTAGCACTGTTTTGGTGACCAATCCAAAACATGGCACCATGTAGTGTGTGTTGAAGAAAATTAACTCCATGTCAAGCAGTCCTAGTAAAATATACAGTCTGAGCTAATGCTACAATCCTTTCATCATCAATTTATTAGCAGTTAGCAGCAACTCTTTTTAGCAGTTAGGAAGAGGTACATTTACTTTGCTCAACTTCACAATATCCTATAGAGCTTTATCAGCAAACTTAGGGAAGTTTAGAGTCACTTTGGTATGCATCACTGTCACTCTTCAATTGTCCAAAAGAAGTCTATTATAAAGTCAACTTCTCTCATAGCCCCCAAGTCAGGTACTGTATTTTAGATCATGTATCCCCAAACCCTAAAATGTATGAGGGTAAATAAACATACAGTTTTTATTCAGTAAAAACCTTGATTTGTTTGGTTTAACTGGTTTGTAAAGAATAGCTGAACATTCAACATTGATTAAATCTGCTGGTTCATAAACAAATTTTATACAGACTTTCCTGCTATTTGTTAAGATTCAGAAAAGGGACATTTATATGCAGTACCTGAAGTGACTTTTAAAAAGGTGACAAATAAAAAGTACATAAGCACCTTGAAAGAGGCTGTAGCTGCTCCATTTATTTTTTTGTTTTTACAGGAGCTACTAAAACAAATCACCAATGTCCAAGTGGTAATTATGGTTAGACTTCTTTGTTCTCAGTTAAAAGTGATTTGTCATTAAGCAGAATCAAAGGCTGCCATTTAGGTCAAGTACAGACAAAATATACTTGTATAATAAGCTGTACTCCCTCATATTTTAGGTTGTCTTTCATCATGTTGTGAAATCTAGATTTATAAAGGCACACACATAATAGAGAGTTGGAGTATTAGCAGCCTTTGTTCTTAAATTTCAATTATACAATATTGTTTCCTTTCGATTCACTAGAAATAATTAAGTCCACCATGCTGGTGGTCACTCCCTGGACACAGCTAGTGCTGCTACTCCCTTCAGAAATACATTTTACAACAGGCTTTAGAGAACTACAAAGAAACAAAAATTGTCAGTCAGTCATTATAGCAGGAAAATCCTGGCATAGGAGCAGGCAGAGCTGAATTATGTTTACACAGGTGTACACCTTGATAATGCTGTTTGCTTTGGTTGAATGAGCCCAGGGTTTTATTGGTGGAGAAAAAAGAAAAGGTAAACTCAATGGGGCAAATTCACAATGATTAAATTTGTTCTAGATGATTTCCAAGAAAACTGAGGAACACTGTTGAAAAGTGCAATTTACAAGCTTGAAGTCAATTCCTATTTCATATTACTTTAGAAGCCTAATTATTCATAAAATATTTGCATAAACATGCATATGCCCAACTAAAATAGACTCCCATGGCCTTTGTACTATGTTCTTTGAACTCAAAACTTTGACACTCGGTCTCATTGCTAATTGAAAATAATACTTGAAACTTATATTTCAGATTCTCATATTTCAGAAACAGTTGTAAGTTTTTTGGCTCCAGAGGAACCAAGAATTTACATAGGCACTTATTTGGCTTTTGTACGTATTCATGCAACAGTTTAATAGGACCCTTCTTTCTATATGTTTGGACAGAAATATGGACAGAACTCATTGTTTCCCCAGATATCTCATAAAAGTTGAATCTACTGTGAATTCTCCCAAGAATGAATATTTGGGAAAAACACAAAAAGTACATTTTTAAGAGTCATCACATGAGTAGTAGTACTGAGATGTATAAAATGTACGGTTCCCAGTTGGGGAGGTGTTATTTCTTGGCAATTTATCCAAAGAGGGAACATATAATGTTGTTTGAAATGTAAAGTTGATAAGGGAACAACCTCAGCCTCAGTACTGTGTTCCTGGCAGAAACCCCACCCTGACTGTGCTCCCTTTCCCTCTCACCAGCCCACATGTGTGACTACCTCAGGAACACGTTTTTGGAAACATGCCTGACCATTCCTGAATTGTACAAAACTTTCAAAGGGGTGGTTAGACAGCAAATGAACATAAAGCAAACAAACATTCCTCAAAAGTGTTGCAGCCAGTAAATGTTCCCAAGGCAACCAAGTCAGTGTGCTCCTGCTTACTGGTTATGTGGTAGGTGTTTGCAAAATGTATGAACTTCTCTCTTTTCTCCATCTGATCAACACAGTGTGAAAATATCTCAAACCAAGTCTAATTTGAAGTCTTGTGAAAGTGCTATTATAATGATGTGAAAATTGAGGAAAAAGTCCTCTGGTTATGCAGTATATTCTTTGTTATTTTGACATTTTTTTTGGAACCAGGCTGCAGTAAAATAATCTTTTTCTGAGCTTTAAAGTGACACTGTTTTAATGTACTTTCATTGTATATGTGATCATAGATGAGTCATTCAATTTTTCCTCATATTTAAGAGTTGAACTTCATAGTGTTTTGTAATACGCCCTTCATTAATCTTGTGGGGTGAACCTGATTTAAATATGGCATATAATGCTACAATGTCCCAGTATTATATTATGCCATTATTTTTTAACTAAAATTCTGAGGAAATAAACAAATGGCTAACAAAATTCAGACAATAATTTGTCTGTTAAAAGAGGTGGTTCTACTCTTCCCTCTTCCTGGTTGCTTATTTCATCCTTCCTCATGCCAGCACAGCAATCTCCTGTGCATCTGCAGTGGCTCTGCAGTGAACCACACCTGGGAGCTGAATCTGCAATGGTTACTATTCCAACAGGTTTTCTAGAAGTGTTGGTTCATGTCCCTGGTAAAGCTCAGGTTATGTTGGGGTGGTGGCAGCCCATGTCTGGCTATGGAGGGAGGGCAGCACCCGCCCTCACAGTAGGGCAGAATTCACCCCAGACTGAGCTGCTCCCTAGACTGAGGCGCCAGAAAAACCCTTGGGATTTGTTTGAGTCTGTTCTAAAGGAGTTTGGAGTAAGGTATTGACGAGTGGTTGAAAAGCTGTAGTGTGCTGTAGAACCCTGCTATACTGGAATGTCTTAGCAAGGCTTGGCTTGCTCTATTTTTGTAGTCATAAAATAAACAGCTCTAGTAAACTTAACGAGAACTGTGTTATGTGCTTGCAGGAGTTTACTCCATGTGAGAGAAGAATCTCTCTATGTATTTAATTTTTTCTTTTACTGCCCCCTTAAGACCTTTCCTCCCCAGGAGATGAAGCCTTGTGTTTCTGTATGGACTTCCTGTTCCTACTACTGGATGCATCTGTCCTCCCTTCTATCTTTGACAAATATTAATCTTAGATTGACCATCTGACCGAAGTACAGCCATGATCACTAGGCAGACTGGCCATCATTTTCCCTGGCAGCCATATTTCACACCTAAGATAATGGTTGCCAGGTGCCCAGTTCCAGCTCCGTGGGCCTGGGAGCTGCACCAATATGCACAAGCTGAAGTCTGTCAGGATTGGTGCAAATATATTTGAGTATTGAAAAAAATATTCCTTTCAGAATAGTTTCATGTTTAGGATTTTTCGAGGAAATGAGTAATCCTTTTACTAGTTTTTCTTTGGAAAGAAGGTTTTTTGTCAAGAATTTAATCTTATACTGTCCTGAAATTTGTTGATGTCATTAACAGTTACATTTTAGATCCAAAGAAATTAATTATAAAATATCAAAAAGATCAAAGCAACCAATCCAAACTCTATCCATAATTTAAATATTCTCTGGAGTTGTAGAACCACTTAACTTTAACTAGTCTAGGTTCTTTTCCTAGGACATTTCAAGCAGACTTTTCTGGGAAGCTCAGTATACTCCTCTGGAGAAGTAAACATTCACTACTTCTATCAATATATCATTCTTTACATTACTTGCATATTTACGAGTCTGGTTTTTTGATGACTACAGGGTAATGACTGTATTTGTAAATCAGAGCCATGTATAAACTTTTAATATCCACACCTATGCATGGGGACTGGAAAATACCATTCAAGAAAAGAAGTAATAAAATATTCTTAAGAACTTTCAACATCATTAGATACTTCACCAAGATTTTTTTAACCAGTAGCTTTTAAAATATAGTACATACCCAACACCCAAATCAACTTTTGTTTTTCTTGTTAATGAATAGTAATTAGCTCAGGATTCTCAGTAGTTTCTGAAAAGCCAAACACCACTTTTTCCCTCTCAGAGTTGTGAGCATGGGATTTTTTACTGCCAGGGGGTTTTCTTCCTGTTGTATATGATGGTGGTAGTGTTTCTCCAGGGGTTGACCAGGATGCCGTTGTACTGTGCACAGGCTTGTGTTTTGTTATATAACAAATTATAGGGTTTTTTTTAAATTTAAGTCAAATAGTTGTAACCATAGATAGAAATAACATCAAAATTACTCTACAAAGATTATTTTATACATTTTGTGAAATGGACTGACTTAAATTTGATGTGTCTTTAATGAAAGAATTTAATTATGGATAACAGTTTGTTCAACTTTCAATGCAATTCAGTTCTTTGGGATAGTGGAAATGGCAAAGTCATGAGTTTCTTTAAATATATCTGCAGTTTCCAATCTGTTACAGGATATAGGATTCTGTGCATGCATTGAGCTTAGACTTTCAGTAATTTAAATGGTGAATGGGATGTTAGCACTACTGCTTCTTATTAATTCTATGTACTTTTATAAACAGCATGAAAATCTATCCTTAATCTCGTAATGAATCCATTCTATGAGGAAATTGTGGTGTTAAATGTATAAAATTCATGCTTCTGTTGAAGAAATTACACCATTTCCTAATGACCTAAAAGGGAGTGAAATAAAGTCTGTACTGTTCTGCTGATTTTCTCTTAGCCTTTCACATGCTCTTAGAGCTACAAGATAGGATAGTGGTCCAAAGAGAAAAGCTGTGCCCCAGTAGTGAGAGCTGTCCATTGGAAGGGCTGTCATTTGCAGCAGTGTAAGTAAAGCTGTGAGAGTAACACAGGGTTTGGAAGCACAGCTGTGAAATAAGTATGGCTGGAATTCAGCAAACTTCTTACTAAAGGCTACTACAGCTGCTGGTTGGTTCCCAAAGATAAAACATGAAAAGAAGCACATGCCTAGGATCTAAATATATGAATAGGATAACCTATTTTGTTATCTGCCTTGTGGAAAAAGCAAAGAGCCTATAAACATCTTAGCCCATTGGTGCAGGGTAGAATAATGACAACTGTACATGAGCACTTTTAGTCTTTACACAGATTTAATGTGTTCTGAGCACAGAGTACTTGTCTGATTGCTCCTGTAAATTGCTGTCTCATCTTGCCTGCTGGTGCAAGCACAGGACAGTACAATGTGAGTAATGAACGGTTTGTGCAGGACAGGTTCTGCATCAAGCTCTGATCAGTGCAGTTCTATGTGGCCTCAGCAAAAACACTTGGGAACTTGCTGTGCCTGTATAGAGCTGAATGCTCTTTGCATGGTGAGTGCTGTGAGGACCTATGTGTTTAAAAGTACTTGGGCTGTGCTTATCTGTATCAGGTAGAGACTCCAGTTAATAAATAACAGTCCAAAAGAGGCCATGCTCTCACCAGACCTTAGGTGCAAAGAATAATCACATATATGGTTACACATACACAATTTTTCAAGATTACAGAACATACCATACATTGGCCTTAACAGTGTTTGGTGTTCTTGCTTATACAGTAGCAGTCCTAGGAACAAGTTTTTTCTTTTTAAAGGCAGTCATATCTCCTTTCAAGCTGAGGAGCAGTGAACTTTGCAAGTTGCATCTGCACTGCTAGTGCAACTTGCCTACTAAATTTATTACCTGGATGGAGTAAGAGAGTCATGCTGTTTGCTGCTGCAGAAAATCCAGAAGCAACCCCTACAGAAATATTTCCATGAAGGATCATCTGGAAGTTAGGTTTTAATCTGCATAAAAACCAGGGCTGTGATTGCTTTGTGCTGTCACAAAATATGCAATTGCTCATAAGGGACTTCTAGAACCATCTGGATGTGATCTTGTGCTATGTGCTCTAGGATTACCCTGCTTGAGCAGGGAGGTTGGACCAGGTGACACACTGTGGTTCCTTCCAACCTAACCCCATTCTGTGATTCTGTGTGCTGATCAAAAGTACCTGCTGGTTCAGATACTCGTGTCCCAGGGGACATACTGCAATACTGTTCTTACTATCTCTTTACATGAGACCAGAAAACAGTCTTTTTGCATCTATATGTGTGCACTTGTAAGTGCCCAGCTCTATAGTGTTTAAAGAGAGGAGGGAATCACCGTGTTTATGGCACAGCCACCTTTGAATGTATCGTTCAATAAGATCGTCACTGAATTATGTAGGCATTTTTAGAGGTCAGGTCATCATCTGTGCTTACTAAAACCTTCTATTTAGCTTCAAAATAAACTTGCTCTTGGTTAGGACTGCCCTTGTAGAATGTGCTTTCTGGTTTGTAGGTGTAGCCTCTGTCCTAAACGGAAGTCAGTAGCTGACTTTTCTGCCATAGGGTTAGAAATCTATTTATTAGGGCATCCCAGGAAATGCTAGGATGTTACTAGGATGTTGTATCTATTAGGAGTTCCTAATAGATAGATAAAGACAACTCTCTACACCTGATTCAAGTAACTGATCATAGGGATTGGTGGTGCAGAATGGCAGGGAGCCAGAACCTGATATCCTGTTTCCAGGCTACCCTTGTTGAAAGTAGCATTTATTCTCAGGTACCTCTCTGCTGATGTTAGGTCACTTAGTTTTTAAGTCGCAGTGCCACTTACACATCTTCAAAATAGGCTTCTGTATATTGAAAATCATGCATTGAGAAACAAATTGATTATGAGTTACAGACTGCTTTGGAAAACCCATTTCAAAGTAATGCTATGGATAACCACTGTTAACTACAAGTACAAAAGATTGAAGGCTTCCCTCTGTCAGTCATAACAGCTATTAAGTTATTGCAGGCATTTAATCATCTGTGCTCCTAACTTGTTTATATGTCAGGGACCTGCCTTGTAGATAACGGGATTAATACTTGAAATGTGGCTGCCAACTAGAACTTGCTTGATTTCACAGTTACTAATTTTTTTTTTTTTCTAAAGAATAGAGAAGCAAGAATGACTTACAAAAGTCAAGGACTTTGTAAAAGTCTTTGTCCAGGACACAGCAGGAACAGGCAACATCATGAAATCGGTGAAATGCCAAGAGTAGAAATGTTCTCTCCTACTGGCTAGAGCAGGGGAAGAGTTTTAGGTTTGTCTCACACATATTATTGCTGTCAGAGAGACCAATAATTACTGTACTCTTGCTTTGAGCAATTCCTGTGGGTTTTTTCCATATAAGGGCTGCAGTTTTTCTCAGCACTCAGAAGGAGAATAAAGAGACAAAAGGCATGCAAACATAATTGTTAAATACCCTGCTCATTGGGTTTTTGCCCAGAAACCATGCATCAGTGGCTGTAATGACTTCTTCCTGCTATGCCTTTAGTGCTTTGTGTTTGAGGCTTCTAATCAATGCATTTTTCCTCATGTAGAATCACCTGAGATCAGTATTATGCCAGACTCTGCTCCAGCCATCAATATCGTGGCAAACAAAAACTATGTCCAGCAAGGCTGTTTGTGTCTCTAGAGACGAAGCAGCTGCTACTTTATGACTGAATGGAATTTATACACTAAATCATCATTTATGTGAGTTAAAGAATGATAGAGAAAAGCACATCTCAAAACAGTGAATGCTGCTTAAAAAAAATCAGGAAACTAATTATCTTCCAGTTAAACCAGACTGACTTCCTATGGGTTCTAGAAAAAGACTACTGCTGGTTCAGCCTATATCTTTCTTAGATTGGATAATGGGTTACTATTCTTCTACAAAGGATCTCAAACTCTCTACCACATGTTTAGTAAATTTTTTTAGGTTTGGCAATTTAGATAATCCATTACAGTGTTCTTGTTCATTTGTTGGGCTTTGGGGGTTTGTCTGTGGAGAGGCAACAGCTTAGATAGGTAAAATTATTTTTTTCCCCCCTCAGAAACCTTTTAATTTAGAAAATATGGAATTTATACATTCAACAGCTTCAGGGAAAATACACTCAATATATTTCTTTGCAGAAGGCAGGTAATATTTCCAGCTTGTCCTTGATTTCCTTATGATGTTGACAAAGTTCTAAGTGTTTTCCTCCCATCGTACTTCTTACATTTAACAATCCTTTCCACTCTCAAAATTCAGGTTCAGTTTTGGGTCAAGTGTAAGAAATTTCTGATCTGTGTAGATCCTTGAGAATTGTTTGGTTGTTTTTTAAGGTTTGGAACTTTTTAAGGAAAGAAAAAAGAAAGCAGAAATTTACCAGTAACTCACTCTAAAAAGTTTCTGTTTGAAAAAGATTCTTTTTTTTTTCTTTTAATTCTGCAGTCACTGAAGAAAAGAAATATGTATTAGAAAATAAGCAAACCAGGTTTGGGGATTTTTGACCTGTGTTAATCAAGACTGTGGCACCAAACTTCTTGGCACATCCAGAAACATGGCCAAATTTTGGGAGGAGATTTGGGGGATTTTGCCTACGAGAGCCTTGCAGCAGCAACAGCTGCTGCGTGACCATGTGTAATGGTTTGGAGTCTGCTGGCCAGAGGAGCATTCTTTCCAGAGCAACAGAGGAATGTTACTTGACTCCCTGAAGTTTGAGAAAGACTGGGTATCTCCTAAATTAGCTAGCCACTGCCTATGTGTTTGTTCATATTTTGGGTTGCTTGTACGGCTGCAGAATAGCTTAGATGGCAAAGATGACAGGTCTTGCATATTTATCATATTTATAGTTAATAACTGTACCAAAGCCATCTGCTGCCACAGCGAACTACAAAGTCAGAAACAAATGAAGTGAAGGGTTGAATGCCACACATGTTTTGCAGCCAATGACTGTGTACAGTTCAATAAGGGAAGAACTACTCCTGGTCAATTTATTTGGGTTAATTGCTACTTGTCTGTGTTCAGACAGGACAAAATCAGAAAGCACGAAGAACTATTATAATAATTTTATATTGTGGTAACATTGGAAAACTCATTCACATACTAACTCCTAGTAAGCTAAACACTATACAGGCAAAGAAAGGAAAAGAAAGTACCTGCCTGAAATAGATACACTACAGAGGGTGGAAATTTGAAGATGATAGGACAGGAGGAAGAGAGTGATATGAATGCACCACTGTTCATGTCCAGTGTGAGAAAAATTGGTCTCCAGAAACTCCAAGAAATCATAAAAGGAAAAGTTCATTTTTAATCCTCTTGCAAAATTTCACCTTATCCTACACATTTTTGAGTGTTTTTCTGAAGCCAGAAAAACTCCAGCCTTACTAAGTTTATAAGGTCAAAGAAAGATATGTTAAAAATTTATGCTGTGTGTGGGTGAACTCAAGTCAGTTTTGAGTGTTGTTGATTTCATCTGGTTTAAAAATGAGATTGTAGAGTACTCAGATATAATTTAAGTCCTTTGAAATTTTGGAAAAGCATGTTTCTAGGAAAATAGACAAATCTTGTAACTCAGCCACAAGAGACGTTTAATTGAAGTTTTGTGCACATGCTTTAAGTGGCTGCTCAGTCTGCCTGTGCTTTGAGCTAGCTGCTTGTTTGGCACTTTTTTTTTCCTTTGATTTTCAGCAATATAGTTTAATGAAAAAAGTTTAAAACTTATTTATTTTTGCTTCCTCAAATGTTTGTAAGACTTAGCCTAAGTAATTTTAAACTCATAAGATTGTTAGGATAATAAGTAGTATTTAACCTGCGGGAAGTGCATGGAAAATTCCTACTGAGGTTGAAACTATTTCAGTAATTATGAAAAATGGAAAAATATTTGGTTTTGGATTGCTATCTTAGTAGTTATATTTTAGTTATTAGTGTGTAACTACTAAAATTACAGTGTGAGTTCCATTATATTTAATTAATAGCTATCATCTGACTTGGCAGTTCTGTATTCTGAAAAATATTCTTAGATCCACAAGTTCTCTACAGCTCTAGTTTTCCTGAATCAATTATAGTAAACAAAACTTGCGGTGACATATATCCTTTTTCTCAAGGTAGCCCTTGTTATGGCATCAAGATTAAAAGAGACTAAGAGAATAATTTGTGCAGATTATTGCCACATATTTTTACAATATGCTTCCAATCAGCTCTGTATAGCTTACTATGAAAATTTCACAGCATTTAATGCAGCAAAAATAATACACTTTTTAATTAAATATTAGTGAACAATAAATCATCTGGTGTTTATTAATTTGAAAAGTTTCTTCAATCTGCTGTTGATTATGATATTCTGTAGAGCTTGTGCGCCCATAAATAAGGGAAAATACATATAACTTTATATGCATACCAAGAGACTTCCAAAATTGATATTCTGTACATGCATTTTATTTCCATTATTTTAAAGTGCAAAAAGCCTAGATAGTAAAGAGGAGTTTATGGGTATTCTACCTGACCCTGTAAGGAATGCATGCACTATCACAGGACAGTGGCACTTCTTTTAAACTGGTCAAGTTTTCCATTTACAAAAAAGGAATTAGAAGCCGTTCTGCAGTTTTGTTGGAAAATATGCTGTCTTCGGGCCTGTTGGTATATATTTTAGGCACAGGTTCTTCTGTTTATATATAGTATAGGATGTACAAGATATTCTTGTCCTAAGTACAGAATGACAGAATTGTTTATAAAAGATATTGGAAAGTAACCAGAGATCCAAGCAAAATCCTAATCAAATCTTCACTGACATGAAAATTGCTCATTTTAAAGCACACACAGAAAGAGATGGGATATCTCAATGTGTTTCATATGTTCCTATTATTTCACTTGTCTGTATGCTAAGAAAAACAGACATTTCATGGGCTGGGTGTCCATACTGGAAATCTTATCCTTATCAGCGCTTGATTAAGCTCTTAGTAGTTTACATTATACTGAATGTACTATATCTGACTATTAAACTCTACCTTTTAAACAGATGATTGTGTTTGAATTATATGAGATGTGTCTATATATAGTTGTTCCAATCAAACTGTAGTTTATCCTTCAAACATTTATTTAATTGAGTGGTTAGGGAAGGGTCAGAATCACATTTTTAAAATAGGTATTTTCAGTGTCAATACCATGAACGAATCTTCTGAAAAAATCCCCAAACAAATAAACACCCCTTTCCCAGCCCCCCAAAAAACCCCAACAGAACCAAACCTCTCTCGATTTGTAGCTCCTGCTTGATCATGGAAAGAGGAGCCCTATTTCAAGAGAACCTGGAAGTATGGAAGACCTGCATTGTCGGGAGCTGGACAGTTTAAGGTCAGTCTTGGATATAGATGTGGTAGGTGGGTTTGACTTTGGAAGGCAATGGAGATTTTGCAGCTGGCAACTAGAACTTTTAAAATGTAGTCAAAATGCCAATCTGGAAAACAAGCCTCAGACATTTCTGCACGTCTTTAAATACTGTCTACTGTTTCTACTGTCTCTTTATCTCAAAGAATACCCAGTGAGTTCCAGCCATGCCTTTATCTCCTTTGTTGTCTTTTTCTTCTCTGAACTTAAGTTCAGAAATTGTGTCAGAGGTTCAGTTACCCCAGTGGGCTGGCGTTCCCTGCTTGTCATGACTGTGTGATCTGATCTTAAATGATATCTGTGTAGGCACAGACCCAGGAGAATAACACAGATATGAAAAGCTAGAAGGGTAGACTTGAATGTCAGCAGGCAATTATCCATGTGACCAAGAGCATTTGCAGCATATGATGCCATCTGGCCTGGAGCCTAGACAGTGATACCTTCTAGGCATGGGGGGAAAGTTACTTTAGATTATCTATGCTTTGTTTTTGGTCTATGAAAAAGCCCAATAGAGCAGCCAGGCAGACTGTGAAATGGATTTTGGATGGCAGAACTGTAACATTTCCACATTTGGAAATGTTACAATTGTAAAGACAGCTAAGGTGTTGGAAAATGTTCATCGTAATCTTTGTCAAGATAGTGTCCTTTTGATTTTCTGAAGTGCTTGAAAGCAACTTTATGTCAAATAAGCCTGTCTTTCTCTTGTGTTCTTTGGTAAAGACTACCTGCCCCGGAGCACATGGCTAACTCTAGCTGAACATTCATGGCAGCTAACTCCTTGAATCTTTGGAGTATTTCGTGAGCATCCACTGACTGTGCAATCACGTTGTGAGAAATCACTGCTAGAAATAGTATTTCTTTAGTACTGTACTGGCTAGTTTAATGAACTTAGATCAACTGTCACAGAGCTGTGTGTTGATTTCATCTGATGTTAGACAGGCCTTGGGAACAATAAAGTCCAAATCCTACCGCCAGGCTGAGGAGGTATCCTGAAAACAGACCTCCCTGGAATTGTTTGTTGTAACCAGTGAGACTTAACATCAGTGCGTGTGGGGATGAAGGAAAGCAATCAAATGTTTACCCAGAAGACAAGCTCTAGGCTTAGTCTTTGAAACCAGGGTGGCTGATTGGTGTGTGCAGGTGTAGCACTGAGTCCCGGTGTGTGTCTCGGGCTGCTGGGTGTAGCTGCAATACACATAAAAGCATTTAAAACATGAGAGCAATGCAGACAGATGAGTGCACTGGGTTTACAAATGTTAAATCACACCACAAACTACTGTCCTTTGTGCACTGCCTGACCCTGTGGGACATTCCAAAGGAAAAGTAAATGGATATGCCTGAGCTGACCAAGCTCACATACTGCCTGCAAGTTAATTATGCTGGGAAAAGAGCAACATACATTGAATATCTTTATTCAAGCCTATATGATACAGGATAATATAATTTTTTTTATAATGGAAACAAAATGAATAAGTGCTTGAATGTAAAGATAATCAGAGAAATTATTAGCAGCAGAAATTATTTTTAGTCTAATTTATTTTTAGCATCAAAGCGAAAGCATGGTCTATAAACCTTTCTAATAATATCACAATGTATGTTTTAGAAATAATAGCAGGTTTCCTACTAACCCTTGCACAATTCTGTATTGTTGTAGTGTGTAAAATTCCCAGTGAACAAAATAAATATAGTTTTTTGTAGTTGGAAGACCTATAAACATTTTTCTTTTTTTAGTTTACAAGAGGAGGAAGAGATAGGAAACAGATTTGTGGTGCTTTGGTTCAGTCTAATCATTCATTATGGTGAAGAAGAAAGATAAAAAATCTCAAAGGTATTGACTTGAAACGCCTTCTCTTTTTAACTGGCAATGAAACTATTTGTTCCCTGCAGCTTTACCAAAAGCAAAGATTTAATTCATATGCAGTCCCTACTTTGACATATCCCATTCATTCAGGTATTCATACAGTCCTACATTGAGCTGGACATCCTTGTGCTCTCTGGCATGCACCCAGCAGGCAGGATCTCTCCAGCTGCGCATCTGATAGAGACATTTACATTTATTTACACTCGAAATCGTTCTGCGGGACAGGCAGAGCTGTGTGCCTGGTAGTTGCTTGCTCAGGAAGGAGCAAACTGCTTTCAGGAGAAGGGCTGTGCAACATGTTGCTTTGCAGCTATAGGGAGGAGATCTGGATGTGCTTCCAGGGAGTGAGCAGAGGGATTTTTTATTTAACTTGGAAGCTTCTTAAATACAAAACAACATTATAGAGGTTATTCTGCAGATCTTCCATAAGGAATTTTCAGGACTCTCTTGGTCAATGACTAAATAAAAAAAAATCAATTTTTTGTTATTTAATTTGGCACAGTACACTGTGCCAATAAGCTTCTGCATATTATTCTGAACCTAAGTTTCATTTAAGGCCACTAAAATGTGTATATTTCTTCAGAAATAGCTTTCCAAGAATTCTGTCAAAACCGAGATTAGATGGTAGTAATTCGTGAGTGAAAATTATTAAAATAAGTTAAAAGTAACCATTTATGTCACAGTTAAAGAAATGAAACATCAGAAAGCATAAGCAAGACCAGTTTAAATATCAAGCTATTTTTCAAGGGCCTAGTGAACCTTACTGACATATGGCAGAAAGCATCAAAGCATCGGTATAATTATCAGTGCTCACAGTCTGTCTTATGAGCCATCAAACCAGACTCATTCAGGGCTACAAAACATGAAGTTTCTGGTGAAGATAATCTGCAAAATTGTCTTGGCTGGAGTAGGTGTGGTCTTTGTAAACTCTTAGTTTCCAAACCACGTGCAGTGAAGAAAGAGCTGCCAATTTAAGGTGTTACCTCCCCTGGGCTGAATGTTACTTTTGGCTTAAATAGTTCTTTCTAGGGCCAGACAATGTTTCCTTCCAAGGGGTGGGATGGGTAGCATAGGGTTAACTGAATTCTCCTTAAACCTTCCCAGGAAGATTTGTCAGAACTTGTCTGCCCAGACAACTAAGGCTTGTGGGAGAAAGGAGTTAAATAATAATTTGCTCTGTAAGCAAACTTAAATTTACCTGCTTTAAAAAAAAGGACAAGTTTTGACATTGTGGTTTCAATCTCTGCAATATAGTTTAGGTGTAGCTAATTTCTCTTTACAAGCTTTGCTTGTAAAGCTGATTTATGATAACATACCTTATGTGTTTTGATGCTAGAACAAGCACCCCTAAAAACCTGGTATTTTTTCACAGCAGCTTGATATGACTCTGTACCAAACTCTTGTCATTATTCTATGGTCTCTGGGCTCTAATTCTCTAGAGTCCTTTAGAGTTGCCAGGCTATGTTCCTAGTGCTGTGATCCAGCTGCTAGGTGGTTAACATAACATGATACAAACACAGATGTTTCCCTTTCTTTTGGGAAGAATAACACTCTTAATTGCAGCTGGAGAACCAGGAATATCGTTTGTTATCAGCAACTCTGAGAGAGGCAGAGAGATTAAAAGACCTAGAGCTCGTTGCTAAATAATTCGGGCTGAATAATAAATAAATAAATTAGAAGTGTTTAATCCAGCAATACAATCAATTTTATGCAGATATGTTTTTAAACATATTTTGAATTTGAATTATTTTTTTCAAACATTGGCATACTAAAAATAAGAGGCTTTTTATCTGAGATTGAAACATTGATCCAAAAATAAGATCTCACAAACAGTGCCAAATCTACTTTGATGCATTGAGACTGGAAATCTCACTGTACACTCTTTTGTTTGTCTTCAGTCAGCCACAGAAGCATGTCTTCTCAGGCTTTATTTTCCTCCATTCTGAGGCAGGTGTGCCCATCGTCTGAATTACACTGAATAGTGTTATTCTGCTAAGAACCTCAGTGAATTCTCAATGGAATTTACAGTCAAACATAAAGTTTTCATAACATGCTTTTTTTCTATTGACTTTTTGACCTGGTAGCTGAGAGCATAACCTGCGTAGAACGAGTTTCTATTTGCATTGTGATTTCAGAGAAAACAGTGCAGATGCAGCCACAGCTGTTGAGGCAGGTCTCTTCTTGCTTCTCTGTGTGGTACAAGACTGTATTTTTTTAAAATTATTATTTAAAACATTTTTCTATAACACAGTTTTCTTTTTAACCTTTAATTAAATGTTAAAGAAGCAGTATTCTTACTTCAGTTTGCCTAATGCTGTGAGTCATGCCATGACGAGCTGCTTTAGTTGTGCTGTGAGAGATGCTTGCTGTGGTCTGTCCCAGGCAGAGCTGCACACTGCAGTTTACCTCAGCATGTCTTTATGGTCCCTTTATGGTCATGTTTTAAAGTAAGGTTGGGTGTGTGTGCTGCTCTCTCAATGTAGCTCTTACAGGATTCTTGTGATGTCAAACTCACGGTAATCTGCTGAACGAAGTCTGGTCTCTTCATTCTGCTGTGGCATAAAATAAGAGGCAAAGTGAACACTTATTTAAAGGATGGGAAAGCTACCCTTTAGCAAACAGCTGTTTAAAAGTTTTTCAGGTTGGTTAGCCATCGATAATAGCTGAGCAACCTGGTCTAATTTCCAAGTTGGGTCCAACTTTAAATTTGGCTTTGGCTGTGCTTTGAGTGTAGGCCTTCTGCAGAGCTTCCTTCCAGACTAAACTATTCCAGGAGTTTATAAACAATCAAGCTTATTCAATTTTTTGATCAAGTGTAAAAAAATATAAATATTTGTAAGCCCATTTCTTCCTTTGCTGAACTGTTCTTCTGCATTTTTAATAGTCTGTTTGTCCTAGGGCTTTCCTTTCCCATAGTTCTTAGTTAATAAAATATCTGCTAGCTAACCAGAGACACTGCAGATCTGCAGTGCTTCCCATCAGCAAAAGCTGCTGGAAGCCACATTGCTTTCATTCTACCGGAATTTGTTCCCTGTGAGGTCTGGTGCTGTGTGAATAGACACCCTGTTGTAGAACTGCCCTCCTTCTCAGGACTCCTGGTTTCTCCCTCTCAGATCTCTTTACAGAGGCTCCTCTACTAGCCCACTGTAAGCCACCTGAGGTAACAATATACATGTAAGCTTAAACTGTTTAAATATTAGGTAGTGGGTAACCTTTGTTCTCTGAAGCCGAAGCCAGGTCCTGGGCCTCACAGGGGCAATTCCTGCAGCAGCTCTGCAGAGCAATGACAGTGCACAGCTGGGGTGGGCAGCTCTCCTCCCAGTGGTCTCCCACCTTCTGCCCTGCTGTGGAGCTTTCAGCTGCAGCTGTCGCAGCTCATTTCCTTGCATGTCTGCCCTTGAGAAGCAGCAGCAGGATCATGCTCAGATCTCTGCTGCTGCTGTTCACACATGAGCTTAAACTACTCACAGAGGTCAATTTGTGTGAAAACTATGAAACAGACTGGCTGAACTGTGGGCAGATAATTTTGCCTTTAGCAGTCTCGAGAGATGAGACAGCAGTGGATGCAGCAATATCTTCAGCCACTGCAGCTATGTGCTTCAGTGGACATGTCCCAGACTCTTGGGATGAAACCAGAGGGAAAAAAAAAGCCTGCACTACCGTAAATTTTTAGGAATTCTGATTTCTGGTCTAAATACAAAATATTAATTTGTAGCTTCTTATCTATAGACAACACTCCAGAAAACAAATTGCATTGTGTTATAACTATAGCCATTGCTTTCTGCACTATAGACTTGATTAATCCTATCTATAGTGAAAAATAAAACATGGTGTTTGCATCTGTGCATTTCCACAAGTAGATGTAAATCACAAGGTTTTCTGCAAATACTTATATTAACATATTACAAAATGTGAATGAGACCATATCAGGTTTAAGTTGTCTTTTCCTCAAATGATTCTTCCTTCCAGAAGCATCTGGTACTGGATTCAGAAGAGAATGTCATTGCTGGACTTTCCTTGATAAGGAAGTATTCTACACTCAAGTGTTTCAAGACTGTAGCTCTTGAGTCTGGATGTGGATCAGCTTCAGCTGGAACAAGACTGTCATTGCTCTTTTTGTGCCCTGCTTTCCACGAAGAAAATTCAGACACGGGCAAAACACATTTTTGTCATACCCTAGATATTCCCCACTCTATAATACAAAGTCAGGGAATAAGAGTTGCAGGACATGCCTTTGAGATAAACAAGACGTTTGTATCCATCTTCTTGTTCTTCCTTTCTTCACAAGATTTTGCAGTGCAAAACTTGGCATAAGATTTACATCAATTGTCCTAGTAGTCAGGGCTTCCAGGTGGGAACATGCTAGCATCTACATGTTGTTACCTCTCGATAGTTGAAAAATACAAGCATTGCAAGCTCTGATTTTTCAGCAAATCTTGTCTTAACAAAGAGATTTGATTCTTCAGACTGAACACAGAAATTCTACACAACATGGCCTGCCAGGGTTTTACTTTGAGCTTGAAGTACTCAGCAGATGAGACAGATTCAGGCTAGATATTCACTGAAGCACAAAAGCAAAACAGAGTCACCCATAGGTGTAAACCAAAGGAAATGGCACTTTTCCATGAACAAGACAAATAAGAGAGCAGATCTCCTTATTGCTTCTGCAGTGACTTTAAATCCAAAAGAGCTACCAGACAAAGGTTTGCACTCATTCTGGAAAATGGTCCAGAGCAGGGCAACAAATAGTGAGGCTCAGGAGTCGCAGAACAGGCAGCAAGATGTGAGTCCTGTTTGCAGCATCACTGAGCAATTGCTCTTGTTGAACTGAGAAAATAGGGCTTCTAGCTCATCTCTTTAAATGGACTTGGCCAGTTGCTTTTGAAATCCTAGCTTTGAGAGGAGCTCTGTAGGTGTTCATATTTACAATGGACAGAACAAAATCTTCACACTGTTACACAGCATGTTTAATTGATCTAGAAGTTGATTTTAGCCCAGAACCAACTTTTCCATCTCTGATTCACTGCCAAATTGACTGCCAGATTCTTATTCAGAAAACCGTAAGTCTGGCAGAACTAAGGTCATACTTCAGCAGTCAGGAAATCATAGATCCTCTGCACACAGAGTGACAACCTTTCTGCTGGGAACCCTGCAGTACTTATGTGCACTTACACCCTTTCTAGAAGCTCATGGACAAAGCAAGAGCTACCTTGTTAAAAATTGGTTTTTTATCATTAGTATTCAGAGTCCAACAAATGAATAATTAGAAGACAATAAATTATTTTAGAATTTGCAGAAGTGGGAACTCTAACAATCCCTGTGTGACAGAAACATTCCAGAAGAGATGTTTAAATGAACTTTGTTTTGCTTTCCACCATGCAGCTCACCTTCCTCTCTGGCTTACTAACTGTAGCTTCAGAAAATGCATGTTCAGAGGAAGTGGGGCAAAAGTATAAAGCTGCCTCTATTATTATAGTACTGTACATATACAAAAGAACTTTATTAGATGCAGCCACAGCTTTCCATTGGATTGATTCCGTTGAATTGTTGTATTCTGCAATTGTGAAAGTGAACTTGTGTGTTAATGTCTATGTGGTTATGAACCAGATTTAAGATGCTCAATGGGCAATTCTTGTATGATCACGTTTCCCTCTGCAAAACAGGAAACCTGGAGGCACTTTCAGTATCTTTGTAGACTGCACACTGTGTATTACTGAAAGACAAAAGAAGAGGCATATTGTACCACTGCTTTGGAACTCTCTCTCCCCTTTCTTATAGACTTCCTTTTTCAAAATAACATTACTGAAATGATTTAATTTCAGAGGACGGATAAATCGTGAAGTTTAATCAAATATAGATGATGTAAAACTTTGTCAAGGTTATGGACCAGGCCTTCACAGTGCTTCCTTTGTATTTCACTTGAATTGGTGATTGTCTTCCTGTTCCAATACCATTCTCTTTCCTTTTATTCAGGGGTTTTCTATTACCCTCCAGACTATTGTATGACTGCACAACTAACACAAAGTCCTTTGTATGGTAGAAATCAGGCACAAAATAAACACACCTTAATCCTGCACTCTCAAAACCTTCCTTCTTTCTGCACGTAAATACAGTTCCTATTAAAAAGAAAGTCAGAAATCTATGACCCCGATGTTGCAGTGCTATCCAGCTGGCAAACTCTTGAAAAAGTTGGGAGACTTCTTCCATGAAGTCCACTGCCTCTGTGACACAGCTCTGCTGCAAACGATTGCCCTGTAATGTGACTGTTCCAGCTTCCTATACTGACAGTCACAGTACTGACTTTAGCCTCTGTAGGAAAGGAAATGATATACAGACATGTGAAGTGGGGAGTATGGGCCTCTTAATGACACCAAGCTTTGGAATTTTATTCTTTGTGTCTGTTTACTCAGCCCTTTCCTATTCTTGTATCCTGCATAATAAAATCATTTATTCAAGTGCTGTTTTATGCCTTTTGGTTCTGCACAGCTATGTGAGAGGAAAAAGGAGGAAAGAGCTTTTTCCTTTGTGTAGGCTGCAGTCCTTCCAGCTTCTCCTTCCTGGTGTCAGCACTTCCCAAGGAAAGGCAGGGCTCCCTGTGGCCATCAGCAACTGCTGTGCACATGAAGAAGGAGCTGTGATTTTCACTATTCATTCTGATTTGCATCACTTGGGTTAGTGAGGAACAATATGATCCTACCACACAGAACTGATTAAAACAATAGCCTGGCCTCAGACATATGCAGTGTTTTTGGCAATTTATCTTGTCCTTTCTCTTGGAACAGGTATAGTTTTTCTCTCTCCCCATTCCCCCAACTCCTCATATCAATTTCCCACAGATTTATGAACAACTTGTCCATGCCTGACATAATTCCACATACTAACAAGTCAGCAATGAATTAGAATTTGTTTTTGTATAACTTGTCTCATGTTTTGTGCTCACTAAAATTATTGGAGTACACAGTGTGATTGCCTTAAGGATTCCTGAGGGTGATTTTCTCACTGCTTACACGATTTGGGTTCAGTGAATTTTTTCTACTACAGTTGCCAGAATTGTCTTGTGATCCTGAAATCATTTGGTCAATTGAGCATCTGTCAAGCAGCCTCTGCCTTGCCAAGGGTCTTCTGCTCTTTGCTGTGTAGTATTTGGAGCAAAGGAGAAAGATGGGGAGCAATCATCATATGTGTAGCACTAGTAGAAAGTTGTTAATAGATTACTCAACACCTGCTCTCCTACCAGGGATCTCTGAAGGGGAACATGGGTTTTTATTTTATAATAGTGATCAAATGTTGGCTTTGCTGAAGTCTTTTGTCTGTCTTGGGTTTATCGACGATTTCACTCTTGTAAAGAGTATATGGTAGTCAGATGCTTTGTTGGGAGCTCTAAAATGCTGCGACCCAAGCAACCAGAAGCAAGTGGTACTTAGTGTATTTGGTTTGCATGTGTTTTTTAAGATTTGCATATGTTCTAAAAATATCAGTGTTGTTTTGTAAAAGAAAAGCTTTCTCTGTGTGAAATGCCAGGAAGTTTATTTAGAAGACTTTAGCAGAGGTGCTGCTGTAGATTAGAGTGGTGGAAAATTGTGAACTGATGACATGGGTGGCAGGGAATTCAAGAAAAATGTATTACTCTGAGAGCAAAGAGTAAATAGAAATGTCTTATTTTAAAAAGCAACTGAAAAGAATTACCAAAAGAGATTTTTTAATGGGTTTGGAGGCGTTATATATATATATATATATATATACATATTATCTTGAGGTATAAAATGTGTCCTGAGGTTTTGATGGCTGAATGCCCGATCAGAGCCATGTTTTGCTTTTGCTTTGATCTGCAGGAGAAAATATGTCATATATTCCTGGTATCCACCCAGTCCAGTCCAGAACATCATAGCATTTATCTGGAATGCCAAATCACCTCTTAATAAACTTTTGCACTAGCATACACATTCCTTTTGCTTCTTCAAGTGTGAATTAACACAGCTCAGGCTGGGATTTTCAAAGGAGCTTTGGTGAATTAGTTATCCAAATCCCATAAAAACTAATTCTGAATGATATTTAGTTATTGGGCAGTTGTTTGAAATCACTATCAAATAAAATGCAGTTTTACAATTTTATTTTAGTTGCAGCTCATTCTGACTATTTAAAATGATTTGGACAATGAGTTTGGGCAGTAAGAGGCTCTAATTATTTTCTAAATCTCTATTTACATGTTTTTCATTAAGATATCTGTCAGCTCTGGTTAAGTGTATTTCCTTGCTATATTTCTAAAATTAAAAATAATATCTTCTCCAGAACACTCCACATGAACAACAAACTGAATCAGCAGAGGAAAAATATACTTTATAGTTTTTCATTGATACAATAATATGACTAAGAAATAAGATTAAGGATGATAATTAACTCATAGGGGAAAGGCTGGTTCTTCTGTTAATGCCTTTTAACAAATGACCCTGCAGGTCAGTTTGCCACTGACAGACAATGTAGAATTTAGGATACTTCAAGGTTGTATGTGTTAGGTTGGAGTTCCATTGGAATAGAATGAAGTGGGAGATGATGGGAGTGGTTTGGTGGAGACATCAGAAGGAATAGTGGATAGGTTGGTGTCTGTCAGAAGGGAGCAGGACGCTTATGAAACAAGGGTATGTCAACCATAAGAGAGCTAGTCATAAAAAGATTTTTCAGTGCCTATAGGCTGTTTCAAGTCAGGCTTTGTGGGTTTAGAAAAGCAGTAGGAAGTGGTCATGAAAACCATGACTTAAAAGTTTATGAAAAAAAGTCTGGATTGAAAGTTCAACATTACTCTTGAGTTCTGCCTTTTTCGGTCTTTCCCCCTGCCCCTTTTTCTAGTCATATTTAGTTTCCAGAGAGCACTCTTGTCTATGAATCAGAAGATGAAGTCTTGTTGTTGAGGTTTATTTTGGTTTGGGGTTTTTCTTGTTGCTTTTTTTTGCAATTTTTTTCTATGAGTCTCACAATAGAAGTAACTAAGAACAAAATATATATTCCCAAGATTCAACACTGTTTCATATTAAAAATATAGTAGGAAATTTTTTTGTAACACTGACATCAGCTCCAGTATTCTCTTAGCAACTGAGTGAACTGAGACACAGAAAACATGGAAATAAATTACATATACCCAGGTACTAAATCCTGAAGTCTGGATTTCACAGCTGAGCTGGGATCATTCTGGGGAAAAGGGTCTGTTTAAATGGAAGACTTGGGAGCTTTGTTTTGACTCAACACATGTATTCAGACAGAAATTCCAGACCTTTGAAATTTTGCCAGGCACACTTTAAGGACAGTTTATTGTGTGTACAATTTATTGTTATTGTTATTTATCATTTGCTTAGATCTGATAGTGTGTTCAGTGCTGTGCAAGACAGATATCATGCTATCTAGTCTGAAGGGTTCATAATGTAAACATCTCCAGGGATTTCAGGACTTTAAGTTAAGGAACAAAATTAAACTAATGTTCTCCATGGCAAAACAATTCATTTGAATTCACACATGCAAAGAGATGATGCCAACATTCTAACTCCATTTAGTTACAAATATCAGATTGGAGAAGTGAATGGTTGATTAGTATTTTGATTTTAACAAAATCCTCCATTCTGCATAACTTCATCCTTTCTTTCTTGATTCCACATCACAGCTCCCCTCCTCTCCAAAAAAAAAATAAAACTAAAAAGAAAGGAAAAACAGGTGAGAAATATTATTACATCACATCCCTTGTTAAATGACATATCTTCCTGCTGAAGGGAAAAAAATGATGTAGCAGAAGCTATGAACTATTTTCATAATTTATTACAGAAGTGAACAACGAAAGTTGGAAATTGTATTTAATTCATATGTTCAGTGAAATGTTATATATTCTAAAGGCTTCAGATTTCAAACAACATACATCCCTATAATCATATCAGCAACTATATTCAGATAAACTTCATGTTTTTTTCCATATCTAGCATAGTGGCAGGGAATAGAACCCGGACTTGCAAAAATTACATATCCCAGTGCTTCTGTGATGGATGTTTTCTTTTGTAATGCATTGCTGCTGGATAAAAAGGGAATGGAATTTTTATCCAAAAGATGGAACCACCAGATCACATCAGAATCACAAAAAAAATCCTTCATCATCAGATCCCAAAAGTATGCATGAAGAACAAATACCTTTCTTTTTTTTTCTCCCTGGGATTACTTGCTATCTTTAAGGTTTTCTTCTTGAGAATCAGATCGTAAAATACGGGAAAAAAATGCCACACCATGTAAGAAAGTGGTGTAAAAGGATGCTGTGAGCCCCAATATCTATGGTTACAAACACAAAACATTCTTCCATCATGTGAATAGCAAATATACTCCAGGCTTTATTCCAAGTGAATACCTCTTACCACAGAAAAGGCTAAAGCAGATCACACCCTAATGCTTGGGCAGCGAGAAAGGACTTTCCTCTGAGTTTTTCCTGTTTCATAAAGCACTTAAGATCAAAGTAGAATTGTCTAACCTTAAAAAGAAGAAACTTCCCTTGAAATTCCCCTATCCTGAAATATTGTTAGTTGCAGAACTTCAAGCAGAATATTTTGCCACCAACATGGAATACTGTCAGAGAGATTAGAAAAACTTTGTTTCTTTTTTTCACTAGACAGGATTTAATTTTGCTATTTTCTTGAATCATGGAGATCAGTCTCTTGATGTTTGTTCTTGAAACCAGAAAAACTTTACAGTCCATGATAAGCATTGACTAGTCTGTGCTAAAACAACTGTTACAGTAGTTGATTTGGCTGTGGTCAGTAACTGAAGGTCTCTTAAATGGGTGAAGGCAAGCATCATAAACAGTGTCATTTTCTTTTAATTATGGGAAAAACAGTGAACATAGGGCTGGGAATTAGGGCTCCTGCTCTGTTTCCAGATCTGCAGTGATTTTTATGGGCAGCCTAGCAGGAAGGTATTTGCATGTACTCAATGCTTTTAATTCTGATTTGTTGGGACCAGTGGATAACCAGCCTCTGGAAATGCTAGACCTTGATATTTGGTGAAGCTCAGTTTCCTCAGCTATATAATTTAGATCATAATGTGTGTGTGCCTCACAGAATGAGTAATTAATTACTGTTTGCAAAATATGCAGAGAGCCCCTGGGAAAATATACTTTGAATATGCAACCAAACTGTTGTTCATGTGTGCTTTTTCTTGTTCAGGTGTGTTTTTTTTCCTGGATTCCAGCTTTCTAACTAAGAAAGATCCAATATAATAGAAAATTATGGCACTTTTCAAAGTGCACAGACTCTGAGGAAAAACATAAAAAGCAACACTGGTGATATTAGACCCACATGGCAGCTGACTGGAGAAAGTTTCACTAATGGAGCACTTTGAGATTCTTGTATTTTCTGCACTGCAAGCTATTTGTTGGAAGCAGCAGCTTTACTGCACATAAACAAATCTGTATCTTTCCATAGCTGAAGGAGGCCAGAAGCTGAAAACAACAACAAGACAAAGGCACATACCGTAAGAAAAGGGAGGAAAAAAAATCACTAAAACACCCTGAGCTCTATAGCTAATGGAAGGAGTGCTTGAGATGGCAAAGTGCTTAGCTGCAAGCCCAGGGGCACAGTAGCACTGCAGGATAGAGACTCACTACGCTTGAGTTATAACATGTGGATCGTAGCTAATATATTGTTGGCAAAGTGCTCAGGGCCAAATTCACTCTCAGTAGTACAATTTGAGCTGAAGAGTGCCCTGAGGACAGAGAGGTGGAAGGGGCAATAGGCCAGCACATTTCTGAAATGTTATGAAAACAGGGGAGTGTTGCTCATGTTGGGAACTGCTCTCAAGAGATGATTACACAAATACAAAAAAAATGAGATGCAGAGCTCTCCTGCTCTCCTAGAGCAAGTAATTAGAAACTGCAAATCATAGCTGGCTCTTTTGGGTGTCTTTGTCCTACAGATAGAAATGCCTTTATAATGCAAGTGTTAAAAGACATTCAGAAGCCTTTTTCTACTTTCTGCTCATATAAGGCCTGATCTTCGGTGAATATACAGATTAGGACTGGGTTTAGCAGGTTTTTGGATTAAAATCCTTGTACCAGAAAGAATTGCACAGAAGAAATCTTGTAATATAGTGTTCTTCAGCAGAGAAGTGGTCTGCAGAAAAATGTGTTTAAGAGCATTTAATTGGTTTCTGGTAAATATCCAAGTCTTCTCCTGTTGTCATTCACTCTCACACTGAGTTTCTTTCTCTCTTGTATATTGTGCAGACTTGTTAGTTAGGTAGTACTTGCTTTAACTCTGTTTTATATTGTGTTTTAAAACAGAAAAAAAACAGTAATCTGGAAAATTCAATAAAATTTAAGGAAAATTTACAATAACAGATATTTAAATTCTGCAGAAAATATGAATTCATTATTTGTTCCTGCTCTCTTATCAGCTCTTGAAACTTAGATAAATATTTTATTTTGCTATTTAATGATCTACTAAAGTGCCTGAGAAATGATCTGCCTTTTTTCTACTTACCTCCTACTCATGATGTATGAATGAAAAAATAGCTTTGTTCCTCATCTGTTGCAAAAAACACATTCTTGTCATTTACAAGAACCAAAAGAACAAGAAGAAAGAAGAAAAAGTCTGAAGAGAGCATATGAAAATGAGTCAAATATGTCACATTTGTGATCACAGCACACTGAATAATAACTCACACCACCTTTTTTCCTTTTTTTTTTAGCAGGGAAACACAACACTGAACTACTCCTCATGCAAGATGGAATCTGGCCTCATACACAAAATATTTCCAGTTTTGCCTTTCATTCCTGCAAGAGAACAGCCCTTTCTTCCAAACTAGAAGTTGTCCTAGAAGGAACAGTAGGGGTGGTCCAGGGTCACTACCTGGTGAGTCTCACCTGCCTTGAGAGGCTCAGGAAAATTAATGTTATTAAGTTTTTCCAATATGTCTTTTAGTGATGACTTGAGGAGAATTAACACAGGATCAAGTTTCTGGAAAAAGATAATTGTCAGCTTTTAACCTAGCAGTATATAAATACAGCAGTACAGCAAGACCTGGTTTAGAGCTAGTCAGTCAAATACAGGAAAGGTTTCATATTTCTAAAACTGTAGGTAAGAAACCCTTATATCGTTGAGAAAAATATTTTGCCATCGCACACTTAACATCAAGGCTGGTTGTTTTTTCAAAGGATGCAATGAACTTCAAGCTGAACTTGGTGCTGCAATGAGGCTCTGTGTGCTTGTCTTAGAGAAAGGTTCAGACATGAGAGTTTCTGGCCCTAAAATACATGAAAAAATAAAACAGAACCCACCATTCTGTATGTTTGTTTCAGTTATACTGAAGCAACTATAGTTATACTGAAAGATATCATGGCCATCATCAGTTCAGTCCAATTTAGAAAATGGTCTTTTGTGGTAGCTTAAAAAACATTTGTGTCTGATTTGCTGCTCTAACTAGGTAAAAAGGATTTATGTAAAGCTCATTAAGAACTTCTTCAGCTGTTGTTAGGGAAATGAAGTTAAAATCAGAAACAGCATGTCCTAGAAATGGAATTTACCCTTTCACCTGCAGTATTCCTCTGGGCTTTTTATATATAGTTTTATTTGTTCTAAATAAAAAGCAGACTCACTGGCAAAATTTCATGACAAAATTCCAAGAAATTCACCTCTTAAAAAGTGATAGAAAAGAAATCTTGTTATATACATTTCTGTATAAAAGGTATTATTTTGTTTCCCATTTCCTGTTAATCTGGAACAGAACAGCAGGAGAGTATTACAATACATGGTAATGTGGAGAGGACATTCGTCCAGATTTCTGGCCAACGATAACAGTGAATTCTCAGAGGAGATCCTATTAGAACCATCATGGGAAGGAAAAAGTCTTGTAACCATTTACTTTTTATTTATATATTTTAAATTTGATTCTGGAAAAGTTCAGACAATTTCAGTTTCCTGGGAAACCTCCTATCTGTTGAGATGTTTTATCACTGCTTGCTGTTTTGTCATCATTCATGACAGTGTAAAGTGGGTTAAAATGCTATTATCTTTGTGGTAGCATGAACAAAATCAAAATATGAGTTTTACACAAGGGCACAGCAATGAAAAAACACACTTCAGGGAAAAAAAGCGTTGATGCTTATACAGATTTAATAGAAACAGAATTCAAAGGAAACTAGCAACAGAACTGTTTAAAGTGGAAAACTCAGAGTAAGTCAGAGAAAGGACAGTGATAGGGATCATATAAGCAGTTTTTTACCCACCTTTGTGGAAGGTCCTAATTTCCAGCCAGCTCTGTAACTTTCTGCGTGGCAGCAAAACTATACACTGGAAGCTTTGGTTTCTACATCCTCTCTGAGGCTGTCTGCACTCAGTTGCACACAGTCCTTTCTGACTCTCCTATCTGACCCACCTGGTAGCCTTGAGCAGATAAGAATTGAAGAAGCGCCTGAGCCCTGGTCCACAGAAATTCATCTCACCCAGATGCTCCTTTAGGGGAGAGAGACATTATGAGTGGACAAAGTATAAAGCAAACAAAAACCTTAAAATAAGCAAATCCAATTATAGTCATCACTAAAGTTTACAGCACTGGCTAGTCATTGAGTCCTTCTTGCAAAAGAAATTGAAAGGGAGAGTTGAGTTGTGACATCTTTCTCTTCTAAAACAAAAATTATGGTTGAGTCAGTTGCCTCAAATTTGGAAGCCCTGTATCCTTCATCTTCTACCAAACTAGGAAAAGTGGTATTCAGCATGGTTTCTCATCTTTCAGATAACTCTTTTATCCTTTCATTGTAAGATACTGGGCTATCTTATTCAGACCATAGCAATTTTTTTCTTTTTCACTGTCCTTGTTCTAAGGTAGAAACAGGGAAATTTACTGTGATAGTCTATTTGTGGCAGATGGTAAGGAATTCTGGGAATCAGACTCTGAAGGTCAAGAAGTCCAGTTCTAGGTGCAGGAAAACCTCAGTTGAAAAGTTGATGCCAGCTTTTACATTATAGGTTTTGACTGCATCAAAAAGAAGAAAAGAAATAAGTGCATCACAAAAATAAAATATCCTCTGTTTGAATTCTTACAAAACTTTCAGTTTTAGATTTAGATATGTGAACATGTAATGCATCTGAGTAGCCAGAGCAGAGAAAACATTTAAAGTAAGGCTGAAGGAAAACTACCAAAGTCAGGAAAAAAATGCAGGTTAAGATTGGATTCATACTTCAAATGTAATAGAAGGATGAACAAAAACTGGTGAAAACTAGAGTTGCTCATTTGATTTAAACAGAGGAAAGCAAGGGCATGTGTTGAACTGTGTTGTGAATCCATGCTCTTTGCTTCTTACAGGACAAGGCAGCTGTTATCCCTGTTATCTATTATCCTGTTATCTGAACAGGAGACTATGCAGCTACACTTATACAGACATAACAAGTGACATGGGAGTGCAGAATGTATTTGCAACACCATCGGGGCAGGATGCTTTCTATTAGGAGATCTCTCTTAACTTTTTATGTGCAGTGTAGAAAATTATTGGAATTGTTGAGGCTTTTTTCCCTCTTCTGTATTCTACTGCTATTCATTCTAATTTTGCCAAATCAAACTTTGCCTTGCTTTTGGCTTTTTGCAATTCTGATTGAAAGATATTTTCAAGGAGAATTACTAATACCAACAAGTTTGGCTGAAGTCCTAATGTAATGCTTTTGCTGAAGTCAGTCAGCAGGAAAATCCCTTTAACAGATATTAAATGTCAGCCTAGGAGACAAGTAGCCCCTGCTGAAATCAATATCTGCTAGTGTAGCAGTCATTTGTGGTTATTCATTAAAACAGCAGGCTGCTTTTCCCACTGAATTAAAGACAAAATCCTTACTCCAAGCTGATCTCTCCATACTCCCTGAATTTTTGAAACGTTAAGGCAAGTTTATTAAGAATCAAGATTTTTTGATAAAAAGTTACTTTTACAGGCTGGCTGGTTAGAAAAGTTCATAATAGGTGTATGCCTGTGTAACATGATGAATGTGTCAATATCTGACAAAAGGCTTAGCATTACCACATATTAATAAGACATGTTTGGATTGAAAACAAGTGGAAAATGACCATAAAATTCAACTCCATTGACAAAAATAACAATAACAAAAATCCCAGTGATTTAAAAAAAAATTAAATTATGTATTCTTGAGATACTGATTATATATCCCAGCCAAAACCAGGGCACGCATGTATTATTTAAATGGAATAAGTGTTATTCCAGTATTCATTACAATAGGCAGTATTATGTGCAATAATAAGGTATTATTATTATTAACAATAATAAGTGTAAGGTGAAAAGGTAACGGTTCCTGTTTTCCTTAGCTCATGTCACCCCAGGAAGCTGAAAGGGTGAGAGGTTAAATAGAAAGTCGGTGATATTTGTGGGTGAATTAACAGGGACACCCGCACCCCATGTTTGCTTATATTTGTCACCAAATGATTCCAGTTCTCCTAATTCAAATGAGAAAAAACTTTATTTAAGGATATTGATGAGTGCTTGAGTGGAAGCGGCAGCTCTTTCAAAGGAAAGCATAATTCAACCTTTATCCAAAAAACAACCAATGAGAGGCAGCAGAAACACTATTAGGAAAAAAGAAAGAGTTTTGAAGTTACAGGTTTCTTAATTAGGACCATAAAATCAGAGGGGTCTTTTAATTAGTGAGCCAGACTGGACAGTAAGGGTTTAGTTTTCCATTCTAGAGAGGACCTTGGTTTAAGTGCTTCAAATCATGGAGGTCTCATATGAGGCTTGTAGGACACGGTACCACATTCTCTCTGACTTTTCATTTCTTTGGAAAGGGAATTAGTATTTATCAAACACAAGAAATGTAAGCCATGCTGAAGCTGGGTAAATAGCTTATCTTAAGCAAACAGAAAAGCTATTTTTTAGAAAGAGACAGGTAGGAAAAAGGAAACACCAGCACATATATACGTATATATACATACATATATATGGCCTGATTTTGTTAAACTCCAATTAACAGAAAGTTAGACTATCCTTGTACCTGGCTTGTGGGTGAGGTTCTGCAGGAGCGATTACAGCTTTGGTTTTCTTTGATCTTTTGTCATTGTAGTCCCTTCATTTGTATAAAAGTCCCTAAAAATTGTAGTATTATTTTAATGTTTCATGTTGAAGTGTAACAAGTCCTATATCACTATTGTGTACAGACCTTGAATAAATCCCATGACATATGGTGCCTCAAGAAAAGTAGCATAATTTTTCTGAAAATCTTTCTAATGTAAGTAGGAGTCATGGATGTTACACAGTATCAAAATTTAAGCCAATTTTATGTAAAACCCTGAATATGGATTTGTAGAATATTTTGATCTGAAAAGGACCTAAAGGTTACCTAGTTCCAAACCCCCTGCCATGTGCAGGGACACCTTCCACTAGATCAGGTTTCTGAAAGCCCCATTCAACCCAGCCTTGAACACTTCCAAGGATGGGACATCCACAGCTTCTCTGGACAACCTGTTCCACTGTTTTACTACCCCTCCAGTAAAGAATTTCTTCCTCAGATCTAATCTGTCCTCTTTCAATTTAAAGCCACTTTCCTACCAATATATGGTTTTACATTGGTCTGAAAAACTTCCTTAATGGTCAATTTACACCTCTTAACCTTCACGTCTAAGAAATGTTCATCACTACTAATTAAAAGTATGAAGGCTTATGAGAAATACCCACATATAGAAAGACTGAAGTGAACAGGAGATTCCTATATCAGATTACAAATTTGAGACAAAGTCAATTAAGTCATTGTGTTCTTGAGAGGAAGCACTTACTGAAGTGATGACTTGGGTTCCTTGAGTTCAATAAAGATGTGAGTGGGAACCTTTGGGTTCAGGCTTCTTTGCTGGCTGAAATTTGCAACAAAACTTTTAAACAGCAAATTTATGAGAAAACAATTCGATCTGTTTCCCTCCCACGTATTTTAGGTTAATTTTGAAGCGAGAGTGACTGTGGTATAACTAATGAGAATTTTTTGAAATTATTATGACTGAATGCTTTAAATGATACTTAGAAAAGCAATTAGAAGTCATTGAATGAATGCATGTTATTCAATAGCTGACCTGGCTATGCAATTTGTAGTCTGAGATTAGAAAAGAGCACTAAAGAATAAGACCTATCTGCCTGTCACACTTGTCTCATTAGCAGTGATCAATATCTCTTTTCCCTGATTGTACGTATGAGGG
The DNA here is from genome assembly GCF_041296385.1 of Aphelocoma coerulescens. NCBI lineage: Eukaryota > Metazoa > Chordata > Aves > Passeriformes > Corvidae > Aphelocoma > Aphelocoma coerulescens. The sequence goes on from NC_091015.1 coordinate 29,668,206, forward strand.
AGTAAAAGAACATCCACACAACAGTCAAGGAAATGCTGCATAATTGTTGGAGGTATTTAAAGAGATAGTTAAAACAAATTCTTCCATTCCTGAGTCAGCTCAGCAAAAAGATTCACTAATGAATGAGATTGATTCTGACTACTGACATATAGGTAAGGATAGACTTATAAATGGTTTACCAATTATTAAACCAGAATTACCAAAACTAGGACTTCTTGCCCCTTAAAATCCTCCCATCAGAGTATGAGAAATCAGGGCCCAGATATCACCTCCCTCTTGAACAGTTAGTTTCATTAAGAACGTGCTGTATTCTGCTAGTAGACAACATGTTTTGTGTCAAAGGCCATTACAGAGATATTAACATCTAACAATTTTTTGACCAGTGGAAATATTCCCAATACTGTTACAGTAATCTGAGAACATTGTCAGAGTATAGGAACTGTCATTGTACTGTAAGTATGGGTAAAGTAAGAGTGATACTTCTATACAGATTGATTTCTAGAAGAGATATTCTCATATTTGTTCCTACAGGAAGAAATTCTCATGGTTTGCCCCTATTATTCATCATCTAACTTTTGTTAAGTCTAGCTGTATTTGCAAGAGCACCATCTAATCATGGGCTATTTTCCTCTAAAGTCAAAAGTAATCCAATGACACTGTGTCATCAGAAATTTTAAGAGGTTGTGCAGTTTGGAGAGGATTGTAGTTACTGTTCAGAGCGCCAAACCCACCTCCTGGCCACATGAAATGGGAAAGATTCATAACAAATTAGAAATCAAAAAGTACAAAAGGAATCTTTGTTCTTTCAGCAGTACCTAGACCCAGCTCTATTTTTCTTTCCTGGATAGACCCCACTCAGGGAGAAAAAGTGAAACATTTTATTCAATAGTGGGGCCAAATTTACCTAATGCTTGCCAGGCCTTCATCAAACAAAGAATTGCCAACAGCCATTAGAGGTACAATGAAGAAGAATACAATACTCTTATTGCCTAAATATTTTGTTTTTAAAATAACAAAAAACCCAATACCAAATATTGCCCAGTATGTGACAAGAGTGAAATAACAAAAGGAAGGCAAAACAATAAGGGCATACAAGCAGAACTGCACTGGCAAGAATCTGACCCCAGAACTGATGCTGACATGCACACCCAAAAAGCTGGTGGTGGTGCATATCTCTTGCTCTGTGGTATTTCTCCATGTGTCTGCTGAAGTAAGTTGATTGTTCACAATTATGGAAACAGAAAATATAAAACTGTTCATCTTGTTGGTTAGGGTAAATGCAGGGAATGTCACATTGTTTACCTTCTAGACAATCCTATGAGCAAAGCCTAAATCTGGTTATATTACAACAGCTGACCCCACAGTGGGCAACTAATTTAAGTGCAGGCCAGACAAAGTGTGGGGAATATCTTAATTCTGCTGCTTTTCTCAGTAAAACCTGTGTGCATTGCAAAAACCAATTCCACTGCTTCTGTGCTAACTGCTCAACAACACTTGTTTCTTCCTTGACCATATACAGGTACTATATATTAGGTACTCCAGTGATTAGGGGCAGTAAAACAATAATCTGGCTTTTAAAACTAACTATTGTCTGTGTATGTACATGTGTATATATGTTGATGTGAATGTATGTATATACATATATCTATATATCTATGTGCACATACAGAATTTAAAAAAAATGTTTGGAATTTGCATGCAGAACACCCACCTATACAAAAATAAGGACTGGGAGGTGAATATTCAACTAGATAGATTCCCTCACCCCTCTCAGCTGACTCTCTGATTCACTGAGAGAGATTTAGACAGCAAGAATTAGGACCAATATCAATTTTGAATGATTCACATCACTTCTGGATTTTGCCCCAAGTGTATAAAAATAGAAAATTATTATAGGATTAGATTGCTGCACTTCCTTGTTTATTAGCCATTATTTCTCATTGTATTGTTTGTTTCATTTGTTTGTTTTGTTTTTGCTTCCTGACAAGGCTATTGAAGACTGCCTACAGAGAAGCCACTTACTCAAATTGCTCCTTGTGGAGGGAAGGCAGAGTTTTAGAAATGAAGCTTGGAAAACTAAGCATCAGATTCTGCCTTCTTTTCTGTGTAAAGAACCTTAATTGACTTTGTTGCCAGTTATGTCAACAGCTGGAGATGAATTCAGTACCCCTGTGCAAATTTAAGGCTGTGAATAAATAGATGATGATGGCTTTAACTCAGGATTGTGTGATTATTAATGTTATTTGGGCACAAAACTGGCTTATCTTAATACTCAATACAAATCATATGCCTTGTTCTGTTATAAATAGAGGATTTGAGTGAGCAGGGAGGGAGCAGAGGAAATGAAAATGCAGGGATCCAGCAGAGGAAGCAGCTGTGGAAGCAGAGAGAAGACCAACATGAGCTTCAGGGGAATGCCAGTAATGCCACCCCCACCTTGCTGCCAAAGTGCTCGAACAAGCAGACTCTTGCAAAATGACAGACAAACAATCTTACTCTTACCTTGTTGAAAGACCATTATTTTCTCCTATTGATGCTCTGTAAAAGCCTGAAACTGATTCCCGAGGAGTTTTCAATGTCTAAACCAGTTCAGAAAGGTTTCCTGAGCTGCTCTCCTGAGTACACAAATAGCATTTTAGGTTACCAAGTGCTTGGTTAAGTGCCTGTCTTTGAGCTGTGATCAAATTAGACCAAGAGGTTACAAAAAGCTTTGCTTTACAGTCAGCAAAGAGGAATTGGCAACTTAAAGGCAAAAAGGTTCACCCGTTATTGAAAGAGCATTATGACAAGCTACTGTGTTTTTGCAGGGCTCTGTGTGTGGTCTATTAATTTTTCTTGTTATGAAATTGAGTAGCAATTAGTGAAAGCATGCTTTCTGTTTCTCAGAACTATCAAATCTGTCTTCAGAAACTTGACATCTCCATTCCCTTTATTCCAGAAGTAGCACTGGATTATCTCTGGACCCAAATTTCTGGCATAGAAATATCACAGGTGGAAAATGTATACTGGAAAAACAGGTAGCTGACTTCTGAAAGTTGAAGAATATTTGGCCTAGAGAAATATTATGAAAAAGAAATTATTGTCTCCCTGTGCTAAAGGGCACCTTGTGCTAGGTTAATATCCAATATTTTACCAGAAAACACTGTTATATAGTTAAGAATAGAAATCATACTGTACTTTTGACCACAATTTATATATAGTACATCTGCTTTATTATAGGATATGGATAATTTTTTCTCACTGACTCTGACAGACTGAGCTCTATGCATTAGCAGATTTATATAAAAATCTTATTTCTGTCATATATACCTTGCTTACATGCATACTGATTCTTCTAACTGATATCAGAAAGGCTACTTACCTCTGTGTGTTCCTCTCCTTGTTATTAGGTGTAGTTTGAATGAACCCTAAAAGAATTTAGAACATCTAGGTAACTGTGTAGTAATAATTACACGAAGGAATTTATTTTCTTAATAAGGTAATCCTAAATTCATCAAACAGTTACATAAAATTACAGAAAATGTAGGCTTTATTATTTATGGCTCAAGTAAAGACTTTATAAATGTCTCTCTTTTCAGCACCTTCTTTAAATGCCTTTTTCTGTCGGTGGTTATGTGCTAAATTGTTATTTTGCCTGAGGCAGTTTTTCATTAGGAAAAGGACAATAAGTTATGTGGTAACTCAAATTTAAGCAGAGGAATGACTGCTCTTACATGATGGAGCTTTTGTAGTGCAAGAACATATGCACCAGGTGTCACTGATCAGCAGTGGTTTTCACAACCAAAACCACAGGATTTTTTCTAGGTCTTCAGGATAGTGTTTGGATGTTTATTCATTGCTCTATGGAATCAGATGAGTTGTCTCTATAGTTTAGAGTAGTGTCTTGAACAGTGAGGAATAGGCAAGCAAACGAGTAATGGTAGAGAATAACAGAAATGGGGATTCTCCTTAACCTCCACTAGAGATTGTTTTGTGCCCTGCAACATGTGAATTGCTATGCCTGTAATAGTTCACCCCAATGGAAGTCAGTGGCTCTGTGCCATTTCGTTTCAGATGAGAGTCTGACATTTGGCAGAAGAAATACAATCTCTGTTTTCAGTCCATTTTATCCTTCTTGAGATGTGCTTATTGCTTTAAACCTTAATCAATTTCTTAGAATCTTATTAAGTGATCCTAAAATCTATCATGGCAATGAATATTAGAGGTTAATTATGTACAAAATGCAATTATTTTAGTAGCCAGACGTAAATGTAATATGCTTTGATATCACTGAAACCTTCCAGGTGGTTGTGTTCTATCAAAATGTAACCAAAACTTTCTGACCTACCTTCTGTCTGTATCATACTACATTTTAACTGCTGCTATCATAGCTCATCTTAATTGAGAGTATAAATATGGTCTCTGTTTGTGATTAAATTAGCTGGCTGAGGTAATCTGTGTATATTCAACTATTGATGGAAATTAGAGTACTCCTACTCCAGAAAGGTGGCTTTTTTTTATTCTTAGCACATAGAGGTGTTCTTTTCTGCTCATTGCTACACTCAAATTCTTGTTTACAGGCACAGTAGAAACGTCCTTCATATATAGTTAAGAATTTATTGTTATCATGACTGAAAATTTAGCAGCCTAAGTTAAGAAATTCTGTGTAGTCCTAATAGAAAAAGAAAGTAATACTTATAGGTAAACTTGTTACGTGCACAATTCCTTGCTCCTACTCCATTTCATGTGTTAGCCTCATGTCTCTACTGATGCTCTGGCTGCTGAGCTTGATGGTTTCATGCTGATGCTGTTGATGGGGCATTACAGTGAACTGTCATCATCTTGAGTATTTTGCCACAAGGAATATATGTTTGTGTAGATAGTTGCTTCTCACTTGTTCTAGGATTGATCAGGAGTGAGTTTTATACATTTTCTAACATGCTTTTATGCCTCTCATTTGTCTTCATTGGTCTGCAGTTCTCCACTACACCTGAATTTACTATATATGGTGATTTTCCTTGTGTTAGACACTGTTTTTTGTTACCCCCTAAAATGAGTTCTGTCCAACTGCAGGTCTACATGTCTTTAACTGACTGGGTAAGTTTTTTATAGTCAAGGGACCTCCAGTGCCAGCATGTGCCCTCACCTTCAGCATCCTTTTCTTGTGGCCCTCTTCACTTCATCCTGTCTTCACCACTCAAGGACTTTTGTTGTAATAGTTCTGTTTTTCTCTGCACTATGTTATCATGTTAGAGTAGTAGATATCCCTTTTTCCATAGGACAGCTGCTTGTTATTGATTTGTAAATGAAGGGACATAAAGTTCACTCTACAAAGATAAACAAAAGTACAATGAATTAGCCATAGACTTGTGGTCAATACAAGAAATTGATGTCACATCTAAACTAAGTAAAACAAAACCAGAGGCAGGTCAAGAAAAGTTCAAACAGAGCAAGTCTGACAAGCCTGAGTCCTGAAGCTTTATAATTCTTCATGAAGCTTATGGTCTGTTAGCAATGGCAATACAGTGTTGCACTGTTACCTGGTTACATAAGCTTTTATTTATTTCTCTTTTTGTAGCATCTTGCTGGTGACAGGAAATGGAGAGCTGAGCATTCATATAATGATATTATAAGGAATTGGGTCATTATTCTGGGCAGAGAATTCTCAGTAATTCAGTTGCTGAGTAACTGCAAAGCCTTCAGTTGAAGCTCATCACTGGCACAGTCTGTCTCTGATTGCTCTGCATATTAGTATTACTTCTTTCAGGTGCACTAATATAGCACGGCACCACTCATTTTTCTAATAGCACATCATCTTCCCCCACTCTGTGAGTCCCAAATGTCCTTACTGGAATTAGTAAGAGTGACAAAGTCAAAAAATAATGACAGAAGTGGGTTCAAAATAGTGAGAAAATCTGTGCTTTCTCAAGGATTTCTCAGTGTAGCACAGATTGACACCAGCCTCCTGACTGCATGCAGACAGTAAACTGCATGAGAGCACTGCGACATCCATATGATGTGCTTCTTCCTCTGATGAACATGGTGTCCTTGGGGGAAAGTGGACCAGTCTTTCTGTTTGCAAATAGTTCAGAAATCAGCTTGGTTGTAAGAGGCATTAATATAATTTTATATTAAATGTATGAAAGTAGGGGAAGGATGAAAACTTTGGGACTATAATTGAGCCACTTTTGACAGAATCTAAAGGTGGTTAATTCTAACTAGAGAATGTTGTGAGAAATGCACTGCCCAGGCAGCTGCATTCATGTCTGAAGTGGGAACTGACTTTTGCTGTCACTTTACCTCATTTAACAGTGAGTGCATCCATTTCAAACTTACTGAAAGGAATTATTTCCAGCTTACTGTAGGCAAATCCTGTCTACTTTAACCTAGTTGTGTTAGGTACTATTGAGAATATAGTTACATCTTCCCAAAGGTGGCTGCAAAGTGTGTCTGAGCTCTTGTCTTGCTACATTAATGCCATTGCTGGTGTCTGAGCCAATAAGGTAATGTTAGCTTGTATGGGTTATGACTGCAGGAATTGTGCAGTACTGTAGAGGACAGTGGGAAGGAATTTCAATCCTATTTGTTGCTTACAAAGTTTATTGGCTTCAATTTGGACTCTGTAAGAAAGAGGTGTTTCTAAATGAGTAAGGACAGGAAAGAGTAAACTTAGGATGTTTTTCTGAATGAAGAAAAACCATATTTGGATCCATAGAAACACGGAATGGTTTGGGTTGGAAGGGACTTTTAAAGATACAGTTCAACACTCCTGCTGTGCACAGGGACATCTCTCAATCAGATCACCTTTGTTGAACAGAATCTTCCAATCCTCCGAGAACAGATGTTTCACAAGGTGTACAGGCACCATTCCCCAGGGTTTCATCCTTCCAGTGAAAATCTTTCCTTGTGTCCAATCTGAATTTCCCACACTGTGGTTTGCAACCACTGTTTCTTGTTACACTGTTTGGCATCACCAAGAACAGTTGGCTTTCAGGTTGTTGGAAGTACTCATGTTACAGTGGGAATACTGTAACACGCATAGCAAACAAAGAGTCCCATGGAAAAGAAATAGATATGGACGGATTCTTGATAGATGTTTCAGAGATGTTTATTTCTCCAGCCGCATGGCCAGGACTCTGCCGAGGAACTGAGGCAATCACGGGACCTGAGGGTCCTTGCCCACGCAGGGGAACACAAAACAACCAATGGGAACAAGGCTGACCAGGGGCAGGGAAACCCCGTGTCTCCCCCCAGGGCCCCTCTCCCAGGATCCCATGGCAGGGGGAGGGACCCCGACATACTCATCTACTTCCCACCTACATTGCAGTCAGATTGCCACCAGCTGCCTCCTCTCCCACCTCCACAAACTCTCAAACACAGGTGATTTTGGCAGCTTTTGATCTCTTCAAGTTTTTCTACATCACTTCTGACTTGGAGACTCAAAACTCTAGAAAGTCCTCAGCTCATAGAGCCATGGGCCATGCCAGAATATTGGATACACTACCATGAAATCTAACTCCACTGCTAACTTGATGGACCACAGGCACCAAACTGTCATCATATGCGATGACAGTTTGGTGCCTGTGGTCCATCAAGTTCCAGCTGTCTACCTTCCCACCTTCTGCAACCTAGGTAAGCATTCTTCTACTCATCAAGACCTGAAATAAAACTGATGTTTGTTTTTTTTTCCCCAATATGGCTTCATCTCTGCATGAACCAAATTCTTTGAAAGGAAAAGTTCATATACTTTTTTGTCCTAGTGGATAGGTCAGAGCTCTTCAGTTCCAGTAAATCTGTCTCTTATATTTACTTTCTACTTTGAATTGTTTTCTGGATGACATGTTTGGCTTGATATTTATGACCTGTAGGACATCTGAAAACAATATTTATTTCCTGTAGTTCTAGACCAGAGAAAAGATATCTTTAAATGTCTCTAGAACTGTTATATGAACTTTTGGGTTGCCATACAGGATTCCAAATTTTACCTGCAATAACTCAGGAAATAGGCCTGTCTCTTTTGGAGTATAGCTGGATGAAGAGTCTGGTTTAATGAGCAGCAGTTGTACAAAATCGAAACAAGATGTTCTCGTAATAAAGTTTTGGATGGGGAATAGTAAGGAATACATTATAATGCTGCTATACCAATAAATCAACAATCTGATCTCAGCAATGAAATTGTGATTCTGAGTCTCAGAAAAGATATTGAAGGCCTATGGAGAGGTCAGAGAGAGGTGACAAGAAGTGATACAGAGAGAAACACTTTAACCCAAAGGCAGTTTAAAATATGGCTATGTTTACTTTAGAAAAGCTGCAAATAAAGGTGAACTCAATAGTTGAAGAGTGTTGTAGTTCAGATTGTCTTTTATCTTTTCTTATTATACAGAGCAAAAGGAACTGTTGCACTGGCAGTGTTGACTCCTTAAATCAATGTATTTAGCAGTTCAAGGAGGAATTGAACAAGACTATTGGAATGAGTAGTAATAACAAAAATATGTTACAATGAACAAAAATCTTTGTGATAATTTGATCCTGCTTCAGTAACTGAAGATTAGAACAAGGCAAAATTATCCCTAAGCCCATTCCTCATTGTTTGAGATGATCTCAGGCCAGATCCAGGTCTCCTTGATCCTCTGGTATGGAAGCTGAAGAAATTTTTTATAATGACAATGCGCACACAGTTCTAATACCTCAAAAGATCTTCTATTTAGTTAATACCAGAAACTCTCAGTATCTAGTGTAATAATTTATCTGCTCATCCCAACCTTCCTTTTGCATATGCTATATCTGTTAGGAGATAGAGCAACACACTTGAAGAAATTATGCTTGTTTTCTCAGTTTTTTGTAATATAGATTTTAAAAATGATTTCCAAATCTGGATTTTTAAACAGGAATTTTTAAGCTTCATTTAAAAAAAAATCAGTTACATTATATTTTTTTTTGGTGATTTGCCTAGAATATGTTCATAGCTTTTTCCTAAGTGATCACATTACTAAGATCCCACAATATATATGAGTAATTTAAATTATTATGCCTCTTGCCTCCTTAAATCTGGTAGTTCTGTACTACAGCTTGTTTCTACAGCTTGTTGCTTCTGCTACTAATTAGAAACTGCAAATCAAAGCCAAATTAAGTACTTCAGCTATGAAAACTGTGCTATACCAAAGAGTAGGTGGATTAATATGTTTAATATTTGACACAGCTTGTGGAATGAAAAATAGAACAGTGAGAGGATGTTCAAGGAATTGTGAAAATAAGGTTCAGATGGTACAAACTGGAAATCTTTGTTATGCTATTTAGGCAATGCTGATCTGGTTTTTTGCTACCTTCTCCACGGCCTCTTTTTTAGACATACAGGCTTTCACAGTTGACTATATAACTTAGGAGCTAGCTAGTGGGTTTTTTTTGCTCCAGCTACCAGCCCTGTTAGTGTGTAACACACTGAAGTTTTACCAGTGTAGTTTCATATTGGTTAAAAGGGATTTGAGTTAGTCCATCCATGAGGTGCACTCAGTGCAGTCTTGATGTCTGTTGATTTAACCCGAGATGAAAATTACCTAAAAAATGCCAATGAAGTGTGAATTAAATTAGAGAAGGCAAAGTTATCACATTTCTGGTCTTGTGGAGTTGAAATCACACTTTTAATTAAACTGAGATAGGTTTGACTAGAGAGGAAGCCTTTAACTTCAGATGTAGTATGTACCATCATGCAATCTGTCACAAAGAGCTAATGTGTTGAACACAGTGGCTCCAAGATGAATTTGTAGAAATTTCACTATCAGCTTATGAAAACATGACATATAGGCATTAAGATTTTCTTTGAGGCCTAATTACTAAACCGTTTTCAGTCAAATACACAGATATCTTCTCAGGTAATAGGGACCAAGCAGGAAAGAAAATGGTTCCTGATATTGGAACATCTTTCTGAATTTGAAGAAATTGCTGAAGTTGTTTCCATCTTCCAATTTTCCAGCCTACTCTAAAGCACACAGCCTGCAAGATTTAGAACAGCTTACAGTAGCTGAATGCTATACAACCTTTCCACAAATATGCAAAATGTTGAATGGTTTTGCTTGTTCCATGAATTTTTTGCTAGTGGATCCCATGAAGTAGCTAGTTTCCCAGCTTTGGCACATTGATTTATCATGTTGTCAGCAAATTCAATACAGACTGCTCCAATTACAAATATGACATTCTCCAATTAGCTCTTTATGAAATGCCTTCCACTTGATAAGTAACTCTGCAAAAAGCAAGAAAGAAGTTATTACCACATTGTGAATCAAAGTGAAAAGCAAAAACTTAAAAAAAATTTATCCTTTATGGTGTATGGAAAAATTTTGACCATTCCTGCATTGAGCTGTGCATTTCTCCTTCCCCTGTGCATCCAAAATAATGTTGAGCTGGGCATTTGGATACTCTTTTAAATGGGACACATAGACTTAAGGTCTACAAATTTAGTCTTCCAGTACCTAATGGACAGTTATAGACAAGATAAAATTAGACTCATCTCAGAGGTCCATGAAAGGACAAGGAACACTGCTACAAAACTGTACTTAAAGAAAGAAAAGCCTGCTTACTGTGGATGGTCAAGCAAAGTAATAGGCTGTGGAATCTACAGCCCTGGACATCTTCAAAACTTGTCTGGGCAAAGCTCTGACTGACTATGAAGTTAGGTCAAGTTTCTCAGAAATTATATTAGGTTACTTTGAACAGGAGGTTGCATTACACTACCTCCAGAGGTCCTTTATAATTTAAAATTTATTATGATTCTTGGGATTTTCTGCATGTAGAATCCTGCATTCTTTTCTCCACGGTACTGAAACATCAGTTGATGGGATGCAAGGTGACTTCCATTATCCTCCTGTAAAATGGAGGCGGGGGGTGTCAAACCTTTCCTGTGTGGGGCTTTGAAGAAGGAGGCTTATATCTATCCTCTCCCAGCCGTGTACAAAGAAAAGCACAAGTCTTTCTTTAAAGGGATCTTTTGAATAAGTCCTTTTATTCCAGAAAAGAATTCTAGACTGTGGATCCCAGGCAGATAAGAATGCTCATGTTCCTCTTTCACATTTCCTACACAGGACTTTTTGGCATCATACGTTCTGCTTAGACAGAAAATTTCTCTGGGTATCTACAGTGAGCTAATCGCTCTCCTTGGCAATGGATCCAGACTAAAGTTCAGACACGAGATTCTGCATAATGGAGGAAATTATTATTGCTCCAGATTCAAGCCATTATGCAGTGTAGCACTGGTAGAAAGAGGGTCAAAAGTGCACAGCAGAACATTTCTTTCTATTTTATTTTTCAGATAGTCTATGTCTTTGTTTTTAATATATTCTTCTGGCATGGTTTAGGGCTAGTTTCATATTTTAGAATTCATGATCCAGAGTCCTACTCACATGCAAACCTTCTGCAAGTGACTTTTGATAGAATTAAATTCTACTGTTTACTTTCTTTGGTTACTTTAGATCCAAATCAAGACTGATGGTATTCTCCCTGCATCAATGAGTGGATTGGCTGTTTGATCTACTAATTAAAAGATAGTGGTTTCTGAAAACACTTTCTTAAGTATGTTAAATTTCAGAATTTGATAAATTATTTTTTTGACTTGAGTCTATTCCAAGCTTAGTTTGTGGCTTAAGCTTTAGTATCACAAGCAAAATATGCCTGTTACCTACCTCAATCATGAATATATTTTATAAGTGTGAAATGAACTTTTTCCCTTTGGTTTGCTGATGTGAGAGGGTAGGATAGGAAATTCTCACAGCTGGCAGACAAAGAATTACTGTAGTTGCAAAGTGGTTGGGAACACGAATGTTGATTATTTCAATGAAAGAATTTAATTAGGCCTCCTAAGGAACAGGATATTACTGACATCATTGATTGCCAAAATGAGCAAAGTAATACAGCACTTACCATTGCAATATCACTCTCTTAATGATGCCATTATTAGAGTTTGGCTGGCATCCTGAAATGTGTACAATAGCTTGGCAATAGTATAATGATTTGGAAATCGCAGATGTAAGGCAACGATGTGAAAGCCAAAGGTTTACTGAAAAGAAGTCCAGATGAAGCATTTTTAGTGCCTCTCAATATCAGAGATCTGTAATGGACTGACTCTTTCTCATTACTGCAACATATAGGATAATTAAAAAAGGAAATAAAAAAATCACTGTGTTTTCTTATTCTCACTTTCCCACAGGCAAGATTTCATTCCTTTTTAGTTTTACCTCTTCCTTTATTAGGAAAGTTCTTCTACCCTAAAATATCTCTATAGACAAAATTTAACAGGTTCTCTGAGAAGTTTCTCTTTTAGTTCCTGCACTGATATTCCATTAAGTCAAAGAAAAAACAGACTCCACAGGATCCTGTTATAGGTCTCCTTATGGATATAGAATTTTCATAGGTGTTAGATTCACTGGCCCAGATTAGTTCCTGTGCTGCTCTAAATTGCAGTGCTCATGTGATATTCCTAGAAAAGCCAGATTAGGGAAGACTCCTTTCTCACTAATACACACCATTCTTCTCCAACACACCTGACAGACAGACTAGTAGTGGAGAGACATGGGTGATAGAGCCATAAAATCTGGTACTATTTGTACCTCTGACAGATAATTTTCTGTTTCTCCCTATAGTTCAATTGCATTCCTTCTGTAGCATTTTAAAACTGCAGTAAAATCTGGCTCATATAATGTGAACTAAGTAGTGCTAGCTTTTAAATTCTGTCTGAATTTGGATAGACAAATGCAATCCTAAGCACTTTTTTTTTTCAAATTGTATAAAAATACTTATGGGGAGGATACTGAGAACTGAATTAAAAAGGAGATATTGAGATGAGTGGCATACAATGGAAGAATGAGAAGGGGTTATCCAATCTATATTCGAAGCGTATAAATTCTCTCCTCATACTTCTTTTCTGTCTCCTCTGCAGTAGAGATGTGGTTTGGTATGCTGGTATTTGAAACAACTGCCTTTACCAGAACCATTTATAGGGCAGATTGAATTTGGGATATTGTTTTAAGAAAAAAAGACTTGAATTGGAATTGCATTTGACATTCACGTGCGGCTAATATTAGTTCTAGTAACTAGGAAATGAGAAATGTTTTGAAAAACTTCTCATGGTATAAATATCCTGAAATACTTTGGATTGCATTTTACATTGACTAGATCCCAATGATTCTCAAAATTTAATTTCCTTCCAAAAATAAATTGTGGTGAATTCTGTCCCAGCCCCTCATTGCTGAACGTACAGTAATAGCAGCTAACAAAGCTCTTTCAGCTCTTTGTGCAGCTTCTTTCAATTCCACATCCCTTCACACATTTTCAGATACTGAGATTACCCAGACTTTGATTCCATTCTTTGCTCTGAACCTGCAGCCTCTATTTTAGAAATGGAGCAGAGCTGTTCTGTTCATTTATTTGCTTTATGTAGCATTTCCATTTGTGGCCAGTCAACAAGGCCTTTGCTTCCCCTCTACCCCATTCTGAATCTGAAATGAGTAATCTACTATATAATTCATATTAATCTCTTCACAGTATTATGGTGTACCTATAGCAAGTTCCTTGCAAAGCAGTGAAATATTCAAAGCTTACTTTCTGACTATTTATAAACAATTTGCAAACAATTATCCATCTGTTAGCACTGTACAGTCACAGCAAAATTTGTCTGATAATAAGTAATTTTCTAAACTTCATTTAAATAAACTATTTTTGCTGTCAAAACCAGCTACAATGTTCATGCTGAGATGGATATACATAAAAATGACAGAATTTGGGCCACGGTCTCTTTAACCTCTGAACATGCCTAAAATAATGACTAGAAATCTTCATGACTGTAGTTCTTTTTCCATTGGAAGAAGTGGATAGGAACTGTACATTTTCTTAGATCTGAGAGCAGCTGATATGTTATGTGCCAGGGGAAAAGCAGATGCCTGTAAGGGTGTCAGTAGCCAGATTGTTTGCTGCACTGCATTGACGCTGGCTGTTCTGGTGTTTGTATCCCCTCAGGTGGGGTTTATGTAGATTTCCCTTTGTCTGGCAGCTGATTGAGAGGTTTGATCAATAGCACTGCTCTCACCTATCAAATAAGTGTAATCCTGGAAACTATTTTGATAAGGAGCAGGCTCTGAACACCTCAAAGTCTTTTTTAGCTGCTGGATGACACTGTTTTGCCACAAACAAGTCCAGTCATCTTTAGGGAGGACAAACACTGAGGGTTTTACAAAAACATAATTGAGTTACTATTTGAATTATAGTAGCAATATCTGAAAATACAAAAAGGAAGTGAAAACGTGTCTTGAGCCTAATAATGTAAATAAAGTCTCTAGTAATGCCTTGGATATTTTTCCCCCTTGAGAAAAACGTGTGGCCTTGAATAATGATATACCTATTGTTTTAATTTTCCAACCAGCAAAATACCTTGAGTGATCAGTACAATAAATAGTTAAATGCTTCATTGTAACAAAACCTCTTGCCACAACAGGATGGACTTTTTGTGACTGCAATTATTGCTGCTTGTACCCTGAACAGTGACTATGTTTTTGGTGTTGTTATCTGGGAAAGCCATGATAGTATCCACCTACTTCACAACAGTGTAAAAGCTGTGTAGCTGTGTTACTAAGAATAATTTTCAGTCCTCTAATCTTTAATGATTATATCAGATACCTTTGTTGCCTCCTCAGGGCAAATTTTCCTAATTATTTATGGCACTAAACAGGCCAAAAGGCCAAAGGCTTGGTGCTGCCATTGTGAGCATCTCTTCCTGCCATGCACAAGTACTGATCAGGTCTTCAGGTGATTGATTTTGAACTCTTGTTGTTTGGGCTCTGAGGTCTGAATCTGCTTCTAGATGGTTCTCTACTGAAGAGAATGTGCAGTAACTCTTATTTTATTGGTGTGAATGATTGTAAGGTAAAGTGAATTTTTTTCCAAATAAATAAAGATATTTATGTTCTAGCCGTAACAAGATGGTTTTTTTGGAGGATGAGTGATTTTTCTTCAGATATGACAAAGCTTAAAGTAAATAAATCTTTATCACACTTTCTTTTCTCAGAATAATATCTCAGTGACTGAATGGGGAAAAGGAAATATGATGTGACTATTATTTGATGTATCAAAGAGCTGCTGGTTTAAAGCAGTGTCTGGGGAAATCTTGTTATATGGCAAGTTTATGACTAGATTTTTATTCAATTAGATTTTGAAACCAGAATGAATGAGCAGTATTACAATCACTTGAAGGAAGGTACAAGTCCATATCATTCATGGCTCTGTCTTCTGAGGCGATATAATATGGTGATGTCACAAATGCCTCACCTGGAGGCAGGAAATCCACTAACTGACAATTGATCAGAAGTTCTAAAATATAAATAACAGATCAGAACCTTTTTTTCTGTAAGGAAAATGATATATTTAACTTTTATTATTATGGAATAAATTCTGACCACTACTGCTGTTTGCATTATTTAATGGTGTAAACATGCCTAAATAAGTAATCCTATATGCCCCTCATTAGTCTTTTGCTAATGGTAAATTATATTCAGTAATACCAACAACTTGATTTTTCTTTTGCCTTAATTTACATAATAGGTCTAGAATTACCTTTTAAGAATGTCTTTAAAATTTTATGTTCTCTAGTAAAGTATCTGAGAAAGATTTCAGATGTGTAGGCTTGAACATAGGTTAACATTTGAATTTTTTGAATATTTATACTTTGCTTGTCACAATAGAATACACATTTTATAAGAGCCTAATACCTATGAGGATAATCTGTATATTCCTTGCCATGAAAATTAATAAATTAATTTATAAAACTAGGAGAAGATTGAAAATATTCTGTCAAGATCTAATAAATATCTTTATTTACATCAGCAGTGTGCACTTTTCCTTCCTAAGGTCCAATTATGTTATTTCAAAAAGGTCAAGGGGCCAGAAATCAATATTCAAACTGTTTTTCCAGGTTCAATTAGATTAAGTAAGTTTTTGATGAATTTTCTCCCCCAGGCTGCCTTAATACCTGTCACTGTGAAAAGCAGTGCCTTTGCAGGACCACTGTCCCCAGGGGAAGCTGTTG
Organism: Aphelocoma coerulescens; assembly: GCF_041296385.1. NCBI lineage: Eukaryota > Metazoa > Chordata > Aves > Passeriformes > Corvidae > Aphelocoma > Aphelocoma coerulescens. The sequence continues at coordinate 29,684,248 of NC_091015.1, forward strand.
AGGTCCTGCAGACAGAAAGCAAACTCCCAGATGTTCAAGGAAGTAGTCAATAGAACACCCCGAGAAACTGTCCTCAGGGATAAGGGAGCACACCAGAGCTTGTAGATCTTTAAGGGTCCTTTCCACAGAATAAAAGAGCTCTTGATCCCCTGGAATAAGAAATCAGGAATGGAGGGCAAGAGACTGACATGGTTCAGTCAAGACATGCTGGACAAACTAAAGGGCAAGAAAGAAATGCACAGGCAGCAGAATCAGGGACAGGTATCCTGTGAAGAGTAGGGGGACGCTGCCCGGCTATGTAGAAGGGGTCAGGAAGGCCAAGGCACAGATGGAGCTGAACTTGGCAAGGGCTACAAAGAATAATAACAAGGTCTTTAACAGGTATGTCAGCCCAGAAGACCAGCCCTATCCTGGGCTGTATCAAAAGCAGCATGGCCAGCAGGTCGAAGGAGGTGATTCTTCCCCTCTACTTTGATGAGACTTCACTGGAGTAATGTTTCAGCTCTGGGGTCTGCAGCACAGGAAAGGCATGGACCGGTTGGAGCTGGTCCAGCGGAGAGTCACAGTAATTATCAGAGGGCTGGGACATGTCTCCCATGAAGAAAGGCTGAGAGAGTTGGGGTTGTTCAGCCTGGGGAACAGAAGGTTCTGGGGTGACCTTACTGCAGCCTTTCAGTGCTTAAATGGGTCCTATAAGAAAGATTTGAACAAACTTTTTAGTACAGCCTGCTGTGATAGGACAAGGGGTGATGGTTTAAAGCTAATAAGGGCAGGTGTAGACAGATATAAGGTGGAATTTTTTTATGCTGAGGCATAAAAAATTATGATGAGACACTGGAACAGGTTGTCCAAAAGGGTGGTAGATGCCTCATGCCTGGAAACCTTCAAGGTCCGATTGGACTGGGCTCTGAGCAACCTGATAAGATGACCCTTCTCACTGATGGGGAGTGAGGATAGGTGACCTTAACAGGTCCCTTCCAACTCCAAGTATTATATTCTATAATTCTATGTTGAGGTTTTTTTCCCAGTACCTGAATTATTACTCAGAAGTTGGTGCAACTGGAAATGAATAAATTAAGAAAAAATCCTCTAGTTAAGACTCTTTTGCCAATGACAGGTGTTCAGACTAAGTACATATGCTGGATGTTCTATAGTCTGAAAGATTTACCTAAATCTGATTCAATATTCAAATGCCATTTGTAGCTTCTTGCTAATGATAATTGTGCACCAGAAACAAAAATCAGCAGATGGAATACTTTTCCGATGCACAAATAATTTTTTGGGGAGGAGGGATTTCAGTCTGAGCCACAGTAATGCTGTGTTGATTTTATGCTTTTTGTAAAGGAAATATGAAGCAAATACACAACATAAAGAGACTTAAAAATTAGAAACTGACACAGCTGTAATTTGTAACCTAAGGTAATTATCTTTTCTTGAAACCATCTGGTCAGAATTAAACCAGACAACTACCAAAAATGTGATAGGTCAATAGCAAGCGAAACAGGCATGCCCATGGAGAAATGAAAGTGGCATGGAGTACAGTCACTCTACACTGTGGATAAGCTTGTCTTTATTGGTAAGCATGTATTATCTTTTCTCCTATGAGAAAATTTATACCAGATCAAATCAGTGGTGATATGTGTGTGTTTACATGCATTCTCACCTGCCATCCTAATCTATATTTTCCAATAAACTAATTTTTGTTTCCCAAATTTTAGATCATGAAATTGGAAGATAAACAAATCTTCCTGAAAAATATTGTTTTGTCCTCATGCATGATGATCTGGGACAAAGACAGTTCTTTGAGGAGGAGAAATGATAAAAAGTATTTAACTTATTTAAGTCATTCTACCAAAGAGCAGTTAATGAGTTAATGTTATGAATACCCATCTTGACAAACAAAACTGTAAACTTTTTTAATGAATACAGTTTCTGTCTCCCTGGAAAATGATGCTGTAGAGATACTATTTTTTTTTCTTTCTATCTTTTCCCTGTTTCTTTGGACTACAACAGCATTTTATAATTATAAAAGACCCAGAGTTTATGCTTTACTGAGCAGAAACCAGCAACCTCTTCCTGTCTGCTTCTACTTTTGATGTGTTTTTCCATGCTGTGGAAACTATTGCAGAATTCTTATGCCAGTTCAGTAGAATCGGATAACCAAGAATAAGTTTTTCATTTAATATCCATCATAATCCATTAAGAATTGAATAATGAATGTTATCTGTCTTTGTGTACCCATTGGATATGTAGCCATGGAATTCAGAGTACAAACAGTTATGTCTGTATGCAAAGTACATATAAGGGGCTTTTCCATGTTTCACTTCAGGGGAATGGGAGTCAAGCTCCAATTTAATCACACAGAACCTTGCTTAAAAATAAATGGTCACCAGAGGTAGCTGGGTGCAAGAGACCACTGAGGTTATAGTACTTAACACAGCAAGATCTCTGAAAAGAACGATGAGAAATACAAAACAAACTTATTTGTGTGCAATTGCAAATATAATTGCATATCAGGAGATGAATAGCAACTGAGAACAGGAACATGGTTCATAAAGTCCTTTTCATAAAAAATGGAAAAGTCTACAAATCTGGCTCTTAGGCAGCTCCATTGTCAGTAAGAGGAATGTTTATCCTGAGGTCTCAGACAATGTACTGAATAAAAAATAGTGTGGAAATCTTTAGTTAGCCTGCATAGTGAAGCATTCTTCCTAATAGTTTGCATGCTGGTGCTTCATTTGCAAGAAGAGATGGTGGGGCTTTTTTTTTTCCCTCCTTGTTAAGTTACTACTCTCATCTTACCCAGTACTTCTGAACGATGAATTTTATACTCCCTTGAAATCAAGTCCTGAAAGTTGTCAGCAGGAACATGAGAGCTTGTATAACGCTGGAGTTATTTGGAGATTCAGAGCCAAGGTCTCTGGGGTAACTGTGCATGACATTTCAGATCTGAGATGACACTTCAGATCTGAGATCTGTCCGCGTCTGTAAGATCTCAGTGCATCTGAGATCTGTCAGAATTCTTATTTCAGTGGCTCTGTTGAAATTTAATCTCTAAAATCCCTCATCAAAAATTAGGATTATGTGTGATTCCTGATTAAAGTTGGTAGCAAGGGGGGATCAGATTGTTAAAAACAATCACAAGGTGTTATCATAACTCTTGATTAACCATAAGAAAGGTTTAGTAATCTAAGATAATTCAAGATACTTAGAGAGAAAAAGGAGATCTATATTTGAAAATAAATTATGATAATTTAAGGAATTATTTTACTGATTCATTCTTGAGGAATAAATGACATTTTATATAAGATTGTATATAGTTTTGTCTACCTGCTTTCTTTGGATGTTCACAGTCAGTTTTTGACATGTATCACTTAAAAACCTCGTGGAAGTTGTAGGATATGTGAATTTAAATGTGAAATACAGTATTACTTGACTGAACCTTTCATTTGTTAGAAATGAGTGTTGAAATACACTTTTTGTAAAAGTTTATTCAGAAGTTACATGTAAAATGCCTCTTTGCTAGGATATGATCCAGCATATAGAGGATGTACTCTGGGAAATAAAGTCTGCCCTGGAAGATTGTGCATTTAGAGGGAGCTGGGCTTTCTGGAAGTCCCTGTCCTGTCTCTTCCATTGCAAATGAGAACAGTTTTCAGGTGCATTCTGTCATGGGATGATTTCATCCAAGTTCAACATGGAGAAAAAAAAGATATTCACACAGACTCTGAATCCAGAGTCCATATTGCCCCTGTGCAGGTCCAAATTTCAGGACTTTGTGATATGTTGCATCAGAAAGGGTGGAGAGTGGAGGAGCAGGTTGACTGCAACAATTTATCTCTGAAAGGTTTTAGCGCTAGAAATCTATATGATGTGAAATTCCTTGTCTGTGCTTTTCTCTTGGAGCCAAATATGCAGAAGGGTTTTGCATGAAGGATGGGAACAATATTTGTTTCAAGGCATTTCAGCTACTGGACAAATGTGGAATTTAAAAGACCAGAATTAAGTACACAGGCTGATGTTTCCCAAGTAGGGCTTGGTAGTTTCCTGAGGTTGACAGAGCAATGGTCTGCTTGGGTGGTTCCTGGATGTCACAACTCATGTTAACTTCTCCGAGGCTGCTCTGCTCCCATTCACTGTCCCTTTTGGGCTTCCATGGCAAAGTATAAAATGAAACTGGGATAAAAGCTACAACTCTTTCTTATTAGTTTTATAAGCTAGAAACATGAAAGCAAAATGGTTCCTGTTCAGAATGATGTACTGGACACCTTTAATCTATGAACCCAAACCTTTTCAGGCTTTTTACCTTCTCACTGCTAATACTTCCATTTGTTCTGTTTATTTAATGTCATTTTAATTTATTTAATACTTTAACCTCTTGATTTCAGGGACTGAATTTTTCTACAGTTTGGAAAGATTCCAGAAAAATAATGACAATGGGAACGATCATGTGCTACTGCAATGCAAGAAATGATTGATCAGGCTAGAAGCAGATTACTGGCTTATTCCTGGTCAAGTAAGTTTTTCATGACCTTATATTAAGCTTCCATGATGTGTATCATATTTTAGTCAATAAATAGCATTTTTCTGTTCAAGCCCATTGGAAATTATACACAATTCTGCAAGTATTGATCAAAGAGCTCTATTCTGCTAAATCCTTTCTTGTAGCAAAATTAAATATTTCCAGATTATCCATTGGTATTGTGAAGAGATTTTTAGCCCTGAAAAGGATAATCAGCCTTTCTGCTTTATATTGGTTTCACAAGTATTTTTTCCTCCTTTACAAGTTCTTTCACAAGTGTTTTTTTCTTTTGTTTTCAAACAAACATGCAGGACATAAGAACTAAGCTATGTTTGCAGTGACTGTTTTTAATGTTTTATTACATTAGCATGTTGTGAATGTATATATTAATTGGAATGTAGTAATTCAGAATTAAAGAGGAAAATTCCTCAAAACTAAAATCCATCAGTGCCTCATCACAAAGTGGCTGACTTATAGTAGGACAAAAAGAGGCTAACACTGTGCTCTTTTGTAAGACAGATTATGAGGAAGACATTCATTTCAAGTTTATTTATCCAAATATTAATGGCATTATATGAAAAATATCTGCACACAAAAAATGAGTTTTTTCCTCATTATTGCTTGCTTTGTGCTTTCTTATTCTCATCAAAAATTCTCTTACAACCTTGTAGCAGAAGATACAATGAATCCTTTAGGCTTTCTGTCTCCAGTACTTGTTCACTGACCTCATGTAAATGCAATTGTGTATACCTAATTTTTATACTAATTTATTGAATGAAGTCTTGGTATTGCCAGATGTGAAATGAAATAAGTTCCAGGAAACCTTGTTTCCAGTGGTGAGGTGACAATCGAAAAAGAAAATAAAAATGGATTGTGCAATTGTAAGCACAGTGTGCTCATGGAACAGTGCATAGCCAGCTGTAATGGGATAAGATTAATTTCTGTATATGCAGGGAAGGGTTTTACACAAAAGCATTATGGGACATGCACTCAGTATTTAAAGTAAGACGAAGATTGTTCCATGCAATGATGCTTATGTAATCTATCAAGAGCTAGAAGAAAGGTTTAAATACATCTGTTTGACCTCTTATGTTTCAGTATGTTGCCAAATTATGCCTGATTCCATTACGAACATTTTCCTCCTTTAAACATGGTTATGTGTTTAGAGTGAAAGGCTGGAAAAGAAAATAAAACAGAATTCACACATGCTTCATTGATAAATCTCTAGAGGTCTTCTTGGTGCTTCAGAAAGAAATTGTATTGTTGAGTACAGGAAAGTGCTGAAAACAATAAGTGCCTTAAGTTGAAATTTTACACGACTTTGCTGGATTTCCTCTTCCATTAGTATTTTGTAATTAATGGAATGTGTATTTTAATGGCTTGAGTTCCTGTTGTTGCTGCTTTGAGAAGATATGGAGCCATGTTTTGTTTAAAGTTCAGGTTTCATCTAAACACAAACATAAATATCTAACTTTTCAGAGCTTTAAATTTTATGGTTCTAAATATCAACATGGGTATTAGAAATTTTTTTTTTTTTTTTCAAAAAAAAACCCCATGGAGAAGACAAAGGGAAATGAGTACAGATTGCATTGGGATGGATTTCATCCTGATATAAGATATTTTCATAAGACATTTTTAACACTAAGAACAGTCATATCCTGGAACAACCTCCCTCAGAGGGGGAGTAGAGTTCCCTCACTGGGTATTTTCAATGTATATTTGGACAGATAATCTGATTTAAGCTCCATTTCTCATGAAAGGTTGGACCAAATTATCTTTTGAGGTTCCTTCTATCCTGGGACATAACCTAATCTTCTTCTAGATGGAAGTGGTATGAGAAACTGGTCATTACTGGGGACAGGGCCTGGGAGAATTCTGTGGCTGATGGTCTCCCAGGATGGTAAATAAAGACTGGATTTGTCTTTCTCTTGTTTTATGACTGAGGAAGTAGCTAATGTTTAAGGAGAAATCCAGCAATGCTCTCTTCTTTTTTTCTGTTAGTCCTTCTCCATACATTCAGAAATCTGGTTTTCGTTAGCAGTATCCAGGGTAATATTTTATGAATATCAGTTATCTTAACTTCCTTCCGTTCTTTTATAAGGGAAGAATATCCCCATTTCCCCCCAAACATCAAGATATTTTCCTCTGAAATATAAAGAAACCAAAACATGATGAGGTGAGATGATAAGATACCTGGTAGCTTTAGCACTTAGCATCCCACTCAGATGAATTATCTGGCCTTCAAAAAACTCCTGTAAAATCAACAGGAAACTGAAACCACTAGATTTTTCCCACTAAACTGCAAAGACATTTGCAATGTAGCCAATGTGTGACCCTCTCAAAATGTTTGTCTAAAGCCAGACAGAAACAGAACTCAAATCTCCAGGTTTATAAACCTGAGCTTTAATTCTGAGAGCAGAACCAGAAATATTTGTAATCCTCTCCATCTCTGCTGACTGGCTCTCAAAATAAGAGTATAAATTCTTGTATGTGAGAACAGAGTTTAACTTAAGTGATTGGATCCTGTGTTTTTCACATAATTACAGTTTAAAATATGTTGCACTGTTTTTTCTTGTGGTGTTTTTATTTGTGGCAGATTTTTGTATCTGTTTATATGATTTATTGTGTTCTATGAAATTTTTGAGCTGATTTTTCATCATCTATATGTAAATAAATTGCACTGCCAAAGTTGGGAATTGACTTCCCAAGGTTTACCTAGAACTCATGACCAGATGTATCCTCAGGTGAATTGATTGAATTATGGAGATTAATGATGCCACACTCTCCAGGCAGGATAGGAAGTTCACATTTTAGGATGTACAATGCCTCATATCCTTCATAAAGTCTTGTGGATATTTATCAGCCAAGGAGGGCATCAGTAAGCAAAAAGAGCTGTCTCTTGTCTATAGATAATGATACATTTTATTATGGGAATGACCAAAAAAGGATTTGACTCTTGAGATATTTCCTCCATTTTTCTTAATGTTTCATACTGTGGCATGAGAAAGTGCCTCCTTTGTACCCTGTAGGCCAACGTGGCCTGACAGAGGTGGTTTTGTGTCAATGGTGAGTGATTGCAATGCTTACTGGGTCATTAATGGTAACATTTTTATTAGAGTGGTGAGTTACAGAGAGTGAGCTGCAGACTGGGGTGTTTCACTGGGAGGTACTAACTTAGATGAAGAGCATTTACCTAAGTACAAAGCTTTGAGGAAAAGTGAATAGCATAAACAGATACTCTTTAAAGCAAACATTCTACTCCATATTATGGCAGTGATTTCAGATGATGGTGTAATTTAGGTGCTCTTCAGAATTTGCTGTGTTTTATAGCAGTTATGAGCAAGGGAGATCTGAATGAAATTCTATGATGGCCTCAATGATAAGGGATGAACCCTTAAAAATGGCTTAGTTTTCCTGAAATTTCTGTCATATATTGGGAAAATATATGTGATGCTAGAGGGCACACAGATGAAAACTGATGGAAGAGAGAGGGTAAGCCTGCATGGGTGGAAGGATGCACTTTGCATTATAACTGGTTCTGCCACTTCACCACCACCATGAGACACAAGAAAAAATGCTGTGGTGCTAAGCCTAAGTGTTACACCTTGATTCTTTGCTGCCAAGAGAACTTGAGCCTACATGCACAGTTATACATTAAGCTCTCTTTCTGATTCATGGTTTTTACACCTCTGTGCATGCATACACTGACTCTATCTATACTGGACAGCAATAGCTGCTGCACTTTTCAGGACAGACTGCTACAGAGCTTGCATGATCTGACTTTAAATACAGTTAATTCAGTGTTCCTTTAAAAAGCAATGACAACAAGTAGAACTCCAGACCTGTCTTTGGATTTCAGTGAGCTCTATGCACCTTGAAAAAAAATCTTCCATCTAGTTGCACGGGTCAAATTTACTTTCCTTGATTAAATTTTTAAGACTCCAAGGTCTTACCCTGAGAATCTTTGTTGCTCATTCCCTGCCCCTTCTGCACCCTAGAACTACTAGACACACTGAAGGTGTGGACAGCTGTGGCACAGACAAAAGATGCCCAGCACAGACTGGTTAGAATATATGCATCAAAATATTTCCTTCTGTGAATGTGTAACTAGCTTTTAGCATGGAGCATGGTACTGAGCAGAATTTATGTACAGTCTAATTCATCTCTCATACCTTCATTAAGCTTCCTTCTTCTATGCCTGTGTGAATGCTCCTGGTTCCCCTCTGTTTCCTTCAGGTGTAGATTCTCTGTTTTACATTTGTTGAGTATCTATGACTGAGAAGCATATGGAATTTGATGTGGAGTAGGAAAGAATCATTCTGTATGTGCTTTAATGTTTATGAAAAATATATATATTTTTGGAGGGACAATATTCTGAAGGCATCAGATGCCAGATTGACTTGGTGTTACTGCATATTCTTGCACTGTCCCAATACTGCTGCATATTCTTGTGATCAGCTCTGGAACACTCTTATGAGCATAAATAAATAAGAATAAATCTGCTTAGTTTGTAAACTGAAGAAGAACAAATGGTACTCTCGTACTATTTCAGCCGAATAGCTCCCCTTATACTCTGCCATGCTTCTCTTGTTTTGATGCAGATATTTCACATTGAGGAGTCAGCTTTAGGGAAGAAACCATTCTCTTTCCACTGTACTTCTCCATGCACACAAAACTTTATCACAAAACTTTATGACTGCAAGGTCAGAGGAGCTGTCAGGGAACTGGTTTTTGATCTGGTATTAGTCTCACATTCCTCTTTCGTATAGACTTCAGCCCTCATTAGGCTCTTTCTTTTTTCCCCAATTGAAGTTGTTTTTATCTCATTTTGCCAACAAATCAATCAATAAAAACCCATCCCTATGAATACAGAATATCCATGGGAGAAAATATTGATCTCTCCTTAGTTCTCCTTAGCTGTTTCTTATTATCCAGTTCTCTAACAGATGCTAAACAGAAACTAATTGGATTAAAAAGACATTTCTCATATTCTGTTTTTCAGTGCTGAAGAATAGAAATTTGTACAGGTATTGAGAGTCCTTATACATTCTGGTCAAGGAGTGCAGTTGCCTGGCAATGATTACTTGCCTTGTAGAAATATTCGTATTTCCTGCTGTGTTAATTGCTGTTACTAGTACAGTCTGGAAGACAGGTAGCAGCTACCACAAAGTCACTTGTTAGCCAGTCAGACTATTATAGAGAGTGAAAGGCAGCCAAATCATTTTAATAGGATTTGTAGCTGTTCCAGAAAATAAAAGATCTCAGAAACAAAAATAGACCACTTGGAATCCTGCTTGTTTTCCATGCTAACACTGCTGTCTGTCGTGCACAAATATCTGTACTAGCATGAGATCATGGTCAGGGTTCCTAATGGTAGCTGCATGACCATGAAGAAATACAGGACAAAATAAAAAAGACTTGACTTGTTCCCTTGTTAACGTGGAAAGTGGACTACTCTTCTTATGTAAAAAAAGTCCCAAATCAAATCTCAAAAAACCTAGGCCCATCTCCTTGTTTTATTTATTACATTTCCTGGGGACCACACCTTGCTTGGGTGCACTGCATGTGTGGGTTGTTACCTGTAGCTGTTATGGTTAAGCATCTCCCTTCATTCCAATAGATATACTTTTCTCTTTCTCCTTCTCATAGCTGGATACTGAAGAATTCCACCATGGCAAAGTCCCAATAGGCACTGCTGTCTCTGATTTTCCAAACTTTGTGGGAGTAGGAAAAGATATCTGTCCTCCATGGAGGAAAAGTGTTGGATCATGCACCATCTCAACCCATTTCAGCTGAAATTCTTCCTTCAACTTCCTCTCCAGCAACTGCCTTAAATCAAATACAAACTGCCCTGTTTTCTCCCTCAGAAAACCAGTGATCAGATGAGCATGTTGGGCATAGTCTAATATTACAAGTTATAATGAAATTTGCAATAACACAGTATGCTTGACTTGAGGTTGGAGTTTTTCAGCAATAAACATTACTTTGTGCAACGAACACAAAATCCTTGGCCTGAGTTTTATGTGGTAACTGCAATTTATTCACCAGCAGTCATACTGTAGGTAGTGCCTGTTGCTGTTAGAAACTGTAAGTACTGGGTTAGAACACTTAAAGAAAATACAAAAGCAATAAGGAATATCCAGGTGGTTATTATCCTCGCTACCCATGCAAGTGTGTGTCTAAAGTAGTAACACAAAAAAGTATTTACTTATATGTCTTAAAAGCAAAACACAAGAGGGCAGGTAGTTATCAGCCTGGTGTTTCAGGAAACTTGATTTTCAAACTACTTACAGACACAGCAAAACATGAAATTTATGGACTCCAGAGAAATACAGATCTAGCCCAGCCTTTTTTGTTCTCAGTTCCCAAATGTATGCTAAAAGTAGAAATAAACACCTACAATACAATTTCTTGGTGTTAATATCTTTGCAAATGTGGCAATCTTGCTGCATTGTGGCAAGATGTGTCATTTTAGAGCAGTTAACAGAAAAAAGAGCACAAAATGTTTATAGGAAATATCTGTTGGTTTCAATTAATTTGTCTGCAAGTGTGCCATTCAAAGGCTGCATGCTTTTCTCATTATACTCTCTCCCTACTTTAGATTCTCTACTCTCTGTGACATAGATTTTATCATGGTACTTTCCAAAGCAGTATGGATCCACATATCACCACTTCTAGTAATAATTCAGTGATCACCTACTGAGAATTTTCTTATTTCTGTGATTCATACTGTAGAGTTGTAACATAATTAGTAGTTGGGTTTGAATCATTCTGAACATTGGCTCTGTTATCATAATGGATTTAAGTTCTTGCATATCTGTGCAGTAAATTGCTTTGTTTTTTATGGAGAAACAGGAATGGCAAACATTTCTTTGCTCAGGTGTAAAACTAGAGTACATTCCAAAGTTACAATAAGTGGATACCATTTTTGAAATGTTACATAGCTTAAGCTTTCATAAGAGGGGAAAGCTCACAAAATGTCAGTGTTTCCTTAACCAGGAAAAAAGGGTCACAATATATACCAGATATGTAAAAATACTTTTAAGGATAAAAGATAAAAACATTTTAGGGATAACACAGAAAATAACTAAAATAACTGAAAAAAACAGTTTAAGTGAAAATGGCGAGAAAAAGTGCTCACAAAAATACATCAATAACGGCAGTACTGAACTTCAGCTTCTTTATCTAATTTTCATTTGTCACTCACAGCAGACTTTGGAGACAAAGTTAGGTATCTATAGAAATGGGCACATATCACAGAATTCAGAAAGAGTTGACATCCTCCAGAAGAAGAGATTATTTTTTTCCCTTTACAATTGAGAAGGAAAATTTAAAGTAGGAAACTTATTTCAAAAATCATGTCTTCTGTAAATGAGACCGGTACTGGCAAATATCCTAGTCTGTATTCTTGATTCCTTGTGCATTTTCAGTCCTCTATTTGCATCCTGTGCCCAACATTCAGAAAAAAGTTGAATCATCAAAACTTGTCATAGAATGTGTTGAGTTGAAAGGGACCAATCAGGATCATTCAGTCCAACTCCTGGCCTGTCACAGGACACCCCAAGAGTGACACCCTGTGCTAGAGAGTGTTGTCCAAAAGCTTCTTGAACTCAGACAGGTTTGGTGCTGTGACTGCTTCCCTGGGGAGCCTGTGCCAGTGCCCAACCACCCTCTGGGTGAAAAACTTTTTCCTGATAGCCAACCTAAACCTCTCCTGATTCAGCTTCATGCCATTTCCTTGAATCCTGTCACTGGTCATGAGAGTGAAGAGATCAGTGTCTGCCCCTCTGCTTCCCCTCATGAGGAAGCAATGAGGTCTCCCCTGTCTCCTCTCCTCCAGGCTGAACAGACCAAGTGACCTCAGCCACTCCTCATATGGCTTCTCCAGACCCTTCACCATCTTCATTGCCTTCCTTTGGACACTCTCTAATAGGTTTGATGTCTTTCTTATATTGTGGCACCCAAAACTGCCCCCAGCACTCGAGGTGAGGCCGCCCCAGTGCAGAGCAGAGCAGGACAATCCCCTCCCTTGCCTGGCTGGTGATGCTGTGCCTGATGCCCCCCAGGATGTGGTTGGCCCTCCTGGCTGCCAGGGCATTGCTGAGTCATGTTCAACTTTCCTTCAACCAGGACCCCCAGGTTCCTTTCTGTGGCACTTCTCTCCAGCATCTCATTTCCCAATCTGTCTGTACATCCAGGGTTGCCCCATCCCAGGTGCAGAATCTAGCATTTTCCCTCGTTAAACTTTGTACAGTTGGTGATTGCCCATCTTTCTAATTTGTTGAAACCTCTCTGCAGGACCTTCCTGCCTTCCAGGAATTCAACAGCTCCTCCCAATTAAGTATTGTCAGCAAACTATGTGAAATCAGGAACAGAAAAATGTTGTACAAGTTATCTTTGATTTTAAAAATACAAATTATTACAGGAACAACAGATGCCAATATATAAATTAATTCCTCTAGCAGTGATTCCAACCAAGTAAAGGAAATATAGTCAGAAATGTACTTGGTGAATTTGCACAACTGCACACATGAAAGACATAAGTGGCAATAAACATTAGTAAATTGCTTTGTAATATGATTTTTTAAAATCTCAAACTGAAGTTTCTACAATTACTAATTGAAGGAAATTAACTAGGCATGACCATTAGAAACAAACAAAACCCATTTTTAAACTGATCTTAAAAGTGAAATAATGATTTTTCTTGTTAAGCTTTGCTGGCTTGTCTCTTGTCAACCTTTCTTTCCTAGAGGCTATTCTCATATTTCATATTGATCTCCAGAAAAGCTGCATATGCTTCGGCAACAAAATCTGATGAGACCCAGAGTTCAGAATATAAAATCAGATTACAAAGAAAGATTGCTCTGTGGTGATTTTGCAGCATACTTCCTACTAGCAAATTGAATAAAACCATGGGATTATCTTATATAAACTGAGCAGGAATGATTTGCAATATGTGATAGTCCTGTTGATTTGAAAATATATTTTGTTCAGTATGCTTCCTTGACTTTGAAGTGGGAAGACTCAGAAAAACTAAAGACAGGCCCAGAGAAAGGAGCTGTGCTAGGTGTCACCACAACCAAATCGTCTTTCAGATGCCTGACACAATAGATTGAAATACCCTTTCTTAGAGTGAATCCTATGTAATTTTCCTGAGTTTGTGTATTACAATTGTGTAAGTGAGGGTAGATACTGAGACTGCTGAGGGATTGTTAATACCCTGGTTGTGAGAGCCCATTCTTATAAATCTGTAAGTGTTCAGATAGCTCAGAAACCGTAGCAATCGCGTTATGTGGAGAGAGGCAAGTTAGGTAGGCACTTAAAAAGGAAGCTGCTGCTGAAAGCAAGAGAGGACTCAAAAGAAACAAGAAAACTGTAAAGAAAAATGTCAGAAAGAAGCCTTAAGGGAAAGCTGGTAAACAAGACAGTGTGAGAAGCGACCTACTTTGTATCTGAGATTTGCATGGAAGAGCTTTCACAGTTGTGTTAGCTTTCTTCATGGTATTTAGGCAGAGAGAAGATTCATGACTATATGGAATCACCTGGGGAGCTAGAGATACTTGCACAAACCACAAAGATAGTATTTTTCTTACTACTATGTATAGAGGAATGCTCCATGCCTGGTTTGCACTGCATACATATGTGTGGACAGGTTTGGTTATGTGAGTCGATTGCCTTCTTTAAGAAGAGAAAAGAAAATCAAACAATAAAGAATAGTCTATAAACTACTTAAACACTTGTCTGATTAGATTACAAGGTAAGAGAAAAGGTAAAGTTGTCTTTTGCTTTATTAGAACATGGATATTTCTTTTGTCAGGGAATTAAATTAAGAGTGTTCTAAATTGTACCTTTAGCCTGAGAAAATGAAATTGAGGGAGCAGGTTTCTGAAACTCTGCTTATAATTGTATCCAAGAGGAGGGTCTTGACCTTAGGGCACTCAAAAATGTAAAGTTCATGTTTGCCAGAAATGTATAAGATTTTTGAAAAGCATCCTGAAGAAAGGACAAAATAGTACATAGGAGAATATTGTACAAAAAAACTGTATAGAATCTCTGACAATACCTTTTTAAAAACTTCAGAGATATGAGATGCTTATGCTGTTTCAGAAAGAAAAGCATTACTTCAGGAATTGTTAGAATATGTTCCCTATCTGCTCATGGATGAGTCAATGAAGTCTGAGCTGTTTCAGCAACAGCCAGAAGGCTGACTTCTCAGAAAGAGGAGGAAAATCAGATTCCTCACTGCAGTTTAGTGCCAGAATTTTAGCAATAAGCTCCCTTTAGCACATCAAAACCAGCAACATTGGTACTGTTCTGTGGGAATTTCCCTGGCCTTATATGTACATAAAATATATGAAATATAGTCTTATTTTTAAATGTGTTGGTAAGCAATGGAACAAATATATCCTTTGTGTTACCAAGATGAAAAACAATAAGGTCCAGTCTGCCTGACATAAAACCAGGTTAATGAGACTTTCAAGTACTTCTAAATCTAAAGGCTGATAGATTATTTTATTATTTAAAAACATGTATTTGGTGAAGTACTTGCCTGTTAGAAATACATTGTCAAATAATATATGTGTCTTCCCCCATCCATCATGCTTTATTTTTCCACAGAAACATTTTCTTTGTACAATTGCAAATCATGCAAGGGAGAAAGGAGAAAAATAATCAGTGCAGTCTTCTGAAATGAGACTAATTTCTACCTTTTTAGAGAGAGCGAAAAAAAAATCATTTTTATTTTTCAAAAAAACAGCTAAACTTATCCAGAACAAATATTTTGGTGGCTCATGTATGTGGGCAAGTGCAAAGTCCCACTGGTTTAAAAAAAAATAACACCTAGGAGTATTTTATTTCAGTCTAATGTTTAGGAACTTCTCTCCATTCCTCCCTCCCCAGCCATGCTTTGTAATGTGGCTTGCCTGTTTTCCAAGATATTCACTTCAGCTTAGATTCATCAGTTGAAAATAATGGCGTTTTTTCTCCATACATACATTTTGCTCAACAGAATGATCCTGGCAGTAAGATCAAAGAGATCTTTCACAATGCATTTCTCTTGCTTAGCATGTAACAAGCTCACAGCAATTTCTGAAGGTTAACTATTAGGTCTCCCTAACACAAGTACAAACACGGAGAAAAAGGGGCCTGACAGTGAGATTTTTTTTTTAATTATTTTTCTCTCTTCTTAATTTCCACTGTGAAAAGGAGCTGCTTACAAAGTTGAAAAAATTTTTTATTTCACCAGAAAGAGGGGATGGTTAAAAAAAAAAGTTTGCATTGAAATCTTTCTTTCATCTCTGCTTTGCCCCCTTTTACTTTGCTGGGGCAACACAAAATAGTTTCTGTTCTGTTAAATCCAGCCCTGAAGTAATTTGAGTTCTCATACCTGTTTCTTATCTGATCAGATAATGCTTGAAGTATTGTTCACTCCATTAAACTTTTGAGTTACCTTTTTTTTTTTGCCAGTCCTTTATTTTATTTAAATCAAAACAGCATCACTGGTTTTGTTTAAGAGCTGAAGATGTAATTTCCATTGCATTCTGTGAGGTACCTCTGCTATCAGCTATATAAAATCTTATTACTGATCTCATTAAACTAATATAATTAGGAAGGCCTGTGTTATATGTAATCTGAGTGTTGAAGCTATGGAAAAGGACTCTATTAAAATTTTTTGAGCTTATGAAGTTGTCAGAAGCTCAAGTAGTATCCTAGTATGTAATTTAGCTATTGAATTCCATGAATTCTGACTTTTTATTTTACTGTGTCTTGGAAAGCCTTTGCACCTTTATGAAGTGTTGTCATCATGAGGCTGTTTTTAACAGTGCATTTTTTTGTATTATTTTGCACTGTAGTATAGCCTAGTACACCAAAAATCTATGTAACTTTTCAGACTTTTGTTCTTCTAAACGACCAGAATTCACAAAGGATAAAATACAGAAACACCTGTGTTTAGCAGCATTTGGTTATGATAATGATAGTTATTTGCTGACAAGATAATGTTCATTATCACTTCCTACTTGAAAATAACAGGACAAGTCTGAACTGCATATGAGAGCTCATACAGTAGTTATAAATGTTCAAGGAAGCCCAAAATTCTCTTGATCCGCAATGTTTGCCTTGTTCCCAAAATGCTACGTACCAGATCTTTGGTTTGTCTAAACTGGCTCTGTACTGTTGAATTTGTAATTATTTTTGTTGGTGGAATTCTGATCCAGGGTATGCAAGCAGTTAAAAAAACCCTATTTCAAATAGGTTTAAAGTTCCATTGTACGTAATGGTGCAAATTATATGCAAAATTATGATCAAGATCTAAAGACTTCAATCTGTATTGATATCTAGGATGAGCATCCTTAGTGAATGGAAAGAAATCACAAAGGTTGAGTGGCTGAGCAGGTGGTATTCAAAGGACTGCTGAAGTCTGACTTCCTGAATTAAAGCAGTCAGCCCTCTGATATCAACCTGGGAGGAGTCCTCTGGCCCTCTGCTGAGCATGGGTACTGATTTTCTGCTGGATTAACTGGGGAGTGCAAGACTGGCTCAGGAATCCTAATAATAATTTGGGAGCTTTCTGGTGATGCTTAAGTTACTCTGCCACTCTGTTCTCTATTTATTTATTTATTATGGTTAAGAAATTCTTCTCTGTCATTAGCTCTTTTTTTTTTCTGTTGTTAGTCTTGGGCAAAAGATCTAACCTAATTACTGTTTGCACATGCTGACTCAGAGACTTTGATAAAATAAATTGCTATGATGGAATTGGCCTAAAGCTCTTCTTCTTACTAGTATGCCAAATGATTTTATAGAAACAGAAGGTACAGCTACCTAAGCTATTTTTGTGATAACCCACTTATCCTATTACAGCTCTAACTCCTCACACACTCTATTGCAATTTGAAGCAGGGCTTCAGTGAAAATCAAAGCATGACCCCTGACTTCAGTTAATCTACATTGGCTTAGATCTGCTAAATAGCAGGTATAGTATTGACAACTTTTGGACATTTAATGCAAGAAATTCTATGGTTCTGTTACATATACATAAATATATATATTGATACATATATATATTCTGTAACTTGTTCATGAACATCTGTTATTTCCATCCATTCCTTCTCCTTCTGAAATACCTAAGGAAACAAAAGGCAGCTGGTGTTGCAGAATCCTCATGGTACTGTCCAGTTAAGACCTCTGGACCTCAAAGCTTTCACAGTAAAGCAAACAAAATGGATATGTTTCCTTTAAATCCAACAGAGGCAGGAATACTTTGTTTAAAAAGCATTTAATCTTGGCAAAAGAGATTAGAAAAGGGAAGCAGATGCAACTGAAACGTCTGTATTGATTCATCAGGCATATCCTAATAACAGGGAACAAAATGTGCAGCCCAGCATGCCAGTGTTCAGAATTTTGTATTCTTCTAACAGCGACATCTTTGGGAGGCTTGTATTTTAAACTCCCTGAGAGGATGTACTAAACTTACCTCAAAAATATGGGTAATACTGTAGTAGAATAACAAGTAGCTATGCATTCCAACTGTGTTCTGATAACTCCACAGCTTTTCTTCTGACACATTTGATCTATGTGATTGTTTTCAGCAACAATCTATAGAGTCAAGCTACATCATGACTTTATTCTTCCTTTTTCCTGTGTGGTGGATGTAGTCTGAGGTGTACTGGCATTCCTAGCAAGGAACCTCAGTCATGACAAGGAGGGCAGGGGCAAAGGGAGGAAGGATAACTCCTTTTCAAGCTCTGCCTCCCCCAGCAATATGGATGCAAATAGATCTAAGGCTTTGCAGACTTAGCCTTGAGCATGAGCACAACTGCTAAAGGCAGTACAAATAAGCTACTGTGAGTCTTTCAGAGTGAGAGTAACAAACAAGTAATATTTGTATGGAATAATAATAATTTTTCTCTTTTTTGATCTTTTGTAACAGTACCTACCTGCCTACAAATGGTGAACTTTTTTTACCTAATTTTTTGGTTTTTTGTATTATAGTAAATTGCAAGTTTAAAAATTCATGGAAACCATAGCAGAAGATGACTTCTGACAGGGAAGTTTTTCACCAATGTAAGAACTGAAGAAAAATAATCAACTATCTTATAGTAAGCAGAACTGGAGTAAAAACATAAAGGCCCAGAGACAGAGAGGAAAGAACGAGCTAGATACAGTTTTTGAGTGTGATCCAAATATTTCTATGATATTAATTTGAGTCAATGCAATGAAAGAAAAATTTTCTATCTTGTCCATAAATGTTAATTGTCATAGGCCAAGACACCATCACTGCTTTAGCACTGGATTCAATTTAAAGATACTAGGTCATAATAAAGTGTAGTTATAGGGATTTTCTGTGTTTTAGAGTGAAAAATAAGAAAGCTATTTAATTTTGATGTAGTTGCAATGCGTAGGGATTTTGATCTCCCCTAAGAAACTTTGGCCTCTCCAAAAGCGTCTATCAAATGCTTAAAACTGTGATGTCATTATTTGAATTTGAATTTACTTCAAATGTCTTCCCTTCATTGATAGAGTAGGTTGACAGAGGGTGTGAATAGACAAATGTTGGTTGAGTGTGAAATGAGTTTAAATATTGGCCAGAGGGTGTGCTGCTTGTCTCCTGTTTTATGGATAAACAGTCTCACTGGGTGAGTAATTTAGTTACGCTGTGGATCTTTGAGTGATAAGGTTTTTTGCCTTACTCATTCATTTCCACATCTTTAATCCTGCATCACACAACTCCACAGATCGCAGATTAGTACCTTAAATCACTGCTGTGTAATACACTTGTTCATTTCCCTACACCCAAACTAGCTTCATAAACATACTTTGGGGCAAACAAGGAGTGTCTGGATATATGAGGGAGGCAGGAATGAAGCACTTGTGAAAGGTGGCACAATAAAGCTCTTTGAAGTATTGCTTTTTGGAATAAGATTAAGATTCCTGACTGTTTGAAATAATTTGGCAGATTCACTATCTTTCCTAAAGATACTTTCATGGGACCTTAAATAGAGGAAATTTAATTTATTGAAGTACATTTTTTTTTTCTAATGGTACACTAGGAGCAGGCACACTTAGAAGTAGCCCTTATGCACCATTATATTTCCTTGTCCATGAAAAACTAATTTAGTTTTACTAAAATCAGTGGCAGGACTTGAACCCAACACTGAAAGTTCTTTCAGCATTCCATGACAGTTATTCCAATGCCTTTGTTTCACAGAAGAGTTGTTAGTAATGACTTGAAGTGAATAACAAAATATAGAAGAGCCATTACTACTACATACAAGATTGAACATTGCAACAAGAAGACTTACACAAAACACTGCTCAGTTCCAGACCATGTTCCTTTTGATCTCCCTGTTAGTAGAAGACAAGTATATGTTAGAGTGTTAGGTTTGTATTTTTCTATTTCCTTGAATATGTTTTAGGATTCTTTAATATGTTTTGTGAAT
Organism: Aphelocoma coerulescens; assembly: GCF_041296385.1. Lineage (NCBI taxonomy): Eukaryota > Metazoa > Chordata > Aves > Passeriformes > Corvidae > Aphelocoma > Aphelocoma coerulescens. The sequence goes on from NC_091015.1 coordinate 29,704,206, forward strand.
GTGCCTGAGAAAATGATGTAGAGGATATTATAGCAATCAGTTTTGTTCTCTTAAGTTGCACTGCCTTTGAAGTTTTTCAGTCTTTTAAATATTTGCATCTTGTTAACTGCAAAGCAAGTTAGACCAGCAGAGAGATTCTGCTGAGAAAATGAAGTATTTTGTTTGTTTTAATTTCACTGTGTAAAACAGTGCTGCAGCCTAATTTTGGTATATGGCTTTATGAAAGAAAGACAAAGCAAAACTTTATCAGCCAGTTCTTCCAGAATTCCTGGGTTTTTAAATAGTGTGTCACCCACCTAGTCAGGACAATCCATAATAGTCTTTAACACAGGTTTTTGGCATAGAATATGATGGATTATTTATGAAAACTTAGAGTAACAGTTGTTAAAGTTGTGGTAACGAAGTACATAAAGACTTCCTATAATAGGCTCTTGGTGAAAAGAATTCACCAATTGCAAAAGGCAACTAAAAGCAAAACCCTGATTTTTTTTTCCAAATTCAGTGTTTATATTATGATTCATTTCTAATTGGTATTAGTCTAAACTTCAAGTCTAGCTTTTATTTTTCAGTATCTATCAGAAAATATCAGCATTCAATAATCTGTAATTTACAGAGGAACACTGTATAGCCTGCATTAAGTGCCATCTTTTGAGAATGAGGATGGCATAAACTCTGATCTCTACTGGGTAAATCTGTAAATCTAGGCACACTGGTAAACAGCTGGCATTGTCTATGTTAGGAACAGCTTGTCTTGTCTTATTGTGATGGAAACTTTGTATCCACAGTGGATACTCTGAGTTGCTTGCATGATATTATATATAAAGTTTAGAAAGAGTTTAAGGAACACTGCGATTCAAATACATATAGCTGAGTCAGGAATTTATTTCTGTCTGTAGGGTTTTTTTGGGATGTTTCCTATCCATGTAATATAGACATCTATAGCTCAAACACCTTACTGAACCACAAGTACAAATTTCACCAATTCCTTACAGTTCCCTAATAAAACTAAAATCCATCAAATTTTACACACCTAAATGTTAGAAATTTGATAGAAGTTAACCACATAGGCTTGCATTTTTGTTGTAGGAGAAACCTGCAGAGGGGGACTATCCACATAAAGATGGTCTACATGGTCATTTGGAGTCAGTTGTAGAAGCATCTAAAGAGAATTCAATGTTGTTCTGAAGTAGGCTGGGCTCCTTAACTCTTTCTTGTCTAAATAGGTGGTCTAGTCAGAGCGTGCTGTCTCTCCATTTTCTTCCCCCTCTTGGGTGTGCTTTCTGTGGAAACAGAGCATAGTACAGTCACAGGCCTTATCCTGATAAAGGGTTGGGGCACAGACAGGAGATGCAGCCACTCGTGTGTTAGGTATTGCCAGTCTCCCTTGTCTGTAGTACTGTGGTTTAGACTAGATGCCTGATATTTAAATCTTTGAAGCTTTGTAAGAAGAATATCTTTCCAAATAGCAATCTCTTGGCATCTTTTCCTTTGGGCTGTGGTTGGAATCTGGAGTTAGGTTGTATGTTTTTCTCTCTTTGCCTTCCTGTTTGAAGATCTGAGGCCAGCATTCCGATCTCAATATAAACAAAGCTGATTCAGAACTTGTTAGAGTCAACTCCACCTTTGGGCTCCTAAACTGGGAAGCTTCGTCTCTGATTCAGCTATCTGATACCTTCTATAATCAGTTCATCCACTTGCTTATGGTCCTTGTTTCTTTAGATTATGCAATGTAAATGTTATGACGTTTATCTCTTTCATACTTTTGTATATTTAGGTGTCTGGTGGGTTGATTAAGACTGTTACAAAAAACACTTCTCAATTGGACATTTACCTCCTTCAGAAACAGCAGTTATGAAAGTCCTCCCAAGCCATGGTTTATAAATTGGAATTGTAGAAATAATAGCTCATACCTTTTCCTGACCTGGCTTTTCTGTTTGTTCTATCTGTCAGTCCCTTTCTTTCATGTCTCAGATTTGAGTATAATTCTTTCCGTTTAAAATTCCAGGAGTTCCATCAGTTTTAAAATTCCATTCATGAAAGGATATACCTTTTCTTTTATCCCTCGTATTCTGAAGAATAACCATTCTACCATTTTCTTCTCCAATCAATGAGATCTCTTTTTAGCTTTCTCCCTCCACAGTTAACAACATTTTTTTTTAGGTTTACCGCTTCCTGTTTATTTCTTCCTAGTTTACACCATAATTGGCACCCTTTTCATGCTTCATTACATTAATTTTCCTTCCTATTTCCATGCTAATTTCCTGAAATGTTCTGACTCTTGGCGTCCAGGCACCCTACTTTGAAGATGTGTAGGCCTATAGGTTTGCTTGTTTTAGCTGCCAAAAAATCATAGAATATCTTCAGTTTGGAAGGACCCATAAAGACCATCAAGTCATAAAGGTGTGTGTCTAGATGGCAAAAGCAAAGCTTTGATATTGAAAGAATAAATCAGAAATTAATATGAAACCCTAAATATGAATATCACAACAATATGGGTTATATATATATATCCAGGCTAAAAGTAAGTTTGTGCAGAAAGTAGATACTTCATATGGTTTAAGATATGATAATTTAATGAATTTGTGCCTTACAAGAAAGAAGTATGACTTGTACTATGTTTTGTTTGCTTCTTTTGTGGTAAATGGTGAGAAATTTTTTTCCTCCCTTTGTATATCCTCATAATTCAACTTCAGTGGTAGAATGCATTTGGGCAATGAGAGTTTCCCTTGCACAATCAGGTGAAATTAGAAATAAACCCCAAAAGTTTGAATGACTCTACAGATTGGCTGTTGTGTACTTTTATATGTATGTATCTATAAAAATTCTATGTGTGGAAAATTGTATGAATACAACAACTTTTTGCAGGTAACAGAAAACTATCCACGCTTGTTGCTGGAGCTGGTCTAAACTTGCCTATTAAGGACAATTCAGAAATTGTGGTTATGCCTGGCACCTTGTGAGTTTCAGAGTAAATTCCCTAAACTAGCTTTACCTTCTTACTGTGTTATATATATCTATGTGAAAGCAAGGGAAGTTGATCCATTTTCAGAAAATGAGAATGGTTACTTTGAAACAATCAGTTTCTAAAATCAGTAGATGTTTCATTGGTTTTATTTAGACACCCATAAAAGGAAAGAAGGATAAAAAAGAATCCTCACACAAGTATGGTCTGAGTTCACCCCTCTCTCTCAAAAGAAATTTAAAAATCAGTTTCAGAACAGCTTTTAAAAGAGAATTTTCCTTGTTTCTCTTTCACTAAACTGTAGGATTAAGTATTTGTTTACATTAAAAGTGAATTAAAAAGTAACATAAAATGCTAGAAAGTCCTGGTCAGTAGAATTTTCATTATTCAACACAGTAGGCGAGAGCAACACACAACACCTAGAGATATATTAAGACATTTTTATTTATCGGTTATGTAGGGAGTCTTCTCAAATGTGGGTGTGAATGAGACCAGGGTTATAGCAAAAGAAAAATAATTCTGAACAGGTGAATTATTATTCTGGGTACACATAAAATCTTATTCAGAATCCCAAACCATCTTCTGATGTGCTGAATTCCTATAGGAAGAATTCAAAGTATGTATGAGAGTGGTGCAAGTGTAAGGGTCTGTGTTTATATATGAATACCATCTGTCTCTATCTCCCTCTCTCTCTCTCTCCTTAACCATCCATCCATCCACATGAACACTTGCATGTATGTATTTCCAAATATGTTCATGGACAAGCGTTGAAATTCAGTGTGCATTTCTGTGAAATCAGACATCGTGTGAATTTATATAGTACAAGGAATTTCTGCATATGGAAGAGCCAAGGCCTGTGTTCTAGAGGGACATTTCTGTAGTGATGAACAGTTGTTAATATATCCTGGGGTCACAAAGCAGCTACTTTTTTCACTCCAGAGATCAGCCTGGCGTCTAGGTAGAAAGCTGATCTATACTGCACTTTATCTACTCCATATTGCCTCCAACAGCCCTCCAACATACACCTCGTGGAACAGAGGATTTGATGGAATGCGGAGTCATGCTGAGCTAGTGGCCAGCTGTATGACCAGTCTTCTGCTGAATGTAGCTGACATCCTCAATGATAAGATCCTAGGAGCATAAGATTCTCATTAAAAGTGAAAATCAGCAGCAGGTATGCAATGATTAAACAGGGAGACCCAAATTTTCAACTGCAGTTATTTTGAGAATCCAGTAAATGAAAAAGACTAAACATACAAGGAATTTTGGAAGGATGATGACAAATTTTATTCTTACTATGGCCACATTATGCATTGGATTGTGTGTTATGTGATTATATTATGAAACATTATACACTAAAATGTCTGTCAAGAAGACTTCTTTCTCAATGCAGGGTCTCCAGTCTGAAAGTATTTGTGGAAAATACAAATATACTAGAATGTTACATCATTGTTTTTAATACTCAGGTATAATAAATACTCCGCTCTGTTAATATTCTATACATTTATATTTATAGGATCTAGAAATTGCATCAAGTCTCCATAACTTTATCTCCCATACAAATCTCATCTGGTTGTTTTATTGAAAGTACATATTTTGTTACCATCATAATAGTACCAAGATAAACCACTTCAAAACCCTTTTAATTTGCATATTCTCTTACAAGTGAAACATATATATTTGTTTTTCTATAACCTGAGCTCAAAATTTTTTCTGGGGTTCAAACTGATCGAATCAAAATATTGGTTTGTACCTTTCCTCTGCCTGTGCCATTTCAAGGGATAATGTCCCTTATATATGCACAGAAAGTTTGTGGCAATTACAGCAAGTTGTTCCACAGAAAAACTATACTAAGAAAATAGTGGGCATAGTCTCTTGTCTTGCAATGAAATTTAATACCTAAAAGTATAAATTGCATGATCTGTATGACTAGCTGGCTCCTTTCTGATTAGCATCTAATTGCAGTTCAAATTCCTAATAACACAGACTCTTTTCACCCTGTACCAGTAGGAACAATAAGATGCACTTCTCCTGATGGTGTACCTAGTTAGAATTTAATTCTGTGAGAAAGAATAAACAGTGGAGTTCATTTTCTGAATATTGCTGATGATCTTGAGCTATGCTCCAATGGTTTACTATGCTCAGATCTCTACAAGTGATCGAAGCTTCCCATTCTGTTACTCTGCAGAGAAAGAAAAATATTTTTTTGTAAACTTCTCTTTCCTTTCTCCATATAGTTCTACATTCCTATCTATGTAAACATGGATTTGAAAATTTTCACAGAGTAGAATCCTAAACCACAGCTTTGTGAATGTCTGGGATTCACCCATAGAGTTGTTGCTTCCTTTGCAGTACTCTGATGAATGAAATCTGTTGATTCTGCACACTGGACACATGCAGGGGTCATGGGTGACACTGAACCATGCCATAAATCGAATCCCTCCTGATGAGAGAGAATTTTCTAAAAGTCCTTATAAGGAGTTTCAAAGATAAACCGAGACTTTTCCTGGAGTTTCAGTGCTGCTGGATAGTTGTTTATTGAGTCTTATCAGAGGAACAGAGCCACTAGCGTGACCCAGGTACAGCATAGAGCAGAGAAGGCAGGAGTGAAGGCTCTAATTATCAGGATTTGCACAGCCTTTTAAAGATAATTTAACCAATAGTTACTAAAAATGTACATTATTTTCACTTTCCTACCAATTATTCAGTAACACGGGCAGGAACTGCGGAATTCTCTATCCAATCATTCCAAACTACTTTTACTGCAGAACATGGAGTAGTAGAAGAAGGAGAAGAAGGTTTAGAGAACAACAACAATCCTCCATTTTGATATTTTTTACTCTTATCTATTTACTACAAAGAGAAGCCCAAAACCTCTAAATTTTTCACCCTGTGACAATCTTACATAGTAGTCTATCACCTAATTCTCACCACTGTATTTTCTAGTTCCTGTCTGATGGTTGGTAATTTTTTCCAAGGTTGGAGGTAAAAACAGTGTTGTTCAGGGGGGTATGAACCCTTAAAAACAGGCAGAGAAATCCTCTCAGCACTCTGGGTTCCTACACATGGGGAATTATAAGAGGCCAGGCACTCTCTGAGAAGATTCTGGTACACACACTTGCCACATATTAGAGCATTTTAAAGTTAAAAAGGGTTTGAGAAACTCTGAAAGAGTGAGTGCACAGTCTGAATCAAACAATACCGCCTTAGTTTTTTGCTAGATATTCCACATAAATGTAGTGAATAACTGTACTGTTATATTATTCCTTAGGAGAAAATCAGACCCTGAGTTATCTGGTTGGCTAGTTAAGCTTTAGTTCTCAATCAAGGGCCACCTAGGCAGTACTGAACATATCTTATTTAGACAGAAACTTTCAGAAAACCATTAGATTGTTAAAGCTATGAAGCCCACAGATAAAAGCAACCCTTGTGAGTACGTTTGAATTAATGTAATGAAGTTCTTTTGTCTTAATTTCAGCATTCCGGCATGCATGAAATTGATACAATTTATAGAGTGGGGGTTAGAGGAAACACTCTTTATAATTTCTCTCAAATGATAGGTTGGGTGCTTGAAATTCAGCACAGCATGATTGTAGGGTGTGAGCTTGTAAACAGCTGTTCCCAGCTATCTGTATTTCTTTTCAAAAATCAAAGCAAAAGTATCCTTCAAATCACCAATTTCACTTAAGGAGATTCAACCTATAGAAAGGAAAGTAATTGTGTGGATGGTTTCCTTCAATTCCTGTGGTGGAAAACTGTAAAATAAACATACCTTGCTAAAATGTTTGAATGAGGGAGCAGGGGTCTCATACACCACCTTACATTCCCAGTGTTAAAATGAACTTCTGCCAGAATGTAGAAATCATAATATTACATCAGAACTGTTTGAAAAAAAAGTACAATAACTTTTCAAAAACTGCAAATTGTGAAAAACTAGAATTTTTCATTTCACTGCAAAAACATGGAATATCAAAAATCCTGTCTTCATAGAAAATTTGCAGAACTATGAGAGAAGAAAAAAAGTGTAACTCCTTTTTTTAAAAAAGAAAGAAAAACAAATAGAAGTTTAGGCTGGAATTTTTAAAAAAAAGGAGTTTTGACATGAATAATGTCTATAACAAAACACACAAATTTGAAGTCTAAATTGTGATAGTGGTGAAATCTTTGTGGCACTTTTACATCCTTAATAAACAGTATTAATGTCAAATTATCACCTTTGTTCAATCACTATGTTTTCCATTCAAAGAATATCAAATTCGTCTATTTTATTCTGTTCTTTCTTATCCATCTAATTTGTTTTACAGTTATTACGCCCTGAAAGAAGTTAAAAAACAAAAAGTGGAGTTCTCTCTTTTTGTTGGAGAGAGAAGTTATAACTCTGAATGCATGAAAGAATGCAGGAGAACCTGGCTCACCTTTGAAAAGAAATAGTTTAAATGTTAGTGTTAATATATTAACTCATGGTATAAACTGCTGCATGAAATGGAGTGCTCACTGAAGTGTACTGATAAAAATCTCAAGTATCATTTACTCCAACAAGGGACTCAGGTCCTGCCAGCATTTCCTTATATTTTCTTATAGCATAGCTGTGCTAAGGTTTCTTTCTGCTTCAGAAATGTTACTTTATATTCCTGTGACTGGAAACAAACCAAAAATTTCTTTCAGCTGACTTGCTTCATGTGACTATAGCTATATCCGGAGTATTTTTAACCTAATTATAACACAAACTGTTGCTTTGTTCCTCAAGTAAAACTCCTCTGCATTTATTTCTCATGCCAGTGGGAAACCCATACTTTTTCAGTGGATTATCATAAATGCACTCTAAACTGCTCTAATGCTTAATCCAAAGAGTACCTGGATATTTTCCGTCATTATAAACAGCACAGATGTCCGTATTTAGAGCAGTGCAGTTCCCATATTTAAAGCATTTTTGGCATTTTCTACTGCAAGAAGCTCTTTTATTCAATTAAAGCATAGATAGTCTTGAGGTTTAAAATGTGCTTTGCTGCTTTTCTATTTCAGAAAAAAAATATATGATTAACTTTGGTTTGCTAACAGGCTGTTGGCCAATTTTCTTTTAAAATACTGATTTGTTGAGAAATTATGCTGTTTTGCTTTGAAGCAAGGAAATTAATTTCATTTTGCTTAGTTTTCAGAATTTTCATTATACGGACCACAAAATATGTTCTGTTCTCTGAAAAATCAAGCTACAGCCACATTAGAGTGGGAATCCTGAATTACCCTAAGTATGAGTGCTTTTGCACACAGTTGCCAATAACAATATTTGTGATTGTTATTAACTTTGTGCATATAATATCCTTTTATTTTCCTTGTGATGTAATCCCATTATAACAATGGAAAATCCCCACTGAAACTATTGGCTCTGACTTCATAAGAGTGTTTGAATAGTGGGCTATAAACCAACCTTCCAAAACCAAGTGTACATAAAATATTGGATAGCTGCCCAGACAAATACCGTTCAACTACAAAATAAGTAAGGCCGACCCCTGAAATAACTTATGGTCATGTAAATAAAACATCTTCATTTTAATACAGACCTAGTTTTCTTTATTAACCAGTTTACTAATGTTTAAATGCCTGATATTTCAAAAGAAATGTTTTGTATTCAAATTTGGGGTTATGTCTTATTTAATTGATATATAATATATACTATATATTGTAATTAATATTACAGAATTACATTTTCATAATAAAGAGAATTTAATGTTTTATTATTCCCATGGTAAATGCTGTTGCTTGTATAAAATGTGCTCACATATCTCAGAGCCATATGAAAGTAGGTAGTGTTTTACCTAAGCAAGCTTACAAATTTTCTTTCAATTTTGTGAGTTGAAAAAAAAAAAAAAAGTAGTAGTAGTTATGCTAGAATTTTAGATATTTTAGTCTGTCTGAGTGAGGTGCATAATGTACTTCCAGAAAACACATGCTTTCAAAGCTTGTTTTTCTGAATTTGGAAATAAGAAGGAGCTCCTCTCATTGTGTCTTCAATTTCTGTAGGAAATAAGTAGTTGATAGGCCAGACCTTCAGTTAACCTAGCTCTGTTGACATCTGCATTACTATAGTAATTAGCCCAGCTGAGGATTCAGCCATCCTGAGAGGATGGAAAGAAATACAGCTGGACCTAACCTTTTTAGCAAAGAAAATGCTAACAGTATGTTCAAGTAGGGTATAGTGTCATCAGAGAGTAAGTGGTTTTGTTTCACTGCAGAATATTCTATATGGTTTAATCTAATTTATTTATACCAAACCATTTTCTTCAAGCCTTTGCAATTACCATTTAGCAAGACATTATACTATTATTATTTCTAGATTTTCCCATAAATTTTACTCTATCTTCTTTCTTTTTTTCCCTTTTTTTCTGCTTAGACCATCTTGTCTTTTGCTGCGCCCTGACCCTTTAAACATCATCCACGAGAAGCGGACTGGTCATGTTCCGTGTGGTCTGACTGAAGTCACTGAACTGAGTGGAAAAGATACAGTTACTTTAATAGAGCATTGCCTCAGCCAGTCAGGAGACTAAGAATGTGCAACTCATAGAGTCATAGAATGGCTGGGGTTGGAAGGGACCTTAAAGATCCTCTAGTTCCTATTCCTCTGCCATTGCAAGGACACCTTAACTAGACCAGGTTGCTCAAACCCCCATCTAGTCTGGCCTTGAACACTTCCAGGAACAGGACATCCACAACTTTTCTGGGCAACCTGTTTCTGTACCTCATCATGTTCTCAGGAAATAATTTCATACTAATATCTAGATTTCTCCTAGTGCACCAAAATCCCTGATCTTTTAATTTAAAACCTTTTCCCCTGGACCTATTACAATATTCCTGTGTAAAATATCATTATTCTTTTTCTCCCTTGTAAGTGCCCTTTAAGTACTGAAAGGCCTCAACAAGGTCTCCTAGGAGCCTTCCCTTCTGAGGTTGAAGAACTCCAATTCTCTCAGCATGTCCCCATAGCAGAGGTGCTCCATCCCTCTCACCATCTCTGTGGCACTCCTCTAGACTCACTCCAACAGATCCACATCTTTTTTATGTTGGGAAGCACACAAGTGGATGTAGCACTCCAGGGGAGGTCTCATGAGGGCAGAGTAGAAGGGCAGAATCATCTCCATCAACCTCCTGGCCACGCTGCTTTCGATGCAGTCCAAGATGAGGTTGGTCTTCTGGGCTGTGAGCACATGCTGTTGGCTCATGTTCGCCTATTTGCCCATCAGAACCCGTTCTCCCCAAGGCTGTTCTCATTCAGCTCTTCTCTCAGTCTGTACTCATGTCTGGGATTGCCCTGACCCAGGTGCAGGACGTTATACTTGGCCTTATTGAACCTCATGAGAGGTTATGTTTCCCTTTTTCCTGGAAAGTCACTGGGAACCTCACCTGAAAAGTCACTGCCATGACTTTTCAGATATGATGGAGAGTGACTTGGAAACAATCAACCAGTTCCTTTAGGAACCTGGGATGCCTGCCATCACACCCCATAGACTTGTGCCCATTCAGTTTCATCAGGTGGTCTTGAACCTGTTCTTTCTTACAGTGGGATGTATTTCGCTCCACTCTGACACTGAGTTTTGGAGATGAGACACCAAATGTGCAAGTGTGCTTGAATATTTCTGGGGCTTTGGAAAACAGCAGAAGTCCAGGAGTAATCGGACCAGCTGAATGTTCAACCTCATCATTTAGATTTAGGTCCACCAGCATTGTGCTTTTACAAAACTGCTTCACAAAGAAATAACATTGCATTGACAGACCTTCAAGAAACTAGCTGGGCTGTTCTTCAAGGTGTGTTAATGAATAGTAAGAGAATAATTGACAGCTGAATTTATTGAATTAATTCATAATCTACTGACATAAATGTCTGTGATAAAACACTTCAAGGATACTAGGCCTCATGTAAAACCTGGAGAGACATTTTTATATTATATATCCTTTTTTTTCTTCTCTGCTCTGATGTGGATTTGAGGAACCTGTAAGAGAAGCATTTGGTTTAGGACTGGTGTAGTTAGAACTGATCTTTGGGCTCTCTTTGTGATCAATGAAGTGGTAGAGGACTTCTTGGTTGCTTCAGATTACTACTCACTTGATAAAATTTATGTGTGTTTTGTTTGCCAGTTTTCCTATCTTCAATTTCAAATCACACTAATGAATCACAGTTTTATTTCAAGATCATAAAACCCACAAATCGAGGCTTTTGCTATTATATATTTTTGAGTTAAACTAACCACAAATATATGTACTTGGTTTTGACATCTAAAGTATTGAAGAGACCTTTTCTGCTTCCAGGATCTCTTAGTTCTGTTGCTGCCATGTTGTTCCTAGAAGTATCATAATAGGTATGTGCCTTTCTTCTTCTAGAAAAAAGCATGTCTGGAGCACTTGTTAATCATTCTGATTGAGGGCATCCCAGATAACTGTGCACTCACTTGATTTGTATGCCTCTTATAGACAGGCATACTCTAGTAGAGCCTAATGACTGTGGAGACAGGCAGACCGACCTCTTCCTCTGGCCAAAGAAAGGTTTTTTAGGAGAGCTAAAGTATTCACTCTAGCCACAACTATGTTTAAAGAGACATTTTGCTTTTCAGAACTCACATCCCTTGAGTTAGGCACTCAGATGCGCAGGAGACTAGAGAGTGAGAAGGCTGAAAAGCTAGTCTATAGAAAAGGCTGTGGAAGGGTAGCCCTCATTTCTTCCAGTAGCTTGGAAAGAACTTGCTTACTGGCTTGGAACATGATGAAAATCTCAAACTGTGCAGTCTGACTTGAGCTCTCTCAGTATTTCCTCTCTGATAATGACTGAAGGAGCAGCATGAACTAGAGCTGACTAGTAACAGCACTGACTAAAGAGAAGGGAGAGCCTTGACGGTATTTTTTTGCTTCAGGTATCTCATTTTGGCTGTGGCTGGAATAAAGGTTTTCATGTACAATAGAAATGATTTTAGTACTAACTGTCTAAATTCTTTGGTCAAAAGAAGGACACTTATAAACAGGCATGTTGAGTGAGATGTCTTTGGATTTGTATGCTGAATAGTGGCAGCACGTGCCATTGTATTCGGCAGACACCTCTCAGTGCTGTCTAGGTCTTGTTGACTGTGTGTACCTGGTACAGAAGAAATTAGAGAGTCTTTGGTGCTAAGGGAGGCCAAAAAGAAAAAAAAAAAGTTGGTGAAAGTACAGGTGGGGAAAAATAGAATGGAGAAATGCAAAACATGCAAAAGATTTTGGTTTTGTGGAAGTATACTTTGTTCTCTTGAATGAACATACAGTTGTACACGGGTGTATGTATATTCAGTTTTCCTCAATTGTTTTAAAGACAGTGGACTGCAGACCTGGAATCTGAGTCCAGTAATCTGCCCAGCATTCAATAGGCTGCCCAGATCTTTCAGTCAGCAATGAAGTTTCACTCAAAGGTTACAGTTGTCTGAAAGTAAAGAGCAAAAGAATTCTGATACAAAACCCCACCTGTATTCATTAGAATTGTGATCTCCGAATTCCACTCAGAATCTCAGGATTTGATGTTCCTTTGTCTCTTCATTGAACAATTATTTTCATTTGGGCTCCTCTTTGATTACTTTTTTTTTAATAGAAACACAACCAAATAAGAGCAGCTGTGTAATTAATATCACTTCTGATTTTGTTTGACTTCTGCTAAGTATTCTTCTTCACGTATAGCTTTCTCCCTTTACCAGAAAACACTAAAACCAAAAAACTTCAAAGTATTTTCTGCCATATGATTAAGGTCCAATCTGCCTCTTGACATTTTTCTGACAAAATCAAAACTTAAAGTTATTTTTTCTTCAGAATGTTAAGTAACTGTTCTTGAACCTATTCCAGATCTGAAGGGCTATTCTTAGGAATGTGTTCAATATTTACTTGCATAAGATCTTAACCTTGGATCTTTTTAAAACTACTTTTTCATAACTTCATTCCAAAGAAAATAAGTCACTGTCATATACACAAAGGCTTGTTATATAAACCATTTTGGCCAGGTGAGCCAAATGATCTTTTGGAGAGAATAGGGAGTCTGAAATATTTGATGTTTGTTTTCATACTGAAAAGGAAGGTCACAAAAAGCAGGGACAAGGTCAATTTCTGTTGTTTGGTATAAATTTTCAAACTGGGTTTTCATCACAAGGCAGAACTGGAAAAGGAATAAATGACCTGAATTCAAAGGAAAACATACGTTTGCACTGCCCAGGTACATCAGGTGGCCTTGTGGCTGTATACCTAACTGATGACTTGAGATCAGGAACAATTTAAAGACAAACATTTATTATTCAGTATTAGAAACATATTTTTTCTGAAAGAAAGAGCACTGTTAAGTCTTGTATAAATCAGTAATCTTTTTCTTTCAGTGTCTCTCAGCATTCTGTCTGAGTGTACTAATACATATGAGTGAAGAAATGGGTCTTCTGTGCAGTATAAACATCCTACAAGATATACATTTTTGCATACACATAGTGAGGGACTATGTCCCAAAGAGAGACAGACAAAGCAAAGGTCTTCTATAAAGAACTGTGAAGTAAATGAATTCTATGTCACTCTGAAAATAACAGCTAAATGTAATATGTTTTACTAAGTGCTTTACTTTTTCAATTGTGAGACCATGACAGAAGTGGACTTGTTGTCCGCTAGAATCCCAGTACAGTAAAATGATATTTGAACAAAATTTCCTAGGTTATGTAAAAACTCACACAGTGCAAATTGTTTTAGTCTCTAGAAACCCTCATCTAATATATGACAGTATGTACTATATAATCTCCATTATGCATGAGCTGCATAAATGAGATATAGATTGTTTGTAAGAGCAAAAAAAGCTGCTCTGGCTCCAGGCAGAGACAGGTTGAGTTTAGGCAGCCTTATTAATTTAGACATAGTCCTTCATAGAAGGGGCTACATTTTTCCAGGACCAGAAATCCAAAAGTATTTTATGTGGTATTGTGCAGCATAAAGCTGAATCTTAGCAAGTCCTATTAGGTTGAAGTTTGAAATTTGAGCATTTCTGAATCAGGCTTCCAGGGCTAGAAATGCTGTGGAGGGTATTGGAACACCCCTGTGTCCTTCCATCTGAAGACTATTTGGATTTGGCATGGATTTATCTGTGTGCCATAATTATCACTACATTACCTTTCAATGTTCTGAGTGTCAGGACATTAGTTTGGATATCTGCAACTAGGCACAGATATTTGGGGCTGCACCTGAGCTAAGAATCCTATTTCAGACCAAAAAAAAAGTTGGAAGGATGTGCTGATATTTTCTTTATAATGATTTTCTGAAATGTAGATGTGGGAAGTGAATTACGAGATTATGAGACGAGGAGTCTGGATTTTTTTTTGCTGCTCAACATAGAATAAAACAAACTATAAGGCACAAATCTATGCTATATCCCTTATATACAATAGGTACTTACTGACATTGGCTTTCATGGTTTATATGATCCAGAAATATAGGAAGTTTTTGGGTCCTGCTGTGCTGAAATATAATCTTGATCCTAAACATCTGTTAATATAAATTGATAAGAAAATTTGCAAAAAGACTTTTGATAGAATCCCTCATCATAAGCCTACAAGATTCAGCAATAAGCACTTCTTATCAGTCCTTAGTAGGTGAACTCTAACCTTCACTAAGGTCTTGTGATTTTTGCCTGGTGTAGAACCACCTGCTTATGCCTCTAACTCTTACTAACTCTTACTCTGCCTCTAACATCCTGCTATTCACAGCTAAGTGATGGGCTGAAGGGTGGTTTTTTTAACAGCAAAACATTACATGAATAAAATCCAGATCAAAGCAAGCTTCATCACTGTTTATTCACTTCTGTGTAGTGGCTTGGTATGGGGTGTATCTCTTGCCTTACCCAAAAACTGAGATTCCCTGGTGGAAAAAGTGGTTGGGATTTTGTTTTCTAAGTTGTTTTGTGGAAAAGAAAGTAAAAATCTGTTTAATGACATTTTTAAAAAATGAAAACAGCAAGTACATCTACTAATTTACTGTCAGAAGTATTGGAGCCACATTAGAGTTAAAATGTTTTAACTAAGAAGGGTAAAGTAAACAAGACTTCGAATAATTACAAAAACTGATTTTAAGTGTATGCACTGTAAGGTCACCAGTGCATTAACACTCAGTAATGGCTGCTGTACCCTGGGGACCAGTGCAAAATTTTTTTCCAGTTCTTTATCTTACATCTGGTTAGTTTACCAGAGGCTAGTAAACATCTAAGCATGATTACGGTTTCCACAAATGAACTCTTCTAATAATCAGTACTAGGATGGGTCTGTAGAGAAGTAAAGAATGATCATATTCTTACTTAGCTTTTCTCTGGCTGTCTCTGCAGTCAATTTCTAACCAATACCATAGGTAGCTCAGTGGATCAATAATGGTATAGGACTATGGAAATGAACATGCTGGGATCATACCATTGGCAGCCCAATTCTTGTAAAGATCAGTAACTATTTTTATGTAGACTTCACAAATGTGTGCATAAGGACTCAGAAAAGTCCACCTCCATCTGCCAGATGAAAATGCTTAGCAGAGTCCTATATTTCATAAGTTAGGTGTCCTCCCACCTCCTAGAATTCCATATCAAGACCCTCAGAATATGAGGCTGAGCAGGAAAACAGCAATTATGAATACTTCAAAGAAAAAAATCACAGCATAGGTAATCAACTACCAACAACTTACAGTCCAGAAAGGTCAATAACATTTTCTTCTGGTCTGTGGCGTTGGCTAAAATCAGAAGAAAAACTTTCCAAACAATGTTAGAACTGATAACATAAAGAGTAGTCTTTTAATGAAAGCTTTCAGGTGTGCAGATAATCCCTATGTGCATATGTAGCATCAAATTCTCACAAGTTTTATAAGTTTAACTAATATCTAGCAAGTACACCCAATAGGAGACTGGTTGCCCTGGTAGTCCACCCTTGGGCCTGCCCCTTGGAGTCCCTCCAAGGGTTCTTAGCCCTGTATATTTTTATGTCTTCCAGGTGCTGGTGCAAAACAGGATGTCCTTGTTAGAAATTATTTTCCTTGAAAATAAGACTAAACAGAGTAAGTGAGAAAGGGAACTACTGTTCTAAAGCAAGAAAGTGATAGAAAATATACAACTATATATTAAAAATCTAGAAAGCTACAAATGTGTAAAAAAGCTAAAAATCTTTAGACATCAGTGTTGCCTATAGGATAAAGAACCGAGCAGCAAAAAAGTTAGTAGAGTTAAGCTTTTACATAAAGTAACTGCACATCTGCTTTGAGGTAATTTCAGGCAGAAATGCATTGGTTTTGTCCAGTAGTAAATTGCCTTGAATTGCTTTGCAGGGAAGAATAGGCCAATTTAAAATTTGCATGAGTGTTTCCGTCTGGACATAAATTCCCTATTTTCTCAAGCCATTTTCAGTATTCTCAGATGGTAAGAGCATCTTTCCTGCAAACATATGTTAAGACATTTTGGGTTCTTTCATCACTAATCCATAAAAATATCCTCACGTTCCATCTGGAAAATAATTCACATTCCTTTTTCTATCTAAAGCTAAATTAGAAATCATTAGAGGAAGAGAATTTGGGCGGCTGTTGCTGCAAAAAGCCCAAAAACCAAATCAATGATGGTGCAATTATTCACAAGTATAGTTCATTATTCAGCCAGCTGCATACACAAGACATCACTGCCATTAAAAGCTATGAAAAAATCAGTGATTTTTCTCAACACTTGTAGCTCAAACTATTTTTGATAAATCAGTGAAATTTGCATCTCTTATGTCTTACATTTTGATCTTAAAAGGAAACTTCAATTTTATTGGCACTGTAAAATCATAGCTATGTACTGCATTAAAAATGGGTCTGTTTGGCTTTATGATAGAAAAGCAAATGTATTCATTGTTATAGGAAAAAGTACTGTTTATTTATAATTGCACCTGTTCTTGCATATTAGGAAATACAGTTTGAGCCACGCTTTCCTGGAATTGTTTTCTGACTGGTACAGTTGTTCGCTAAATGTGATAACCTTGCGCTGCCTTTCAAGAGATGTTTTATTTCTTCTACTGTATATATATATTTTTTTTAAAATGCCTGGCATGTTGCTCTTTACATTAGTATCCTAGCTATGTTTCCTGAGCCGCTTCTGAGGATGCCTTTCAGGCCTGGACAGTAGCATTCAGTCTTCAAATTAGCATTCCTTGATGAATTTGACATAACAGTCAAATGCATGTGATTGTGGGCCAAGTTGGAGTTAAAGAAAACAGTGTTCTGCAAATTATAGGGGCTGCTTGAGAAGATTTTTTTTGGTTCTTTGCCCTCCTTAGACTATTTCACTTACTTTAGTCTTAAGGTTTGCAAATCAGCCTTTGTTACAGTGCGGATACTGTAACATGATGTATCAGACAAGGAGGCCCAGGGAAAATAAATATATATGGACAGATTCTTGATAGATGTTTCAGAGATGTTTATTTCTCCAGCCGCGTGGCCGGGATCTGCCAAGGAACTGAGGCAATCATGGGATCAAGGGTCCTTGCCCGTGCAGGGGAACACAAACCAACCAATGGGGAATGAGGCTGACCAGGGGTGAGGGAAACCCCGTGTCTCCCCCCCAGGGCCCCTCTCCCAGGGCTACATGGCAGGGGGAGGGACCCCAACATTTCACCCGTTTATTTTTAACAGAAGAGATTTAAACTTAACATTGAAAACAACTGGATAAACATAGCAAGAACAGTTTCAAAATAAAACAAGCCACCCTCTTGAGTCTTTAAATGTCCAAACAGATTCTCTGGAACATCTTAAGGCTGACAGAAGGGAGACAGGACTCTCCGGGCATGCTTTGTGGGGAAACTGAGGCAGGAGAGGGTTTAATTTCTTCCCTCCCTCTTTTCATCCCCCCTCAGCATCGGAGGGGAGTTGTAGGGAAAGGGAATTGTATAGGGAAGCCATGGGGTGAAAAACAGATTTGGAATACACTGGGGGTAATAGGATATAGGGTAAAAGGGAAAGGTGGGATTAGGAAAGGGAGACTGTAGGGGGGGCTTATAATGCAGATGTTGTCTAACATGACTACAATTTTTAGCATATATACTGCCTTTTACAGGAACACCATCAGGCCCAGTGACCTCTGCTGCTTGTAACCCTTTTCTACCTTGCACAATTTTGAACTCTACCACTTCCCCATCTCCCAAGCTTGGGATGCATTTTTCAGGGTTATTCTTTTTAATAGCAGTTCTATGAACAAATATGTCTTGCTGGTTGTCCCATCTTGTTATAAAACCATAATTTTGTTTAACATTATACCATTTTACTATTCCTAAAATGTTAGCTACGGTGATTTTTTCCTTTTTCCAAGTGGCTGCTGTTTTCTGTCTCGCTGCGTTCTTGCTTTCTCTTTCTCTTTCGCTTGCTCCCATATTGGAGCTGCCAGGGCTGCCGAGGCTGCTCGTGCCTGTGTGCTCTTTCTGGGGTCGCATTCGGGGCCGCATGAGCTGGGCCAGGCCGTGACGCTCAGCTCCCTGCATGCCGCTGCTTCTGCTCTCAGCTGCGCTGCCGCTGCCTGGGGCCGTGCCCACGTCTTGGCCAGGCCCCTGAGCGACGACCCCCCCGTGCCCTGCTCTAGCACGCATTTCAGCTAGGCACAGCTCCGCTCCACTGCCATCGCTACCGGCCACCGCCCGCGCGCCGCCCCTCTCGGTTGGGCGTTCACAGGGCTCGCTCCACCACGCGCTGCGCGGGGCCGGGCGGGCACTGCCGGGTCCCGCCGCTCCCGCCGCGCCTTGCTCCGCCACCGACACTGCGGCTCGCTTGGCTCCGCCTGCGCGCAGGAACTGCCTCGCTGCTGCTCTCAGAGGGCTCGGTGCACGTGGCCTGGGTCGCATGGACTCTGAGGCACACTTCCCTTCGGCAAGACACAGCTGACATTGTTCAACAGTCTCGGTAATTAAATAATATTCATGAAAATATTCTTCCATCGGCTTATATTTTGACTCAAAAATTAACTGTGTCCAAACGGTATTCCAAAAGTCTTTGGTAAGAATTAAATCCCAAGAAACATAGAAAAAGTTCTTAAACAACCATGAAAGGAAATGTTTCAGTTCCTTTTGAGCTTGAATTAAGCTAAAATTTACGAATCGTTGTTCAAGAATCTTTTCAAGTTCAAGATAAATGTCCATATGCGGCTCTGAGAGCCAAGAGTCTTCCCACGGTTCCTCCATAGTTTAGACATGGAACAGCAAAACAAAAACAAGAAGAGAAATCCAGTTTCCAGAGTTTACTCACAAATCAGTCACTGTCCTTAGGGATCGGGGATTGTTCCGCTCGCATTACCACCATTTGTTACAGTGCAGATACTTCCACACGATGTATCAGACAACGAGGCCCGTGAAAAAGAAATATGTATGGACAGATTCTTGATAGATGTTTCAGAGATGTTTATTTCTCCAGCCGCATGGCCAGAGGTTTGCCGAAGAACTGAGGCAATCACAGGACCCAAGGGTCCTTTGCCCGCGCAGGGGAACACAAAACAACCAATGGGGAACGAGGCTGACCAGGGGCGAGGGAAATCCCGTGTCCCCCCCCAGGGCCCCTCTCCCAGGACTACATGGCAGAGGGAGGGCCCCAACAAGCCTTGTCATTTCCACCATTTGCTAGAATTGTACCTCTGATGTATTGCCCTTGTTTCCCTCGGCCAGAGAGCTTCAGTTTTAAAAGCTCTCAGGAAATAGTTAAAATTCATGATTTATTTTTCACCAATCAAATTAAAGAAATTGCAATTTACTTTTAACCCATTTCTAAGCTCAGATCCTTTAATGCATTTACCTCCAAATGGGGAAATTGCTCGTGTCCAGGCAGACCCCAGCAAATATCATTAAAAAGAACAGAGATTTAAATAACAAAGAGGTATCTTCTGCAAAAGTGGTAGGAATAAAACCCCACTTTCAAGTACTTTAACAAATCAAATAAACTTTTAATGGCTCTAAAAGATAGCTTAAATGCATCCAATGAGGAAAAAGCCTGGAAAGTGAAATTTCTGACCAATAGAAAACTCTTAAAACTTGAATTTCTTTTTTGATTTTCACTCCAAATGAAAGCAAAAGTTCATATTTGTAAAATTTCTTGGTGAAAGCAAATTTTGTTCTGTAATTGTTGGTTATTTCAGCCTGAAAGTCTGGATCAATGGAGAAAATAATTTAGCTGGAAAATTGAGTATTTTTAGTTGAGATAAAAAAATAAAAATAAAATCTTTTTTCTTTATGTATTTTTTCTTAATGCATTTAACATTCTTCTTCCCTCTCCATAGAATCCTACAGATTCTGTAGAAGACTGTGAGTTCATATTGTTAACAAGAACTTATGAACAAATTTAATAAAACCAAACAAAAATGTGAGAAAGAGGAGCACTGAATACAGTGAATGTTAAAAAGACAAAATGTATTTTTAAATGTTATTGCTTGAAGGAACCAAGGCTGGCATTTAGCAGTCAGATGAAATAGCATTGCAGAAGCCTGAGGCTCAGACCTCACTAAGCTGATTAAATTATTGTGCAACTGAATGGAAAAATTTTGTCATATCTGGCAATATTAGGGGAAGGATGGCTATGAGGAAACAGCTTTGGTTGCTGTTCCAAAGGAAATCACTTTCAAGCACAAGGTCTAAGAATTTTTAAAAACAGATGGAACAGTTAAGAAGGCAGAGGAAGCTCAGGAGACAAGTTATCTGTGCTGTAGATATTATGAAATGGTCTACAAGAGAAAAGTGACCTGTTAGCATGGCTCTGCAAAGAAGAGGTATTGATCAGATAATAGCTGGGCAAACATTTTTGAAGGCTCAGAACAGAAGCAAACTGTGCAATGCCATAGGCATACCCTTGAATATTACAGGGCCTTTGATGAGTAGTGTAAAATTCTGGCTCAAGTGTTCATCACAGTGTCTGGGGAGGCCACAGGCATGGGTTTTATATATATGCAGGGCTTCGTTCTGTGGCAGTTTATGGAATGTTTTGATGTCCTTCACTTGCACAACTAGTATCGTACCTACCCTTCCTTTAAAATACACAGTAAGTCAAATTTTAATAAAGAAGGCTTAGAAGCATTGGTGAACAGATAGATCATGCCCTGTTGCAGAGCCAGCTTTAGGCTAAGGCCATGTAAATGTGTCTGGCGTACTAACTTCAGTGATTTAAGCAAATTTTCCACCTGGTAGGAATGATCTCCCTGTCATATGGAACAATCTTTTGTCTGTTTCTCAGTCACTTTCACATGCTTTGAAGACAACAGATTGCTTTTCCATATCTGCAATGTATCCTAGAGTTTATTCCTTGTCATTGAGTAGCTGAGGAGATCAGAAACTGGTTAACTCACTATGTAGAGTGTTATTAGTGCAGTATGACCTCACATGAAGATGAGTTATTTTTAGGAAAAAGCTTTCAGTTTTGAAATTAGATATGATGAGACTGTTTTTTTTGTCTCTCAACATAAATCAGTGCATTTATGTATACTACATATCTTTCCCAGATCCTCAATGACAGTAAGTTAGGTTTGGGAATTTAAAGTTAACATTAGCTACTTTTCAGAGCTTTCATTTTATTTAAGCATATTCAGATTTAGGGCACAACAATGTGTTTTAAGTTGACATTTCTTATCACTAACATCTATAGACAGACAAATCTGCATCACACTGGGAAGTGTTTTGTGGAAGAAAATGACTACATGTGACACAGCCTATCTTCTTGACAGTCTGTGTTGATGAAAAGGTTTTTCATTAAATGGATTAAAAAATATATATTGTAAAAGCTTTAAGATAAAAAAATTGTATACTACTATTACTCCCCAAGTATTTTACTTGAGAAATTGTGTAACTAATAGATTTTTGGAAAAAAAAAGTCATATTTTAAAATGTGTTCATATTGCTCTGAAGTTAGATTTGAACATATACTGGCATTAAGTTCTGCTGGAAACGTAGCTAAAATGATAACACTCTGGGAGAAACTTTGTTGTGAGTAAGGTTGCAAAAAAGTCATAATTTGCTAACCAAAACCAAGGTGGCTTTACTAATGACAGAGTCATTGGACTGCATCCCAGTAGAGTTGAACTTTCTTTTTCGCTTGCACACTGGCCTGCTGAGTGAGTTAAGGGAAGGCCCTTGACTTCAGTCAATATGACCATTAGTGATTCTATCTCCTTTGAAACAGATTTTGGGCTCTACTGAGGAAAAGTGTTATTGTCACTTATCCTTATTTAATATAATGTTAATATTATTCTACTCAGGTGTTTTCTTCTGAGTGAAAGCTTTGCTTTAGGAAGATTCAGTTGTATTCTTCTTCATGAGCTTTTCTGAAATTTTGTTCCTCTCACTGTAGCATAGTCTAATATTTAGGTTTTTGCACATTTATAGGTTTAGGGAGAAACAATAAATACTAAATAATTAATTTGTGCTACATTAACTGTCTCTAAGAATGTGTCTGGTGTAGGTAATGTTAAACACTGCAGGAATTTATTTAGCATGTAAAGATATGCATGCTGTTAAACTGACCAAAGTGCTTGCTTAATGAACTTGAACATAGTGCCACCTTTCTTTCCTATGGTTCTATAGAAAGCAAGATCCCTTCTGTGTGGTGTTTGTCTGTGCCTACTGGTGCTCTCCCAGGCAGCATCCAGTTCTGGAGAGAAATGACATTCCAGACATGGTTGTTAATAATCAGTTTGGAAGTTGCTACCATATGCTGGCAAAGACAGACTTGTGCAATTTGGGTGTGGCAAGGTGGTAATGTTTCCTGTTGGGACCAGGGATTAGTTTTCTTTATCATACTTTGCTATTTCTGTCGTAGTTTTATCATAAATCAAACTGCTGAGGGGAAAACATTGAAATAATAATGATTGTAGTAGTAATAGCAGCAGGGGCATGGGTATGTGTGTTTTGTACTATCTGTTAAGAGTTTTCCAAGCGTAAAATCTAGTATCACTTCAAGCAGAGCCTGTTATATTATCATATTTATATATATTACTCAGATGAAGCCAGAGTTTCTTTCTTTGAAGGCCACACATTGACATTTGCCAAAAGCTAGTCTCCGAAAAGATATATTACACGTCTCAGAAAACAGCAACCCTGATGTTGACGTACCAGGCAGTGATGGCCACAGCTGCTCAAGGACAATGTCATTGTTAGGACATCCCAGATGCATCACAGATGGACAGTGTGTGCAGCACCTTCTGACCATGGCCCACAACATTTGTCTCAGTAAACTCTCTGGCTAATGTACCTCCTTTTATTGCTGGTATATGGACTGCTCAACTGAACCTAATCAACACCTAACACGGCTGCTTATGTGTCATAAGTTCATCATGTAGCTGCACGGAAATGCTCATGCCATACTTCCGAAAACTCATATCGAAGGTTGTTCAACTAACACAATCTGTATCTGACTAATCTGTATCTGACTCAGGTCAACAATATGCTTATGATCCTGAGAGATTCATGTGGATTTTTTTGCTCCTTGGGAATGGTTTAGAACACTAAACTGCTGTTATAGACAAAGATAATTATTCTCTTCCTACCAGGAATAATGTTCTTAACAGCAGAACATGTTAAACGAAAAAGGTGAAACTGTAGAATCATAGAATGTTTAGGTTGCAAGGAATCTAAAAGATCTTGGCAGTGAGGTGTAGATAAACTGTATATTGCCTAAATTATGAGTGTTTGAACTCTGCCTAGTTTTGCTTGTCCTTCACCGTGCCACTGGGGCAGTACAATCAACGGGGCAGATGCTGTCTGAAAAGATGTGAATGAGGAGTGTTATCTGAACCTCATACACAAGGAGAAATTCAAGAAGTTTCTAATCTGCTGCTAGGGAAACCATAATACCATCTACAGAACATCTCTCTAAAGAATGTACTTTTAGATAAGGAGTATATCTTAAGGGTATGTTGCCTTTAAATGTCGGGGAATTTT
Source organism: Aphelocoma coerulescens (assembly GCF_041296385.1). Taxonomy (NCBI): domain Eukaryota; kingdom Metazoa; phylum Chordata; class Aves; order Passeriformes; family Corvidae; genus Aphelocoma; species Aphelocoma coerulescens. Next base: position 29,728,095 of record NC_091015.1, read on the forward strand.
GCAGCAGGAACCTTAGCCATTTGTCTGTGATCTCTTGAGAGCTATCTCCTGCTGTTCTGGTGAGCAGTGGGTCAGCAGTGTCATCAGGAAAGGCTGGAACTATGGTGGATTCTCAGTAAATTCAATGTGCCAGAACACATTAAACTGTACACTGAGCTCTGTTCTTCAGCCTCAGTCAATGGCTGTCACTTTGTGGAGGAAGCCAACAATGTTAGGAAGACACCTGTCCTGGGATTTGGCCCTTTTGTAATGATGAAAATATGTTGAAATCTCTAAAAAATTATCCAAATCCTCAAATTATACCTGGACAAAATTTTGGCTGGGGAAAGATTAAACTGTTAGAGAAACAGAAATTCAAACACATTTTGGCTCCATCCACTTTCCAGACTGAACCTGGCATCTCTCATCACAACAAAAGAACAAACTAAATCTTGTTAAAATGTATGTCTACTTTGGATGTAACCAGAGGGAAGATGATTATTAGAAGGATGGCTCAGCTCAGGAGAAATCTTCATGGGTTTGTTTTTTTTCTAACATAAGCACAAGCTGTACCTCAGAAATGTTTGTTTGACTTTGTGAAAACAACAAAGAATTTGCTATTACCTTAGGCAGGGGATTTCATCTTGGATTACATAATGCTTAGGAGTGCCCAAATGAATAATACCCCAAATAACTATTGCAGCAATTTTTGCATCTTTGAAGTAGAATGACTTAGCTCCATGTTGGATGCAGGCTATTAAACTGGTGAGAAATTGCTGATGGTAGAAATACATCTACCAACTGATTTGATTTCTACAAATTGCATCATATTTTTCTGAATGAGACACAAAAAACCCATAAGAACTTTTACATCAATATTTCACATAAAAGTTTTCTTTGTAGACTGAAAAATGTTTATTGCAGTAGGAGGGTTTTATTTCCTTGTGGGGTTTTTTTGTTTTTTTTTTTACTGTAGCTAGCAAAGTACAGAGTTGTGGTTTCACACATGCTGAAATTTCAAATTATCTTGTTAGAAATGTGCCTTTAAAGATAATATCAAATAATTCTAGGACTGACAAGAAATTATATCTAAAGAGAAATTCAAATAAATATACCTCACTTTTACATGTCCTGAATTTATGTAAAACATTTTCTATTTCAAAATAGATGGGGCCAGATCTCCAGATAGTACCCTTTATATACCTGTTGGATTCTCATTAAGAACCATAATTTCAGGCTCAGGGAGATCAGAAAGATTTGAACAACACCCGGGAAAAAAAAACCTAGAGTAGTCACAATGTTGTTGTTAAACATGTATCCCAATATGCCTTCAATTCTTGCACAACCTGCATTTCTGTGGTTTCTCTGCCAGTTTAATTTTTGATTTATGGGTTTTAAAATCTCACTTGTAATTTCAAAAGAAATGAGAAAATTTGTTGGATGATCAGTTTTGTCATGTTGATTTTATTCTCATAATCAATAAGAAAAAAAATGAAAGACAGCATTGTAGGTATAAAATACATTGATGCTTTTTTTAACAGCAAAGGCTTCAGCTGTGCCTGATAACATGAATGATATCATATGGCAGTATCTGTTGCAGAATCTGAAGTCTCAGCAACACATCACGTGCAAAGAGTGCTTATATTAGCATTCAAGGCAACATCTAAGTTCTTGTTGTCTAGTCATTATCAAACAGTTAATTTTTCTAACATCTAAAAATTATTTATAACATCCCAGGAAAGGATAATTTTAGAGGAGTTTGAGACTTTATTAATTTGAATTGTATGGGGTGTGTTTTTCTTTGTTTGGGGTTTTTGCATGTACAGATTGCATGCAAGAGTGGAGATAATTCTGGAGGAAGCAGATAGGCAATTGAAATAGTCATCACTGACAGACAAAATGGAAAAAAGTGGATTTTTAGAATCACATCCCTGAAATAGTTGAAGAGGACTAGCTCTTGAAAGAACATGTGTGTTTCAAGCTCAAGATAAATAAGGGAGGAGAGCCAATGAAGAATTAATTTGAATTAACCTAAATTAGAAGACTTTGGAGATAAATTTTAAAGGGTTCTATGAAAAAAATCTGAAAGACCTAAAATAGAAGAGAAGGATGTTATCATACTGTAATATTATTTTAGTACCTGCATAAGAATTGTGGCACTTATACGTTAAAAGCAAAATTGCATTCATCTTTACACTCCAATAGATTTGATAAAGAAAACAAATTCCAAATAATATCAAGTATCCTAAAAAAATATTAATAACCTCCTTGTTAGTCATTAGTTGGCTGAGAATGAGATTACTGAAGAAAATTCATTATTTTTTTGCAGGTAGGCTCTGAAAAACAATTTTTCTTCTCCGTATGCGCAACTAGCTTTTTCATTGCAACGTGGTTTCCTTCTGCAAAGCAAAGCAGAATGGAAAAAAGTACTATTCCTCTATGTAGGGGATCTCCTTAGATCATTTATGAATGTCAAAGCTTTTATTGCAAACAAATTTCACAGAATTTTCCATACAACATTACTTAAATAAGATCTCTTTTTCAATCACTTAAATTCAAACTTGCTCTCTGGCTTTTCTATATTCAGTGTAAGTGGCGCTGTAAAAATTACCAGGAATTTCCAACATCCTTCTTACTTTGGCTGTGACAACAACTAATGTGTACAGACAATTCAGAACTCTCAAGAACTATGGAAATTTAAACTTACATTGTTGACTAAAATTGAGAGTTATTAGTATTTAGGAGTTGGCCAGACATCAATCATTTGCTCTTCTTGTGCAGCTCCATCACTCCTGTGACTCAAAAATATCAGATAAAATAATGTGCTGAGGAAGAAGGTGGAGGGAAGTCATATTTTTCAAAAGCCAGACAGAAGAGGAAGATTTGTTAGAGCATGCAAAAGCATGCACATTCCTGTCTGCTTGGCATGAGCAAAGGGTAGGAGAAGCCTGATGGTACAATGTAGTGTCATAGAGCTGCCAGTCAGAGCTGTGGATAGATGAAAAAGTGGAAGGGGATGTGAGGTAAGGGAAACCATCTGGGAGTGGAGGACGTCAGTATGAGTGTTGCTACGAGCTTTGCTACCAGATGCTGGCTGGGAAATCTGATGTCTAACATGCAAGTTATGCCTGAGAGGATTCAGGGTGAAGTGCACTTCTGATAGTGCCTGAATGGTGTCCTGGTCAATGCTCTAATCAGATATCTGTAAGAGAAGACAGGATGAGGACTTTTGACATTTTCACATTTTATAGGTGATTACAGCTTCTTTCAAAAGGTGAAAAAGAACACAGTAACTGAACATGTTTGTGTAGTCTTTGCACCATTGACTGGAGCAGATGGCAGAAGTGCTGTGCTACAGAGATAGCAGGAAAAAAGAAAGAACTGGTAGCTCCTGTGAAACAGCAGACATGTTATGTTCTTTGCATCTGGTCCTATGCCCATCACATTGCATTGTGAATATTTTTGCCAAAATCAATTCCACTTTGAATTTTCATTTAAACGCGGTGGTTTCAGTAATTGCCTGAAAAGCTGTCTCACAATAAAAATACATTTTCTGGTCAAGTCCAGAGAAAAATTTGCCTGAGAGCAACTCAGCAGCAATGAGGAAAAGAGTGGATGTTAGGAGCTGGTATTGAACTCCTGGCCTGAATAGAGCAGTTTGGAAAAAGAAGCTTCACTTAAGTTAATGCAATCACTTACTCTAGGCTGGGATTTTCCTAGATTTTTTTCAGCAAATTTCAGCAGTCTCAAATTTGCCTAGTGCAGGATGGAAGGAGTTCTTTAACAATTTCCTACTTTTCTGTAATTTTTATAATCAAGCTACATTTCTGGTGAAAATGGATGCGACAAAGGGACATGAGAAGTCTCCCCCTATTTAAAAGATGGGACTCAATCTCCTAACTTCTCTAGCTCCAGTAGAAAGAAGTACCTTGCAGTGATATGCATCCAAAAATAATTTAATTCATAAATTATATGAGCTATTCTCACCCTTAGTAAGTAGCAGATAGTTCTAGTTCTAGATTCTTCTGAACTGTTTATCTTATTTCATCAGGTTCCAGGCATCTATGTAGATTTACATAATTGTCAGATAAATTTCCATATTTTTATGTGCTTACTCAAACCTCACATTGAACTTTACTCCTTTTCTTTTGTAACTGTACATTGACATCTATACTGAAAAATAAAAATAAGTTCTGAAAATTCACTTTCTCTTTTCCCACTGTTCAAAATGACAGTATGGTTGTGATGTGACTCACAAGTTACCTGCTGAAAAATTATTTACATTCTCATCTGTGTATTACACTGTTGGGAAAAAACAGGTGATAATACTAAGTGGATCTGACACCAAATGCTCATGTTGCAGATAGCAATTTTCAGCAGTTAGACTCCTATGTTCCCATCTTTTCTTCTGCCCCTCACTTACTAATGCCAACAACTATAACATTCTTAGAATACCCTGGGAAGAGTGGCTCCATTTTGAGAAGTTAAGATTGTAAAAAAATGTGCCTGAAGAAAAAATGTTTGTAAAAAGCCTTGGAAAACTTTATGAAAGTATTAGGGATCAGTGCTGTTTGTTGTCATGCACAAATGGTAACATTTACATCACTTAACCTATGAGCAACCTTTTAATGTAAGGTTGAATACTGCTTTAATATATGCAGTATTCACAAGGTATACGTGAGACAAGCAAGAAATTCTGAATGCAAAAAACTCCAACCCTTGACCTCAGATCTCATTTAATGTTTTCTGAAAGACATCAAATCTTGAATTTAGATATCTGATTTGGAAATAAGGGTTATATAGCTTACAAAAGAAGAAAGCAAACTGCAGTATTAAATTTCTCACCCTACCACTTCGTGTACTGTAATGCAATATAAAACACCTCTCTCCATTCCCTCTCTACACTTTTTTTATGGAACATTGAGAGCAAAATGCATCTTGACCAGTTCATGAGGTTGGGTGTTTAATAAATGTTGAAATAAAGTTTTTCCATGTTGCTTCTGAAGGAGTGCAAAGGAATTTTAAACTTTCTTTCTACATCAAAGGTAAAATGGCATTCTGTATTCCAATCAGAAATGGTGACTTATTTTATCACCTATTCCATTTCATGTGGTTACCATAGAGTATTAATAATTGGCTGCATGGACATATTTAAACTCATGACAGCATCTTCTATATGCTCTTTACAAAGTGTTGTTTCAGTCTCATTGTGTGCAGTATCTATGCTTCAGGACTTTGTGACCAAGAAAGTCTTCCCTATTGAGACTTAAGTCTCTATTCAAAGAAACAGTCAGAGGGAGTCTTCTGAGTTAATTCAGAAAAATGCAAGTTGGTCTTCTCCATACAGCAAACACTCAGGCTACCCTTACGTAGTCCAAGGCAAATCGTATTCAAGGGAATTCTAGGAGGCTGTTGTTTTTCCATTACACTAATCATAGAATTGATTATTTTTATATTTGTTCTGGAAAAGCTGTTTTATTAGCCAAGACCAGTCCTCTAAAGTAAGAATCAAAATCTTAATCTCATTGGTTCTATATTCCATAGGAAATTTTTTGGGGGGTAAGTTTCAGAGGGTAAAGGTTTTTTGTCTCCTTAAATCTTTCACAGGCCTGTTCTTATATAGTTCTTATATAACTCTGATTCTCTTTCACAATCTTTCACTTATAAAACAGTGCTTTAGGATATATGCACTTTTTGCTGACAACTTTACCAGTCTGTCACAATTCCACACTACATTTTTAGTAGCAGGCATGCAAACACACTTCTGGTTTGGTGGAATTAACCATGCACTTGGAATTAAACCAAACACTTCAGTTGTTTAAGACCTAACATGTTCAGTTTGATTCCAGTAAGAGAATGAGAGATCTGAATCATATCTGGCTCTCCTGCGTGATGACATTAATCTGCTCAAATGGTTAGGTACCATTATTAAAAGATAGGGTTAATGATAATAACATCAGATCTCAGTAATGGTTTTCATGTCCTTGTATCTGATGAGCAGAACAGGTTTGCACTGAATGACTTCACAACAGATTCATCATGGAGCAAAGCTTAAGTTCTGTGAGTGACAGAGAACAGCCTTTTGAAATGTACTAATCTACATATCTTTCCAGTAACATTGCTATAGTAAAGAACACAAATACATGGATGATATCCTTCATGACTTAACATCTGAAATCATTATTTCTCTGCAATATAAACCAAGCTGTTTGCTTTTTTTGGTTTTAATTATAATTTGTCAAATGTGTCAGAACTTAAAATTGCACAAACTCACACCACTTTCACTATGAGATTACTGTGCACAAATGTACTTTTGAGAAGAATTTTCCTTTGTTTTGTTCTAAGATTTTTTCTCTGGCTCCTTTTCCTCTTTGGTCTATCAAAAGTATGATGTCCAAACTCTGAGCCAAAAAAAGTTTGCAAAAAATTCATAAAATATCTATTATGGTTCTTTTAGTTCTGTCAGTGGAGGGCACATGTAGGATAAACTTGAAAGAGAAGTGAATTTTCACTGTTTAGATGGAGTTTAAAATTCAGTTAACTTATTGAATATTTCAAAATAAGAAAAGGAAAAATTAAAGATAAAATACAGAAACATTTAGATTTTTACATCATTGACCAGATAAAATAATAAAATTTATTGTTTATTAATTATGCACAAAAAATGCCTTCAGCATATCACAGAATAACATGAAGCCTTTGAAAAACAGCTTTACAACAACAGTTTATCACTTGTCTGGATTTAATATAAGGTTGTATCTTTGTTATTAGCTAATGTGTAATTTTTGTGCATGTTAATGACAAATATTTGCTAAAAAAATAATTGTATGTGCCCCAAACCTGTTCATTAAAGTTAATGTGAATTGCCTGCTGAATCAGTAAAAATAATGGAAGGGACTGGAATCTGGTAGGAACTTCAGTATCATCTGTTGCCCTATGTCTTTCATTGAAGTGCATTAAAAAAAAAAAAAAAGTAGTAAAAATTTATAAACCTTAGCAGTTTATCATGACATCTAGAAATTACTAATTGAAACCAAAGAAGGCATAGCATGCAACATTTTTTTCTTCTAGGAGGAAATTACTAAGCATTTATTCTCCTTCCAGAGTCTGAAAGAAGACCAGATCTCAGAAATGGCTTTCCATGCTGCTATGAATCACAGACAAAACAAATTATTCAAGTTTTGATATGGAAATTTGGCGATTTGGTTTTCATTCTTTGAATTTTCTAAAATTCAAAAGAAATGTGCCCTATACACAGGCTTATAGAATTACTTCGAGTCTTAACATGTTTGAATGTGTTATGAAATAAATTCTATTTTATATTATCTCAATTATCTTAAAAGTTCATTTGCCAAATTTAAAATATAGGGAGAAAATTGCAGGTATATTTTTCCTTATCTTTGTCCAATAAGGGAAAAAAAATACTTGCTTCCATTTTAAGAGACCACATTATTAAGAAATTCAAATTAATTTAACCTCAGAACACACCTTACGATCTACAGAGAAAAGGAGAAATGAAAGAGCAGAATTTTAGAATTGAGGTGATGTTTTCCATCATTAGCATGTGATTTATTTATAGTCAATTTACATTGTGTGTTGATCTAAGAACCTGATTATTTACACAATTTGGTTGTGTGGTAATTACAGTGCTTCAAAGAGGTGTTGGGTCGTGCTATGAGAAGAAAATCCGTGGAGAGTTGCTACATAAGAAGAATCTGGTTTCAGAATGTGGTTTCAGTGACTTGAGCTTCAAATTTTGGAGACTGTTATAATATTCAGGAAAGTGTCGTAAAATGTTTACAGTCTTTCTTGCATTTCCACTTCTGACGGTGTCAGAGATTGAGGTATGTGGCAAAGATGGAAAAAAAAAAAGCCCTCACATTTTAACTCCTCTTGTCAATCCAGTCTTAACTCTCATAATGTTCTTCCTCCCTCACATTTTATATGTGAAGCAAGATGATGATACAGAACTCTTGCGTTGCATTGGTTGCAGTCTGAAATGTGCCTTTCTAATTATAATGATCTTTCCTGAATTTAGGTTGGTTTTGCCTCTGCACAAGTTAAAAAAAAAGTGTGTTACAAGATCTAAAAGTTTTACCTAACAAGTAAAGGCAAACTCTCAGCACACATTCAACAACCACGTTCAGTAATGTTGTCCAGCAGTATCATACTTGCAAAGGATGATTGGCCATTGGTTCAACTGGTATGGCAGTTTTAAATACATTTCACAGAGGAGACCTAGACACAAACTCCTCACTGATGATTTTAAAAAAGTAGACTAAGCAAAATTTGAAATTTATTCTAAACTCAGAACTTCATGAATTTATGAGATAATTCTGTAATGTTTTTATCACTTCTGTACATCTTCATCACTTTGGAGTTTTTTCTGATATTGAAGAACTGAAGTTGTTTTAAAAAAATATATTTATTATATAATGCTATATAGATATATTAAGTATTATGTAATATAGATCTAGTAAGTACTGAGGTTACAGTATTATGACAGCATCTTTGTGTCTTCTCAGTGTCTCTTTTGACTTTATTCTAGGTCTATCAGCAGTGAATAGGAAAAGCTATTCTGTGGATGTGTGCTTAGATTTATAGCCAAAAGATGAACTGATTACAAGCCTCTGACACCTTTGTCAGATGAGCTGTAATGAAAATTCTTTCAAAAACAATGATTAGCAGGAACACCCAAGATTTGCTGCTCAGTTCATTTCTTCACTTTGAAATCATGAGTTGAGAGATTTCTCCCTCTCAGTACCAGAGGATGAACTATATGTAATGTCAGTGTCCCTTTAATGACTGGCCCAGTTTACAACCTGTGAGGCAGAAACAGAGACTTGGTAATTTTCAAGTGCAAGGGGAAATTGATGTGGGGAGAGAGGTGAGTTGTCCTACTTAAACAGTGCTAGACTTGAACTACGTAAGATATTGATATCTCACCTTCCTCCAAATCCCACAATAGAACTAAAAAGCAAATTCACTCAAATTGTTCATCATGCTGGAAATAATCAATTCTCTGAGACATTAGAAGTAAAGGACTTCACTTTTGCATTGTGTATTGTTAGTGTGAATATATATGTATATATAAACACACATATATCAGTAAAGATTCCTTGCTGCCTTTGCCTTTGGATTTTAGGTACCACAGGAACATTATAGAAATTCAGTAAAAAAATCATGCTGACTCATTTCCTGAAGGAATGAAGTCATTAAATCTCCTCATCTTAGACTGTGATGTTGGTCCTCTTCATTAACTTTTGACCTAAGATTTGAAGTGAGACTTGCTCCTCTGACATCATAATGATAAGAAACAAGAGTAAAAATTTGAGGAGTATGTGCATTTCATAAAAAATATTGATTCTTTAAAAGAAGGAAAATAATAAGCCTTTCTGTCTTGATGCATGGTGGAAGGAGTATAGAGAGACAAAGTCTGGAAAGGCAAGATAAGGACCTGGTTGCTCTCTGAAATGGTTTTAAAGCTTGTACAAATCAAAACCAATGTATAGCAGACTCATATTGGACATTACAACCAAGTGCTTTAGGATTATATTTCCATAAAGCCCATAGGAGGATTTTCTTGATTTAGAGGTCCATACCAAGCTTGGGAATAAATGCCTACTCTGTCTTACCTGCACAGCTTGAATTTACTTTGGAGCTTAGTTACTAAGCCACCTCATGGTATTTGGAACATCATGGCAGTCAAGTGAAGTGCCAGGAGTCTGGGAAAAGGGAAACTTTGTACCCATCTTTCAAAAGAGTAGAATGGAGGACCCTAGGAACTGCTGACCTGTCAGCCTCAGCTCTGTGCCTGGGAAGAACATGCCAGGAACAGATCCTCTTAGAACCTCTGCTGGGACATATGGAGGACAGGGAGCTGATTTGAGACAGCCAGCATGGCTTCACCATGGGACTATTGAATGAGGCACTTTGTGAAGAGGTTTGATCATTCTTTGTCTAACTTATATTGCCAGGAAAAGCAAGTAGCTTTTTTAATTTGCAAGCGACAAGCTTTTTCCCTTAAATGCAGAACTACAGAGCTGAAACAAACTTCTGTGCTGTAAATTGACTTCCACACAAAGGCAGATGACTGATTCATACTTATCAGAGCTTTCCACTTATCTTTTTGAGCTTATGAGCTGTCATTGATATTCAAGCTTAATCTGATTTGTTTTTTTTAGTATACAGTCTTCTAATGGAAGACTCCATGATACACAACTGTGTGGGAGTCATTTTTTCTTTGGATGACTGCAGATGTATGTTGGGGTCCCTCCCCCTGCCATGGAGCCCTGGGGGAGGGGCCCTGGGGGGGAGACACGGGGTTTCCCTGCCCCTGGCCAGCCTCATTCCGGATTGGTTGGTTTGTGTTCCCCCTGTGTGGGAAGGACCCTCAAGTCCCATGACTGGAGGAGTTCCTGAGCAGAGCCCCGGCCATGCGGCTGGAGAAATAAACATCTCTGAAACATCTATCCAGAATCCGTCTAGATATTTCCTTTCCACGGGACTCCTGGTTTGATATATGCTTGTTACAGTAATCCCCGCTGTAACAGATGTAGGTTGAACTTTGCCTATATGTTATTTACTTGCCATTTTCCTGTTAAAATATGCTGTTTTCTGCTGCTTTTACAGTTACCAAAAAGTACACATTTGGATTAAATTTTCCCATATATGGCATTTGCTACATGAAGAATTTACCTTGAAATGCTTCATTTTATATGGTTCTTCTTTGACATGAAGAAGAGCAAAGGGGATGAGGGAACACATTTTGGTTCTCCCTATTAAAAATAAGAAAAACCATGAAGTCTGATAATGACTTAATATCTTACTCAAGGTTTGCTGGAGTCAGGAGCTTTAGTTTTTGCTGTCCTTGGCTGAGGTATGGTCAGTAATAATTTATTTGCAGACATATCCTGTCCTCTGAATCTGGAGGCTACATCCAGTGTGCAGATCACAGTATATATATAAAAATAAGTACATAACACACGTAGGTGAAACTGAGCAAGAACTTCCATTCAAATAATATTTCTGAGTACTGTGAATGGTCTATTGCAAGATACCACATCAAACACCTTTTGCCTGAGCTATCTATTTCCCACCACATATCCAGGCACTGAGGTGAAAGATGCAGTTAACCTTAATCCTACTGTTTCTTCCTTTCCGAGTGCTTGAACATTCTTAAATAATTTTTCTTTTTTTGGGTGCCACTGTGAGTTGCACATAATTCACGCTACAACCAGCACCAATTTGTAAGATGCCCTGAAGGCAAGATAACTCCTGATGCTGAGCAACTGTAGGCATCATGATATGTTTGATTGTAAGAAAATTTACTACAATTTTTTATAGTTGTAAGAAACTTGACTACACAAAGATGTACAAAATTACATACATAAAATCACAGCACATATGCACACACGAGCACAGAGATACACTAGCAGCTGTAAATTATTTTGATGCACTGAAGAAATATAAAACAACTGCTGACAAAGAGAAAATAAAACCCAGGTAACTCAGCCACAAACATTATTGAAATATTTTTCCTCTAGGTTTGGTAAGAAAAACACCAATAATTTTTAAAAGGCCATTAACTTTAACTTGCTCTCTCCTTCAGGCAAGGATTTTATCCTTTTTATTTTTTTCATTATTATTATTTAAAACTGGCAATGTTTCTGGACAAAAATGTAGATGTAAAAACTATTACAAATATCATTTCCTCGAAGAGGTTAATATAAAACTCTACCAAAGTTATTAATCTTGAATGATATTTTACGCATACGCAGAGTGCCAGAGATAAGAAATCATCTTTTTTTTTAGCTATTAAAGTATAATATATTTTATTGTAAGTTGCAAAGAAGATGTGCACATGGACACCTGTGAGCAGTCTTGTTGTGCTTTACCTAAACTTGAAACTGGGATGAACTTAAGAAATGGCAAAAACTATAAAAAATATATAGCATATATTTTTACATACTATGGATATTAAACATCATAACTTGCAACATTTAAACACCCCATAGCAGAAATAATAGTGGAACTCCATGACACTATGGATCAGTTCAGGGTACAAGTGTTCATTCTGTCATATGTCAGCTCCCTGTTATAACCATATTAACCTATCACCAAGCAAAAACTAACATATACTGCTTTTTTTTTTTCTGTATTAGCTCAGGAGCAGCTCCACAGTAACACTGCCAGCAGATCAAAACCTGACTGATCCATAGTGTCATGGAGTTCCACTATTATTTCTGCTATGGGGTGTTTAAATGTTGCAAGTTATGATGTTTAATATCCATAGTATGTAAAAATATATGCTATATATTTTTTATAGTTTTTGCCATTTCTTAAGTGTTAGATAATCTCGGCTAGAAGAAAATGAACTAGTGATATTTGTAGCAGGTGAGGAGGAAGAGAATCCATGCTGTTTAACCTTAAGCCTCTAGTTTGCTTGTCTGACAGAGGAATTTGAAATATGTGGAGAATCCAAGGTGCATTACAGGGCACTAAGTGAAAAGGTTCGTAGTATAAGTATTCTCCATAAGATTTTCTCCCTATTCTTTGAGCCAATGTGAAGCTTTTGAGTGATTTTGTGAAGTGATTGGTGGTGGATTCTTCGTTGTCCTGGGTTGAGGTGTATTCTATTACCATCCTGTGGAAATCAGGTGGGGCAGTGTTTCCTTGCCTCCTCCCCCCAGACTATCTTGCTGTTAATGGCCCATCATTGTCCTGCTGCATGACTCAGAGATAACTCCCTCCGGACTATCTTCTGTTAACGAGCCTAATCAACACTTGGCCTCATGACTCATTACCCTATTGTGAGATGCTCCACCCAGAGGGAGGAACCAAGCATCCCATCGTGGATATAATCTGGGACTCTGAACACCAGAGACACTCTTTCCACTGGATTTCCAGAGAACAGGAGCTACGCAGCCACCACTGGACCTTCTGAGGAAGAGCAGACCCCTTCTACTACAGGATCACCACTTCAGAGGACTGCAGCCACCATTCTACCAGACTGCTACCACCACCCTGCCTAACAGGGAGTCAGGTTGTATCTTGACTCTGTCAGTGTTTTCTTTTACTTTCTTTTCCTTTCCTTTAATTTCCATTAAATTGTTATTCTGACTTGGTGCCTCCCACTGGTTTGTTTTCAAACTAGCACAATAGTGCTCTCAGGTCATTTGCAACAAGCTCAGATTTTGTCAGAATTTCTCAGCCCACGTAGAAATTTGATGCTTTGGAAGTGTGTTTCAGGAAATAAGTAGACACAATACTCATTTTAATGTGTTCTCAAAGGATTTTGTTGCCTTCCCTCTGAGTCCAGGGAATGAGATTACTCTGTTCATTCTCACAAAGTAATGCAGTAACACATAAAGGTCATTTGGGAGCTCTACAGCTGCCATTCAACATGTGGGAGGTTATCACAATATATCCCTGGATTTACTACAAATAGTGGATAGAGAACAGGACACTCTTACCACACTACCGTCTGAAAAATTGTCTCTTCATTAGGGTTTTTTTTTCTTTTTGATTCATTTTATTTACATTTTACAAGAGATTGTAGATTTGATGCAGCACCAGAGAAGCAGTAGCAATTTTCATACTTGGTTTATTGAACTTGGTCAATTTTCTATAGTCACGTGTGTTTGTATTTCAAATGCTATTGAGTGCCTACAATTACATTCTGACACACTATTTTTAGTAGCACATTGACTCTACAATTCATTTATTCACCTCATGCATGTATGGAAACAAATTCACAGTGTAATCAGACTTTGAAAACTTATTCCAATGGTACCTCAATACTTTGAGCTAATCATATTTTAAATGGCTTTTTTTGAACTGTATTGTGTATTTCATTGTGATATAGTTTTGATATGACTTTTGCTTTTTCTAACACGTTTTCTTTCTGTGGTGCGTTAGATACCACCATACCAGAGGTCTATAAAAGCTTATGGAGGAATATTCTTATGGAAGAATATTATTTTATAGGTATGTTTATATTTGCTATGCAGGTGTCCAGAGCTCTACTGAGACTTTTCCTTGGAAACTTAAAGAGAAATAGCCTAAAACCTCACTAAATATTTGTACATCAAGAAAAGACTAATTAAACTACTTGCTCACACTTAACTAATGTGTTTGCATCTTTTTCTTTGCTTGTTTTTATTTTTTGTAAATTTTCTCTGTTTGTAAGTCAGAAAGAGGGAAATTCATTTCACAAAATAGAGGTAAAATATCTGAGCTTTTTATTTAGTCAGCAGAGGGAAACAGGTATTGCAGGGTACAATTTTTATCACAGAGATAATGTCTATAGATGAGAAAATAGGTCTAGGAAACATTTTCTTTTACTTACACTGGAAAATAAATTTTTCTTTGAGTTCATTGTAGTTTTGATTATTTTCTGAAAATGATTTCAACTTATATTTTAAGTTGAAATGTGTTTCAGGACAAAAAATTTAAAAATATTTATATAAAAACCATTTAGTTAACAATTCAATTCATCTGAGAAGGTTTCATAAACCTTTTTGGTTGGCCACTGACTTCAGTTTTTTATTTGGATAAGCAATTTGTGCTCTGCTAATGTGCCCTTGTTGGTTCTGTGAAATTCAGTTCAGAAAGTGAAGGCCAGAGCAGAATAGTTATAAAGATCATTACACTGGGATGCCGTGTGTTGTCATATGACATTGAGCTGCTGCGCATCTGTACAATTCTTTTCCCTTCAAATTTGATCTGAATCTGTTCTGGGCAGTGCATAACAATATTATAGTCTAAAATCTGGCATATTTTTCAGAAAACACAGCCAAATATGCTGCCATTCACCTTCTATTCAAGCCAAGAACAACAGCCAGATTTTCACATCTCATTCAACATTCGCCTTTAGTGGCATGATTCCTGTTACTGGAAATAGCTACACTACGTACTTCAGCAGACCATGATAGTCCTATCTTGTTTTGTGTGAGGAGAATTATTGGACACACTTATAAACATTAGATATGGTTTACAGAAACTTCATGTTTTTGTAATATCAATGGGATTTATCTTTCACTGGTGTAAATTATCGCTTCGTTGACCTTCTATCCTATCATGAACCTCTATAAGGTCATATATAATTTTCTACTGAGTATTTTTCTAGGCTGTTTTTCTTCTTTGTTTGCTATTTTT
Organism: Aphelocoma coerulescens; assembly: GCF_041296385.1. Classification (NCBI taxonomy): domain Eukaryota; kingdom Metazoa; phylum Chordata; class Aves; order Passeriformes; family Corvidae; genus Aphelocoma; species Aphelocoma coerulescens. The sequence continues at coordinate 29,743,233 of NC_091015.1, forward strand.
TGCACTAAGTACAGACCACTGTATAAATAGCACTACTGATTAGATAGTATTCCAGTAGCAATTTTTGTCCTAGATTAAAACCTAAGTGTTCTGAGCAATAACATAAATTTCTATTTATAGAAAACAGATGACAACCTATAAAAGTGAAGGGTAAGCCGTTGTACCCTGCAAAATAAATGCAAAGTTGTACTTGATATGCTAAGTCCTTACTTTTCATGGCATGTGAGGAATGTCCTCATGATTTGTCAAATACATATGGGGCAATTTGGAAAAAGGCCACCTGCCCTGTGGTAGAATACAAATTGAGACTTCTGTTGCACTCAACAGTACACAAGACTAAAAGAATTTGATCCCCCTGAGATCTCCTTGGAAATATGATTGTAAGAAAATTGGATTGCTTTGCTGATATCCATCATTGAAGAGAAAATGTGGTGAAAGGATGATCAAAAGTGAGATCAAGAAAAGACAACTACAGAAAGGAAAAATGGAAAAAAAGAAAATGATTTTATTTAACTAGGTTCTCTTTCTTTGTGTTGTATCTTGTGAAAATGTTCACAGTACTTCTTTATGGAGTGGTTCAGATCCACTGTGTGTAACCATGTGTTGTGGGTATAGCAAGGCCATAGCTTGAGAAGGTGCCACTGGGTCTCCCACTGCCACTCTTTTACACTCAATTATTCCTTGAAGCCTGTGGTGCGATGCCTGCTTTCTTCTGTAACTCATGGGATGTGCTTGTGCTATTTCTCTAGCTTCCTTTCTTTCCTTCTTTCTGTGAAGTGTATCAGAGGACTGTGGCCATATTCTCCCTCCAAAGTGTGCAGAACTGTAACTTCCCTCACATTTTAAGATAGCTGGTGCTCTAAAAAGGGCTAAAAAGACTAATGGACTAAAAATATCTGTCTCTTGTGTGTATTGGGATGGTGTCTGAAGTCCATTGTTCTACCTATACCACCCCATCTCTTCAGAAATCAGTTGGGAGGCACTTAGAGCCTTTGTCTGTATCTCATGCTCAGAGTAAGGCAGCTTTAACTTTTAAATTTACCTCTATGTATGGTAGTGGCTGTGTGGTAGTCTCCAGCCACAAGCTCAAGGTAGTGGAGATGATTCAGTAAGAGTCAGATCCTTCTCTCATCTCCCCCCATACCTTTTTCCTGGGTGAGTCATCTTTGTCATGAATGAATGGTTAGGCTGCTTAAAGTATTACCATTGGAGGTATTGGCCAAAAGCAGGTTTTAATATGAATTTATGAAAGTGAAACTTTTAGCAGAGTTTGATGGCTAGGTTCACTCTACATATTTATTACGTAGATGAAGCATATATAGGAAAGTCAGATTAGAATCAGTTTAAAATAGTTACAAGGAGACTGGGGATGCAAAAAGGTAAAAATGATACAGATAAAAAGACAGGGGTTCAAAAAGGTTTAGCAGAACTTAATAATTGACTAATTTATTATTCTTATAATGATTCAATTGTATTTACTACAATTATGACACTGACTTAATTATAATTTTATAATAACATCATTTATATCACAATCAATTCACATGCATTCACCCATGGAAAAGAGATATATTTGTCTATATCTGTATCCATGTACATCAAAATTTCCCTCATGTTCGTGGAAACACATCAAATCCCTTAACTTTTCTCAACAGGCGTGGGTTACACCTTGAATGCTGTGTGTACAGGGGCCTATAAACCTTGGCTTCATCAGCAGCCAGTCTGTCAAGTATCAAAAACTTGATAGTTTATCAGTTCCAAGAGGCTTCCTACTTAGAGAGAGGCACTGGTGCCTGCTGTGGTCCAGGAGAGCTCCAATGGGCCTACCTTAGGATCACCCTTTAAAAGGTCGCAAGATGATTGGCTTTACACATGTGCAAAATTTTCATCCTGGAAATATCCCATCTTGTTAGCCCCTGGACTTTCCAAAACATTTGGAAATCATTTCAAAAACCCCAGCAATAACGGTACTGTTCCACTTGGGCTACAATGCAGTTGGGAATGTTCCAAGGTTGTCAGGGGTAACTGATTATCCTTTTGTCACCTCGGCCAGGCAGCTGATGTTCCTGTTACAGTCATTGTTGTTCCCACCTGAATCATACAAGAGGGCCTGGTATGGTCCAGGATGCCTGGCCACCCAACTGCTAGAGTAAAGGGACCCTTCAGAGCTCAGCTGGTTCAGTCAAAGCTTGTCAGGAGTTCCTGATGTCGTGAAGCAGACCCAAGAAGGAGGCTGCAAAAACACATTCTTGAAAAAAGGAGACATCTCAGAAGTGGGACATTTTTATATATCACAGTGCCATGCCTTCTGCATTGGTGGGGAGCTGGCATGAGTGTGGGCAGGTGTGACCCTGGTGGCATAATACCCAGGGACTATGCCAGAGAAGTGTGTCTTAGAAATGCCATCTGGGAATTGTTTGGAAAATTGTAGTTGTGAATCATAAGCATGCCAAAGGCTGTTCCAAAAATTTAATCACATGAGCAACGACCTTTTGGCATCTTGAGCACATGCCCAGGTTGTGTTCAGTTTACTAGTACAGATCTAGCTTCTGCTTGACAAATGTTAGTCTTGTCATTTTTTCTGAGGTTAGATTTCAACTATGTTAGTCAAGTTTTACCTGGGAGAAAGCTGCTACTCTTCTCCTGATTTCTTGACATAATGCTCTTAAAAATAGCATAGGAAAATGCTACATGAAGTAAGTGGATTGCTCAAGGGGTTTGCTGTAGGAAGATACACTGGATTCTTTACTGATGTCCTTAACATAAGGGGATAGCAATGGGACAGAGAGGTACAGAATTATTTGTTTTTTAGTATTTCAGATGCTAAGGAAAACCAAGTATGGATGAGAATAGAAGATTGGAAAAACAATGGTGGTCATTATCTGCTCTGCAATTTTCTTACAGAAAAATAGATGCTGTCCATCTACTGCATTCTTAGAGAGTCATGGTATAGCAGCAAGACTTCAACTTAAGAAGGATGAAAAGAAGATTCTTTCATTGCAGATAGATTCACATCCACCCAATCTGCCACAGTGAAAACAAGATAACTGCCAAGAAACTTTTTTATTTAATGATGGTTTTCTGTAGTATTTTCCTTGGAAATATAAAATTATGATTTCTGCCTCTTCCATAGTTGTTTTTGATTTCTCGGGATTGTTACCATCTGTTTCTTCATGAAGCTTGTGGAAATGAATAACCATGAAGTATTTCACTCCATTCTGAAAGTCTTCCAGTTGGTCAGCTTCAAATTTTCAATGGGTTTTGCTTAAACATTTTTTGCATGTTCATCTGTTAGATCTTAGAGAAAATTAATTAAAGCAATTCCAAAACATTTTACATTTTCATTTTAGAAATTAGGTTCCTGCTCCTTCAAGACTGGGGGAGAAAGACATGAATGAAAACATACAAAAGGGGAGATCAAAGCATAGCAAAGGGTGAGTATGTGGAGTGCCTAGAAGGCATTGTCTCAGAAAAAAAGGTACGTTGCTGTGACCACAAACAGCTAAATCGTCTGAAAGTATGCTAAGCTCTGTGAGCTATTTGGTTTCCTATTAAGTGAATTTATGACAGGTCAAAACACAACAAATTGCTTCCGATTGACCCCCAGTCACAGCACTGTAGCTATTCTTGTGACAATGTTGGTGTGGCTAAAAGAGTATCTCACTATTTCAGATAATGTGTTTCAATAAGTTATATTTTAGAAAGTGTAAGTTAGGTGCACGTTCACTCTGATCAGCTTCTGGCTTTAAGAGATTCTGATTTCACTCATTTGCTGAATGTTGGGAAGGTCATTAAAAAATGTGGGCTGTGTGGAAGCAGTGAATTTTTAATATAACCTTGTTAATATCAAACCTGAGAGAGAAGAGTGTTACCGAGTCCAAAATGCTTCCAGCCACAAAATGTGGAAGGGAGAGGCAGGCCTTGGGAGTAGGTAGCTACCACCTGTCTCTATAAACAGGCTGCTGGCAAGGTCACCTTGGTAATGAAATGGACTGTTCAGCCATCCTTGTGATAGAGTCAGGTAGTATTGTCATGTATTAACAGGTTACATTAGAGTAATAGCAAGTAGAGAGCTATTCAGAATTTGCAATGGGTCTGAATTTTGGCTATAAAAATAACCAGACAAATAGTGGCAATTGGTTTATTTTGTAGTTAAGAAGCATGTCAAATTTATGGAAAATTTGTTATTAGTCTATTACTTTTTAATTTATTTGGTGCACTTAAATTTGGCAGTCTGTTTCTCTGAAGGGACTAGTTTTTTTTTTGTTTGGCTTTAGGCTATCAGAATTTGATACTGTGTCGTACTGAGTTCAAAATATTCAAAAGTTTATCAGTGGCTTAGTTGACTCTGTAAATAATTATGATAGACGATGGATAGCAGATTTTCAGTTCTTTATCCATTCAAGTAATTGAATGTTTTTCTAGTATATGCCAGATGAATTGCACATTACTGGCTTGACACAAACGTTACATTGAGTTCTCTTGCAATATCTAGTTCAGACTAGAGACTGTGAACTCATGGCCAGAGCATCAGCAGGAGGACACAGGTCTTCAGTGAAGCCTGCTGAAAGTGACAAGCTCAGCCTCAGGCTCCAGAAACGCGAAACAGAGTGTGTGGGTGATGGTGCTGCCACTCCACAAATGTGTGTGAGCTCTCAGATATTCTTGGTCTGTGTTGTGCTTAGCATTAGATTTTTTTTACAGGAAAAATTGGAGATAGGGACTGTATGTTGCTAGGATTTGACCTACTGAAGGAAATGTCTTTTGACATTACTTATGGAAAAATACAATGGCTACAAATAGGAGTTACAGAGAGAACACCATTATGGAGGAATATAAAATATAAAGAACTCTCCTAGTGAGTGGGAAGTTATGGTTTTTATGGGAAGTTTATCATCTCCATCCTCTATCAGCGATCTGGAAATTAAACTGATATTTTACAGTTATGGTCTCACTTCTTCTCTGGCTTTACCCAGTATTTTCTCCTTAACCAAAATGACATGAGCACTCCTGTAAAAATCCACAGGATTTCCAAAACGCTCTCACAAAGAGGATGTTCTGTCAGCTTGCACACACAGCTGGTGCCCTCATTCACTCATTATGTGCCTTTTATTTTTAAAACCAGTAATAAGCTGTCAGAATTAGTGTAAAGTACCATACCATCAGAGACTTTTGTCTAGTAGTGGGGGTGATGAACTATAATCCTTTAAATTGCTGTACCTGATACCAAGCATTTTCATTACGGCTGATTACAGCTTTACAGGGAGGGTACCATGATGTGCTGTCACTGCTGTCATGCTGTTGACTGAAACCCATATGTTGTGATATACTCAGGTTCTGAGATGCTTAAGGATATAAGCACTATATTTCAGATTTACCCTGTTTTCCTCAACCCTGTGTGAGGCCCTGACCTGCTGCATGCCACGGTACATATTCTGAAGCAAGAGTTTGCTGAACCATTATTCCTTAGCATAAACAGCATACAGCTGTGCACAGTCCTACATCTGTTCTGTCCCATCAAAGCAAAGGAATTCCTATGTACCATAGTCTCTGTCATGTTTCATGACAAAATGATTTCAGAAATATTTAGAGATAATTTTCTTTTTCTGCTAGTGATATATGTATGCCAGTGAAAGATCAGAGAGACGATGGAGAACTATTCTTTAGATAGTGGTGAAAGGACTTTTCAATAATTCTTAAAATTTTTTCAAAAGCCTCTTAAGAATTTCCTTATTCTGACCCTTTGACTGACCTCACAAAGGACTATAAAAGATGGTCTGGCAGACCTACACATGTTATGCTGTTGTACGTATAAATGGTACCATGTAAAAGAGCAAATAATTACTGAACACTGGTATCTGGCACTATTTCTGTGCTTCTAATAAAGCATTCCCTGCACAATGGTGTGTCCATTTGGGTGGAGGGGGTAATTCCAATGTGTCAGTAGCATGAAACAATGTGCAGACTCTGTGAAACTCAGAATATGTGTTGTATGCCGTGGGATGTGGCATGTAGACATATGGGGATGTTTAAGGTATTAAACCCTACTGGATTACTGAGAGAGAAAGAGCTCACACATGGTCTTTCCTCTTCTGTACTGACTACTGGGAACTGTCTTTAACACCTGCAGGCTCAGCTGTGCCTGGGCTTTGTCCAGAGGGAAAGCTTGTTGAGACAGGCCAGTGCAATGCAGGAAAGCAGGCTGCTAAGAGAGCTTTTGATGTGAGAGCGCCCTGATAATCCAACTTGCTCCCTGACCTTTAGTTTTATGTAGTGTCTTGGATGCATTATGAGCAACCAGTTTTTTTCTATAGTGAAAATGTAATGATATGTCTACGTAAAGCCTCATATACTTTAGCTGTGTACATGATATTGTATCTGCTCAGCTGGTATGATCCAGCATCATAACATGCTATGCAAAAATGTTTCAGATAACCCTTTCCCTGTATGTCACAAAACTATGCACTGAATGTATTGCTTATTTTTATAGTATTTGGGTATCTCAGACCACCACTGCACTGGGCCTCTGGGTCACATAAGCGCGTCAAAATGCCCAAGGAAAAGGAAAAAGTATCTTTTCCCCACTTCTGTGCTTTCCTCACATAAGTTGCACCAGTGTTTCTTTTCAAGATCTGGTTTCTTCCCCTGTGGATCTCTCCTCAGATGCTGTGTCCATGCCACCCTGCCAGGGGCTGTTTATACTTAGCAAAGAGACCACAAGTCCCACAGTTATAACTACGGTGTCTCTGACTGAGGCATTAAACATTGACCTTTTTGGTGTGTGACTAGGCCAAAGAGTCTTAACTGCAAAAAGTGCATTGTGACATTTTAAAAAGTAAATGTCAAACGTGGAACTAATGGAACATACACAGTACAGAAGATCTAAGGCCTTATATTAATTTATCAAGAATAAGGAATAAACGGCACTTCAGTGGTACCTATGGGGTACCTAGGCTACTTGAAGTCCTACAAAGTAGAAGAACTGGAAAATTAATCTAGTACTAGTAGACTAGTTATAAATCTAGTATTATGCAATGATAATACTAAAAATTTTATATTAGAAGACAAGTGTAAAGCTAAAGTTCTTGTACTGTATTCTTGTCACAGAAAATTTTGTGTGTACAAAGGGTCTAACATTTTCCAGTTGTATTAAAACACAATGGTTTATGAGAATGAGAAAGCAGCCATGCACCATTGTGGTATAGTTTATAAATACCATTGTTTAATCTAAGCTAGGGCACTGTGGTTATCCCTTAAGGAACATATGGTGTATTAAGAAAAACCAATTACAAAATTCTCAGCTAGATTTGCAGATTCTCTTTCTTTGCTCTTGTCTGAGGTTAGAATTGCAATGTTGCTATTTTTCCAAAGTGGAAGCATATGGTTTTGAAAGCCTCTTATTCTTTTATTTATTATATATTCTCTTTCATTTTCATGCAGGGAAAATTTGCTCTTTTAAAACTCTGGAACTGAAAAGTACTCAACTCTTTCTCACCTGAGAAACAGCCTTGCTAACTAAATGGAGACCCTGCTGTGTGATTCATGTGCCTCACTGAATGAAGAAAGTAATTTTTGATACAGGCATTGTGTCCTTCAAAAAAAGAGTTTTTCCTGTGGTTTGGAAGCTTTTTGTACAACTAAGATGATCAGCAGTAAAGTGGGTGACTAATAAGCATTAACATGGTAACTAACATTTTCTCTATAACTTCCTTTCTTTTTCCCCCGTTTCCCTGTTTTTTTTAGCCCCAGCCAGCATGAGGAGTGCCTCTCTGAATTTTGTGTAGCTTCTGTATCCATACAGCTATTGAACCCAAAGACCTTTTAGATGCTTGACAGTATGTTCTTGGATGGAAACCTCTGCAGGAAAGGTTAAGAGTTAGATCTTAGATTTATGGGTAAAGAAATTACCTGGACACTGTGAAAACACACTGAGATGTATCAACTTACTTAAAATTAATGTTAAGCGAACCTGAGTCATTGTTCACATGTAGATGCCTCAGGCAACAAAAAAATCAATTTAAAGAAGCACAGGAAGCCCTTGTCTGTTCTGTTCACATTCAACATGGAAGTGATCTGACTCTTTACCCATTATAAAACTCCATTTAAGACACACTCCCTAAAAGATGTTTTCTCTTCACAAGTGAGTCTAGGTAGAATACTGACAGATGTTATTACATTAATTTTCTTTTAATAGGACTCTATGTTATGGTGTTCTGCAAATCAACATGTTCAATCTGAAGGAAATCAAGTTCCTTGGGCGGTATCAAAAGTTTTATCAATGGACTTTTGCTAAGACTGTAAGCATAAATCTTTCCTATGAGGAAACTAAAGTAATAGGATTAGAATTTGGACCACATAATCCTATATGGGTTTTTTCTTTAAAAGCCTGTTTGTGTTAACTAGTTCTAATTGAATGACTTTAGGGTGCTCAAAAGCCTCCATGAGGCCAACGTGTTAAGTGGGATGCATTTCCCAAGTAACAAATTTAATGATCTGCTTTGAAAGAGAGGCTAAGAGATAATCAATAGCCCCCTAAGGATGTGTTCAAGCTTAATGGATTTGACCAAGCAGATTATCCTAGTATTTATAGTTGCTCTTCACTAGATGGTTAAAAAAAGTATGTTTTTTAATGGAAGAAGACAAAGAACTCAAGTAATCTTATTTATGAATTACTCATGATATCAGTTTCAGTCCTCACAAATGAATATCTCTTTTAACATTTTTATCGTGAATTTCCGTCATGTGGTTTTAAATAATTGAGAGTAACTTAACCTTATTGGGAATGGGGTGGTATGCCCTGACATATGGTGAGGCTCATGTCGTCAGAAAAAAGTCTTGTCAGTTCTTTCTCTTGATAATAATGGTAGGCACTGCTTAATGATTCCATGTATCTTTTTTCACTATGCACTCTCTCAAAAATCAAGTGAGATCTTCTAGGGGGTTTCATTACTTTTTTCTTTGGAAGGCACTTTCCTGACAGACACTGAACTCTGAAGAGTGTCTGGGCACCTTTGTGTCTACAAAATTCCTCAGACACACTCAGCAGTTCTAATATTATGCCCATCATTGGTTTATTTTCTTTCCAAATAAAATTTTTGTCTTGACTGCCGTCCACCCACTGAAGTAAACAATATCTTTGAATGTGCTGCCTGAAAATTGGTTCCTATGAATGTACCAGTGAGAAGGCACTGAGCATACTATTTATTTGGTATGATACACATTGTTGCTGAAAATTAAGTACAGAATATGTGGTAATATTCTAGAGAGAGGACAAGGAAGCATCATAATTCAGAAACAGTCATTTGTGTCCCAGTGATTGCACTGCAACTCTACCCCTGTGAAAATCCACAGGTAAAATACCCATCAAGATATTGCTCCAAAGGCATATTCCAACCCCACAACCCTCATATCATGCCACATTGTCTTCAGGAACAATGTGCTTTTTCTATAACAAGCTCAGTGCTAATTAATTTTCATTCACTGGGTTGCCCCATCAATGTCAAAATGCCAGATGGGACTGATGGCTTGCAAGTCATAGAGAAAGCCTGTAGGATGGTTTCACTAGGACTGAGAAATATGTCAGCAGACATGACTGGACTCACTATTTTCTTGTCCTATGTTTCTCCCATACTCTCTTTTCCCTTTATATAGCCTTGGGCCTGAGAACCAACAGTATTGCATCTGATGCTGGGAAAGAAAAAGAGAAAAAACCTAACACATATTGCTAAAAAAAAAGTATTTGTCATAGGCTCACTACTGCAATAGGACAGGTTTAATTTTCTAGTAAATATTTTCAACTTTGCCATGTTAGAATAAGTGTGCAGAAAGAGTACGAGAAGTAAACCATTGATGACATGTAAGTTTGTAAACATCTGGTCTAGTTAAACAATTTGGCCAAAGCACTCATCACGAATACTTTGTATTGCTCCAAATAAGGGTTTTAAGGTTTGCTAGGAATTACACAGATGAGGTTTGATGCCATATGGCTTACCTTCTGTGTCAGCGATGAGGGGAAAGATTTATTTTACAGCTGAATGCTATCATCCCTTTTTTCCCTTAAAATGTGTAAAATCAAGACACACCCTGACAGCTGTTATGACCTGCCATTGAGAGTGTGTAACTGAGGTTTCTGTCAATAGATCCCTTGGGACAGATTAGAGTAAAACGACTCTGAATGACCTTTGTGTGTCTGTGTATATACATATATATGTGGCAAGTTTGTTTTAGAGCAATTTGGTTGCAATGGAAAGGAGGCGTGTAGCCATTTTGGTTATTCTATATTACGAAAACATATAAGGAAAAAAAAGGAAGACAAAGCAAGGATAACAGTAGAGGAAAGATACTACCAGCCATGAATCCAGAGACAAACTTGATTGTTGCAATGTAGATGTCAATGGTTTCAGTCTTGATCCATCAGATGTGGGGAGAGAGCTTGAAACAGTAAGTTCAATGGGTCAGTGTTTAGTGGAAGGCCCCAGAAATTAGTCTTGGGGTGTTTCAGGAGTCTTTGATAGTTTATGACCATCAAAGACATGACAGCTGTTTCTCACGCCTGTGTAGTTGTGCCAATTGTGCCTTATCAGAAAGGATGTACACTTTCAGGATTATGTGTGAATGTTTCGATATCTCCCTTGGTGGGGAAAGAGGGGTAGTTTAACACCTTGGCCTTATCAGAAAGGAGATCTTTGGTATGTTAAAAAGCATTGTCCCACCTCACAGGATCTTCTTCTTGTCCTTATCAGAGGCCTTTTCACTTATCTGGCTCACAACCCAGATTGCTGCTAAACAGCTGTTGGTTTGTTGTGACCATCCTCTGGTGGGTGCTCACCCCCCTCTGCCCCTCGGCTCTTCTGCAGGTCAGAGATGTGGAAACCCCACACACAAAATCTCTCTTCGTCCCCTTCAGCTGGGGAGTGCAAACCTGGCCTCAGCAAAACACCTGCTGCTTTTGCAAATGGCTGATGGTTTGAGTCATTAACCATTAACTTTTCAGTCTCTCACAACAGCTTGGGCTGTGCCCATTGGCCTAGTCTTCTAAGTGAAACTTATAGGTTCCTACAGAGAAAGGACAGCTGAGACCATTCTTTAGTCAAAAGACAAAGTAATGATGGAGGAAAGTCTACACCCTGCCAGAACTGCAGTCAAAAGGAGTAAATACATTGTTCTGTGCATGCAGACCAAGTCTGCAAGAGCAAGATTTCCCCATGCCGTGTGCTATCTGCCAAGTCCAGGGACAAGGAGGTTCTGGAAGAAGAAAAGTGGGGTTGTTTTGACTTCTCAATATAACTCTTCTGAAGTAAATCTTGTTCCTTACATAAAAGATTCTGATTTGATCATGAACCCTACTTGTATTAAAATTATCTAAGTGAAAAAGGAGAAGAGATTTTATAAGTGAACTGACTGTATGCATTTAGTATAATATAAAGATACCACCAAGGGTCCATGTTGTTTGAACAAAAGAGTTACTTTTTAACTGAAGGGGATTGGTTTATATGGAAACAAGATGTTGCTGGAAATGTTGGTACTTGAAAAAAAACGGAAAACAAAAATTTGCTGTGTTTAGGCAATATGTTGACACAGAAACAAAGCACACTCTCCTGTAAAATGATATTTTATTAATAATAATATTAACTAATATAGTTAAGTTTGAGTTGATTATTCCTAAAACTCAGGACTGCAGTGTTTATGGTCTTTAATTTCAATAAAAATCTCTTTCATTCAAACAAAGAATGAAATAAAAACACAGATCTAGACTAAAATGGTGAACTTCTTACTGATGGTGATATTGAATTTTGTATGACCATAGAGAAATTATCACAGATTTCGCTCCCGTTCCTTTTTTTCTATAAGACTCCCTACAGAGTCTTATAGGGACATTGACAGTTCATGAGATGTTCTCATTCTGCTATTGCTTTGTGCATCATAGCTGTGTGAAAGGTAATTAAGAACCAATAGGGACCACTGCAGCTCTTGTACAATAGCTACAGATGCATGCAGAGGGACTGCTACCTGGCTGAAGTGCGTGTGGTGGGGAAGGGCACACGGGCATGGTTTGCATCCCCTTATGTGCTGCAACATATTGAAAATGAAGAAAAAGTTGGAAGTCAAGTATTCTTAGAGATGGTTTTACAGCCTTACAACCCTACTTGTATCATAACTGACTGAATATGTGTATACTTGCCTTAGTAGAGCAGTATCTCATGCCCAGTTATGGGAATACTGTTGTTGTTTTATAGCTTATGATGTGTCACATAAATGGGTTTATCAGGATTATGCACCAAATTCTGATATTAAATAACAGCAGTAATAACATTATTAACATTAACAATAATAGCATTGCTGGAATTGCAATGAGTTAGTGGACTTCTAGAATGTCAAATTTTCATTTTTGTCAGTGGGATGATGAGCTGTATCAGCTACTCTACATTTCCAGGTAAAATTTGTGAAATCTGGTCCTTTTAGACCATCTCTAAACTGACAGCATGATACTTTATACTGAGTGACCTTGAAAGTGACCTCCCTTGTAAGTACTAATTCAGTCACTGCTTGGCAATGGCTGTGGGCCCAGGTTTAAAATGAAAACACTAAAACTACTGTATTTTTCACAGTAAAGGAAAATATGACCAGTTTTGACAGTCTAAGAAGAATGATGCAGGCTTGATATGCCTTTATAAATCCTGAAAAAAGTGGGGTTGACTATTTGAAGACACCCAAGATGGCTCTCTTATTAGGGAATGGGGAATTAAGGCTTAGTAGATTGTGTACCAAGCAAATGAGCTCAGCACTTCACTAGTTGTTGATTTAGTGGCTCCAATTTGTACTATTTCAGGATCTTCTTGCCATATTCTTTCATTCTAAGGACGGTCCTCAGTGGCTTTTAGAAATGTTATTCTGTTCTGTACAAAGCCTGTGAACAATTTCAGGAAACTATTTCAAGAGACTATTTTGGAGCTGACCATGAATTCAAAGCAAAAGTCTAGGCTGGTGTAAACACTTTAGTCCCAAACTTGCTCAAATCTGGATGAAATTATGGAAGATGCCACAGTTGCATAGACATGACAACTTCTTGAAATTTCACCAACTGAAATCGGTCTACGTGATACATCAGCTTCAGTACTGGGCACTAGGTTGTTCTGATATTTTGGAGTTTAGACACGTTGGAGACAAAGTGAACCCAAAACTTGGGAAATGTGATTTTAAAATTGCAACATGATGAAATAGATTTTAGGCTACTTATAATGTTTGAAATTACTGTTACATTTAAGAAATATGACCCTTTTTTTCCTAAATATATTATATTTATTTTAATAAACAGTCATTAGGAAGTGCATCTTGTTAAAAATTGCTCACTCAAGTTATCTTGCAAATGTTGTCCTGAATCATTTTATTTGATGGAGATCATAATCTATATTTCTTACCTGCAGAATTACCATGTATCTTTTGAATTAGTCTCCTTATTTTATATTCTAGGAATACGTCATGCAGTTTGCTGTAGATAAGAGTCATTATACAAAGATTTATGTGAGTGTAATCCCTTCAAAAATTAGATAAGCTCCATCCCATCTCTTTTACTTGACAGATACTGGTTTTCAGCAAGACTAAGACTCACTGATTTTCCTGTCTGATTTCTGATGTATGGTGCTGATGAAGTCCCAGAATCCTGAAGCTGCAAATGACTCAGTAAATCAGGTATTCAGGTAACATTAAAGTCTCTGCATGACATTCTCCCATTCATAGGGTTACCTTTTCAGATGATTTTTGAGCAGGGAACACATATTGCCAACAATATGTGCAATCTAATGAGAGGTTTTTAAGTGTAGAGGTCCTGGTTCTGCAATTTCTATACCGGTGGATGACCATGAAGAGTGCCAGTGACACATCTAAGGCTGTCTAGCTGTGTGGGCTTGTTGCAGGAATGCGGCCGCATGATGATGTAAAATCACTCCTAGAACTCCCATTGAGATTCATGTCAGGCTTAGGGCAATGAGCCATATGTCCTCAAGTGCAAAACTTTGAAGTTAGGTCAAAACAGTTTCAGTTTATTCCTTGTCACTGACTTTTACATTTTCTTCATTAAAAAAGGACTACGGTGCAGTCTTACCATGGTACTTGCAACCAGTAGTTTTAAAAAATTGTGTTTATTCTTCTACTGCTACTTTTTCATGTAGGTTCTAAATTTTGATTTCTGTTCTCTGCCAAGAGCTTTATTCCTTGGGAAATACCAGTCAAATGTAAATGATCTACCAGATTTATCATCTTTCTTAACAGAAGTGCAGTGTGTACTTATGAATAGTGTATCAGAGAGCTGGGACAATGCCTTTATTTAATTATTAGAGTGAATAAAATCTGACTGACATTTTTGATTGATTTTCTACTCCTCTGCACATATAAAAGCAGAGTGAAAAATAAGGCCTTGATATTCATCAGTATCTATGATATTTAGCATTAATACTTGCAAGAATTACTTTGATATCAGCCTAATATGCTTTCCAGATACTCATATAGACCATCATAGATTTTATCAAAAAGCAATTGCCAGCATAATGGTAATTGTTTCTTCTCCATTGTCAGAAGCTTTGAAGGCTGTGTATCACCTTTAACAACATATCAGCAATTTTAAAAAATCCAAACAACTGATTCCATTTATTGGTTCTCATTCCACAAAGCTCTCTGAGCATCCACTATGAAGTATATATGCAATCTAAAGAGTTGCTGATAGCATATGGATCTTCTCTGGAGAGCAATCTCTTGTTGAATGTCACAGTTTCTCATCATGGAGACGTTAGAGCCTCTTACCTAAAAATTTTACTGCTTATTGCTGCTCAATTCAGGCATTTAGTCCTCTCTATTGTTGTCCAGCATAAAACTTTTTCAAAAAATGTCAGTATTGGCACACCTGAAGGACTGGATGCCATCCAGAGGGACCTGAACAAGCTTGGGAAGAGGGCCCATGGAAACCTCATGAGGTTCAACAACCCCCAGTACCAATATAGGCTGGTGAATGAAGGGTTGAGAGCAGCCCTTCTGAGAAGGACCTGGGGGTCCTGGTGATCAGAGCCACGACATGACCCAGCCATGGGCACTCACGGCCCAAAGGCCAAACATGCCCTGGGCTGCATCCAGAGCACCGTGGCCAGCAGGGCGAGGGAGGGGATTCTGCCCCTCTGCTCTGCTCTGGTGAGGCCCCACCTGCAGTGCTGCATCCAGCTCTGGGGTCCCAGCACAGGAGGGACATGGACCTGTTACAATGGGTCTAGGAGAGGGCTACAAAAATTATCAGAGGAATGGAACATGTGTCTTATGAGGAAAGGCTGAAAGAGTTGGGGTTGTTCAGCCTGTAGAAGAGAAGACTCTGGGGTGATCTTATTGCAGCCTTTCAGTACTTTTTTGGGTCCTATAAGAAAGATGGGGACAAGCTTTTTAGCAGGGCCTGTTGCAATGGGGGCTAAGGGCTTTAAACTAAAGAGAGCAGATTTAAACACTGAACAGGTTGCCCAGAGAGGTGGTGGATGCCCCATCCCTGGAAACATTCAAGGTCAGGTCAGATGGGGCTCTGAGCAACCTGATGGAGTTGAAGATGTCCCTGCTCACTCCTGGGAGTTTGAACTCTATGACCTTTCAAGCTCCCTTCCAACACAAATTATTCTATAATTCTATGATAATCTTTATGTCAAATAATTATAATATCATAAAGACATAGTTTATATGGCCTCACTGTGCAACTTAGATTAGGTGCAGGATTGGGACTTCTGTCCCTTGAAGGAATCTTTTCACATTTTTTTGAAATGTGCTTAAGGTTAGTTTTACTTTCACATGTTTGATTATTCAAACAAGTGTTTGGTTCATTTATTTTTACTATGCATCATCTTCCCATCTGAGAAAGAAAGAAATAAGCTAAAAAAAAAGCCTGCATAAACTTTATGCAGTTCTGTGGTTGTACTGTCAGACTGCAAAATATATACATTTGACTATGCTATATAGCAAGATATCAGTACTTTTCCACTTCCCCATCCAAAAGGAACAATTACACATATATAGAAAAAGGTGAAAATCTCAGTGGAGTAGTTGTCTGGCCGTGTGCAGAGAGACGTGTGTGATTGCTTGTTGTAACCCTGGACTGCATCCTTCTGCTCAGATGACTTACACAGAAAGCTCATGTTCTACAGGTCCTTGTTTGTGATTATGTCACCCTCCAATGGTCAGGTCTCCAGAGCAGCTCAAATGCTGCATTGAATTAAGTGCTAAAACAACTCATTTTTTACCAATTCTCCAGTATCATTTCCCTGTGCATATGCATGAACTATCTAATGTTCACGGCTGCTGTCTGCAACTTGTCAAGTTGCACTAGGAGTGCCGAAGAGCAATGGAAGAAAATATGGAATAGTCTCTGAAGAAGAATATTGCTAACAGTATTTGCAGATCCTTGAAGTATCTGCCTAAAGTGATGGCATATCAGAGTGTGTGACTGAAGATAACACATGCAGGGCAGAGGCCAAAGTGCGAGGCTGTAACAAGGAACTGTGCCCTACTAGCTGAAGTATCCCACAGCACTAGCATTGCATCCCATCTTCTCCCTCACTCTCTGGAGTATGGCATGCCAGACAGCTGCCTGACCAGCTGGGGATGGTACGTGTAATGACAGACAGGGAGACAGAGGGCTGGTTTGTCAATGGGGAAATAGGAAACAGGATTCTGTGCCATAAACCTCATAATCTGTCTGTGAGGTTTGAGGGTGGGTGGGCTTCTACCTCAGAGTCCCAAAGCAGTTTGCTCCCCCCATCCAGTTGTCCTCATGTCGTGTTGGTTTATGATAGTGGCTGGTGAATACTACAAGCATATAGCTGGCACTCCTGCAATACAAGTACATGAATGACCATCTTTTTCAGGTTTCCCACACCCTCTGTGTGTGTATCTTTGGGAAACCTCCATAGAGAAACCTCTCTCAAACTGGTGTAGATACTATATGTTGATTTTTCATCAATATACAGCCATAATCTTGGTCCTGACTGAGATTTGTAGGACAGATTTTACATCAAAAATCTTTTTATTCCATAGAGAAGTCCATATTACTTGAAATGCTGAGATCAGTGACCTTCTAGATTCAGGACATTTTCTGAAAATAGTAGCTTGATCCTTAATGACTTTGAACAAGGGCAACCCAGCTGCGAGTGTTTGTCTACCCAGAAGGAAGAGCCACTGAACACAGCATTGTCAAGATCAGGCCTTAGATAGTTGGCCTGAAGGTTTGTGTTGCATTTTGATATTGTTATACTTTTCCTGCTGACTTCCTTGACCTCATTACTCTTTTTTTTTTTTTTTTTTTTTTTTTTTTTGTAAAATCACCAACTGTTCAGTTTGGCTTATTTAGTTATAAAGCATAAAGGGGACTAATGATAGAATGGTCAAATGTTTTGTTCTGAAAAAAAAAGAACATGCATCTGGAAAGTAGGTAAATGTTCCTCAGGGCGTCTGCAATTATACAGCTGGGAAGCACGGCTGGCCCACGCTCCAACTGCCACAGATGTATGATCTACTAATGAAAAAAAGCAAATGCTCCCTCCTCCACTGGTGCCCTCTGGAACAAGAAAAGGATGTTTGAGATAGCATTAAAATGACAACTGTACCTTTAAAGCTTTTCTTATGCTGAAAGCTGATGAGTGTTTGCAATTTCAAAGTACTTTTTGAGTGCCTAACCAGTGAAACTCTTTTAATTCTACTTTTAGAAGGCAAAGCCCGCCCAAGCAATTTAATTCTTTCTACAGTATTCCTGAAACTGTTGCAATCTGTATGACAGGGGGTGGGTATCAGGAAAAAGTGTTGGGAATTCTGATGTCACAGCTAAGCCTGTTTTGTAGTCTTTGCTTGCAGTTTATTTGCAGAGACAAGTCTCCAAAGTCTAAGATGAAAAGACTTTTTTATTTTTATTTCTTTTTATTTAATTGAGCTTTTGTCATCATTTGCACAGGAAAAATTCTAAACACAGTTTGAGAATGCTGTGGCCTTGTTTACCTTTAAATCTCAATGGATGACACTGGGCACTGGTGCCACTTGCTGATACTGGGCACATGAGATAAATGTGGTGAGCGAATTGTGTCTAAATGGGCAATCTTCACATGACTCCTGGAGTGACCACTATTACTGCTGTGATGGTTTTGTCTGGGATAGAATTAATTTTCTTCTCAGTAGCTAGTATGGGGCTATGCCTTGGATTCCTGGGGATGGCCAAATACTCACATGTCCATGGAAAGTGATGAATGAATTCCTTTTTTTGCTTTGTTTGTGCACATGTTTTTTGTTTCATATGTTAAACTGTCTTTACCTCAACGAAAGAGTTTTCTCACTTTTACCCTTCTGATTGTCTCCCCCATCCCACTGGGGAGCAGTGAACAAGCCCACTGGGGCTTAGTGGCTGACAAGGGTTAAACCACAATAACTGCTTTGTGGTATGTTTTCAGGACATCAAAGAGGGCCAACTACTAAGAAGCATTGCGGCAAAGACTCCAGTCTCAGAAACCACTGAATGCAGAAATGGTCAGCAGCGCTTCAATGGGTTGCCTTTGTTACACTATGACATAACACTCAGGAAATCTTGACAAGAAAATTATTGCCAGATATGTTTATTCTTCAAACTAAGCTGGGAATTTTCAGCACTAAAATGGCTTAATTTCCACTCTGCCAATCATCTGCAGTGTGATTCAGCTG
This sequence comes from Aphelocoma coerulescens, assembly GCF_041296385.1. Classification (NCBI taxonomy): domain Eukaryota; kingdom Metazoa; phylum Chordata; class Aves; order Passeriformes; family Corvidae; genus Aphelocoma; species Aphelocoma coerulescens. Next base: position 29,761,935 of record NC_091015.1, read on the forward strand.
TGTGGTAAGACCTGTCTTTAAACTTGCTCACTTAAGCCTCAGCTGCTGCATCAAAGTAGCTGCAAGTTACAGAATGCAAGAGTCAGAACACACTTGAGAAGCAGTCGGTACTTGGGGAGACAGGAGAAGCACAAAATGGGGTTATATCAGCTGTGCTGTAGGAATGAGCAAAGTATATAAAAAAAGAAAAATACCCAGGCAGTTCAGTGCACATCACAGGCAGTGACAAAACGGTGTTTTCTAGAAATAAATGTAGGAGGACAGAGACAAAGAGGTAAGGGTTTTTTGCTTTCCAAGATGAATACCTCTGATAAGCTTGGCTATTCCTCATATTAATGCCATTAGATACCTTTGATAAGGGTCATTGTCTCCTGTGAATCTTTCTGAGCTGGAAACCAGACTTGCATTTCACAAGATGCTCTTATAGAACAAATTTTGTACTGTGGCTCAATGTTTTGTTTTATTCCTTTTCTAATAGTGTATTTGGTTTGCTTTTGTGTCCATTTTTGATCATTTGGCTGCCTAAGCTGAGGTTGAAGCAGCTGTGTTACTGTGGTGATTTGAATACACCACTATTAGCCTTCTGTGTTGCTAATTTCTTTATATGGAAGAGTTAAAATTCAACATTCCAAATTCTGTTTAGCCCAAAACCTTCTAATTTATACTAGTAAGCAAGGCAAGCACATATTTTTGATGTCAGAGCCTAAAATGAAATGTCCTTAGCTTCTCATAAGGTTTAGCAGCAGGGGGTAAGTCAGGACTTAATGTGAATGTACAGCAACAGCAAAACTACAGACCTTTAGAAAGGGATGAGAGTGTCTTCCAGAGTTCTGAGGTGAGTTATAACAGGAGGGAATAATTCTCTCTCCAAAATTTTTTATGCATCATTTGTTAATCTTGCAAAGTACTTCCTGAAGGTTTTTGAAGATGCTTTGCAGCAGATCACAGTATCTTTATGTTACGAGGAATTATTCTAAAAAAAGAATTATCTAGTTAAAATTTTAAACAATGCATGTAGGTTTCAAATAACAAGCAGTCTAAGATGAAGGTTTCAAGCACTACTTACTTCTTAAACTGCAGTGGAATTATCCTGTTAATGTTGATGAGTAGCATAGTTTGAATCAGTAGAACTCCACATTAGTGCTAGATTTTATAGTATCGAATGTTTTGTTGTTATATTTTTACTCTGTAAAACCAGGATGATTGCTAGCTCTCCACAACCTGGGGGCAGGCAGCAGAATTTTTGAAGGTAAATAAAATACAGTTACTTAGTCTCATCAACTGAACACATGACTTTATAAAAACTTTTATTGTGAACCCTAAGTGGTACTACAAAGCTCTTCAAATTCCTAAGAAGATATCTGCTGTGTTCTGGGTGCCTTTATTCTGGATTGATAGAGAGAGTACTTTCTCACACTAGGTGCATGTACTTAATTTTTTTATTCCTTCTTCTATTTTCCTTTTCTTTGGCATTAGAGAAATATGATGCTACTGTAGATACTACAGTTTATGGTTGGCCTATTACCCAGAAGATACCCTGCAGTCATATCCAATAAGCCAAGTTCACTGGCATCGGATAGACGTTTGAAAGGATAAGTCTCGCACAACATTGATTCCTTTATGGAAAAGAGGCTGTTCTGGATTGAAGACAAGGATGATGTCCAGGTCTTAGGGTTCTGATTTAAAGGACGGAGATTTCAAAAGACTGTATTTAACACTCTGCTCTTGTGCTATTTTTAAATTTTTTATTAATAGAGTCAACTGTGCAAGGAAACAGGTGGGGTAAGTGCATATCCTGATGGTTTTCTTGTTTTTTGGATAGCCTGACTTATTTCTTTCATCCTTTTTGCTATGATTTAAGCTTAACTAATTGTATGCTAGTATTGGTCCCCAAAACATATAGGAGCTTTTAAGGCTCTTCATTGCTTGCACTTGGTCCTTCATAGCATCTGGGGGAACATTGATGGCTCTTCTATCTATCTTCACAGATGCAGAGAAGGAGTGAAATAATACAAAGACATATTTTTATGAAAAGAAAAATCTGTGTGAGGATTGGAGTTGTGAAATTAAAGATAACTTTTAATATCTAACAAAATACTTTTCTAGCACTACAAATTACAAATGTAGTGTAATATCATTCTCTGTTTGCTAAATGGAAAGTGTGATACCAGCTTATTGAAGTAACCTCAATATTGCAATTCTTCAGTTAGCCTTTAAATAGAACAAAGTGAGTCAGACTCAAACAATTATGCTTGGAACAAAGAGATTTGATTACTTAACCAGAGGCCTCTAGCTTTTAAGTCAATACCATAATTTTGAATCTTCATTTGCAGTGATCTTTATAAATACTGCTTCATAGCTTAGTCTTCTAAAACTCTTATCAGGAAACAATTATAAAAGGCCAGCTTCAGGCTTGGTGTAATTAAATGAAGTAAGTGAATCTACACCGATGATGCATTTGGCTCAAGATTACACTGCCATCTAAATGAAAATATTAAGTGTGCAGCTGGTTTTAATTATATAACAAGAATAAAATTATGTGTGGACATTTCTAGAAATTATTAAGGGCTTATAACTGCATTAGAAATCCAGAAAGCATCCACTGACATAGGGTAAACATTCCAGTTGGCACAACTTTCCCGTCAATCATTCCCTACACTCTACAAATTTCCACTCTGGGCATTATGATAGGCAGGGGAGATGCAAGTTTCTATTTTGCAGTTGAACTAAGGTTCTCCTCTTGTGCCACCAGTTTCCTTTATGTTCCTGTACATATCCAAGAGTCATCACAGTTTTCAGTACTGCAACACTGCAGACTTTGAAATCTGGAACAAGATCAGATTTCAGTACTAGACGACTGCTTCCAAAGGAGAGGGAATGCCATCACTGTCATATCACAGATTAGCTACAGATATAGTGAGCTTAGAACTTTACCAGGAAATTGGAAGAATAAGGAAACCCTTGACCTCTACATTTCTGAAGTTCATAGAAGAGATGCTTATCCATTTATTTTGCTAGGAGAAGGAGAGAAGGCATAGTTAGATGGTATATTCATAATTTACCTACTAGAGGACACGCATGCAGTGGTTATGATAATTTTTGTAATAAGAACACATGAAACCTACTTGAAAATCCACAGGCTTGTTTGTTTACCTGTCACAACGTAGAATCTCCTGATTTTCACAAATCACACCTTACTAGGCTGGATGGGTGTGCCAGGGTGACTGCACAAAGACTTAAGAACGCCTTCAGCCAGGATGGTGTCAGCCCATCTGCAGAGCTCGCTGCTGACTCCCTCAGCAGTGTGACTAGTTTTCATCCTGTTTTGAGGTGTCTTTTACCTCAGGCTATTCAGGGTAGCTGAAAGATAAATAATGTGCTTCCAAGAGCAAAAAAACCCCACAGGAATGCTTAACCACAGCTCCTAAGTTCCTCTGTGAAGCTGTGCCAAAATGCAAATACAGCTGTATGAACTAGGGACCAAGGACATGAAAAGTAGGCTATAATGAGCAAAATAACCAGCAGACTGAGTAGATTACAGGAGCTATCCATGGCTGACCAAGAACAAGGAACAATTGAGTTTTATTAGCTTTCTTAGGGTTTCTGAACTCTAGGAGAATATTTGATGTGGGCTATGGTTTTATTCTGTGCACGCTTTTAATTTGAAAACTTACTGTTTCCTCAGGATAATGTAATTATATCTAGTGAGGAATAAAAATTGAAAGCACACGTTGTGTGGGAAAGATTAATCACATGAAAGATTAACAACGGCCATTACAAATGAGAAAGATAGCTTGACAGGAATTTCTTGGACTAAACAGTTAAATTTTTCTCATAGCTCTAGGATATTCACTGTTTTTGGAAATATGATATACAAGATAGTGTAACTTCTCTTCAGAGAATGTTTGAAAATATTTTGATTATACCTTACTAGCTGGCCTTATATATATTTTTTAACAGGCCATCAGTTTAAAAATTGATCTAAGTCTTAGCATAAGCATATCTGATCAATTCAATTCTATGAATAGGTCAAAAAACAAAAAATAAATTAAAATTTTTCTTTGGTAATACAGAAAAATTTCAAGGAAGTACAAGTGGCTATATAGCTATAAGTAGGCTTTGAAGTTTTGCTAGCCGTATCAGAAATCAGCATGAGATAACATGGCAACAGGGAAGTTTTGGAGGATGGCTTGTTAGATGAAGAAAGAAGGAAGGAAACATAGAGTTACAGTGGCATATACATGCAAACTTTGTAGAACAGTTATGACAAATGCAGTTATTGTCCTTATCTTGATTATTCATTTATATACTTAATTTGATTAGGCTTTTTATAAGAAATTTTAATGTGATAGTAGAACTTAATGTCTCCAGTTCTTAAAACACAGAAAATTTGTGCCAAACAATGTAGTGAAAAGACAATAAAACTGCCCACAAGTTGTATTTTGCCTATGTGAATACGACTGGATATTGAAGTCCAAATTCTCTTTATTAATCTTATTATTCTAAGCATCAGTAAATAACAAAGATACAAATTTTCCAATAGATGTTAGTATCAATGGCCTTGTCTTCTTTTCTTCTGATTTGCTATATTGCTGTAAAACTCACTTGATGAGACTAGAAACTGACAGTCTATTTTTATAGACTATTATTTTTTTTCTGCAGTGTCAAAGAACCATCTAATATCTATGAAAGATAAGGAAATACTGCTACCCACATTTACATTTTCAGAGCTGATACAACACTATTCTTGTAATACCACCTATCTCAAAAAAAAAGAAAAAAGGCCTGGAACCATCCTGAGCTGCCACTTGCTCCCAAGATGCTGCACATGCTTCCAGTTACCTATGGTTTTCCTCATGAGCAGGTGTTCCTCTGAAACAGCTGAACCTCTCTCATCAGATGCCAAAGGCTCATCCTCAAGAAGTCTGAAAGATGGCATGAAATTACAGAGAAGACTTTCAAGACTCAGGTTTTGCCACTAATTCCTTTAAAGAAGCAGATAAAAAAACCTTTTGCATCAGTGTGAACAGCATTTTAGCCTCAAAAAGAAACCCTTCGAAATTGTGTGAACTATAATTGGAAGCCTTTGAAGGACTTCTGATGGAGACTTTGGAAGACTTCAGCACTGTTTTCCCTAGCTCCTGGATTCAATGAGGCTCAAGCAAGACTGCTATCAACCTGTTTAGACACTGGCAGTTTGTGCAGCATGTGTAGGAACAGTTGCAGCTACCTGGGGAATTTCAGTCCAAGCAAAGAAGCACACGGGTATTTTAATTGCTTGGACTCATGAGTTGGAACAATTTACACGGAAAAACTTGGCCAAGTTACCACTTTCTGCCTCACCATCAGCTGCACAGCTCACTGAGTTTCTTCTGAACTCCCATAATTTGCAGTGAGACATCCTAAGGTAAACCCTAACTCATGTTGCATATGGCCTGCAAACATATGGTTTGTTTCAAGAACTTGAGTCCTATAATTGTTCAGTAAAGCAGTCAAGTGTATGTTCATCTCCTTGAAGTTAGTGGGAGCTGAGAACAGAATTATGATAAAATATATACCTGAGGGCTTTGCTGCAGCAGAATTCAAGGGGGCTCCTTTTGCATAGTCCTTTTCTGTGAGGCCAAACTCTGCTGTATTGCATTTCAGTAACTGTTTTATTGATAAATCTGTGTAATTATTCTCAGCTGTAAATTTTCATAGTTCCAGAATGTGTTGATTTAAAAAGCAAAAATCAGTAGTTAGCATTGGATTCATAATGAGTAGACTAAAGAAGGGGCAAAATGAAGTAAACTATAATTACTTCAATAAGGAGAAAGCAATCCTTGCGTTTATATTGTCAGCTCTACTTAATTTGTGCATGAAAAGCGTCTAGAAATTTTATATAGCAGTTTCAGCCTCTTAAAGTTAGGATTTATTAACTTTTTTATTTATTAATAAAATAATTATCTTCATATTATTTTAAAATATAGCTATGGAGTTGTTTTGTTTTGATTTTTACACCCATCAATAGCATAGCAGACAGAAAACAGTTTGGAGACAACACTAACATTTCTAGATGACTAATGTTTTTAAATATCAGATACTGAAATATAAAATACTACAATATATGTTTGTAAAGACTAGAATGACAAAATATAGGTCTCACAATAATGTTAAAGTAATAATTAAGATAGATTCAACACTAATGATTTAACTTGTGGTAGGTACTGACTTGCTGCAGTAGCCTGCTACAGATAGACTTGTCTGTCCTCTTTAAGATTCTACGTTCTGTGCATGACCAATGACATCTAGAGCATCTGTACACATACAAACATATTTAATTGAATTAATAATGGGGTTGATCATTTAGTTTCCTTAGTTTCACTAAATTTCAGTCTTAAAAAAGTTTCTCAATTTACAACAACATTTTTCCAATTTGCTAAGTAAAATAATTTAGATGAAATTCCTTATCTCCTTCATTTGGTGAAATCTGTCAGAAAAAAAATTACATGTTTCAATCAGTTTTTACTGTATGTATACATATATGTATATGTAATAGAAAGACAAGTTTAAGTCTTACATATAGTCAGTAAAGACTGCCTGGTAGAAAATTTAAGCCAGGACAAAAAGGATATTTCTCTAAGAGGCGTGCTGAAAAGAGTGCTCATTTAGTACTTGATACAGAGCTCCTTCAAGATCCGTCCAATTAATTAACCTGGGTGTGTTTTTTGGCTGCCATCTATGATGATTGTTCCACTTCAGCCTGAACTTAATGGAGTTGTAATGAATCCTTGTTTATATTCTTATAATTAACATTCAATTACACACTTTTGCTCATAAGTATTTGGTTAAAAATGGTTTCCTTGGCAATCATGACTTCAGTGGAGACCCATCTTTGGCAGCTTAAACTTAAGACGTTTAACATTTTGGACCGTTACTTCCATAAGTGTATTCCATATAGATGACCTGAGGTCCACTGTGCCAGTTTATGAAATTACTCCTTCTAAGTGGAAGGGAGTGTTTTGAAGACATGGCTACCATATCCTAGTTGACTTGTGGTTCTCAAAGACAATTATCTTCTGTAAGCTAAATGAACACTGTTTTCGTCTTGGCAATTAATGAACTACAGAGAAAACAATATCTTATTATTATTATTGGTGATAAAAGAATAGAATCCAGCTGTTAGTGTCTAGCTAGATTTATTTTGAACTGGCAGCAAGAAAAAGTAATGACACTGTAAAGTAAGGCTACTAAAAGTTTTAACTTAATTCAAATATAAATTATCTTAAATTAATGCAGTTTCTTACAAAATGTTGATCTTTATAAGCTCAGTTTTCATCAAGAGATTTGCATTCTTTGGTGATTTTCAGATAGGAGCTTATTGCACTTCTAATTATGGGATTTAACCCACATAAAAAGATGCAACTGTGCCAGAGCTTCACACTCTACTCACTTAATCACTGCAGATATTGACATTTTGGAGGCGTAACTGAAGATGAGTGTTTGAGCTTCAGTATTCTGTTTATGCAATGCAAATTTCAAACCACAGTACTGAGTCTGGGATTCCAGGCCACTGAAAGGAAGTCTGAGGGTCTGAAGGGAAGTTATGAGTCAGCAGTGACCATCTGAATTGAGCAGGTTTGCTGTTTCAGCAGTTAGAATGTGGTATCCACCAGGTTAGTCTCAGTCATCCTATCAATTTTCGAAGAGACACTAAACATTTTATTTGCCAACTCCTCATCAGAGTATGTGTGTACTCTAAAAATCTCCACAACAGATGCTGTCATGCTGTGACAACCAGAAAATGAATTTTCCCTGTTTAATATGCTCTCTTACTCTCAAAGCTTGATGAGCAACTTCCTGGCTTTGAATTGTGATGCCATCTCTGGTGCAAGCTGGAGATTGAATTTAGCAAACGGCCACCTAACTGTGAATTCAGGAGAAACCCTGTATGTAGCCATTGCTGAGAGTTTACATATCTACCAACGCTTGTTTAATGCCACGTCTGTCTCCACATGCTCACCTGACCTTGTTTTTGCATTCTTAAATTTTGTCATTGTAGCGGGTTCAGTTTGTAACCGGGCAGAAACATCAATTTAGTGTAGTGGTTTGGTCCAAAATACTCATTACTGTTTACCTTCTGTGAGATAAGAATTAGGAGAAAAGCAAAGCAGGCACAAAATGTGAAAGAATATAAAGAAGTTTATTAATAGACCTAAAAGAAGGAAAAAAAAAAATCATAGCACACCTTCAGAACACTTCTCCTCCCCCCACCTTTCTCCCTTCTCCCACTGACAATGCAAAAAGACAACCCCTTGAGATGTTCAGTCTGTTTACCACTTCCATAATAACCTTGTTCAGTTCACTTAGGGAGAGGAGTCTCTCTTGCTCATACTATGGAGACATTATCACAACGAGACAGCCGCCCAGGTTGGTTCTCTGCTTGCATCATGTGGGAGTCCCTTCCCACGACTTGCAGTTTTTCCCACAACTGCTTTTGAGGGTCCAATCTTGAGCTACTGGGGTACCATTTTAAGGTTGAGCCATTCAGAAACAAAAGTTCTCTTCACCCATCGGAACATTTCCATCTCTGAGAGTAGAGGCCCTCCTCCTTTCCTGGGAGAAAAAAGTATCTCTTCATCTCTACGACTATCTCTGGGAGTACCTCTAGGAACAGAGGTGTTCTCCTTCCAATTGGAGCAAGAGTCCTCATCGCTTCCATCTCTCCCTGTTCAAACTTCTATTCAAATTACAGCTGCTTCAGCATTTGCTTACTCCAGCGCAGGTGCTTTTGCTCACAAGTACAGTTTGAACACTCCACCCCCCATGCTTTCATGAAATTACAACGGGTACTCTGATATATCATAGTCCATCACCACCATAGCTTTACAACAGAATTTCAGCTTTAAGCATCTCCTCTTTCTCCTCCCTCAGGTTTTCAGCTCTTCACAGCACTAAAAGGGTTAATCTCACCCAGGCCTTGCAGCTGGAATTTCGCTTATCGCTGTTGGTCACATGATCTTTGCTGGGCACTGGGGCAGCTTCAGCTGAATCTTCATCTTGGGCTGCACTGGAGGGGAGGGCCGTGCTGTCTGCACGTAGCAGGGCTGTGGGGGGCCGCGGGTGGAACAGGGCCCATCGGCTCCAGGATGGCTGTGGCCCAGCCTGGCCCGAGCAGGGCCTGGCCTGGGCCCTGAGGGCCCCGTACGGGCCCTGCAGCCACCTGTCCCAGTGCCAGAAATGAGATAGAGCTCCCCCGGGCTTTGTCCATTCTGAAATGTTGACCACAGAGGCGGTCAAAATTTTAAGTGCCTTAAAAAATTGTCCATTTTCAAACTGGCCCGCTGATAGGTTCTGTCAGGTCATAGAGGAGCTGTAAGCACCTCTTTGCAAGAACACCACTTCCAGGACTATGCTTGCTAACCCATGACAATCATCTTTGTGTAAATCTCCATTTACATCCTTGCACATTGAAAATTTGATCCCACTTTATCACTTGGAAATTGGAGGAGGATTAGCAGGAGAGAAAACTCAGGGCAGGAAGGCCACAGCACAATTTTAGGTCTTTCCCATCTCATAACATAAAAGAAAAAGCTTATGGCAATATTCTAATGTTTTGCCTCAGTAGTAAAAGAATTGGGATAGTCATTCAGCAAAAAGAGTCAATACTGGTGTACCAAAGGAAATGTCAACATCCCCCTTGTCACTAAAACAAGAATTAAAATTTAGCAGATGGAAGAAATTACAGCTAAATAATTTAGCACTCTGTTGTCTTCATGTGAAGGATAGCAATGCCAAGGATTTATGGAAGGTTCTGCATAAAGTGCTTGTAAGGAACATTGCTGCAGTCAATGCATCCATAGGAAACAAGTAAAGTGTGATTGGGTGAGAAAGAAAGATGATTACTTGCAAAAGGCAGAAATCACAACTTTTTTTCTTAAACAGTTGAAAGATATATAACTCTTCTCAGCAAGAAAGAATTTTCAACAGATATATATAAATAATGGTTCTAGTCTACCCATCACTTTTCTCCATCTGCCAGCAATTTCAGATATTCTGCATAGTAAGAGAAATTAAAATCTTGTAAAACAAGTAATGTGGGGTAAATGGCTTTCTGAATTCTATGAATTTTTTCATTAGTTAAAGGAAAGGTATTCTACTCATTACACACAATACAGAAAATAATCTGTGTTCCTGTGATTGCTGTATTTTATCTGAAGTTTTATGTTTACTAAATAAATATAAGAGAAGCCTTTTTTTTTTTTTTCTGCATTAGTTACAAGGTGGAAAATGTTACAATAGCACTGCTAGTCTGTTTCTCAGGTGACAATTCTTCAAGTTGGTTAGCAGAGAAAACAGTAATTTCTCAGTAGCAAAAATTAGCAAAGCTGAAAGTAGTTTGGTAAATGTTACCTTTAAAAGTTTCCATTAAAATTACATTTGATTAGTATCTTTGGAAAATGCTGTCTTCATCGTAGAAAGTGAGTTATCTAAAATCATGTAAATGAAATATTTTGTCCTGTAGTGAACAGTACAAAAATTAAATATAAATTATGCAAAATAATCATTAGGAAAAAACAAATGCATCAAGAATCTAAAAGCACACTAGTACTGGACAAGAGGGGAAATTAGGTGTCTAAATTTGATGTTACTAAGGGTTTAAGCTTGTAAAATTATTATTTTAAAAACAACAGGGCAAAGACATGATGACAAGACAAATATGGAAATTATGATTGCCATGGTCATAAGTTCTTGACCATAAAAACTGGCCAAGATGATTTTATGCAATCATAAAGTAAATATATTGATCAGTTAGACAATTAAATAAGACATTAAGGATTTACATTATTGCACATGTTCCAAAGAGTTTACTAATTCAGAGTGCAACAAAGACACTTATATGGATTGATTAAAAATATATGAAGATATTGAGTTCTTTGTAACCATAGTGCCTAAAAAACTTGCTTCGCAGATAGAAGCTACAGTATTTTATAAACTGAAATGCTGAAAGCAGGAAATGATAATGTAAAATGTATTAAGTGTGTTATTGTTATTGATATTTCACCTGAATTAATTTTTCTTTTTTTTTTTTTTTTTTTTTTTGGAGGGGGAAGGGCATCTTTCACTCTATTCCTTTTCTCCATAATACTTTTATGATGTCTCAGTGTAGCTGTCTACTGTAAACAGTGTTTTTTAATAAACCATAATCTTACCTCATAAAACAAGCAGCCATAAACAGATCCTTACTGATGTCTCAAAGCTTACACAATGCCACTTCACACAGAGATACTGTGTACCAAAAGCACTATGGTGGCATTAGTACTGTAGCATGTGCTTTGCTAATAAAACTATTAACTCTGCCTCTCATTGTGCAAAATGAATTTAAGTGTAGGGCAGTCCTAGTAAATCTATACAGATCCTCATTCTGGAAGCAACTCAATTGCAGCTATTTCATTTTCTCCTGCGATGTGAGGAGATGCCCAGAACTTAAGGATGGCAAATAATATGTTTAAATGTGCTGAAAGTAGCAGAAGAGATAGGAGGGGAGAGAATGCTTGGAACAGTGAAGCAGGTTAAGACCATACATTTGCTTATGTAATTGCCACCAGCCTTATGACCATGTGGCAGCTACCAGATTTATAATTCTTAGAAGGCAATTCCCTTTTGGGTTTCACTTGCCTAACTATAAGATTAAATTAATGACATGTCCATTTAGCATTTTGTTTAATTTACTAATACTTCATAAATAAATTCATCTTGTCAGATGATATGTTTTTGATATTGCTTTAAATTTTTCCTAGTTTCAAAGAAATTTAAAGAAAAAAAGATAATGCCAACTGCTTTGCATATTTGTTTTTTTCTCCCTAACAGAAAATAGAAGTGAGAGTGTTCATAGAACATAATTGTGATAGCAGTAAAAAGCAAGTCAGGGTCTGGTCTTCAAAATACAACTTAATGCATTCAGTAAGAAATGGTGTCCTAAAAGCATTCATGTTCCCTGTGCAAGCCTAGGATACCTGCAAAAACAGAGCCAAAAAAAGACAGGAACGTAGGAGATATCTACAGATTATGTCTTAAGGAATAATGTCGTACTAACTGCTTAGCCAATAAATGTTTGGTAGCAGCCATGAAATTTGTGGTTTTGAGGTGACTAAGCAGGATGCCAAGGATTCTCTTTGTATTGAATGTTAATGGTGGAAATTTGTTTAGTTTGTTGTCTGACAAGGTTATTCTTTTGCAGATATTTTGGAACATTCCTTCCATGAAGGAAGAACTCCTTTGGTTTGATAATTTAAAACAAAATCTTGCTGAAGGCAACAGGAGATTGGAAAATCTACCATACTTCTTTTTCCTCAGACAAGAGGGGATGAAGTATCTAGTTTTGTTATTTATTCAGATGACTCTCTGGCCATTTCCTTTTCCTCTAAAACTTATTGAAAATGTTTCACTATATATTCTTCTTTCTCATTATACTACATAGTGAATAAAAATGATGGATTTTAAAAACAAAGTGGATAAAATGGGAAGCCACATAGGCCAATGAATAACACATCACATGCCTTTTCTGTTGAAGTATTTGGGGGAGTTGGGTTTTGTTGGTTTTTTGTTTCAGTTTTTTTTTATACGATTGACCTATATCTGAATGGTATTGACAGATTGATCTAATATCTGTATCCATAGATACTTTTGTATTTCTGATTTATCTGACAAAAAGGATTGAACAGAACTCGTAAATGTCACAGAGAACTACTAGACTGCATTTTTAATATTCTTCAAGATCTTTTTTTGTGCCCTTAATCAAGTAGAGGGAAATAACCTCAGCCTATTCCTCATACGTACTCTACTAAGTATGTACACAATATTGTTTCAACTGTTTGGATTATGTACAACATGTGGGCGAAAACATAATGAACACCGAAATGCATATGGAATGAGTTCAAGTGGTTGAACCAATAAACAAGGCTATTGCAGCATGCAATCAAGTTCATTATGTACATGAACAATAAACCTGGCAAATGGAGTGCTGAGTAAGTAAAGTATTAGGAACCATTCGGTATTGCTTTGTATTTTCTGTTTATGTGTGTGAAACATATTTCATTACTTGAAATCCTTTCTAGAGTGACCTGCTGTGCTGTCCAACTGGATAAGTGATTTATGTTAATATATCAAACTGAGTAATGACATTTCGAGAGGAAGAAGGAACTCTGTGGCAGTGCTACTTTACTCCCTCCTGGAGCCTCACAAAATGTCATTTGTGTCATGCTGAGTGCTGTTTATTTTAGGGTAAGAGACATTTACAGATTTGACTCCTAAGGTGCTCTGAGACAGCCTAAAAAGGCACAAACAGAAAATAAATATAAGGATTGCACGATTTTAATGCAACATCGCCGATTTCCAGCAGCGGCAGAACCAACCTGTTTGTATTTCATAAGAGCAAAGGAGGCTGTCTCAGACTACAAGATGTTTTTCTATAGTTTAACATGTGGTTTCGCCATAAGTTAAAGCAGAACTAACACTGTAACCCTTACTTAGAGGGCTGTCTTGGGTGCATGATGTGGCTGCTCTCCATGCATTGGTTCAAGCAATTATGTGTAGTAGGGTTGAACAATAACTCTTTCATTTTCAGTGGGTTCAATGAGTGTATTCAACTTCTTAGGTGGCTGTAGAATCATAGAATGGTTTGGGTTGGAAGGGACCTTAAAGACCACTGTGTTCCAAGGCACCCACCACAGGCAGGAACACCTTCCACTAGACCAGGTTGCTCAAAGCCCCATCCAACTTGGCCTTGAACACTTCCAGGGGTGAGGTATCCACAACTTCTCTGGTCAGTGTCTGTTCCAGTACTTCACCACCCTCACAATAAAGAATTTCTTCCTAATATCTAATCTAAATCTACCCTCTTTTAGTTTAAAGCCATACCCTTTATCTTGACACTGTATGCTCCTGTAAAACATCGTGCTCAAGCTCTCTTGTATGTTTCCTTCAAGTACTGGAAGGCTGCTATAAGGTCTCACTAGAGCCTTCTCATCTCCAGAATACGTTTTTCTGCCCAATAGTTCATACCCTTAGTTACAACTTCCTAACCACTATTGTATCTTTTAGGGGGGAAAGGGTGTTTTGTTTGTTTGCTTCTGTCTGGATTTGTTTTGGTATTCTTTTTATTGATACCTTTTCATATTTTCAGTAAGATTTTTTTTTTTTTTTAATGTGTTGCATGGTGGGTTCCCTAGTGATTTCAGCTGGGAAAGGATTAAACTGGAAGAGGCAACAGAGTTGGTTTACATCCAGGAAATAATGCAGTCACAGCACTATATATACAGTCAATAAGCCCCTGCATCTCATGAGGTATATATTTTTCTCTCCTTTACAAGTCATATAGAATGCATCAGAAGACTTCCTCTGTTTTTGCTATTTTATATAGAACTGAGTAAAGAAGGAAAACACTGTGGAAGAATTAATGGTCTTTCAGGAATGTTTCATAGAAATAATTTAATAGAGAATGGAACTTATCATCCTGCATCTGTTCACACCTCATTTTAGGTGTAGAAATTTCTATCTCTATTTCTAGTATCTCACTGATATTTACTTTTTTTTACTTGTATGAATTCACCTGAAATTTACCTGATCCCTTTATTTCAACATAAAATTGGTTTGCTGCAAATCTGTCTTTCCGGGACAAATCGGAAAAGCTGTGTTACCAATGTGTTCTCTCTGTATCTCTATTAATTACTAGTTCTTGATTATGAAGGGTTGCTTAGCATGATGTGGAGGTGAAAGCATTAATTCAAAGTATCATAATAAATATAACAATTTGCAGCAGTGCTTGAAGTAAGTGTGATATGCACAGTGTTGAACTGAAAAGAGCTTGAAGGCAAGCATAATAGTTGCAGCAGCCTGAATGTGAAGGTAGAAGGGATTACTTAAAATGCTTCAGTGCAAATACTTCATACTTTTGAAGATCCCTGAATGACCCTGACACTGTGTCTCCCACCTTCCATCCATTCTCATCTCTGTGGTCAGCTTGAAGCATGGTTTCACTGACCCATGCTGTTGTATTCCTAGTTTGAAAAAATATACTTACATTAAAGAGCCTTATTGTTTCACACTTTATGCTAAGAGGAGTAACACCTCCACCTCCAGATCTTTTTTTTTTCCCTTGGTATTCACTGGCTTTTGCCCTTTGACAGCACTACCATTGTGAGTAGTGTGGGTGGAATGACAGAACTGCTTCTCCAATTTACAAACCTGAGCTGTATTTCACTGCAAGCCTATAATGAATTTCCACATCCATGCTGTCTTTTAACAGATATGTCTTGTGATTTATTCATGAAAGTTTAATCATGTGTATCCATGTTCTGTTGCAAAATATGTACTGCAGAGTTTTAATAGGATTTGAAAATACTTTGCTGTTCTTACTGGAAGAATACTGCTAGTGCCAGAGTGATGACCATCACCCAGCATTTTGCACTGTAATTGTCAGAGATCATAGGAAGAATTCAGGGAGAAAAGCATTCACCGTTATTTTAATTTTATTGGAGAATAATGGATTTCTCTAAAAAATAGGTGAAAGATGAGTGTCTGCCTCTTTACACAGTATTTATTCCTATTTATCAAGGACTCATGGTTAGTACATGTAAGTGGTATTGTGAGAAAAATGGCTATAAGACCATATTTTGTTTCTTTTAAAGCATTCTTTGTTTTGATCACTTCAGATGGAAGTTGTTCTTAAGATGGGAAGGAAAACATGACTTTATACTACTTTCTACATGTGGTCACAAGAATCTTTGAAATAGTTACAATATTTGAATTACTAGACTTTAGTCATACTATATGTGTATAATTGTGGGCACAAACCAAGCATGCATTTTTCCCTGTGTGTTATTACATGTCCACTTACTCTCAAAATTAGACTGCTCTGTGGTTTCTCAGACATAAAATCCAACCCCTCCGAAGACAGGCGGGTAATGTAAATGCTGGGATACCAAAGTGGTGTGATTTGGAAGATATGTCAATGGTTACCAGCAGTTGTGGAAAGGGACTTCTAACTGCAGTGGCCTTCATCACATGCAAAAAATTGGAAAAAAATAGTACTAATGAACATAAATGTCTCTGATAACTGTATTATATTCAGTGAGCATGAAAATCTGTCCTTGTAAAATCCATCAAAGGATTATTGATAAACCTGAACACCAGACCATCTTCATTACAAGTGACAGAAGATAAGCTCCGCCATCAATAAGTTTCATGCAAGTAAATTAGGATTTTGTTGTCAGTCATACTGTGTAGTAACCTGCTTTTTCTACTAATCTTGTGGTTTACACCTCTCTCTTGGCATTCACACTGTCCAGAGATGCACCTTTAAAATTCTGCCTGTTTGTGCTATTTCTACTAATCAGGAGATTGATTTTCATCTCCTTCATAATTTTCAATTTCAGAAATAGCTATTCAGGTAAGTGTATTTTCTTCATTGCCTCCACAGTAAGGGTCAGAGCACATAAATAAACCTGAGCGGGGGTTGCATGTGTAAGTTATACATTCTGCACAATATATACTGTGCAAATACATGTTTATAACATACCAGCATTGAATTATGCATTTTGCCTAATTTAAAAGGCTGAAGTCTCCTGCACAACCCACTGAAAAATTCTTCTCTATTTAATATACTTCTTGGGAGAAAAAACCATTGCGAAAACAAATACAGTAAGTCTGCCCGCAGATTTTTCTCATTTAAAGCTTTTGTAATTTATATTAACTGTTCCAAGACTTTTCTTTTTTTCTCTAAAAAATAGTATATTGTCAGCTAAAACCACATTCATTGCTTGTGAATGTTTCTAAGATCAGTGAACAAAATATTGCTGCAGCAAATTCCCATCTTTTATTTCTATTGGCTGAGAGTGGATATGGGCCCAAATGCATTGCTGACATTTTGAGAACCAAAAGATGTCCCATAATATAGCTGCAGTGCTTAAATGAAAGGAAGAACATTGTGCCTGTGACATTTTTCAATGGCTAGCAGTTGCCTAAGAAGATAATTTTTTCTTTTCTGTGACAGTTCTTAAGTAATTTCAAATTCAGCCTCTAATCTACTGGCATTGATTTTTGCTGTGGTCAGTTTTTGAATTGCAAACCACAAGTCAGAAAGTAAGATGGATATGTAGATTTTACAGAAATGTACGAATTCAACAGTCAGCAGAGACAGGAGGATTTGCAATGTGAGAGCTGGTTGCCTCAGGGTAATCTGGCCTCCATCCCGTGCTTAAGCAGCGGTATTGATTGGTGATCAATGGTATTGCCTGGCTATGCAATTACCCTAATGGAACAGTTGTGCTTGTGCTCAGAACAGTTGTGCCTACTAAAAAGAAGAACAAATACACAGGCTTAATGATGGAGTTTGTATACCCCTAACCAATCTTCTCATGCCCCCACAGTATTTTGTGTATTAATCATTTGCTAACTGGTAGCACATAACCCAATCCCCTCAGTGGTGATGTTAGCAACGTGAGTACAGTAAAAAGGTGCAGCTGAGCACAGTTGTCTCAACCAGTAAGGCCCTGACTGTGTTGGAGCAGGTGGTCTGATATGGGAGCAGTCGTTTATGAATGGAAGGACTTTTAGATCCCTCTTCCAAAGAGATACCTAGAGGCACTGCACTGAAGAACTCTTCTAAATTTACAGATATTTTCTCTTTACCCTTCTAATTCTGAACTTACAGAAGAGACAGACACTTACAGTGTCTGTGTGCTTCTGATTGGGATATCTCTAGGAGAACAGTATATTTGAGAATAGATTGCATTTTTTATGTATCTCTGTAAACATGGCATAGACTTCTACTATTTATGTGAAAAAGAGTACAATCCTGTTGGAAATAATGACTGTGTTTTCAGTATTATTCAGTCATAGCCATAAACTGGAATTTTTAAATGGTGACCTAAAATTCTATTTAAGAATCCACTTTTTTGCTTCATTTTTAGTAAATCTTGCCAAAAATGATTAAAAAAATCCATGACTCTTCCCACAACTATTTTTCTCATCAATTTTCCAATTAATAAAATGTCACATCACTTTTTTCCCTTAGTACTCTAAACACTCTCAAATTCTTCAAAGTCTGCAATGACCTTTATCAATGTTTGTGGTCTTTCTTTCCTAAAATAATTAATCTGAAACCCACTAATATAAAGTCTTCCATTATCTGTGATTTTAATATGCTTTATTTATAAATAAGATGAGGAAGTTAGTAAAATTGCATGGAGGATGCAGCCTCAGCTTCTGGTGCACTGCAAAAACTTAATGCAAGTAAGTGAGTTTAAATTTTACTTTTCCTCAACGAAGATAGTATGACCTTTTCTTGTTCCATTAACTATTTGTCATGTAAAGATTTGTGCTGTCAGTTCTCTTGGGGAATATGATGCCATTATTTGGATCCAACTAGCTTACACGTCTGGACCTGACATCAAAGATTTTGGCTGAAATTTGCTGTTCATTTAGCTGAACAAATGCTAAGTTACTGCTTTAAAAGTATCAGAAGAGGATACCAAGATTGTAACTGCCTTGGGTGTGGAGTGAAGCACATGAGAAAACACGGATAAGTGGAATTGCTGTAGGAAAAATGAGAAGCGGAAAGGTTTGGTTAATTTAGAAGTGTCTCTGTTACAGACTGGAAATACATTGTGCTGGGAAAAAAGTTCTTCAGGAATCTAAGCAGGGTTGTGGGCCTTAATATGTATATAAGCCATATCAATGAGTCTTCAATGTTGTATTTTATGAAATTAAAAGCTATTTGACATTTCTTGTATCACATTTATTAAAACATTAGGCAGATCATCCATAATATAGAATAGCTACATAAAAACAAAAGGAAATGTCTTGAAAATTTTAAACTAGTCTGGTTTAGTCTGGAAAAAAGTAATTTTCAGTGTGAAATGTATGATGAAACCTGAATAAATTAATTAAATATTTAGTATTATGAAGATAAGATTTTCTTTAAAGCAGTGTTGGTTCATTTTTCTCTAGTCCTTCCTTCTGACTTTACTTGATACACCCAGAATATGCTGCTAATGCAACTTTTTTTTAGTGCCAAAATGTTCCTTCAGGAAGAGAAAATATTATAAGGACAACATATGAAGAAAACATAGAAATGAATCTTGGAATATACAGTTTGACTCTCCTTGCTTTACAGCACCTTCCCACAAAGTGAGTGAGTTTAAATATTGCTTCTTCTCAGTGAAGAGTATGTCTCTTTCTTACTACCTTTAAAATGTAATACATCATCATAAATTGCAGCTTCATAACACATAGTTTTCCCCACCTCTGGTCTTAAATTAGAGACTGATAATCCAAGAAAGGGTATGAAAATAATTTTCATAGCTCTGCTTAGTTAGATCAAAAAATGTATAAATTAATTACACCTGCTGAGGACATTAATATTGAAATAACCAACTTGAGGAGCTGGATCACTCTTGACCTTATTTGATTTTTATAGTCAACTTAGAAAAGAAATCACCAGAGTTAAATCTCTTAAAGGTGTCATCCATGATTTCTAAAAAGATGATACACTCAGCTTAAAAGGACATACATGGGACTTTATCCAAGTATATATTTTCATTTTACAGCTGAAAACCATGAGTTTATTTGTTCTGTTCATTCAAATGGTACTTTATTCCAGGTTGCAATAGTATGATTTCTCTGCATGTACTGTTAGCTACACATTCAAATCACTTTGCATTGTGTTAAATAGAGGTTTTATCTAAAGAATTAGTAACATATATCCTGTGATTATGGAATTGAAATATGGAAATAAGTGTCAAAGTGATAAAACTGCTAAAGTTCACCTGATATGGAACAGATGTGCCTTTAAATTATACAAATCACATACAGAAGTGGGTAAAATTGAACTATCATTTAATTAACATGTAAATAAATAAATGTCCCATCTTATCCAACTCTGTTACTCCCTCAGGAGCTTCCACATCAGATACTGTCCTTCTTGGCAGAAGAGTGCATGTGAATGGCGATTATTTCATATAAGACTTGTCTTTTGTCATAACTTGAGATGTTGCATTCTTTTGAATTTGGAATACATGGGTGAAAAATGTCAGGAGATGATCCTTTATTGCCCAGATGGTGTTATAGTTTCTATATTTCTGCTTAGAATTAGAACAAAGAACAAAAGGATAGTGATGTATGTAAGAAACAGTCTGTGAGCATAAGGAAACTTAGAAGAGATAGAATGAGAAGCAAAAGATAATAAATAAAATTAATAAAAATATTTTTTCTGTGAGAAGAAAAGAGTAATGACAAAGGAACCTTACATTCATCTGATCCTATTTCTTTTGATATAAATTTAAGAGATTTATGGCAGAGATAAAAGTACCATTTCTGGGAGAGAGTTTAGGTAGGAGAATATGTATCCACTGAAACTGCAGATTCAGTGTAAATGGGAGTAGTCAAGTCCTTTAGCTGAGAGGGTACCATAAGGACAAAGAGAGAAAAATTTATTAGAGAAATCACCCCGATGTCACCATTTCTGTAGGAAAACTTTCAAAAGCAGACAGGAAGGAAACAGGAATCGTGATTAGAGGTCGGCCATTGACAGGACAGATAACATCTTAGGAGGGAGTCAAAAGTGGACAGAAGCATCAAGAGTGTCTCATCAGTCACCATGGCAAAGGAGAGATCAGGAATCTGATGGCAAGTCATGTGCCCTGGAGCACTGAATGGAAGGATTTCGTGCAAGGGAGGGGATGCTCAACAACACCTGAGAGAGGAGCAGGGAGGAGGACAAGTACAGTTTGCTGAAGATCACATAAATGAGGGTCCTTGTTACTAAAAGCAAACTGCTCACATCAGTATGTCCAGACCCATGTTTCTTCAGGCTTGTGCTGAGATCACAAGCTGCCCCACATTCTTGGTTCTGAGACCTCATGACCCAACAATGCCTTTCGTTTTCTAAGCCAGTGAACACTGTTGGCATTGACAAAATAACAGCTTTGTTCTTCTGGGAGGCAAATGTCAGCTATGTCTGGTTTTGAGGTAAACTACTAGGAAGGCTTACATAATTCAAGTCTTAAATCAGAGAATACATTAATTTTTTAGAATATGCTAGGGATGTAAGCAAATTACCTGTAGTCTGCCTGCTACAGTTTTAACAAGGTGAAGAAAGGATTGTTATATACTTCTAGCAGGATGCTTAGATTTTTGCTCTCCTATTGAGACTTGTAGTTACCCCTTATAAATGGTAACCAGACAACAGACCTCATTAGTGAAATTTGGATCTTTTCCACTCCCAGTCCATGTCTTTACTATTTATTTTGAGTACTGTACCAGATTGAGTACTGTACCAGCCCTTTAGGAGGAATTTTACATCCCATTTCTTTTACTGGAAGCAATATTACAAGGAGTTCTTTTATAATAAATGAATCTTAAAGGTGTAGGTACTGAGTTTTGTTAGACTGGAGTTTTTATAGCAGCAGATAAAATTATGCCCACAGTTCTACTACAAACCTCATTTTGGAAGGACTTGTAAATCTCCTACAATAATATCGTCATTTGAGGGTAAAAAACAAGGCTGGGGTATCAGAGAGTGCTTTTATTCATTAAACTTTTGTATTTAATCTACCTGAAAGGCCCTTTTGCTCTAAAGGTGCCTGCTTAATTAGATAATTACACAGTAAACTTTGATGGTTTCTCTAATTTCATCGAGGATTAATGTGCTGGGAGTTGGAGCTATTCTTTGAATACTGGAGATAATTTCTGCAATCTAGTATAGTGACAAATGGGCAGGCCATAAGGGAGATATTTGCAATCCTGCTGCATGTATGCTGTGTCTCAAGTGAGTATATTTGTTCCCTTTTTTGCTGAAAAGGTGTCTGTTAAGACAGACTGTCAGTCCAATACTTTTGGCCTTTTTGGGACGCAGCACAGCTAAACACAGAGAACTTTTGGGAGAGGAGCAAGGATAGCTCATCCTATTCTCTGGATGCAAACAGCAGTTTGTGTTGTACTGTCCCAAGGTGTGTACTCCCCCTGTGCTCCAGAGAGTACAGAGTATGTGGAGTTGTATGCCAGTGTGACCTCCTTTCCCTACTGCTCTAAAACAACATTGTTTGACTAGACTGGTGAATTATATAGTAGTCACTGATGCACTGAGCATGAATAATTCAAGATAGATTGAATTTTAAACTACTGAGAGCACTCTTGGAAGACAGATGAGCAGAGGTGGAGTGCAAGTCAAAGCCTTGGCACCAAGGTACCAAACCTGAGGCAAAGGGGATACCAAGCATTTAATTGCTTTTGCCGAGTGTGATGTATGTCTTTAGCATATGGGCGAGAGCAATCAGGAGAAAGCAGACACAGGCAGTATGGAAAAAGGCACATATGGTATACAGAGCAATCCATGCCTCAGCTCAGGGAGGCAAAATACCTCCTGTCTCATGACACATGTTTAGTGTGTCCCCTCAGTGATGCTTCTCTCAACAGATTTCAGAAAGTGTCCAGTGTTTCAAGGCTAAAGAGGGAGGCAGATGATCTCTTCTTGGCACTGTTCATTCGCCCTTGCCAGATAAAAAATTTTCTGTGTTTGCCTCCAAGTGGGGGTCAAAAAATCATTTTTTTCTGCCAAAAAATCAAAAGTTTAGATAGTAGTTAACTTCTGACTCTCAATGAAAGGGATGCAACACAATTTTTTTAATTAGTGGTATTGTTACCTTCTCATATTCCTATTTACTTAAATAGTATCAGTTTACTGCACTTTATTTATCTTAAAAAGCATGATGAAGTATGTCAATATATCAAAACCAGAAAGCATCACTAATAGTCCATTAGTGTTTAATAGTTCATTAGCGTTTAAGAGTGCACAGTATGCTAGAGACTAGTAGCATTTGTCCACTTCATCATATTTATTAGCAACCGCCAAAATTAAATAAATGAAATAATAAAATCCAGGTGTCCCCTGAAGAACACAATAGATTCAAAAGCTAACTCTGTGCATTCACTTTCAGAAAATATGGAGGGTAGGAGACTTTTAAGCACTGAGGTACTTAGTATCTCTCATTTTATTGGAAGTATTGACTTTGGATTTTACTTGCCTCATCTTTCCTCTTTTCTCTGAAAAGATGCAAACAGTCAAACAATCCCCAACACTAACACAGGAGGCCACAGAGATTGAGTGATTGATTGATTTTTTTTTTTTTTTTTTTTTTTTGGAACCTGTTAGAATTCTAAAATATTTCAGTAATTTAAAACAGCTAAGTCAGCTTGGACATTTTCCCTTCTAGTAATCTTGAACTTCAGAGCTATCTGCCTTAGAAGCAACGATTCTATTTGCTGTTACATGCTTTATGGCCAGGTCTCTAAAGGACCTAATAGCCACACTTACAAGAGGACAAATACATTAATGTCAAATCAATAACTGCAGTTTTCTGTGTAGCTTCTTCAAATAAAATGTTTTCTCATGGTTGTGAAAAGAAGGTCCATATTTTTACAAAATATCTAATATGCCTTGATTTAAATAATGAAGCCTTAAATCAGTTAATATATTCCCACATGTATGTATTTTTAGCACACAATTATAAAATTCCCTTTACTATTAGATATTATTTGGGTTTTATTTATGTATTCCAATACTTGGCAATCCTGACCTTTCAAATCCTTAGGTTTTAAAGAGGCAGTAGACATAAGGACTGTATTATTTAAACACTGTGGCCTTTGAGGCATCCATACTACAATGGTGTTATATTCTTTGAGATCAAAAGGCCAGCAGTTCTGGAGTAAGCACATCCCTTGTGTATTAATTATAATGAAATTACTCATTTGGAACACTATGCCAGAGCTTTGCACTATCCAAGATGCAGTAAAAATTTCATGTGAATGTTCTTTACACTGGAAGAAATGCTGCAGTGGCAAAAGATGTTTTATTTATAGCAACCCTGTCTATAGAGGAGAGGGAAGAGCTACTGCACATTTTGAGAGCCAATATTTTTACTGTAGCATGTACTTTTCCTTCAGCTACATTACAGCTTTGATGCTTAAAATAGATGAACATCATAGGAAGAATAAAAATGCACTTAGCTATTATCTTCATTGCCCTCAACTTTGAAATCTGGAAATCCCCCTTTTAAAAACTGTTAGAGACATTTTTACTTTGAAAAAAATACCTGAAAATAAAAATGTCTGGGCTTTCTGAAACATATTTCAGAGAATAATGGCATTCTTGAAGATTCATAAATCATTTTCAATCTGGTGAAGTTGTTGGGAATTGCATCAGACCCAAGTGTGCTTAGAAAGAGGACTGGTAGGTCTGCAGCTCACATGGAGGCTCATCTTTTTGGCTTGGATCTGTGCTGCTAACATCCAATCCAGCAGAAGTCCAGCTTAGCCCGTTTTCTAAGAAGTTGCTTATACAATTCAGCAAAAGTTCAGAACAAAAAACAGAGTTTGTTGAAAGGAATATACTACTGTATTAGTACAGTCCATGGATTGAACTGCTTTGAATAGCTAAGGGGAACATAGAACTCGAACTGAATAGTCCAAAATTAGCATGCTGGAAATAAGATTTAAAGAAGTATCAGAACAAACTACTTCATTTTCCCATCTTTTAAATTCTTTTCTGCCATGACTTGATTTTTGGTTTGAAAAGGTTAATTCCTCTGCAGTCCCTTGGACCACACAGCTCCCTGGACTCTTATCCCACTCAGCTGAGGATGACTACCATCAAGCTGGAATTAGGAACCAGGTGATAAACTTTCTAGTCAAAGAAGAAAAGATTTGAAGAACAGCTGATATATGAGAGCTATGCCATGCTTGACATGATGATGTCCTTATTCTCACACTGTTTGTTGATTTTTTTAATGAGGGGAGGATGCATGTTTCCCTCTTTAACCACAGGGTCTAGGTTAACTAATCAGCCCAGCATCTTGCGAGAGAGAGCAGTGCAGAGTGAGGGTCAAAGCAATCTTGACATTAGTGCAGACGAGCATGACTGTGCTGTTCTGTCCCTCTAGCAGTGAGTTCATCCTACAGGCCAGAAGCCACACCAGGTCATTGATACCAGAGAGTACCTTCATAATGTTTGGATCTTCTTTTCTTCTATTTAGCAAATTTTCTTATATTTTTTGTCTTATTTTCCTCAAAGGAAATAAAATGACTTTACAACAAGCATGCCAGTTTTTCCCAAACTCTTTAGAAATGGTAGAAACTGTTTAAAATCTCACATGGGACTTCTTCCTTAGAAGAACCCTACACAGCTAAACGTTAAGGTTAACTAAAACAAAAAAAGAAAAAAAAAGTTAAATAGGAAGTTGATTTTTAAAAGATCTCTGTAGACAGAGCCTCTGTTAATATAAATGAATTTTCTCTCTGGATTCTTTGGATGTACTTATTCTATCCAGGCTAATATACACAAGATAGATCAGATTTCTGGTCCAGAAATCCTGTAGGGACAGTGAACCATTTTGTTAACATAAACCATTACATTAAAGTGAGTGAAACACTTTTGATTCCCAAACATCTATAGTTTTTATCCCTATCAATGGATTCCATGTAAGAAAATTGGCTTTTCTGAGAGCTAGGAGTAAGAGATGATTGGAGTGAGACTGTGCTAAAGACTATGTCTACTAAGACTGGTATTTCTACTGATGAACTTGAAGGGTATCATAAAGCAGATTTTTAGATTTGGAAAGATTGAGGTGATGAACGTGAGGTAGCAATACAATATTCTAAAGGTGACCCTGCTGCTTGGGTGGTTGTGCCAGAATCTCTGACAATGTCTATCTCCTTTACAAGAATTTAGAGGCTGATGGAGAGAGAGGTTGTAAAATGAGATTTAGATTTTTTAGACTATTCATTTGAAAAATCAGCATGGACCGTGATTATAGAAATTTGGAGGTTCCAGATGAATGGTGGGTGGGCCATTAGTCTGAATAATTTTTTTAAGTTGGAAATTAAAAATAAATTTCACTTTGATAAGGTTTGAATCTCTGTTTATATTGAATGCTAATGGAGTACTCAGGTAAACTAAAAAAGTAGTCCTAGAATTATGGATGACCTTCCAGAACTACAAGCATAGGTACACAGTGAGTGTGACACAGAAAATATAATTCATATTACAAACATTTCAGAAGAGTTGAGTTTCTATAATTTCAATGTAAAAACAAGAGAGGTCTATATTCCTTCCAACCTCAATTGTGTCTATCCCACTGTTCTTAGTGATACTTTTACCAACTTCTATCACTTTAAATCATTTCTCTCTCACCAGCCACTTGTCACTTAATCATATGCAGTGCAGTGCTTTCCTTCAGTTTCCTCATACTTGTGAGCATGAACTTTACTATATAAGGTATATCTTATGCAACATCAACTTCAGCAGTTTTGACAGAAATCCTAGCAGATTAACTATGAGTTATGTAGGAATAAAAATTCCATATAATCATGTAGGATTACTTGAGATGAGCAAACAGATTTGACTTGTTTTGAAGTCCAAATGAACATATTCAGCTGTGACTGTACATTCATGAAACTTTCATCATCTTCCTCCTGGAAGTACCAATTATTCTTTGGTTTTATTCAAGATTTCTGTGTGGCTTCTAAGACGATGTTAATGCTTCAGTGAACCATCTACTATCATTTTACTTCCAAGGAAGGCAGAAAAATAGTTCCAGACTCTGGATTTTCTGATAGTCTAGCAACCTTCTGCTGCATAAATATATTGCCAAACCATTATTACAGTCTCTTTGGAAAATTGATCTATTGGAAGCAGTATTCTGTTACAGAAGTTCATCTTGGTGTATCATGATCCCTGTGGTAAAGCCATCAGTGGGTTATACCCGCAGAAGTCCCCTGCTGGCTTGTTAAATTCCAAAATGCCATCTGTTTTCTACGTAATAAAACTAAAAAACCAACCCAGAACTGTTCTCCATACTGTTCTCTATAACGTGCTTAGTGACGCTTTAACGTGCCATAAATTGAGTCTCTCCTGATGGGAGAGGATTTGCTGAGAGTCCTTGCAAGGTGCTTAAAAGATAAAGAGAGACGTCTTCTATAGTTTCAATGCTTCTAGAGAGTTGTTTATTAAGTCTTATCAGAGAAACTGAGCCATTAGCGTGACCCAGTGTCATAGGTTAGCAAGCATAGTCCCAGAAGGGATATCCTTGCTAAGGGGTGCTTACAGCTTCCTCTGGGACCTGATAGAACCTATCAGCTGGCCAGTTTGAATATGGACAATTCTTTAAGCCACTTAAAGTTGTGACCGCCTCTGTGATACACACTTAAGAATAGACAAACTCCCACCCCAGCTCTCTCTCGTTTCCGGTGCTGGGACAGGTGGCTGCAGGCCCCATGTGGGGGCCAGCAGGCTGGCCAGGCCATGGCCATCCTGGAGCTGATGGGCCCCGTTCCACCTGTGGAACCCCCCCACTGCCTTGCCATGGGCAGCCGGAGCGGCTCGGCTCTCCCCCCTCTCCACTGCGATAAGAAACATTCAACATTCCAGCTGCAAAGCTGCAAGGCTGAGGTGAGATTAACACTTTTAGTGCTGTGAAGAACTGAAAACCCGAGGGAAAAGAGAGAGGAGATGATTAAAGCTGAAATTCTGTTGTGAAGCTATGATATATCAGAGTATCCTGTTGTAATTTCATGAAGATATGGGGGGTGGAGTATTCAACTCGTAAGCAATAGGCAGATGCTGACGCAGCTGTAATTTCATGAGAAGTTTGGGCAGGGAGAGATGAACCAGATGAGGACTTTTGCTCCAAATGGGAAAGGAGAAAACCTCAGTTCCTCGAGATGCTCCCAGAGATAGTCCTAACAATCAGGATGAGGAAGACCCTTTGCTCCCAGGGAAGGAGAGGGGCCTCTGTTTTTTGTTTCTGAACGGCTCAACCTTAAAAATTGTACCCCAAAAACTTCAAGAGTGGACCCTTGAAAGCAGTTGCGGGAAAAGCTGCAAGTCGGGGGAAGGGACTCAGGGACTCACATGCGAGCAGAGAGACTCCTCTTCCTAAATGGACTGAACAAAGTTATTTGGAAGTGGGAGGCTGTCTTGTTGTGATAATGTTTTCATAGCACGAGCAAGAAGAGACTTCTCTTTCTAAATGTACTGAACAAAGTTATTATGGAAGTGGTAAACAGACTGAACCTCTCAAGGGTTGTCTTTTTACATTGTCAGTGGGAGAAGGGAGGAAGGTGGGGGAGGAGGAGAGTTCTGAAGGTAGTATAATTTTTTTTCCCTTCTTTTAGGTCTGTTAATAAACTTCTTTATATTCTTTCAAGTTTGGTGCCTGCTTTGCGTTTCTCCTAATTCTTATCTCACAGAAGATAAACAGTAATGAGTATTTTGGACCAAACCACTACACCCAGGTACAGCATGGAGGGAGGAAAAGAAGGAGTGAGAGTAATTATCAAGATTTACACAGCCTTTTAAAGACATTTTAGCCAATAGCTACTAAAAATGTACATTATCTTTACTTTCTTACCAATTATTCAGTAACATGACTAGGAACTGCGGAATTTTTTATCCAATCAATCCAAACTACTTTTACTGCAAAATATAGAGTGGTAGAAGAAGGAGAAGAAGGTTTAGAGAACAACAACAATCCTCTACTTTGGTATTTTTTACTCTTATCTATATACTATAAAGAGAAGCCCAAAACCTCTAAATTTTCACCCTGTGACAATCTTACATAGTAGTCTATAAACTAATTCACACCACTGTATTTTCTAGTTGTTGTCTGACTGTTGGTAATTTTTTCCAAGGTTTAAAGCTATACCAGTGGTGTCCAGGGGGGTAAAAACCCTTAAGAACAGGCAGAGAAATATTCTCGGCATTCTGGGTTCCTACACTTAGGAATCAATTTAAATCATTCTAAAGGAACAGTATAATTGTTAAAAATATTGAGGTACAACTAAACTTAGAACAAGATTTATTTGTACACAGTATTCCTGAGAACAAGCACATTATCCACTTGCTTTATTAAAGTGGTGCTAAGCTTGTTTTAAAGCCAAAAGATATCTTATTTTTTCCAGTGCTACCCGCTGTTCCTCCCTGTGAAACAGGACATGTCATCCTAGGAGTTGTTATTCAGGAGAGATGGATTAGAAAGTTTATTTCTATGGAATTTTGATAAATGAATTTGGAAAGTCATGCAAAGAGGATTTAAAACCATTGTTTCATGGAGGGCATTGTAGAAACGCTTCAGAAAGTACTTGTGTTGGCATATTCATGGTGGAGTGCTGCAGTTTGAGAAAGAGGGACTTGTTGATGTCCAGACGTAGTAGACTTATTACCACAGAAGTTTGACTAAGCCTCACCTGTTATGCTTCAGTCTTAAAAGGAGCTTAAAGTTCTTTACAGTCTGATCCATTGTATGGAATGTCTGAGAATTTAACCCTACCCCAGATGAAAGCAGCACAGCACTTGTAAGAATAATTTTTATCTTAAAATTAATTTGTCAATGAAACATAAGCACCATTGGCTGTCCCAAAACTGATTAAATATGTTTCAGTATTGTTGGTAAATTTGATATTGTGATACTTTGGAGGAAGAGGATAAAGGAGAAAATAGGCCTGGGAAAGCTAGTGGGAGCTCTGGATTGAGGGTAGGTTCAGGGTTTCAAGGAAGAGAGCTTTTACTCTTTCCCTCAATTATTAGAATAATTTCTTTTCAGGATTCAGAATTCCTCTCTACTTCCCTTAAATCTTCTTTTTCACATAGCAATATTCCTTCTCACCCCTTCCAATTAATGTGCAAGAACAACCCTCCAATTCTCTTTCATTTGGTTCCTAATTTGCTGTAAAGAGAGATAAATTCTGTCTATCATTTCACTAGAGAGAGGGGACAAGATAAAAAACAGAAGAAAGAACACTCTGACATATTCCCTTGCTAACAGGTTAAGCAGAAATCTGGTTAGGTGGCAGTTTATAGGAGAGTTAAAGTCAGTTTTTGTACATATAAGCAAAAGCTGCCATGCCCTCCTGTCTTCTCTGTGCTGCTGGATTGATATTTGGACATAAAAATTATCAGAGTTTAGGAAGTGACTGATGAGTGGGATTCATAATTTGATGGATGTTGCTTCTGTTTGAGTGAAAAAAAGTGGTACCTCAGGACAGCTTGATTCAGCTGCTGATGCTTTTGACTAATGAGCTCTGGGGTGAAGGTGCATGAACAGTAGTAGCTGGCTTGGGGTGGGTGCAAATATTTGTTTTACTGCTAATGTCATTTTTGTACAGTAAGTGAAATAAATACCATGACAAATACAATTTTTAAAAATTATTCTAGAAAAATAATATTTTTCTAGAATAATTACATGCCTACTACTATTGTGCAGACATATTGTACAGACATATACAGCTATAATATACAGACAATGCTATCAAGGTATCCCCTTCATAAGCAGAACTGTGGCAATAATACAGAGTGTAAGTAGAACAAGAATTCTTGCAAAGGATCTGAGTGTAAGGGAATAATCTGTTTTATGCTGCTAAGAAGCTCCTCTAGCATACTGACATCCCAGCCTCTAACCGGTGTATTTAGCTGTCATATTCAAACACGGAGTTTTTTATCTCCAGTCAGGGCTTTGCAGAGGGAGTTGAGCTGCAGTAGAGCCATACTGACACCAGGAGGTTATCAGCATTACTGGTCGAAGATGGGTGAACGCAGAAGTGTTAAAACGTCTCAGAAAGGCTTTTTTAAAGTTCAGTCAGTAAAAAAAAAGGGACACAAAGGCCCCCTGGAATGTCCACTTTCACTGCAGATTTTTTTTTCTGATGTTTTATTTTCAGGATAGGTATGCTCTTGTTCTTGGGATTTCAGGCTTTTCAGCTAACCCTGCACAACATATAATCGTGAGAATGAGGACTTTTCTTTGATAGTCACAATAAAGTCCAAAGGTACTGATAGAAAAATCTCTGCAGGAATAAATATGAGGATCCATTCAAACAAAGGAAAGGTACATATCTGAAATTCCAAATAGTAAAATATTGCAGAGAGGTGATTCTCCTCACTTCCAATGCTTTTTTTTCTCCCATTTGTTAAGGTGTGTTGCAACTCTCTAACTTCTAGCACATGTTGAGCCATTGTTTCATCTCTCCCTCTTGCAAAAGCAGGAGAGATCAGTTGAAACAATTATGAAATTTGAGTTCTGCACCACTACAATCCCTGTTTCGGAAAAGAAGATGGCAGAGCACATGCCTCTGTGGTGCACACTCTCCGAAGTCAGCCCTGTAGAAAATACATGGCATTTGTAGAGGCAACTTGATAACTCTTCAGACCCCTCAAAGACTGATGCAGCAATTGTCAATCAAGAAAACAAGAATAGCAAATTGAGTGTAGACATTTATGAGACGGATGGAAACCCTTTGGAGTTTAGGGAAAAGTTTATACTTCCTCTTAAAGTTAGGCTTGAACACAACCAAAATATCAGGAAATCATCCTGGATTTCTTTGTTTAGAACCGTAAGTGTGAAGCTATGATATCTTCTTTAGCATTAAGTCCATCTAACTGTGTCATGATCAGTGATAATCTAGGCAGTGATTCTTAGTGCTTAAACAGCAGGAAAGATGAAAATATAAATTTCAGGTCATGAAGTTGTATCTCAGCTACCCAGACTTCACAAGATAAATCAAAAAATATTACAGATGTTCTTTGTGGGTAGAGGCTATGAGAGTTAGCAATATGGCCAAATATTGGTGTGATGCACTGAATCTGAGTTTCAGTTGATTAATTTGTGATACACATCAATCAACTGTGACTTGGTTGCATCTTTGAATACTGTTTTGTAAAAATGCAATACCTTTTTAGGTGTTTCTCACTGCAAAGCATTGTTAGGCAGTAGGACCCCCTTCTTTTGGATGGGTAAATTGAAATGGCTCTGTCACCTGCAGTTAAATTAGGCAATGCAAGTGAATGTCAAATGGCCTTGTTGGTTTTTGTAGGGAATAAATATGAACTATTAGTACCTGTCAAAGACATGAGGGATAGAGAAGGGGCAGACAATACATGAACTCTGATTTCAGTGAAATGTGGTACGTTTTTGGAAGGGTTACCTGTGTTGAAGTTCAGACTCTGTGCAATTATGTGGCCCTAATTCCAGCACAGCATTATTTCGGAGCATTTGTGCTTCATTAGCAATTCAGCCTAGGGATTTAATTCCAAGTGTTAGCCTGAACCTTTCCACTGCAGTGCCACTAGGTGGGGAGGTCGGCTAAGAGTTTGGAAAAATCTGTGCGTTTCCCTACGTGGGGATGTTACAGGATCCATGTCCAGGGGCCGGTGAGCGGGGAATGGATCCCCCTGGCATGGGGCTGGTTGTCCCTAAAGTTTAAGCGCACTCTGAGTGGGAACCCAGTGTGAGTCTGCTGCTTGAGTGGGCTTAAGCTGTGCAAAGTTACTTGAGCTTCAAGTTAATTCTGCCCTTTTTCCCAATGAGTTGTGAGACTTTAAACTCCTTGCATGAATTTAACCGTGATTGAGATTGTAGTAGAAAAATGAAAAGGAGATTTTAAGTAAGATTACTTTTCTCTTCCGGTGAAATCTGACATATTTAATATCGCTACTGTATGAATCCTCTCCATGTTTTCTCTCATTAAAAAAATTACAAATAAACAAGTAGAAGAGTGGGATAATTATTCCACACACAAAACTAAATGCTAGCTGTGTTATCTAAACTGCCTGAACTTCTTAATTTTTAGAGACAACCAAACCTTTGATTATTCTCCTCATCCTCAATCCCTCCATCCATCCTTACTCCTTTATTCATCAAAAAGACATTTAGACAACATATTTCAAGTTTCCCAAGTACTTAATGAAAGAAGTATTTATTTTCATTTTAAATCATAACTATAGTGAGTATCCAAACTACACTTAGAACAAAATTTGAAAAAGCATAACACTGCTAAATAGGAAAAAATGTGAAAAATCACATTTGGTGTTCAAGAAGGGAGCTAGAATGTCATAAATGTTAGATAATAGGAGAAATATTTATATGAGTGGGTGAACAGTGGCACAAAACATAACATGAAGATTTTTTTTTTTTTCTGCCTAAAAGATTAATCTTCTAAAACATGAGAACCTTGCAAGCAAAGCAACAATGTAGTAAAGTACCTGTATTTTGAGAATACGTTGTTTTTAAGTATTTCCTTCTAAGTTATAGTTTGTTGTATTTATTTGTCAAACTCACAGGACAAAATCCTAATTGTAAACTTTAATTTCCTCTCCTGTCTTACTTAATTCATGCCATTATATGTATGTGTAGTGCCTTTTCCCATCTCAAGTGAAAAAGCTACAACTTGTTTATGAAACTAAACTGCAGTTCTCTGCCAGAAAAGAGCAGAGTGGCATCTAATGTACAGAGTTTTGTGAGAACTGGAGGAAGAGGTGTGTGAATTTGTGTTTGTTTTTTTGTTTACTTGCTCAAGCTGTGTTTTATAGATCTTAAAAGTGAATCAAAAAGAAAAAAAATTGTTGGAATTTTGAGTTTTTAATTGGCCAAAAATTCATCATCCACAAACAGGGATTTACATATTAAAATACAGTAATTTTCAAATTCATTAAATAATATACTCTCTGACTAGATATAAAACTGACTGAAAAGAACCAAAAAATATCAGAGAAAGAAGCAAGACCAAATTCAAAACATGTAAACTATTGGGAGAGAAAGGGAAAGCATGAGATGGGAAAAGCACTATGTCCTATGGTCTGGCTGACAAGTCAATGATTGATCAAAAGTTGGACTTGATGCTGTTGGAGGTCTTTTCCAACCTAAATGATTCTGTGATTCTGTGATCTCTAATAAAAAGAAAATGAACAATGGTCAAGCTCATATTGCATAAATACATGGTGTTGATTTTTTTTTTTTTTAATTATCTTTTTAATTTTTGAAGTTGTTTTCTATGAAAAACACAGAGGCAGAAATACATTTCACTGCTGCTGGTAGCTTAAAGAATAAATGCAGCAAAGCATTTCTGGTCCTGCTGCTGTGGGAGGCAGGAATGCTGTTAAACTTTGTTATATGGAAAGCTGTCTAGCCCTGGCTGAAATTCAGCCAAAGTGATTTTTATATTTGAGATAAGCTGTGGATAAAAATCAGGCAAAATATCACAGCCTTTCCATGTGTCAGGAATCTCCTCTCAAAACCAGCTTTCCCATCTAATGCTGCTTCCCAAATTCATCTCAGCATAACTAAGTGACACAGTCTTAAATCTGAGTGACTCTTGTGTGTTATGGTGTAAGGACACTCATTTATCTAAGATATGACCAGTTATTTACATTGGAGTCTGTACATTTTATAAGTGTAAAGACATTTTTCTTAAGTGCTGAATTCCATTGTGTATAACTCTCAGGAAAACTTCAAATTGTAAATGGCAGGTTGGAAATGGAAATATTGAGTTGCATTTCTGTGCTGAAAACAAATGAGCAAACAAAATACTCCTCACAGTTCTGAACCCATGTTGATAAATTATTCTTAAAACTGGAAAATTTAGAGAGTGCTACTGTGAGTTTTCAGGTTTTGGAAGGGAGGGGGAAAATGGTTGCATCCATTCTATTTCTTAAGTCTATTTTTTTTTGTCTTACATATCTTAAACACTGTATTATATAGATTTCTTAAGTCCAAATGAAAGGAACATCCTTTTGCCTGTTTCCCTTTGAATCAACTGCGCTATATATGCAGGATTTAGATCTCCAGCATTTCTATAGTATCATACTGGAGATCATATCCTTGCTCCCATGAACCTTTGCAGCCACTGGGTGGAGAACTTGTCTAACAAAATATCTCATTATGACAGAGTGAAAATCAATCCAACTGTACTTTGCTGGCTGGGCAAATTTGTCTAATACAGGTCATATATTAGGCTCTTCTTTTTCAGTGGTCAACGTGGTTCAATTTCCAGCTAGGACATAATTTGCACAATAACCTGAAGTTGAAATTAATACTCAGAAACAAGCTGTACTGGGCTTAAGAAAAATCCATTAAGCTGTCTGCATTAGAGGAAGAAGCTGACCAATGGAGTTGAAGCACATTTGTTATACTGTAAGAAGAAAGTTTCAGACAAATATCACAGGAACCAAGATGACACTCCAATAAGGTAACTTTAGGTTTAATCTCAACTGCAAATAAGAATATTATTATGATGATTTATTTGTAGTACTATCTTGTCTAACGGAATCAAATGAGATCAGAGCCCCACTGTGCTAAATACTCTGCTCTTGCCTCCAGCAGAAAACTGTACCTTCCCAGGGAAGTTTGTTTTTTAAGTAGATAAAAGTAAGAATTATTTGGAAGGCCAAAGAACAAAGCAGAGTGGCAGAGTGGTCCAAAATAATAGAACTGGTAAGTGACAAAGCTGAGGACAGGATCCAGGTCTCTAAGCTTTGGTCTTGTCTTCTTTATGAATCATATAATGGTTTGGATTGGAAGTGACCCTAAACGTCATCTAGTTCCCACCTGCCTGCTGTGAGCAGGGTCAAGTTTCACTGGACCAGGTTGCTCAAAGCCCCATCCTTCCTGGCCTGGAATGTTTCCAGGGATGGGGCATTCACAACTTCTCTGAACAACCTGTTCCAGTGCCTCACCACCCTCTTAGTGAAGAATTTCATATTATTATCAAATCTAAGCTACTCTCTTTCAGTTTGAAGCCATTCTCCCTTGTCCTGTGTGGCCTTGTATTCTTGTTGCTCACAGGCTCCATGACACTGTGACTTCACCCTGTCATTTTGTTAAATGAAATCTCAAAATACAGCATGTGGTATTTTCATATCTGATACAATACAGAGATTTCATAAAACAGGGAAAGCTGTGGGGTACTAGTGGACCCTGTTAAGAACCAGATAACTCGAAAATTATTACTTTTTAAATATGGGTGATATGAAGCTCTATGGATGTTAGTTAAAATTATCTCCTTTATATTTCTATCACAAAAAACTTTGTCACAAAAAATACCATATGGTTGAATAGACTAATTTATTAATACAGGATATTATATATTTATATACTTTGATTCAGAAAGATAGAAATTATTCCGGGATAGATTGCACCAGCTTTACTCCTGTTTAACAGTAACTTCTGTTGCAAATCATCTCCGTGGTAAACAAAGGCAAAGTACCATAGAAAGAATTATGGACCTGGTAATAGTAAAGGCAAAAAACATTGAATGGAGTTTGAACAGTAGCAAATTTCATTATTCATTCAAAACTTTAAATGGCTTCATGTGGGTGCCTAAGCAATATGTCTTGACCCCCTTGTATATGTGTATGCTCCAAAAGCAGCATTACCCAATTAACCATTTACTTGCTACCTCTCTTACTGGACAAAGTTCCTGTTCCTAATGATTATTCAAACAACGAGTTTGTGTAAGCAGCGAATAGACTGAATATTCAAACTATTTTGTGTCTGAATAAACCAACAAAAAAATCCTAATTGGTTCAGATCAAATAAAAGCGTCTCTGTTTTTCCTCATTCAAACCAGAAACTAAATTATTTCATGTTTTGCTAACCAGGATATTTGTATTAGGATAACCAAAGAGAAAAACATAGTTACAGATATGATGTATTGTTGGTGGAAATAATGTTGCCCTTTTACCTAATAGTCCAAGGAGATTAAAATAATTTTCCCAGAAGCTTGAAACCCAAATTCTTCTTTTTTCTGAGAGAAGTATCCTGTGTGTCATGCTGTATTCACCCATTTAATATGGCATTCTCTCATATGAAAGGTGTTAAAGTTCCCTAATAAGTACTTAAATATTCTTTGATCCTAGTATAAAATATATGTATTTAAAATCCAGTGGCCAGAATACTGATCTGAGCCTCAGGAAAGCTGTTCTCCATTCACTGGCCTGTGAATTAGGATAATTTAGGAAAACTCCTGATAGGGCATTTAGAGCTCTGTCTTCCACCAAATGGATTTAAATTTGGAGTTTCCCCAAGAAATTGGGGTTTGCTGAAAACTGCCAGTAGATGAGGGCTGTCTTGGAGAAGCAAGACAGAAATAAGTCTCTTCCCACTGTCATCCTGATATATTCCCTAAGAGTTTAGGTTATGCAACTATACAGAGGTTCTGTCTGCTAAAAAGGCAGAAAGAGTGGTCATAAACTTTCATTACAGAAAAAAAAGAGAATAGGTCTGGATTCAGCCATAGCTGTGTGGCTGAGACTCATGAGTTTAAGCACTCTACCTCATCCTTTTAACCTCACTAACAGAACAAAAGCTGATTTTCCCATGTTTTCCTTGCTGATCTTAAGTTAGCATATCCTGCCCTTTATGCACAAGGACCTTTATTTTAAGTTTCCTGACTTAAACTAATAAGGAGTAAGAGGAGGAAGGATGCAGGGAGAGCTTTCACTTGTAGTACCCTGAAATAAATTTTGGAGGAATATGCCTTTTTCTGTGGGAAACTATGAGGAAAACATCAAGCTTAGTGTTCAAAGCAGGGCAGTAAGAAGGCTGCCCATATTTGCAAGTACTCACACCTGACTTAGGTGCTGAACCAAAGTTAATGACAAGGGGCCTGTGGCCCCTTTGAAATCTATATATTGTTATTAGCTCCATGGTGGAATGAGATTTTTTCAGATTGCGTATTGGACTGTGCAGAAGAATGAAATGTAATTGACTCCTGGCTTTCTGTGCATGTTCAAACACACTCCCCCTTTCCCTCCCCGATGTATAGTTGTCACAGTGTAAACATTCTGCTAAATATTTCCTCCACCTGCTTCAAACAATTAAGGAATCATCTCTTAACAGGAAAAATAAATGTACCAAATGTCACAATGCCTCAGGGGGATCGAAAATGATAAAACAAATGTTGTAACATTCTATTTTTGATCCAAAGGTAAACAAAAGAAATGATGTGTGTACGTGTGTATACACATAGATTCACTCTATTGGTCATGTAATCCATCACTGAGGCTGTTGGTTAAGGGATAAATTACAGTTCCAACATATTTTCCAAACATTTAAACCTTTCTCATAAAATTATTTTGGACTGAAAAATATCTCCTGCTTATTCTCAAGCCAGGTCTCGGAAGTGAATTTTCTTGGAAGGTTTCATAAAAAAATATGTTCAGCGGTTTTATTTTCACATAATAACTTTGAAATACATTAGTTGACATTTTCCAGATGCACTTTTGTGCTCAGGAGCTCAAAAGAAGCCCTAATTCAGAAGATGGAATAGGTGGCAAAAAAAGAGGAGAAATTTTTACCTTTAACCCTTCTCATTGCTGTATGATAGAAATAATTTTGTTCTAATAGAAACACTCCATTTTTTTTGAAGCATAAATCTGCTAGTTCTTATTGTCTCCTTTAGATAGGGCAAAATTCTGCAAGAAAGTATAGATCAGCTCTTTCTAGTAAAGAATATGTTTTTTCCTCCAGGAAATTAGGTCTAGACTAACTAGGCCTTTCACTGGTGCAGGGCATAGGAAGTGGTTCAAAGAGGAAAGAAATGCCTCACTGTTTTCCCTTCAGAGCTTCCAGGAAGTGATCTTTTGAATTAGAGATGAAACAGGAGATTCACAGAGAACTCAAGCTCTGGATCGTGTGTGTGGGTGTCTAAGGAATTCAGATTGCTATTTAGAGATTTAGAAATCTCCTGGAGGCTAAAAAAAATGAGGGCTACTTCTCAGCATTCCTCAGAACCTTGTGCACAAAGGATATTTGTTACTATTCTTTGCATAATCGACCTGCTCATTTATTAGACACATATATTGCTTTGTGACATTACACTCTTAGCTGTTTAGAGGGGAGCCTGTGTATGTTCTTACTGCTTCCTTGGTGCCTGCTTTTGTGTCCAGGCTTCACACTATCAGCTAACCCTGGAATAGAAAGAAATAATCTGTAAAAATCTCTGTGTGGACGTCTCAAAATAATCTCAGCGTGAAATAACTGACAAATCATTTGACTTGGAGGCTTCAGATAATTTCTAGATCCATTGTGATTTTGTCAGGCAGCTTAGGATACACTTGAAATAGCTTTGCAAGGGTTAATGCAAGCACTTGAAGCATCTTTTGGAGTATTGACCTGCACCAACCTCCATAATGCTGTGGCTACACTACTGCTCGTGGTCCTAATGTGATAGAAAAAGCTAGCTCAGGGAATTCTATGCTCCAGTGCAGTCTGTGCCCTAGACATGTACTGCCTGCTTCTAAAATAAGTGTAAGAGGAATAGCAGGGATTTTGTGAGGATAAATTGCAAGATCTACAGTTATGCTGAGCCATAAGCCTTCCTAGACAGAATAGAAGGAGATGCAATCCTGCAGAGTGGGAGTGTCCAATATCGTTGATGCAGTGGCCTTCCTTTTTCGTGCTGCCCCTGGATAATAGCATTTAAGCTGCTGACATTTGAATCAATAACTAGTTATCCCTTTTCAGAAAGGAGATAATTCGATAATGGAAATGACAATGAAAGCAAAGGTGGACTCATCTGGCAAAACTGAAGCATTCTTTTCAGTGGCCTTAGCAGAGTTCTCAAACCTCTTTCCTCAGTCTTCAGAGTTTCTGCTCCTGTTCTCAAAAGACAGTTAGCCTTTTCCTGGGTGCTCTGCTTAAACACTGACAGGACTTTTTAGATGTCAGACTTGATTATCTTATCTGCTCAAAGTATTTTATCAATCTGTCTTATTTTCATGAAGAAGGTAAATAAATTAAAACTTGATAATATGTAGGCTTCTCTACCAAAGAACTTGTCTCCAGTGCCACATGCTGGACTCCGACACTTAATGATTTTGAATCTGTATGCTTAAGAATGAGATCAAAAAAGGGAACAATAACCACTGGATTTAAAAATGTCTAGTCAAAAGTTCATGCACCCCCAGCATTGTCTAGTAATCTCACATTGAAATCAATGAAAGTCTTCGTCTGGCTTCATGTAATTGTACAGCATCCATATGAATCACATAGTCATTCCTGTGTTTGCAGTTTGAGTTAAACATAGGGCCAGGAAGGGACTGTTGACACTGGAAAAAAAAAGTGCAAACATTGGTGCAACTGAAGACCTATTTCTATTAAAGCCAATTAGAAAGGGGAGCAGAACAGTGTCGTGAAATAAATGAAGATTTCATTGTGAACTTTACAATGGTATCATGTTGTAGCAACAGTTAAAGTACTTTTTCTGGGATTGTTGGCACAGCATCAGATTTTTAATACAGAGTGCTAAAGAGGATGGAAAAACTTAAGTGTCTTGATATTTTAGGATGCATTACTACATGCACTTCAGCCCCTTCCTCACAGGTTTGGCTCATTTTTCTGAAGCTTTAAATAGCTAAAAAATGGCTTTCCTATGTTGCCCTGATATTCTATTATATTCTGTTCTTTCTTTCTGGCATGTATGATATAGTGTAATGACATCACATCCATTAAATCTGTCTCTTGATACTTGTTTAAGGTTAACTGAGGCACAGGGATTCTATTGCATGTGTTTGATGCTATTTAAACTGCAGAGCTCTAATTCATAATGCCTTTAAAACAATGAAAGAATAACCAGTAAATGGGTCACTGAAGCTGATACAGGGCTTCTGCACTAACAATACTCTATATTTTATATATGATCAAAACACTTTTCATTTCCTGAACTCTTCATATTGCCTGGGAATACAATCCATACTTTGTTTTCTTTTTTATAAGGGCTGATGATATGATAATAAGTAAATTAAATTTAATATTAATAAATACCCTTGTTAACTACCTGAGAAGTGACACCTACAGTACTTCTCATCATGAATCTTCTCTTAAGCAGGTGATGAACTGGAATGAACATTACTTATATATATGTATATGTATATATACATATATGTACACACACAGAATCATAATCAAGAAATAAAACAATATAAGAAGACTGATTAAGTGTAACACTGTCATAAAATTAACTGCTTTTTTTCCATATCTCTATTTATGGACTAGCCAAACTTGAAAATTGCAACATTGTCCCTGTACCGGGTCCACAAAGAACAAACCAGCTCTTGAATAACGTATTTTTAAATATGTTATTATACTTACTAAATCTAATTTGAAAATGTCAGATGGAGGTCATATAATTTATGAACTTCAGACAGGTAAATGTACTGGGTAAACACAGAGATTGAGATGGTTCCTTTCCAAGCTGTTGTCTTGGAATTTTTTGTACTTGCGTACACATTACTCCCCCAGACCCAAGCTGGATATGCTCCAGATAAGATTCCTTTCTCTCTTGCATGCAAGGAAAAAAGGGGTAATAACTTTTGACATCTGGAGATGCTGTGTAGTGTTGTCTTTTTGTTTTGTTTCACTTTCGAGGTAGGAGCAGAGTGAGAAAATGAGGTATTTATTTGTGAAATTTTGTTTGATTAAATTTTTCTTCTTTTTTTTCCCCCCAGAAACTGGCAAGAAAGTAGGTTTCTACCAAAATTTTACATGATAACTCTTCATTTCAACGGACTTTTCAATATAATTGCAGAATCATTCATTTAAAAATCTTGTCTTACTGAAAAGTAGTCCTAAAAATATTTATTTAATAAAGATCCTTTAATGTCCAGCCTTTTTTTCTTCATGCTTTAATCCTGATTTTATTTTTCTTCTTTTTCTCTCCATTTACTGGTTAAATAAAAATAATAGCCTGCACAATGGGAGTGGAATTGAAATTAAAAATTTTAAAAGCATTTTAAATCCTCCAAAATCATAGGAAAAACATAATTTAATGAAAAATATACAAGTTATTGTTGTGGGGTTTTGTTCCCAGACAGCTTTT
Source organism: Aphelocoma coerulescens (assembly GCF_041296385.1). NCBI lineage: Eukaryota > Metazoa > Chordata > Aves > Passeriformes > Corvidae > Aphelocoma > Aphelocoma coerulescens. The sequence continues at coordinate 29,803,617 of NC_091015.1, forward strand.
TTCTTCAGAAATGGGCATGAATCATGGTAAGGTTTTTAATAGTAGTAATCAGAAGGCTTTGCAACTGAAACCAGTCAAATTATGGCTTCTAAATGTAGACTTTTTTTTTGTTAAATGTTTAGTATAGCCATTCGGGGAAACATAATGTTGTTTGCTGCTAACTAGCACAGATTGAAAGTATTTTTCAGTCTCGATGTTGAGTTGTCTAAGAACCTCTGTTTATATTGCATCCTATTTATGCAAGAAAATGAACTTCATTTTGAAGCTAGTATCCTTGAAATAGAGGATAATTTGCACTGCATGGATTCTGTCTGCAATATCAGCTAAGTTTGCAGAGAAAACTAGGGGTAAAAACAGCAATGTTCAAACAATTTCACACAACTATATCTTTATTATATACTGGTAGAACTCTATGGATTAGTGGTGTGACAATTTATTCAAATGTTATACCAGTGTAAGTCCAAATAACTCTTAGTGGAATTAAAACTATTAAATCTCTAAATCAAGTGACCAACATGTTTTTTCAGAAATGCCATTTGTGACTGCTTGCTGCTTTTTAATTTCTGCTAAAAATTATAAAACAAGAATCACATTGAAGAAGCTGGTCCTAAAATGCTCTTACAAAAATCTCTGCCTGGTGAACTTCCAGAGAGATTGAACTCCTCTCAATCCTAGTGAATGAGATTTGCTTTGTGATTTTTGAAACAAACCCCAGTTTGAAGACAAGCTTAGGAAGACATTAACTGATCTAATGTGACATTGTATGTGTTTGAACAATGCTTTTCTCAAGGAGCACAAAATCTACCAGCCTGGGAATGACTATGTACTATATAAAGGCAGACTTCCATGCTTCAGAGTACAATGTGCAGGTGTAAACATCAGGTTCACATCTGCCCATGTATAATGACAATGTCATGGAAGTTTGCTGAATGATTTAAAGGTAGAATTTCTGAATGGAAGAGTGGAATCTAAGAAAAGTTCTTGCACTTCAGGGGTGCATGGCTATATAATGAATTATTTTCCTTATTTTACAGAAAGGTTTTACTGTTTTTACAGAAGATTCTTGCCCATAACACTACAGTATTGCACAATGGAGACTGCTCTTTCATTTTTCACAGATTTGCAATGGATTTAAGTACAGCAGTATATTAAATAGAGATGGGATACAAGCTTAGGCAATACCCAGAAAGTTTAACTATTATTAGCATTCTCCTTGGCACAGCTTTCAAATAGACCATCTAATACTTTCCCAGTATTAGATGACAACTTGACAATTGTCAAGAATGGTTTGGAAGATAGTTGGATTGAAGAGGGGCCTAGGAAATAGTTTGAACAACAGGTGTGGGAGAGAAAAGAGTTAAGCTGTATTATCTTATTAACGAGCAGGTTCTGTACCTTAAGTAATTTGTTGAGCTTATGAATGAATGAAGTTTTAAACCTGTCTTCTAAATCTTTGAAAAATATCCTATCTGTGGGCCATTCTTTCTTTTGCTTGAGATTGCTCCATGCATGAGGTTTTCTCTTTTTTCATAGTTCTAAATCTACAGTCATTTACTTTTGAAATTAAGTCTTTGAATAACCATATTTTAGTCAATGCATATGTAGGGTTTTGCCTGAACAGCATTAAACAGGATTCAATGAATAGACTGTGAAGTCCTTGGGACACAGTTTTTTTTCTTATTTTTATGCTTTCACTTTATTGGGTTGATTTTCTAATAATTTCAGCTCGTCCCCGAGAATACAGGTGCTCTCTAAGCCTGAAAATACATTCCTCACTATTCACCCTTGCTCTTGAGTATTTCCGATGCAACCAGATTGAAATGTGCTTCTGAAATTCTGAGTGTCCTGGCTTCCTAACATTTTTTAAAAGGGTCATTCACTTTACTGAGAGTTTGCAACTGAATGAAAAATTCACTGTATTTGATTTTTGCATTCTCACATGCTAAAAGGAGAATGAAGTACAAAATTATCTTCTTAGAACTTAAAAATTACCATGTCAAGATTGAATTACAGACACGATGAAGAAATGTATCTTATCCAAATGCAACATATATGTGCTACTTAATATTAGTATGCCAACAAGAAGCCAGGAAGATTTTCAGAAATCCTCAGCATCTAAATCTTGATGATTTTCAAGACAGGGTTATCTCCTGTCTAGTGATATAATGACAAAACATTTTTAAGAGTCGATATCTCCCCCCGCAATGGGGGCGGGTGGATGAACACATTTGGAAATCTAGTTCACTACTGTAATGGGAAGAAAAATGGAAGATCAGACATTTTCAAATGTAGGTGTATTTGTTAGAACCCTGGAATAACACAAACCTGTTTCATTTGTGTATATTTCAAACATCTGTGTTGCAGAAAGATTGTGGTGCTCTCAAAAGGCCAGGTATTACATCCAAAACTACAGGTGAAAAACCATGATTGCATTAGCTGTCAGCAGTAGTCTCATTTGTCACCAATTATTACTTAACTTCACAAATCTTTGAGGATTTTGCAAGTAAAGCTCATGCAGCTTTGAAACTGTTTTTTTGTTGGGGTTTTTTTGTTGGTTGTTTTTTTTTAATCTGATTATTCACAGCTTGCTAATTTGTAATTGGACTTTTACAACTCAAAAACCTCCAGATTTTGGAAAAACTAATTTATCTTTTCTTGGTTTAATTGTGGTATTCACACTCAAAACTGTGGAGTGAGATTGCTTCTAGTGGATTGTATGCAGTGTTCTGGAACTAATAAAATATATTATTGATTGCTTAATGAAAAGCACTGTGTTCATACAAATTTACTGTGGCTGAGGGTGGATACAACAGCTATTTCTTATTCTGTTTGGAGGATCACCTGCCATTTTACTTGGGTGTATTTCTGCATATCAAGTGTGCTTTTAAATTAAGTTATGGTTGCCTACAGGGCACTATGTTGGGTGGCTCCATTAAGGTGCCCTTATACTTTTCCTTCCATGCAGTGCTACCCGTTGCTTTTAATTTAGGTTAAGATCATCAAAATTAATTATGATAGAGTGTATTAAAAGTTGAAATAGCAAATCAAGGAGTTTTATTAAGTGCCCTTTAGATTCCCTCATGTGTTTAGTGGTTTTAGCTTTTTATTTGCTCATCACAGTCTGATTCATCATGATTAGTATGAAAAAGATCAGTAAAGCAGAACAAAAATGTCTGACTATGGTGGTAGTAACTACAGGTTTCATTTCCTAGCTGGGTTTGATATCCCTACCAGCCAAAATAAATGTATAACTGTTCTAATAGTGCTGGTGACTATTTGTAGTTGCCCTTTCCCTGTTGAGATGTTTGGTTTGTGCACTTGGCAGCAAAGCACTGGCTGTAGTTTAGGCATAAGAAAATGCTACTGGTCCCCCTCCATCATCCTAATGGCAAAAATTCCAGTGTCAGTGGTGAACACCAACAACTATCACTGCACTCTGATGAATCTTGTGGTGGAGAATGATCTCCCCCATTATCTGTGAGACATGACACACCGTGCCTGCTACACTGAGTGCTCAGGGCAGGATCTATTGTGATTTTTTGATGCACAGTTGCTGGGGACAGGCGAACACCTATCCAGTGGTCCTGTGGGGTGGTCTTGTTTCTGTACGGTGTTGGTTGCTGTCCTCAGGTGTAGACCTTGTGAGGTTCCCCTAGGCACAAGCTCCTGCTGGGATCCTAATCTACTTGGTGCCCAACTGAATCATTAATTCTACCATTCTAGTTCACACCTTATACACCTTTAGCTTCCTATGAAAGCAGAGGAAATTTCTTCACACAAATGCTTGAGGTTGCTCAGTCCTCTGCATCTGCTGCATCTCTGTCTGTGTCTTACTACCTGACAGCACAAGCTGTAAGGACTCAGGGTGGGATGCATCTGCAATTGGAGAATAAGGTCTGGCATTCATTAGTGGTATTGTGTGTACAAAGCTCCATGCATAAGAGATTGTAATACCCATGGTGAATTCCAGACCTAATGACATAATTAACAATATGATCTCAGGCAGATTAACCATCTACAAAACTCAGCCTGGAAAAGATCCTGCATGTGGTTCAGCAAACTATCATGTATTCATTTTTCTTATGTTGTAAAGTCATAGATTTTTAAGTGAAAAGACATTGTAGCCATCCCTAATCACCTTCAGCCTTAACATATCTATCTCCATTACATTAGCCCAGGTAATACATTCAATACCTGTACTATACCCATTGATATGTAGATGAACATACTAACCATAGTCTGCTTTCAGAGGATTAATAGTTTAATGACCAACAGAATAACCCAATACCTGTACTTCAACCATTCCACTGAAGTAAAGCACGTAACAATCTCTGCTAAACACAACAGTACTCAAACACATGTCCTGAATGGACTCAAGTCAAATCAGCTCCTCATTTGTAGATGTACCTGCTGTCAATGTACCAGGTTATCTACGAATTGTACTCCTCAGGGGAAATCACCACTGCATGTAAGATCCCCTATGTACTAGCTTCAAAACCATTAATTCCCTCTCAACTCATAGCACAACTTGCATCTTTGTATCTCTGGGTCACATATCAAGGCCAACATATTACAAATCAAAGAATGTCATCCATTAATTTATTAAATCAATCACAATTCTTTTGAGGTAAAAGAGGACGACAAAAAGAATTTCACATGAATGATACAATTCTGGGTAATTGTAATATCCTTTTTTCCAAAATTTAGTTCTCAGTGTTTCAAATCCTCCCTTTTCTCTAGTTAAATTTTATTTGGATTCACTTTTGATCACGTTATACCTTTTCCTGTCAGATGAACCTCTTACTGATTATCAGAAATATTATTTTACATATAATGAGCAAGTTATCTCCAGGGCATTTGTCAAGTTAAGCAAATAGGCTGTGTTTTGTCTGTCTTTCACACAGTGAGGTATATTTTGAAGACTGCATCATTACATCTTTCCAGAACTCTTTCCAATTCCTTGAGATCCTTTTAGAACTACAGATGTTAATTCTGGACACTGAATTCCAGTAATGGTGCCATTAATGCTGCCTTACCACCTTTATCATGTTCCCTTGCTTGCAAATCAATTAAGGATCATGTTAGCTCACTGAAGGAAATCAGGTTCAACTGCTCATCTACCGTTATAGTCATTTGTTGTCAATCTGGAGACAGAATCATTGCTCTCTACAGTAGCTTTTCTCATCATACAAATAGTCCTTGTTTCTAGATAGAAGTCCTTGCACTTGGCTGCAATAAAACCTATCTTTAGATCTGAACTGACCTCTGCAAGCGATCCAAGTCACTCTGTACAACTGACCTGGTCTCTCTATTATTTACCATTCCACCAATAGGTCACATCCAGTTGTCTGATTAATTGAAAGTAAAAGGAAATAGATTTTTTTTCAGTATAAATTAGTTTAATGCATGAGGCCGTGACCCAAAGCCCATTAGACTCACTAAAAGAATTTCTATTGAATTTGGGTAGCTTTAGGTTCTGAGTCAGTTGTAGTTTTGCTGTTTTAGAAATTGTTCTGATTCCAGGATAGAGTAGAATATATTACAGGCCTTCCTGACAGCTATAGAATTGATTTTTCTTAGCTTGGTATTTTTTAATTTTTTGGGGGGTTTTGTTTTTGCTTGGTTGGTGGGGTTTTTTTTGTTATTGTTGTTGTTGTTTGTTTTTTAATTACTAGATTTTATTTTATTTTATTTTATTTTATTTTATTTTATTTTACTTTATCTTATTTTGCCAGCAAATAACAGCTGAACAATCCAGGCAGGATGGGACCAAAAGCTGGTTTCAGAGACCACACTATACTTAAAAATTACTTTCAGTAGCTTAAGAAGCTAATAGTCTATGCATCCAGTTTCTAGAATTATCCATATGCATGGTCTTAATATGTTCCGTATTTTCTTAAAATGTAAATCTGTTTGCTCAATTATTTTTCCTCAGCTAGTGTTGCCTGATTTGATTATCTTGAGTCAAAATTCGGGCAGGTTGTCAATTTTGTGGGAAACTACAAAATTTCAGATTTTCATTCAAATATGGGACGTGCTTTTTAAAACACTGAAAAATATTCTTTCATATTTTATAATCTTAAAATATTGAATACTGCAAGTTGTTCTTGTTTCAAGCATTTCTAGAAATATAATCAATAATCCATAATAGATGGAAAATCTTTTGGTAAAGAAAAGAATAAAAATTTTCAGTCAACTTGTTTCCTGAACCTCCGTTTGTGATAGGAAGTGGAAGGCATTTTATTTGAATGTCTTGCCTATATGAGTTACAAACTAATATTTTTTAATGACTGTTTCTTAGTGTTTTTATAGGTAACACAAGTAGTGTAGTAAGTTCCTGATGTCAGTTTATATTAAAGCACCAACAAAATAACTAATAATAATTCTTCAATCAAAAGTAAGCTGTTACAGAAACATGAAGGGGTTACTTTCAGGTGAACATTCTCCAGCATTGGCTTGAAGCCATCTTTAGCAGTCAACTACAGAAAGATTTATTGGTCAGATGACTTTCATATGTACAACACAAATTAAAATCCCAGTCATGGGAATTTTTTTAATAGTAAAACCCCAGTCCATGTAAACATCTATATTGTTGTGGAGGAAACCTTGTATCTATGTGAACTTAAGAACTGCAGCAACCTGCCCCAGGCCACAAGATATCCCCCCATTTTTTTCCTAAAATCATAAGTAGGGTGTTCAAAAAGCCTTTAGTATGTTTTTTTACTGATATTAAACACAGTACCTACAATTTTCTCCCTCCCTGGGGCTAGAGACAGAAATTTTCTTGCTAGTTGTTGCCTATGTGCTTTGGCACATTTAGGCTGTATCCTACAATATCAAAGTAGTTGAGTAAGCTAATTATACTGATCCTAAAAGATTCAGTGCCTGTAGGCTTTCTTCAGTGCATTGTGTATTTATATCAGAAATGAAGCTTGTCTTGTCTGCTTGCTGTGCTGTGCATGGGTTCTTAACCTCCTGCTAAGATCCCAGCTATTGATTTGGGTTGGCTCTCTCTGTAGGTGCCTGGCATGGTGCCTTATTCTCACAAAGCAGTAAATACCTACTTCTGAAAATTGGGACTGTTGCTGGTACTTTTAGATGGCCACCAGAAGGACAGCTTTACTGGTTGACTGAGAGTACTGCCTTAATATAGAGACCTAAAATCTGGAAATTGCTGATGACATGGAGTAACTTGAGCAATGGCAGTAGATGTTCTGCTCTTTTCTGAAAACTGGGTGAAAAACACCCTGACATGCAGTTGATAGCTTGCTGGCAGTGGATTTTACTGAAACTTCCTATGTTCTTTTCCTCGAATGGTTTTAAACTTTTTCAGAAAGATTTACATATCAAGGGATAACTAAGTTTTGCACAGAGTCTTATATAATAAATTCAGTACATAGGTATCACTGTGTAAGCTCTTTTTCTCTTGCACTGATAACTTGCAGTCAGCAGTTAAACTTTTTTTTACATTCCCCAACTTGGCTATGGAGATACAAATGGAGAGAGGAGGGCAAAGAGAGAAAGAACGACTTTGTTGTTTTGGGGTTTTTTCTGTGTTTTTTGATAATGTTTATATGTAAGAAAGGGGTAGTCACAACTCTAGTGACAACATGGGGTACTGTTCAAAAGCTTCCCTGGGCAGTTTCAACAGGTGAAGTGTCATGGCAGAAATAGCCAGCAAGGCAGTAAAACTGGGGAAGGAAAACCAGGCAGATTGTCAGAAATGTGTTCCTGGCTGAGTGACAGAGACCCACTCCAACAAGCATACAAACATGTGCATAACTACTTGTGTGAACAGCGTTGCTGAAATTAAGGGAAGGAAAGATCTAAAAAGGAAGGATATTACCACAAGCATTTTTTTCAGGCTTTCAGCCTTCAGTCTATGGAATAGTTTGGCTTTTACTGCTCAGCTTTACAAAACACTTCAAAAAGTATTGATGTAGCAGAGGGAGGAATATGAGTAATCGAGCAATATAGACTCTTACAGCTCACATTTGTATGACTCATAATATTCAGGCTATGAAAAGTAGGACAAGCTTTAATGCAAGGAATAATGCAAAAATTTGTGTCAGTTTATTTTTTACATCAATAACTTTAAATGACAAAAGATTTCCCTGTTCTCCTCTAAATTTTAAGAAGAAAAAGTAATTCACAGCTCCACCTTCACTGCTCTGCTTAGCGAAGACCAAGGACAAATGTCGGGAAAACCTGGAGTGTTTTGCTGCAGGTTGGGAGTAGCCACTAGGAGGGGCTGACTGCCTTGAAGAGAAGGTAGGGATGGATTTACTAAGAATTGCAATTAAAAACGCTAATAAAATAAGTTCAGTACTAAAAGTAGTGCTAAGCTAAGATAAAGTTGAAGTATTTATATATTATTTACAATGGTTACATAATAACTTGTGGGATAAATGCTCTGTTTTATATTAATGTACTTCAAGGCAGCAAAAATATTCAGAGGCCCGATTTCAAAACAAAACTCAGAACACTGCTCTCTCCTATAAGATAAGATTTGATTCATGTCAGTTCTTAGAAATAAATGTCCTGTATTTTATGCACCATTGTAGGACACAGATAAAATAGCTGATTGAATAATGAAAGAAAAAGGTCTCTGTTCTGCCTGTGGTTCAAAGTCAGTGTATATAAAGCCAGGTGGCCTTGTTCATAAGCATGGCTCTTGGACAAAACAGCATCTGTTTTTCCATAACAGCCTTTTTTGCTGCATTATAATCTCTTTGTATATTTAATACCATAAATAAAACACTGGCATAGAAGAGAACTATAAATAAAACACTGGCATCGAGGGGATATGACAAAAGTGATCTCTCAACTTGTTTCTTAATATCAGTGCCATAGTTAAAAGAAAAGTCTGTTCAGTGCCATACTGGAAGGGATGAGGAAGCAACTGCTGCATTCCCTCCAGCCCCCAGACTGGCAAGCAAAAATGGTAATGCTGGGAAAGTTACAAATGGGATTGTTCAGAGTTATTCCTTTTGATTGAGTTTTCCTTTTTCTCCACCTTCACATAGAACTTACTGCTCATGAAAGATGCCAGAGAGATGATGCTGACCTCCTATTAAGAGATATTTTGGAAAAGGTTGCATATTCCAACCAGAGATCAAGCGCCATGACAAACATATGGGGTATTGGTCTTCTGCCTTAATTTACAAGACAGGGAGCGAAAACTTGTGTTTGGTCCATAACTATGATCACTGATATTTTGCCTGACAAAGGACAATTCAGGGAAAATGCATCTTGGACATAATGTTTTTTCTTGTTTAAAAAATGAAGGAGAAAATTTCATTTAGAAAGGTAAACATTAAATATAAACTTTCTTTAATTTAATGAGAGTCTTGAAATCAAAAATATTGCAGCTGCCAAACCATAGTCCAATACATTTTGTGAAACAAGATTTAGTTTAGAGATCTGGGAAAGTAAGAAAGGAAAGAAGAGAATCCTCCATTCTCTAAAGGCAAATTTCAGTGAGAATGGCTATGACCAGTATGAAAAATGGGCTAAGAATATTCTTATTTGGGTGGAGGATGGTAATGATCAGGGTGAAAAGGGACAACATGAGCTGACCATCTGTATTGGACAAAAAGATATATTTTTTTTTTCCATATTCAAAAGTACACTGCTGTGAGTAGGAATCTTTTTCACACTGATGTAATTAGTATCAGCACAAGAAACCTGTCTCCTGTTTCTCTATAAGCAAGGGAAAAAAACCCAACAGTAATGACAATGTAAGAGAATGGTTTCAAAGCAGCCCTTTGCTCTGTGAGGAAGCAAACCGAATACTTTTTTTAAACAGGAAAGATCTCTGCTTCTACTGAGTTCATACAGAAGGTGGTCCTCTGCCTGTCACAGGTTGCCCTGTGACTTCAGTGCTACCTTCATGGTAGGGTGAGGAAGGCTGGAAACTACTGATTTTCACAGAGGCAAGTTCTTGATTTGCAGGGAAGAAACAACTCCTGCTATCAGAAAATTCAATGTATCAATGTAACAAGGGTCTAGGCTTCACAAAATGGCCAGTATCTGCATTCAGAACTTTGTGGGAGATACTTTGAGGCAGTCTGTTACCTTTGAGGAGAGAAATAACACCCAAAACCCATATGGGAACTGGCAGCTCCTGCTTCATTCTCAGCTCAGCTTTAGGGCTGCCTCTCACAAAAACGTCTTTCTGTGCCCAGACCTTGCCAAACTCAGATGGGGTCAACCTAGGGCAATATTCTTCCACACTGAAAATTTAGATACACCGTTTCACAGTACCTATTAAATTAGGATGTCAGAGGAGCTGATATGTGGGATATAGCTGCCACCACTTTGCTGGACCTTCTAAATGTGAAGGTCATTACTCAGGACCTTCTCACTCCTACTAAGGTTTAGGATCCACATAGTGTAGCTGCCTCTTGCAGATACATTTCTTTTGCTGCAAGAGATTCCTAATCCTAGTGAGCTAGAAATGCAACAGGAGGTAGCAGCTATGCAGTATTGCTTGTGAGTGGCAAAGGGTCTTAAAACCCTTAATAATACTAATTAGGTCCTAATTAGTTTACTCAGATATTCCAAATTCCTTCACCACTGGTGATATTGGGAAGCTCAAAGAAAAAGAATGATCATACAGCATGCTATCCTATATCAACTATTTCACCTACATACTCCAGCTGTCTGAAAGAGTTCTTTATACAGACCCTCAAATAGAAAATCAAAGACAGAAGTCAAGTGTCCAGGCTAAACATTTTGAGAGGAGAAAAGAAGATTGTTCAGTCCTACATAGTGGGACCATATATTCATGTTAAGTTTATTAAACAAAGAGACGCATTATGAGCAAAAGTGATGGCTGTCTTACTAGCAAAATAATTCTTTCACTGTGACATCTGAGAGGATGTGTCATTGGTATAACTTGATGCCTGATAATATACCTACTACCACTGGGCCCACTAGCTTCCCACCTACTCTGTCATCTGGCCTTGTGCAGAGATAGAGATTTAAGATACTTAAACGTAGGTGTAAAGTTCCACTTTCTCTCTCTCTCATGTTAGACCTTGAGTTGTATCTGCCATTATTGTGGGGAAGTATCAAAAGTCCTAGATTGTCTAAAATGCTATTTAGCCTCTGTGGAATCTCCCCTATTAGAAATCCAGTAAAGTGCTTTCTTGGACCAACTGGTTATTTGTTGGCAAGTGAATATCAATGATTTCAGCTGTGATGGCTGAATAGTTGCCATCTCTGGTTGCTACCACAGGCAATCTGGTACATCTGAAAATAGCTGGGGCACCTCAATTACTCATGGCCAAAGTCACTTGGCTTATAGATCATTAGCAGCTTGCGTTAAGCAGCAAGGCTTTGGGGAGCTGGGAGATGGGTGTGCATTGTTCTTCACTGGTATGCAACCTTAGTAGCTGCCTTCAGGACTTCTATCTGTACCTGGATGGTGTCCTGTTAAAAAGATTGTTTCTCAACTCATTGTGACAATTTTCCTTGCACAGAAACCACCTGTTTAAAATTGTTTTGAATGAACTGTAATTTGAACTTGACAATATTAGAGTACAAAAAGTCTCCATCAAAAAGAGAAAGTTGTTCTTTTGGTCTAAGTTTGCTGGGCTTCTTAATATGGATCCACTTGCTCTTGACAGCAAAGATCCTTCACACTAACACAAAACCCTGAATAAAATCAGAGATTAGTAGCTGTAACAGAAACATGACAACTCTTCATTCCTCTTTGAGTGAGATTTAGTGTTTAAAATGCAGTTGACCTAATTTTGCTTGGAAAATCTCTTATTCTTTTTATCTATGTTTTCATGAAAAAGTTTTTTTCAAAATAAGTCTTTCCCATCCTGGTATGGGAACTTTTCTTTCATCTTCCCATTCTTTTCTGTGAGGGTGCCATGTAACTTGACAAGCTCATTCTGCTAAACCCTTTCACTTTTATTCCACTATGGAAAATAACGTGGCTGGGATAAAATCGGGGAATAAACTGTGCTAAATTCCAGTGTCAAGTCAAAATGCACGGTTTTCATTCAAACATCAAATGCATAGTTTCCACTGTGATAAAACCTTCATTTTGCATCTGTTCATACCTGTATAGACAAAAAATGTTAATTGTAGGTATCCACAATTTAAAACATTTTTGAATTATGAACTTTTATTTAAAATAATAATTCTAAAAATGTAATCTTGCTTGTGTGAAAGTTTCATATTACGGTTAATGAGTCCAAGTTCTTTGTGGCCTTACATAAGACTCTACTGATTTCAGGAGGCTGAAGTTCTGCCCCATAAGTACTAGCAATATGAATCCTAAACACTGTCTAGTTTCTTAACTTTAGAATTTTAAAATCTCTGTGAATAAATTCACCAGGAAAGCACATAAAGCTGATGATTTGATAGACTGGGAGGTGCCAACCTTTTCTGAAAATGATCCCTGGTGTTGCAGCCACTATTATACATGAGAAGAGATCTTTTTAGAAGCTGGGTAAACTTGATGCATCCAAAATCATTAAACACCTGTTCCATTAATGACATGGAATTTGTCCTGTGTACACTTGCAGCAGATTCCATCTGACAGTTCATCTGAGAAAATTGGGCCTAAAAAGGAGGGCAGAGGTCCTCAGCTAATGAGCAAGTGGAGGTTCTGATCTATTAGGTGAGATAGAAACTACCCTGTCTTTGAGACTTAAAATATGACTGGGGCTTTGGCCTTGTTTTAAAACATTTATGAATCACTGCCTTAATCCTGCAGGACTATTCAATTGAAATCAGTGGAACTATTCACAGGAGTAAAAGATGTACTATTGGGCTACAGCAGTGTGTTCCCCATGACATCATTAAGTCATTCTCCACCTCTCAGCCTTTCTTCCTCAGCACACTGGCTCATCATTCAGGGAGGGTGTGTTAGTCTTGCTTAGCCCTCGCTTAATTTGAGAGAAATGTGCTAAGTGAAGATTGATTCTTTGTAGCAGGAATTCTTGACTAATAGAAAAGCCACCTTTTTTTTCCTAACAAAAACTTCTTTTCTAGGTAAAGTCATAGCACAACATGCTTCACATGCTTAGGTGAATCTTTTTTGCCAGAAATGTCAATATTATCAAGTTTATAAATTCCATTTCTCTAAAATATTAATGAAAATGACTGTGAAGATTATTATTATTATGGGAAAGCAGGTACGTTCAGAGAAAAAACCTCAGTAAAGTATATTTTGCAGACTTCAATAACCATGTAAAAAACCCCAAAAAACAGTGAATTGAAACTGCAGAAAAGTTTGACTGTGTGAAATAGCTACTAACAGAATTGGGGCGCTGTGTTGCAGTGATGTCATCCTGGAGCTGCACTGTTCCTCTATTTTGTTCTCTGTGTTTTGACTCATTTCAAAATGTGTGTTGACCCCGAGAAAACCTTGCTAAAATCTCACAGGCACTTATCTCCACTTAATCTCTCAGAAGCACAGCCACCAAAACAGTAGGTATTTATGTTTTGCATTTATGTGACTGATAGAATTTTGGGCTAACAGTTTTTAGAATGAGACTTGGTAATTTACTCTTATCATCTGGTACTCAGTGAGGTGGTTGAGGTATGGTATACTTGGGATATCATTACACTTTAAAGTTACCAGTATTTCAGAGGGAGGAATGTAAAGAGGCAAATGGACTGCGACTGTAAGTGCTATCACTGACAGAGTGGTGGCAGGCCCACAGTAACGAAAGGCTCCAAAAGTACAAGCTGAACTGAAGACACAGACACAGACAATGTGGTTAGAAAGGCCTTTACAGACATCTCTTTCCTCAGTCAGGCCAGGAGGACTGATGTGAAGGATAGTGTTTGGTAGGTCACATGCAACTCCTTTCTCATTGCTAAACATGCTTGGACCTCCACTGTTGCACTGTTACACTGAGCCCCTCCATTAGGGAAGAACATGAGATATTACAGATACTACAGGTAGCAGATATTCCTATATGAATTATGTATTATTGTATTATAATAATGTATTATGTTCTGTAATTATTTTAAAGACCAGATGTAAACAAATGCAGCATTTTTTTCTCCCTTGTGGATTCTCATGGATTTTTGTGTTGTATATATAGCCCTGCACAAAAAGTAACCATTCAGCTGCATTATCATCCATTACCAGCATTGTTTTTCAAGACACTCTTGTTTGGGCGAACATTCTTTGCCTTTAATCTAAGACTTAGTTGGTGCAAGAAATATCTGGCTGGAAGAATGATGCAGACATAGTTTCCTAACAGGAGTACAGTTTCCATCTCCAGAAAGCATTTTATCTGTACAGTTCATGTTAATATAATAGGTAAACTACAAACAGTATACCATGTTTTGTCAGTGTAATCATCTAATTAGGGTGTTTGCTACATAAAAAATGTTACAGGTCCAAACTGGAAGTTTTAACTGTTGTCCTAGCTCCTAGCTTAACAGAATTATTTACTGCTGGTCTGCTTTTTATGATTAATATACACCATGTTGATTTGGTGTGTTAAAGGTAAGCAACATGGCACTAGCTCCTGCATTCCTTGGATGGTATATGATAAAGACTAGCCTACCTTACAAATGTGGACTCAGGGAAAATAAAAATAGCCAATGTACTGACAAAAGATTTTATTTTCTATTGCACAGCTTGAATTGTTTCCCACTTAATGTGTGACAAAACAAATCCTATTTTGTGGCTTCTAAGTCCAAGAAGTGCAAATGCTGTTTTCACTTAGTTTATTAAACAACTCTGGTTTTACAGAGTAAGAGAGTATTATTTCAGATTGTGCTATTTTAGCTGACTCTATGAAAAGAACTATGCATTTTTTATCTTGTCATCTTTACCAAAGCGTAAGAATTTTTGTTCAATCCTAGATCATATGGACTCTCTTTTCTGAACCTGCTGACTGACATCAACGGCAGCCTTGCTAAGGCAAAGTAAATGTCATGAAATATTTTGTTCTACCGCAGACAGTGGCAAATAATTGGCATCTGTTTTCTGTTGTCTAGCTGCTATTCTGTTTTCTAAACAGAAACTTCCATTTTTCATCTAATTCCTTGATGAATTCAGTCTCTTATGGGACTGAAAAAATTGCAAGAAAAAAAATGAAATATTTTGTTAGAGGAAACCTAAATAATTTCATAGTGATTTCCATGTAATTAATTATCCAAACTGGTTGGAATTTCTTAAAATAAACCAAATAAAAACTCAAGAATGTTTATCTTGACAAATGGAAAATTCTTCAGCTGAGTAATATAATTATTTCTGTGTTTGCCTGGATATTTTTGATAGATTCTATTGTAATTCAGTCACTTTTGTCATCAGCTTTACTGTTTTACCAAAATACAGCATAATTTCTGTGCACACAGTAGGAGATTTTTCAATTGTATCCAACTATTGGCTAACAGGATATAAAATACTTATCAAAATACCTATTCAACTCCTTATTACTAAAGCTTTAGAGCAGATAAAACAGCACTCTGACTTCAGGAATTCTTTTGGCTAAGCATATGACATTAACACTCATTAATATGCTTTCAAATATGTTGGCAGAGTGGTAATAAAATTAACACTTTCTAATTTTTATATGCAAACTAAGCCAAAGTGCATTTGATCTTATGACTACTTAGCAGTGTGCATGATACTTAAAATATCAACATAAATGCTGAATAAAAATATTATCTCTTTATTAAGTGAAGACATGGTTGCATCTTATGTTCTAAACTGATATTGTTCAGCTGCATAAGAAAAATGTGTGATGAAAGACTAACAGTCAGCAGGATAAGAGAAAAAATCAGCTTTTTTTTTTACACCTAAGTGTTTCCACAGTTTATCTTAAAACACCAAATAACACACAGAAAATTAATTCCAGTTTTTATATTTACTGTTTGCCACATAGGTAAAGTCTCAATAGTCATTGAATTTTATGGGCAATATTTACCTAGAGTAATGCAAAAATCAGATACATTTTCTGCATTATTTTGAAGCAGATCATCATACTTACATTAACAGTGGAATCTCTTCACAGCACACTTTTCAGTAAAATTCAAATTCTTGAATTTGTAAGCTACATTTTTACAAAATAATTGATAAATTTAATCACTGCTATGAAATGAAGATACAGTTTTAGGTGCAACTCTTTTTTTATTTATAAGCAATATAAATTAAATATAGAGATATTTTGAAGATAAAAATATGTATATGTAAATGGATATTTGCTTCCAGTGTCCTGAATCTGGAAGCTTGTTTATATGGCATAAGCTAAAATTTTTTGTGGAATCATTGTCCTTTCATGTATAGTATATGTGAGACATTTCTCTCTTGGTCCTATCCCATGGCTTGTGTGAATTACTGGGGTTTTTTACTGTCTAGTGCCTAGCAGATTTAGGACCCACATCTCTGCAGATCTTTATCAGATACTTTACCACATAATTGTGGTCTAGGGCAGCGACATGTGTCAAATACATTTTTGGTGAAATACTCTCCATTATAACTTCAAATCTTCTAATATCAGAACATGGACTACAGTGTTTCAAACTGATTTGATATTTTGAGAAATTTTCATGTGTTTTGCTATTCTGATTGAACATAAGAATAGAGAAGGAAACTAAAACAAATTTGTTCTGAAGGAAGAACAAATGCTTGTGGTTTTTATAGAAATTTTTGAATATATTATGATTCACTCTTTGTGTATGACATCTGAAAAAGAGTTGGTCTATATTTTTTTCAACTTTAAAAACTGATCTACTAAAAAAATATTTTATGACCTTTTAACATTCATGGCTGTAGCACCACTGTCACTGTGACAGTGATATCCTACTGTGATTTACAGCAAACAGTTTTTGAACTCTTATCAAAGCATAAACATATTGCTACCATTCTCTCTATCATGGAAACAGGTACAATGAAGCATTGCCCAGGTGTGGGGCCCCCACATAAGAAGAATGTGGATCTGATGAAGATGATGAGAGGACTGAAGCACCACTCCTATGAAGACAGTCTGAGAGAGTTGAAGTTGTTCAGCCTGGTGAAGAGAAAGGTCTGGCACCTTCCAGGGCCTAAAGGGGGTCTACAAGAAAGTTGGAGAGGTACTTATTGCATGCACTTATAGGACAAGGGGTAATGGCTTTAAACTGAAGAAGGGCAAGTTTAGATTAGATATAAGGAAGAAATTCTTCACTATGAGGATGGTGGAGCACCAGAACAGGTTGCCCAGAGAAGTGGTAGATGCCCCATCCCTAGAAATGTTCAAGGACAGGCTACATGGGACTTTGAGCCACCTGGTCTAGTGGAACATGTCCCTGCCAATGGCAGGAAGGCTGGAATTAATGACCTTTAAGGTTCCTTCCAACCAGAACCATTCTGTGATTCTATGACCATTAAAAATCTTAGCCTGTAGTAGAATCTTACTCTGTGTGAATGCTCTGGCCAATTGAAATTTGCACATTCACATTTTCCTATGAAGTGCAAATCATGCAAGGAAACTTTGCTATGCTATGACACTAATTATTAAACTGCAGTATACATTCTAAGAGGTACAGTGGCATAACATAATTCAGTGAAAAGGCAGAAGGTTTTCATGTTTCTTCTAGTTTAATAGAGTAGAACAGGTTCTAATGAATTTTGGGGTGTTGTCACCTAAATTTTTTTTGTAAACAATTTTAGGAACATTATTTTCATAATACAGAACCTAAATTTCTTGAACTTATTTTGTTGCAATGCTATTAAGATGTATTTTGCAGTTCTAGCATTTTTTCCCCACTGAAGATATTGTAGTCCTACAGTATCTAAGAAATTAATACTCCTAAAAATTCCTTTTTTGAATGAACTCAGTGAAACTTTTATATAGCATGTTCTATACACCATATAGCATGGTTTTAGAAAGTGCCATTTATTCATCTACCTTCCCTCCTCTGAGGATGGTGACATCTAAATCCCTTGTAAGGTTTATGGTTTTATTTCTTCCTTAGCAATAGGTTTATGTGTGGTTCCTATGAAATCGTAAAATCATCAGGATCAAGAACTAGAATTTTCATAAGAAGTGTGCAATTATGAGGAAATGTACCATTAACACTGAAATAGTTCAAGACAAAGAGTATTTGGCGATTTTGAGAAATCCAGAAAGAAAAGGATTCTGCAATTTCACTCCCCAAAATTGACATGATGGGTTTTACTTTTGAGGCTTCTCTGCTTCATTTTAGTTGTTTTGACTTATTATTTTATTATTTTACATGTTACTATTTCCTTCTACCACCTGAAATGACTGATTTCTGCCCCCAGGTAAATTGCTTCCTTTTCTGATGTCTTTTTTTTGTAGATCAGAGTTCCAATATGGCCATGGTCTTGAAAGGGAAGCACCTAATACACAGCTCATTTATCAAGGCAAAAGTGTTTAACTATGACCCTAAGCACATGCTGCTGCTTGTTAGTTTAACTGAAGCTACACAAACATGATAAAAGGTAACTGACCTTTATTCTGTTCTCTAGGTATCTGTTTGATGATGGTCTCACTTTGTCCAGAGGTTTAACAAGTGTTTACTTTTTAACTAACTCTCTGATTACATGATCCTCTTTTCCCTGACTCTCTTCCTTCATCATATGATACAGCTTTTTCTCAAGTCTCTGACATTTCAAGTGAGGGTCACTATATTTATGCAGTGCCAAGAACTAGGAACAGTCTTATGGGCTGAGTGTGCTCTTCCCCATTGTTCTGCAAATTAGTCAACATGAAACCAAATAGTGATAATGTGTTGTTATGATTAAGGTTAATAAGCTACTGATTATCGCCATAGACTACAGTTCCAGACACATTATTTAAATGGAATGCTTTTTGAACAAGTTGATAAAAGATCCAAATTTCCCCCTGTTGTGATAAAAGATGTTCTAAGTCTTTAGAAAGATAGGGAAGCATTACACAACAGGAACAGTTTACTCTGTCCAATACATTACTGATTTATCTTATGGTGACAATAGCACACTACAACTCCAGAAAACATTGTCTGCTAACAAAAGGATGCTCCTCTATGTCTCTGAGACTAAACCTCTTGAAAAAAATGCTTGTGTTATAAAACCTATTGTTACCTGTCTGGTGTGTGCAACAAATTTAACAAATTATTGTGTTCAGTTAACCTTGTTTTCTAAGCTTAATCAACATACAAGGCCACTAGTTTTATGTAATTTGGTCTTCACTAGCATGACCAATCCTCAATAAAACCACTGAAAATAGGACAGTTTAAAAATTAAAAAAAAATTTCCCAAACCCAACCAACAAACCTAACCAAAATTAACAAAAAGTTTTAATGAATAAACTTTAAAATACCTCAGTAACCTTTACTTATATGCTCATAAGATACATAAATCTCAGACCAGACATAATTTTTTCTTTATAAATTATATTTTTTTTTGCTCAGTAGTAGTTTTACAACTCATTGAAGATCACTTTCATGTTTGGAAGTATTGACCAGAATACATTTTTCTTCTCTAGCTCTTGAAGAGGATACTCTCCTTTGAATTTCTCTGTCAAATCTAGACTTCTCTTAATGAAAATGGTTTCTGCTACGTTTTTCAATAGTCCCAGGGAAAAAGACAAAAACCAAAAAAACAAACACAAAAAAACCAGCACAAGAACTTGAAAAGCTTTCTCTGACTTTTTAGCCAAGTATTCTGATGGCTACCAACTGGGTCATTACTGACAAGCTTGTATTTTTACGCTTTATCGCACCAATTGACACTCACAGACCCTAAAGAAGAGTAGCTGAACATCGAGCTGAGAAAGGGCACTTGTTCTGCCAAAACAAGCAAGGTGCATGGTGCAAAAGTGCTTTGACAATCAATTATTAAGAATCCGGAGATGACAACTCATATACATGTATGTAAGTCTATAACCTTTGAGCATTTAATCCCCAGGGATCACAGCAGACAGTGGCAGAAAGGATCAAGGTCACTGATAATGAAGTCAACGTGATGGTGAAGACCAAATACAATCTAGTCTATCCCTGAGAAAGGAAAGCTTGCAGTGACTTTGTTTAACTCTGTAGTACTGTACATGAAAAAAGGCAAGTTAAATTATCAAGTCCTTTTCTTGCCTTAGTTTAGAGAAGTCCATCCTGCTTCAGTTAATGTTTTTGTTGCAAAGCAGAAATGTGAATTACTAAGCTCTCAAGTTCCAACCATTTATTTTTCAAGCATCTCTTGCTTCCTTTCTTTATCCTTGACCGTCACCTCAAGGTATATGAGTCTTATGAAGTCATTCAAAAACCAGAAAAAATTGGAAGTCTGATATTTGACTGTCAAACTGTGATTTTTAAGCACAGAGGAAAATCCAAGTTGCATACTTGTATCACAGGGTGTTTGTATGAGAGAGAATTAGTACGATAATTTGTTATCCTCTGCGTTTTTAAAGATGAGTTGAAAATTTTCTTTACCTGGAGTGATATTGGAAATAAAATATTTTACTGTTGTAGCTGAATGCAAAGTTAGAATTCAAGAGCTGGTGCTGCAAATATTCAATTGTTCTTGTGCAAAATAGGCACTTCAATAAATGATATCCCATGATATGTGTCCCAGCATGTCTCTACTATTTAGGCAATTTGTTAAACCTATCTATAGTTACCTATCTAGAATAATTAGCCCAATGATCCACTCTGATCACTGAAATGATCCCTATCACAGTTAAGATCCAAAAATGTCCTTTCTAAAACATCAGTCCAAAATTCATAAGAGAAAATTAGGGCTGCAAAATTCACATACTGACAAGAATTCTGGAAATTATATACCACATGTACACAAGCTTTGTTTTCATTCACAGTACTTTCAAAAAATGTAGCCCATTATAATGTCATGAGCTAGATTAGGTGTAAAATCAGGTCTTAAAATATATCAGACAGATACAAGCAGACAATCCATCTTTTTTGTTAAGATAATTCTCTCTTCCATTTCCTCTAAAAAAAAAGAATCTTGTACAACAAATCTGAAAACTTGCTTAAAACCTCAAATGAAAGTGGTTTTTTTTATAATTTAGAAAATACAAAGGAAACTACATTGTTTAGGAGCCAAGAACTGTGATATCATTGCAAGAAAATTAAAGAAGACACTTGGTGTGACCTATGCAGTTACAGTGTTTAACCATGTCAGTCAAGTCATGTGTGTTCTGTGCATGTGCAGTACCTCATGAGACATTAAATACAAAGTTATGAACTCTGAATCAGAATTTACTATAAACTGCTATGGGCTGGGAGAAAAATTTGGAGAAGTATCACTATGTGTTTATTATGTTTTTACATTTTTTTCTAACAGGCAGGCACTATTAGTCACTAATAGTCAGTGGCTGAGATATTGGACTACATGGCTCCCTTTGAGTTCCTGATTAACTACAGCCTTTTAGGCCTTCTCTTGTCACAGGCCTCAGACAGTACAAATGGGATTTGGAGTCACTGAAGCACCCCTTTTGTTTGCATTGGCAGATTTTGTAGTTGTGGTGGGAATAGAAGGGCCTCCTCCCTTGACAGCCCTCTTTCTCTAAGGAGTGGAAAGAGAATGGAAAAAGACAAGCCTACTGCTTGGTCATACTGGGGATATAAACTTCTCCTGAAGTATTTCAGAGTTGCTCCCTGGAACAAAAGGGGAGCAGGGAAAGGATGTCTCTCGGGAGTCATAATTCATGTTCCACTCTGCTTATTGAATGGGGCAGCTCCTTGAAAGATTCATAGATTTTAAGGTCATTTATGATTGTCTTCTCTGCCTTGTGTGACACAAGCCATAGAATTTCATCCCTTCAGTGTTGCTTTCCAACCCATTAGTATTATATATTACTCCAAGTATATATATACTTAATGATTCTCCAGTAATAAAAGAAATAAAAATTTAATGGCCATAAACACAGCAACTTTTCTAGGGCTAGTAAAGACCAGATAGCGTAGTGTCGCTTGTCAAGTTTTAATTTGAGAGGAAAAATATATACCTAAAAATACTTTGAATGCCCCTGGTAGGCTTTCTTTGTGTAAATTGAAGGCAGTGAAGGGAAACAAAGAGGCCTGTCCTATTATCTCTCTGTTTGGGGAAGAGTATCCATTTTCCCATCTGTGCTGGCAGTGCCCTTTGCTGAGTTACTGCCACAGATGTAAGCAAAGGGGCACAGAGAAGGAGTAGAAGTGGCAGTATTATCATTGTAGAAGATGAATGTAGTGGCACTTCTAATTTATTTAGTATTCAGGATTTCGACTTTAATTAGGATTCTTTTGTCACATCATTCATCAAATGCACTTGAAAGAGATGGAAATTAACACCAAAGTTTCTGTTGCCTCAGGCATGCTTTTAGTACTTCTACTCATTTTGGTTTATTGTTGTTCAGATCAGTGAAATAGTTTAGTTGTGATAGTTCACTTAGCTGTAACTGGGTTTCAAAAGAGGTGGAATGCTCTTAACATGCTCTTAAAAAGTGATGGCTTGTGAAGCCACTGTAGCTCCTAAAACCTCCTTTATAAAAAAAAAGTTCTTTCTCTCAATCTTTCTCTACCTCTCTCTCTCTCCCCCTCCCCTTTTTATATGACTGACTTCTGAGTTGTTAACGTATATTAGGTTTTACTCTAAGAAGTAATTTTTGATAAATTTGTTAATGGCTAGAATGCTAGTAAGTCACAGACTTACTTATAAATTGCACATGTTTAGATGAAATAACTTACTTGTTGAAATAATTTCGGTTAGGATGAAGTTTAACATAGCTACAAAAGTATTGTGTGCATGGGGAAAAGTTTGTATTAATTATTACTCCAGCTCCATGCCTGCTATTGTAAAATGTACACTGTTCTGGCACAAGGGGAGCTGCGTTGATATATGAGCGCTCCTTATATTCAAAGCTTCCAGCTCGTATAGCATGGGTCCAATCAGACATTTGAATGAAAAGAATGTGAACCTATATTGAAGTCTGAGGCTATGCAACTTATCAGCAAGGTTATTTCTGTCAGCACGAAAATCATTAGCCTATGCCCAAAAAATCATACTTCGTTGAAAAGCAAAATGTTTATTAAGTGAGTATTTCCGGGAGCTCTGTGATTAATGAAGCCTGGTTTATGCTGCTTGTGGAGATGAACTGCATAGTCTAAGCAAGTGCAAATTCCAGCAGTAAGTTCTCCTACAGTTTTGGGTTTTTGAAAATTCCCTTCTGCATTCACAGATGTCCAGTGAGGTGTAATTTTGTATAGACTTTTCATAAGTAGCATCTCTCTCTCCCTCTCTTCTCCTCTCTCCCTCTCTCCCGGTTGCTGAACTTCAGAGAAAATCAATAGCAAAGTTCAAAGAACTTTGTCCTTTTTTGTGCCATCTTCTCAATATGTACCTGAAAGTTAACCAGATAAAGAAGCAGAAACTTTTTCAGATATCCATATTTCATAGGAAATGTTGCTCATACACAATTGGTAATACTTTGGGATATTTAAAACTGGCATTCCTATTATCAAATCTTTTAAATAGGGCTGGAATATATCTCCAGCTTTTCATTTACATTACAGGAGCTAGAAATTATATTTCAATAAGGCAGACATTCTATTAGAAAACATTTGATGTTGCCTGTTAGAGGTACAGGAAGGTTATAACAATCCCAAGCCTAAAGCACAGTCAGTGCTTTAAAATCAAAGATAAGTTTCTACTCTACAGAATGTTTAGCAAAGTTTTTAAGGGAGCCATAAAGTGATAAATAAGAAACATTTGAGAAAACTAGAATTACCTATAAGCTCATCCACCCTGGCTGAATCAGGTAAACATTTCAACTAACATTAAGTGGGAGTAAGACCAAACTCCTTACAGGTTTTTGAGCACTACCAAAGAAACCAGACACTTTGTACACCATCACTCAAATACAAGAAACTAATGAGTTTCAGTACCCTTTCTTTGCCCTCACTGACTTCTGCAGTATATAAAACTTGAAGTATAGTACAGTATTTCTAGGAACTCAAAATATATATTTTAGTTATAATGCTACTAAAAATAACAGTCTCCATGTTTAAGGAAATTCAGCTAGTTACAGATTGTTTCAAATAAGTGGTGCTCTTAAACACAAGTATTTTGGTGAAATAATAGTGGAGATCAGTTTAGTCTTAAGGAAAAACCTTGGCAACAGGAACTGGTGGCTAAAAGATCTCCTTTATAATAGGACTTCACAAACGCACGTTTTGTGGGTGCCTAAAGCCAGTTCTGAGTATAAATAAACTGTAGCTCTGAGAATATTATCTATGCCTTGTACTTCAGAGCTGTCAGTCAGTATTTTTGATCATTAGCCATCTGTGATTATCTTAATTTTTGCCAGCAGGAGAAGGAAATCTTTTCCACCAGGGAGCTCTGTTATTACAATATAATTTATATGTAAAGAGCTCATTTCATTAGAGGGAAAAAAACCACCAACTTTTTACATAGGTTTCGTGGGGTTTTTTTAGTTTAAAAGAAACTTTTAGCATTAATTATTTTGCTTTTTTTAATATATATATATATATATATATATATATATATATATATATATATATCCTTGGCATGGTCCATGTAAAAACAATTAACATCATATTGGTGGATTAACAATAACTCTGTCTTTATTTTAGTTTTTGTTTAACATCCATTATGAAAGATTAAGAAACTGAGTCAATCACAGACCTGAAGCATTTAACTAGAGAAATTATTACTTTTTAGTTTCACTCAAAATTATTGTACTTGAGAACCTAACAATGACTTTACCACATGCCAGTTAAAATTCTTAAAGGGTCGTTTTAGATTTCCCTCCCAATCGTCTGTTCAAGGAATGATTTTACAGTGACCTTGTTTTTAGAAAGACTTGCTGAAATGAAAATGCTGCACCTGCCTGATCTACTAAAATGAAGCACTACCTGTTGTAGTATAAACCCCTATTTTTATTGGTGTTGTAAATGCTGACATTATAATCTGAGTAAATACCTTCATAAGGACACTAATATAAAATAAATCACTTTATAAACTTTACTTGGGTAATTCTAGCTTTTTTACAAACTATCCCAGTTTGTCAATGGTGCTAAGAATCTGTTGTCACTATTTTGACCTCAGGTATTTGTCATCTTAAAATTGGAAAATATTCAGGTGAACATTAAAATAAAATCAGAATCAGTATGACTGTCTACACAAGATGCCTGTGTTTAATATCCTCAAAAGATGAGGGAGGTCTGTGTATACCAAGAGGACACTATGGTTTCATAAGTGTACATGCAATGAAAATTGACTACTGAATTTTAATTGCCCTTTTTTTATATAACTAAGTTTTGAGGCTGTGACTACATTGCATTCTCGAACTTACATTATGTATTTGACTTCTGAATTTTAATGAATTCCATGGTCTAACATATAAGGTCAGATGAATAGTCACTGTCAATTGTACACAAACTTTAGCATTAGCAGAGTGTTTCTGGTCTGCTCTATCTGATCATATGGATTTGTGACATAGAGATATGTTGCAGATAACAGCTTTTCCAGCATCTTTAATCAGTAGGATGAAGTGCATTTTAGTAAAAAGTGTGAGAATCAGTTATAAAAGCTCCCTAATTAAAAGAAAAATACTCACATTTTTAAAGACATATACTTTTTCTCTAGTTACAGTAAGAGGCAACCAGCAAGGATGAAAAAGATATATGTAAAAAGGAAGAAAATTTTGATGCCACATTTAATTACTGGTACTAACAATTACAGTTGGACTCAGTGTTCAAATCTTGCATTCCCAGCTACCTTGGATTTGCACATTCATATCACCTCACTAGTGTGCCAACTGATTCTTCACATGAAGATCTCTAAGCAATAGCACTAATGGAAAACATTTATTTTCCCCCCTCTTCAACCTCTTTTTTGACATCCAGCAAGGGACCTTTTTTTTCAGCATTTTCAGTGCTGTGTAATACAAGATTCTCTCTTCACAAACATGTAGAAACCTACACTATTAGTAAAACTCACCAAAAATAAATATATGAGGCAAATTACCTGTCTTGAGTACCTGATGATCACACTCACACTACAAACAATGGAGTGGGATGTAGGGAGATTGGCTGCCTCAGGCTTGCTCTTGTCCAGTGCTATGAAGTGACAGCTCTCCTGTACCTTCAACTCTGAGTCAGTTTTGTTCAGAAGGAACCAAATCCACTGTGCAACCCACAGAAATGTAAAGTGGAACAGCTGGGACATTCACTTCAGGAGAGCAGGGAATATCTAAAATAAAACACTAATGCAGACACACACCTTCACTGAAATTGGCCAGTGAGTATGTTGATATAAGGATAGGAATATTTAATGTAGCTACGTCACAAGTATATTATAGCTTAAAAAAGTGTCAGTTAAAAGGTTTATTTAAAATAACATTATGTAAGCACCTCTGAACATATGACAAGTTTTGGATAAAATACCTATTGAAAAATGCAACAGCTTGTGAATTATATAGCTAACAGAGTAACAGAAGAATTGAACAGTGCAAGGCTTTCCACATTTTTTAAACAAAACTGCCTTCACAATGTGTCCTGGTTCTGTTAAACAACTTGGGGCAAGCTAAAAGTAATTCACTTCTTACATCTTTATTGCCAAATTTGATTTGATTTGATTGAATCTATATTTATCCTCATGTGTCTCCTGGAGCACTTGTGAACTTTCATCATTCCAGTCTATCAGGACAAATCTGCAAGTAAAAAACTCACTTTTATCAGCAGGTATTCAATGAATGGCAGGTGGCAAATAAAGCACTTAATGGATTGTTTTAATTGCATTTCTCTCCCATCTTCCAGAACTTGAGAAAGTTTTAGAAAGCTGGAGAGGAGCAGGATGGGTTTATTTTCTTCTTTGATTTTGTTCCAACACAGCCTGCTTTCAGAAAAAAAACTTGCTGATAGAATTTAATTGCCTTTCATGTATGGATGATATTTAAACTGGTACAACAAAGGGTATATTGTAGTGCAGCAAGAGATGTACATCACAAGTATGAAAGTAAAGAGTTAAATTTGCTGTACCAACTCAAGTACATAAAGAAGCTTTTAACCTAAGTCAGTTGGCAAGGAGTGAGAACAAAATTCTTTTCACTCGGAAATTAAATAGAAATTAAAGTTAACAGGTTTAGCTATAGCTATGTTTTCTGTCATTGGTTCATTTCATAGAATTAAGTTAATACAGTGCTACAAGAAAATAATTAACTGGAAAGTTCAGTGTTCAACTCAACCCCTTTTTTTCTCTTCACTGTTTTCTTACAGGTTCCTTGTTTTGTGCGACAAAGAGAGCACAGAAGAGAACACACACCCTGTATTAATGAGTATTTGAGGTTGGGAGAGCCCAGATCAGAACATACATTCCTCGGTGAATGAAGCTGCTGAAGTTTCCTGACATAATCTTTGTCTACGACAACAGCAATTTTGAAAAACACCTAATTTCAAAATAACCATGCTTGATATCTTTATTTTCAAGGATTTTGACTGAGATTCTAGATCTGAGAAATTTAGCCTGTGAAATACCAACTGTTTTCATGGGAACATGTGAAGGAATGTTTCGGTGTATATTTGCAGCAAGAAGCTTTATTCTGTAACAATTTCATGCTGATGAAGTATCTCTATAGAACCATAAAGAGATAGTGCAGTCTGGAGATATGAGCAGACTGAGGATCAAGGGTTAGAAGTGCACCATCCTAGCTTAATCTTCTTTGCCAAGTGAGGTGAGTGATACTTGGTTGTTTTTAATACCATGAAAAGCCTTAGGCAGTGAGACTGTGATGCAGAAAACTTAAAGGAAAATATATCGATAAATTAATCAACTAAAAAAAGTGAATCTGGAACTTGAGTTCTCTCCGTTGTTCAGAATTGACATGGAGACAGTGAGACTGAGGCCTGTTTCATTTTTTGAGTTCTAATTGTCCAGTATTGGACAGCATGAATTTCTGCAATGCCCAGTTGGCATTGAGGCATTTGAAAGAGCCTAAAAGAGTGTTCACCCTGGTGTGTTATCCAGTACCAAACAGCAAAAAGTGTTGATCTGAGAATAATCATTTTCTAAAATCAGGAGTGAACCAGCATTTCAGGCCAACAGTTCAGGGCAACTTGGAGATTTTCCATGAAGACAGGGGTTGGCTCTGTTCTTCTCTATTTGTTTTCTTCCCTCTACCCTCACCCAGATTTACAACTCTTCTCCATGCCTCTTACTCTATGGAACTTGAAGGTATACTGTGTCTTCTATGGGGAGAAGTACTCCATTAGAGTTTTCTGAAGTGATGTTAATATCCAATACGTTTGTTTAAGATCTAGCCATTTCATATCCTAGCCTTTAGATTTTAAACATAAATTCAAATCCTTAGAAAAATTATTTTGCAACAGCTTAACTTGTCCATCCAATGTTCATTTGCTTCATATGTCTCAGTTAACTGTTAGGTACTTGGGAAAGACCTGGGATTCTACATCCCAGAAAAGTCACAAGAGACAATTTCCTTGAGAAAGCTTGACAGTGTCCTTTTCCTCAGGTTCTGAGAGGTGAATGATGTGTGAAGAGATGTGGACTGATGTGTTTTCCTTTCCATTTTCATTTACAGATATAATCCCCTGAAGATGGAGGCAGGTTTCTCCCGTGGTTCAAGTGCTAACCTAGGACTCAGAAGAGAAGGGTTCAATGTCCTGCTGTGCTGCAGACTTCTGGAGCAAGCAGTGATATTTCATTTCACCGTCCCTGAAAAAGGCATCAGTTCATCTCTACTATAGGGATTTTATTCAGGTAAAAAAATGCAAATATCAATGTTCTTAAGAAGAATACATTTAAGGTATACTTATATAAGAATTTGTCTAGATGCCTCTATATTTAGTAATTTTAGCTAAAGATCGTAGCCTTTATTCAAGTCTGAGTTTACAGTGTTGACTGTATTAGGAATTTTTCTTGACTACGTATGAAAAAAAAAGAGTTATTACTCTGGAACTTAACAAGATACGTTTATTCCATGGTAAAGGAGGAAGTTTATTTCCAAGGCCAGTAGCAAGCAAATGTATTATTTAAAAAGGAAAGAAAATACAGCCTGCTGGGCATTCCTTTGCTTAGAGGAGTTCTTTGTATTTACAGTCCTAGAAAAAATATTTCCTTGTAAAACATTCAGTAAATACTTAAAAGCATACAACATTCCTGCTTACTGAAGGGAGGCAACAGAGAGATTACTCAAAGGAGAACTGAGACAAGAGATAATAACATATAACGGGGAAAATTCCTACCACTGTAGTTCAAGAGAAAATGGTCTCCTTCAAAAGATAATTAAGAACTTTGGGGGACCGCAATCACCTTCAAGGGACACTCTGGGACACATTTGGTTTCTGAATCTGTGTGTCTCAATTTTGCATGTAAAGTTGGGTCATTATGATTTAGCCCATTCCCGTCTCACCTCTGTCTTATTCTACTATTATTTGAAAAATTTATCCAGTGTATAACTGCACTAGCTGTGGCTCTCTTTCGTCTCCAAAATCCTCATGCTCTCCTCCTCCAAATTTGTTACTAACAGTTCTACTAATGAGTCACTGTGAAATCATTTCACAGACATGCTCTGAAACGCTCAGCGTACTCAAGAGCAGGAGAATTATATGCATTTTATGACACTGTAGGAAGTTTTTAAAGGATTTGAATTATTTCTTACTTCTGTCTTTTTCTTACCTTAATGAGAAAAAGTAAGAAAAATCCAAACAAAACAACCACACACTTTCCCACATTCCCCCTTTCAATTTCTCCTCAGCAAGACTACAATTATCCAGAGCTGATTTTCCTAAAAGAGTCCTCCCTGACTATGTTGGACAAATGTCATGTCCCCTGGCTCTCTCCATCTTGTAATGAAAATAGACCTATTGCCAGCTACACCTTGCTGATTGCTTCCTACCTGCTGTTAAGGATAATTTGTGCAGTGTAAATGAAGACTTCAGTAGTTGCTGTAGGAAAAAAAAAAGCTACAAAAAGGGACTGCTATTCAGCACTCACATAAAATAGCCAATAAAGAAACAGTTCTGATTAGCTGAAAATGTGTAAGGTGTATAAAATATATAAAAGATCTTCAAGTTTTCACAATTTTAGTTATACCAGAAATCATACAGAAGTGTTTTGCTCTGAAAAATGGATCACATACATTTGCATCTTTTCATTTGTCTGATCCTATATCAAGAATTTTTGTGTATTTGTTTTCTTCCTGGTTCTGTCAAATATTTACTACTGGATTGCTTCCTTTTGTTTGAAAGTAAGCAATAAAAGGAATTTGTGAGTGTTACCCTGCAGAATATTGTGACCATTTGGAATGCAGATGTTCATATTTGCTATTTTCCCCCAAATATACTCTCAGTAACCTCTTACCTCTGAAAGACTGAAAGAGACAGAGGCATTACATGTGCATTACAGAAAATGGTGAGTTGGAGTAGGAGACTTAAATAGTGACAGTTCCAGACAGCAAAGCTGTCTGCTGTGTGTGACCTCAGATCCACCTGGTTTGCCCCATCTCTGCTATGCAATGGGTCATGCTGCCTTCTGCTTGTCCCATGCTATGAGAACAATATGATACCTATGTGGGTGCAAGAGCATTTATCATATCTTTTTGCCCATTCAGGGTGTGTAGATAAAGGCAAGCATGTTGTTTCTAGCCATTGAATGACTGCTGTTTCATTTTACCTCCATTTTCTTGACACAGCCTGTGATTTAATTGAAAGGTACAGGGTACAGAGGGGGAAACAGTCACTAAGAAACTAACTGCCACTAAGGAAATACATTGTTCTCCTACTGGAAACCAAATGACAATTCCTAGATTAGACATTCAGTGTACTTCCTAGACTAACAATTCAGTATGTTTGGATAATTATATAAACTTTTACCTGCAAAGACTCATACAGCTTTCATTTCTGTCTTCTGCAAAGAGAGAAGAAAAGAACCACATCAATAATCAGTGTATTTTATATTTCCTATCACTCTATCCCTTCTACATTCTCATGAGTTGGGATTATCTCCACACACATTTCCCTTTTGTCTTTGAAGAGTAATACTTGAGGCATCTGCTAACACTAGTTTAAAATACTTTCTGCTTCCTGACAGCTAGTATTTCA
Source organism: Aphelocoma coerulescens (assembly GCF_041296385.1). Classification (NCBI taxonomy): domain Eukaryota; kingdom Metazoa; phylum Chordata; class Aves; order Passeriformes; family Corvidae; genus Aphelocoma; species Aphelocoma coerulescens. The sequence continues at coordinate 29,834,664 of NC_091015.1, forward strand.
TCTTGATCCTCTCTAATTATCCTTCCAAATTTGTCTCTTTTCACAGTTTTTACCAGCCTCGTCAACAAACTGTTTAGACATTGTAAAATGCTGGTCCTGCTTCCAAGTTATACAGCTCTTTAACATGCCTAGACTCCCTCTCCTCAAATTGTTTTAGCTCTTTTCACCTATGAAAATGTAATAGCCTAATTCATAATGCTTTTTCTGAGGTTCAGTAAAATACCCCTTTAAAAGACTACCACCAACCAAACTGCAAATCTTTTGTTCACCACAGCAACTCACCAAAATGAAAACAAATCCACAAGGCAGTCTGAAGTGCCCAAAACCTTCACACCCACAACTGCAATCTTTCAGACAGAGAAATTAAGCAAATGTTTCAGGTTTTACTGAGCTCCCAGACGACTTGAAAGGTCCTGAAAGGTCTGAAAGGCCCTAGTCTCTTTTGGGAATTGATCAACTTTCTTGCTTTTCAGGCTTCAACCTACCAATTCAACAATGCTGGAAGACTCTCAGCTCCATCCCTCATTCATACCCCAGCAGGCCAAGCAGTGTTTGTGGGGTTTTCCAGTTAACTCTTGACTTTTCAACACAGCAGAATTCATCAAGGGTTACAGAAAGATTTTGTTTTATCAAAATAAGTGAACTTTTTACATTTGTTGTTGAGTGTTTGATGAGTTCTGGAAAAGGAACAAAGGACAGTTTAATTTGTTTCATGTCTCTTCCAACGAGCAGTGCTCAGGAAGGACATCACTTCTGAAGCAGAACTGTAAGCAGCATTGCTCCTGCCTTGAGTAGGGGAGAGGTTTATCTTTGTTTTTGAGGTTCTTCTGAAGTGTCCATAGTCCAGAAGTGCATTTCAGTGCACAGGATGTCATTTCTATGCAGCTGTAATCACAGTTCTTGGAAGCTCTGGGACCCAGCAGAGTGGGATTTTCCTTCCATTCCCAGCCATTTTTGCTAATGAGAATATTTTTGTTTACCTGCTGGTGGTAGAATAAAAGATTCAAAACAGTAGTTGTTTTTCTTTTGGATTTACAACAGTTTTATCCATCTCTCAAAGATTAAGTTAGGGAGACATTTTTTAAAAAGTAGTTATAGTAGTAGTGGAAGTAATAATAACAGTAATAATAATAATAACAACAACAACAACAACAACAATAATAATAATAATAATAATAATAATAATAATAATAATAATAATAATAATAATAATATCAGCAGTAACAAATACTAAGAATAATGAAACTAAGCCAGTGAGTTTTGCATGCATTGAGAGAAAAAGGACAGCAGCTGTCACTGCTGTTAAGAATAATTTATATATTGTCTATTGTCTGATTTCTCCTTCTGGGGTTATAAGTGTTGACAAGTTAACATCAGGGCAAAGGTACATTGGGCTGTCAAGTTTCTATTTTCTGCTTCTTGCTCTTCCACAAAGTGCTACAGAGAATGATTGATTTGATTTTAAAGAGTTCAGTTACATCACGGTGACACAGTCTTCAATATGAATTAAAAGAGTAAAATTGTTTGTTTAACTTGTTTTCGTGTTGACAGGATCTTTGCACTCCAGGCAATCAGTTTGTTTTCCTTACAGCTTTGTTCTTTAGCCACCCCAATGTGGAATGTCACTCAACCTTGTCATATGTTTTTTCTTGATGTTCCTTATTAGTCCCTACCATTCTTTTCAGGAATCTAACAAATGTGGACACCCTTTATCAGTCAGTTGCTCTGCTTTTTTGTCATTTTAAGCTTCCTCTCCCAATGCTGTTAAAGGAGTTTCTTAGTGGACATCAACTTTACTTCATTGATACCAGTTAAGATACCAGTTAAGCCTTTGAGTGATCACTAGTGTGATCGTTTAATTAAATTTCTGTAGACATCCCACATGAAAATTACACATTTGAACCCACAGTTCATAGTCACCTACAATTTAATTTTAACTCATCTCTAAAGTTTTTGAGGGCTTTAAGAAGTGATAATCCCATTATGGGTCTTGCTGAGCTTGAGCTCTTTCCGAAAATGAGATCTAAATGTTTTCAGTATAAAATTTAGGTAATCATCCAAAATTCTGAGCATCTTTCACACACAGAACCGTCCCACTGAAACTTTCCAGTCTCATCTCTTGCACATACCTTTTTAATCTCTGTCTTACCACCTCTTTTATACTCATTTTAGGATGGCATTCAAACTCGTATGTGCATCAGCTGCTATTTTAATATATACAGAGAGCTGAGATGATGTATCAAAAGGAATGCACAGATAAAAATATATAATCCAGAACTGAAGACATCATAAACCAAAGGTTTTCAGACAAATTATGTATGATACAGGAAGGCTCCGACATGATGTGATGACCTAAATTAAATTTCTGAAGAAGGTCAGGAAAAATTTGTGTAGAAGCAAAAATTACAGGCTTACTCAGAAACACAAATATTAAGCAAGTACTGCTGTTGTGGCTTGTTTAGTATTTTTTTCTCTTGAACATTGTGGCTGCTCATATGTAAAAGTTAGAAAATGGATTGTGAAGTCATCACAAAAAAGTGTAAAAATCTATTGTATGCATATATAGGTCCTTATTCATGTAATTATTTAACTGTACTTAAATCTCGATGTAAGTTAGTTTTAGCAAATACTTAGCATCAAAGTAGTATAGACTGGTTAGTAGCAGAAATGAAGAGTTAATCGTTGTCTTTTCTCAAAAATAGGACCTTGAAAGGCTAGGCTTTTTCAAAACTATGTAGTTGGAAAGACATTTTCATCCTAGCAAAGTTCTACTGTTTGCAGCTGCATTTTTGCTGATTCTCTGAAGTCAGAGTTAATTGATAGACAATTTGGCCTGTAGACTTTAAATAACATACTGAAAATCTCTGTTTTGGGGAGAGGCGGGTTTAAAGTTAATTATTCCCCCAAATGACTTTTTCCAACTGAGTACTAGAGCTGGCAAAAATATTGCCATTGAATAAAGCTTTATTTCTGTGCATTTCTTTGTTTTTTTTGGTCTAGTGTCTAAGACGCTGAAAGTTAAAGTCCTTTTCCTGGGATGGGATACATTTCTTGTCCATAATGAAATATAAGCTGCTGATTAGCTCACATTTTTTATTTTGGCTACCTGATCTTCTCCAGTTCACTTTTCAAAGACAGATTAGAAATCTGGGTTAAGTAGGCACAATTCCTAAATAGGAATAGCTAATTATGGGATTCTGCTTTTGATCCCAGACTTTTTAGTCTCTTCAGCATTTCTGATCTGTACTTTTATATTTGAGTGTAAACAGCTTTTTCATTCTTCATGTCTGTGACTTTCTTTTCTCTACTTTAAACCAGACTCCCTCTGAGCTGGAAGGCAGGTTTCATTGAACACCTGAGACTCTGCACTGTGGCCTTTTAGTTAACTAAGTGATCTTCTAATGTTTTTTTCCCATAGTATCAGCATTTTTCTCTGACAGCTTGCAATTTAGCTCTTTTTTTTTTTTTTTTTTTGACTTTTAAAATAATAATTCAATAATATTATGAACCAGATTAGAACCTATTTTCTTCACATCTTTGCCTCTTATGGTAAATTATTTCCATATTTCTCAGTAACAGCTGCTTCTTGCTTCAAAGCAAGATTCGATTTCTATGGTAAATACACAACTTCAAGGAATGTTTTTGCCTTTTTTTTTTTCTTTCTTTCTTTCTTTCTTTCTTTCTTTCTTTCTTTCTTTCTTTCTTTCTTTCTTTCTTTCTTTTCTTTCTTTCTTTCTTTCTTTCTTTCTTTTCTTTCTTTCTTTCTTTCTTTCTTTCTTTCTTTCTTTCTTTCTTTCTTTCTTTCTTTCTTTTCTTTCTTTCTTTCTTTCTTTCTTTCTTTTCTTTCTTTCTTTCTTTCTTTCTTTCTTTCTTTCTTTCTCTTTCTTTCTTTCTCTCTTTCTTTCTTTCTCTCTTTCTTTCTCTCTTTCTTTCTTTCTTTCTTTCTTTCTTTCTTTCTTTCTTTCTTTCTTTCTTTCTTTCTCTTTCTTTCTTTCTTTCTTTCTTTCTTTCTTTCTTTCTCTTTCTTTCTTTCTTTCTTTCTTTCTTTCTTTCTTTCTTTCTTTCTCTCTCTCTCTCTCTCTCTCTCTCTTTCTCTCTTTCTCTCTTTCTCTCTTTCTTTCTTTCTCTTTCTTTCTTTCTTTCTTTCTTTCTTTCTTTCTTTCTTTCTTCCTTCCTTCCTTCCTTCCTTCCTTCCTTCCTTCCTTCCTTCCTTTCCTTTCCTTTCCTTTCCTTTCCTTTCCTTTCCTTTCCTTTCCTTTCCTTTCCTTTCCTTTCCTTTCCTTTCCTTTCCTTTCCTTTCCTTTCCTTTCCTTCCCTTCCCTTCCCTTCCCTTCCCTTCCCTTCCCTTCCTTTCCCTTTCCCTTTCCCTTTCCCTTTCCCTTTCCCTTTCCCTTTCCCTTTCCCTTTCCCTTTCCCTTTCCCTTTCCCTTTCCCTTTCCCTTTCCCTTTCCCTTTCCCTTTCCCTTTCCCTTTCCCTTTCCCTTTCCCTTTCCCTTTCCCTTTCCCTTTCCCTTTCCCTTTCCCTTTCCCTTTCCTTTCCTTTCCTTTCCTTTCCTTTCCTTTCCTTTCCTTTCCTTTCCTTTCCTTTCTTTCTTCTTTCCACTAAGCTTAAGCTGGAAATCCACATCAGTTTTTAGATATGCTCTGTAAATAAACCTCCATAGGTTTTCTTCTAGTTTGTCTGAGCTTCCCTCTTTTTCCCCTCAACTCTCTGATCAAAAGGACACAAACTCTGCAACATGCTTTCTCTGGGTTTCTAAACCCTAGATTCTTTTCAATTTTGCCATTTATGTACCTCTCAAGTTGTATTCATGTTTCATTTGCTTTAAAATTAAGTGGAAATTCACAAATAGATTTTCATGTGGCTGTCTTAAATGAAGGGTGGTGGTTAAGACCATACATTTTTAGATGCTTTAATAGAAGTTAAATATTAATTATCTAGTCTCTAATATAGTCTAGTGATGACATAGACCTAAATTTAAAACATGCACCTATTGAAATATGTATGGGCCTGCTTCAATATGCTTAGTGTTGAAGCATAAAATGGGAACAATTAATTAAATAATTCACGTCAGATGTTTAGAGATAACAATAATCTGTCATTCTTATCTATTGTAATTTTGTTCAAATTATGAATAACAAGGCATAAATGTTAACTCTTGCAGGAGAGGTATAATATTATTTTATAATTATTTTTTGTTGTCTTTATATATATTATAGATATAAATGTATATATATATATATATATATATATATATTACATATAGATTCATGTTTGCTATTGATTCGTTGCATTAAATTCCAGCTTTAGAAAGTGAGGTTTTGTCATAAAACAACAAGCTGATTGTATTTACAACTATACACAAGGGAAAGAGCCACTCAACAACATTGTTTCCAAAGAAGTCAAAGCTATTGTTTTCAGATTCAATAAGCTCTATTTTCTTTGTCCACCCACTTCTGAAAATAGGCAGAAAGTCTGGTACTTGTCCGTTGCAGTTTTGGTTTCAGTATATTAAAAAGTAACAATTCTAAATTGAGAATATGTTCTGAGCTGTATGTTTCATATTTGAACATCCTCAAATTTGTGTAATTTTGAGCCAATACAGATAATATAAGGCCTGAACTGTGACTTTTAATTTATCAGGAAGCCTGAGTTTTCCAAATCGGGTCAGTGTTTGGTAAAAAAATAAACATTTTGCTTTTCTTGTTTGCATTCATTTGCATTGCACCATATTTGCAATTTGTAATTAATTTTGTAGTCTATTTTTTCCTGGAGTACTTCTCAGTTTATTATTATTATTATTATTTAATATAGCCTGTGGAACACTGAACACTGATTAAGTGTTGTATGCTTTCTGTTATCTCTGAAGCATAACCGATGAAGTATTGTGAATTTGGCACTGTGCAATGTAGCATTTTGCTTGCTGTGCAGCACTAACAAACAATACATCAGTAGTCATGCCTGTCTCTCATTTAAATGCAACCTCAGAGTCACACTGCGTGTTACAAATATCTGGGAGCTGTGTGATTAGTTAACATCTTTTGCATAACCTTAAAATTATAGCAAGTTCTCAGGAGATAATTAGCTTTCTGGATACCTTTAGTGATATGAACTCTGCCTTAGCAATGGTGGGTACTGTGTGTTCCACTACTCCAAGGAAGGGTGGCATGAAAATGCCTTTAAAAATAGGTTAGGTGTCTTTTACATTAAAAACTAAAATCAAAAGAAAGAGAGAGATAAAGAAGTCCTCGTTTTTTTATTTCTTGCTATCAGGATTGCTTTTGCTCCCTATCTTTTGTGTTCTTTTCTCTTTTGGCAGCTCTTCTAGTGTAAATAAAGGGTGTTCAGCCGGCACCAACCTCCTTTACTGAAATCTGCTCACCTCTGTCCCAGAGTTCATGTCTCATATGCTAGCTGTGAGTAAACAGACAAAATACATCACAACTGAATAATCAGGAGGATGTGATATGGTATTTTTCCTTAGCAAAAGCTTGAGGCTTCAGTTCTTTGTACAGATTTATGGAAAGCAATGTTTTCCAAACATTCTCCAAATGTTTTTTGTCTCTTGAAATAATTCCCCAGCCATATCCATGTGCAACATTTTAAAGCTTTTGATCCTGCTTTGAAAAGGCTATTCTAAGCCTTCAGTGTTTACAATATTCTCTTTTAGCACTGGAAGTATCTGTATAATAACCTCAAAATTAAAATGTTTTGGAAGCTTCTAAATATAAGTTATAACTGCAGCTGTCAGGAAACAGGATTTTGACAAAATTGAACTTGTTAAAGGAAAGTATCAATTTTGATTAAATTTGCTTGAAAGGTGTTTTCTAATTTGAAACAAAACAGTTCAATAGGCTCACAGCTTTCTCTACATTTATTGGAATATAATGTTGCTGTTTGTTTCAAAACTATTTTTCATTTTGAGGTTCACTGGTAACTATGATATAATTTATACCCAAGAACTGAAGTCTTTTTGAAACATTTTGACCCTATTTCTATTGAACTTTAAATACATTCTCCCCCACCAAAAAACAGTTTTGTAAGAAACATTATTTTGATTCTATGTGGTCAAATGTTTTTCTGGAAGGCCAATTTTTAATTCTAGATTTAATAAATTCCCTTAATACTTTTTCTGAAATATAAACAGTTGGTATAGCTACACAGATTGTGCAAAGATGTAAGCCTGCACATATCTTAAATCACATTGATCAAACTGAAAAGCTCCCACCAGTTTTGTGGATTTTTATGAAGTTATCTTTTCCAGGGATTGTATTGCCCATCTGATTTGGTAGTCAATCTTTAGCTTTATTAGCCACCATTGCTCAAAAGGAGCTTTACTAGGTTTCTGAAGGTCTAGTGTGGAAAAAAATGAAGCCATATAGGTACAAACAGGTCCAAAAAGCATTGAAAATTCAAGATATACCATCAAAGAGGAACTGAAGACATGGCCTGTAAGTTATGGAGGGGGGACACATAATCAATTTCTTACCTGGAGAGACAAAGTAATAACACTCTGGTGAATAGCCTACTTTTCCAAAACAAGCAAACAGAAAGGAATTGTTTCTTAATATCCAGATGCTTGACTGAGGATCCTACAGGCATTCCAATGATCACTCTTTTGTAGGAATACAGCTTTTCAAAGTTTCACCTTCTCTGCAAATAACTATAAAGGAAGTGTGTAGCCAAATTAAACTCCCCATGGCAGAATCCCTGGTTGGGCAGCCAGGTTCCTTCCACAGGGTACAGCAGGAGTGAGACATCCCAGAAACTGAAATAGTGTAAGGCTATGTGTGAGGCTGCCTGCAGCTGAGGAATTAATGAATGGACAGGACAAATCACCAAAGTTTACAGAGCTTCATGACTTCTGAGGCTCAAAATTCCCTCATATAGATAATGTAAGGTCTATTTTGAGGTACCTGATATGTGCTCACTCATGCCTATTAAAATACAACAAGAGGGTGAAGAGCAGCATTGTCCCATGTGCATGCACTTCTCAAGTGAATAGTTAATTAAATTGTGAACAGAGGACCTGCCTGAGACTTCCAAGTTCACCTTAACCAGGTCTTAACCACTATCTTCTTCAGAGCACGTTCAAATACGACTCATAAAGCTAAATGTTCTGCAGAAGACAGTTGAAGATTTTCTGAGCATGAAAGAAAGGGAAGAAGATGGGTTTTAGCTCTGTAGCTGAGCATCAGCTTGTAAAATGGAAGATCTGATGTCAACCCTTTTCCCTCAAAACTGTTTCTGTGCTTTGTAGGAGTGAGATAATACCATTAATGAGAACTGCATTCCAGAAGTCTTTCTCTGTCACTGCCATTCCCTTTCTGCATTTCTGTAGCCTACATAAATTATATATTCATTTGATAAAAGAACCAAAACAAAACAACCCCACATAAATCCCATTTTTGATATTTAAGTATGTACTGGGCCTGAATCTGAGGGTATCAGCTATTGAAAATTTCCTGATTCATGTCCAAATCACTGGGCTGATTGCCTCTACTTTTCAGAAATGTAAACATTTACTTTTTCTGCCTTATGTCCTTACATGTAAAATGGGAATAAAAGAAGACCCTTTCCTTTTTGGTTTTGTTTTTTTTTTTTTTTTTAAGCTGGAGTTTGTTAACTGTGGTAATTGAAGGTACTTAAAATCATTTTACTCTTATTCTCCACAGAGGTCAGAAAGCAAGTGCCAAGTGCAAAAATACTTCTCTGCTTTCCAAGCTGGAGCTGACTTGCAAAACTGAAGGACACACTCTCTAGTCCATTACCTTGTCCTCCACAGTCCTCCATATTTTACATTTTTGTCAATAAAAAATAATGTACAGTCAGAGTGTGAAATTTTCTTCTGTATGAAAGGCCAACAAAAGGCCCATGCCTCACCAGCCCTATAGAGGAGAGTGACACCTCAACAGACCAGTCAGTGCTAATGGTTAAAAAATGAGACATTCAGAGCCTATGTGTCAAATATGTAGGGCAAAATTCTTGACCCTGACTGTCAGTCTTGCCTGGCTGAAGAGGGCACACAGGGCAGAAAGCTGCTTTTGGCTGAGGCAGACGAAGATGAATTCTGCTTGAAGAGATGGCAGAATTGATAAAGAGGTTGTTTACCCAGCCTGAAGGACCTTCCATTAAGATATTGAGAAACTGTGATTTTCTATTTATTATTTTTTTCCCTTCAAGGTATCCTCCTCTATGCAGCATACTTTCACATTCTCTCTAACAGAATTTGAAACATTCATTGCCTTGACTGTAAATTAGATTTCAATGTTACCTCATGTAAACTACACTCACAAGCCTGGTTTGTGTTCCCACAGAGTGCTCCACAATATATGGTTAGTCAGAAATTATTTTTCTCAATTACCTAATTTTTAAGTAAGATCATCACAAATCAGAATGATTTTTCAGTTCTCCTCTTCATTCTTTAAGGTCAAATTTGTGATCCTTTTTGGTGAGAGTGAAGCAGAAAAAGTCTTCCACTGACAGTGTAGCACTTGTGTAGGATGGCTCTGTCTGAAACTGGACAAGTAAAGCTCATTCATGTAATTCATTCTGTCCTAATTGTCAAGGATCAGGTGAAAGAAAGGAATCAGTAAAAGTGGCATGGTACAGGTGTTTTACTTTAATACTCATAGTGTCTTGAAGAATGCTTAGTCAGCTGTCACATTTTATATTTTATTTTCCTTTTTGCTTGGACTGGATTTTGAATCTCATTGAAATTTCAATGAATTGAAAATTGGGTTAACTCGTGGTTAAGTTTCATGGCTTTGCCTGTGTGAGATGCAATTTAAGTAGACTTTCTCTGAGATTTTAAAATATTTAGCCCTTCTTCATCTTAAATTTATTCAAATTCTGTGGTATGTATTATGCAAAATTTGTATATGAGTGATTCAGTTCTGTTAAGAGGAAAACAAAAGTGAGTAGTAGATTCCCAGATTAGCAATACCACCATGCTTTAACCTGGATCTTGAGGGAGTTTCTTTGGAATAGTTATGACTGCAACAGGGTGTCCTGTCTTGCAGCAAAAATAGTAGTGTCCCATGTAGGCTAACCTGGTCACCAACTGCTCTTCCTGAATGCCACTTCTGCTGTTGCAATGGAGATGTTGTTTTGGCCACTTGTGGAGAAGATGATTCACTGCAAAATGCCATTTGTGGCTAATGATCACCTGCAGTGCTACAGGGTTTTCACAAAGGTAAAGCAAAGAGAAAAAAGCCACGGCCCAATTAAGATCTCCCCAGTTTTTGATCTTAAATCAGTAGTTCTAGTTTTTGAGTTTTGTTAAATTATCTGACTGCACAAAAAATTCACAATTAGTTCAACTTGCTGAAGGAGTTTTTTTAATAGAATGCCATGAGTTTTTTAACTGATCTTCCCCTTGCAAATTTCAGCTGTTTGAGAACCGGGCCCTAAGTTGTCTATTCACAATGATCTTGTTTTTGCAAAATAATGATCTAAATTATTTATTATTCAGTTCTTAGACTGCTGCTTTATTTCTGTTGATCTTTGTTTTTCTGCTTAATTTCTATAAATTACTGTACAGTTTCCCATAAGGTATAATTAAACAGAATTGCTAAAGTTTTAATTATTGTGTATTATAGATGTTGAAAGCAACATTAGCACTTAGCTTTTAAAAATGTGATAGTATATTTATAAGAGAGCATTTATAAACACATTTACATATAGTTAAGATGAAAAAGGTATTTGAATTGTAGTCATTAGCATTTCTTCAAACATATGGCATACCAGCAGAAGCCATGGGCCATGCCTTCATTAACTGAACACTGTTTCATCAGTATCTCAGCTTCCTGCTGTGCCACCCTGTAGCGTACCCTTCTGTCCCTGAGGTTTCAGTGACAAGGGACAATATGTCCCCAAGGTGAAAATCTGGGAAATAACGCAGATTAGCCCTTAGAGGAGTTCTTATGATTATTTAATCATACTTAGGAAAGAAGTACACTGTACTACAAAAGAAAAACGTTAAAATCCTACCAGCCTACTATTTTCCATGTTGCAGCATATGATGGTCGCTTCAGTGCACCATTAACATAGCTACCATGGAACATGACAGCTTTATACTGCTTTATTATAAGGCCAGCCTTTTTCAAATGTGTTCATATAATGGATAAAGCCTATGTTGGTACTAATAGGTAGCATAGGTCAATTATCATTCATTGTCCATAATGTTTAGGTGATGGATCAAGATTTAACTTCTCTTAACCATGGTACACGCAGCCATTTAATTTTATTTCCTAATAAAAAATGGAAAAGGAATAAAAATACTCATATAAATGTCATGGTCATATTTTATTTGTGCATTTCTTAGGTATATAAAGATAGGTTAATATGACAAGCAGAGACATTTGTCTTAAGTCATTAAACTCTCTCATACACTACCTCTTACAGTCTTTGCTAAAAAGGTATATCTTTTGGAAAGCTCTTACTAGAAATTTTAAAAATAATTTTTCATTTGACAAGATGACACTTTTGAAAGTAAGGTTAGATTTTGGAGCTGAGGGTGGATTGATCTTTTTGGTTTTTAAGATGTTTTTTTTCATTACCTTGCAGTCTGTCTTATCTTTCTCGTTGTGACACAGACTAGTAAAAAGTATTGAAGTGGAAAATAATTGTCAAAAATATTTGCTTAGTTTCTTATGGGCATTGGTCTGCTTTCTTGCATTCGTATCTATGTTCTTCAAGAAGAGTTGGAGCTTTATGAAAGTTAGCCCTCTATCTTTGAAATCCAGTCAGTAAAGTCTGTTCTTGGATAAAGCGGGATCAGGTATCAACAGGAGTCAACATATCTAAATTTTATTAAATCAGCTATTGAAAGAATCATATTCTAATATTAAAACATATATTATGCTACCATATATTCTATTATTCTGCCTTTATAAAGTGTACTCTCCAACATGCATTTAGGAGAGGAATTTAAAATCTCTTACAGTTTAACCTAGTGCAAATAGAGAAAGTGTGGATTTAAAAAGCAAGCTCCGATTTATACCATTACAAGCATCTGATACAATTTATGTATTTTTATGGAATTTCTCACAGTTTTTGTCAAGCCTAGATGTCATTATGACAGGTTTAGAAACGTTTTGGTAGGTAGTCAAAGTAAAAGTGTTTAAACTGGCATAATTTCTACCTTTATTGTTCCTATACGGGAGGAATGTGAAAATCTCTCACTACAGTATCCACCATTAATCAATGGTGCAATGGAAAGCTCTCATTAACTTTAACCCTCCGACCCTGACATTATTCTACTCATCACAGCAGTCATTAGCAAAATGAAAAACAATCAACCAGCGTATCTACATTCTACTAATATTAATGCTTTCACTCTATTACACATGAATGTCAAATGTGACAAAAATCACTGAACTTTAAATGTATACATAACAGATTCTGATATATATAAATCACCAGTTTTTGTTATTCTCACTCAACAGCAAAATCGAAGTTACAGTGCCAAGGGGGCCCATACCATTTGCAATCTGTAGCATTTCCAATGTATTTTCAACAATATAGTAAATATTTATGGAGTTTTATAAAGACTATGCTTCCTTCTGTTTGTGATGCATCAACAAGACACAGTAGGATATCATAAGCAGATATTTACTTCTGGGAATTCCCTTTTGGACTCTTTTTTTGGTTGAAAACGACTTCATGACATACAGTACCACAAATCCCCAGAAATGTACCATGCTATTATTGCCAGCTGAGTTCTTCCAAGTAAAGATGACATCAGCCATCTGTCATGCTATACTAATCCTAGGAAAGAAAGCCAACTGAAGAGAAAATAAATACCTTTTATATCTATTAGCCAAATATTTATATTAAAAAAGGAAATTCTTGAATTCTTACTAGCAATTATTGTAACTAGCTAATTATTGTAAGCAAATGATCTTTTCTGAGTAAACAACCTAAAATGTACTTAAAATGTCTTTGTCTTTTTACCTACCTAAAGTAAGTTATGTCACGAGCATATGTTTGAACTGCTGGTCTTTTGCTACATATTGGTAGATAAGAAAATATGATTCCAAGCAGTGATTTTCCTCCAGACCTTCTAGATGAACTCTGCCAGGTACCATGTAGCTGCATCAGTGCTCCGTACTGCTCTGCTGAGGTAAATGGAAGTTTCCCAGAACCTAACAGTGCAGGAATTACACTCTCCATCACAAGCAATGCTGCCAATGAATCAGGAGAGTGCCTACATTAACAGCAACATCATAATAAAATGTTTTAAAAGCCCAAACTGTGTCAGGTATCTGCTTCCCCACAGTCCAGGGACATGTCAGTGAGGAAGTCTTTAGGATAAGCTGAAAAACTATTTTACACTGAGATTCATCCTGTGCGTTTATGTCTTATTTCCTTGTGACTCAATAGCATATACTTGAATTTTAAACTAAGGTGGTGTTCAGAAGCTTGTACCAGAATAAAATTAAGGCTAGAAAAATAAATCTCAAGAAATTTAAAAAAGTTAACAGCCAGCTAGGCCATTCCCTGATAAGAGTGTAGTATGGTGCTGTCATAAAAAGTATCCAAAAGCATAGAGTTGATTATTTAATGGTATTGTCACTAATGCTTTTTACACTGTAAGTGTTCTTTTTGCCCTTTTTGAGTTGTAGAAGCAAGACAGAACTGAGCATTCACACCTAGCACTACAAACACAAACAAATATCTCCCTTCTCTCTGCACCCTCACATTCGTTTTTTTCTTATATGCCATTTAACATTGTGAGCGTTCCTTTTGAGTCAATAATGTATTTTGAGATGGGAATTCATTCCAAATGGAAAATGAAAACAATAGAAGTTTCAGAATTAAAGGTGTGTTTCTTGGGCTGTAAACCTTTTGACTTCTTCATAGTTTAGAACAATGTGATAGATGGAATTAAATTTTTGTTAGATAATATATAATACGGAACAAATAATTAATATAAAAAGATTTTCCTACAAGTTCTGCTTCTTGAACTACTCAGCTGGTTGGATTTTCTAATGGTTCCAGTTGGTTTATGCAGAGACTCGGACTATTTTAAACCAGTGAATTTCTTGAATCTTTCCAGGTTAAGGAATTACTTAAAAAAGAGTAACAGCATGACTATGTTTTGTTTCTTTTTTTCTAAAATATTGAAACAGAAAAACAAGAGAAAGAAGGGAATTCCTTTCTTGTGAATATTTCCTCAAGATCTTAAGGTCATAAAAGGAACATCTGATCTTTGGAAACAAGAGGTGATTAGAAAAAAAAAAGTCAGAAATTGAATAAATAGATTACATATATTGCTTGACACCCAAAAAGGCAGAAAATTGTTTCATGTCTTGTACAGAAAACAAGGGCAAGTTACAATCCTGCATGTTAGTTATAGCAAATGAAATTACATAACTTTTGGACTGATTACTTCAACTAATCAATTTTTTGGAGGATGAACTTCAACCTGGATTAGCACCATTCTATGTCCAATGACAACTGCATTGAAAAACAAGATATGATTTTTAACATTTTTGTGGCTTCAGATTATTTTGAGAGTCAAGAAACCAAAATGTTTTTAGTTATCACCTCTCAATAAGAATATATCTGTCTGCTTTATAACCTGGTAAGAACTGAAATTAAAAAAAGTTTATTATCTTGCACTATAAGACTTATCAATAAGCCATTTTTGAACTCAGAAGACCTTTAAGGCTCTTTTCTGCAATGTAATGTTTCTTTGTTCAGTGAAGAAAATGGGAAAAAAGCTGAACTTTTATTAAAAATAAATCACAGGAAGTAAGATTAGTCATTCTTTGATTTCCGAATAAAATTTATGCCATATTTTAAGTTATAAGTTTTCAGATGAAAAGATGTATTTCTTTTACATTTTATTTTAAGTATCTCTATTTACTAATGAGAAACAGGTAAGAAAAAGGATATTTCATCACTCTCTTTCTCCTGGAAGGTTAAATAAAAAACAGGGACCGGAAGCTTGGAATTTAGGCAGGGGTAAAAGAAAGATTTTTTTTTTTTTCCGAAATAAAATAATAACAAAATAAAGAAAATACTTGATTGTTATTTTTCTCAATTAAATTCACAAATCTTTGCATTATTGCTTTAAACCTTGCCAAAAAAGAGACAAGTCATTAGTTTTAGACTGATTCTTCTCCATTTTTGGATTCTGTGACCTTTAGATTCTGGTTTCCATTTGAACAGTTGAATTTTCATATATTTTAGTAAAATGCAGAAGTCTAATTTGTGAAGAGGGCAGCAACAAGTATTAGAAGCCTACTGGCATGGGAAATTTATACCATCATGAATATGACTGTTTTTAAAATTAAAGAAAAATGCTATTTCCAGTTTCTGTTTTACAGTTCCCTGGAAAGTAACTAAAATTAAGAATAAAGGGGGTAAGAAGAATGTATAAGTGAATTTATTTAGAAAGAGAGTGGAAAGAAAGAATTTTTGGGTAGATGCAGGAAGAAGGAAAAGAAGAGAAGGTTAGATCAACTATTAAGTAGAAGGAAAAATATACCATCACCCTAGTGTAATTTTGGTTATTTACTCATTAGGAGGCCCTCATATACTAAAAAACTCACTAGACAGATAAATAGCAATGTGCAAATATACACTGCTACATAAATTTAGGAGGGAAAAAGGCATTACTGAAACCTGAATTTCTTTATTGAATAATTTACTTTGTCATCATAAATGTAATGCTATATTGCCTTGCAGTGCAACTACTGGAGAGATGTGTTGGTAAAGCCAAGTCCCAAGAGGGATGGCTGAAGAATGATCAAAAGCTTGGATTTTTTTTTTTTTTTTTTTTTTTTGCTTAGGTTATTTTTATCGTTTTGTTTTGGTTCCTGGAATTTCTGATTAATTTGACAATACTGGTACAGACTGGTATTTTGAACTTCCTTCCTGCTGTTGGGGTTTCAGTTTAGTCCTAGTTTTTTTCTGTTAAAGGAATTTTTTCCCATAGCATGTTGCTAGGAGATAAATGGCCATACTTGAGAGGAGATAGCCATACTTAAGAAAGACAAAAGGGCCCGGCCAGGCTTTTGTTCTCACCTGGCGGGCAGTTCAGTTCGCTCTCAGCGTCTGGAGAGAGAAGCCGCGGAGAGAAGAGCTGCTGGTTCCCGTTTTCGGCGTCTTTCCTTTCTGCTGGGAACAACACCGGGGATCCCAAAGCTGCTTTTCCCTGCCCTGCTGGAGGCTGGGCTGTGGCCGCCCGCCCCGCTGCTGCTTCGAGCCTTCGCTACGCTGTAGCCGTGCTTACCCTGCCTGCCTGGAGCCCCGGGGGGTTCCCCTTTTGGATACATCTCGTCTGCCACCCGGGATTTGTGTTTGTGCCTGCCGCTCCAGCCTACCAGTCCAGCCTGCTGTTTCCGGGAACCGGGACCAGCTGCCCACCGGTTTGTGGAGCTCCTTTGTTCCATCCTTCCCCGGGATCCCAGGGCATCAGAGCAGCCGCGTGTTCCCCGAGCTCGCTCCGGAGCGCCCCCTGCAGCCGCGGGGGAACCATCGCACCTGCCCTGCTCACCGGGAGCCGCCAGCGATCCCTGCCGGCTGCGAGCGGAACTGCACCCGAGGGGAAATAGCCTGACAGCCGAGAAGGCTGGGACTGGGTTTGTGTTTGCTGTTACTGTCACAGTTGTTGCTGTTTTGTTTGACTAGTTATATATATACATCTATATATATATAGTAAAGAACTGTTATTCCTATTTCCCACATCTTTGCCTAAAGACCCTTGATTTCAAAATTATAATAACTCAGAGGGAAAGGGGTTATCTCTGCCACTCCAAGGGAGGCTCCTGCCTTCCTTAGCAGACACCTGTCTTTCAAACCGAGACAGATCTTGGCGCCCAACGTGGGGCCTGAGGGCATTAAGAGAGAGAGGTGAAAAAGGAATAACAGTTCCTGAATAACTTAAGTTTGTGTGTTGGATATAGGAACCTTGGTAGGCAGCACTATGTGGTCTACTTTGCCCTGGTTCGGGTGGCATGTGGCCGTGGCTATATTCTTTCCCTTTGCAGCCCCCTACTTGAATATGGGTCCTCTCACTAAGGCTACCATTGCCGTTATCCAGCTTGCGCTATGGGTCGAGAAGGTGAGGAATTCATGGGTTTTTAACTTCCTCCGGAATGTGGGCACGTGGATAAACGGTTATCACACACTGAGCTCATGTTTTTGGGGTTATGTCAACAATGGTACCTTCTGTGAGGAAATGACACCAGGGGAAGTTTTCCCCCAACCCCTCAACCAGTTATTTGGACCCACCCCATCAATTTTTGAAGGGTTTAGATTCCCTCTGAATACTAACCACCTGCTGCTGGTAGGCCTACTCTATTTAGCATTCAAGGATAAGTTGAGATTGGCTTGGATAACTACCCAGACACCAGCCCCAGAGACTAGAGATCCTGCCCCAGAGCCTGACCCTGCCCCAGAACCTGACATGGCCCCAGAGAGTAGAGTTCCTACCCCAGAGCCTGGTCCTGCCCCGGAACCTGACACAGCCCCAGACACTAGAGATCCTACCCCAGAGCCTGATTCAGCCCCAGAGCCTGACACAGCCCCAGACACTAGAGACCCTGCCCCACAGCCAGATACCGCCCAACAGCCCACCTCAGAAATGGACTACCCGAAATGGGTGGGGGTACTGGCGAAAGGGATGCAGGAGATGTGCCAGGAGATGGGCCAGGTGCGCAAGGAGATATGCCAGGAGATGGGCCAGGTGCGCAAGGAGATGCGCCAGGAGATGGGCCAGGTGCACCAGGGGATATGCCAATTGCTAAGGGAATACACCTCCTCAGCTAGTGAAAAAACCTCTCCCTGCCCCAAAAAGGGTGAGGCTGACGGTGCAGCAGTGGAACCCACAGATGTTACAACCGCCCAGGTTTCAGCTGAACCCCAAGGACAAGTACAGCCAGCAGCAGTCGCCCCTGTGCAAAGGAGGAAGTGTAAGACCAAATCAGTACGACCAGTTAATGATGATGGGGAACCAGGGCCCTCACAACCAGCAGGGGAGCCAGAGCCAGAAATCATCATTGAGTCCCTGTCGTACGACAGTCTCCGTGGTATGCGAGACGACATTGTGCGAAGGGGGCGTGAGCCTTATACAACCTGGCTGCTTCGGGTTTGGGACCTCATGGGCACAAGTGTGCAACTGGATAGTGGTGAGGCAAGGTATCTGGGATCGTTGACCCAGGACCCAGGTGTGAACCAGATATTTGTGAGGGAGCCAGGGCCCCTTTCTCTCTGGGACCGGCTCTTAATGAGTGTGAGAGAAAGGTTCATTCACAAAGAAAGAATGCAGGAGTACCATCATAGAATGCAGTGGAAGACACTCGAGGAAGGGATCCAGCAGCTAAGAGAGGTGGCAGTATTAGAGGTACTCTTTGGAAGGGATGGACAGCACGGTAATGACCCCGATAAGGTCAGGTGCACAGGACAGATGATGTGGAACCTGGCAAGGCTAGGGCCATCGCAATACACCACTTTCATTGCAACCATTGATGCTGACAATACCCGAGAAACAGTGGGCTCTGTTGCCAACAAGCTCAGGAATTATGACAGTATGGTCAACGGTCCACTGAAAACTCATGTCTCTGCTGTGGTCCAGGACCTCAAAGAGGAGATAAAGGAGATAAGGGAGGAGATGAGGAAGGTCAGTGTGGCACCAGTGCGAGTCACAGGCCCCCAGGTCAGAGCCCGTCGTCCCCTTGCTAGAGAGAGAGGGTACACCCCACGAGCTGAGCTCTGGTTTTTCCTGTGTGAGCATGGGGAAGACATGAGAAGGTGGGATGGGAAACCCACTTCTGTCCTGGCAGCGCGGGTGCGTGAACTCAAGGAGGGAGGCACTAACCGAGGGGGTTCCGCTAAGGTGAAAGTAGCCTCAGCCTCCCGTGACCGAGCTGCCAGGTATTACAGACAGGAGGATGATATGTCAGATCCCCTCGAAGGTACCTCTAGTATGTATGCCCAGGGCAAGAATGATAACCAGGGCTAGAGGGGCCCTGCCTCTAGCCAGGAAGAGGCACGGGAGAACCGGGTTTTCTGGACAGTGTGGATCCGATGGCCTGGCACATCAGAGCCACAAAAATATGATGCATTGGTTGATACTGGGGCACAGTGTACTTTAATGCCATCGGGACATGTGGGGGCAGAACCTGTATCCATCGCAGGGGTGACCGGGGGATCACAGCAGTTGACCCTTTTGGAAGCTGAGGTGAGCCTGACTGGGAAGGAGTGGCAAAAGCATCCGATTGTGACCGGCCCAGAGGCCCCGTGTATTCTGGGCATAGACTTCCTCCGGAATGGCTATTACAAAGACCCAAAGGGACTCAGGTGGGCGTTTGGGATTGCTGCTGTGGAGGCAGAGGGCATTAGGCAGTTGAACACCCTGTCCGGACTGTCTGAGAATCCTTCTGCAGTTGGGCTCCTGAAAGTGGAAGAGCAACGAGTGCCAATTGCCACCTCGACAGTGCACCGCCGGCAGTATCGGACAAATCGAGATGCTGTGATTCCCATCCACAAGATGATTCGTGAGCTGGAGAGCCAAGGGGTGGTCAGCAAGACCCACTCACCCTTCAACAGCCCCATTTGGCCTGTGCGCAAGTCTGATGGGGAATGGAGATTGACTGTGGACTATCGTGGCTTGAATGAAGTGACTCCACCGCTGAGCGCTGCTGTGCCCGACATGTTGGAGCTCCAGTATGAGCTGGAGTCCAAAGCAGCAAAGTGGTATGCCACCATTGACATTGCCAATGCATTTTTCTCCATTCCTCTGGCAGCAGAGTGCAGGCCCCAGTTTGCTTTCACCTGGAGGGGTGTGCAGTACACCTGGAACCGACTGCCCCAGGGGTGGAAGCACAGTCCCACCATCTGCCATGGACTGATCCAGGCTGCACTGGAAAAGGGTGAGGCCCCAGAACATCTGCAGTACATTGATGACATCATTGTGTGGGGGAACACCGCAACAGAAGTGTTTGAGAAAGGAGAAAGAATAATCCAAATTCTCCTAAAAGCTGGTTTCGCCATCAAGAAGAGCAAAGTCAAGGGGCCTGCCCGAGAGATCCAGTTCCTGGGAGTGAAGTGGCAAGATGGACGGCGTCAGATTCCCACTGAGGTCATCAATAAGATCACTGCGATGTCTCCACCAACCAACAAGAAGGAAACACAAGCTTTCCTAGGCGCCATAGGTTTCTGGAGGATGCACATTCCTGAGTACAGCCAGATTGTGAGCCCTCTCTACCTGGTTACCCGCAAGAAGAACGATTTCCACTGGGGCCCAGAACAACAGCAAGCCTTTGCCCAGATCAAGCAGGAAATCGCTCACGCCGTAGCCCTTGGCCCAGTCAGGACAGGACCAGAGGTGAAGAACGTGCTCTACTCTGCAGCTGGGAACAATGGTCTGTCCTGGAGCCTCTGGCAGAAGGTGCCTGGTGAGACTCGGGGCCGACCGCTGGGATTCTGGAGCCGAAGCTACAGAGGGTCCGAAGCCAACTACACTCCCACAGAGAAAGAAATCTTGGCAGCTTATGAAGGAGTCCAAGCTGCCTCAGAGGTAATTGGAACTGAGGCACAACTCCTCCTGGCACCCCGACTACCGGTGCTGGGGTGGATGTTCAAAGGAAAGGTTCCCTCCACGCATCACGCCACCGATGCTACTTGGAGCAAATGGATCGCCCTCATCACGCAGCGCGCCCGAATTGGAAACCCAAGTCGCCCTGGGATCTTGGAAATAATTACGAACTGGCCAGAAGGTGAGACTTTTGGGTTATCTTCTGAAGAAGAAGAGGAGCAGGTGACGCGTGCCGAAGAAGCCCCACCGTATAACGAGCTACCAGAGAGTGAAAAACAATATGCCCTCTTCACTGATGGTTCCTGCCGAATTGTAGGCGCTAGCCGGAAATGGAAAGCCGCTGTATGGAGCCCCACACGACAAGTTGCACAGGCTACGGAAGGAGAAGGTGGATCGAGCCAATTTGCTGAACTCAAAGCCGTTCAATTAGCTCTGGACATTGCTGAAAGAGAGAAGTGGCCAAAGCTCTACCTTTACACTGATTCATGGATGGTAGCCAATGCTCTGTGGGGTTGGCTGGAAAGGTGGAATAAGGCAAAATGGCAGCGCAGAGGAAAACCAATCTGGGCTGCTGAGGAGTGGAAAGACATTGCCGCTCGAGTAGAGAAGCTATCTGTGAAGGTCCGTCATGTAGATGCTCACATTCCCAAGAGCCGGGCTAATGAAGAACATCGTAATAACAAGCAGGTAGATCAGGCTGCGAAAATAGAGGTGTCCCAGATAGACCTGGATTGGCAACATAAAGGAGAGTTGTTCCTAGCTCGATGGGCCCATGATGCCTCAGGCCATCAGGGCAGAGATGCCACCTATAAGTGGGCACGAGACCGAGGGGTGGATCTGACCATGGACAGTATCTCCCAGGTCATCCATGACTGTGAGACATGCGCTGCGATCAAGCAGGCCAAGCGGGTGAAGCCCCTGTGGTATGGTGGGCGGTGGTCCAAATACAAGTATGGGGAGGCCTGGCAGGTTGATTACATCACACTGCCTCAAACCCGCCAAGGCAAGCGCCATGTGCTCACAATGGTAGAAGCCACCACAGGATGGCTGGAGACCTACCCTGTGCCTCACGCTACTGCCCGGAACACCATCCTGGGCCTTGAAAAGCAAGTCCTTTGGAGGCATGGTACCCCTGAGAGGATTGAATCTGACAATGGGACTCACTTCAAGAACAGCCTTATAAACACCTGGGCTAGAGAACATGGCATTGAGTGGGTGTACCACATCCCTTACCATGCACCAGCAGCTGGGAAGGTTGAGCGGTGTAATGGACTGCTTAAAACCACCTTGAAGGCACTGGGTGGGGGGAGTTTCAAAAACTGGGAGGTGCATTTAGCAAAGGCCACCTGGTTAGTTAACACCCGAGGCTCCACCAGCCGAGCCGGCCCTGCCCAATCCGAACCCCTACAAACAACAGATGGGGATAAGGTTCCAGTGGTGCACATGAGAGGTATGCTTGGAAAAACTGTTTGGGTAAAGTCTGCCTTGAGCAAAGACAAACCCATCCGTGGGGTTGTTTTTGCTCAGGGACCAGGTTGTACCTGGTGGGTGATGCAAAGGGATGGAGAGACCCGATGCATACCGCAAGGGGACCTTGTTTTAGGGTGAACTACCCATGGCTCTGTACCTGTATCAGTATCAGCATGTACATATGTATATAATTTAGGTGATGCTTGTATTTATATGGTTAAAAAGTTAAGTTTCATGTAACATGTTAATATGGAAAAAAATTCGGGGTGGATAATGTTGGGGTTTCAGTTTAGTCCTAGTTTTTTTTCTGTTAAAGGAATTTTTTCCCATAGCATGTTGCTAGGAGATAAATGGCCATACTTGAGAGGAGATAGCCATACTTAAGAAAGACAAAAGGGCCCGGCCAGGCTTTTGTTCTCACCTGGCGGGCAGTTCAGTTCGCTCTCAGCGTCTGGAGAGAGAAGCCGCGGAGAGAAGAGCTGCTGGTTCCCGTTTTCGGCGTCTTTCCTTTCTGCTGGGAACAACACCGGGGATCCCAAAGCTGCTTTTCCCTGCCCTGCTGGAGGCTGGGCTGTGGCCGCCCGCCCCGCTGCTGCTTCGAGCCTTCGCTACGCTGTAGCCGTGCTTACCCTGCCTGCCTGGAGCCCCGGGGGGTTCCCCTTTTGGATACATCTCGTCTGCCACCCGGGATTTGTGTTTGTGCCTGCCGCTCCAGCCTACCAGTCCAGCCTGCTGTTTCCGGGAACCGGGACCAGCTGCCCACCGGTTTGTGGAGCTCCTTTGTTCCATCCTTCCCCGGGATCCCAGGGCATCAGAGCAGCCGCGTGTTCCCCGAGCTCGCTCCGGAGCGCCCCCTGCAGCCGCGGGGGAACCATCGCACCTGCCCTGCTCACCGGGAGCCGCCAGCGATCCCTGCCGGCTGCGAGCGGAACTGCACCCGAGGGGAAATAGCCTGACAGCCGAGAAGGCTGGGACTGGGTTTGTGTTTGCTGTTACTGTCACAGTTGTTGCTGTTTTGTTTGACTAGTTATATATATACATCTATATATATATAGTAAAGAACTGTTATTCCTATTTCCCACATCTTTGCCTAAAGACCCTTGATTTCAAAATTATAATAACTCAGAGGGAAAGGGGTTATCTCTGCCACTCCAAGGGAGGCTCCTGCCTTCCTTAGCAGACACCTGTCTTTCAAACCGAGACACCTGCTCATTTAATTTAATGGATGAATAAAAATTTTCCACAGAAATTACAATAGCAGGAGAAGTTCGTAAGACCATATTCAGCAGACTTTGAAAACATCCATTCCTGTAATTCTGACAGGTGTGAGTCTGCTAATGCAGAAGTCATTTGTATTGAGATTATTACATTTCAGTAATAATCAATGACTACTGAATCTCTACCTGATGATGTCCAAGTGCACTCCTGTACACTTACAAACTAAAGCACAAAAAATCCACTGGAGAAAAGGCATCTGGGGGGAAAATAAGGCTTCTTTGTGTTTGGTGAGCTTCCAGGACACGGCTTGCTGTGTTCTTAATCTATCCATAAAAAAATTGGAAATTTTGTTTGTTAATTTTCCTAAGTGATAAGACTTTAATGCTGATTGCAATCTACTTGGGCCAGTTTAAGGAAAATTCATAAAACTGCTCTCAGTTCCTACACTCCAGAGAAAAAGTCTAAGAATGCAAGACTCTACTTGTAACTGTTCTGATTTCAACAAAATGGGATGGCAGTAATGTGGTGATGGTAAATACATCATGATGCAAAGATAATCTTAAAGGATATCCTCAAAGGGTAAGGTTAAAAAAGCTGTAGTGCAAAGTTTTCCCACATAAATTGTGTGAAAACAATTTTATAAAATTGTATATAAATATTGCGGTATAAATTGGTCACAATTGAGGTCAGACTGAAACACATATTATGAACCAGTTTTGAAATGTTTTTTCTCAGATTGGCAGAAATTAAGATGGCTGGCTCACAGAACTGAGGTTTAAGATTAAAAGTATTTCCTCACCATAATCTCCATGCCAGTCCCTTTCCTATCATGGGTAATTTGACTAACTTCACATAATCTCTTGTATGCCAATGTGGACACATTATTTTATAGTCAAATACTGGTATATGCATATAAAAAAACAACAAAAAAATTATCTCAGAGGTTCAGAAAAGACAACAATTTTTACTTCAGATAGAAATGACAGTCCACTGCAATTCACCACTATCCAAGTGCAAAGCATCCCACAAGAGATGGATTGTACAAGTGATGTCTGATAAACTGTAAAAGATTATAAAATTTTTTGTGTGAGTGGACAGTTGCATCATGATTACTTTTCCTATAATGCCAATTAGTGGGGGGTTTTGTGTTGTACTGTGTTGCAGTGGGGATACTGCAACACACCTATATCAAACCAGGAGTCCCGTGGAAAAGAAATATATACGGACGGATTCTTGCTAGATGTTTCAGAGATGTTTATTTCCCCAGCCGCATTGCCGGGCTCTGCCGAGAGACTCTGCCCCAGTCACAGGACCCGAGCTGCTTTGCCCGCGCAGGGGAACACAAACCAACCCATGGGGAACGAGGCTGAGCAGGGGCAGGGAAACCCCGTGCCTCCCTCAGGGCTACATGGCAGGGGAGGGACCCCAACATCTCACCCGTTTTATTTTAATAAAAGGAGAATGAAGACAACTGGATAAACATAACAGGGACAGTTTCAAAACAAAACAAGCCACCCTCCTGAGTCTTTAAATGTCCAAACAGATTCTGTGGAACATCTTAGGGCTGTTAGAAGGGAGACAGAACTCTCTGGACATGCCTGTGGGGAAACTGAGGCAGGAGAGGGTTCAATCTCTTCCCTCCCCCTTTTCATCCCCCCATCGGCATCGGAGAGGAATTGCAGGGAAATGGAATTGTATAAGGAAGCCATGGGGTGAAAAACGGATTAGGAATAAACTGGGGATAGGGTAAACTTAGGAAAGGGTTCATATTGGGTATAGGGTAAAAGGGGAAATTAGGCTGTGGGTAGGGAAATTGCTGGAGTGGATATTGTTTATAATTTTGTGCATAACGGCTGCCTTTGACGGGAATACCTCCAGGCCCAGTAACATTCGCTGCTTGTAAACCCTTCTTTCCTTGCACTATATCAAATTGAACAACTTCCCCATCTCCTACACTTTGCAGGTAATTTTAGGGTTATTCCTTTTAATGGCAGTTCTATGGATGAATAAATCTTCCCCTGTATCATCTCGTGTTATAAATCCATAGTTGTTTTTTACATTGTACCATTTCACAGTTCCTGTGACTTTCGTTGCTAGAACGTCTCCTATCACGTGCTTGCGTGTTCGTCGTGGGTGCCGGTCCCGCGTGGCCGCCGCCTCGCCGACTCCGACGTCTCGGTCAGGCCCCCGCGCCGCGGCCGCTCTGCGCTCTCTGCACGGCCCCGCTCCGGCGCCTGTCTGGGCTCTGCACGGCCCCGCTCCGGCGCCTGTCTGGGCTCTGCACGGCCCCGCGCTGCCATCGCCGCTGGCCCCACACCCCGTGAGCGGCTCCGCTCCACAAACTCCACGCTGCTTCGAGAGCGGCCTCGTTTCGGCTCGGCGCTGCGCGGCTTGTGTCACTGTGGAAACCGCCGCTTCTCCCTCCACAGGGCTCTCCGAGCCGTATGCACAGAGCGGGCTTCCACGCTGACCTCCGGTTCCTGGCTGCTCGTGGCCCACGGCACCCATGGCGCCTGCGGCGTCGCTCCCTCACTCGCGGCCGCGTGGCCAGGGACCCCGAGACAGGGATGGGGTCCGCAGTAAGGCGCGCGCTCCCGAGGGGGCCGGGCACATCCAGCGCAGGCACCTCCGCTGGCACAGCTGCAGTCATACACTCCTGGGGTGGCTGCCACGCGGTCTCGGCCACGGGAGAGGTATGATCTTCTGCTTTAGGGGTAATGGGACCATACAGATGCTCCTGAAGAGCGTCAGTGATTACATAGGATCCGCGGACAGCTTCTATCGCTCGTCCATCCCTTAGCTTATCACAGATCTCGTTCCAGTAACACTCCTGATAATATCCAGGAGGTCCGATATCAAAAAGTAAGTCTCGAGAAATACAGGGGAACCCTTTGAAAAGCCAGATAAAAAATGTTCAAGATCTCCCGGTTCCAATACTTTTCTGTTTTGTTGTTCAAGGATTCCTTTTACTTCTAGATACATTTTTTTCTGTGGCTCAGAGAGCCCCATTTCCCACGATTCTTCCATAGTCCAGATATGGAATAGCGAAACAAAACCAAGAAGAGGAATCCAAAGTTTCCAGGGTTTACTCACATAAATCAGTCGCTTAGGGATCGGGGATCGTTCTAGCCTCAATTCTCCACCATTATGTTGCAGTGGGGATACTGCAACACGCCTATATCAAACCAGGAGTCCCGTGGAAAAGAAATATATACGGACGGATTCTTGCTAGATGTTTCAGAGATGTTTATTTCCCCAGCCGCATGGCCGGGCTCTGCCCAGGAACTCTGCTACAGTCACAGGACCCGAGCTGCTTTGCCCGCGCAGGGGAACACAAACCAACCCATGGGGAACGAGGCTGAGCAGGGGCAGGGAAACCCCGTGCCTCCCTCAGGGCTACATGGCAGGGGAGGGACCCCAACAGTACTGATTTCCAGAGATCTAATATTTATTTCATCATCTTTGAAACACATCCGATACTTCAAATATATGGGCTGTTTAAATAAAAACTGTGAGCCAGGTTATCCTAATTGAAGGGACAGAGAACCTTGGATTTCATTCTCAGTTAAACAGAATACTTTCCTTGATTGTTAAACAAAGTGTTGTGCTAAATATGAGAGGGGCCATTTTTCAAAATCTTTCAACTAAACTTGTATTCACTGGTTTCCCTCAGCTAAAATCATATTAGATGCAATAATATTGCGCAGTTAGCCACAAAATATGTGTTTTAATTTTCCCAGTAGAAAGGAAACTTGATGAGGATTGCTTTTGATAAATGCAGCATATTTGCATATTGTAAAATAAAATATGCTTCTTTGCATGGAATCATATAACAGCATATATTAAAAATTGTATTTCTTGGGAACAAAGGAAAAAATTCCCTGAACTTATCTGAGTATTTTAATGAATAGAAAGAGGTGTTCTATTTTCTTTCAGCATCTGAGGGAGTTACCTTCATGAAGGTCATATTCCTGTAAGGATTTAAAAAAAAAATCTTTTTACTTCTTGCATATATGAACAAAATGATTTAAATATATATATATATATATATATATATATATATATATATATATATAAAAGTCAACTTTAATATAGGGAATGGTATAAGTGAGTTTGCAACTGAGAATTGTAGGACAGAGTAATAACCATTGCAGATAACATTTCAAAAGTGCTTTCATTCTAACCTTGAGTTTTCACTCTTAACATTCTGAACTCTTTAACTTAGGGGGGATGTTTTTAGATGTAATCTCTCTACTTCCTTCCTTGCTGTTTTCTTTCTGTTTAGTACTTTGTTTTAATTTTGCTATTATATACATTTAATGTTGCTAGATTTTATTTGGGACAGTTTGAGGGAAAAATCACTGTCTTTAGAGATATAAAGTAATCATGTAGCATTGTTTGTCTAAGCATGGAAAACTGATAGTGGCAGAAATTGAAATACATTATGTTATTGCAAAGAGAAGTACCTTGGAGTGGTCTGATGAGAACTGATGTTGATTTGACAGAGTTCTCAGCTATTCAAAGCTGCTTTCCCCATCTGAACGGTGTGGTTTTTTACAAGAGTGTTCAGCTTTGTTCATATTTTCTTTGCAATGGAAATTTAATTGCTGCTATTTCAGTTGTGATAACTCTGGGTTAGCACTGAACATTTTGGAAAGAACTTCACTGTGAGAGTAGGTTATAGAGATGCGTGCTATGGGTTATCTGGAGTTATCAGCAGGCAATGCCTTTTGCTGTTAATGATGTGCCTTTCCTGTATGTCTGTGCCAGGATTTGGTGATTCAGTGGAACATATATTTGCAGAAGTGGATTTCTGCTCCAAGAACCAGGTGAACCCTTTCAGGGCTGACTTATCATAAGCAAGACTGCTTCAGAGAGAGAGCAAACAGTGTGGTTTTATTTGATACCCGAAATTACTCTATTCCCAAAGAGTATTATAGAGTGAAAATAAGCAGGCCAGAGACATTGCTATAGAGATTGTAATTAAGACCAGCCCTCCTGTATGAGTGTGGAACTCAGTAGGAATATCTACCATAGAGGGAAAGTAAAACTTTAATATGGGAATGAGCATTTTAGGAAAAGGACGAGTCTGATGCTGTTTTATATTGCCCTGGTTTGATAACAACAAACACTAATGAGCTGGTGAGCCTCCTAATGCCTCTCCCTTTCATGGTGCTGGAACCATCAAACCCTGTCAACAATCTGAGCCCATCTTCAGTTAAACTTTACAAAACTAGCAAGCACGTTTTGAGGATTTATAGTCCACTCTCAGCTAGTTTGATCTCTAGAGAGTGAAAGGAACAGCAATTAAAAATCATATTCCTTTAATTTGTTTATATAGAAGCAATTTTAAATAAAAGCTGCCAGAACTGAGAGCTGATGTATGAAAATTTGAAAGGCATTTCCTTGGAACATTTACTATATCCTGTTTCTGAAGAAAATCAATTCCACATATATGTTGTGAACGTTAACAGATTATCAGCAGAAGAACATCAGTTCAAACAACAAATGGGATCAATTATTTTCAAAAACAAAAAATTAGGGGTTTCTTCTATATACTTTTCTTTTCAAAGCAGTACCATGCACCATTTGAAATTGTGTTGCAGTTTTAAGTACAAACTGCAATGGTAGCTCAAATACGTTCTTTATTTCTCTGTTCCGTTTTCATTGGATCTGGCCAGATGCTTCAAGTAATTATATGTCTGACACAGACAAGTAATAGTGATAAATGGGTGATCCTATCTCTCTTTGACTCTAAAGGATTGTCAAGACGTTAGTTGATAGATCGGAGCTGAATTTAAAGAAAAAAATTAAATATCCAGTCCCGTGTAATTTATAAATCAGGACATTTGGTATTAATCTGCCTTCTGCAAAATGAACCAACTTAGGGGAAAATGTCCACATTAAACAGAGAGATACTCTATGGAAGCCACATTTTACAGTTACAGCCAACTTTGGTTCAAGTCTAAATGTTAAAACGCTCTTTATCCAACTAAAAAGGGGGTTTTTAATAAATTCTGGAACATTTTCCTGCAATAATCTCCACATGTACTTTTTATAAATGTAAACACTAGCTGTTGCTATGCCCTGATTTTATTTTAACCTGAACTGTATTTACTATACCTAAGGATAATTCACATGTAGCAAAGAGCCCCAATATTTGTATTTTAGAATAAATATTATGAATATCTCTCTCAGGGGAAGAAAATGTTTAGATAACCTGCCTTTCACACGGAAAAGCTGGCTGCTGAACCTTCAAGCCAGCAGTTCTTCCCTTTCTTTCTAACTGAGAGACAGTACTACATATGAAAATTCAGTGCCTCCTGGCCATACTTAAGAAACCCTATTTCTTTGTGAAAGAGGGAGAACGTATGGGAGCTGTAAATAAATAATGATTGCCAAAGATCAGAGGAATTTTTACACAAGACCAAAGCAATTTAAGCTCATTCTTTGATACAAACCATTAATAATTCAACACAGTGGTAATTTTGGTATTGCTAGAATTCCTAACAATTGAACTGATCTCCAGGTTGTTAGCAGATCAGTAAGAATTATGTTATTAGTAGCTGACTTCTGCTGAAGTCATATGATTCAATGTTTAATTTAAGCATTAGGTATGACTTTCTAAAAGGCCCTGGAAATCTCTTTGAAAACAGCACAATACTCATTTGACAACAACACACAGTTCTTTAACAAGTATTTCATGCCCACTTGTCAAAAGCAATCACTGAACTACTATTTATCAAGTAATTCAGGAGTTTGATTTAAAGGATGATACCTTAATGAAATAGCATGCTAGACATCAGAGAGGAAAATCAGCAAAACTTCTGCCTCTTATCCTTTCCAATAGGAATATCTAGAATAATTATATACTCACTCAGGAAGGTTTAACCCCATTATAAACATAAAATTCAGTCCTATGTCAGTGGGGACTCACCCTTAGAATCCCACTCCAAACAAAGGGTATGAAACACGGACACTGACTTCTTCTTTACAGAAGATTATTTTGCTTGTACGTCCTGCCAAGTCTCAGGCAGTATGAGCTGGATCTCTAAGAGAATCCTTCTGTTGCTGTCGTGCCTACACCTCACACATTTGCAGGGCAGTATCCCAGGCCCCAGGCCCTAGTTTTGCCCACACAAGCAGAGAGAGTAGAGCTGACTCCTTGCTCATCAAGTAGAAGGGAGCACATGGAGTTTTACAAAAGCAGGAGTGTGTGCTTCCTAATGAAGTGCAGAGACCAGTGAACATCCTTCATCTCACCTCCTCTCTGCCTCTTGCAGTGCTTTAAATCCTTTCCTCTGTGATGGGGCTTGCCTTATCCGTTAGATAAAGTAAATCTCAACACCCTTCTTGGGCGGGTATCTTGCCACTGGTGTGACCTTTTCTTCAGACCAGAGAAGGGGTACCTCACACATCGTAAGCCAGGAACACTGACAGGATCAGGCATATGAAATGGGTAAAAATTTGAAGTGACCAAGCTTTCACATAGGAACAAAACAGCAATACTCAGTTCAGAGTGCTATTAGGTAAAATAGTGATCCAGGAAACTTTTCTAATCTATAGTCAGTTACTGTCAGCAATCTAGTCTTGTTTATTGTAGATAATATTCTTTTACTGGGCTTTTTTCCTCAGCAGATGTAAAAATAAAACTCCATTGAAGCCAGTGGAGTACTTGATTTATCTTAACTGAATACCTGTCCCCACAGAAGAGAGCACTTCCCTTCCAAAATATTCACCCTTTCTTTTCTGTTATTAACTTACTGCTAATAGTAATCTTCAATTTTTTAATAACTATTTTTTAGCAATTAACTATTTAATTACAATTCTTCATAATAATTTTTAATAAGTGTGTAGGCAAATGCACTTTTAATAACAAGTAAAAGATTCCAAAAAGGAAAGGAAAGAGGAAAGGAAAGGAAAGGAAAGGAAAGGAAAGGAAAGGAAAGGAAAGGAAAGGAAAGGAAAGGAAAGGAAAGGAAAGGAAAGGAAAGGAAAGGAAAGGAAAGGAAAGGAAAGGAAAGGAAAGGAAAGGAAAGGAAAGGAAAGGAAAGGAAAGGAAAGGAAAGGAAAGGAAAGGAAAGGAAAGGAAAGGAAAGGAAAGGAAAGGAAAGGAAAGGAAAGGAAAGGAAAGGAAAGGAAAGGAAAGGAAAGGAAAGGAAAGGAAAGGAAAGGAAAGGAAAGGAAAGGAAAGGAAAGGAAAGGAAAGGAAAGGAAAGGAAAGGAAAGGGGAAAGAGGAAAGGAAAGGGGAAAGAGGAAAGGAAAGGGGAAAGGGGAAAGGGGAAAGGGGAAAGGGGAAAGGGGGAAAGGGGAAAGGGGAAAGGGGAAAGGGGAAAGGGGAAAGGGGAAAGGGGAAAGGGGAAAGGGGAAAGGGGAAAGGGGAAAAGGGAAGGGAAGGGAAGGGAAGGGAAGGGAAGGGAAGGGAAGGGAAGGGAAGGGAAGGGAAGGGAAGGGAAGGGAAGGGAAGGGAAGGGAAGGGAAGGGAAAGGGAAGGGAAGGGAAGGGAAGGAAAGGAAAGGAAAGGAAAGGAAAGGAAAGGAAAGGAAAGGAAAGGAAAGGAAAGGAAAGGAAAGGAAAGGAAAGGAAAGGAAAGGAAAGGAAAGGAAAGGAAAGGAAAGGAAAGGGGAAAGGGGAAAGGGGAAAGGGGAAAGGGGAAAGAAAGGAAAGGAAAGGAAAGGAAAGGAAAGGAAAGGAAAGGAAAGGAAAGGAAAGGAAAGGAAAGGAAAGGAAAGGAAAGGAAAGGAAAGGAAAGGAAAGGAAAGGAAAGGAAAGGAAAGGAGAAAGTAAAGTAAAGGAAAGGGAAGGGGAAAGGAAAGGGAAGGAGAAAGGAAAGGGAAGAGGGGAAAGGAAAGGGAAGAGGGAAAGGGAAGGGGAAAGGAAAGGGAAGGGGGAAAGGAAAGGGAAGGGGAAAGGAAAGGGAAGGGGAAAGGGAAGGGAAGGGAAGGGAAGGGAAGGGAAGGGAAGGGAAGGGAAGGGAAGGGAAGGGAAGGGAAGGGAAGGGAAGGGAAGGGAAGGGAAGGGAAGGGAAGGGAAGGGAAGGGAAGGGAAGGGAAGGGAAGGGAAGGGAAGGGAAGGGAAGGGAAGGGAAGGGAAGGGAAGGGAAGGGAAGGGAAGGGGAAAGGGGAAAGGGGAAAGGGGAAAGGGGAAAGGGGGAAAGGGGAAAGGGGAAAGGGGAAAGGGGAAAGGGGAAAGGAAAATGAGAAGAGAAAAAAGAAAAATAATAAAGGAAGAGAGAAATCCAGCATAAAGTGAGCTGGCAAAACAGTGAACTTCCAGATGTGCATTAGTTTATATTTAGACAGGGTCAGTTAACATATTTCTGTTCTGGCATGTGCATTCATCTTCTGAACAGGATGGAAATTCAACATAATGAGCACCTGATCATTCATTACTAATAAGCCAGATATGCCCTGTTATTTAATTTGCTCTTTCGTAATTTCATACGGTACATATTGCTTAACACTATACCAGTCAATGTAACGGAGAAAGCTCATCTTCATCCTTTTCACCTTCCTTACTAGTAAATGGATTTAGAAAAAGGAATGTAGTCTATTATTCAGAGATGGTTTTAAGATGGTTCACAACAGGTTAATGAATGATGTCTAATACTCATATTAGACCAATCATATTAATAACAGAGAAGAGCACATGAGGGTCATAGTGCTAATTGCATAGGAGGTCCAGCCAGAAGGCATTTTTATCTTAGAATTCAAGACGCACCAAGTTTGACTAATCACCCACAGTGTGTTTGCAATTAAAATAACACTGTATTAACCCTGCCAATGTGACGTATCAATATTTTATGTGTGGCTTGACAGTTCTAAGCTGAACATTTGTAGTGCTTGATATTGCACTCACATAGAAAGCACACAGCTCTTGCTCTGCTCTAGACTGCAGCCAAGGATGCTACACAGGGGAAAATTCAGAGGTTTTTTTTCCTGAAATTTCATTTTCTTCTATTATTTTTAAGAATGGCTCAACTATCATCAAAAAGGGGTATTTTTTACCTTAAGTTGCTTTATAGACCACAAAAAAAACCCCAAAACTGGGGTGTTTTAGATGTTAAACACAATCCTACAGAAATCAATGGGAAAACTCCTCTGATTCATTTAGCTCCATCCTGAATTGAAAGAAATGAAGAAGAATATTTCATTTTAGTATGACCCCAGTTGATTGTTGCACAAAGTTCAAAGTAGTCACAAGGCATGCAGCTAACAATAGGTCCATGTATGAGGCAGATCACCTGGTTTGTTTTGGCACAGGGATCAGAGCATGTGGTTTCTGATAATGATGTGAGCTTCTCGTTTACGCGTGTAAAACCAATCAATCAACTTCACTTGCAGGTTGAACTCCATTTTCCAAATCTGATTGTCAAAGAAGAAGACATTGGTTCTTCCTCCTTAGCCCACATCTCCAAGATCTCCTTGACTCTCTGTCCAATTTTCCTGTAGATCTGGTTTCACTGGGCACCGTTTTCTGAAACCCACTCAAGCTGAATCACTTACAACTTAAAAAGAATAAAGAAATCCTGTTCCTCTCCCCCAGATTCTGATGAGTGCTGTGGATACTCCAAGTTCCCAGATCACATGCCCAGAATCATTGCATAACTTTTTAGGTTTTCTTTAAAAGAAACATTTTTCCAAAAGCCAGGTGGTCTTTGAGGTTTTTTTTTAAATTCCACTAAACTTGTTACAAAACAAAGCAAAAACTGTGAAACACTTGAAAATGTCTGTTCACAATGAACAAGCACTAGCTTCTTTGTTGTACCTCAGGTGTTTTATGATACGTTTTTGTGCCAATGGATTTTTTTTATATTATTCGTGTTGGTACTCGGAACACTTTCAAATGTTTGTCAATTGATGATCTCTACATAATAGGTGCAATCCATATCTGGGTCAGACCTTCCAGTTCAGGTACAATAGCTTGGCTCCCTGGAGCTAAGATTTTTTTCATGTAATAGATTTGTAAAGAACTGAAATGATGCCAAGTAGACTTAAATGTTTTTCCTCAACTTTTGCAAACAGTTGTGCTTCTGCTTGGATCTTCTGCAGACATATTTATATAAAGTTATTTCAGGTTTTAAAGACCATATTGAGAGAGGCCTATGAGACACAAATCTAGTAAAAGATTTTCTTTTTAGGCCCTTATATTCTTGTATTTCTTCAGAAATCCCTTCCTGAAGATTCCTGTACTTATCATTAGGATCAAGGTTTTTAAACTACAGAGAACACAGAATGATGTAAACTTCACAGTGAAACAAACAAAGATAACAAAGAAAATTCTTATAGGTCAGTAGTTACTAGGTCCTGCTGAACAATAAAGAAAGTTTCAAATTAAAATCTGTCATAAACCAGTTATTTAATTTTGCACAGATCATGGCTTGAAAACCACTTCAGTTTTTAGTGTCCCAAATCCAAACCTTTTCAAAATTAAACTGGACTATGAATCTTCAGTTTTCAAAGGACTATGGGTATGTGTTTTTGTTTTTTATTTCAGACATCTAGAGCTAACCAGAAGGTCTCATTCCTTCGACTTCAGGAAAACTTCCTGCAAAGCTATCGATTAAATCTTCATGCCTCCCCAGTAGATTTCAGACACAGTGAAAGGTCAAGCACTGTTCAACAAGTGGAAAAAATAGGCTGGTCATGTTGGATACCAAGACCCCAAAGTAGCCTGAGTGAAGTTCTGTAATGGCAATGAACATCCCTGATCATGTCATCCATTTTTAGAAATCCAAATTGGATCATGACTCAGCAGTGGGATCCAATTCTCTGTCAGGTTGGTCTTTGGGTGCTTTAGCAAACTAAAAATTTGAAATTATTGCACTGCCAGAAAAATGTTAAAATGTTTTTACATAGGAAGTCATAAATCACACATATATGTACGTTTTATATGTAACTACCTTACATACTCAAACAGGACTGGCAGGTTCAAAAACTCCCATCCATCTGAGGATAAGCACTTTACAAATCCATTTTCCTGCTGAGGAGGAACAGTAAGCTAGGAGTAGTTTTGACCTCGAACCTTCCCTTGTCCATCAGTGCTAAACAGCTAAAGTATGAACATCAGAGGTTTCTCTGCACCCTGAGAGAAGTGTGCATCCTTAAGTTTCTCCCCAGAAAAGCTGAGGCCATACTGTGCTAGAAAGCCACAACATCAACAAAGGATATATTAATCTATTAAGGAATATAAGCATTTAATGAAAAAGTTAGGAATCAAAGACGTAATGAAATTTGTATAAATAAAATTGGTGTTGCTTTGTGAAGACTGGAGGTGGTTCTTTCTATTTTTTGCAGGATAGGGATATTATTTTATAAGATTTGGCCTGGTTTTGTTCACTTATTTTTAATAAGACTTTTGTTGAACTGCAGAAGCCAAATGTAAATCCAAAGCTTCCTACTGCAGTTCAAAGAGTCATTGGAGAATCTTCAGGACATACAACTGGTATAATTTTTTCTTCTGTTTCTAGGCTGAGATTGTTTTCACTCCCAATCAGACTAATTTCCTAATACAGATTTACAATATAGATTGTCCATTTTTTGCTTTAATGTATTTTTTTTTTCTAATGAACACTTACTAAAGTTTTCTACTCCTGACAGGAAAGAGACTGCATCACCAAATGAAGAGTTTAAACCTCCAAAATTCAATGTGAAGATTCAAGGGCTGCTATACTGTAGTTCTCAGCAAGGTCTAAAGCCAGTAAGTGAAGTGAGAACAGCTTTGTTCTCTTTCTGTGCACATGTGCACGTGTGTACCTGCATTTGGCAGCACCCTCAGCCTGTTGCTGGTGGTGAGAGTTTCTTTACAAAGAAACCCAGAGAAAGGCATAGCAGACAACAAACTGGCAGATACTGGGTAGAAAGAAGAATAGGATAGGCAGGAGGCATTGGATATCTGCATATGCAATCACAATGGTAGTGTACTCAAAACCTTTCAGAAAAGTAAGAAAGACTTCCAGATATCCCTCATTGTCTTAAATGCACTGAAATATATGTATCTATATCTCAAGAGGTAGTATTTTTTCTAAAATATTCTACTCAGGACATGGAATTATTTCAAATCTCCTGTTTGTTGTTTTTGTTTGATTTTCTTGTTTTTACTTTGTTTTGCTTTAATTTTGTTAATATTGGAAAAAAAGTCCAGTAGGCAGTGAGTAAGGAAAGGTTTTGGTAGCATTTCATCTCTCAACATATACTTATCTACTCAGCCTCTTTAACCACAGTTGTGCACCCAAAGAGAGCATAGACCAGCCTTGAGCTAAAGCATTCACCGTGTGGCTGTTGATGAGTTGATCGCTCTCTAAAGGGCCTGATGAATTAGGCATAAGAGCTGCATGATAAGGAGGGTTCATTAGCATGAGCTTGCTCTCTCACCACCCAGAACATGCATCCCTAGACTGCAGGATGACTAAGGGCAGAGGGAGGGAGGCCAGCCAAAACCTTGCCAAGTGGATGGTGGAGGCACAGAGCAGAGCTGGGCTCCTACTGTGCCCTTTGCAGGGTGGTAGACCATGGAACACTGCAGACTGTTCAAGCCCTTTGTTGTTAGCTCTGCATGGAACAGAGCAGAATAAATATAGAGAGTCTCGCAGAAGTTGTTTATCATTAAAAGTTCACTTGTTTTCCTTCAAAGTACTTTTCAAATGTTATTTAAACTTCTGTGGTCTGGAAACAAATCCATATGTGAGTGTGAGTATTTTGTGGTTTTTTCTGGCCAAGAAATACCACAGTACAAGAGCAGGCTCTGGTCTTGATTCCCCCCTGCAAATATTGGTGTATGCACAGTGGATGCTGCTGAAACTCATCTTGTGTAATCTCCAGCAGTGTCCGTTCTGGAAGTGAATCATGAAAACTGCATTCCCAGAGATCCTTATTATACTCGTTTTTCAAGGAGCATCAGACTGAGTTGATACTTCTCTGTTGCTGTAATCCAATGTCCTCCTTCCTGGAAAGAAAATAGATATCGCTGGGGGTCTTGTACATTAGGATAAACCAGAAGCAAGCCTTTTTTTGCTTTCTTCCCACTTCTTTCTGAAAATATAAGTTGCTTATAAGAGCTACTTTGTAATTTTGTTAGCAGTGAATACACTCTATTTATACACTGTAATGGTTTCTACATTAAAATTTAATTCCTAGTCATTATTAATAAAAATTTCCCAGGCTGTCTAGTAAGTTATAAGAAAGTAATCTGTATCTGAGCTTCTTCTAAGCTATGTGAAATGGAGTTTTAGATTTTAAATTAGGCAGGACAGAAGCACTTGAAACAGCAGTCACTTCAAACATACACATTTTCTTCAGGGAAGGAAGACTTGTGACCATTTATTTTATTAAGAAAACTTAATAAAATTTGGTTATCTTTTTAGAATCATAGAATTATATATTCATAGAATGTTAAGGCACCTTATAGATCATCTAGTCCCAGTGCCCCCTGCCATGGGCAGGGACACCTTCCACTAGATCAGGTTGCTCAAGGCCTTATCCAGCCTGGCTTTGAACGTTGCCAGGGTTGGAGCATCCACAGCCTCTCTGGGCAACCTGTTCCAATGCTTCAGGACCCTCACAATAAAGAATTTCTTCCTAATATCTAAATTATTCCTATAAATTCCTATTAAATATTTCTAAATACCTAAATTTTCCCTCTTTCAGTTTGTACCCATTACTCCTTGTCCTATCACTACACTTCCTGGCAAAGTGTCCTTTTCTGGCTTCCCCTTCAGATGCTGGGAGGTTGCTATGAGGTCTCCATGCACCTTTCTGTTCTCCAGGCTCAACAGTCCCAATTTCCTCAGTCTGTCACTGAACTGTCTGAACTGTGGTTCATTGTTTGAAATACTGTATTCCATGCTAATGACCTTAGGCTGAAGTTTCATGAGAAAAGAGGTTGTTCTCTTGCTCTGGTGAGCTTGCAGTTTCAAATGAGGTGTGTGGGGGAGCAAAAATATTGTTTGGAGTTAAATAAAATACTATTATTTTATATTTCTTTGGTTTGTTTGTTTGGGGGTTTTTTCCCCTTTGAAATACACCTTTAAAATTATTATAGAAAGAAACTGAAATTCAGGACAGTTTGAACTGAAAATTAATATGCTTGTTTTGAAAATAATGAGGAGATACTTTTCAATTTAATTTGCATTACTAAGAGAGAGATATCTTGTAAGATAATAATCTGAGTATTGTCATGCCTTGCAGAATAGGGTAAAAATAAAAAGGAAAAATTTTAACAATTGTGGGGTGGGGTTTTTTTGTTTTTCTCCATTGGTTTGGGTTTAATCCCCAAAATTCTAAATTTTTAAAAATATGACACACAAAAATATAAGTAGACACATCGGAGAAATTATCAGTGTACCCAAGAATTGAGGATAGACACAGAAGCAACATGGAATTTCTCAGTAGGCATCGATGAGTAATTTAGATCATTCTGCCTGCTCTCTCCTTTTTCTAAGTGATTTGGAAAACACATTTTCTTTGAATTTTAGCAAATGCCATATATCTGTGTAGAGAACATGGATTTCTAACGATTAAATTCCAAGTATTTACATAGCTGTGTCTGCATTGTCTTAAAATAGCTAGAAAGCTTTGGGTATAACTAATAGATACTATCTTTGCTTAGTATCTAATTAGTATATCTAACATATACTTAATAACACCTCTGAAGAGCTAACTAGGCTGAAGAGGCATAGGAATTTTGATCTCTCAGTGTAAGCTGTCACTACAATTTGCATCTTCTGCTTCGCCCTATTCAACTTTATAAGTAATTTAATGTTACAGTACTCCCACCTTACTCCACAGATTCCCTCTTTTCTTTACCTCAGACAAAGTGAAAAATAATCCCACGAAAGAAAGTAAAAACTTTGTGCTTTTCCTCATTCCAGTTCAAGAAAGATACAATAAGATATATGGCCATGAGGTAGTGGGAAGTCAGGAATAGACTTTTTGGCAGAAGAACAATCTTGAATTGTCTTACATAGGTTACAAAACTGCACTTAGCTATCAGTGGTTGAATTCTGCCGATCTCTTTTTAGCGGCTTTGGAAATCTTCCCAAGATTTTAGTATAATATACTGTCTCAGGTGTTGACTTTGCCTGGAGTTAGACATCTAACTGTCTGCTGTGCCCTTGAAAATAGTTCCTCTTTATTATAGCATAAACTTAAAACAAACTCAGTAGAAAACTCCAGGATCCAGGGGTGCTTTTTGTCAAGATGACACAGTTTATATGTACTTTATGAGACTCATGTTTCCAACAGCAATTAGGATGTTCTGAGTTATTTCAATGTGCGTTTGCATTTGAATATTTTCATTCACAGGTTTATTTTAGGATTGTACACTGCATTGCAAAACATAATTGGCCTTACTCCACCTAATTAAAATTCATTTGATGAATATACAAACTTAGCAACCAACGTTTTTTAAAGTTGTCTTTTGGATTTTGACCCCATGGGAAATACTCATGTAATCTAATGTAGTTGTTCTGAATAACATCCTTGTCAGAAACCTAAGGTAGGCTAAAGTTAGGAGTTTACACTAAACAGAGGGACAGAGGCATTTCCAGAATATTATTCACAGAAGTTAGATGAATGAAAACACTTTACGTAAAGATTTCTTCACTATTTAGCATAACTATTCACTTTGAATGCTGGCATTTCTAGGTAAATTTGGAAGAAAACATAGAAAAAATCTTGTCTTATTATGTTCAGAGGGGTAGCAGTGTAAGTCTACCTTATGTTTCCCTGCCTGTGTTTTTATCTAGGGAAGATACTGTATTTAGCAGGTTTTCATATTGCTGTGCCTCTGGAATTCAGTCCCCTGGAAAAAAATTATGATGGAGCTGAAATGCCTTGCTCATGTAGTGCTCTGGCACTGCCTATAGCCAAAGGCAGGAGTTGTTTTAGGATTAAAATTCTGGCTAAACCACTGCTCAGGAAGATCATGTGGCTGTTGGTAACAGTGGAACTGAAGGAACTGTTCTTCCCAGAAGATTTTTTTTTTTCTCCTGTGCTTGGGCAGCAGCAGTGGATTCTATGAACACATGGGACAGTTGTGTGAGTTGTAAATTATACCTTGGTCTCTTCCCCAGCCATATCCAATTGAATATGGATATATTGAATTCTGAAGGCAAAGCTGTATTACTTTTTAGATCCTTTTTACTTCAGAGAGTCTGTAAGTCATTGTGCCAACCTGCGATTTTTAAAAAATTTAAGGTACTTTCCTTCAAAGAAATTACATTAGGAGTTACTTGAATGGTTATCAATGCTAAATGCTAAAAATCATGTAAATCTGTATTCATAATTTTACAGATAAAATGCATAGTGATTTAATTGCCCAGGTGAGATTTTTGCACTCCTCTCCAACAGACATACTTGTAGCATGGTAAAGGTGAGTCTATATGGCAGAACGACATCTTAAGCTCCCTTTTAAGTTTAAAATGTTATATTATTCTGAGTAAGAGGAAGTAAATATTTTTTTTTAATGGTATAAGTTTTTAGGGTCCAATAGTCCAAATATTTGTCATAGAGCTGAGATGAAGGAAGGAGTACTTCTTCCTTCTCTTTATTTGCACAGAGATAGTACTGTGAACCAAATATTTGGGAGAGTATATTTTTTAGATGGTTCTCTCTTAATCTCTTCTGTTGGAATAGTCCTACAAATTATTCAAATATTCCTGAATTCAGGGCCTTTAATTCAGGTTTACACTTCCAGAGGACTTCTCAGACTGCCAATGTAGAGTTACTCTAAGTTTTTTTCTTTGTTTGAGCTGAAAAAATTACCTAGTTTTTTAAAAATGATACTGTTTTTAGGTCCAGTCATCAAAATGAAAGTTCAGCTATTCATGTAGTCCAGTCATCCTGGAAAAAGTTCTGCCACACCATCATGAAATTAAAGCAATAGAATTAATATGCTGTCTCATTATAAGTATATAAAATACAGGATTCCTAAACTCTTCCAAAAATAAGTAGAAGTGTCACCATAAATTCCTTTTTATGTGTGAAGATTTTACATTAGTCTGTAGCTAAAAAATCAGAAAGAGAATAGGAAACTGTGATCACAGAAGAGAATTCAAATAGTATATTAAATCTTGGAAAGAATGTTTCTTTTTTATTGTGTCTAATACTAGTCTGAGAGAAAGTGTGGGATACCTTTATTAAACTAAAATAAAGCAGCATTCATCCGTAATTGAGAGCTTAATGCCATGATTTCAAAGTGCCACAAAGACTATCTTGAGTATTATTTTAAGCTGTCTTCTAAAGCATGGTGTTAAATATCAACATTTCTGTCTAACTCCATAGTCTTAACAAGAGCTGCTGCCTGCTACAATGTCTGATAACTACCTGTACTCTCAAAACACCCTCAGCAGGCACTTCTTCCCAAAACAACTCACAACATACTCTTATCATGGCATTTTTTCCTAGTATTTTGTTTTTCTGCCCTTATTAAAACATAAAGTAAGGTAATGTTCTACTTCAATTGTTCAGTACAAAAACCCTTTTGTATGTCTCACTATCATGATGATACAGTAGCCTTGTGAACAGCTGTTGTTGAAGAGATGCAGTTGGGAAATTTCTTAAGAAATGTTTTTCTCAGAATACACTTGTTCCTTGGAACCAAAACATTTTTTTTCCAAGATGGTATATACCTGTTTTAATAAGGCAAGGATTTCTGATCAGCGAGAAATAGATGCACTGACCCACTACTCATCTGGCCCATTTAGGGTATTTAAGTTCATGAAATGAGCCTGGGAACAGATCAACATTTGATGTGCCTTTATTTCATGAAGTATTGTAGAATCATTTCAACTTGTATTTGTAAGTCAGAGTTTAATGGATGACTTCAGGAGGTCTTGTGCATATCTTCATGTAGGGTGGACATAGCACTGCCAGCCTAGAAAGCAACATGGACTAAGCAGAATCTCAAAGCAGTGTGGTTGTGTCAGCCTGCTGCTGGACCAGCGTGGTTTACCTGTGCTGGCCACTGCACTGATACCAGCAGTGCTGCTCTTTGCTGCCTACACTACTTTGGGGTAGTGCCACTGTTCCATGCACCACGCCAGCCAGAGCAGCTATAGCTGAGGATCTCTCAGCTTCTTCAAAGTCCTCCTGCAGACTATGACTTCCTGTTAATTTTATTTTCCTACTCCTCACTGTTTTTCTTTTCTTTATTTCTTTCTTTTGAATTCTTACTGTTTTGGGGTTTTTTTTGTATTGTTTTGGTTGTGGTTGTTGTTAACCTGGTTAAAAAAGTTTCTTGCTCTTAAGAGCAAGAAAACTTAAAGAATCTTGTAAAACTTCCCTTGGATGAGAAAACAGTCTCCCAGGCACTTCTGAACATTACAGTATCTGGAAGAGGAGGGAAAAGGTAGGAAATTGCTAAGGAGTCTGCAGTGTATATTTGTAGCAAGGGTCTGTCAATCACAGCTAGAAGTTTGACTCAAAGCATGGTTTAAGCATGAGAATTGCTGAGTGAAACCCTTAAAGAAGTATATCCTTCTCTATGTTGCAAACACATGGTCTCTGTAAACATTACTGATATTTCATCTTCAGTACACAGTGGTTAGTAAGGACTGAAAAAAACAAGTGATGACAGGTAATAATTGGTGTATCCATCTGCAGTCCACAGAACTGAAAAACTAACAAGGGGTTAAGACAAAAACATTTAAGATCTAAGATTGAGGCTTATGCTTTGCTTTTAAGGCTATTCCTCCTTTTTCTAGAGTACTGTCCAGCAATATCTTGCTTTGAAGATATACATGATGCTTCAATACAGTTCCAAAGTAAAAAAGTATTGTCATAGGTTAGCAAGCATAGTCCCGGAAGGGATATCCTTGCTAAGGGGTGCTTACAGCTTCCTCTGGGACCTGATAGAACCTATCAGCTGGCCAGTTTGAATATGGACAATTCTTTAAGCCACTTAAAGTTGTGACTGCCTCTGTGATACACACTTAAGAATAGACAAACTCCCCCCCCAAGCTCTCTCTCGTTTCCGGCGCTGGCACAGGTGGCTGCAGGCCCCGTGTGGGGGCCAGCAGGCCTGGCCAGGCCCTGCTTGGGCCAGGCCGGGCCGGGCCACGGCCATCCTGGAGCCATGGGCCTGTTCCAGCCGTGGAACCCCCCCCCACTGCCTTGCCGTGGGCAGCCGGAGCGGCTCGGAACCCCCCCCCCCTCCACTGCGGCCGAGATTCAGCAAAGCGGCACCTCTGTCCGGCAGAGGTCAGTGACCAACAGCGATAAGCCACATTCCAGCTGTAAGGCCGAGGTGAGATTAACCCTTTTAGTGCTGTGAAGAGCTGAAAACCTGAGGGAAGAGAGAGAGGAGATGCTTAAAGCTGAAAGTCTGTTGTGAAGCTATGATATATCAGAGTATCCTGTTGTAATTTCATGAAGATATGGGGGGTGGAGTGTTCAACTCATAAGCAGAAGCACCTGCGCTGAGATAGGCAGATGCTGACGCAGCTGTAATTTCATGAGAAGTTTGGACAGAACCAGATGAACCAGATGAACCAGATGAGGACTTTTTGCTCCAAAGAGGAAAGGAGAAAAACCTCAATTCCTAGAGATGCTTCCAGAGATAGTTTTAAAGATGAAGATGACCCTTTGCTCCCAGGGAAGGAGAAGGGCCTCTGTTTTTCTTTGTTTCTGAACAGCTCAACCTTAAAATTGTACCCCAGAAAACTTTCAAGAGTGGACCCTCGAAAGCAGTTGCGGGAAAAGCTGCAAGTCGGGGGAAGGGACTCACATCGTAAGCAGAGAGACTCCTCTTCCTAAATGGACTGAACAATATTTGGAAGTGGGTGGCTGTCTCGGTGTGATACTGTTTTCATAGCATGAGCAAAAAGAGACTTCTCTTTCTAAATGGACTGAACCAGGTTATTATGGAAGTGGTAAACAGACTGAACATCTTAAGGGTTGTCTTTACATTGTCAGTGGGAGACGGGAGGAAGGTGGGGGGAGGAGGAGAGTTCTAAAGGTGGTATAATTTTTTTCTTTTCTTCTTTTAGGTCTGTTAATAAACTTCTTTATATTCATTCAAGTTGGTGCCTGCTTTGCATTTCTCCTAATTCTTATCTCACAGAAGATAAACAGCAATGAGTATTTTAGACCAAACCACTACAAGTATAAGACACAATGACAGGACTGATACACAAAACGTGCTTCCAGCACCCCAAGAATTAGAGAAATTTTACAAAGTCCAGTTCTTTTCAACTTTTCTGGCAGAGGGACAGTCTCTGTTTCCAGCCTTTTAGTTTTAAAGAGCAGTCAAAACAGATATTTGTTAATTTTGATCAACTTTGACTTGAGTGTTTGTTTAAAAAAAAAAAGATTAGATTCTCTGTTAGACAAAGCATATACAAGTTAAGTGACTCTCTTAAGGACATGCAATATATTTGTGACACAGCCAGGAACTGGAATGACCTGATTTTCAGAACTAATCTGTAAGCAATAAATAAGCTCTTGATATCTAAGTTTTAAGCCAAGGCTTCATCTTCTTGTCAGAAGTGACACTATATATTGTTAAATTTTCCCTAACTTGACTGCTGGTTGTCCTCTTTAAGGAGGACCCCAGCAGTATTACCTCCAATTCACAACTGGTTTAAAACCTAAGAAGAATTGGCAGGATTACTTTTTTCCCCACTTGT
This sequence comes from Aphelocoma coerulescens, assembly GCF_041296385.1. Classification (NCBI taxonomy): domain Eukaryota; kingdom Metazoa; phylum Chordata; class Aves; order Passeriformes; family Corvidae; genus Aphelocoma; species Aphelocoma coerulescens. The sequence continues at coordinate 29,879,530 of NC_091015.1, forward strand.
CATGTCCTTCTACCTAGTAGTAGAATAATATTCTACTTGCAGAGATGCTAGCTTTTAGCTCAGTGTTATGCCATCACCAGTTCCTGTCTATTTCTCCTTGCCTTGCTAGAAAGCCAAGGCCCAAGAACATCCATGACTTGCTAGTTAATTGTATTTCTCTTCTGTCCAGCCAAGCCTTCTTAGACCCAGTGAAACTCCTTCACATAGACATTCACTACCTTCAGTTTCCCCCCTCCTTCTCAAAATCATGCTTTTTTCTGAACCTTTAAGTGTGTCTTTCAAAGATTCAAGCTCTTTAAAATGGAACAGGGCAGGGGGATGGGTACCCACCACTACCAAAACAACTAACTTGTTTTCTCTGACTTTTAACTACAAGTTGAGAACTTAGTTTTGTTTTTCTCTCACTGGATGCTTTGGCATGAAGCATCCAAAATCTAGATTGCTGGACTTATTCATGACATTTCAAAGAGAGCATCATTTGGGCCATACATTAGCAAGCAGGCAAATAATTAATAATAACACACGTGGAAGCAAATGAATGTTTTGCTTGTTGAAAGAGAATGAGAAAGTCAGACAAAGGCCTGGGCTCTATGTCCTTGCCCTCCGCAGCAGCAGAAGAAATAATGTTATGAATAGCATTTAACTTGAATTTGTAGCAAACTGCTGCTTTTATCATAAACAATTGCCAGATGGTATACATTATCTTCCTTTTTTCTCTTTTCACAAAAGCAGCATTAATTGCAGAGCAGCCCAGGGCTCCACTCAGCTCATCAGTGTGATAACACTTCATGACCCTGATTAGCCGTCAGTCTACTCAATTAAAAAGATCATTTAGACATTCACCCAATCATTTGCCTATCGAGCCACCTGGGCCTCAACCAGGGGCTCCATTTTTAACATTCTCCTGCCCTCTCTCATCTCGCCTAGCTTTTTTACATATCTCCAAAAGACGTAATTGAATTAAATAAAGCGTCTCAGGGGCAGCTGCAACATCTGCTGTTTGTGGTATGTCAAGCCTTCAGCATTAAAAACAGTTACATATGCTCCAAATTAGCAGGTCGCAGAGATGAAACAGTCGATGATAGTGTTTTTGTGCCAGCGTGAGAAGCAGCTCACAGCTGTGTGCAATTTACAATTAAAGGCTTTATCAGAGCTCAATTGTACTAGTGAATCAAGTGGTGAGAGGTCAGTTAGTGAATTAGACCAATTAGAGCTTGTACAGTTAAATTATCTGTCTTATTACCTACTGATAAACAGCCTTGTCATATCTTTACTCAGATGATGAAGCTGGAAGTGTTTTAGGAGGTGATACTGTACTTTTGTGTGTGTGTGTGTAATGGAACTCAGTAGCTCAGCAAAGTTGATCTGATGCAACAAGCATGCAGTCTTAAACTGGAGAGGAAAAAATCCCCCAAACACCTGCAGTTAGAACTTTCAAGCAAAATTAAGTTAAAACTAGAATTAAGATTACCAATGTTGGCTGTGTTTTAATATGTATTTTTCTGCTTGGCAAAATCTAACTTCATGAAGTTAACAGTGGGAAATGTTATACTTTTGATTTCTAGGGGTTTTTTTTTTTTACTTACTGTCTTTCTCTCTCTCACTCCCACTGTGAAGGAGGGATGGGAGGCAAAGGAGAGAATCTAATAAAGCCAGGCTCTGATTTTTATACTGTAAAAAAATGCAGTAATAATGGACAAAGACAGAAACTGTTGCTTCTTTATCTCAGGATTTAAATGGTTCTGGAAAGTATCACCTGTAAGCCTGGACAGAGTTGACTGAAGATGGGTGAACTGAACAAAGGTGAGCCACAAAAACCTTTTGAGAAGTATTATGCATACACGTGTGTCAGTTTATAACTGAGTGTTATTGCCATGTCACCCTAGTATGTGAGTGAGGCATGAGCTGCATCAGCTACAGCAATGCCAAATTTATAACCACCTGACCCTAAGAATGAAGAATTTGCTGTCTGGGGCGTCATATATTTGGGGGGGGGGGGGGGGAGGGGGGAAGGGTGAAGAGTGCAGTGGAGGAATAGGGAGTGGTGGGGATTAAGATTAAAGTGGTATGGCAATTTGAAAATGTTGCATGTCAAATGATGCCTTTCCAAGGCAATGGTAACTAAGGACCAGAAGCATCAGAAACCTTTCATGGAAAGAGATGTCTTGGGGTGGCTTTGTGATGTCTATCCCATATCACTGCTCTATGCCCAGAAATTAATTCTTCTGCCTTTCTATGCCTTTAAACTGAGCCTGAGAGGGGGAAGGAAAACTGAGCAAATTTATTTTCCCCAAACCTGGTGGGGGAGGGGTGGTTGTGCCTTCTCTCAGAGGATATATTTCTAAATTTGGCCAAACCGGTACAGGGACTATCTGCGCTTTGTTCTTGAAAATGAAGTAATGAAGTAAAGCTCGCACCTTTCTTTTAATCAAACACTGGTAACATATTGGTACCATTCTCTTTTAGAGAAAATCTTAGAGAACAGATCTTATGCTCAAATCTCTTCTTTGCCGAAGATAATCAATGATGTGTTAGGCCGTAGGAATGGACTAAAAATATATCTGATTCTATAACCCAGTAGTCAGGGAATTGGGCTTAAAGAAACCTTGAGCCCACCCCCAAAGTTGTATTCCAGTCTTTCACATATCTTGTTATTGGTTAAAAGGCACAAAAGTTATGCCTTGTAAATCACTCTTGGTATCACTTGGTTTGGTATCACTCTTCCTTTCATCCTCCACAGTGGCACAGCTTTGGGAGGAAGGAAGGGCGGTGAGCAGCTACAAGGTGAACAAGCTGTCTCATAGGCTATCAGAGAGTGGAATAACTGGCATACTCAGGGTTAAATCTCTGTGAGCAGAGGATGTTTTACCTTAAGGTCTGTAAGCAGACTGTTCTAAGTAACTCTTCTAAGTTGTGTGGAACTGCACTGTTTAAGAATGTTCAGATCCAAGTGTAAACTGAGATCAAATGCTAGCCCTTTATTAAGGGGAGACTTGGAGGGGGCGGGGGATGTACTTTTATTCCACCCTAATATTTCCTTGGTGAAAGCATACATCTTTGGAATGGCCTTTTGATCGTGTTCCATGCATCACTTCTATGTATTCAGGCATATACATTTTTCAAAATTAGGAGAGTAAGTTTCAAACAGATGTCTTGGGATGGCTTAAAACATATTGTGATTGAAATAAATTAAGAAAGTTGTGATGCTGGCAATGAGGGGTCTTCAACTGCTTTTTGCCAGTGAATAATGTTGACTAATTTTCTGCAGGTTTTGGACTTGTATTTAAAGAAATTCTAATCAGCATCAAAATGGCCCTCTTTGAAACAGCAGATTTAACATTTTAGTGTTTTTCTTAAGTGCATTCATCTCATTGGCAAGCTTCAAAGGTTTAAAAAAGCAGTTGAAAGAAACTGGAGTTTTTGAACTTGTGGATGAAAAAAAAAGAAAAAATAAACTTTTCGAGTGTAAATTAATACATTTTTCAACACTCTTACCCTTCTAAGGAGTAGAGGGTATTTAGTTCATTCCTCAAGTGGAGGAGAGAAACATGGTCTAAGTATTCTCAAAACTGCTGAGAATTGAATTTATAGTGAACACTTGGTCAGGACCCTGATCTCTCCTATAGTTCACATGCTGCTGGCAGTTATTGAAAATCTCCATCCTCTCTTCCTGTTACAGTCTTCCAGCTTCTGAGTGACATTTGCCCCTGATAAGGCCAAAGTGAAATTCCATCTCCAGATATCAAGATTTTCTATTTTTAAATACTAAATTGTACCTGTTCAGTAAACACTGAAATGATGAATTAGAGATTATTTCATTTTGGTTTTTTTCTTGCCTTCATTGTATTACAGTTGATAAATTACTTCAGTCCCATTTTTAAAAGACATAACAGTTTCTGTAGCTTTCCAACAAGTGATCTTGAATTTTAAGTGTCTGTAGCTTTCCAACAGAGGTTAAGTCCCTGTGTAAATAGCTCCCTGTTAATCATAAATGTGACATTTCTTACATAATTCAGTCAATCTAAAATAGGGGAAAAGTAGAAAAGTTGTTTACAAGTTAAAGTATTGCAATAACAAGACCATATTATGTTGACAGACTGATTTCTTGAAAATTCTATTCTAAGTACAAAATCAGTTTACAGGGAATATAAGATCTAAAAAGAGAGACAGCTATCAGTGAATGATAATTACTCTTTATCATCTGTTTGCTGAGAAAACAGGAGCAGTTAGGGCATTGCATCTCTTATTGCACTTATTAACCTCAACTTTCAAGCCAAGCTCTTCTCAACACAAGATAATGAAGTTAACAATGGGTTTGAAAACACTGCTAGATCGGACACTGTCAGGATAATAATCTTTTGAAATTTAGTTTTCCTTTTCCTCTTTATTACTAGTTTTATCTCAAATATTTAAAAATATGGCCGTTTTGGTTACTGTTATTTTTTTCCCGCCATTTAATTTTTTACTTTCTACTTTTCTTACTTACGTTACAGATTAGCATGGCTCAGTTCAGCCATCTTCCTTACCGTAGAAAGCTCTGCTTTTCCCAGGCCTGTGAGCCACGGCATGTGTCTGTGTACCTGAAAGAACCAGTGGGAGTGCCCTTTTCTTCCTGGCTGATCAGCTTAGGCAGCATCTGCTATTGCAGCATGACCTCTTTGCCTGTCCTGTAACATAGCCACAGGACTTAGATTAGTTATAATTTTACAATGAGGGAGGCAAAATACTGGAACAGATTTCCCAGGTGGTAGATGCCTCATGCCTGGAAACTTTCGAGTTCATGTTGGACAGGACTCTGAGCAGCCTGATGTAGGTGAAGATGTCTGTGATAGTCCCAAATTATTCTATGACTAAAACTGATCTGAATTGTTCATGAATTGCAGCTGATTTGTCTTGCTGTCTGGGCGTGTTCCACCTGTGCACTCAGCCACAGCCCTTCTCAAGAGTGTGTTAAAGAAACCAGTTTGGGACAACTGGACATTTAAGAACTACTACAGAATATACATGTTTAAATCATGAATATAAATGTTTGAAGAACTGGAGCATATATGGCCTAGTGGCATTTGTCTCATAAGAGTGAATCACCCGCCCAAGGAGTTCTGCTTAGGTGCTTGCAGTACTCATCTTAGTTTTACATATGCTGTGAGTGTCTTTCTAAAATCTCTGTTCACCCCTTTCCCAAACAGCACTACCACAGAGAGAATTTGAAAATTATGTAATAAAAATTTCAATAAAATACCAAAAGACATTGAAGTAATATGGTTCTGATACATGTGTTTCTCTGAAATGGTAAACTGTGACTCAAAAATTTGGGTTTCAAATCCATTTTTACCTGTTACGCTTTGGTAGAAGTATATCTTCTTTAAACTTCAGTAGTACTGGGTTTATTTTCCTTCTCCACACATAGTCCAGACATTCTTTTCTCTGGCATAAACCCCTTTTGGTTTGTATAGTAACTCTGAGTTGCCTGAGGTGGTGTGAGGGCAGTCTTTGTCTCCATTCCCCACAAGCACTGTGGCTATGACCAGCTTTCTTTTTCAGATAGTCATAGTGATTCCCTTTGTTGATTGTCTACTCTACACTATTTTCCTGCCTTGTCTTAGCTGTTAATATAGAAGCAGGTAAATCACCATAACTTGCAATTCGGTTCAACTAACATTTTCGTTGTTTGGTTTAAGACACAGGCCTCAATTTCTGCTGTTTTGCTGTCAAAAGAGCCCTTCACCTGTCCTTGCAAAAGAGAAAGAGTGTTCAGACAGGAGGAAGAGCCACAGTTGTGCCAAAGTCATTATTCCCAGTGGTGTATTTTTTGGTAAGCACTTGGAAAAAGTTGGCTAGTGGTTGGTGCCAGAGGTCTGGCAAAAGTAGTGAGTTTTTTAATTAATTGTAAAAAGCAGTATTTTTAAACTGCATCATTGGTACGATAAACCAAGTAGATACCAAATGCTTCTTCTGAATTAGGAGAAGCATTACTTCTTGGTTATTTCTGTTCCTCTACTTATTCCTTTAAAAAATTCAGAGCAAATCAGCTGCCTACACTACCTCAGTCCCACCAAAGCAATCTGCATTAGCTGAAATAATTTTGCAAAGGTGTGAAAGCAGGGGAGTTGCTTAAAAATCTCACAGCTTTATTGTGTTTCTGATTTTCAAACCTCTAACTTTCAACCTTTACTCTTCTCTCTTTTTCCTTGCTCATTACATAATATAAGAGGTACATCAGAAGGTTTATTAGAGTTTATTAGTTTATTAGAGTAAGTTGCAGGCAGTAAGTAAATCAATAGGTTAAATCCTCTGACTACTGGACAGATAATTCAGGGAATAATTTACCTATATATTTGTAAAGTTCATCTGGATATAGTAAATACAGTGTGTTTTTTCCTGCCAGTCTTTTCCTCCAGTTTAATACCTTGTTCAGCCATTAAAAATAAAAGAAAAATGCAAAAGGCACAATGAATCAAAAGAGATCTTTGGGCTTATATAATATTTTTTAGATCTATTACTTCTCTTAGAATGCTTCAATTAATATATTCCTGTAAAAAATCATAACTATTCAGCACTCTTTACTGAAGTTACTCTCCCAATGAAAAGTTTCAAATTGTATAATGATCTTTTTCACCCAAGTTATTTGCTTGAGAAGGAAATCTCTAACTCTCCTTGTTAATTTAGATAAATATGGGGTTTGGGTTTGTTTTTTTCTTTTATAGGCACAGCACCAGACCTTCATATTGCTCATGAAAGTTTAATTCTTGATCCATTATTATTTTTACTCTGTGTTAATAATGTATTAGATGTGCTTATTGCCTATCTGTGGATGTATAGATGGGTACACTTTGGTTAGACCAGTCAGAAGTGTTGCTGAGATCACCCTCACTCCAAAAGGATTCTAATGCTTATTGGTTTCGTGTTTTAAGAAAAATGAGTCAGTGCATGAAGGAATTTTATTCAAGATGTACTTATTAGATATGTTGCCTCAGTGAAGGTTATAGTTTCAGTATTGATCAAACCACTCTCCCCTGGTGTACAGATGATTAATTCCCTATTAACTCCTAAGAGAAGACTAACCTAAAGTGTGCATTTTAACAAGTGGTACTGCTTCCTCCAAAGTGCACACAACCCCCCTCCTATTAAAAGTAACTCCCCAAATGCCTTCTGTGTGCATGTTACCTGCTTACCTTGATGTATTATTTCTATTCATATAGTACTTTTTCTTGATTTTTGCAAATAATTCTGCTTTATTCTTTCTGTAAGTTATGCCAGACATGTGCTTTTTGCATTTTATATATCACTTCTTATAGTAGTGTGTTTAGAGCTGGTTTTAAAGGCCAAATGAAATTTTTTAGAATTGTGATTTTGAAAATTTTGTTGATGTTAGAAGTTTCTGCCTTTCTGACAGCTATTAGTTAGTCACCAGTGACAACAACATTTATCCCAAGTTCCTGCACTGACCAAGTCTAACTTGTGAACCTGTGTTTGTGGACTCTTAAACCAAAGTATCTTGGCTGATGGCTATTCTGAGACTCTCTCAGTTGCACCTGTTGGAGAGTTTTATTATGTATATGAGGCCTAGAGGATAACCTGTTCTCTAGCCAAGTGATTTCATCTTTCATGAAACATTTGAAAGACCAGTAGTGGCCTGAGTACCATCACCAGAAAACTGTCATGCAGATCTCTATTAGAAGATGGAAAGAGTCTTGATTCTAAGTGCTCTCAGTGATTTTTGTCTTGCTGAGGGAGTGACAGATTGGAAAAGCTGGGATTTCTGGCTTTTTGCACATGCTTTATGTATGTATAGGAAAGTTCAGAATGGTTGAGTCTTCATCCTTCTGCAGCATAGGAAAAATAAACCCTGAAGTACCACCTACCATGAAGACTAGTACTTTCAGCTGCAGGCACATTTCCCAATTGCTCACCAGTTTGTCACACATCACCAGCTGCCTGTAAAACTGTTTCTGCAAGACGTGTGTTTAGAAGAAAACTTGATCATGTGAATGAAGCTCTAACACAATATCCAACTTGATTAATGCTATGATTAAAATACTGCCAATCTGTCTAAGATTTAGTTTTTAATTGCTTCTCTAAAAGGTGTCTAAACTTCATATAATATCTGTGATATTTGGCATGATCCAGTCTTCACAAATTATTTTTATCTGTGAACCTTACAGGCACACAATTTTGTATTTTCTTGCAGAATGTGAATGAAGCTGTGAGTTAGTGTGAACCTATTACTCATCACTACGACATCTCATGAGATGCCAACACATCAAACATTAGGCTAATTACTAAGTCAAGGCTCTTTCTGTGGACATTTCTGTAAGGGTTCCAGCTAGTCTCCCAAACTAGGATTATTTGAGAGCACCAAAAGATTGGTGCATCCTGCAGCAAGAATTAAATAAGCTCAAATTGAGATAGATTTACAGTGACATTACAGACAAGTAGGGAAGAGAAGCCTTTTTCTTTACACATTTTGTTTTAAATTTTTCATTATCCCCCTTTTTATAACAAACTGATTACCATATGTTACTGTTTTAAAATTTTGGAGCTGAGTAGTGTGGGAAGTTTTAGGTAAAATGGAATTTTAGTTCTTGAGTTTTAGTTCTTGAGTAAAGATCCTAACTTGTGTGGAGAATAATTGTAGTTGTGAAGTAAAATTAAGAAGGTCCTACCTCTAATGACAAATATTTTGAACCGTGCCAGTTTCCTTTATTCAGAACTCTTTGAACACAAGAAGTTTAGAACTAGTTTCATAATCCATGACAAATACATTTGGGAATAAAATGACAATGTTTACTGGTTTAGAGCAGCATCTGTGTCCTGAATACTGTTTTCTGCTTTTATCCAAATATTTTGTACAAATAAAAAGAATTAATATTTTTAAAAACCATTTCAAATTAACTTAAAACATTCAGATTATCTTAATTTGACAACACTATTGTGTTTTTTGGTGTTCTGAACATAATCTTTAAAAGCAGGCTTCTAGAGAAAAAATTTGAAATTATGAATCTCAGATAAACTTCAGGAAATATTCCATAATGTTTGTTTAAAACATTTAAAATTGACAGTCATATTTAACATATTGTGAACATATAAGATGGAAAATTAATATTAAAGGACAATATAAGTTGAAAAAGAGGATACATTAAATTGTTTGCAATATATTTTTATATACATTTCACTATTCATTAATCTGTTCGTCATTTTAATGGTAGAAAAAACCCAAAATATCTTTGAAGTCTGCTTATGCGTGGCTTAAACTCATCTTTACTATATATAAACATATATATATACACAAATAAAATTTCCATAGTTAGAGAGACTATTCATGGCAGTAATGCGTTCCCTGCCTTACCTGTAAAACAGCTCAAAGAATCATGTTCTTTGAACAGAACTCACCTGTAGGTCCATCTTGCTCCCTGTCTAGCACTTGCAACAGAAGAAGGCCTCAAGCCTGGTCACTAGCTGTGGTTTGCTGCCCTAACATCCACAATTAGCAGGTGAAGGACAATAGAGGGTACATCCCCACCTACCCCCTTCAGTATCTACTTTTGCATATGGTTGTCCATTGTTTTGTTTAATCTCTTCTTGAACATGATTTTCCTCCAACTCTGTCTTTGGCAGGAAGTTACACAATCACTATCCTTTGCATAAAAAAGAACTTTCTTTTTCAATCCAACTTGATATGAGTTTCAGCAGGTAACCCTAGGTCTAGGTAGTTAGTCTGTCTCTCTGCCAGGACACCAGCACCAAGTCCTTATTAATTTTATTTGTTCTTATCTTGCTTTTTCTGATTCTGCTATATCCTGTAGATATGGAGAGTGCTGCATGCAGTGGATAGTGACAGTATTACATTTCATGTTCATCCTCAGTTATATTCTTGGTGATAGCCAGCATTTTATTGTTGGTTCTTCTTTGTGGCATCTGTGGGACTTTGAGCTGATGCTTATAGAGAATTGTCCATGATGGTTCTGAAATCTGTCTTCTGAGTGCTACATCTCTGATAAAAGGTTTTCATGTATCCAGTATGGAACAGAGGGCTTAAAGAAGTTAAAATATAGAACTCTTTCATAAGGAAAATCTACTGATTGCAAGGCAGATTTAAACAGTATATTTGAAAGGGTGTTTAGAAAGAAAGTAAAGCTGCACCTTCTGTAAGTAACAGCTCCATCTATGAAAGGGTACTATTTAGATAATATATCAGAGCATCTATACATATAAGGCTTTTCTCTGAGGAGGCTGCAAAAAATTGTTTGGCATTTTATCCTATCAAATTTTCAACACACTAATACAGAAGCCTTCTATCTGCCTTTTGTGCAGGATGAATGGCTCTTGCTGTAGCCACATTACATCATAATACAGCATTTGGTCAATGATCTGTGTTCAGAAACTGCAGGATCAGTTCAATGCAAATATCACAGAACAATTGCTTAACCTATCTTCCCCTTGTTCAGAACTCTTCAGTGTTAAGTACAAAATGAGCCAGGGCTATGATTTCTGCCAAATCAATAAAACCAAAGGATTTGTGACCAAAGTATTAATTGTCTTAACAAGAGCATGTATGCCTCTCAAACTAATGAATCATCAAGTATTATTGGCTTCTTTTCCTTTAAACCTTTTGAATAATGCAGATTTTTAAATAGAAGGGTAAATGTTATGTGTGTTAACAGTTTTACAAATTAGCTGTGATTTTGTACTTTGGACTATGACACTCATTACTGGACTTGTCCTGCCATTTCCATCTGTCTGTGTCAAGATCAACTGATTCTGCATTTTTGTTGGATTGTTGTTTGGGGTTTTTTATATCTTCAGTCTGTACAATCTGAGAGGTTAATTCAGAATTACTAATCGCATCCACCAAATAGAAAAACAGGTCTTTCCTAACACTAATTCCAGACACTTGACCAGCCATGAGTTTATTCAGATGTAGTGTAAAACCTATGAGCTGGATTAAACTTTTGTGTGCCTGGGATTCCTGTAAGAGAACCTATGTTATGAGGAAGTTGATTCTCAAAAAAATTCATGGCCTTCATGCTCAGAAAACTATATTCACATTCACAAAAGTTGTGTAAGAGGATTGACAGCAATCCTTCTGCTTACTGGTGAGCTGTAGAAGATTTCACTGAGGGATTTTGCACAAGGAAGTATCATCCCTCAATTTCTAGTGTAAGTTTAAACAGTAACAGTAATCCCAAGCAAAATTCCAAACTCAATTAACACTATATGTACTCTGAAACACTAATGATGTCTAGTTCATATTTTATCAACTGTTGAAATTTAAAGCTTATAAAAGTCTCATCCTGCCATAAACTGCTCCTGCTTAATTCGTTTCAGTGTCTACCAGACACATTTACTCCCAGGTAGATGATATATAATCAAGTAGATCCCTTACCAGATCATTAAAGACCTCACAATAAAATGTCATCTAAGAACTCACAGTGGTACAATCCCGAGATGGCAAAGATCGTTCATTATTCGTCTGGCTCTGCAGGACAACAGACAGTGTGAGAAACAATCTAAGCAGGCACTAGCAATATACATAGAAAAGTTTCTCTAAAAGTGCAGGCGAGCTTCCTATTATTTATTGAAGAATACTGCAGAGAGAAAGCCTGCAAAATTGCAAGGTATTTGCAGAACTAAGAAATTTATAAAGAACTTTGCTGAAATACCGTTGCTAGAGTAAAGAAAGACATAACCTCCTAATCATAAATTAACCATGAAGGTCGTGGTCAACACACAGATGACAGAATGCAACTGGAGGACCACTTCATTCAACTCAGCCTCAGGCACTGGAGAAAAATTGTACTTAAGTGTAGTGATATGTCAGAAGGCAATAAAGAACCAGAAATACCATCAACTTCAGGATGACAGTCACAGAAACCTGAACTCTAACAGCATTGATCTTATGTGTAAAGGCAAGCAGAAAATTATTGCAGTTGACAGAAACTGTGGAGTTGAAAGACAAATCTTAATCTTAAATCACAAATAATGAAGCTAATAGTGTCTGTGAGAAATGTACTGTACATACATGTCTCATCATTGAGTACATAACACCAGTATGAAAGTTAAAAAATAAACCAAAAATAATCTGACAGTAGAGTTTTAGAAAAGATTTGATGTGAGTTATATGCTTTCAAAAAAAAAAAAAAGAAATATTTAAAAGAGAATAGCTTGAACTGTTGAATGGCATCCAGATTATTGTACATCTGAAAGTGCCATTGCTTGTACTACTAAAACAATCTTCTAAAAGGGGTTAAAAAGCATCTTTTTCAAAAACATTGCACTGCTTGTGTATTAATCTCAGAAAAACCACCAAAGGAGGAAAAAAAAGCTATCCCCTACTGTGGCAGTGAGCCTAAATTTTCACACCCTGATAACCATTATATTTACAGCAGGACAGTATGTCCTGATATGTCTAAGCAAAGACCTTTTCAATTCCTCTGTGCAATAACCAGAGTATTTATCTCCCAGTCAATTTTTCTTATATTTCCTGCAGTGAGACATATGCAATCTTTGATTTGACAACACAAATAAAATGAGCATTTAGGAAAATTTAGAAGCCAGTAAACACAGATCAGATTTTTTTTTTAATGAGTGCATCAAACTATAACATCATAATTTTCAGAGACTGATGATTAATTGGACTTTAGGGTCTACCTCTTTCCTCTCTACATTTTAATGAATGTAGATAGATAAAAATAATGTTTTCATTCTATGCAGTTCATGCAGTCACAATTTCACCATCAGAATTTTATGCCTCAAAAAAAGTAGAGATTCTGTACATGTGGAGAAAAGTGAAAATATGAGCTTTAACTGCTGCATATTTTGTCTTAGTTATATATGCAGAAATATGCCTTTTTAGTGGGTTTTGTGCTTGTGGTCTCTGCAATATTTAAAAACTTTTCTTTGGTAGCTGTATTCTAATTTCCTATCTATTGATATTTTAAGTACATATAGTAGCAAAAATATATAAACCAAGATGGTAAAGAGCTGACTTTCACTACTAGAGATTTGACAGAATTGCTAAATGTACTGTTTCACAATTTAACAAAACAGGGTTAATTGTGGAGGGGTTTTTTATTTCATTGCTGTAAATAATTGAGTGAAAGAAAAAAATCTCTAAATATTGAATTAAAAGTGATAGTGGAAGAAAAATGCAAAGGAACTTTGGAAAATATATACTTGGCATCAAAAGTGGTGTCTTCTACAAGCCCAGCAGGATAAAAGCCGTGACTCCAACAATACACTTCATCAGGTATTTCTCATAACAAATTAAAATACTGCTTGGTATGAGCTGTGCAGAATGATTGCAGAGCCACTGTCAAGTCTTGTACTGAAAGCTAATCAACACAGTTCAGTCAGCAATCACAGGATGGAAGAAAAACTGGAAGTCCTGCAATTATGCAATTGTCTTATGTATTGAAAGTACTGTCCTACAAAGAAAATGAAAATTGATAGTGTATTTGCAGTGGACAGACAGCTGGTTCCTCATTTTACAAATGGTGCCTATCCATATTTCCATTTTCCCTGGTGTAGGTTTTTATTACAATCACAGTGTCTTGGTGTGCAAGTCTAATTTCATGGAGGAAAAAAATCTTGGACATATTAATGAATTGTTGCTGAAGTGAGAGGGAAAAGACAATATAAAATGATTTTCGGTCAACTCAGTGATGCTAAACAAGAAGTCATTGACCTTTGAAGCTTCACTCAAGTTGCCTTAGCTATCAATACTGAAAGAAATGTGAACATTAGAAAATTTATTCCTATCCTTGTGTTAGCCTTAACAAAATCTGGTCCTTGTCTGGCAGTAAAGGAAACACTCAAATTCTGAGCATCTAAAAATTCTGCAAGCTGAGATACATTATAGATGCTCTGACAGCTAGAAAGACAACTGAAAATAAAATGAGTTCTCACAGCCATTTATTTCCAGAATAGACTCTCTAAACTGAGTTCTGTTTAACTCTGCTGTTTAAATATGGTCTGTTTGTGAAAGTCGCTAGAGGACTAATAATCACATTGTATGCTTTAGTTGACCAGTTGACTACAAAACCAGAATACTCCCTATTGCCCAAACCAAAGTAAATGTTTTGAAACTGTATCAGGATCTAGCAAAGACCCAGGAGAAATCCATGTGCTGATAGGTCTCTCCCGATTTTCAACTCACTTTAAACTTTGTAGGATTTTAATGAAATTAATTTTTCTGAAGTTCTGCCCTATCCACAATCTTTTACAAATCTAGACTTTAGTGGCTGCTCTGACAAGAGTGCAGAAGAGTCCATTGAAAATCAGTCCCAGTAGCCTCACTGATTCTGCACCTTAGCTTAGGCTCATTATGAAGTGACCATGCCAAACCCTAGCCAGAAATGGATGAACAAAACTAAATAGCTCACCTGATTCAATATTTAATGCAAAAAGACCCAAATAAACCCTCCTGCCCCCACACCTCCTCACAATCTCACCATCCAGTTCTCACCCTTCCCATCCTAATTGATCTCTTTTGTCACCTTAAATATTTGAGAACTCCTTCCAGAGTGAAAATATTTTTTGTCTGTTGATTCAGAAGGAATTTGATTTTGTCTGCTTTGATTTGAGTGAAAATAGTAGCTCTCTGATTTTTTTCTTCTCCATAGTCAGAACATGAAGATCTAAGGTATTCCAAAGCCATATAAGCATATTTTGAGTTCTTTCAACTTGTTCATGTCAGAACATCTGAAGAAACAAAACTGAATAGAATTTGACCATCTCTTTCAAAACAAGAAATTTTTTGAAGGATTTTGCAAGGAAATTATGTGAATGTGAGACTGAACTGCAAAGAGAATAATTGCTCAAGTAATTTGACTATTTGAGAAAAGAAATAATTTATCAGAAAGTGTGCAAAATGTAGAAAATACTGATTTATTGCAAACATTAAAAAAAACCCTCAAAGTGTTATCCATCAAATGCACCTAGAAAATACTTCCCAGCTTCAGCATCATCTCAGTGTTCCCATTACCAAAACTGAAACTGATCTCCTTGCAAAGGTTTTTTTATTCCTTGCCTTAGTTCTTTCTCGATAGGACAGGACTTGGGTTTGCCAACAGAGGGCAATAGTCAAGCTAGGAAAGACTGCATCCATCATTTTTGCAACTTCTAATGAGTCAGAAGGACACATAGAATCCTCATCTGCTTTTATGGATATTGCTGTGTAATTGCAGTGTAATTATGGCACACAACAGCTTCAGAAAATTATCTTTGAAGAAAACAGCTGGTTCTCTTTAACAAACAGAGATGAAATCCTGTCAATTTAAAAAAAAATCCAAAGGAAAAATACTAAAAATATATGCCAATAATAAACAGGCAACAACAACAACAAAAAAAGAAGTATCATAAAAAATTGAAATGAATAAATCAGAGAAACTGCTATGAAAAATATGACTAAAGTATAAAACATTGGAAAATTACAATGATGTGAATGTTCTTTTATTACATAGTTTTATATTACAAAGAAAACAGGCTCATTGAAAAGATTTCCATTTTCCTTCTTCCACTCATGAGTAGTACGTAAGATCCCAATCCTGACAGCCCTTCTGCATGCTTTCCTCTCAACAGAAGAAATCCCCTTGGTTTCAGTGGAATTTCACAGCCTGATAAGGCTAGCCCCAGCCCTGTGCTCTAGCTCCAGAGCCCAGAGCTTGCCAAGCCTTGCTCTGCCAAAGAAATACTGATGGCTTCTGTTGGGGGCTGAGGATAAGGGGGCAGTGCACTGGCACCAGGGGCCAGGCTTGGGTGGGTGGTTGAGAAGATATGCCCAGAACTGGGAATTGCCACAGCAGCCCTCAGGAAGAACACAGCAGCTGGGCAAAGGAGTGAGTTGTGGGGAGAGGAGTTGCAAGGAGCAGGTTTTAGCAGCCAGCTGGGGAATGAGACAAAACCGCCTCCACCACAGGCCTGGATGTGCACCAGCTGACACTAGCAAAAGAAATGGATATGGATTTGGTGCACCTCTGTGATGTGGAAACCATAAAACAGAGCAAGGGAATGTTGCAAAACACTTTTTAGTAAGTACAGCAAGCTTTTTACAAGATTTTTGTAATCTATATTGATATGTAAATACAGTTATTATTATGTAATTAAATGTAACTACAAATTAGTCCAAAATAACAGTTAAACAATACATGCAGAAAAATATGTTGTGTGGCAATGCTCTGTAAGCCCTAGTGCTATGGAGCTTTCAGTACTGAGCTTCTTTATTTCTTCATGTTAAAGTGGGTGAACCGAGGGACTGGGATTATCTCCCACGAATTAATTTGCATATGTGTTGTATGGCTGTTCTGTAGGCAGCAGGCAGACAGAGAAGAGGAAAAAATATACATCAATATTAGTAGTAGTATTTGTGTGCCATGAAGAAATTCACAATTAGGGAAGTAGGCCGCACTACCAGACTCAAAATAGTTATTGAGAGGGGGAAATTAACTCATGCTTGAAAGCATGTGGCCCAGGTTATGCAGAAGAACCTTATCTGGCATACAGTACGTGAAACATTAAAAAGAATTACATTTTATTTATCAAAAACTTATTTTATCAATTCTTAATTTGCAGACATTTATAAATGCTATGAACACTTGAAATACACAAGTCTCTAACCTATGTCAGTATTGCATTATGGAAGCATCACTAATAAGGTCCCAGTTAAAGATGTACTTTGTACTTACAATAGGGTTATTGAGGTGTAATGATATATTTCCCGTCAATTTAACAGCATAACTAACAATGAATTAAAAGAGTATATGTTATATGAAAAAAAATAGTTCAGGAAGAATTGTTTAATTTTCTCAATGGTGCATATCTTTCTAGCTCCTTACATCCTTATTTGTTTAAATTTGGTAGAAACAGTGATCAGGCTGGAAAGAACCTCCAATCAGAGACAAGAATTCACTGTTGCGTATGTGTATTGTTCTCTATATCTGATGCAGTGCAAGACTTGCCCAAATATTTGTAAAGGCTGGTCTCTAACAGTTGATCTACTTTGTGGGAAACCTTACTGCTCCATGGAATGGAAGCTTTTATTTAGTTCACGAGCTTTGAACAATGGAGTGTTCAAATTGGAATGGAGCTTTGGAAGTATAGACAGCTGGAAGTACAGAAGCACTGAGCAGAGGCTTATTCAGAAAAATGCAAACTTAACAGTAGTCTAATCAGTAAACTGAAAAGTACCTTCTGCATTGTTATCTGTGACACAGGCTGGGGAACAAATAACTTTAAGCCATACCTCAGAGAAGCCTGTGGTTGATGTTGCTTTTTATCCCGTCTGATCATAAAAGGTTAGGAAAACAGTCATCATTATGGATATTTCTTGCCAAGCGGACAAAAAAGACAAATGGGAAAGATGGCTTTATGAAAAGGCTGTTGGAATGTGTTGCTGCAATTGGAGGAAATACTGGCAAAGAGTATAACTGAACAAAATATTGAACACACATGAACCTGTGTTTTAAAATACTCAAACCACAGTTCCATTTTATGGAACTAAATAAACTACAAGCCATACCAGTAATCAATTGTGTGTAGACAATCAAACAAGTTTTTTCCATGAATTCTGCTGTTTACTTAAAGGAATTGTTAAATATTAAAATTAAATGTGGATATTAATTTCTAGAGGAAAGCAGCACTGTTTTTGAATAAAAGTGTTTAATTAATAATAGCAGAATTTTACCATGCAGATATTTACATTTTTCTTTAATGTGATTATGAAAAATTAATTTTTTTACATGGTAACAACAATTGGCAGATAGTTTTATTATTTTCAGAGAAGGAGACATTGCTCTGGGAGTTAATAATTCAAGGATGGGCATGAAGTCAGATGCTGGGAGGAACAGCAAGGAATTTGTGGGTACACCAAGGACAAAGAGTTTTTTATCCACAGGGATTGCATAGGCTGTGGTTAAGTGAATTATACCATCATAACTTTGTAGTGCTGACATAGAGAGTAATTGGTTCGCATAAACTTCAGTGCAGTTTGTTCCTTGGTTGGATTTCTAGAAAAAGCTCAAAATTGGAAACATTGAGAGTGAAAGCAGCTATGCAAGCCAGATTATATTCCATAGGCAGCACCTCTAAGTGCAAAGGGATTTCAAAGAAAGGAAGAAAGAATTTTCAGATGACAACTTTTTGCTTTGAAGATTTGGTTGTGATACTTCTTTAGAGAGGAATATGAATAGAAAGGTGTACCTGGCTGGGTAATAATGATTAGTCATACTGATGACACAGCAGTATCTATATTTGCATCCAACCACAGGAATAGGAAGTATCCTTAGAAGTTATACATAAATTGATAGATGCTTAAAATTTCTGAATAGGACTTTAATAAAATAAAGACTAGGTGAGCCCTGTGAATCCCAAATCTATTAATGAATTCAGGGTAGGAACCTCTAAATTTTAAGTGTTTTCATGCAGATACCCAGGTTACTGCATGTCTTAAAAACTGAGTTCTGTGTTTTAGGGACATATTTTCTGTCTCTTGGGTGAGTATGTGGGAAAAGCACCATGTGTTTTTTGGATGTGAGAACTTTCATAATGACCAATGTGTTTTAATTCCTAGTTTTTATCCTCTTGTTTTGCTACAAACAAGTTTTGACTTGGTTGCTTTTTGTATGGGAGCATAAGATTTTATGGCCATTTTTGTGAAATGCTGTTCATCTCTGTGTTTCCAATTATGAGACTAAATCTAATAGAAATATACCTGTTGGAAGAACACAACTTGCATGGGCAGAGTTTTGGACGGCTTGATACCTCAAGGCCATGTCTTAGATTTCTTTCATCATGTGGGAAGGTGGAGTTGAGTAGATAACAATTCAGTCTCTCAAGCGATGATGGCAATGTCAAGATTTTCAGTCTTCTTTTTGGTAGCTTGTTGGTTTTTAAAAGCTTCTTGTTTTATTTCTGCTTATTTGTAGTGAGCTGTCAGTTTTTAAAAATATTTTTTTCATTCTTGTTTATTTTGAGGTCAGATAGAAAAAGGACTGTGTGCACAGCAACTGAGAAAAAGAAGCAAAATGTGTACTTTTCTGAAGTTCAGACATATATGAGTAGTTGAAATAAACTTCGTAAAGGTCAGACTATTGAGAGTTTCACACCTGCAAAAGTACCTTAATCTGTAGCTTCAAAATAGAGATACTTAAGGTAAGACAAATATGTAATTATAGAAGTCTTGTATTTCAGTAGTATTGGTTTGGGTGAGGTTATTCCATAGATATTAATGACTATATTGCTTACTTTTATCCTCTGAAAAAGTTTACAGAGTTTAATTCCCTGTTTGCTAATCAAGCTTTGTAAGTCACCTTAAGCCTCATTGCAAATTTATATTATATTTAGATGACATTAGAAGAAGAATTCTATCCCATTTTCCTTCCATTTACTTGTCCTGACAAGATTCCTTACTATGAGATATCTTCCAACAATGTTTTTCTTGGCACTTCTGAGTCTGGATATCCTAACAGCAGAATCTTTCAAGCTAAAAAAAAATTAAATGAATGGTAGAATATGTCATTCTCTTTATACTACTTCTACTGCTGGAGATTACTTCTTAGCTGCTGTGGGAGAGAGTTGTTTTCATTTTCTACTAAAGCCCTCATCCAGATCTACCTAATTCTCAAAAGTAGGTAAAAAGCAGCTCCACAAATGCAGCTTATATTCTCACAGAAAGTCACAAACTCAACCAGTAGTTTATTTTGATTGTCTTTCTTATTTTTGAAGTCAAGCTGGAACGACTTCATTTCCCAGCAAAAAGTTTTGTGTTCCTAAGGATTTCAAACCAGGGCTGTGGGGTGTCCTGCAAAGAACCCCACAGCTACATGCAAGCATGATCTACAGCCACCTAAAAATATCATTGTCCCAATCCAAAAGCTGCAAGCCATTTAAAAACCTACAAGCTAGTGAATCTGCTATTTTGAAAGATTTGTGTTTAAATTGTCCTTTGTTGTGAAAGGGAACATGTTACATATGTCAGTGTTTCCAGTGTATTTCCTGCCACCAAGACCTCCATCTTCCATCTAGTCATTTGTAAGTACCCAAAGTTGGCCACGAGCCTGTATCTGAGAGAGTTTCTTTGCCAACATATGGCTGTGCTCAGAATGATTGCTCTGGCCTTCAGTCTGCTCATTTCAACCTAATGAGGTCCACAGAGGTGACTGTATGACTCACACAATGAAGTCATTTTTCCAATTAACATTCTGACAAATGTCTTGTAAGTAGAGCTGCTTCAATAGGTTTCTACAGGTGGAGGAGAGATCAGGTATCACAAAATACTCAGTTACTTTCTTCTGATCTGAGGAATTCCATTCACTCTAGAGTGTGACTCTTCACACAACAGATGGATGTTTCATGTCTGTGGAGTGTGACCTGTTCCTAAATCAAACTCTCTATCTGCAAGCCAAAGTGCTCATGCAAGGCACAAAATTAACCTTAGTCTTGAGCAGGCACTCATAATGTTCACACTAAAAAGCCTTCATTTTATTAAGAAGTCTTTTATTCATTATTGTGGGATATAATGTTTGGAAATGTAAGCAGCTGACACCTAATGGAAGACTTTTAAGTAACCAATTGAAAAGCCATTCTTCCTGTCTGCTGATGCCCTTTCATTTTAGTATTTGTGAGTGTTTACTCAAACAGCTTTTGTTGCATGAATATGAGAGGAAGAAGGGAATCAGAAATCATCTAAAGAGTACTAATTTTTTTTATTTTTACTGGCTAAGCATTATTTGTTATTTCCACTTAAAAAAAAAAATGAATCTGTTTAGAGAGCAGAAGCAAACCCACAGGATTTAGCTAGCAGCTATGCTCTACAAATTGTGAATTGCCAAAGTAAACTGTCAACAAATCTCCTTATGTACTGAAATTTGGTACATATACTGTTCACATATACAATGAAAACAAGGAATAAATTCATAGGAACTCAAATTCTTTACCAGACAAATTGGAACAGAAAAAAGTAATATAGTGTTTTAGATAGTGTATGCATCAGCTATCACTAATTGGAAGTTTTATACTTAGAAGAATAATATTTGACCTTCATTGATAAAAGGTTGAAGTTGTAAACAGTTTATTTTTCCAAATTCAACTCAGTTGATATATACAATCAGCACTACTACCAAGTAAAACATAGCAAGGGAAGAAAACAAGCAGGGAAACTGTCTCAGAAGCATTTTCCCTACCACGATGTACTGATATAATTGAGTCAAGATTTGTAAAGTGTGATAGTATCACACTTTACAGTGTGTGTATGGACCAGCTTCTACAGCTGGGAAAAAAAATTACAGGCTTTTAAATACTTATGAGCTCCAGCAGATTTGAAGTAGGTGAAGAAAACTCCAAAGATAAAAGCTTTGTTGCTCTCAAAATATAAATATGGCTCAATATGAAGCCCTATAGCAATACTCAAATTAATTCTGAACTAGCCAGAATGAGGCAGTGTTGCCTAGACAGAGAACTGTACTAAGGGGCTACAGTGACCAAAGAAAGGATTTCTGCATGCTCTTGCATACTTACCAAGTCATTTATAGGTAGCATGGATAAGGGATCCTGTAACCCAGTGAACAGAGAGCCATGGAGGCACTCAGGTGCTCACCTTCTGTGGATTTTTTGGTTATACTGACTGCCTTTGGAAATAGAAGTCTTACCCATTGTGAGATCCTTTTCACCTCTCTTTGGGCATTCTACAGAATAAATATCTACAGGTAGGGCTGTTGTTTCAGGTTCCCATCATGGAAGTGGGATAGAGGAAACAGGAACACAGTTCATCTCAAACACCTTTGACAACAAATTACTCCAACAGCAGACAACTTAACTATCAAAACAAGGGACAAGAGAAGTCGTCTCTGTTTAATGCAGTAATCTCTAGATTTATAGGTAAAGTGTTGCCATCAGTATGGGTTTTTTTGTTTGATTTTGCTTTGGTGGAACAGGAAACATTTTTCCTTTTACTTATCATTTGCAGTCAAATTATTTCCTATTGGTGTCAGTTAACATAGCCTGTTGTGAGCACTACTTCTTAAGAATATGATACTGTAATATTTAGAAGTCCATTAGTGAATCCTTCAGAGTGACTTAAAATTAATCTGTTAGCATAATATCTCAATATGTTTTTCTTCTGGTACAAAGCAAAACCAACTTTTCCTTAAAAAAATCCCATGCATTTAAATAGCCAAGTAGTTTGATGGAAAAATCAGGTCAGAAAGGGTGGGATAGAAGAAAGGGAGCAAGATATCAGCCTTCTGTGATTCCCGAGGAGGCAATATATTTGATGATCTCATCACGAAGGTTACTAAATAAATGAAAGTAAATGGCTGGTTGATTCCCTTTAATTCAACATGTGGTGTAGACACTTCCTTCCTATTCCCTCACTACAGTACATTGGATCACATTAGGCTTGACAATAAGGATTGACTTAGTGGTTTTCAGTTCTGTATAGTGATTTTGATTCTTTTTCAAAATGATTTACTGATTGCTCTAATGTGCTTTCTAATTCCTCATTTTGTTGGTGGTGCTTTTGTTAACTCTTTTTTTTAAGCCATTACTAGAGCTTTATTGACATACATTAGATGTTAATTTCCAAATTCACCAATTCGTTATTACTATAATAACAAACTTATCGGTTTTGTTATCAGATCACTGGCCTTTTAGGTCTTTATTTGCCTTTTCATTTTTTCCCTTCTTTTTTGCTCTTTCAGTCTCTCTGTTGGGTGGAGTGGGGAATGAGCATAGTTATCAAGGACCATAACTGGCTACCAAAGTTACTATTGCATTAAGGCAGGTAGGAATTTTAGTGTGTGTTTGATGTGAAACAGGAATGTAGTACGAATGCAAATATTCCCCAGTGTAAAATAAAGCAAATGAAAGTAAATGAACATAAAGTACTGATTCAATGGTTCATGATCAATGCCAGTAAGGATGTTGGAATGGATGGTTTAGTATTTCTGAAGATGGTTACACAATATTAATCCACTATCTTGAGTTATTTAATATGTCCTTGATAGATGCTAAGGCATTGGTGAGGCTTTGCATACATCCTGGAATTAGTGTCATTTAAAGAATTATCAGTTTTTATTGCCTCTCTTACCAGTCAGTACAAGTTAACTTATTAGACTGTAAGAGACAGAGAATGATGGAGACTGCAAATTCTTTTTTTCTCAAATTTCTCATAGTCATCTTTTCATGTGACTTTCATCCTTATTGCTTAACAGCTATTATCTTTCTCCAGTTTATTAATGGTAGAACTTTTGCTTTTAAAAATTGGTTGACCCAAGTAAGTCTTACAAATGTCTTCAAATATTTTCATGTATCCAGTTTAATTAATATGTTACTTACAAGACTTTAACAGAAATCATTAGATATGGGCTCTTTCACCATTACATATTTTAATGGCAAAATCAATCAATTTCTGGTTTATATTATTAATATTGATTTACTTTCATTTTCCAAAAATACCCATCTGATAGCATAGTGCAGTGGTGCTGGTACTTCATCAGGTTTAAAGTCATCTTTTCAAGGCGACTTTGATCTTAGTCAGGACTGTTTCAACCAAAGTGGACTGATAATCAATAGAGAGAGAAAATATTGCTATGCTTTTGGGACAGAAGAATTAGAATTTCAATCTATTTTTTAAGTTGCTAAAGGAAGAAACTTCTTCCTAACTTGTTTTTTGCATGTGTTGTAAAAATGTGAGAGTAGCCAGACCCCTTAGGTTACTTGGTTTAATTTAAGCAGACGGTCTCTTTTTTCAATGCACGTTCACTTCTGGAGCACCCACCTTTTTAAGACACCTCTGCTATTCCTGCTTATGTAGTCTATTGACTTCCTGCTTCTGGAGCTGCTGAAACTCTCTTTGAAGACAGATGTTATTCGTTTTGTGTAAAGATTCCAAAAAATGAGACTGAAAAATCATATAGGGCGTCAAACCTACTCCTGCAACATTCAGTGATGTGTAACAAGCTCATTCTGTTGACACTGGCAAGTGCTGACTTTAGCAACATGATAGCTAGAGATGTGTGAAATGTTTACAATGAAGCCAAACACCTCTGAAGTTTCAAACTTTTAGAAAAGTCCTTCATATTAAAACTGAGGTAAGGCTTCTCTTGAATTCAAAAGGATTTTCATGTTGAATTAGACTCAAAACTTCATTCTAATTCAAAACTAATTCAGGCATTTGTTATTCTATTTATAGGCTTTTGTAAAAAATGAGTACTTTTCTCAGAGAAAACGAGTACCGATCAAAAGCAAAGTGAATATTCCCACAAGTTTTCAATGATCCACCACAAAAATTTTCATGGATCTCATAATGTAAGATTATCTATTAACTCTATTATTATGCTAAAATAATAAGCACGTTCATTTAGATTTTTCCATTTATTCTAACTTCAAAACATTCTGGTGCAGTCATCCAGCCAACAGCCCACACAACATTTCTGGCCTCGAGGCTGACTCAATCCAGGCAGATTTATCTTTTGAAAAGCTGGTACCACTATTCTGAGACAGGAAAAAAAGCTTCTGACTGAAAGTGAGGGTTGCCAGACATGACTCAGTCCCCAAACCCAGAATCCTGTGCTATGCAATGTTTAAAATGCCATTTCACATTAGTAAGTTATTTAAAAAAATAAAAGAAAAAAGAAAAAAAAAGGAAGAAAAAAAAAAAAAGAGAGAGAGAGAGAGAGAAGGAAACTGGCACCATGCCTACATTCCTCCTGAGCCAATTTTGCACTTGCCCAATTGCAAGCAGAAGTGGAACCTGCATTTGGATGCATTTTTGTGAGCAACTATGTTACAAAGCCAGTGAAGCTCAAGAAACCATAAAGTATTGGCTGTTTTACAGTCATATATGGTTATGGTGCACCTGCTGAGGTATGGCCAGTAAACTGAGTGTGATATGGAATGTGAGAATGTGATTTGCTTTGACCTTGGTATGTGAGAGTATCACCAAACATATATTTTCACTCAGACATGTAACTTACCATTGGACCAGAGCGAACATGCACTAGGACGTGTGATTTGTGTATTTGTAACAGAGGGAGGGGGCCTGTACTAGGCATGGGATCTTTGATGTAGTAAATATCCTCAATTACGGAGTCTGGAGGGAAAGGAGAAGGTGAGAAGGCCAGATTGTGACTGTCTAAGGAGGTAAAAGGAACAAAGACTGTTTCTTCCTTTGTACTCACCTAACAGTAACCTGTGAACCATTTCCATCTTAGCACTATTTTGACCTGTTTAAAGGTCATGCATAAGAGAGCAAAAAGGAGAAAGCTTTCTTTGTTGGCTCTTGTAAGGATGCACAAGGGACAGGGACAGTCTTGCCTGATCTAATCAAAATTCTGAATTTCCAAGCACATTTCAGAAGGGTAATTAGAGCTGATAACACCAAATAAAAGTTTGTGTCTCTCCTTGTGTCAACGAGTCTTCTGTATTTGACTGACTGAATATTTGAAAAAAAAGGTATTTAGCAGAAACTTTTTTCAGAAAAAAGAATTAATTTTCATTTTCTCTCCTTTTCATCTATTGATAGTGGTATCTCTTGCAACTTATCAAAAATTTTCAAAATAGGACTGAAAAACTGAATCATTGAGATTTTTACTCCAGCACACTGTAAAGATCTTATCCAAAAATTGGTAAAATGTATCACCTCCTTGGACATGAAAACATGTGATTTCAAGTGTACGAACTAAAAAGCCCAATGTAGAAAAGCCTATGACTCAGCTGTAAGACATTTCATTGCACGAGAGCCTCCACGTGCCATTTAAAATGTATAAGTGTCATCATAAACCTCCCACTCTCCTAAGAATAGAGCTATCACTGGACCCTGTTATCTCACAACCCCAAGGTACATTATGATAATGATACTGCTTAACATCAGTGTACAGAGAGAGAAAACACTGGAGATGCCGCAAGCATCTCAACTATAAAGAAAATCAAATTAAAATATTAATTTACTGATTAATATAACATTAGATGACCCATTTCTCCAGCTTGTTAAACAACAAAGACTTGCAAAACTAAATAAGGGCCTAAGAGATAAGTGTTTTAAGAATTCCCATAGAGATGTTTAGCTCCTTTTTAAACATCATTAAAGATGTGCTTTGCATATAACAGGCAGTTTTATTTTTTTGCTGCACTGACAAGTCCTGCTTGTTTTTATTAATATATACTTTCACAAAAGGTTACAAAGTGAGCAGTTTGGTCACAGAGTTTGAACAATCAGCTCATACTGTAGAATAAAAGAACATAAGTACAAGGCAGACTTGGGAGGAAAGAGAATAAAATCATGCAGGTAAACCACAGGGCAGAGCGTTTAAACTTTGATATGTAAGTATGAGAAAAATATTTAACCATTTGTACCCTCTGTGCCTGGAAAATGCAAAGGAGAAAAGTTTCTTGGCTGATTTTTCCATATAAAATGCCTGCTGTTTGAAAAAATGGGAAATTGCAATACATGATTTTTATACAGGAAATGGCAACCAAAATTAAAGTAACTTACTTCAAAACTAAAAACGCCGTGGTTAAATTCTACAGCAAGTTTTATCCCTGTTGTTGCATGGTAATGTCTCATGACATCAGGATATTGCTTGAATTTTTGTGCTATATTTTATGGAAGAATGTCAGTAGAAATATTTAGCAAGGTTTTTAAAAATTATCTTTCTCAATAAGCCAAACCCTCATAATATTATAATTGTCATTGCACTCCTATGAGACAATATATGACTTGATAGGGGAAGAAACTGTGAATCTTCTGTTTCCATGGATAAACGCCTTTGTCTTTTCCTTAGTGATCCCGAGGATATCAGCATGTAAGCATGGATATTCACCTTGCATGTCACATATGATGTGTATTTTAAAATGAGCTCAATGGGAAGAGAGAGCTAAAAAAACCAACTACTTCTGTAACAGGTACTTAATATTCTCCTTACAAAATTTTGCCTTTCCGACCTTGGCGCCATCATGCATGTGATTACGTGGTTGGAAATAAGGCAGTTTGGGCTTCCTAAAATAAAGGGGGGTGTGTGCATGAGTCTGTTCCCTGAATGTGCAGTGTTCCAAGTTCTTATCTCTCTCCTTTTTGTTCTTATCCCCAGTCACTGCCTCCAGGGTACCAGCTTTCCTTATCCCTGCTCCCATGGCAACAAGTCTCTGTTCCAGCAGTAGTGGCTCTGTCTCTTCATCTCCTCCCTCTGCAGCTACGTTCTGCAACTTAGAAGTAGCTTGATTTTCTCTCACTACTTTCTTTCCTTTATTTATCAGGCCATGTGGGCTTGTTCCAAAACTCCTATTGTTAATATACTGATTCTGTATGTGACACTACTTTAACCAAAGTGAATCCAGGCCTGTTTTCTTTCTTCTCCCAACCTACTCTGAACTGTTCTCTTCTATGCTTGGCTGTCTGAAAGAGGCAAGAATTATCATTATTTTAAACATTGTCCTCCCACTTTTCCATGGCAGGATCAGCACAAATTGAATTGAAACAGCAAGCATTTTAAAATGTAAATTAGATTAAGAAAGGTTAGAGTTGTATGTGCTTTAAAAACAATCCAACTGCCGCCACTATTTTTGTAGGTAGTTTGTGCACAGAAAAGAAGATGTGAATTTTTAAAACAATCTGCTAGCATCAAATGAGAAAAAGATTTTAGAGTAGCCATTCCCTTTCATTTTTGGCTGACTTTTTAATATGCTACAAAGCATTTTATAATACAAAATATTGATATTGGACCATGATTCAATCATGCAAACAATCCAGTAGCAGCTAACAGTTCCAGAATAAATATACAGCCTTTTGAAATGCTAAAAGTACATGGGCCTAATTAAAGAAAAAAAAAAAGGCAGAGACAATAACAGTTTAGCAGTAGGAAAGAGGTAAAGATCCAGTGTGGGAGTTATAAATCTCAGGGATATTGTAACAGAATCAGTTTATAGATAACAGTAAATTTTTCATTTGCTGATGTGTGATTATATGGAATAAAACAATGTTGCTGCTAAAGAATATATCAGTGTGCATTACAACGACTAGCAACTTCTACAGTTTTCTCTTACTAAGTGATTTTTGTTTACTGTAAATCACTTGATTCCTTTTTAAGAGCTAACAGGTTTGGAGCCTGAAATCTTCCTTAATCTTAATGGGAAACACAGGATATTTAACAATTGTTAGACTGCATTCCCATGTTATGATGGTATTGAAGAGCTTCTTTCTCCTAAAATAAAAATTATTGTATTTTTTTTTAGGGGGAAGGGCTATTTTTGCATCTGTGTGAGTTGGGGCGCAGCTGTCTGGAAAGTAGGTCTGTGGAGAAGGACACCAGGATTCTGGTGCATAGCAAGTTGAAGGAGCCAACAGTGTGCACAGCCAAAGGTAAACAAAGTCCATACTGAGTTGCATCAGCAAGCACATGGCCAGCAGGTCACAGGAAGAGTTTACTCCCACTAAGCCACTTGCATGTGCACTTGCACCTGTAGTGCCACAGTGTCCGGCTCCCCACTATAAGAGAGGTACTGACAAACTGGAGCAAAGCTGGAGAAGAAGGCTGGGATAGACAGGAGTTGGAGTGCACAACACCCTGAAGGAATGTACTTATTTAACCCTTCAAAAAGACTAAAAGGTGATTTATTTTCTGTCTTTAAGTACATAATGGGTGGTTATGGAGAAACATAGGTAGTCTCTTCTGCAAGATTCACAATGAAATGACAAATGATGGTGATAAAAAGTTACATCATGAGACCTTGCAAGGGGACTTAAGGAAAAAAATTCCTCACAATGAGAATGGTTAAGTGCTGAACAGGCTGTCAAGAAAGGCTGTGGACTTTCAACAGGGCTTTCAAAATTTTACTGGAATTTCAAAATTTAATCTGGTCTAGCTTCTGAGTTAGTCTTGATTTGGGCAGATGGTTGGACAAGATAGCCTACAGAGCTCCCATCCAGCAAAGATTATCCTATGATTCATGAGTCTATGAATACCAGTTCCCTAGGAAGATGAATCCACACTGTACTTTCAAGATTCCTGGAATAGGAAACACTAAATAAAAATAGAGTAATGTTTGCATATTAAGACAGACTAGGACAGAACTGGTTGATTCCAGCTCTTTGAGTAAGTCACTTAAATGATTGTAACCTTAGGTAAACAATAGAGCATTTCTAAGCTTCAATTCTCCTCCAGTAAAATAGAATGAATAATATTTCTTCACATTTTTTTTCTAACAGTGATTCACCCTTATGCATCAAAGGTTTTTTAACAGACTGAGCTAAATCAGTTACTGATCAGAGATGCTATGGTATCATAGCAATTGTGCATCTGGTCAATGTACATATTAGCTCACAAGCGTAATCATCAAATACGTGGGGGGAAAAAAAGGGTAAAAAAATGATTCCAGAGTCCTTTTTCCTGGATATAGGAACCTACCTCAGATAGGTCTGTCATCCAAACAACTGTTTGAATTATTATGTCATATACACTCTAATAAGGGATATAAGCATAAGGGAACATCCTTTTCTCCCTCAATCTTTTGAGAATTCCTGAATTGATGCCCCAGCATCTGGTCTACTCTAAAATGCTGTCTCCAGGTCCTTGCTTCCTGGTCCTGCCTGCTCTACTTCTTGTCTTTGTACTGAGATGTGGTAGGTGGTAGGTCAGTACTGTGTAAATGTTTTGTGGTTAAAACCCAAAGATGTGATTTGTGTTTATAAGCTTTAAATTGCCTTCCTGAAAAAATATGCACAAGCTGAAAGCTTCTGCTCCTGTAAAATTGTGATGGATTGCATTTTATTGGAACTTATGAATAGCTCTTTGATTTGAAACAATGAACCCTTTAAATGCCTTTAGAAATTATAGTGGGACAAAGGTATTATTCTCCCTCTGTCACCACCATCAGAGAGTGACAAAAAAGGCCTATTTTTCAAGACAGACACACACACATGTGCACACTCACTCCCACATATACACAATCACACATTCAAATTAATAGAGGATGACAAACACAGTGTCGAAATTTTTAACTTTGTATTGGATGGATGCCTGATTTTCAGATATAAACTCTGTTTTAAGTACACAGAATACATCTCTATATCAGAATACAGACACTATATTTTTTATATATATAAGTACAAAATATAGATATTGAACTTAAAACATTATATGTTCAAAGACACAGAACACCTATGAAAAATATTTAGTGTTTTTCACCTCTAGCTGATTTAGTTAGTATCCTAGAAGAAAAAACCCCAGTGATTAGTACATTTTCCCAGAAGTTTGGTGTGTGAGAATATATAGATTTATTTATACAGATACAGCTTCAGTTTTCTCTTTGTGTTTATTTATACCAAAAAATGTCATTTTCATATTTTAAACATTTCTTTCAGGTGGGGGTTACATGTTTTAACGCTCCCAACTTAAAGGGGATATAAAGTCAATAGAGTATATAGTTAAGAGTATGTTACTTTTTTTCATCAGATTCTGTCAAAATAGAAATCTTTGTGTTTCATATGTATGTATATTTAACAGGAAAATAGGGGAAAATAGTAGAGTTAAAACTGTTTGTGAAAGCTTGGCTTTTTTTTCTGGCTAGGAAGATTTTAGTGGCAATAGTTAAATGTTGAATATGGTTACACAAAACTGCTGCTTAAAACTGAAAATAAAGTCAAGCATACTTGTGAAGACTGTTTCAGAAATTTAAAAAGTAGTAGTGCATAATTTATCAGTGTTAATAGCCTTAGGTGCATTTCTGAGGTAATTTGCCTAAACAGTCAACAATTTATCATATCACAATACATAAAATGTACTTTTAATTAATAAATAGACATTCTATTGCCTTTACAGCTACAACAAATCAATCCTTCCTTACCTTCTGTCTACAGTTTGGGTTCCTTTAATGGGTTTTAATGGGTTTTATTCTACGCTCCCTTAGCAAAGCTTATTCATTTGCTTCCTGGAAGACTTTCTGTATTTTGTGGCGTAATCTCAGTGTCTTTAGGGTATCTGCCTGATACCTTAAAGCATCATTCATTACTCCTGAAATGACACTCTAGCCTACCTTGGAAGTAAAGAAGTTACTGTAATGTATTGCAGTTCTTGTTAACAGGCTGTCTGTGAAGTCCTTAAGTTAAAACAGTTTCTTGGGAAAACAAGGTGTTTCCAGTATCTCTGAATGGTTAATGAAGTACTTCATAGTCTCAAACCAGTTGGCAAAAGAGATCTTTATCATACACAGAAGTAAATCAGATGGACCCATTTCTGTACAATAAATGAAATAAGAACTGAACTCTCAGCTAAAATGCCAACAAATCTGAGTATGCTCAGAATTTCAAACAGAATATGAAAATTTTTTTATCATCTCATATTATTATTATCCTTTTACAATTACTAAACTTCAGGAAAAGAGACGCAAAAAGCACAAAAAGGACTCCGATAATGTCACAACGTGTAAAAAAATGAGGAATTAGGACCAAGCCCCGTAACTAAACACTTAGAAAACCACAGAAATTTGTGATTTATCTACCTGTAATGTTTTGTTAAGTTTATGTAAACTACAAAACAAAACAATAATTAAATTGTATCTATTCATCGAAACATTTCCCAAAAGACTCTCTCATGAGCCATGGTATCTGATTTGATCCTTGGGATAGTTTTTCATAGGCAGCACTGCTTAGAGGAATCTCAAGACAGTCTTAGAGTGTTTTCCAGGAAAGGAAAATTACTCTTTTACATCCCTTATACTGCTATAATAGTGTTAAACACATATTAGATGTAGCTGAATATCTGTCATGAAGGTTTTCCCCTTGTTATAGGACTGAGTTCTGCCTCTACAGGAATGAATTAGATTTCACTTTATCAGAGAAACACTTGAATAATCTGTCCTCAAGGCTGTATGTATGCATACAGCTATTTAGACATAGGTGAATCCTCTTTGGAGAAGAACCAAAGATTCAGAAACTAAGTTTAAAAATAATTATTATACTTTTAAAAATCAGTATAGCTGTTTCAAAATGTGGGAGTCAACATAAGTCCGCATGAAAACATAAAGCAGATTTTTTTTGCAAAAATTATATGATCTTTAGTCAACATAACATAAGACAAATTATAGATGCCTGGTACAATACTGCTATTAACAGAAAAGGGATGAATACACAGAAATATGTAGAGGCAGAAGTTCATAAAAAAAAGAAAATGTAACCTGAAATACTAACACATGGAGAAATCCAGCCTCAAAATTCTTTTTTCTTTTCTGCCTCTTTTCTAAATAATTTCAATACCTAAAAGTGCAGGTACATAGGTAATAATCTGATGTTCTTTCTTACTTCTCACAGTGGTCTTTTCACTCTGTATTAAAGCAAGGTGCTTGTGGCTCTTTACTATTTCTATACATGCAAATCTCTACTTCTTTTGTAGAGCTCACCCACTGCACCAAAACCACAAAACAAACTGGCATTGACACCAGCTATGATCCATATCCAAAAATTTGTTCCAAGAACATACAAATTTTAGAATTTAACCCACCCTTCCCCAACCTAAGCTGTTGCTATGGCAAGACATACATGTCATCTTACAAAGGCAACCACACCTCAGATAGTGTAATATGGCACAGGTAGCACGAATGAGTAGAAGCCTGACTCAGAGACAGAAATCTTCCAGTTTCCACTTTTCTCTGTTTATGAATTATTCTAAGACTTTTGACACAAAATTTTCAAAAGAAAGGGGATTTTTGAGAAAGTTATTACAAAGTAGTAGCTTAGATACTCTGTTTTTATCTCCAAATAACAGTATATCAAGAATAAGAAAGATGAAGGCAAGTTTTTTGTTGAATTTAATCATCAAGTGTTGAGTGGTTGGACTTTTCTCTTGTTTCCTGCAACTTCCAAGTACTACTAATGAACAAAATATGTAAAAAGGTTGTGAGTCCAGTAGAAGGAAAGAGTAGTCACCACAAGAAAACAGTCAAATATCACTCTTTTTATGATTGCAAAAAAAGTTCTATTGCCAACTGCTGTGAACTTTCATCTTTGGAAGTTTATTCAGTTTTAGAGCACGGCTGATTTTGAACCTCCTCAGGTAAAATTAGTTGTAGCTAAAGTTCTGATGGCAAAAATGCTGAGTCTAAATTTTTCTGATGCTAAACTCTACATATTCCAGGCAGGACTTTTTGCAATAATCAGATTATTTCATTACTTTAGGTCTATCCATCTGTGTAAATATATATCTAAACCTTAAGGATCTGTGATGCAGTTAAACAGTATTTGGTGAGATTTCTTCCCACTCCCCTGACTTGATTTTTGTTATAGACAAAACAAGTAGCTGAACAGGTCGCTACCTCTATTAGCCACAGCTAATATTCTATATTTTGAAAAATGTCTTTTGCATTCATATCATCAGAGATAGCTCATAGGATCCCATCAAGGTGTTGATGCAAAACCTATTGTGTGACTTCTTATATGTTTGTCTTAATGAGCCGTATCCACTTTGAAGACTAAATTAGGTTATCATCAGACTAACATGATCTACAAAACATTGTTAAAAGGTTAAACTCTCTTAGATGGGGTTCCTGGATATTTATATGGAATTACAAATGCTTCTGTTAGAAGATTATCCTTATATCCATAGATTAAGGCCACTGCATGAACACTCTTTTACAAATCAATATTAATTAAAAATTATTATGATCAGAGAACTAAACAAAGGGCCTATGCTACTAAAGAAAGGGTATGCCCCAGTGACAGATCACTGTTAAAACCTCTCCTGCCATTGGGTGATATTTGCCATATGTCCAATGATTGATAGTAAGATTTAATGAGTTCTTACAAGCAATTAAATAATCAAGGTTCCTGCTGTTACATGGCATAGCTTGATAGAACAGTGACAAATGAGAGAATATCTGCAACCTAATCAAAGGGACATATTTCCTTGGGAACAAAATAATATTATCCACCAGTGCAATCAAAGGACAAAAGAACACAGAGAGGACGCAACAGAATGAGATAAATTTTGTGCTCTTTTCATTATTCTGGCCATACAGTTTCCATTTATTGGATCCTATTAAATCAGAAAGAAAATTAGGCTACTTAAATATGTTTCATTTGTCATAAACTGTTAGCTAGTGGGTACATATCCATATCCAGTCACCTTAGGTCTCCCTTCCCCATGAAACACTATCCTAGGTTTACAGTTTCTGTATTTTTATTTGGCACTTATTTCTATTGTGAGTACTGAACTCCTATTTTACTTTGGATTTTGATTCTCACTTTACCTAAAGGAGTACTGTAAAAGTCTGCACTACACCAAATTTGTTAAATATTTTTGATTAATGAATTGTTCTACATATATATGTATTTTCTTTTTTTAAAATAATACTCCATAGTAAAAAATAAGAAGGTTACTGAATTAATTTTGGAATTTCTTGGATTCAGATCATATATACATTTTAATGTGAAAGAGTTAGTACACAGATTTAAAGTCTGAGCCTCAATAAATTTACAGGCCCCTATACAATGTGCAGTAGAAGTAGTTTTATCCTGAACTGTAGCCTAGTTTGGCAACACGTTTTATTTGCTGCATTACTTTTTTGCAGCCCAAAAAACATTAGAGTGACATTTAGAAGACAGTCAAAGAACTTAAAATTTCACGACCTATAGACAGAAAGACACTATTTCTCCATTTTTAAGTTAAAATTGATTGCGAGTAATGGGTATAGATTATACAGGTAACAGAATATAGATCAGCTTATAGTGACTTTTTAAGAAATATTTTATCTTTGTGATTAGAGAGAGATAAAATGATCTACTTGGATCCTGATTAATCAGTCTTTAAAACCATAAACTTCTAACAGCCAAGCTGCCCCATTCAAATAAAAAAGTAAATTTGTGATCCAAAAGACGTCAGTAAAATGGCCTTTGACTTTGACGTAATTTTTCCTTTGATTACAAGCCCATGATTAAGTATTCTTTCAACTTTCAAAGAATTTCATGTTAACATTAGCTCCACTTTGGATGTGGAATAAGAAAATATTTTTGTAGTAATTTCCTTTAACTAGAAACTCAAAGTTTTCCTTTTCCTTTCTGTCAAAAATAAATAAAAATATTCCTAGATTAGACACTATAGCTAAAATTTTCATTAGAAAATGTAAACATCAGATGTAGTTATTCTGTATTGTATTTCAGTTAGCTAGCTGGTGTGTAGGATAAAAGTTATTGCAATGCACCAGAAAACCAGCTGAACAATGTGTCTCTATTATCATTATGTTCCAGTATTTAACATGTGATCCATCTTTAGACAGTATAACACATGACTTTTCTAAATATTTACTGAGCTCTTTCCTGTTTTTTTCTGTGTTGGTGACACATGGGAAGAGAGATGAACTCCTCTGGAGCAGACCGACCTAGGGCAGATTGTCCCAATTCCATCATGGTTTCCCAAAGCCATTTCTCAGACTAGAATGTAAGCAGCAGCAAACTGTTGGGGATGATGCATGTACACTGCACAGCAAGACCTCTAGTGGCTTTGGTAGCCATTATACAGAATACTCATGGAATGGCAGTCATGGAATCGTTCAGAGACAAAACACAGTTTGAGTTGAAAAGGACCTTTAGAGGTCATGTAGTCCAAGCCCCCCCAACAATCAGGGACATCATTTCATCCTTGTCTCCTGCTTCTAATGGAATGTGCAAAACTGTCTTACCTGCAAGGTGGATTTTTTCTTTTTTTCCCAGCTTTGTTCTAATGTGGGATAAGCACAAGTTGTAAAACCTTGACATTTCAAAAATACCT
Organism: Aphelocoma coerulescens; assembly: GCF_041296385.1. Lineage (NCBI taxonomy): Eukaryota > Metazoa > Chordata > Aves > Passeriformes > Corvidae > Aphelocoma > Aphelocoma coerulescens. Next base: position 29,915,274 of record NC_091015.1, read on the forward strand.
GTTTTTCCAGCCAGCTGTGTTCAACACTGGAGGAAGTATAACTGATTCTACTTTTTCCACATGCCAGTACATTTGTTTTGTTTTTCCATACACAAAGCAAAATTTTTCCAGAGTACGTATCATATTTCAGACATTAGTCATATTGCTTAATGAGCTAATGGAACACACTCAGATGCTACAACAAAAAGTCAGCATGAACAAAAAATATATCAAATAACTATAAAACAATGTTAAAGAAATCAGCAAGCAAAAAGCTTACTTTTTCAATGATTTGAGTATATTTAGCTGCAGATTCTCTTTTCTGTCTTCTAAGCTAATAACAATTTTTAATAAAATCTGACTATGATAAAGCCACAGCTGATAAAAAACCATAATTCTTTGTTGGATTTCAGCTGTGGATGATTCTGCTGAAATCAGCAATGAGACATCATGAAGGTGAGATAAAGATTCTTAAACTAAGGCATGTTTTTAGATTAAGAAGATCCATTGGGTTTCTGTAAGTCTTAAAAAGTAGATTGTCTACCTCAAATTTTTGCCTTGAATTTTTAGTCAACTCCAAATATGTCAGGTCAAGAACTGCTCAGAATTCTGGTTTAGGTTGTTTGGGTACTTGAGGAATCCTGCTGCTGCAGAGCCACACATGTGCAAAATGACTTTAATGTGATGACTTTAATGAACCTGTCAAGTGATGCATCAGTGTGGTTTCACATGGGGGTCTGTCAGATCACTGATCCATTGGATCACATCAAATCTGAACTTAGTGAGGTCTGAGCTTAATGTGATCTAGTGAAGATGAGCTAAAGGAGTTCCATATGCAGTGAATGACAATAGCCAACAACTCCTACTAAAATAACAACTTTGTTGTTCTAGAAAGCAAACAACCCCTCAAGAATCATGGAGAGATACCAAGTTTTTGGCAGTATTGAATTCCTAAGGACCACTCTCAATCAATATATTCACAAAAAGTACACACCTCATTAGATTCCGTACAGATTGCAAAGCTAGCTATAATGTAAAAACAGGCAGACAGTCTGTCTCAATATTATTACAGGAAGGCTTGGTTAAATTAATAGCTTCTCATTGATTAAAAAATCTTGCATTTTACATGTTCTTAAGTTGGTTCCCACCATTACCTTTCAATAACAGAATACGAGTCTTTGGAGAAATGTGGTTATATTGAACAACTGTATTGAAATATGAAGGTAGGCAAAATAAGTTGTTTACATTAACTTATTGTTGTTTCCTGTCATAAAGTTCTCTCCACCTGAAAGATAAAGACAACCCCATCAATGCATCCTAAACTTTTGTTATTTGTTCATTTTTATAATATTCCTAGACTATTACAAATATAGGTAGTTTGGAACAGTCATTGAGCATGACTCCACCAAATCATTTCAGTAACTACTGAAAGTGAGAAATATTTATCTACCTGTAGCATTTGCTATTGTATACAACTCTCAGCTTTTCTTTGCAATTATTATACTAAATACATCTAACAATAATAACATCAGTTCTGATCCAGTAAAATGGTTTCCAAATCATCCTAAGGACCCATGTTATGATTCTTGATAGCACAGAGTACTTTGCTAGGCTGAGATTTTTCATGTCAATTGTATTATGTACACTCCATCTAAAACTGTTTTGAGAGCTTTGGCATAAACCTATTCAAATGTATTTTACTGACATGTGATGTTGGAAGACTTTTCTCAGTGCTGCAAGATCATCTAAGCTGAACTGAAGTACCACAAACCCACAGCATTTTTTTTTATGAAAAAGTATTGTGATCTATTGCCCTTATTGTTTTGTACTTCTGCAAACTTGATGTGCACCACAACCAATCTTATAGGTAAGATATTCTTCTGCCAGTCAAACAGGAAAGGCCAGATCAGGTGTCTGACATATGCCCTGACATATTTAAACCTGAGCTTCAGCATACTAAGACCTGAGTTTCAAGAATAATATTGCTTGTTTTAGTGCAATGCATATGTCTTCTTCTCTCTCAACAGAAACACTAAACCGAGCAGCAAGCAAATAGCAGCTGCTGTATGTGTAGTGTGACTGAGATGTTGGGGTGTGAAAGGGAACAGACAAGGAGATTGACATATGGGGGCAGGACAGCTGTGTAATTTTCCTGTCTTTTAGACTTTGGGTCACTTAAGCAGTGCTTTCAAACAAACACTGATTTTGTACACTTTGTGGTTTAGACCATTTTAGGGACTGATTATTGAACTCACTGAAGTGGCTGCCTAGAGGTTTGGGATTGCGTCTGGAATAGACAACAAGGCAGCAAACTAATGCAGAACCACTGCTAGCTGCTCTTTGGATTCCTTATTGGCACAGTTCATGTAACTAGTCTTTGAAATTACTGGCTTCAGCATCATCTAGAGATGGTCTGTGCTTTTGCCAGTGGAGTTTTCATTATTAAATGTCTAGCAGATTACTCTCTCTTTAGAAAAATGTGAGTCCATGTGCTAACTGATTTAACTTTGCTATCTTCCAACTGAGTTTTTCACAGAATCATGTCATTTTGTAAAACTGTATACAGAAGCACTGTGCCCTTATATTGGGCCACTATCCTGATTTTCTCTGGTGACCACAGTGGTGTGTATGCAATGTGGCAGTGAGGCTTTTCCTTCCTGTGAGGCTGAGTCCCTTCCAAGTTACAGGGGTCAAGTTGCGTGTTTACTTCCAGATATTCATCTTGTTGGCTGTGTCTGTGCTGACTCCTCTCTTTTTTTTTCTTCTGTTTTCAAATCATCAGAGTCCTGCAGTGCAATGAAAAACTGTTGCTTGGTTCTCAATGAATTTTGTGGAAGTACCAAAGGAAGAGAAAGCATCTATATTTGGAATAAACACAAACTATTATTAGACAGAGATTTTGGAAGTAGCTGTAATTTATCTGCTATCAGGAGTAATAGAAAACCATATGGATGATAAAAAACATAACCAGGGCAAGGTCCTTCCTGTGTCTGTTGACAACTAATATGCACCAGGAGGGCAATGCCATATGTTTGCATGTACATTACCACGGGGGGCAGTGACATATGTTCACACGTATGCCACCCCTCTGGCCTGCTGTCATACGGCTGTTTCCAAAGGGGAGTGCTCCCTTGAAAAACAGAAACAAAACCCATAAATGTGAGTCTCCTACATTCTATTTGTCAGCAGCTTTTCTAGGACTATCACTGCTGTTTGATGAGCAATCAGAACAGCTGCACCAAAGCAACAAAGGTTTCTGTAGCCCTCTCCTATATCTCTTCAAGGTGTTGAACAGCAAAGGAGGAAAATACGGACACCCCACCAGAACAGTCATACCTGCTGGAAGAGTCACACCTGCTGAAATACTATACCTGCTGTAAATCCTGAGGATGATGAGCACATGCTTCTCTCAAAATATTTCATGGACTGTCCTTCTTTTCACTTCCTTTCAGGCTGGACACATCCTCAAATCATATCAAAAGCAGTTCTTGGCAGGATAAAAGAAAGAGTTTGAGTATAGAGGAGTGACAAAGTGAGTGAACAAAAAGGTGTTGTTCATGATACTATCTCCTGCAGTTTTGGGGGGGTTGGACATAAACAGTACTATTAGATTATCCTGACCATTCCCCTGTCAGTGCAATATTATTCCTTGCAATGTAATTTCTAGTGTTTTGTTCATTCCATTTAGTACTAATCCAAGCAGATAGCCTTTCTGTTGTATCTCTTGGGAGACCATTTATCCCTCAATCCACTTATTCCACTATTAGGTAGATTTTCTGAAATTTGCAGTGTATTTTTCTCTTTTTTAATTTCCTTCCTCTCTTTAATTATCTCTTTTGGTGCAAATATGGCTCATCTTTATAGATTTGCATTCCCTCAGAGGTCATCAAGTCTGGCACACAGAGCAGGAATGCAAACCGCAGCATGAAATCTGCTTTCATGCAGAAAAAGAGTAACTGCAGGATATTTTGTTTGGTCTCAAATGTCTTGTGACTAAAAAATATTTTGGACTTTGTGGATATGGATCCACTAACTAAGTCTTATTTGGTCTAAGTGTATTCCAATATTTAGATTTGAATGCTGGTAACTATACCAAAAGCTGTCTGTGAAAGTTTTAATAGGACCATGCAAAGCTCCTTCCTTGTTTTATGAGAGCAATCCCTTACTGGACAAAAATGGTGAGAATCTTGCTCTGGTCCATGCGCTGCTTAAAACCGAGTCTAACACTTCAGTATCTGATTCTTTTCCTCTCTATAATTCAAAACTAATGAAACTATGCTTGTCTTCCACTTTTTTAAAGGTCTGGGTGTTCGCTAGTCCTCCCTGTGAAAGGACTATGATTTCAGCTTTCCTTTTTCCTTTTCTAGACATTTGTCTGCCTTTTCCCTATCTTAGTATTCTGAAAGCAGAATTACAGCAATTTCACCTCCTTCAGTTCCTGGAAGCTTCCCTGTACTTTAGGCAGCTATGTTAATAGCTCCAGCACTGCTCAGAGAAACTTAGCAGGAAGCTATGAAAGAGGCAGATAGCTGAGGCAGATTCAGGGCATCATCAGAGGGTGGTCTCTGGGAAAAGTAAAGCAAGCTGAGTTGGGGTAAGTCATGGGGAGGAAAGAAAAGACATGATGTGCTAGGTGGAGACAGTCTTCCTGTTCCTGGGAGTAACTGGGTCTGCTGAGGACGGAAATTTCTGGATTAGAGGATATGGCAGGCAGAACAGACTCACAGCACAGAGACAGGCTTTACATCTCAAGAAGAGGGTTGGAAACCACTGAGAGAATCAATGACGAAACAGCTCTGGCTTCAGAGATGGCAGAAACCATAAGTTCCTGGGGATCAGAGGCTACTGTCCAATTTGAGGCAAAATGAAAAGGCCACCAAGTTGACTGAAACAAAGCTAAAAAGGATCTTCCATGCAAGGACAAAGTAATCAAGGAGAGATTTTGGCAGAGATTTCTTTATAAAGCTTTTGCTATTTCTGCCTTTTCTGGAAATTCCAAGTTTTCAACTACTTAAAAAGAAAAAAAAAAAGAAAAAAATCCCACCAAACAACAACAACAAAAACAATCCCAAAGAGTGCTCTCCTTTACATAAACAGAAAATCTAGATATTTGAAGTTGAAAGTGTTTTTATTCTTCTCTAGGTATCTCAGCATAAGAGAAAAGTCCTGAGCTCTAGCTCAAACAGCTCTAACTCCAGAACCAATACCATTTCTTAATGAGGCCACACCAGGTAAGGAAATAAAATTGTTTAATTTATGTGTCTTTTTCCTCTTTTTTTTAGTGTTATAGAAGAGTTGAAATGGGTGCTCAGCTTTATTTAATCATCATGTTTTTATGATCACATTACATACCCTAACAAAGTAATATGGATTCTTCTGTTTCTGGAGAGGACAAACAATACAAATTTGATCTTTGAGCTTCTCATTAGCTTAAATGAAACAGCATTTTACTTTACTTTTGGTTCACTCTCCTACATTGGGCTTTATGCCATAAACATCAGACTTAATTCAAAATATCAACAAAGTTTTATCCTGACTGGGCCATGGGGTGAAATTTCTCACACAAAATTAGTGAACACTTTCAAAACCAAACAAATTAGACAATGCTGTAATTGCCTTCCTTATGGATAATCTACCACAGGAAGCCTGAACTTGAATACATTATTTATTCAAAGTAGTTTGCTTTATCAAATAAAATAGGTTGGAAGTAGAGATCAGTAATTGGTAAAAGTAGATGCTGGCTATATAAACTCAAAGAAAGAAGAGAAACATGGGAATGATTGTGAGGGAGTGCAAATTGGACTAGAGTAAATAGTTGGAGCAATGAAGGCTTTTTCAGTGTTACAGCCAAAGGCAGTAATATAAAGAAACACAAAAAATGTTTAAATTTATTGACTTTGTTTCAAGATATCTTTAGAAGTCATGAGAAAGAAAATGAGAAGAAGCCTAAGAAATCACTGAAGAAGATTGTAGTCATATTAGGAGTCATGCAAGATAATCATAATAGCAGTGTACATCTGCACACCAGTATTTTTAGATATAAACTAAGATATATGTAACTTGAGATGTATCCTTAAGATAACTTTGTTAGTTTACCTAACACCTTTTTGCTAATGGAATATTGTTCCTTCTTTTATGCTGGATAGAGAATTGGTTATGACTGTCATAATCAAGATCCTCTATGAGATCTTTCTTATCCATGTTAAGGACTTAGATTTGTCTTTGAATGTGTATGCATTTCTAACCAATGGTAAAAGCATTTATTTTGTGAATATATGCTATCAGCAGAGTATTGCAAATTATTATTTTAATAACCTAGTCGGATATTATTTCTGCTTCTGCAGTGCTTGCACTTCCTCTTTTTTCTTTTGTGGATTTGAACCACCATGGAAAGAAGACAAAAATATGTCACCTCACTAAAGTTACGTTATTTACATTGAATTCTGATTTAATCTTCTTTAAATTTTACAGTTTGTTTCATCTCTTTCCTATTTTTGAAAGGTGGGTGAAGAGTAGACATTTTCCCTCCTATATGCCTACATAGAAAGCAAATACTCATTTTTATCACCATGTCTCAAAAATTTTGGTTCATCTGGGTCTTGGCCAGATCTCTACAAACATCTGTCTTTTGCAAAGAGGTTCTAGAGCACTTGGATGAGCTCAAATTTCCACAGCATTTTACTACCTCTGCTCTATTTAAATGTTTTGCTCCTGCTTCTAGTGTCACAGCAGCAATAATCCTATGAGCTTTGTACTTGTTCCTGACAAATGAGCTCTTATTCACTTGACAAAAGAAATGGACTGTGTTTTGCTGTACTTCATTTTGTACACACAAATGTCTCATGTGAGTCTATCTCCATGGAGATTGTGATTCAACATAGAATCTGGAAATGTATTTTGAAGCCTTATTCCTCCTTTTCTCCAGGACAATGAGCTATCCAGAATACTGTGTGCTTTCTTAGTGCCATTCATCTGATCTCAGGCTCCTTGCAACAAAGCTGGTGTCTTGAAAAAAATTCTCTAAATTATAAATTGTGGCAACCTTCTTATTCCTCCCAATACTTTCATCATCCTTTAAATAAATGGGAATATTCACAACATTGAGATATGCCAATGTCCTCTGCTGCTGTTCATAATTTTGTATTTATTTAATTTTTGAAAGAGTTATCTTGTAAGGAGTGGTAACTCTTTGTCTGTCTTAGGGAGCTTAAGATTTCTTTGTCATGTTATTCCTTGGTTAGGTTGCATCAAGGGAAAATGAATCAGTTTTAATGATGGAAGTGGCAATTAGTGCTGCTGAGCTGTAGTTTCAGTTTTTTGACAGAGCTACTGAGCTTAATAAATTATGGATCAGTAGAGGGGGAAGGAAGGCCTCAAAATCTGCCTGAGCAGCACATGAACTGGTAGTGCACTACACTGCATCTCCATTCAATAAATGTCCATTTCAGTCTGGTTTTGCGGTCAAGTGTGAAGAAGAAACATCATCTGTAATTAATAACAGTTAAAAAAAATCCATATGAATACATGCCAGCACAAGGAAGGGAGAAAAAAAGGGTTGGAAACGAGAATAAAAAGTGCTTCAGAATAATGGTGAAAACCCAGACAACCAGCCTGTGGGGAGAAGAGAAGCCTCCAACACTAAGCCTTGTGGTACACATCTGAGCCAAAGGCCTTTTTAGAACAATGTTTGATTCCATAGAAATAAAAATATGTCATCACACAGGTTATTCCAGTGTGCCAGGTAAGGTGCAAGTATCTTCCTCCATGTATCTGTGCATTTTCCCTGCCAAGACAGTGAGTATTTGAGCATTTGTGGTTGAAAAAAAAAAACCAAAACTGTCCTTCTGTGTGTTCATAGGGGCAATATTTATATTCCACCTGTACCCAAAGTATAACAAGTGTTGTCTAAATATTAATTATTTATTAGTACTAAATACTTCCTTCTTAATAATAAAGCCAGATAAATTAGCAGGCCACTTATTTAGACATGGATTTTTCTGGAAGAGGGTCAGTAAAATATGGCTCCATAGAACCTCAACAGAAACCTGAGAAAAATTATATATGAGTCAAGAGGATATGTCTCTAGCTAGCTTTATGGATCTACATGTCCTTTTCCCTGCGTCTTTCTTGTCTGTTTCTCTTTTCTAAGTTTGCTGTACTAACAAATTACACAAAGCAGGATATAAGCTCAACTTGGGCACTGTATTTATCATATGAATTATAATTAGCACACTCACTGGCACAATACTGCCATGGTATGGCTTGCAGAGTGAGTTCCCATCTGAGGAGTCTGCCCTCAGCAGACAGGCTGAGCACAGCTCCAGAGAGCAAGGAGCAAAGCTGGCCTCTGTCACGGCTTACTCCCAGTGCTCATAATACCACAGGTGTCACCTTTATAGCCTCTGTTCCTGAGATATCTTATGGACTAAAACTCTTGGCCCTCTCTGAAGTCCTCTGGGGAAGAGGGAAAATGTGTTGTCCCCACTTGAGCAGCTGGGAGAGAAAACAGAACTAGTGGTAGAAAAAAAAATCTCGTCACAGTGGTGAAGCCCCAAAAACTGGGGAATTTCATATGATTTTCTGACTCTGTCATTGATGTTGGCTAGTAAATCAGAATTTGACATCACAAAGAAAAGTTTGATTTGGAAGCCTAGTAAGAAATGAAAA